>NW_026892598.1:4826000-6032500 GCF_033815535.1 Pezoporus flaviventris
AACTTACTCAGGATCATGCTGTAGGGTACCTGCCACATCCTTCAAGCTGTACAGAGAAATACTTTTTCTATTGCATAGCTTGTTGTCAATGATTTTAGTTAAGCAGCCACGGGACAACAGTAAGAAAAGCACTCTTACCCTAGTTGGGAAAGGTAACTCATAACTCCACTCTCCCTCAGATAGTAAGTGACAACCCCGCTTCCTGGGGACAGGCTAGTTTTAATGTATGGCTTCACTGTCAAACCAGCTTCAACAGCTTTCTTAGCAAGCAATCCTGAAAAATGCAAAGGACAGTTGCAGTTTTCCTGGAAGTGGACAGTCTTGTGGATCAGCAGGTTAAAGGAAGTACCATTAAATAACCGGAAAATAGAAAAAGGCTCCATTTCCAGCAATAAAATAGTACAGTGAGCCAACAGCACCAATCCCAGAATAACCAGCTAGAGCTCCAGTGCTCATCTGAACTGTAGATCCAGCCTGCAATTTCTGCTCCACTGGAAAGCAGCTGGAAATTGCATTCAACAAGATGCACTCACACTCACATAGCATGTAGACATTCAAAACTCAGGACACTATTTGTAAGACAAGTGTCTCACAATAAAATGCAATGAAGAATTGTTAACTTCCCACTTACGCTGGTCTAGTGACTCAGTGCTGAAGTAACTGCCAACATGTGATCTGCTGCCCTCAGAAGCAGATGGCTGTGACAGTACCAGCTCTGGCCCTTGTCACAAACAAACAATCTCATGATCTACAGCTTCTTGCAGGAGTGCTATTCTAGCAACCCTGGATTTGTAACACACAGAGATGCAGTATAGCGTATGTTACCAGAAACACATTTATCCTGAATTTCCACCTTTCAAACAAATTGTCCATACACACATAAATGTTCAGAAAATAAGCTCCCTCCAGCCCTTTCCCTGGATGGATACAAAAGAAGCCACAGCTAAGCAAAACTTCACATTCTCATGCCTCATTCTCCCTCACACATCCACTTAGATAAGAAAATACACAGAAGCTCTGCTCTGATCCAACATGATCTCCAATACAAAGAAATCAGACTGCTTTGTCTTTACCAGATGTTTGGCAGCTGTGTTAGACGTAATCTGGAGTTCTCCACTTGTAAGTGGTCTGTTAAAAGGCCTACATTGATAGATTTGGAGCCCTAAAGGTAGATACATTAATTTAAAAAAAACATTCTATTGCTGAAATTGTTGAGTCTCCTTATCTGCCAGAGGGAGCTGTGGAAACTGAAGCTCTTAGAAACCTCTGGAAATGTGACCATGAACAAATGATCATCCTAGGACAACCCAGCCTGCCTGAAAGTGTTGGCTTCTGTTTTCCTGCCAATACGAGTTCTGAAAAGAATGCAAAGTCAAACTCTAAAAACCGGCAAGTAAATGCCAGAATTTAAGTTGCGACACCACCTTTATCCAACACAGATTAGGCTGTTAAGGCTACTTCAGCATACACTATTTCCACGGATACACAAGCCCTGCACATCATTTAGTACACAGGATATACAGTGGCAGTTTGAAACAACTATTCCTATTTGGGATTTCTTTCAGCTTGGTTACTTAGTGTGAGATCACTGTACGTTTTATTTACTTTCATTTCAAACTACTCTGAAAGCTAAATTAACATGTCTTGTGTGGGTATCTTGGAGGTTCTCAATACCCTAGTGTACAGTTGCTGGAGACTAACAATTTCTTTTTCTCTGCTTGTCAAGGTCAAAGCACAAGCACTGCTATTCCAAAAGGCAGCAAAGGTGTGAGTACCCACTAGATCTCAGCACATATGCTAAGATCCTTAGGACTATGCTAAGATCTACTATATTCTTCAGGCTGCTTTGTGTTAAGTAGTAGTGAATGTGTTCAAAGTACCTACTTTAGTTGTATCTTGAAGAGCATTCTACACTTTAAAACCTGGTTATTAAGCTGAAAGATCAGCATCCCCACTAAGAGTGTTAAAAATGCATGCTATTAGCCTGGGAGCCCTGTGTGGCAGAAAGAATCACCTGCCTCGACCTGCTGGCAATGCTCTCCTAAGTCAGTCCAGGATACCATTTGCATTCATGGCCATAGGGGCACCCTGCTGGCTCATGGACAACTTGTCCACCATGACCCCCAATTCCCTCTCCACAGAGCTGTTTTTCAGCATTCAGCCCCCAGCCTGTACTGGTGCACAGGGTTATTACTCCCCAGGTGCAGCACTCTGCACCTGCCTTTATTGAATTTCAAAAGGTTCCTCTTTGCCCATCTCTTTAGCCTGTCTAGATCCTTATGAATAACAGCACAGCACTATGGAGCATAAGACGCTTCTCCCACTTTTGTATCATCAGCAAACTTGCTGATGAGGCCTTCTATCCCATCATGCAAGTCACTGATGAACAGTAAGCCCTAATGCAGTGATGACCTTAAAGGGACAGACAGGGTCTATGCACATGTTTGTGACGGAAAGAAATATGTGAGCATGTAGACAAGCACTGGGAAAGATGGCTGAACTGGTGTCACACAGACTGAATCCTTTGAGCTGACTCCTTTAATTCATACTTTGTTGCTGGAAGTACACATTCAGAATGAGAAATTTTCTGCCCAGATGAGCCAGGTTAAAAATGAACAACCTCCTGACCTGAAATTTAACACACTCAACTTAGACTAATTGTACTCATCCTCCCCTGTAACACCTCTAGCAAAATGTGCTTTATACTCTGCTGCTAGGTCAGAGCACCTTCAGACTTCAATTCATAGGCTGTTCTTCACTGTCCCTCTTCTTGTGGCTCTGACTTTCAACAGCTTCTTCTCAGGTCTATATCACAGCTTCTTTGCATTTGAACAAGTGTCAGAGGTGCCAGTTAATTCAGTTCCAGCTTGCCCCATGGAGAAGACAGTGAAGAAGTATACATTTTCTTCAATCCACATTTTTAGCTACAATTTCCAGAATTCATTCTGCTACCCTTAGAGACTAAGTTTTCAGTTTTAGCATTTTAAATAACAAACAGCACTGTGCACATAGAATTACATCAGTATTGTATTTGTCTTTCAGACACACAGCCAGAGCCATAAAGAAACTACTGCAAATTTAAGGAAATAAGCTTACCGGCTCCCAGCATAACTGAGGGATTACTGGTGTTTGTACAGCTTGTAATGGCAGCAATCACTACTGAACCATGAGCAAGCTCAAAGTCACACCCCTCAAAATTGAATTTGACTATGCTGTTGTGATGATCTGGGGCAATTTGAAATCCCTTAAATCCTTGCTGTAAGAGAAGAAAGTAAGAATGTGGTTAATATTAGTATTTTGACTGGATATTAGTATGGGCTGGGAACTTCACAAATGAGAAGCATCTGTCAATCACATCCATGCTTGCACTTTTAGGTCCGATGGTGAAGGCTTGCATTTCTCGACAGTCAAATTGGTGGTCAAAAATTATTTTTCTAGGGTCTATCCTATTCTCTGTTTACTGGTAAAAGAGACAACTTTCACAGTAAAATGTATTTGTGTTTTCTTCCTGCATGAATATATCCTTCTCTAGATTGCTCAGATGCTCCTTGCTCCCAGATGCTCCAGATTCCTGACCACATAGAGTCTAGTTACACAACCTAGCCCCAAGATTTTAGACCTAATAGGTAAGATTTTTTAAGCCACGAATATCATACAGTTCAAACTTATACTAAGAGCTGACCTGAGAAGTAAAAGCCTGACAGCTAAAAAAAACACCAAAACAACCCAAACCCAAAACAAAACCCACAAACCAAAAGCGAAGAGCCAGAAAGCACTGTTCATGACATGAAAAATTACACTTATAGATCTGAAAGCACAAGGTCACTAAATGGAGTTTGGAACATATATCAAAAGAAGAATTATTGGGAATTGCTTACCTAGATTCACATCACTAGATTTCTGTACTGTCTCTATCAAGTGCAGTTACTGTATTAAGTAAAGATTCAAGCTGATTTTGGAAACTTAAGTGTCCGGGTATATTAATTCAAATTAAAATCTTGCTCTTCTTTCGATGACTGGATGATGTAGGCAGAAATCTTTTTTTCTATCTTTACCACCAACATCAAACAGCCACAGATACACATGCAGTTCTCATCTGATAAAAGACTGAGTACTGATTGCAAAACTACGTTGTGGAGCTCACGGCATAACCTGCTTGGAAAGATGATCTGGGTAGTTAGAAGAGAGCTTACTGCAATAGCTGATTCTAACAGTACCCACCATGGTCCACTCTAACAATACCCACCAAGGCTATTTCATAAATCCCTAGTGTATACCAAAACCATATTAGGCCTAAGACTGATCTAAAATCAGAAAGAACTACCATTTCAATAGGACATGAACAACTTTCTATAAGGGAAGCATCAACACAATTTTAAACTACCCATTGTTGATGTAATCTTTGAAACTATATTCAGACATCCTCATGTACTTTCCATATGCAAATAACACAGAAGTTTACCAGAAGGTAGGTCCTGAACACTTAACCATTTCTAGAAACATGCATTAGCTTACACACTCAAAGGTTCCTAGTCTCTACCTTGGCTCCCAGACAAGTCTCAAAGTCCTTCTTCATATCCGAAACAGCAACTTTGTCCTGAGGTCTTTTTGGTCCACTGCAGCAAGGCACAACAGTATAGAGATCCAACTCAACAACCTATTCAGTAAGAGGAACAGAGAGCGATTCAGCACTCCATGACAAGTTAAAGCCAATTAAGCCACAGGTATGGTTACCTCTGCTGTTGAACCAGGGCTATGTCTGCACATCTTTATGTTTGTTGCAGAAATTAAAGACACATGAGAAGGGAAAGATCGTAAGAAAAGAAACTACTCTACTTCTAAACCCTGTCAGCTCTCAGGTATGGCTCCCAGAAGTACCCTAGTTATTTAAAACTCAACGTGTGACTAAAGCAACTAAATAATATAGATGATTTTAAGAATTATGTCCTTTCACATGCTAGCAGCAGGGTCCTCTTCAGAAAACAATGATGTGAAGAAATGCTGGTATTGGCATAAACCAGACTATTTGTCTTGGCCTTGGGGAGAATATTCAGTCTATTATGAAATAGTGATTATCATATTTTCCTGTTCCTCACAAATTTTTCAACTTTGTTGCTGCATCTTCCTTCCTATATTTACCAAGGTTTTTGAATAATCATGCAAACTTTAACAAAAGTTACAAGGTAAATTCTTACTGTAGAGAAAACCAGGAATATTCTTGATTTTCCTGGACACTGAGTAAGATCTTCATTTTTTTGCACACAAAACAATTTTTGTGGTCTGCAGTTACCACACAGTGCTTCTAAGTGTCCTGATTCACACAACAAAATAAGTTACTGAAAGAAGGGTAAAACTGGGACAAAGCTTACACAGACAACATCCACACTACCTTCATAGCTCTGAGTCTGGACTAGATTTCTCAAAACTACATGGATCAAATTGCAGAATCTGCACCAGCTAGAGCTCAACTGAAAGCCAATCTATACCTATGCCAGAGCTTTCATGAGAGCCAGCTGACTCATTCTACTGGGCCTTAAGCTGTGTGGACCAAGCCAATAAGGAGTCCCATATCTATTTCTGATTTTCTGTGAAAAACAGGCAATTGTCACATTAAAACAGGTCACAGCATAAAGCAAGGAGCCAGAAGACAGAATAGTTTCTAACCTGTGTGAAGTTCGGGTCCTGAGAGGAGTTCTTGAAATCTCTTAGCATTCCCACAGCCTCAAGATACTTTTTTGTGCACATAACTTTCTCTTTATCACGACCTAAGATGAAAGACATATAGCAAAAACAAAACACAAATGAAACTGAGGCACTACCATGTGACAGAAAAATTAAAAAAATGCATAACAAGCTATTTCACTGTTCACACTGTACACTGCTTTACAAAACCCTTTCGGCACAAACATTAGAAATTCACTAGAAATAAAGCGACTGAACATGGTTTTTGCAGAACAAAAACTTGGGTTCCTGCTTTTTTCATCTGGACAAGCTAAGTTTGGGTGGGTCTAATCAGGTAGTCACATGCAAAACAATCTAAAACTTAGCTCTTCCTAAAAAAACATGGACCCTAAAAGCAAGAAACAGACTGAATAAGCAAGCATGGATAAAAAAAAGCACTCAAGCTCCACCTGATTCAATCCATTGCTGACTACACCATATAGACCTGGAGTCCTTGCATTCAACTACACCTTTAACCCATGGTTATCTTTTTACACTCACCAGTTTGTATCAGGTACCCAATGCTGATATCATCCACTGGGAAAAAGGCAGCTGTGGCTCCATACTCGGGACACATATTGGCAATGGTGGCTCGGTCAGCAATTGACAGCTGGGCTACACCAGGACCAAAAAACTCCACAAATTTACCCACGACTCCAACTTGGCGAAGGTGCTGTTACAAAAATACAGTGCCTGTGTCATTGCTAAGTGTTAAACAACCTGAGCATGCATGTTATGAAATCCAGATTCCAACTTCAGAGAAACCTTTTTCAGAAGTTTCTACAGCCATCTGAAACCAGGAAGCTTTGGTAAACTAAATCACAAAGATGATGACACGGAGATGTAAAGTTTTAATCATAAGGTACAAGACAAGGACTTATTCCTTATAAACTTGCTCTTCCTCTCATTTAAACTAGAGTCTGTCTGAGAAAAACTGTTTTTCTCAACATGATGTTCTAAGGAGAGGAGAACCATGTGGGGTCTTTAGACAGCAAACCCAGGAAGATGAAGCAAAAGGAAGAAATAACTGCACAAGTACATGAATCAAACTGCAAATGACTAAAAACACACAACATCTGCATCAACTCATAAAAAAAAACCAAAATAAAATGCTGGTTTTCTCCATTTGGAGGCTCTCTCTCGAGACCTCATGTTCATCTCATGATGAACATGTGTACCAAAGTTCTGACCTCCAAAAACATTAATGCTGACCCAGTAATTCTCTTAATTCAGTCACAATCCACAGAGTGAATAAGCATATCATGAACATGACACATGGGCGAAACAGCTGCAGATCAAAGAAATCAGACTCCAGTGCTTACTGTGTTTTCAAGTTTTACATTCCCTTAAATGGGGACTTCAAAAAGACAGTCATTGTATGCTTTTTTGAGGGAGCAGAGAAACAAGATCTTTTTACATGCAGTGTGCTCCAAAACAGGTCAGCACATGAGGATCTGAACAAGCCATGAGATATCAGCTCTCTGTTCTACTTTGTCTGGCTTCTGAGAATCAGGTTTGTCTAGCAAAGTTGTGGTTGCCCTTAGGCACCTGATTCCAACCCACAAAGAGTGATAAAGCTTAAAGAAAAGTCCAAAATGACTACATGAAAGCACACACAGGGCTCCTAAGCATGCAGTACAGTGACACTGTCCTACAGAACATGCACAGCTTCCAGCAGTAATGGCAAAGCAGAAGTCACGTTAATTACCTTGGTAATGGTGAGCACAATGTCAGTGGACGTTACCAGTGGTTGAGGGTTACCTAGCAGCTTATAGCCAACCACCTCAGGAAGCACCATGCTGATTGGCTGGCCCAACATCACTGCTTCTGCTTCAATGCCACCGACACCTGTACACAACAGAAGTATACAGTCCAACTACTGAGTTAGTAATATATCAAATATATACCCACAAAGTACAATTAACTGATGATGATTCAATTTATAGTGTGAAAGGGGAGAGAAGGCAGAAAATCAGAGGGCTTAGCCTTTTGCTTAAGTGGCACTCCTCATCTTGCTTCAGTTTCTGCAATGTTTGGCTTTTTAATTTCTTTCCATTTCATACTTTCATCCTTGTTCCTCAGCCATTAGCTAGGATATTGGGTAATTCTAAGTAACTTACTCCAAGTAAGTTTGACTTTTACAGTAATAGATGTAGAAGTTTTATTTAACAACTTAAGCATTCAATGCATAACCAAAGACATGCAATTGAATGTGTTGTGCTGTGAAATGTGTGCAGGCCATGACTGCTGATCACCAAGCAAAAATTTAAAAAGTTATTTTAAAGGAAAGAAAGATTAGAGTCAAGAGCACAGACTATTCTAAAGAACACTAACAGAAAAGCTATTTGTTAAGATAGAAATACCTTCCTTATACCTGCTAAGTTTCAACCAGGTTTGGGCATCTGCAGGCTGGAACCTCTGTGTTAAGCACCCTTCAGTACTAGAGGAATGCAAGTCAAATGACTACTTCATTTTGCTAATTTAACAAAGTAAAGTTTAATTGAATAAACACAATGCATTAAGTATTTGTACATATCTATTTCTATAGGATTCCTATCGCCATGTCACAGAAAGATAGAAAGTTCAACTAAAGTTTTTGCTACCATGCGTGGGATGACTGCAAATACTTTCATTTCATACCTCTTTATTTAGTCAATAATTCAAATATTGCAGTTTGCCACTACAAGCAGAAAAAGAATTACTTGTATTTATTACTGTAACAAATATTCTGAAGACTTCTGGTATTAGAATATGCTTCATAGTGCTGTTTTTCACAATAGCCTCTCTAGCCATATTTAACTCACTCAGATTAAACTTTAAGCATTTTAAATCTAATAGAGTATCTGAAGTACTTTTAGATAAAGAAACACTCTGAAAGTAGCTGTGATGAAGGGAAAAAACTGATTTTCACTGATGTTTCAACTCTTCTGCTTTCCCAAACAACTACGATGCTTCCAGAAGTCTAAGTTAAATTTTTCTTGCCTGCTTCCTGGTGACTTAAATGCAGAATAAAGAAAAATATAAAAGAAAAAAAAACCAAAACAACAAACAAAACAACACATGCACCAGAAATCACCTAAGGTTGTTATCAGAACAGGGAGCTTAGTTACAAAGTCTGATATAACTGTAAGAAACCTTATCAGGTTCTTTGAATTTGTGGTCAGTCTGTGTACTGTGTCTGGCTGTCACGGAGATAACTTTTTATTTACAGCAGCCCATACAGTGCCATCTGTGACCAAACCACTGTTGATAACATGATAATGCTTTAGCTTTTGCTGAGCTGTACATATACAGTGTCAAGCTCTTTTCTGTTTTGCCACTCTGCTCCTCAGCAGGTAAGCTGGGTGGGCAAGACATTGGGAAGGTACACAGCCAGGACAGCTGACCCAAACTGAAAGAACTGATACTCCATGCCATGTAACATTACATTCACTCAGTATTAAAACTGGCAGGCAGTGAGTAGGGGAATTTTTCCAAAGTAGCTGCTGCACAGAGACTGGCTGAGCTTTGGTGTGCTGATGGGAGGTGGTTACTGATTGTCTTTGCATCACTTGCTCTCATTTCCTTCCCCTGTGCTCTCCCTCCTTCACTTCCTAAACTGTCTTTATCTTGACCCATGATTTTCTTCTTGCATTTGCCCTTCTGATTCTCTACACTTATCCTGATGGCAAGAGAAGTTTGTGAGCAGCTGGGTGGAGGGTAACCTGCCAGGGTCATCTCACCAGTCTGAATCACAGCTTAGTCAGACAATAGACTGCTCATGATACGCTACTGCACATACCCCAGCCAAGCACTCCCAAGCCATCTATCATGGTGGTGTGCGAGTCAGTGCCCACCACGCTGTCTGGATAGTAGTAGCCATCCTGATCCATTACCACTCTTGCCAAGTACTCCAAGTTCACTTGGTGGATGATCCCAGAGCCCGGTGGAATAATTCTCAAGTTTTTAAAAGCCTGAGAGCCCCACTGAAACAGAAAGAATTGGAATAAACAATTTTCAATGCACATGAGCACTGGAAGAGGTTTTGTTCACTGCACTATTCTCCATGCAAATAGGATTCTTTTAGTACCTTTAAGAATTCAAATCTTTCTTTGTTTCTTTCAAATTCCAGGTCCTGATTTTTTTGCAAGCTGTCTGATCTGCAAGTGAAAATAACTTACTGTCAGAACCAAGAGTATCCATCTGAAATTTATGTCTGGTCAGATATACCCAAAGGTTGAAAAAAAAGAATTATTAGCTAATGTGTTAATGCTGATCAAGCTCATATTTTTAATCTCACTGCAGCTGTAAACTGCAGGCAACCAATGACAAAGGCTTAAGAAATCTTAAGAGATAATAGCTAATGCTTGGTTCAAATGTGAGTGCTAGTCTGCATATTAGCTAGTCTGCTAGTGTGCATATTACACACATGGCAGGCCTAGAACTTGTAGCCTGAGAAAAGTTACACTACATGTTAGAGCACTGTGAAATTTGTAATACTAAATCAGTAGAAATCAGCAAAGCAGTAACAGGAAGCAGAACCCAACTGCCCTGAAAATTTATTTCAGAAGAGGTTATCACTCATGATACAGTGCTGCCTTAAGCCCTTGTGCTTCAAAGCAGAAAGAGCTAGTAAACTTTTCTTTGAAACAGGTGCCTAACTTGAGACTAGAGTTTGAAAAAACTGAAGCACAGGGCTGGCCAATGTTCATGATGTATATAGCCTTAGAGAAATAAGATGAGGCTGTGACAAAAAGTAGTTATTAGCAAAAAGTTATCTAAGTGAAGTCCTGGATACTACTGATAACATAAAATGAACGGTATTAAATTAAGACAGAAAAGGAAACATAGTAATTTATTTTGCCCCATGGTAAAGATGAAATACCTTGTTCACAAAGAAATTGTTTCCCAAAGATTGTAAAAATGACATGATGCAAATTAAAAAGAAAAAAGCTTAGGTTTCTAGTTTAATAGATTAGTGCTAGAACACCCATTACCCCAGAAACCAGTTTCTAGATTATTATTTCCTACTTTTGTGTTAAGAATAGATGCAGCATGTGTAAAACAACAACAACAACAACAACAAAAATTAAAAAAAAAAAAAACGCAAAAAAATAAAACAAAAAAAAAAGATGAATTTTGACAGTTGCATTCATAAAATTTTTTGGCCCTTTTTGGCCCCTGACAACTATGAAATAGCATCAGCAAGAACTTGTATGCTTATTAGTCTACAGTTAAAAAAAAAAAAGTAGGAAAAGAGTTGTATTTGAAAACTGCCTAGTAACATTCTTCTTCTAAGCAGGCTTCACAATACATTTCTGCTTAGAAGTTCAGTATTTTCATTCTAAAGAAGCCTCTAAATACTGGCACTTCCACTCTAAATACTGGAAATTATGTTCCTCAATTTACCTTCTAGGAATTTTTTTCTTTGCAATGTTAGAATTTAAGCGTCCCACTTCAAAACTACCTCCTATAGAGGATAATATATGCACAGAGTATTTTAGCACGCAAGGTAAAAAAAACAGACTGAAAAACTTCAGGAGTTTGGAAGATGGAAGGAAACCACCAAGAAGCATGTAATCATAGGATCTGTTAGGAAAAGTAGTTCATTAGGCTCATGTTTAGTTATCATGGAGGGTAGGATGACCCCTATGCAGAGGTCTTGTATTTCACTGTGGGTCTAGTGAGTGCTCATCTCTTTGTAGTATGCTGAGGGCTGAACAGCATTATGCTTCTTTCCTGTACCTGTACAGGCCTATTAATCACTGTCTTGTGCTCTTCTGTGTGGAGGCAGTGAACTAACAAACAGAAAGTCAGAGCTCAGGTAGGGCAGCTCAGGTCTTATACAAATAAAGAAGAAAGGAGACATTCTCACTTGTCATTTCCAAGAAGTCCTCCAGGGTCAAAGAACTGCATATGGAAAAGAGCTATTTCTGAGCAACTAATAATAATGCAGTATTATTATGGAAAATTATGATCACCACAGGTCTGGACAAAGACTGTTTCTATTAACATATAATCCAGACTTGCACTGCTGAGAGATGCACAATAGAAAAAAAACAGAATTCCCCCACCTAATTCGCAGCAACTGATATAACAGTCTACCTTAAGGAGTCTTAGAGTCTAGGATGTTGTAGTCCAAATGATAAGAATATCACCAGTGGAACTACCTTTACTATTGGTAACTGGACCCAGCTTACCTATTACTATTAAGAAGAGTTATTTTGTATCCTTACCGTCTGTTAAAATCAACCTGGATGGAATGATCTATCACCAGATCAGCAGGACAGATAGGATTGATTTTGTCAGGGTCCCCACCAAGTTTCTTCACAGCATCACGCATTGCAGCAAAGTCAACCACAGCAGGTACCCCACTAGAACAGAACAGAAATAGGCAAGGTGAAAACAATTTGAAAAGAGAAAAAAAAAACAATCCAAAACAAAAAACACCCCCAAACCCAAGAAAGAAAACACAACTAAGACCCTGAGATGCAGAATGGACACCTACAGTCGCATACAAAACAAGCAAAAGCCTTACCCAGACTCTTGGGATCATTACTCTGAGGCAAAGAGAGTACCCTTGGGAAGACAAAGTCAGAAGAGCAGAAGGGACAGAGTTGTATCTATATCCTGAGCACTGTTGAGAATGAAAAGGTAAAACCAAAATTCATCAAGTAACAGATGCATTTTAACGTGCTTGGCTGGGGATCTGGAAACCTAATCTTAGTCAGCATTCCTTTGGGACTTTGAACTACTTTCTCTTCTTTTGCTCTGCTCCTCTCTCTCCTCCCCATTCTGTTTAAGAAAGAAGTGAGGAGGGGGAAAATTACAATGGCCTTTCCTGGATTCTTTGCTATGTTTTTTAACTGATTTTAAGGCAAGAGTAGTCTCTTCCAAGTTTTGTGAAGCACAGAAGAATGTTCTCCGTAATTAGGACTGTTTGTTACCTTCCATGCTTCAAGTGAAACTGGTAGAGCAGTGCATCGGATTTCTTAAATTACAAAGGATATGACCGCAAAACACATTTGCGGAATAACTGTATTTCAGAACTGGATTTAACTGCCCTGGCAGATCACTGGACAGACATGAAAGGCAAAAATAAGCTGTACCATTCATCTTAACTAACAAATTCTACTTACAACAGACAAAAGATGTTGTATCACAAATGACATTCAAATAGCACACTTTTAGGCAGTAAGCCAATGTTCGTATTTCTGCCTTCTCATGAATCTTGTGACAGTCCTGCATGCCTTTGAACTTCAAGTGACTCAGACAAAAGGTTAACAGGTCTTTTTATTTATGCATGTTTCATTCAACCAAAAGGATTTTAAATCCCTAAATTAAGACTTCCATCCTAACTGAGGTAGGTAAACTATACAGAGGGTCAAAGTATTGCACAGGAGAGTCCATTTTCCACTTCCAACCCAAGTTTAGTCATAGGCAAACACAGAGTAGTAACAAAAAGTTCTGGCACTTCAACACCCATCTCACCTAACAGATCATACATGTTCCCATATTTGTCTTAACAAAGCTTCTGGTGCTTCTCAGCACATGCATTCTCAGTTTCTACAGAGGGACATGACACTTTTCAATCAGTTTGGCAAACCCTCTTGCATGCTAGCCTATCTGATTTTGCTGGCTGCTGACACAAGGAGAGCTGTCTATGATGTGCTTGTAAGGATCTGGTATAATTCAGAACACTGTGTTTCTACAAGAGCAGGCCAAAGCAGTGAGAGCTTATGTTTGCAACCCTGATTATAAGGAAGCTACAGAAGCTACCATGATTTTAAAATGTTATCAGAAACAATGAAAGAAGATGAGAAAAAGCTTTGTAATTACCACAAAATTTTACCTCAAAGATCCTGTTCACCAAAACAAACAGGAAAAAAAGGGTCCACATTATCTAAACTTAACATGATTACCTGATGTTGTTCAGCTGTTTGAAGCAGCTCACTGTCCTAGGATATACATATTCCAAGGACAACAGCAAACACCATGTTATACTACTTAGGTGAATTTGCAGAACAGCACGAGTAAGAGAAAGGGAGCGTAAGAATTATTTTGTTAGCCTACAAATGTTATACCATTGAAAAGGAACAGATACAACATCCATCTACTGGTTATCTACGGGATAACTACAAAATGATGAGATCTAGAAATTCAGTAATTCTAATCAGGACATGAAAATGTAATTGTATGGCTTCTGGAAAGCAGCCAAAGCTGCCTTTACCAAAAGATCCCACTCAAGAGCCTGTTCAGAAGCTCGTTTTTTATGAATGTAGCTACTCTACAGACTTACAGGCACGTTTTTAAAACTCAACAGGAGAGTGCAGCAACAAAGCAGACAATGTTTGCTTGAAAGCTCAACTTCCTCTGTGCTCCAGTTTTTTACAATGTTAACAACAGCCAGCACGTAGAAGACAGCTAGGAAATTAGCATGTTTTTCAACTGACATTTTGCCACACTGGCAAAGTCTCGAAAAAGCCCAACAATTTCCGTTAGGAATTGAGCTGTGCTGGGTCTCTAGCACCTGACCAACCTCTGGGAAAATGCAGAGCACAAGGAAGCTAAGTTACTTTACTGTTCTGAAAAAAAAAAAATCAACTGGCAGCTGAGCAGCATGGTGCTTACCATGAATGAGCTAAACTTAAAACTCTCTTACAAAGGACAGTGGACTTGCAAGTCAAATGCTGTATTAAAACCAGTTAGAATCTACCATTCCACCTGAAAATTGACTGTCAACATCTACTAGGGATTCTTACGTGTTGACACATGGAGACTAACCAAACTGCAATAACAAGGGCCAGTTTTCAGAGGCCATTACGTATGAATCTCAATATACATTTCTGGGAAAAAGTAGACACCTTTTCAATAACAGAGAAGTCTTTAAAAATATATTTGGAATAGTACTTACTTGGAAGAGAAAGTAATGATGTGGGGTATAAATGAGAATTGAAAAAGGAAGACAACTGAAAGCAAAAGTCCTGGGGCAAGGGTAAAAGACATCACCCTACCTCCCTTCCACCTCCAAGCAACAAAACCTCTAAACTCTGAATTCATTCATTTGGATGCAATTTATCCATCCCATTTTCTTTCCCTCTGTTCTAAAAGTGTCATAAAGATATCAATTTCTCCAACGCAGAAGCACTTCATTTAGTGTTTTCATCACGAGTGTTTGCCTTTACAACAGAATTATGTATTATGGCATCCTGGAAAGGTGAAAAAGATCTTTCCACACATTTCACTGCTACTTTTTCCTTCAGCTCACACATCCATCCCAAGCTGAGTATTGCTACACTTTCAAAAGCCCCTCTTCCAATCTTTGGAGACCATCACACTCACGTGAAGTCTTGCAGGATAACTCTTGCAGGCTTAAATGGCACTTCAACATTCTTGTGTTGCACCACTTCCCAGTTGAGAATGTTCTCAACATCTGCCTTCTTCACTAGGAACTCATCACAGTTACGGATCGCTGCTTCCAAGAGGACTCTAATAGAAAATGGCAGGCGTGCTGTATGGGTAAGAGACAAGAAACAAGTTCAGTTTTTACTTTAAGGCATATGTCAGCAAGCACAGCATTTGACACCTGGGGCAGATGGGTCTTCAAGTGCTGTCCCTGTATTCTCATAAATTATCAGACATCCTTTTCGAGCCTCCAGCTTTGTCAGGTCAGTGGTAACCAACCTGTTCCCCTTACTTCTTTGAGCAGATTTATTATCTCAGACCCTGTGAGACCGCAGACATCTTTGCTGAAAGGAATCTTTTCCACAGCTATTCCATCCTCAACAGCAATACTGTTCTGAAAAGATGCTGTGCTTACCCTGTTTCTCTGCAGTTTCCTCTCACTCTTGCCACTGAACACAGTCATATAAATGCACTAGAAACATACAATTTTCTATGTGATATGTTGAAAGGCATAGCTTTAGTGCTCATGGCAATCTCTTCTCATGAGATGGAGAATGAAACTGGACATTTAAGACTGGGCACCTGCTAACCTTCTTCAAGACAGAAATACCTATAGAAGATCACACAAAATACTATTGAAGCAGTCCTGACAGCCTTATTACAACCAATGGGTGTGAAGAAAAAACAGAAACAGTAAAAGCTTCTCTGTGCTTCCTCCCGTGGTCCACTGTAATCACAGCTGTTTGATTTCCTCTCAGAATGTTCACATTCAAAACTCTCTTGAGAAGTTTGTCCCAACTTTCTACACACGGTCCCCAAGACACAAAAATTACTTAATCAAAGTGAGACCTCATTGCTGCTATCATAAAAACACCCTAACTATTATTCAGGACAAAGTCATTCAGAATCATTTGCACGGGGGGATGGGTGTACTGGTTTTTCATTGTTGTGGTTGGTTTTGTTTGGATTTGGGGTTTTTTAATCCCTAATCCCCACCCCCAGTTCTTTGGTTGCTCAGATACCCATTTTTCTGTAGGGCAGTGAGAATTTAGTTGTTTTTTCTTTAAAGACTCTGGAGTTTCCCATTCTTAGAATCCTGGAATGGATCAACTGGTAATACCATATACGTATTTGTCTATTTCTTAAGACTCATCTTTGTTTTTCACACACCAAATCTGACATTAATAGTTTTCTCACTTACACACTACCTGGGCCTGCAACGGATATGCATTGCTGACGTTCAGAGAAAACATTCCTCCTCTTGCTTCCTGAATTCTTAATCACTTGTTTCCTTTTTGAAAGAGGAAAAATACCCAAAACAGACAGCTGTAAGCTACAAATACTTGCTCTCTAAGTCAGTGGCACATATTGGAAGATTTTTACCCTTGCCACATGGAAGATGCCCACGTACATTCAGGAAGTGTCAGAGGAACAAAAGAAAAATTCTCCTAAGAAAGGATTTTCAAGCCACTACTCTTTTCAAAGCAAAGCAATCTCTACAGATGATTCAGCCAGATGTTAGTGTTAAGTCCTTTCTAGCTTTTGAGAGCAGCATAGCAGTATTTGAGAAAACTTTTGCTCTTAGTTTTGCCTAGTCCTCTTCATCCACTCAAGAGAAACATGACTGCTGTGTGCACAGCATGTTGAGAAATGAATACTGTCATCTTGCCAGGTTTTCTATACTCTAAATTTCTAAAATTAAATTTTGTTAACATTTCAAGAACCCTCTTTGAATTCAGTTTCCTCCAGAGACCAAATATTATCCAATGTTGCAATGTCTCTTCAGGTTTTGTTCAATGCTGATGAAATGCTTTCCTTATGTTGTCAACGTACCATATCTTGCATCTTCTAATTTGCTTAGATTGAAGAATTTCTTCAGAGGCTGTTTAATGTCCAGTGGCTCCACAATCCGTACAAAAGGGTTGCTCATGGTTACTCAAGACTCCTCCTGTCCTTAAAATACAGAAAATACAGAAAAAAAAAAAAAATCAAAGCTTTTTCATGACATCTGTTCCCCATACAAAGTACCTGTCCAACAGCCTCCCACAATGTATCTGTCCCACATACAAGGCCTGTAGCAGACAAAATGCCCTTTCCCCTACAAACATACTTGTAACCCATCCTCAGAGATAAAAGGTCTGCAGGAAGATAACAGCATTGTGAAAAATATGGATACATCAATTCAAACCAGAAAACACGACAGTTTTACTTGAGCTAGAAAGTATTACAAATTAAGATTTACAAACCTTGACTATCAGAGACATAATGAACCTTTCTGAGTTCAGAAGATTTGTTATGGTTGCCACAAAACCAAACAAACTATATAATTAAAAGTAGATTTTATCGTAAACATCATTTTAGTTTAAGATATTTTTTTTTTTTGTGGCTTTAATGGTTTACTAGATAGAGCATTCCACTGGGACCTTGGACTTTTAGGATTCACTTAAACAAGTTAAAGTACACCAAGATAAGCCCAATATCAAGGCCAAGTAGCACAGCAGGGTCCACATTCACCCTAGGCATATATCACAGTCTCCAGAACAGGTTAACGGCATGCAAATGGAACAGTTCCTAGGACATTCCTAAGGCCTGAACTCTGCTCCAGCCTCTTTTGGGAGCAGTAGTTTAGGCCAACACATGCCAAGGAGCAAGCCAACAATTTAACAGTAAGGATAACTCTCTTTCAGTGCCTGGCAACATTCCCAGTCATGTTTAAAATGTTTTTAGAAGAAAGACAATCACAGGCCCAATTTTCAGATCTGTTGTTTTCCCACAGCAGTGTTCCTGTCTCCATTCAAGTAACATTATCTTCCTGTTTGATGCAAAGGGGTGCGCAAAGGTCAGTACTTGTTAACAGTTAATGCAAGACCAAAGAGTGAATTCAGTTATCTCACCTATCAATCTTATTGACTGCTCAGGGAATACTATTATGTGGAATACATTTACGGAGGATTTTTAAACTATTCCAGCACAAATCACATTTGATCTGGGACACCAAACCAAGTCAAAGTTTAGACTGAGATGGAGAGACAGCAGAAATGGTGACAAAGGAAGGTTCAGGGTATAAAGCAGCAAGATACTGTAAAAGAAACAAAATTTTCACGAATTCTGTCAAACAAAACTCCAGAAGTTTCCAGATAAACATCTGAATGCTCAGGGAAGGCAGAAACGGAGGCATATCAACAGACTGCAAACACCCCCAAGCCCCAAACACATCCCCTCTTGCATTCCCATCTACAAGTTATTTTCTGAGATTGCTCTTTCCAGCTTTGCAGATACCCGTTCTACACAAGCTCAAACAGTTTTAAGTGACATCTTCCTTAAACAGCATGAACTACAGTTATTCCTCTTCTAAGCAAACTTGGTGCTTCTATGACTGAGCATGATCAAAATAAACTGCTTCCTTTCTCCTTGTAGCTATGCTCCTAATGAGCTTTATTTTCTGCCTTCCAAGATGAAAACTTTATTTTGTGCATAACCACATCTCCTGGGAAAGTCTAAGGGTAGCTGAAGATAGAGAAGGCCGAGATATCCCCTGACAGATAAAGCAGATCATTAATTTTATAACGATGTACTCAGTTCACATATTCTTAACTTAGTATAAATTGCAATTGTAACATTTTCCCACTCGTCAGTGTCTTAGCAAACCACAGCAGCAATTCAAGATGCTATCACACATTATCTACTTGCTACCATCTCCTTGCCAGACATCACCCTGTTCCCTGAACACAGCTCTTTCAGTTCACAGCATCGAGTACAAACCTGCTTTGATCAGTGATTTAAACCAATAAGCCTAACTATGGGGTTACCAAGGCCTAAACACATGTTATTTTCACCTACCTGGTCACACCATTATGAAGAACTCCGTTACAGCCTTGTGAGCCAGTTAAAATTCCCTGCAAAGGGGTAATGAATGTAGCAAAAAGAACAACTTGCAGGATTGCTGCAGCAAATTTCACAGAGTAAGAGGAGCCTCAGTCATACCAACTACTATTTCCAGACAGTAACTTATAAACCTAGGGAATGGTTTGGGTTGGAAAGAACCTTAAGATCATCTAGTTCCAAGCCCCTGCCATGGGAAGGGATTACTCACCATAGACCATGTCACCCAAGGCTCTCTCCAACCTGGACAGATTAACTTGTGATTGCAGCACAGAACATTTATTCACGACCTGCAGACTCAGAAATGCAAATATGACAATATCTGCCGCCTGGGATTGGTGCAGTGCGCAGGGCACACTGACCATGGCCACTGCTGCATGACAACCATAACAGCTGATCACATGTACTCAAGACAGCACTTCACCTTCCACCTAACAACCTCAAAACTGTTTGTATGGAGGTCACATTTGAAACAGAATTCCATACAGTGGCCCTCAGGAAGACTGAAGTACAGATTAAGAGGTTTCTAATGGTAACAGACACCAGACACCCCCCCAGATTGCGTTCATCCTGGTCTTAGAATACAGCAGCAGCACTAGCCTGAGTTATTCTTTGTCTCCCATTATCCAGACACGTGTTCTTCGTTGTGCAATTCTAGAAACCGCTCAAGGATACCAGGGATTTCAGCTGACTGAAATGTATGAAAAAACATTTTTCCTAGTTTTTCAGCTAGGGAGTTAAAAAAAGAAGAAGCAGCAGCAGAAGAAGCAGCAGCAGAAGAAGCAGAAAAAGAAAGGGAAGGGAAAAAAAAAAAAAAGAGGAGAATTGCATTACTGGAACCTTCTTAAAGAGTTACATGGTTACATTACTTGTCTAAAATGTACCAGATAAACAATAACTTTATTTTACCCCTTCCTGTGCCTACTAACACAATTCTGTGAACACTGATAATCTATCTAATACTGATCATCTTTAGATCTATACTCCCTAACTACCAATATTGTTTCCCACTCACCTTGTTGCACCAATACAGCTGCGTGGCACTGTGTCACCTACCTCCACCTCTTTTGAGAGCATGCCTCGAATACACTCATAGGCTGCATATCAGCTCATCACAAGTCTGACTTCTGGCTTTCTTTTCCCCCAGCTCCACTTCTCTCCCACCCCAGAGAAGTGAAAGGACTCTAACAATGCAGAAGGACTCTAACCATGACTACCAGCATGGCAAATTTACTTGGACAAGATCATAACTTTCCAAATATAAAAAAAAGGAAGCTGGGTTTTGTGCATGCAACAACTGCTCTTCAGAGTAGAGAATGAACCCTTGGCTGTAACAGCTGATTCATACCTTAGATGTTAACACAGAAGGGGTTCAAATTCGTCTGGCAGTACGAGTTTTACATCGTGACACTCTAAAAAAACATCTGCACTAGCAAAACCTGAGTACAACGGCATTCCTTTCTTCATCTGTATTGAATGGGTCAGTAAACTCAGCTTTTACCATGACAGCTCAGATGTTTAATATCAACAAAAGATCACAAAAAAAGTAGTGGCTGTACCGGGGTTGATGTCTTTATGGCAGCCTGAAGACTGATGATACAGGAATTTGGAAGGTGTCTGGTGACACAGAAGTATGCACAAGCCTAAGGGGACAGAAGGACAAAGATGCCTGTACCCTCTTCTTTCCTTGCTTTCTCTTAAAAGTTAATCAACTAAATCAAATACACTTGAAGCATATTAAAATCTTGTGAAGAGGTCCACAAAAAGGATTCAAGTACATAACTTAAAATAGCTTTTCTTAAAAAAAAAAATTACACAAAGAAACACCCTATTCACTAGAGATTTAAACATAAGTTGCATGTGTTGATTTCAAATCTTAAGCTGATGTAACCTTTCTGAGTATCCAACATGAATTCAGCACTAGACATATCACAACACCTTCTATTGGAAAAGGACTCAGTTCAGTAATTGAGGTATTATTTAAAGCACCTTCGTGATTGGCTGTGTGTCTTAGACTGTACTTGAGACCCCTTTAAAAGCAGCAGTGTGACTTGGAACAATAGCAACAAGCTGAAATTTTACCAAAATGAATGGAATTAAGAAAGCATCCTGATACATCCCGTAGTTCTGCACTTGCAGAAATTACCTCATGCAGATTGCAGAGGAGGAAAAGATGTGCTATTTAGCCTCCCACTACACCTAGGAGAGAACCTCAAGACACCAGAGCTGTTCTAGACGTCACTTTAACATATTAGCTACTTTGTTTAGAGTTGCAGGAAAGGCTGAAGGTAAACATGAATACAGCTGATCAGGCTAAAAGTAAAAATCTATTTCACACCACTATAATAAATAAAATAAAAAATAAAATAAATAAAATAAAATAAAATACACAACTGCTCTTATTTTCATTTGTTGTACCAGATCAATACCAGCAACAATATTGTTTTGTTTTTTTTAGGGAGCCCATTCAACTCTAACTATCCAGAGTAACAGTAAACCTTTGCACAAAGAGTACTTTTCTGCTAAAATATATGGTAGCAAATCATGCCCTTTCTGTAGTACATGACATGAATGTTGACAAAAACTCCTGATTAGTAATAACCATACTTATTACATAAGTGCCTGAGGACAAAACAAGGACACAGATTCATCTTGTCTGACCTGCAGAAAAAAAAAAATAAAAAAAGAAAAAAATGCCTCTGTATGAAACATTTTCTGTCTAAGCTTCAGGCCATAAAGTTGAACAGGCACAGTCACTCAGCATTTTAGTACAGACATTAATTTCACTCAGGGAAAAAGAACAGGTCTCCACCACTGTCTTGTATTACATCGTTAGTTTCTTAGTTGCTGTCTTCCAAACTATACAAAGAGGCCTCTGTTATTAAGAGTTCATTTTAAGCATCTGCTAATAAAAAAAAGTATCTGATAGCTTGACTAAAATGTAGTAGTAGTTGTAAAAGCTCTTCTTCCTGGAGAGTGGGTAAATTCTGAACCACCACTGGGACGCACACACTCAGAAAACAAGCAGTTTAATTCCAACACACTAACAGATGCTAGAAATAATAGAAAGGATTAAACTCAGCCAAAGCAAAGATAGTATTTTGTCAGCCATCAACAAAAGGGGGAAGGCTCAGCCTTGCCAGTTCTTGCAGGAAATCTGTGAAGAAGCTTCCAACTGAAAACTGGGAAAAGGAAAGGTGAGCTGGCAGGACTGCTATGACAAAAGCCCTCATCTGGTGGTAAGGCAGAGGACACAGGGAACACTCATGGCCTTGCCTGCAAAATACAGCATTTTCCACCCATGCTGAATCTGACCTTACAATCTCCTACTGCAATTATCATAACTCCTCCTATTTCCCCAAATTCTTTCTCCTAGTTTTGTCTACTCGACTGATGTTTTATGTATATATGTATGTATATGTATCTGCACTTAGATGCCAAGTATGTGTGTGACAAGCACATCTAAATAGCAAAAGCAAGTAACTAGAAAACCTGAGGGGAGCTGTAGCAGAGCAGCAGATTAACAAGTTACAAATTCATGAAGACAATACTGAGCATGCATTTTGTAACATTACCAAGAATTATATACAGCTGAACAGCATTTAAACTGAGAGCTATTGCCCAGTTCCCCAACAGAAAACGAGTGTCTGAAACTTACACAGCTTTTCTCATAGTTTCACATTCTACTCAGCAATGGGCATAATTAAAGATGTTGATACCTGCTTCCAATTTACTGAACCCATAGATCACCTAGTCACAAAGATCCCTAAGCAGATCCAACATGTAGAAACTTCTGTGCTATTAGAAATGCAGCATACTCCAAGGTATGCCTACCTTGCTTGAAAAGCAAGGAGAAAATATCCAAGTTAAACATGTTGCCAGAAGTCTGCATTTTTATTATGGAAAAACAACTTTTTCCAATATCAGTCAGGTGTCTACAGTAATAAACCCTCAGTAACTGAATCAATCCATAATTCAAATTAGTTTAGAAAAAAAAACAACTATGGGGTAAACAAGCACACCACCACAAACACACCAAAAAATTCTGGCAAGAAAACAAACAAAAAACACGACCACCTCCCAGTCCATGCCTGGCCCCACCATTTGGATAGAGTTCAACACTACTACAACAAGCAGAGTCCTGTTTTATAACGTATCTACACATAATCCTGGATGCAAGCAGAACAGATGAAGACAACTACTGCTGCAAAACATAGGTTTCTTGTTTTGGTTAAGAGAAGCTCTTACTGTTTTAACACTTACTCTACCTGTGACAGGTAAGGCCACCTTATAAGAATACACAGTGCTGTAAGCAGTCAGTGCTGAGATTTTAGTGCTAACAGAGATTTGAGAAATAATCTTATGTGTTTCTCTGTTACACAGAGAAGTCTATCATCACACAGAGATGCTTAAAGAGAAGTCTACTTTGATGACTTAGCCACTGCACGGCTTAAGTGACAGTCAAAACACTTCTCTTGCATACATCTCGCCAGCTCTTGGTGACTCAGGCAAGCACACATACCTCGTATCCTTAGACAGCCTCTGGAACACAATCTAGCCTTACAGTTAACAAAATCCAGAACCTAATTAAACAGGCGCAAGTAATTGTTAAGGGAACACTACGTCAGAGTCACCGCTGCATAGCCTAGTTAAAAAGTAGAGACTAATTTTCTTTTTGCTGCAGGAAAATGAGCAGTATTATGTCTGAAAATACAGGGAAGCTTATTTGGAGACTACAGAACACATAAAAATAAGGCCCTGGATTACTTTTTTTTTTTCCCTGTGAAAGAGCAACAGTGAACTTTAACCTACTTCCTACCTCTGCAGATACTTGCTGCTCATTTCCCCTGTGCTAGCAGTCTTAACCTGTTCATTAACAAATATGCAGCATAGACCAGTTTTAAAGAACCAGCTTTCAGTGTTAGTAAAAAACAAGCTAAATAAAATCCTGCATAACACATAGAAACAGGTTCCCACTGGCAAGTTAACATGTAAGTGCTGCAAGAAGTCAAATACAGATAGTGCTGTGTGTACATAGGCTTGGTCTGAAATTTGGTTTCAACTTCAGCAGGAAGGATTAAAAGACATCTCCATGTTCGTCTGTTTGTTTCACAAGGCTCATGCGAAGGGGAGAAGGAACACTGAAGAGGTGCATGGGAAAGGGAAAAAAAAGCAGGAGTATTGTGAATCAGCCCTCTACTCATGCTGTTACCAACGTGCCAGCTCTGTAAAGTGCTGTCTCTGCACCTCTGTGCATCTTGAACTGCTTCAGAGCTATCAAAGATATGTAGGTGGAAGGAGTCCTTTCAGAATGAAAAACTGCTGAGAGGATTACTACAGTTGTGAAATACATCTGCCATCATGGGGGAAAAGTCCTAACTTTTTATGCCATTTCAAGACTAATTCTGAATTTGTGCTCTGGAAATAATGAAAGATACTTTTATCACAAAAAAATTGCTACGTACAATCTCAGCAGCTATTCAACTGTTCAAGCAGATGTTCAAGCAGATGAATGCAAACACCCATTGCTTCAGTCTGTAAGCGGAACAAGTGCATATCTGACAATTCCAACTAGCTGATAACCAGAGTTCATAGGCCAAGCTCTGTGGGGAGGCAAGTTCAGTTCTCTCAAAACACTTTTAGTCCAACTGGCATCTTCAGACTAGTTTTCCACTAAAAGGCTAGGGGGAACTGAACACCCCTCCACCCACCCCCCCAACAACAATAAAAAATAAAACTAAACACCCTCTTTCACAAGTTTCTGGACTCCTCACCCTAGAATTGCGGGATGTCCCAGTTCCTTCAAGGAAGTGCCAAATACCTAGAGGAAATCTTCTCAACTAACCACTCCCTTAAAACAGCACTGAAGGCAAACACCCTAAAAAATTCTTACCTCCTATTCACACAGCCAGAGCAGACTGGAAATTAAGATTCTTGCCTACCTTTTCTCTGTTTCAAAAGAAAAAAAGGGACCACTCTTCAATTCATAGCCTTCCACTGATCTCAAATGGATTGTTACTTCAGGGAGGGAGAAAATTTCCAGTTATTATGTGGTGAAATCCTATAGGGAAAATCTATGTTGGAAATAAATATCAAGAGAGATCTGCTGCTATTCTTACTATTTAAATGTTAATAATATTTCTTCTGTGGCTTTCTGCAGTTATTACAATTAAATTACAAACATGATATGACAAAAATTCAGTTTGAAAGCCCTACAGTCTGAATGATACGGCAGTCTGCATGATACACGCTACAAAGCACCACTAAGTAATGAGAATCCTTCATATACTGAAAACCTCGTCAGAAATTTCCTCTATCTTACAAAGCCCAGAATGAGAAAAGTATAGACAATTTTCCAAGTAACTCCTCACACACACCCCACAGATCCTGGAAGGCATGAGAGTCAGCTGCACTTCCTACATTATGCCCATTAAATTCCTCTTACTTTCTTTGAAGCAGTAACAATCCCCAGAAGTTGATTGGGACATTCTGATGGAGCACAATTGCTTTTAAGCAAAGCAATACTAAACAAACATTCCAGTGTTAATATTTCTCTAGGGTGGTCTTCCTTTACTTCGGTATTGTGGATTGATAGAGCCAGTCTGAACAATAGGAACAGCACTGAGTGTTCAGAGATATTAATTCAATTCCAATTGTTTGGAGAGGGAATCATCTGGTTTAGACCAAGTTTCCTGCTGATACTGAAGAATACTGAAGTCCAGACCTGTCTTCCCCCCCCCCCCCCCCCCCCCCCCAAGCCTAGCTAACTTTAGAGGTGGAAGCCAAGTATCCAAGTGCAACCTCCCGCTGAAAAATAAGAGGGAACTATAGCAGTGTTATGAAACATGGCAACATACTGAACAGCTTCACAGGGACTAAGCCTAACATATACCTAATCCAGATTCTGAAACCAGGCATCTCCACAGCCCCAATCCTCAGCCAGGTAAAATAACAAGGCAAATACCTGCATATATGCTACAATCTCCACAACTGTTACTGTTATGGAGCACTCGCACTTGCTGTCTGTGCCATGAATGTAAACCAGATGATTTTGTCACCCAAAGCAAAACACCAAAACTATTAAAACCCTGTTCACTTAACCTAAACAGAGGCTTCACCTTCTAATGCTTTTCTTCCACCCCTTCTCTTAGTTATACTGCAGTTTTACTGGGTTTTTTGCAATACTGCAGGGTTTCTCTAGGCTTGATACGTTCACAATGCACTCTACTAGTTACTACAGAAATATCGACAAAGCTGGAGTTGTTCTTGGAGGAGAATTAATGAAAAAGCTTTGCCTAGATGAAGACAGGGCAGCACAACTTCTCTTGCATTCCCGCTCTTTTCCTTTAGATAGTTTAGTCATCCTCCTTCCTCAACTTTGCAAAAGCCAATTCCCGCTCCTGCTGTGCGCGGGTTAAAAACCCACACTTCAACCACGGGGCCCGCTGCCACGGCCGCTGCCCGGGGCCGGTGTCACGAAGCCGCCCGCCCGCCCGCCCGTCCGCCGCACCGGCGCGCCCTTCCATTCCCCACCCCGCAGCCGGGACCGCCCGCACCGCCGCCTCAGGATCCCCGGTCCCACCGCAACTCCGGCCTGGCCTGGCCTGCCCGGGCCCGCACCCGCCTGAGCTCTCTCCCAAGGGGCGCCCCTCAACCCCGCACCTTTCCCGGCGGTTGGCAGGCCTCAGCGCCGCTAGGGAAAGCGGCCGCGGGACAGGGTGAACCCGCTTTGAGGCGCCCGAACGGCTGCCACAGAGCTGTGGGGGTGCGGGAGGAAGGGAGGCAGCAGGGGCCTGCACTCACTGGAAGCGAGGAAAAGGCAACCGCCGCTGCTCGCCGTCAGGGACTGCTGAGCGCGGGGAGGAAAGGGGTAGGACCGCCGTGGCTCCGCCCCATCGTTCGAGGACGGCCGTGGTGGCATGGCGGCTGGCGGCCGACCGGGGAGGTGGGAAGCGAGGGAGGGCAGCCAAGCTGGCCAGCCAGGCGGGCTGCGCTTCCCCTTTCTGCCAGCAGCCTTGTCCCAGGCTGGCCCCGCGGGGAGCCGCTGCTGTTGTGAGACGGCGAAACAAGGGGGCTGTCCTCCGTGGGAAGGGGTGGCCCCAGGTCAGGGGTGGGCAGCGGGGTGGCAGCGGGGCCGAGGCCGGGTCAGGGCAGGCCTCTGTTAGGGACCAAGCCATGGCAGAGCTGGACCCTGTAAGACGGGCGCCGGGGCATGGGTTGTGGTGTGCTTTGACCTGCGGTCTGCACACTCCCAGCCATGCTCCTGCTCCACTTCAGAGGGGTCCCAGGGTCCTGCCTCTTGAGGCCAGGAGTGGGAAACAAATGGGTCTCAGGATGGCCTGAGACACAGAGCTGCTTACTTTCACAGTGTGATGGGAAAGGGCCCTTGGATTGCACCTCGGGGCTGGGGGAGAGCCCACTGCCCTGGCTGTCATCAAAAATACCTGGTTACTTATAAACTGGTCAAGATCAATATCGTGACGTCAATATTGAAGAATGACGTCAGAGTACAGGACGTCCAAGGCAATCTCATGGACATCATGGCCACAGCAGAGTGCTATGGGGTGTTAGACAATGTCCAGTGTGCCCATGACTGTATGGTTTGGGCCTGAATACATAAAAAAGTATGAAATTCTAGGCAAATCATCATATAAATAGGAAGGGGGAGTTTCTTGGAAAGAATGTGGATGTGTCTTACAAGGCTGGAGAAGGTCTCAGAGAACAGTGGCTCAGAGACTTGCTGAACACTAAGAGTTGGAACTTGAGGAGAGGAAGACTTCTAATGTTTTGTTTTGTTTTTTTTTTCTTCCCTGAAGAAAGCTCAGACTAAGAGCAAATGGCTACTTGCTGGCTTTGCCCCAGAGAAGCAGGTCTCAGGTGAGCAAGCCAATGCAAGGAGTGAAAATGGAAGTGCTTTGCTCTGCTAGGAATGAAGGATGAAACCTAAAAAATGCCCATGATGGCTCTCGTGGTGGGTTGGATTTCTTGCACACCGACCTGTGCTGGCAGATCCTCCTGTCCTATGCAATGTCCAGCTGGAACTTGCAGACCAAGGGGAATCAGTGGTAGGATCTCAGGGTCTAGCAAACAAAATACATTGCGTAGGGTGCTTTTTTTTAAACTAAATACTAAGATTCTGGCTTTGGCACACTTACTGATTTCACTGGTACAATTAAGACCTCTAGGGCCTCTCTGTAGTTGAACATACTATTCTCTGACTTGATGCCTCTAAACGTCCTGTTATTTACAAAATACTGTACTTTTATATTGCCATTAAAAATCTTTCCCTGGCTGGCCTGTTTTCTGTTCAGGGTAAAAATCTCCATTAGATGTGTAAGGGATGGGATTGGAAGATAGGCTTTTCGTTCAAAGGTTTATGGTAATGCTGTCTGAAAGTTATCGCAAGCTGGTGCTTGCAACATGAGTATTTGAGGCTGTCATTCTTGTCAGTAGGGCTGAGTTTACAGTAACATGGTTTACTTAGAAGATGATTAAGTTTCTTGGTTTGTGTCCTTCCCAAGACTGCTAGGAGTACTACAGTAGATCCATTGTTTTTTTGGGAGGATGTTTAATGAAATGGGTTCTTAGTTTTAATATTGGATTACAAGAATGTCCAACAGCTTTATTGTGCTGAATCAGGGATAAAGAAAATGACTTTCAGTTCTTGCACTGAAGATGGATGCAAAATGGGATAACAATGCCTTTTGTGTTGCAGTCATGAGTGTCCCAGGGCTTGTGAGTTCCTGTTTTTTAGAGTTTTAGATTAAATTATTTCACAGCAGGTGAGGAACTGTGTGTCAGTATTTGTCCTTTCTGCCTTACTGGGTAAATCCATTTGCAAGAGACTTGGTCTAACCTCGAATTCCTTCCAGTGTGTACTTTGAGGTTATTCACCAAGCAGTGTCCTAGAAATCCGGGGAGTCTGTCATGTCTGTTCAGTTGCTGACTTCACTGTCCTGCTCTAAAGACATTTTACTCATTCTGATCATATCAGGAAATTAAAAATACTTTGGATTCCCAAGGGACGATTTCAGCTCATGACACCCAGTAAAGCCTTAACATACAGCAATTGGTAGACTTCTGTGTTGTGGTAATCTTCCAAGAAGCCTCAGCTGATCACTGAGGTTGGAGCAATCACAGGATTGTTGGAATTGGCCTTAAAAAGGGCTTGAACTTAGGTGAGGGGGAAGCTATAAACAATAGCTGTCAGCTTAGAGCTATTTGCCCTTTGAAGTGATCATCCCAAAGAAGTGTCTTCCCATAGCCCAGTCTGCACATGTCCTGCTTTTACTGGCTATCTGCAATGTAATGAAATCACCTGATGTTTCCTCTGGAGTGCTGTGCTCCCACAAGCAGCATCTAAGGGTACATCATATGGCACACTATGTTCTGCAGAATGTGATAAAAATTAGTATTTTAAAATGAATTCAGCACTCAGTAAAAGTGTTTCACTCCAGGAAGCCGCCTGTGAACGGGCTTGGGAACTGATGAGGTGGTAGCTTTCAGCGCTACAGCTTGTTCTGAGTACAGGAAAATAAATTGGTTTGGCAGCTCACAAAGAGTTCATTTCATCACTAGTCACATACACCCGGGTTTTTTAAGCTGTTTGAATTGTCATTTGTAACAGTAATAGTGTCTCTAAGAAGACTGTTTAGAAATACCAGAGTGGGTTCTGGTTATTTAAATAAGTGGGGGCCTCCTGCTTCTCTATCTTCAATTAGATAATTATGCATCCTGAAAAGGAAATACTCTAATCAGCATATGTTAACAAATATATTATAATTTTCTTATGGTCTTAGCACTGATTTATTTAAATGCCTTTCTTCAAATGAGTCTTCAATACACGTAATTGCAGAAATGCTTACTGGGCTTCATAGTTAAGCTTCAGTATCAAAACAAAGGTTTAAGTTCTGCCATCTGCTGGTTAAATGGGGTTTTAGCGGAGGCTTCGTGTCATTGACTACCAGTAAAAGGACATTGGCTTGGGAGTTCAGATCCTGCTTCTGGTCCTGAGTCAGAATTCACACAGGTTACACAGGAATCACATACTTCTTTTGCTGAGTAAAAGCACTTGTCTGGCTCTGCCACACGAACTGAAGAAAAGGGAGTTTAGAACTGGATTATGTACCCAAAGTCAAAGCATAGACCGAGACTAGTAAGACTGCTGACACTTGGCTGTCAGCACTGTGCCTTCAACACCAGACTGCATAACAGTTTTGCAGAATTTCTTCAGACATGGATAATCTCTGATCAGTTTATAGTCGCTGTACTGAGCATTAGAAAAACTGTGTGCACCACAGAAGTCAGAGGGCAGTTCCCGTCCTTGTTGAGAAGCATGTGGACGAAATGCAGAAGTCTTTGCTGGCCACCAGTGTATTTCTCTGCATAGCTGAAATGGTGTAGAGGATTTTACCTGGACTAAATTATTGGGCATGCTCACCCTAAAACACCCCACATTCAGAACATACTTTAAACTGTTGGTGTGTATGCAATGTACGATAACCTTGCACACAGGTTATTGTACATTGTGCTGTTCACAGTTTGTATTGCAGTTGCTCCCTTTCTGAGCTCAGCACTCTGACAGAAAATGTTATTAATCTGATGGAGCGGAGGATAAACTAATGGAAAAAGTTTGTAGAAGAAACAAACTCTGGAGCACAGGCTGCTGTATTATATATTATGTGGCCAGTCTAAGCCCTCTGTTTTCACTTTGCAGCTGTACCAGCCTGCAGAACTTGTACACAGTTGCTAACCTCTGCCTAAGAGGTATGTTTCCTACTGCATGCTCTTTGTCATGCATTTAGTGACTGGTAAACTTAGCCTTGAGCATTCACTACAGCACTAACCTACCATTCCCTGTACCGACTAGTAATTATCTGTGCCCTAACATCTGGAATTTGGTTTACCCACATCCCCTGGGGCCTATTCCAGTGAGTGCTCTCACTTATAAGAAGCAAGTTGATGGTGAATTTCATAGCTCACAACCCAGGGGTTATTTGACTTAAATAGCAGGGAGGTTTCTTACAAAAATAGAAAAGAGAAACAATAACACTGTTTTTGTATTAAATTACATTTTGGCTGCAATGTGGAAACAAATTCATATTCAAAATTCTGGACTTGATAGTGTTTACGTGTAAGTGTGTGTGTAAGTCTGTTTCACACTTCCAAGTGCACAGGGAGTATTTGTATGCCTCTGAATTACAATGTTGAGTGTTTTTAATTTGTTCAGGAAGGTGTTCCTACTCCAACGTGCTTTTATTTTCATGGTAACTATTATTTAAAGAAATATCTGATAGTCCTTGGCTCAACTGTTCACTACACTCCTGGGTAGAGCAGTCAAAAAGAGCATGAAGGGCTACTTCAGCCTCAAGATCTACAGAATTTTGACTGGTAGATTGACAGGGCTCTGCAGCAGGGGTGCCAGTGCTCTGTCCAACTGGTTTCAGGGAGAGAGCAGTATCTGTTTCAGAAACTTCACCAAGGAGTGATTTCAGATTCTTCCTATTTGCTTCATCTTTAGAATGACTTAACTCTGAGGCAGTCTGGATGAAGTCATGACCAAGCTTCTCTTGTTCCTGAACAGCATCTTGCTCTACTAGATTTTTATCAAATTCCTTAGCCAATTTCATGAGTTCCTCTTCAGGATTTTTTTTATTTATTTATTTTAATATCTCTAGATTAAAAAACAAAACAAAACAGAAAGAAAACCTTCTGAAAAGGTCTGAAATAGAATGACTGTATGAGTTGCTCATTCTCTAGTTTTAACAACTATAAAGAGCATGACTGAATCTCACCACTTTCAATGCACAGTCAACATGCAGTCTTTCTGATAATTCCCAAGAAATACCCATCATGAGGAGATAACAAGCCCAAAGTTAAATACATTCTGTACCCTAATGTACAGTTACATGGTTCACTATACATAAAGGAACACCTCATAACCTTTTTTTAATGAAAGCCTGGCTGTGATGGGCAAGACAAAACTGTAATTTACCTTGTACAACTTAACTTTATCCTAGCTCACACTTTTACTTCTCCAGGATGCTACAAGGAATAGCATCCTCACCAATCCATGTCCTTAAAAGGGAACCTTCATTACAGGTTGCTCTTTTATCCTGAAAAATTAGATTTATAATGTTTAGCAATTTGATTTCAGATAAAGATTGGAGTAGACACACACCCTGCATTAAAGTTGCTACATCAGTTAAACTCGATCAAATCTGTTGAAAGCCACAGATAGGAACTAAACCAATACAAGTTCAGTGAAGACAGGAACCTCAATAAGAATAACTGAATCTTACTTTGGTCCTCAAATCTAATACTCTATTTACTTTGGTTTACACATAATCTGCAATATTCATGTTAGAACTGTGATTTACTTTATTTTAGTATACTACTAAGGAGCTGGTTCAGATACGTGGTCTTTATCCACTTAAAGCAGCATTAACAGATCAGAGAATTTTAAAGAAATAATATTCTGTATGTTTCCAGGAAAAACCAAAAAATCTGACTTCTTCCATTACAACTCATTTATATAAGGAGCCTTTAAACAGAAATAAATTAAGTTTAGGAATTAAATGAAGTTGTTTCACAGCTTTGAAGTTGAGCCTTGGATTTGAATTCTGAAACCTAAAGAGATATAATACTGCAGTGGTAAATTGTCTAGAGGGCCAGAGCCATGGGAGGTAGGAAATTACTACATATAAGCAGGCAAAAGTAATTTGAACTTTACTAACTACCAGGGTAGTTCAGGGTAGGTTTTCTTTTTAATTATATATATATATATATTTTTAAATTATTATTTTAAGAAAAAAGAACAAGCAACAGATAGTTGCAAATGCTGGTATTATTTACATTTATGACAGGGCTGTAATCAGGAAGGAAGCAGCATCCCTTACCAGTGATTTTCTAATTCTTAAGTATAATTTCTCACAAATATGCCAAATAGTGAATACATTTTAAATGACCTGATCAAATGTGCAAATAGGAATAATATGTTCTCTTATTTCACTTAATAAAAAGCAAAGAATAAGCAGTCTTATTTTCACTTTCCAGGCTGTAGACATCAGGTTCACAGCAAAAGAGAGACACCAAGAACATAGATCTAAGGTAAAAAGGCAAATTATGTAGAATAACAAAGCAATGCAAACAAAGTTTATACTATGTTTGTATTATTGTGAAGTCTCTCATCTGAGTCTTATAAGTACTTCTGAGTCTGATTCTTGTACTTCAGCATTCAGGGCCATTCAAAATACCTAAAAACAACTGCCAAGTAAATCTAGTATGGGAAGAAACTCTTACCTTTTAACAGATGAGTGATTAAGGATAAATAAACACACTACTGTAACTAAACCTGAGCCTTCACTAAGGCTGTAGCGCTATTCTGTCTGATGACTGCACATACAGAGCATTGTTTTAGGAAGTAACAATTACCTGAGGAGCAATATGATTAACAGTGTCTGAGATTTCTACTGTGTATCTACTGGTAGACTGTTCGGTTTTTCCATTGCCTTTGAAAACAAACAAAAAACCTTCTTAAATAAAAACTGCTAAACAATTTGATTTATAAAGTGCTGTACATGTAAAGTAATTCAAATATATGTGTTAAAATCAGAGCTTGATTCAGCACTACATTGAAAAAAATATGGGTTATTAATGGATTTCTAACAAAAATAACACCAACCAACCTACCCCTGATAACAGAAAGGGACTTTTTCGAGACATTTGATAACTTTCACTGAACTCCCACTGCGTGCCTCAAATAGGCACGCTGAAGTCTAGATTTCGTTAGCATTACTAGTCAGTGTGCAATTGGTGAATAAGGATCCTGAAAGATTTCTTGCTGTACATGGGTGTCATTAACACAAAAGATGAGAGTAGGTGTTCAGGATTTCCTACTCAATGATCTCTTTGGTGTTTCATGTAAACATGACTCTGTGTGAACAGGGAGATGATTCTCATTAAGAACAACAAATAAAAGGCTAAACGAACTTAGAACATGCAACAGGAGAAGGCATAAGATGCTTTAAGAACTTTTTAAGTTAGGAAAATCAAGTTCACACTAATTAACATTACTTTCAACAGGAATATTGTTCACAACTATACACTTAATGTAAAGTATGACTTATCTGACAGTTACATCACCACAGAGGTAACAGAGCATTACAACTCTCAACATTACACACTCAACACCTGATACAAGGATGAGAACTGTCAATCCTATTACTTGAGAGAATATTGATTTCAGTTTACGTTAAAGAGATAAAATATGTATACCTATATAGGAGAATCTTTTGTATTCTTGCTTTCTCTATATCTTTCACCCAGATTCTGATTTGGGCCTCCAACCTGTCTTTGTCTGTGTTTCCCCCTCTGTGCCTTTCCATCTGGGACCGTTAAAAGCAAGAATACAGCTATTCTACTCCTGTATGCCTGGCTTCCAATCTGTCAGAAGGAGGTAATAGTACTTACTGCAACATGGATTGTCCTGAGGATAACCATGAAGCTGTTGGATGCCACAGTGAGGGGAACTATATATAAACAGAGGAATAAATTTAGATGCTTAATGTAAGATGCATTTATAAATACAACCCTGTGGACCCAAACAAAAATAACCTAAGACACCGATGTAAAACTCAGCTGTGAAAGTAGAATATTCTAGCCACAAATTTTTGCCTTTTTTCCTCCCAGAAATCCTACTCATCTGTATATTCTCTTAAGAAGCCTTGGAGTATTTACTAAAGTGGAGCACTGCATGATAGCAGATAGTTTATACAAGTTAACAGCAAGAGATAAGTGGTTTGTTGCCGCCTTTGTGACCTTAAGAAAAAATGAAAGGGTATCTGAAATTTTAACTTAATGGATGATATTTTTTTCAATCCATAGGAGAACACAGGCATCATGTGGTTTTTTATTAATAGCATTTTGATAGTACAGTTATAAAGCTCGTCCTTGGCTTGCCTTGAAGCATCATACTGACCTCACTTATTACAGAATGCTAATTTAATTTTCCAAGGTGAAATGTTCACAGAGCAGAAACTGGTGAGGAAAATATGGCCAAAATGGTTAGGTCTACCTTTATTTCTAAAGTGCTGCCCAGAAGGGCTTGCAGCAATTTTTGCTGATGCATAGATAGGCCTAGTAAAAGATATGTGACCTTAAAAATATTTGAAGTAGACTTGCTTGAGAATTTTTAGTAGAGAGTCATTAAATGGCAGTATAATTTACACAAGCATGGCCTAGTTTATGCTTTAGCATTCTCTTTGACTCTTTCTCTCCACCATGCCACCTGAGAAACATAGAAGCTTTAAAAATATTTTACATATCTCTCTTTTTTCTTTTTTTTTTGTCATAGAGATGCATCTTATTTTATTTATCACACTCAGAAAATCTAATCAAATGTGAGCCTATAGTTTAGCTCACAAAGGCCTGATCCAGCAGAGCGCTTAAGTACCTGCATAACTTCATCATGAAGACATCTTCCATTTCTCATTAACTGGCATTTAAAGGAAATTTTTTATTGCTTGGTGTCTGGGCATTTAGAGGAAATTATTGGCCAAAACGGGTGAGCCATTTAGAAGAATTAGGTCAGGCAATGAACAGGCTACAAGTCACAGAGGTCTGTAGGGAGCCCTGGAGGTTCAGGCCCCTTACAGAAAGCTGGAGATCACCACTGAGAGGGCCTTCTAATAGGTTATTTATTATAATGTAAGGTTAATTCCTCAGCTGTTCTCCACTGCTCAGGGTGGACTGTATTGAGGAGATGAGTGATGGTTGTTCAAGGCTGTGGAGACCACTGTTTGTAGAACTTATGCCTTAAATCTTAGCTGAGCCAGTTAGCTTTAGGGCACTGCTGCCTGGAGGCAGCTCAACAGCTTCTTCTTCTGGAACAGGTACAGTAATCTGGGCATCTCTGCACTGCGCTGTCTTGCCCTAGGTAGGCTTGCACCAGGGAATGACGAGGAGGAGTCTTGAGGCAGTCATCCCCCATCCACTCACTTATTGTTGCATTTAGCCTTGTTACCTAGGAGCTTTCAGCGCTTTTCACCATTCACTCGTCCATATTATAGTATGTACATTGCGGGTGATCCTCCCAGCTGAGGTGCACCCACTTCTACCTTATTGTTTATACATGAAGAAGAGATTTAAATAAGGGCAGGACTAAAAACCGTTCATAGAGATTACAGCTGCAAGGTTTTATTTTCTTTTCCTTTTTTTTTTTTAAGTCTGTTGATCCTGCTGTGTTACAGCTTGAGGCTATCAAGGAATGAGAAATAGGTTTTCTGTTCTACTCTCTTAGTTTCTGGAATTTTTCTTATCCCTTGTAGGAAATCAAGTCAGAGGGTTCTTTAAAGAACAGGAAAGAACAGGTTTCCAGCTTGTTTGGAAAACCTGACAAATATTAATCTACTATATATCCTCCAGATTATTTCTTTCATCAGCAACAAAAACTGACCAGTACTGAGACCTTGACTTGCCAAAAACTCTCACATGCTATAGTGTGAATCAGCAAAATATTTTGTGAGCTACCAGACACAAAGCAGAGTAGCTTTGAATGGCCAGAGAGAACAGACTTTTGATCAAACATTCTGGAGAAGAAAATAGGCACTGCTTATTTATTTAAAGTAGGCTTAACTTTTGATTGATACAAAAGGGCTTCTATAGGTATGTAGCAAACAAAAGACAGACTAGGGACAATGCAGGCCCTCTCCGGAAGCTATAGGGAGAATTGGTTACCCTGGATTTGGAGAAGGCTGAGGTTCTGAATGACTTCTTTGCCTCAGTCTTTACTGGCAAATGCTCTGCCCACATGGCCCAAGCCTTGGAAAGCAGATGCAGGGACTGTGAGAATGAAGACCTTGGGCCCACTGTAGGAGAGGATCTGGTTCGAGACCATCTTAAAAATCTGAACTTGCACAAGTCCATGGGACCTGGTGAAATCCATCTGTGGGTCCTGAAGGAGCTGGCAAATGAAGTTGCTAAGCCGCTCTCCATCATATTTGAAAAATCGTGGTTGTCAGGTGAAGTTCCCAGTGACTGGGAAAAGGGAAATATAACCCCATTTTCAAGAAGGGGAAAATGGATGACCAGGGGAATTACAGACCAGTCAGTCTCACCTCTGTGCCTGGCAAAATCTTGGAGCAGGTTCTCCAGGAGGGCATGCTGAGGCACATGAAAAACAACAAGGTGCTTGGTGACAGCCAGCATGGCTTCACTAAGGGGAAATCCTGCCTGACCGATTTGGTGGCCTTCTATGATGGGGCTACAGAACTGATGGGTAGGGGTAGAGCAGTTGACATCATCTACCTGGACTTGTGCAAAGCATTCAACGATATCCCACATGACATCCTTGTCTCTAAATTGGAGAGACATCAATTAGATAGATGGACCACTCGGTGGATAAAGAGCTGGCTGGATGGCTGCACGCAAAGAGTTGTGGTCAATGGCTCAATGTCCAGCTGGAGACCAGTAATGAGTGGTGTCCCTCAGTGATCGGTGATGGGACCAGCCTTGTTCAGCATCTCTGTTGGTGACATGGACAGGGGGATTGAGTGCGCCCTCAGCAAGTTTGCTGATGACACCAAGCTGTGTGGTTTGGTTGATATGCTGGAGGGAAGGAATGCCATCCAGAGGGACCTTGACTTCTGTTTAGAAAGTTGTCTTCTTTTGCCCCTTTGCAAATAGTCCAAATCTTTCTGTACAACTAAGCCTTATGATGTACTTTAGTGGTTGCACTAGCCAATAGCACACCTGCTGAACATAGCAGCTGAGGACAACATAGTGAAGAAGCCAGAGGTTGGTGTTTCTTTTCATCCTGTTCCTTAGCACAGCATTTAGATGCCACAAGAGTGGGTAATCCTCTGCTACTGCTCTGTGTGAAAATAGTACCTCCATTGTTGATCTTTCAGTGAACAGACTTCCTTATTCACCACAGACCTTAATCAAAAGCTGTGGTTATGCCAAGAGCATCCTACTCAATGGGACTTACTGTGAAATGTTAATTTGAATGCTACCAGACTTTTGATGCTTCATTTACATCAGTGAAATCCCATTCACTTTTTTTTTTCTGTTTTAATGCAGTATTTTAATAACCACAACCACTGAAAATGGATTTACTCAACATTGGTGAGATATTTCAGTCATGCTCGCTATGCTAGCAGCTCCTGAGCAGCCAGGTTTAGTTGTGTGGTACTTTCAACATATACTAAGGCTAAGTATCTTTTTAAATGTCCACCTCCAAAAAGCATTTACTACTGGCCTGATGCAGCTCTTGTAATTTTTACCTTTTAGGAGATAGTGTTAATGTGTTATTTGGAGAGTAATGCTCAAAGGGACTATTCCACATACAGTCCCATCTGGACGATCTTGTTGCACGCTAAAAATTACACTGGCAGTAATCAGTTTAATCCACTTGCAGTGAAAACTTACCTAGGATACAGAACCCTAGTTCTGGAGTAAGCATTCACATGACAATTAGTGGAGGAGTACCTACTGTGCATCTCCTGTTACTTTAATACTGTTGTTTCACATTCTTTTTCTTCCTGCTACATCCCAGGCAAATGGCAAGTTGTCCTAAGATCCTACCCTGAAGTCTGCTTTCTCAACCTGAAAGTAATGCTAACACATGGAAAGAAAGCATTAAAGCATGTTTTGTTTTTTTTTTCCATAGGAAACTAACCTAAGATTAAATTGGCAAACAGCAGGTAGTTAGTGTGTCTTTGATTTTTGAAACTCTTCTTAATGAATAATTGTGAAGATGCGTTCAAGTATTTGTTGGTAAGTTGAGCCTCTTAAAGTTTTAGAAGCCAGAGGTCTTGCCACAAGCAGCATTGTGGGTCAGTGGAGTGGTTTGTAAGAAAATTCCTGGGCTGAAAGGCAACAGCTTTGTTTTGGTGGTCTCTGAGGGAAAGCTAGGCTGGACTACAGTGCCTAGAATTAATGATGCCACTGGGCTGCAGTGGGAAACTGCAGGGCCCAGTGCCTTTTCTGTTGCATAACCAGCCTTGCGCCCACTGATACCTGCAGGTGGGTCCCTGGGCTGAGGCTGTGCGGAGATGCTCTCAGCTCCTCTCCTGGGGTTGCTTCTGGGCCCATCAAGGCTTTAGTGCTGGAGGTGCTGGTGCCTGTCCTCATCCTGCAGTGTGCAGGTACAGGATCTCTGTTAACTTAGCTGTGGAATGTGATTTGCTGTTAGGTGGTCGTTTCCCCTGGCCCATGGGGAATTTAAGGACACCAGCCTCTGCAGAGGTAAGTGCCACTGCCACACTGCCTTCCCTGCCTGACACTCTGAGATATCACACTGTTGCCTGAGGCTCTGGCTGCCCTGCACACCTTGAAAGTTTCTGCTTTGCATCCATGACTGCATGCTGGTCCTGTCCAGCTACGTCACAGAGCACACAAGGAGGTTTTTAACAGTTTTACTTGCAGCATGAATTGGAAAAAGGACACTGTTTCTAGAAACTTGAACTGAGTTACACATTGGGAAGTTTTGTCTCATAAGATGGTGATAGAGCAGGTGAGTAGCCCTGCTGAGAGAAAGCAAGACCTCCTTTAACAACAAAGCTGGATCAAACTTTGAGGTTGTCCTTGCTCTGAGCTCTGGAGAGCCCTCTTCTGTGAGAACCACAGCTTTATTTAATGGTGTTCTATATACCAGGTTTCTGATACATAACTAGAGTGTAGAAGAGAAGCTGCAATGTGGTTTTACCAACATCAGACCTGTGTTACATGTAAAAAAATTTTCGGTGTGTAGAACTCTTTCCAAGTCTAAATCTGTCATTCCAGTGTGGAATCTGCCAATTCTGTATGTGGGTGTTTCTGCATATTTTGAAGTTCAGAATGCACTGAGTTAGCTATTCCATAAGAACTGCTTATGTTTTCCATAGGCCCAGAGACAAAACATGATTAAATAAACTAACAATCTTTTACAATAAATAAATTAAACCCTAGTTGGGTTTGGGTTTTGGTTTGTTGTTGCTGTTTGGTTTGGTTTGTTTTTTTTTTTTCCCAGAGAAATCATTCCTTAACTCTGAGCATATTCCTTATGTTGTAGGAAGTTATTTGTGTTAAAATGTAGGAGCTGGAAATAAGCTATTAAAAGTTAAAAATCAGTGTATTTGGAGCTGAAATAGCTTGCCTGTCATACCATCATATTTGCTAGCTGACTGGATGTAACACTTTGGCCTCTTGACCTTGCTATGTTGTTACACAATAAGTTTTTTTTCTTTCAGCTCTGCTATGATTATTTAAAAGCCTCAGTTTTGTTACCAGAAACAGAGAAGATCCTGAGATAGCAAGAAGTGTAACGAGTTCTGCAGTTCTGTCTCTCTGTGATAAGTGTCTCCACCTTTTTCTTAAATACTTACTAGTGTTGACTATAATGATTTTGTTAAGCTGCAGTTATATTAATTGATGTTATCTCTGTAGGTTTTTATCCACAGGAGACATACTTATTTAGACTGAATCACTTTCTTTTGATCTAAGTCTCTCTATCCATTTGTGGAGTGGTATATTTTATGTATAAATATTAATATATAAGATAATACATTATTTTGTGGAGTTCAAGAGGATAGACATTCTAATTTCCCTCTTTTTTTTTTTTTTTTTTTTTTTTTTAACAAAGTGTTCTTTATTATAAACTTTATCCAAAAAGGTATCATATCTTAATCTGGCTATATAAAGAATCAAATCAAATATTGAAAGACATACCAGCTATTTTGCTGCATAGCTTGGAACTGAGCCAGAACTTTGTGTTGGCTGTCCATATCTGAGCTTTTGATTCTCTTGTTCAGAAGTAGTTGTTTGTGCTTTTAACCAACAGGTCTGCACTTAATTTATTTCTATTGTGATCAGAACAATTTTTTAAAAGACTTTTTTTTTTTCTTTCCCCGCCAGGAAGTAAGACACACTGATCCTAGGGAGCAAAACCAAAACTAATTAAATGCTATGTTTTATTAATACTTTTTTGTAGTGTAGGTATGAGAAGTTGCATTTCTCTTTTGCTTGCCATTGATGGCCAAAGAATGCGCAAATGTCATCTAATGCTTTCCGTGTCTCTTCAGTTGTGAAATTTTAGCAAAAACCCCCATCCCAAAACAGTATCCCACTTAAATGAACATCAGGATTTGCTTTTGAATTAGGTAATAACAACTTTAATTATGAAGAGGCAAAAAAGGTACAAGTCTGAAACTGCTTTTGCCTAGGAAGCTGATACTTCTTGAGCCATTTCTACCAGATTAACCCTCAATTTTCAAATACTGATGCACTTGTTTAAACCAACCCACCTGCCCTGATAGCCCACTGTTTCTTCTGGCTGCCAACCAGGACACATTCAAAGCACTGCTTTAAATTCTTCATTCATAACAGCCACAGTTTATTTTAAACTTTCCTTTTCTACCTCCACACATAATTTATATCATACCTCTCTTTCAGTGCCTAGTGGTAGGGAAAGAAACACTCTTAGAGTGAAAAAAGCCTTCTTCAGAATCTTCTCTATTTCAGTCTCTGTCCATTGCCTCTCAACCTTTTCACTGGTCGCCACGGAGAACAGCGTGCCTCCTGCTTTCCACCCTCTATTCCTGCATTTATACAACCCTATAAAATCCTCCCTGTGCCTGGTTTGACCTGGTTGTTTATTGTCAGCTTTTTGCAGCTTGCTTGCAAATAAATTGCTTCATGAAAGAGTTGAGTAACTGGCTTTCATAGTACTGACTGTCAAGCAAGCACTGATACAATTTACTGTATTACTTTAAAGGGTAAAAATATGTGATGTGATATTGACAGCACATAAAAGTAATTTAATCCTATACATAACCTGGGGGTAATGTACCAGAACTTGCAATTTTCAGTGGTATTAAAGGCGTTTAAGAAGTCACAGTATGTCCTCTCCCTAGATACACAGACTACAAGAAGGTTACAAAATGTTCAGAAGACCCAAGGTGTAAAGGTCACTTGATTTAAAGAATGCACCTCTACCAAGTCAGGAAACTTGCAAAAATAAGGGTTTTCCTGAATTGTCTGCCCTACAGTTGTATTACTTGAGTTTGCTGAGGTCACTGCAAGTACTAGAAGTACTGCAAAATATTTATTTGGGTATAATACTAAGTAAATTATCTTTTCAGAGCTATCACACTTTGACCCTTTTTACTGATCTGGTCAAACCATAGGAAATGGATGCTTTTAGAATTTTGCCTGTTTTCTTCTGTGTGCCACTTCTTTCTTCTAAGAAGTGGTAGTTTGTTCCCTTTTATTCCACCTTTCAATTATCAGCCTGCAAAGCAAAAATTTCTGCATGATCAAAATCCCCTTCATATTCACTGCAGCTTGGAGGTTTACGCACATCTTTTGAAAGAGGCCATTCAGATATGATGGATATCTCATGATTTTATATACTTATCCATTTATTTATATATATCGAAAGACTGGAAGAGCCACCAAGCCTTTAACAAACACAATCCTTTGATCTCTACCAGCTCTGTATTTTATGATGGAAGCATAAGGGTAGAAATTACCTCTTCATCTCTTCATGGGTATCTGTAGTTCATGCTAGAGTAGATGGGAATCTTGGTTCTGAATCAAAGCCTTAATGGAATTCCACAAAATCTTTTAAACTGAAATGCTCCAGAATATTTATCCAGGAAAATATATAATTATTTTAGGATAAACCAAGATATTTTTTCCCCCTAATGTGCTTTTACTGTTCATGATGTTGAGCTATCTGAAACAAGTTCCAAAGAAGATCTGAATATAAGTTGAGCATTGACTACAGTGTCTGGAGGATGACCCCCTTCACATAGCCTGATCCAGACAACCTATCACAGTTTTACCATACTGAGCTGTCAGCCCTGAACAAGGATGAATGTCTCTAAGAACAATTCTGGCTAACAGCACAGAATTCCATCTAAAAAGCCACTGGCACTTCTCATCTAATTATAACTTTTGTCATAATGTAGTCAAACTCAGCTTGTTTGAAAGCACTGAAGTAGACTATGTGAGAGTTAAGGCAAGCAGACAGCCTGGCAGATGTTCTACCTTTTTTAGTCTCAGTCTCGTGTTCTCTGTGTTCAACAGGGATTTAAACATACCTGTGGTCTCTGAATTCTGTGAACATCTGTATTCTCACCTGGTGCACAGAGAGATAAAACTCAAGGAACTGTATCAGCTCATACCAACTGACAACATAGCCAGACTGCTAACAGATATAGTCTTGCTGTGTCCGTTCACATTTGAAATGTCTTAGTGTAACACTTTGAATCCTAGGACTGTGGGATAACTCAGTCTGGAAGGGACCTCAAGAGGTCACCTAGACTAACTGCCCTGCTCAAAGCCACATCACCCTTTGTCTCTTGTCCTTCCAGCATACACCACTGTAAAGAGCCTTGCTCCATCTTCTTGAAAACTTCTGTGTTGGTACTAAGGGGCTACTATGAGGTCCTCCTGAAGCTGTCTCTTCTTCAGGCTGAGCAAGTCCTGCTCCCTCAACCTTTCCTCAAAGGGTGAGTGCTGCAGCACTCGGACCATCCTGGTGGCCCTCCACTGAACTTGGTCCGTTTTTCATTGTGCTTCCTGTATTGGGGGCCAAAACTGGATGCAACACTCTAATGACCACTGAGGAGGCAGGGATAATCCCTTCTCCCAGCTTACTGCCTGTGCTCCTGAACAGCCCAGGATGCTGTTGAACCTGGTCGTTGCCAGGTTCTCATTTTTCACAAAGAGAACAACCAGCCATTGGAAGAATCTCCACAGGGAAGTGATGGACTCCCCAGTGCTGGACACTTATAAGATTCAACTGGACAGGATGCTAGGACATCTAGTCTAGATCAAGCTTTGCCTAGAAAAGTTGGGACCAGAAGATGCTTGCAGCTCCTTCCAGCCTGGTATTCTATGATTCTACGTGCCTAGAAATGTGTTCCAAGAGGCCTTGCTCTAAGATTTCCACAAAGACCAAAGTGGGGTTGACTGTGTGGGAGATGGGACCTGTCTTTATGGGCTTTGGCTCATTCAGCATGCATACACTCATTTGTGCATTCAGCAGGCACAGCTCTTCAAAGCAAGGGGGTTCACTCTGCTTCCCTCTTCTCTTGTATAGCTGGAGCTCCATAAAGCTTTATAGAATTTTATGTATGTTTGTAGGACCAATTAGAAATACTTCAAAATATTTGTATCTAACTGCTCACTCTTCCTCCAACAAAAAAAAGGACACACCAAGCTTTCTTTAGTCTCTGATTTTTAATGTTTCTCTTTCAACTGGTCAAATCTTTCTTACTCCTGATCATAAATAAGTTCATATTAACAGCACAGAAAAGACATGTAAAGTAAGATTAGTGGAATTTAAGATTAGAAGATGCTAAGAAATTTTAGAAGGATTTCAGTGCTGGTCTCAAGACAGCAGGATGGTTTATTAAGCCTTTCACCAAAATACAAACAAACCAGAGTGAGGGATGAAAATTTAAACTGCTTTTTTCTTGTCTGTGGTTTAATGAACACACCTATGTGTGTTGTTTGATGGAATAGTTTGCTTTGGAAGGGACCTTCAAAGGTCATCTGGTCCAAATTTCGGACAGCTCATATTCTCACTCAATATGAAACTGAGAACTAGGACCTAAGTGGAGATGTGGACAGCACAGATCTATAAACACAAAATCTAAAGGCATAGCCTTTTCTCATTGCAGTCTGCTCCGGCCATGGTACCTTGCCTGTTGTAATAACAGGCAATGAACAGGCAGAGGAGGAAACATCCTGGGGTGTAAATGTTTTCAAAACTAGAAAGAAGGTGTTAAAGGGAACACATAGCACAAAAGTGATATAGAAGAGAGAGACTGCTGGGCAGAACCCATCATCTGTTCTTCCCATAGAGGCAGAGATGTTGACAGCAGAAGGTAAAATCATAGCAAGCCAGTGCATCATGAGAAAACTTGAGATGGAGTTTTGTGCGCTCCAGAACTGCAGGGGCCTGGGGCAGTGAAACTGCCCTGCACAGTGGCACAGTAGGAACCCGGACGTCTTTTCAAGCTTCACAGTGCTAAACTGCAAACCGAACCCGATGCTCCTTGCAATGAGACCCTCTCACGGGCAGCTCTGTTTCCTCGACGTTTCCTGCTCCGGGCCTGTCACCAGCAGAAGGCCCGGCGCTGCGGTGTCCGCACCTCCCCGTGATGAGTTCCACCGGCATTGCCGTGGCGGACCCGGCCTTCCAATGCCCGGCCACCTACTTGTTCCGCTCCTGAGGGGCAACTCGCTCCCGCAGGAACAGCCACCTCAGCGTCAACGTCCCGGCCAGGGCAGCCGGCCGGTGCCCCGCGGGACGGCCGCTAGCTGCAGCCCGCGGCCCCAGACGGGCTGCGCGGTGCAGCTGTGCTGCCAGCAGGGGGCAGCGCATCGCCGCCAGCAGAGGCCTTCATGGGCACCGCCCCCGCCCGTCCCTAGCCCGCCGCCCCCGCCGCCGCCGCCGCCTGGGGCGGAAGCGAGGGCGAGCGGCGGCCGGTGCCGCGCCGCGAGGAGCGGGCATGGCGGACGGGACGCGTTCGCTGCGCGGTGGCAGCCCGGCCTCCAGCCCGGTGCTGGGCGGCCGGGGACGGGCTACGGCGGTGGCAGCGGCGGGGGGGAGCAGCCCGCCGGGCCACGGCTTCCGCAGGGTGACCCTCACCAAGCCCACCTTCTGCCACTACTGCACCGACTTCATCTGGGGGCTGGCCGGCTACCAGTGCGAGGGTGAGGGGTTGCGGCGGCGCTGCGGGGGGCCGGGCGGGCCGGAGGAACGGAGCGAGGGCTGCCGGACGGGGAGCGGGGGACAGGCCGGCCGCCGCCGTGCTCATGAGCGGGTGTCTGTCGTGGGGGACCGGTCGGGGACGACAACCGCGTCCTGGGTGAGATGGGGGGGGGGAATTATCCGAAAATACTGCTGGTAAAAATGGTAGTAATAGTAGTAAGTAATGTGAAAAGAGCCTGAAAATAACACATTCTGCTAAAATAATCTGACAATAGGAGTACTAGTAATAATGGAATAAAGTCTAATGACAACTGATGCTAAAAATTCTATTAGTAGACTACTGTTAGTAATAAGTGTTAATAATAATTTCTAACAGCACTAGTCACAAGCCTAACAATAATAGTTGTAAGTTATAATAGTAATATCTAACTATGATAATGATGAAGCTTCTGGTAATAATGGTAAAAATTGTAACAATAGTAGTGAAAGATTGAGGTGTGCACTGCCGGTACCTGTGTGGTGACAACAGTGTTTGCTGTGATCCAGCACTGCCCTTGCCCATCTCAAGGTTTCCCTTATCTGCCAAAATGCCTGATAGCAAGGAGGAGCCGCAAGGTGTGTGGGGTTTGAACCTTTTAAACCCAGGAGGGCAGAAGGGCTCTCTAGGTCTCCTTGCTGGCCCTTACGGCAGCAGAGGTTCCTGGAGACGATGAAATTATGGCTTATTCTGACGCAGCAAAACCAAGCAGTGTCGCAAGGAAAAGAAGGTTCTCACTGGGCAGTTTTGAGTTGTTCCCTGACAGAACACCTTGATGTCTTCCTGAGCGTATGCAGCCCACCTGACTTGGGTTGCATCTGCAAGACTACGTCTGAAGTAGCTGGGCTGTACAAGAGCCTCATTGTTCAGGTGGTGTTCAGGTTCTGAACAGGCTGTGTTTGTAAGACAAGCACCCTGCAGTTCTTAAAATAGCTCCTGCCTTTTGTCATCGTTGTGGGTGAAGAAGGTGCGGGATTAAGTTGAGTGGGAAGTCATGTTCCTGTGTGCTGCCAGAGAAGTCTGGCAGGAACGGGTTTACGTTTGCTTAAAACTTTGGCTGAGTGATGTCTTGTTCTGTCTGCATGGCACAAAGTCACTGCATCCCCTAACAGCAAAGAAGCCCCAAATTCAAGTGAAAATTTCTTACTCTGTCAAAACATGCAAGGCTAGTCTTTTACAGGCTTATATATTACTGCCTTAAAAAAGGCAAATTACTGGAGTCACAAAAGTGGGTAAAGGTGCCAGTTTTATTACTTGAAGGGCTGAGTGCCTTTGGTATGTTAACAAGTAAGAAGATGCCGAAGGTTTCCATCCAGGTTACCTCAGTTTTTTCCCATTCACATACTATGTATGTAAAGGTGTGCCCAGCTGTAACTTGAATTTAGGGTCTTCCTAATTTGAAAACTGCACTGACATTTTGTGGTTTGGAATTGTTTTCCCGTTTGGCTTTTCAGGCTGAGTTCTGGGTGAGGATTGTTAGCACCACTGTCTAGTGGCTGTGACCTAATGAGGCACTTGCAAGCTGCACTGTTAAGATACCTCTTTTAAACCTAAATGTGAAACCTCCACCCCAAACAAGTCATGTGTGAGGGGGGGAGAAAAACACACTTAGTCTGCGTAAGGTGTACTGTGGGAGGGGAACTCTATAATGTCCATGTCTCCTTTGGATTAAGAGCTGATCTTTTTTGTTACTGTTCATCTGTCTGTTTTCAACCAGTTATGCTCAGTGTCATGTTTGTCTTTTTCAGCTGCTAAACAACAAATCTCAGATATACCTGATGGGTCACTTGCTGATGGTGGCTGCTTTTGACAGCCACACGTACACCCTTGTACCTTGTTGAATAGCTTGGCAGCTCCTTCTTTCAGAGTTATTTAATAAATGCTATTATGATTTCTCAAATGATACTTTAAGTAAATTCCATTTTATAATTACTTCCTTGTCACATTTGCTTTGACTAATGGAATTTGATCATCGTTCTTTAGCAAGTAATAAAAGGGTGATCTCTAGGAGTGCCAGGCTGATTGAAAATAGAAAAATAATCCACCCAGCTTTTAGTGAAGGAAATGTTTGCAGTAGACTGCAAAAACTTGGTAGATAATTGCTATCTCCTTTTTCTTCTCCCCAAGGACAAGCATTGTGGGTATAATTACAGCCGAGCTAATGTTGGCATTATTTGGATTCCTTTTGATAACCCACCCACAGGCTTCAAGATGAAGCCATCAAGGGGCCTTTTTCTAGGTGAATTTGCAGTGGTACTATCTGTGGGTTTTGGTGTTCAGTCTCCTGATGCTGTTTGTATTGAAGTTGCCTGAAGCTGTTCTTGATCAAAACGGAAAGTTCCCAAACTTGGAGGGGAGCTGAGCATGCTGATGGTAAGATCTGTCAGTTAAAGAAAGGGTGGGGGAAGCACCTGCCCATCATTATTTTGACTAGTTGTGTGGCCTAAATGACCTGGACTTGAGTTTTAATTGTGATCATGCTTTTTTGACCCTTGGAAAGGGGCATCTTCTGTATGTGAATGATAGGTCTATGCGTTTTTTTAGTAAACTTACCAGACACTCAGCAGGCTGGCATATGCAAAAATACAGGAAAGTATAATGAATTCTTAACACATTTCTGTCAGTGCATGCCAAGATAAATGGTCCTTCCCTTTTCTTCTTGTGAACTCTGGAAAATAGATAGAAGAGATGCTCTGATACTCTCCGTACAAGGCACGAAGTGTCCTGGATCTAATCTCTCAGATTTAGAGTAAGGTACTGCTTCCCTCTTCAGCTCAGGGCCAGTGCCGCTCTTGCCAGCAGTTTGTACAGCACAGGAGGTACTCCTGGGAATAATGGCAGCACTCTTGCTAGTTTGACAGGACGTTTTTATGAGTGAAATTTTACAGGTAAGGCAGTAGTCATCCTCTGTGGATTAGGTGTCCAGTTGGGTCTGAAGATGTCACTGTATTAATAAGCTTTTGTGCACTTATTTATTGTAACCTCTGTTAACCAGGCTTGCAGCTGTGGTTTATATTTTTATTTCCTTCCTCCTGCAAATTTGTTTTACATAAAACCTTTGTAAATGACTCTTTATTTTTCTTGACACTTTACTCCTTGTAGCTGTCACTTCCTTTGATAAGCGTGTGTGTATGTGAAAGAGTAAGTCATGTCTGGATTGTACCATGAACAGTTACTCTTTTGTATTGCCTCTGCTTTCCAAAGCCTGGTAATTTCAGGTTTGATTTGGTTTAAATTTCCTCAGGCTTGGGGACAAAGAGGCAGGGTAAGAGACGGCATTTCTGTGCATGTTTATGTGCATCTTAAAAATGAAAAATATTAAATATATTAAGTTTGTGTAAGAAATTAAGTTGAGTTCTTACTGGTAGTGCACAGAGGAACCAATTCCATATACAGAAATAATAGCAGATATTTTGATTTGGCATTTGGTATTTATTTTTGCCACCAATAAATACATTTCTTATCACAGTGTAGTGTGGTTTTGGTGTTTTTTTTTCCCATAAATGACTTAGAAAATGTAGGAAGAATTATGAATCAGTGCATTTTGGGAGCTACAAATATTTCCAATGCTATAAATCCTTCTAATGTTAACTCAGTTTAGTTTCTTTTAGCCACAGGTAAAATGTAAGGATTTAAATAATATGCAGATTTGTTAGTAAATGTGGTAAGTAATTATTAAAATAGTAATAGTAAAAAGTGATTTGCTTGGGTTTTAGGCTTTGTATTCCAAGCAGAACCTCCAAACTTATCCAAGATGCAGAAACCCTTATTTCTCCTAATTTGGTTTAGATGTTGGCTGACAACACTGCTGCTTTTCCAGAATAAAATGTAAATAGTGATTTGGAGTTGCATTTATGCCATAAATCTTTGACTGAGCAAGACGTCCAAAAGGTGCTGTGATTCATACAGGCATGTCGCAGACGTGGGCAAACCATGTTGTGCTTTGTCAGTATAGCAGAACCTAGAGGTCTTCAGACAGCATCTTTGCAGTGGTCTGAGGTGCATATTCTGGATGTGTTTAGAAAGTCTGTTCCATGTAACGACTATTCTCAGTAACTGGAGCCAGACAGGGAAGGTGTGTTTTAGTTTAAAGCTGGACATTAGACTAACAGGGAGTCTGTCTTTGTAAGGACATGGAAATAGTAGCAGGGAAAAAAGGGGTGATGAACAATGCCCTTGAAATCTCATCCTGTCTAATTAGTTTTGTTGTTGGGACAGCCAGCTGGAACATCCTTGACCCTGCTGGCTTCTGTCAGCTCAGTTTTGAAGGAAGTAGATGGTGTATGAGATTCTTCAGAAAGTGTTAATGCTTGCAGTTCAAAAGGAAAACAAATTCTTATTTCATCTGTTGAGCTTGCCTTGCTTTTGGGGCATTTTGAACAAAAAATGGAAGCTGCAAGAAAGTAAAGTGGCAGTAAAACTTCCCCTCTATTGTACAATCAGTTTGAATTTTCAAGACTTGCTGGCTTTATTCTTTAGTGGGTTCCTTGTCAGGGCTGGGGCCCTTCCGTGCAACTACAAGATGTTTGATGTTGAGATGCAGGGTGAGTTTGTGGTTGAGATGTTCAGTGGAGGTGCCTTTACTGCGTTTTAAATTTACACTGAATCATGTGACTGAATTTGTCTTGGGAGCAAACATAAAGGCTGTCAAGAAAGGGGGGGAAAAAAACCCAAACCCTAAAAACCCCACCAGAAACACTCCCCAGAAGAAACCCTGACAGAGAAACTTACCTCAGTTCCCGTCAAGCTGAAATGTGTTGGGAAAAATGACACTGACTGACACCCTGAGAAGTGAAACTTAGTTACTGGTCTGGACTTGAAGGATAATCCATTTTGTGCTCAAGAGAACTCACACTTTTCTTTTTCATGTCTCCCTGTGACAGTGCTTCAGAGGAAGATGTTCTCACCATTGGTGATGCAGAGAAAAGGACAGGGCGCTTTGCAAGGATGTGCACAGCTTTTGTAGCTGGAAGCTATTTTGTATTGATAGTGTTATCCTAGATTTCAGTCCAGAAACTCAATTAGGTAGTAAGTAACTTACCGCAGAAAGTGCTAAAGCCAGCAATCCAATACCAGCCTTTGCTCTGTGTTACTGCCTCAGTCTGACTTGGCAATAAATGACAAAAGCAATAAAGAAGGTGCTCATCAATTCTTCATGATGTGGAGTGGCTGTGACTGGTACTCTGCAGGTTTCCTTCCTAGATGACCTTTCATCTAATATTGCTTAGACTTTATATAGTCAGGTGTTCCTCAGCCATCTTCTATGTCTAATACCCTCAGGTTCTTTCCATCCTGCACAAAATTTTTCAATATTCTGTGTAGCTTTCCTGTGGCCCATATTCTTGCAATGCTGTGCTAAGGGTCTAAAAATGCATTTATTCTTTCTTGTAGTTGTGTGGGAGATAAATGACAGACTAGTTATTTCTTTCTTATAAACAAAGGACATTGAACTCTACAGTTTTTCCCATAAAACAGTCTCTAAGCACTGTACTGAGCCATTTTACAGCATTTTCTTTAAAAATTGGCTAGTGTTTCAGTCAAAAGTGACCTCAGTACTTCATGAGTGGAGAAGTACTTGCTTGTTCCTGTTTTCTGTGACGTTTTCATGTATTAGCTGTGTGCTAATGCATCCTCTAGTTCAGGTTTGGTTTACTTTTGGGAAGTAGTACATTTTTGGTAACAAATCTCCTTTCTCTAGAGATGGTGTGCGTTCCTACTTTATAGGTGTAGAAGTTTGTTTTAAAATGGGATGTAGCACATCCATCTCAGCAACACAATCTCTGATTATTCTCTTGTCCTTCAGTTTTAGTTATAAACAGTATTCTTGAGTAGTGGTGTTACTTTTATTTCAGTGCTTTACTGATAACATTAGAAGGTATCCTGGAGTTTTCCATGTGAAATAACCCCATTAAGCAATCACTTTGCATTGACAATTGCTTTTTAACAAGGTACACATTATGTACAATGGGCATTTATCATCTAACTGTAGATGCTGATCTTGTAGTGCCATGGAGGATGATATACAAAGGCTTTGACTTCTTATTCTCGGCAGTTTGTAGTGAATATTTCTGCTGATTTTCCCCTACCTGCTTCTAAACTCTTAAGTCTAGGGATAAGGAATTTTGCTGTGTTGTTTCCAGTGGGTTCCCCTAGGCAGGGTCCTTGTTGCTTGTCTGTTTTCTCTTCTTTGATTACTATAACTTGTTCATAATGTTGTTTTTCTGCTTAGGACCCTGTAGAAACCTGGTTCTCATCCTGATTTTGCTGTTCTTTTCTTAGGTGGCAGCTTTGAATTATCTTTGAATCAGGCTGACCCTGGCTGAACTTTGCTTTTTGGTTATGTCACTAGTTTCTTCCAGAGTTATTTCTGACACTGCATTTCATCACCTCAAACTGTCTTCCTTCTAGGCTAAATGTTTATTAAGCCCATCCTGATGTGGCTCAGGAAAATCCCCTTGGTGAAACTGCTTTTGCAGTACCTATTGAAAAGAGGTGACTAAGTTGCATTCGTGCATTTAATTTGACTGCACCAATGGGGAAAGAACAGGAGGTATGTATAGCATTTCGACCTTTCTAAAGGATTAAATAATATGTGATGATCACCTCATGTTTTATCATTTGTTTATTTCTTGTGGTTTGTTTTTTTTCTTTGTTCAGTTGGGTTTTTGTTTCTTTGTTTGGGGTTGGTTGTTTGATTTGTTTTGTTTTATACAGCACCTTTCAGTTTTCAGGGAAGCCTGTTCAGAAGTGCTCCCAAGCAGAGGGCAAAACCTAACATTTGTGTATCACAGTGTGATTAGGAATTCAGTGGAAGTGTACTTTTTTTTTTCCTAAATGTACCACCACAATATTTTTTCCTTTTAAACCATATTGTTACCAACTCTTGTCTCACTTCTGTTAGTCTGTTATTTGCTAGAGTAAAGTTAACCCAATATTTCACTTCCTGGTTTTTATATAAATATTTGCACTCACTTGGCTCTGGAACAATGTGGGTATGTGACTGTGTCTGTATATATTCCTATGTATATATTCACATATATATACATGCATTTGAAAAACACGTATTTGTATTTTTATATGTGTTTGCTGGGGTTTTGCAGTTTAAAATTGAGTATGACTGATTTACTTGGAAGTATGTTTAGGATTACAAATGTAATATGTTTCTATTGCTCACCTGCTTGGCTTCATTTTTAAATAGCACTTGTATGACATAAATGTCATAGAATCATACAATCAATTAGGTTGGAAAAAACCTTTAAGATCATCGAGTCCAACTGTTACCCCAGGACTGCCAAGCCCACCGCTAAACCATGTCACTGAGGGCCTCATCTACATGGTTTTTGAACACTTCCAGGAATGGTGACTCCACCACTTCCCTGGGCAGCCTGTTCCAATGCCTGATCAACCTCTCTGTGAAGAAATGTTTTCTAATAGCAGCTTGAGGCTGTTACCTATTACTTGTTACTTGGGAGAAGAGACCAACCTCCACCTCACTACAGCCTCCTTCCAGGCAGCTGTGGAGAGCGGTAAACTCCCCTCTGAGCCTTCTCTTCTCCAGATTAAACATCCCCAGTTCCCTCAGCCGTTCCTCATCAGACTTGTGCGCAGACCCTTCGCCAGCTTCACTGCCCTTCTCTGAACGCACTCCAGCATGCCACTTGCTATGTAAAAATAATGTTCTTCAAGATCTAAAGCAACTACTAGTGAGAAAAAAAATTACTGTATTTGACCACAATTTCATCTGTCCCTGGAGATTTTGCCTACAGAGGACTGCTAGAAAAATTGTTTATACTTTGGTAAACAGATGTGTTTGGGAGAAGCCAACTGGTTTGAACTTGAGGTGTTAAAATAGAGCAGTGTCTTGTCATGCAGAGTTGTGTTAGATTACAGTGGCTAGGAAATAGGACTTCCAGTTTAAGTGCAAGAATATGTAGCAATTAAAAAAAATAAAAATCTCTGTTCCTCACTGCATTGCTTTCTCTTCAGCAGAGTGTGTCACATTTTAATGTTTTGTTATGATGTAATTCGGGAAATGAGTCTGTACTTTTTTTGCAGTACTTTCTCTGCAGTGTGTGAAGATAAGAACTGGTACACCTTGTTAGCCAGTGAGCGTAGGAATACTCCACTAGCCAGTTTCTTCAGTGTTTCAAACAAATGTTTTCTCAGTGCTGCAATGATTGCATGGTTCAGAGCTTCAAAAGAAGGCAAAAGAATACAAGGAAATTGCTAAGATTCCTCTAACCATGAAGAGGGCATGAAGAAAGGATCTGAACATCAAGTAAAAAGGCTGGTCCTGTTTGAGGCTGTGGATGCTGTCTTTCAGAATAAAAAATGCTCTTTGTGAGATGAAAAATCCTCATCAGAATGTAGTTAGGATGCTAGAGTCAAGTATAAATCATCACACATATAAATTTGCATGGGAAAATGATCAGGACTAGCAGGCCTGGAATGTGTCTACTATGGAAAGCAGCTGTTAGATTTGAAACAAAGGTGTGGCCTGAGTGGCATGACCTAGGAAAAACTGCTTTTTCATGTTAAACCTTTCTCAAAAGAGTGTTGATAGGGAAGACTGGAAGAGATTTCAAGCTTCTTAGATTATTTGCAAATATTTGGAGAATTTAAACCTCTTAAGGCACTTCCACAAGTTGATGCATGAATTTTGGGTAGCCATGGATGCCATCAGTTATATTGGTGACATAGTACTGCTCTGGGACAGTTGTGCCATGAGATGTGAGTAGTGTGTCTACGCTGAATGCGTGAGAGTTGTCATTTTGTGATAATAGCAGCCCTTCCAAAAAGTAGTCCCAACAGCTGTATTCTAGAAGGGGTTGAAACTTGAGAAAAATGGTGTTTGCAATTATGTTTGATGCTCCAACCCTCTGTCTAGATGCTGAGGAGACTTAACTCTGAAAATAGAGGATGCTGAGTGAAAAACTGAGCATATGACTGAAAATGAGGTGGTGTGAAAGAAGAGGTGTAACCTTAAAAGCAAGTGAAAAGATTCCTGTTTTGTTTTCTGTGCATTGACTTGGATGCCTGCGGTTTCCCTTCTGAAGAAGAGAAGTTAACCAGTGCTGCATATTCCCAAGAGCAGCTGGGGATATTAGACTTCTCCAGCTGAATGCTTTTTCAGAAATAGGCTGAAGTAGAAGGTAAAAATACTGTAATGTTTTAAATACCCTTCAAAATAGCTAAGTATATTCATGTCCATTCTGGTTTGACCCCTCTTATTCTGTTCCTTTTATATTCTCTTTGTTCCAAGTAACTCCTCTCTGACAAGTGCCTTGAGATTTCTTGAAGCTATTGTATTTTCATTCAAGCACTTTTTCTTCAGGAGGAACAAATAGTTAATTAAAAGTGAAATCCTCCTCCCCTACCTTTTCACAAGTCTGGAAAGATAATAGAGATATATTGTACTTATGCAGTACTTTTGCTTAGTGTAACTTTTTGTCTAAATACGGTCTCATGGGAAGCCTTAAGACCCTTTCCGTGTGCTTTGGTAAATATAGAATCATAGAATGGTTTAGGTTGGAAAGGACCCTAAGATCCTCTAGTTCCAACCCCCCTGCAGGGACACCTCAGACTAGACCAGGTTGCTTAAAGCCCCGTCCAACCTGGCCTTGAGCACTGCCAGGGATGGAGCACTCACAGTTTCCTTGGGTAGCCTGTTGCAGTCTCTGCTACTGCCTCATCACTCTTGCAGTAAAGAACTTCTTCCTTATATCTAACCTAAATCTCCCTTGTTTAAGTTTGAGCCCATTATCCCTTGTCCTGTCACTACAGTCCCTAATGAAGAGTCTGGCATCTCTGGCATCCTTTTAGGCTGCCTTCAAATATTGGAAGGCTCCCCTGAGCCTTCTCTTCTCCAGGCTGAACAGTCCCAATTTTGGACTTGCTTCAGTAGCTCCATGTGCTTCTTATGTTGAGGACACCAGAACTGCACACAATACTCCCAAGTGAGGTCTCAGAAGAGCAGAGTAGAGGGGCAGGATCACCTCCTTTGACCTGCTGGTCACGCTCCTTTTGATGCAGTCCAGGATATGGTTGGCTTTCTGGACTGCAAGCACACACTGAAGCCGGCTCAAGTTCAGTTTCTCATTGACCAACACCCCCAAGTCCTTCTCTGCAGGGCTGCTCTGAATCTCTTCTTTGCCCAACCTGTAGCTGTGCCTGGGATTGCTCTGACCCAGGTGTAGGACCTTGCACTTGGCATGGTTAAACTTCATGAGGTTGGCATCAGCCCACCTCACAAGCGTGTCAAGGTCCCTCTGGATGGCATTCCTTCCCTCCAGGGTATCTGTGAGGTAACTGAACCACACAGCTTGGTGGCATGGCCAGACTTGCTGAGGGTGCACTCAATCCCACTGTCCATATCACCAACAAAGATGTTAAACAAGACCGGTCCCAGCACTGATTCCTGAGGGACACCACTCGTTACTGGTCTCCAGCTGGACATTGAGCCATTGACCACAACTCTTTACGTGCGGCCATCCAGCCAGTTCTTTATCCACTGAGTGGTCCAGCTATCAAATTGATGTCTCTCCAATTTAGAGACAAGGATGTCATGTGGGACAGTGTCTAACACTTTGTACATGTCCAGGTAGAGAGCGTCAGTTGTTCCTTCCTTATCCGCCAATGCTGTAACCTCATCATAGAAGGCCATCAGATTGGTCAGGTGGGATTTGCCCTTAATGAAGCCATGCTGGCTGTCACCAACCACCTCCCTCTTTTCCGTATGTCTTAACATAGTTTCCAGGAGGATCTGCTCCGTGATCCTGCTGAGCACAGAGGTGAGACTGACTGGTCTGTGGTTTTCTGGCTCTTCCATTTTCTCCTTCTTGAAAATAGGGGTTATATTTCCCTTTTTCCGGTTGTTGGGAGCTTCACCTGACTGCTGTGACTTTTCAAATCTGATGGATAATTTTTGTGTATAAATGAATAGCTGATTATGTTACATAATAAATTAAGAAGAACTTGCCCTGCCAGTCTGATCAATTAAAACAAAACACACCAAATGTGAAGCCAGATACAAAACAACAAACTTGTGAACATTCAGCTCCTTTTTAGGAATGATTTCTAGTTGCTCATGAGTAGACTTTGAATTTTGCTGTGTTGTGGGCAGAGCTACTACATCTTGGAAGTTCTCATGCGCACGTAATTGGTGTATGTGGTGACATTGCAAGCTTCTGTTTTCCAAGTAGATGTAAACACTCACCTTCTGAATTATATATTGTCTAACTTGTGTGAAAGACCCTATTCCTGAAGTTCAAGTTAAGTATAGTCCTGAGTCTCATCAGTGTCTCGAGCTTAAGTGTTGGAATTGAAATACCCTTTCTTAAGAGGAATCTTATAAGGCTTGAAATTCATAATAAAATTAAGAACGGTGGTTAAAAAAGAAGGGTATCACAAGATATTAGCACCTTCAGTTTGCTAGCCTTTCTGGAAATAGTGCCTAGCGAGTGTTTTACTTTCCTGTGATTCATCACTGTATGAATCATTTGCGTTTGGTTTCCTGACCATGTCAATACCCTCACAGCAACCACGTTGAAGCAAATACTGAGTGTACTTACCCAGCTGGCACAGGACCCTCTTACTTTGCTTTCTGCCTGCCTCCATCCCTTTCTTTCCAGCTCTGTTTTTCGCTCAGATTCTATAGTTTTGTACAGTTCTGTCTGTGGTGCAGCTTGGAAATGAAGCTCTATAGGAGTGAGCAATAGAGGTTGCCATGGCAACTGGGGTGTTTTTTTGTTTGTTTGTTTTGGTGTTTTTTTTCCCCCTTCACTTATTTTGTTTTGTGGCTCTAGAAAGTGTGGAGGTGCCCTAGATAATGCTGAGATTACACAAGTTGAAAGAATACTTACCTTGGGGTTGCACATACTAAGAATTTGTCCTACATTTTGAGTGTACTCAGTGTTTCTTTTGAAATTAAAACTGTGTTATGGAGGTATGTGGATGCTATTGTAGCTAAGATTAGCAGTAGTTTTTATTCTAGTCTCCTCAGGATTTTTATTACACTTTAATATTCTGTATTCAGCTTTTAAGAGACAAGGTGGAAGGAAGTGCACCTCTGAGGCATTGCAACCCTCCTGCTTACTGGTTACATAGCTGAGTGGAGGAGGTTGGTTTTGTGTGAAATGCTGCCTGTTTCTCCTTCCTTGGTCCATTCAGGGACTTAGAGTGTTTTGGAGGGAATTCTTGTGGTTTTACCCACCTAAAGCACTGCATGCACGTGGTGTACGTTGTGTGCCCCTGGGGCTGGACTACATTAGAGCTGCTCTGAATGCTATAGTGTTGAGAATGTCTCCAAATCTTTGAGTATTGTGAGGAATTCCAGGGAACTGTGTCGGCATCAAAGTTTTCTGCCAAAATGCCACCATGGCTTTTGAAGTCCTGCTGTTCATTAACTTCTGCTATGGCCCATCCTGTTTATTTATGTGTAACTCAGATTCTTTTTCATAACTCAAAATATGCTATTGTTATCTCCCTTTTATAAGTGGGGACGCTTGTATATAATTAAAATTGCAGAAGTGTTAACAGGACTGATTTTGTAGGAGACATCTCTGTTGTCCACCTGAGTTTTCAGAAACTAGTTACTGAAGTATGACATTGACATTGTGTGAAGCTGTATGCGTTAAGCTGGAAAACTAGTGATAGTGAGGCAGAAGGCCACATATATGAGGCCTGGAAACCTGCAATGTTTATGTGGGGGGCCTAAGCATGGTAAAAGTTTCAAAGATGCTTGCAGTAAATATAAAGTTGTTTTGGTGGATTTTTCCTTGAAATTGAGGGCTGTATCAGATTGCCTTGTGGTTTTTGTTGTGTTATTCTGTTCTGAATACTGTAAGCTATAGCTCTTTGTTTTGACCATTCACTGTGAGTCAGCTGGAGAGTGCTGATAAACAATTGACAAAGTTACTCTTTGTAAAGCATCACCCTGAAAACAGTGGATTGGAGAAGCTGCTGCAGACAGCAGCTGCAGGGACTCAAGTACCATATCTTTAGCATTCATGACACTGGTGTACATGTCCTTCTGCAGTAGAGTTCTTTGGTCCAGCTGGAGCTTCCTTATCACTCTCCTGTTTTTAACCATTGCTTGTTTCTCTGCCCTTGCAGATGCTTCAGAGCTGGCACCGCTCTGCTCTAGCCACTGTTCATTATGGTTCAGTTGATTGCATGGGTAATCTGCAGTAGAAGACTGAAGAGGTTCCAGCTTAAGACAGAGCCAGGGAAAAAGACTGATGTTGAAGTGGTCTTCAAGAAGCTTGTCTGTAGTGGTATCTAGTACCTGATTTTCTTTTTTACCTCTGTGGCATCTTGCTGAAATTGAGCTGGGTGGTGTTGGTGTCCTCTCTTTTTCTCCCTTCAAGGTTGTTAGGAGCTATAGGTTTTCACTGCAGGTACAGATGAGAGGTTTTATGTCAAACTTCAAACCAGCTTGACCCTTTCTAGTTGTGTAAAGGCTGCAGACTGGAAGATCTGGCAAAAAACATCATTATGTATCATGGTCTGGCACCTAGTTTGCATGGGCAGCCTTCATCCTGTAGCCTGTACAAAAGAGCTCCTAGAGTACTTAATTGTTTGGCCTCAGATAGATTTCTATGGTTCAGAGATGATTTCTTTTCAGGATCCCTGCCAGCCTGCTAATATTCTCCTTTGCTGGAAGGAGAGTCACAGCCATCCCGATGGTCTGTGACCTTTGCATTGTGGGTCTGACTTCCCTGTGGTGTGCAAACACAACCAGTAGTAGTGTGTTTAGCAGTGGAAAGACAAATTCGGTGGACAGAGTGCAAAAACTGTGTTCCTCCAGGCTCCTTGTGCAACTCCACATCATGAGTGTGATTCCTTTTGCTCTGGAGGATCTTTCTAGGGAAACTGCCAGGAGATGAGTTGCTGAGCTCTCTCCTGATGCAGCTGTTTTCAAGATTTCTGGTTTTCCATCAGCGAGCCAATGCCTTGTCACAGGGCACTGTCCTTTCTTTGGTCTAATCAAGAAAAGAGAAGGTGTTGGTGCTTTCTGGATTTGAATGCAGGTTTGACACTAGCTATCTTCCGTTTGTCTGAGGAAGAAAAAGCTCTTCAAGTTGTGGACCTGTTCTGTGCTGAAATCCCATGCCTTTGAAATTCTGTGCCCATCTTCATTTCATAGGTGATGGGAGGATGGGGAGGGTGTTTTTCTGACAGGTGGGGTTCTGTTAGTTCATTTCTCAGTTCTGGGCTTACTGTACCATGGAGGATGGGAGAAACAAGATAGAGTTTGTCATAAGACATCAGAATATTTACAGCCTTGCTGATGAGAGAGTGAGAGGTCCTTAGGATAGGCCAGGGTCTTTGTAAAACTACCAACATTTTAGCAAACCTGTTGTAACGAAATTGGTGCTTTTATGATTGATGGTTCAAATATATAATTTAATTCATTTGACTCTTATCATTGTTCAGTAGCTTGTCTTGTTTTCACTTGACTTGTTGCTATTGTATTTCGTAGGAGCGTATCTGAAATACAAATGAATAGGAATTCAAATGTGTTGCCTTGAAATTATAGAGCTCAGATGTTACAAAAACATTCTTTTGGGTATCTATACCCATAAATAGAGCTTGCTCTCAAGTAGACCATTCTAGAGATACAAAGTACACCACCATCCACATTGCGCAGGGGAAAACTTCATTTTTATCAGACAGAGTGTATGCTGGTATCTCCATTTAAAGCAGAGGCAGGTATGGCTGGTTAAGTTGGCAAGGCCAGAGAGTTCTGGAAGGAGAAAGAAGCTGGTAAGTACAAATAATCTATAAGGATGCTCAGTAAATATTTGAAAAACCTTAACGGGTTTCTTATTTCTTCTGGATTTTTGGAAGAAGACGATCACAAAGTGTCACTGAACTGTAAGTCCACTAAGGCCCAAGGCAGTGAGAGAGGAGGGTGGTTTTGATGCCTCACTTACTAAAGCTTTCAGAAATTTTTCCACTCCTGTCTTGCTGTTGTTCAAAATGTTCTGGAAAGATCAAAGCTTCTAGTGACAGCTTTCCTGGTGACATTTAGCAAGCATTGCACAACAGACTTCTAAACTTAAACTAGGTTGTGTTTTTCTCTGAGAGAGCACACCAGTATTGCACACAGGTCTTTGCATGTTTCTGCTGAATTGGGAAATAAGCTGGCAAAGTCCATGTACTGTGTCCAGCATTCCTTTCAGGGAATAGTCACTGTATTCAGGATGGCCTGTGATCATGGTTCTAAAGAAAAAAGCTGAATGTGTCCTATGTTGGCAAGCTGCTACAATGGAGAAGGAGCTCAAAGCTGTGTAGCAAATGTAAAAGTTGAGTCCCACAGATTTCCAGTGAAAGGAGAGCATTGCTTTTAAGTTACTCATGAAAATAGCATCTCCACAAGCTGGAATGGTCCTGTCTGCATAAGCAGTTCAATAACAGTATGTTTTATATAATAATTTTAAAACACTGAGATTAAAAGTATTTTTCTCCAGTGTATGACTGCTTATCCTGTGGGTATTTCCTCAAAGCTATTGTCTTCTAATTATCAATGGATCTCTCCACTGAAGGCAAAGGCAGGCCTGCTGAACAAAACAGCCTGCTTGCAGGGCTTCAGAAGTGAGTGAAAAAGCCCCTAAAGGGCAGAGGCACAATCAGATCAAGCCTGTTATTTTGGCTTGTGTCATGTCAGTCACATGCTATGGAGGAGCAGGAAGAGAGGAGGAAATAATCTACTTAGTTTTGACCAAAATAAAACTTTGTTTTGGTAGTGTTAGACTGACTTGGCCTGAGTTTTGTCGGTGCTGATATGCCCTTTAAGTCCCACTGATTCATTGTTTGGAAAGTAGAGACTGTTATTGTTGTCTTGCATAACAGCTTTGAAGCTTTGCTTTACTCCCTGGCTTTGCTAGATTTGTTGTTTGTTTTGTTCTGTCCATCGATAGGCAGTTGTCCTTCCTCCTTCTGTCTTTGGAGCATGCTGCAGTAGCTATGCCTTCTGCAGTGAGCATCCTTCCCATGGTGTGCCTAGGTGTACTTTCATTAAACTAATTTGAGCAAGCTGATTCTTCCATGTTCAGCTTTCCTGTACCCATCTTCCTTCCCTAAGGACTCATAACCAGCCTCTTTATAAACCAGTGCTGCTGCTTCATGACTGTGAGCTCCAGCAGAGCCAAGCTGGAAGCGAAGACATCGCTATGGGTACTGGCAATTGAAATAGGAATTTTTGGAAGCCTTTACAGGTCCTGGACTAAAGCAGCTTGGTTTGTTGATCTCCAGAAGGCAAAGGGTCCTGCTGTGTTTCAGGGTAACTCTGGGTAAAGTGGCTGGACTGAACAAATACTTGCATCCCTTTCATTAGTAAGAGGGGTAATAAGAGGAAGCCTTGTTTTCACTTACTCTAGCAGTGATTGCCAGTGCTCTTAAAAAAAAACAACAAAACATATATTTTTGTCACTTAATGAGTATGATCTTCCCTCCCCTCCTTCCTTCTTCTTTATCCCCCATTTCCCTCCCTTTTCCCCTCTTTTTTCCTCTTCCTTCTCCTTTCTTTCCCCCACCCCTTTCCATCCCCCTTTCAGAACAGACTACCTGAGCTCTTGAGGTCACTTGCTGCCCAGCTTTCTGTGAAAAAAAGTAATATTCATTACAGTTACTTCAGGGACATACTGAGATTTGTGCCCAAAGTAGTAAATATTCTTGTAGAGATTATTTTGACAGTGTATGTGTCACAGAAATAGCACACTGTCTAAATTATGTGAACGTTAGACATCACCTCCACAGGGTTGTTACTACTTTTCTCTCTTTCTGCTTGAAATGAGTTTTGTTTTGCAGATCAGAGAAGAAAAGGATGGAAATCCCAATGCTTCTGAATGTTGTTTGGGCTTTGTAATGTCCTCATCTCTTCCTTCCCAGCAGGTGTCTTCTCAGGTGCAAATCACGCGAGATCTCTGAATTCCCACAGTCATTTGGTTTGATAAATGCCAAGACTTTTCTGTTAATTGCTGAATTTGTAGCATTCTTAGGCTTGGTGTCTGTAGTAGGCAAACATTCTGTAATGCTGAGGAACATTTGTATTCTAAAGAATAGCTCTGACTCTGGGGAGAGAAAATGCCTCTAAGTACTGAACAGGTTGCCATGCTAGCTTGATGTAGCATAGGCAAATTTAATTACTCCCTTTTGTTCTATATTGTTGATGCCTTGTGTAAGCTGGTGACATACGGAACAAAGATTTGTAATAATTGTGTCTGTTCAAGAGAAATATTTATGTTGCTAGAAGTACTAATGTTAATCTCTTCTCAGAGGGTATAATTTACCCTACATTATTCTTTCAGTTTGATAAAAGCAAGACGTATGTTCCATGGTGTAATTTATGATCTAGTGTATTGATTTAAAGTAAAAGAATCTTGGCTTCTGTAAACTGCTGTGCTTTAGCAAGCTGAAAGGAGTCCTGCTGTTTTACAACCCAGGAGCCTGACCTTAACTCTTCAGACAACATAGTCAGATGTACTGCACTCTAATGCTCTCTGCTGGAGTTAATGAAAATGAAAATTACTGAAAGTATTGAAAAGGAATTGAAAAATTCACCCTGATAAAGTGAATTACCCCTTTGGAGTAAATGGATGAGTTATTCTTTCTATAGTAGCTGCTGCATTTGAAACATAGTCACCTTTACTATGAAGCACAAGGCTATGAAAGTGCATTTTGTGCTGCCCTGAGACTGCTGCTAAACCTGATGGCTCTGATTTCTTGCCGAGGTCAGTTGTCTGTTGTGCCAGACACATGGTAGTGGAAAAAAATGTCCGTGCTATCACCTTTCCAAGGAGCCCGCTTAACCACAACAGCTCCCTGGAGAAATAGCATCAGATTTGTACTCTGGGTACTCACCACCGTGGAGCCAGGAGACTGGTGGTTCTTGGATTTATCCACTAGCAATGTGGGCTCTGACCGGAGTTATCACAAGGTACACATCTGTGATCTTATCCTTTGCCACCAGTAAGGAGCTGGATTTTTGTGTCCCTCTTCTCTTCAAACAGTTGCTCCTCTCTAGGGGCAGTTAATCTTTAGGGCAGTTGTGGCCTGTTGAAGTCCTCCCATTGTTAATTCTGGAAACGTGTGGTGGGTTTTTCAGAGACCTGCTCACCTTCAACTGGCAGAAAATGTTGCAGAAAAAGCAGCTGTGATTTGTTCAGATGGAAAAAGAAAAAATTGAATACAGATGAGTTTTATTTGACACATAAAATGCAGTAATGAGTTGAAGGTTGTCATGTTAAAAAGGAGGAGACAGAATCTTGGGGTGTGCGGGTTTGTGGTAAAGAATGAAAGTTTCTGTAAAGGTGGAGATGGGGAGAATGTAATTGTACCACCTGCGTGTGGTCTAGGAAGCTATTTAGAAATGTGTTTAATTTCTGAAATGAATACTTCAAATTTTTAACCGTAAAATATGTGCAGAGTGCAAAGGCACATTCCAGTTCAGGATAGGAGGAGTAAAGTTGCACTTTAGATACCTCATGAGGACTTTGTGTTTCTCCATCTACTGTGTTCCATCTTTTTATAAATATAACCTTTTAAGGTTGACGCGTTTGGGTAGGCAACATCTAGAACACTTATAATACTTGCAGACACCTGTTGTGTAGAAGGTTGGGTTTTTTTTGTCCTGTACAATTTCCATGTGCTCAACAAAAGGTAGGCAACATTCTTGTGGCCACCCAAAGGGTGGTCCAGTGCCAGAGTCAGTTGCTAGCTATAACCACAGCCTTTATTTTTTGTCTTGTTTTCTGAGCATCTTAGCAGAAGACAGGCATAACTGAGGTTACTGTGCAAGGGAGTTTCCCTCCAGAACTGAAAGCTGGCATTCACGGCGTGTGAAATGCTAAAATAAAACCACACTGACTGCAGGCCTAGGGTTTGGGTTGCAGACAAAAGCAATAGAGGGAAGCAACGAACTCAATCGAGGTTGCAAGTGGAGTTGTGGCAGTAATCTTAGTAGGGTGTCTGCTACTTAACTCTCCTGTTAACAGCCCAACACCCCCTCTTCAAAGGCCAGTAATGAGCTGAGAGTTCATGTTGGACATCAGCTGCTGACAAATCTATTTAAGTGAATTCATTTTGATCTACCATCTGACTGCCTGTTGTTGATGAACGTAAAGTGATGGGGGGGGGGGGGGGGGGGGCAGATACTCTTGCAAGTTGATGAGCCTTGAGTCAGCTTTTGCAGATCAGGCAAAAGATGAAGTTAGAGGTGTAATGATGCGTCTAGGGAAATATTTGCCCACTGTGTAACTGTCAAAAAACTCGCATATGTGAATAGGTCCACAGTGAGTTGTGTGTTAAACTGATTACACTTCCAGGAGAGGATCAAATCTATTTTGGTCTTTGTGTTGACATTCCATGATCCTCCTTGGAGATCAATTTGGTAGCTCTACTTTAGAAATACAGTTGTTAAAGTTAAAATAAATAAAGAGACTTACATGTTAAAATACAAAATTACAAATTTATGTTTGAAAAGCAGCAAAACTGAATTATGGTAAGTATTTCCTCAAAGAGCAAGCAAAACTAATTTTCAACACCTAGCATCTTTTTCAGGACTGTGTGCCCTTTCAAAAGTGGGAGAAGAATATGTGTCAAATTTGGTTATTTCGTAAGCGTTTCTCACCCAGCCATATTTACATGGGTCACTGATACATTGATAGAGTCTGTACAGCACATAATCTGTCTTTTCTTCTTTCCACTTTTGGGATCTGCTTTGAAGTCTGTCTTGAGGACAGAAAGAAAAAGGGTGGTGTGGAAAAAGTGTGGCATATTGGAGGGTGAAAACAGCCCTTGCTTTGCTAGTAAGTGTTGCACAGCTCATGAGTTAAAGAGTGATGCCCAGCTTTTTATCTCCTGCCTTCCTAGGGAGGGCTGAAGAGGGATGTTTTCCGTTTTCTTAGAAGTGTAGTTTGGAGAGCTACTGTATGTTCACTGGGTGCTGCCATACATACATGTCTTTATTAAATCACCAAGTCAAGCAAAATGTGTTCTGGGAAGTGTAGGCTTATGGGCAGAAACTGCTGTCAAGCTGTCCCTCGTGCCAGATGTGGAGCAGTCCTGTGGTGCCTGATGGCCGTTGCTCTGAATTCCCAGAGGTGTTTGTGCAGGGCCTGGTTAATTTGTGTATTGAGTTACTGTGTGCACACTTGAAATAAAAGCGAATAGCCACTTGGAGATACTTGTCTTGTGGGCTTAAAGTGCCTGCTGCTTCTGCAGGTCATAACATTTCTGGGAGCGATATGTAGTGCATTGCTCTATTCTTTCAGTCTTCCCGCTTGTGAACCAGAAAAATGAGGGAAAGCAGTACCATTTCACTGATTTCATTAGTCACTGATGATTTCTCCTTGACTAGCTCTCCTTTATGAAGTTTTTGACAGTTGCCTGTTTATATTTGAAGCTTCATATCGTCACCAATTGTGGGTTGGCTCCCATGGGAGCCTTTGTCACCATGTTTCTGCCTGCAGTCCCCCTTACCTAGCCAGGTGAACCTGAGCTTCAAGCACCTCTGAGGCAGTGGAGAGGCTGCCTAAACAGATGGCTGGGGCAGATGTCTTCTGACAGTGGCAGGGTGTATGTGGTAGATTGCAGACTAGCTGGTAATGGGCAGGTAGGTTTTCTCCTGCAGCCTCTGCAGCCTCTGCAGCCCTGCTCTCACAGCAACCAGCTGACCTAAAAGTGTCAGTAGAAGTGTTGTGGAGACCTGAGGAGAGAGTAGGTTATGTCCATCTACATCCATGTTGTGATAACATTACGTAAGTGTGGTAAGAATTCACCTATTCACCATGTGGGCTCGTACCTTTTTTTTAGAGCAGAAGATGCATCTTTCCTCTGCCCAGTCAATCACTTGTTCTCTTTGGTCTCTTCTGTGCTGATGGGCTCTGTGCTTCTTCTTCCATGGTGACCACCTTCAGAGGTGTTGGACATCTGCATTTGTAGCTCTCAGATTCTGTATTATCATCCCTTTATTAACTGTTTCCACCGATTTAGCCAGGAACCCTATTAACCTTAAAGATGCACATAACACTTAATAGCAGCCATTAAAAGGTTTGGATTTGCTCCATTCCTGTTTTCTTTCATCAGTGCAGTAATCACTGTGTTACACCATGGGTGATGAATAACATCTTTGTACGCTGTAGTGACTTGCAGTGCTGCTTTCTTCTCTGACTTGCAGGCTAATGGAAAACAAACATCTGCTTACTGCTCAGATTAAGACAGGGCCAGTGTGAAAGGGATCATCTTTCTTTTTGGGCCTCCAAAGGGAAGGGTTACCTTGCATGGTCTGGCAGTAAGCCACATAGAGAAGTGGACTTGGATTTTAGTGCTTGAGTTGGCATGGGAGAAGCAGGAATGTGAAACCAGAAGTCGCTGAGCTGAAGAAGGGGAGATGGGGAAAATTGTCTTCTGATGGCACTAGCACATGAAGTCAGTAATGGCAGTGGTCTACGGAATGGGAAACCTGAAATGCATGGAGTTTTTTCAGTTGCTGGTGAAACTTAGGAAGTGGTAAGTGTACTTCTGAAAAGCAGAGACATGGGAAAACATCCTCTGTACAGCAACAGTTACCTCTGGCAAGTGATCTTCTGCCCAGGCACTGGCAGAGGTGTTAAGCATCTGTGTAAGGCTTCACACTTGAAATGGTAAGAGAGTAATTCTGAAAGAAGGAGGACTCTAAAGACATAGCAGCATGTGTTACAAGTTCCTAATTAAGGGGGGGGGGGGGGGGAATGAAATAAAGAATCCCTTGTTTTCTTTGCACAGCTTAACACCATGTAAATCCATGGTAATAAGCTGTGGAAAATATCACCACTATGAGAAATGATTTTTTTTTCAAACGCTGTCGTGCTTGAAAGTATGCTTTGTGGAGCTTGGGCTGAATTCTAAACCTGTTGCTTCCACAGTGAAAGAGATAATTAGTTGCTTTTGGCTTTCAAAGCTGCATGCAACCGGTGCCCTTTAATTTCATCTCCTTCATCCATTACGCTCAGTGTGTAACAGTACGGTTGTTTTTCTCCCATTTATTCCTGTTGCATGCACCAGTCTGTAGAATAATTCACTTTCAAACATCTCTCTCTGCTATGGCTACATCAAACAGCTGTTCTTTTAACTTCAGACTGTTTAAAATTTCTTCTGGAATTCAAGAGCTCAGTCTGGTGCTTATGGAGAGGGATTCTGGGAGGGCATAACTTGCTGTAGTCCTGTGGTGCATTGGTATAAACTCTCCTTCCTTTTCCACAGCCAAAATGAGCTGGAGTTCATGCACAGCAAGAAGTGTGACAGTTGTGTACGCTCTCAAATGTAGGGGAGATAAAATATGATTTAAAAGATGCGTTCTTAGCTGTATTTGACTCAGTATTATTTTTTGTTTGTTTTTTCACAAAGTCTCTTGCTTGTGAAGGTTTGCTCAAGGTTTTTATTTTATTTCTGCAGTTTGCAACTTCATGTCTCATGAAAAGTGCCTCAAGAATATCAAGATACCATGCTCATGTGTTGCTCCCAGCCTTGTGAGGGTGAGTAAGCACAAGCACTGCCTTGTCTTTTTCTTGGGATAATAGAACAAATTTATGGTGTAGTACCATGATGGCTTCTTAATATCATAATGCTTAAATCAATTGTGTTAGTCACTACTGAGACTTTTATAACTGCTCAAAGGGAAAGTTACATTTCCTTTGAAAAATCCCTGCTATGGGGAGCTGTGGGTAGTCTGTCTTCGAAAAGACAGTTACTGACATTCTTTAGCTGTTACTTAATGTTCTTACTTGTATGTAAGACTTGTGTGTCATTACCTAGAAGCCCACAACGGAGTGGGGTGACTGATTGATATCAGTGCTCTCAGAAAACTACACTGTGTGTCATACTAAAGAAGAACGCTGTACGTACAGTCACCAGATTTTTTACAGTGATTTCATCTTACTGGGAAAATATTAAAGCTTCTCTGCCTAGTGAAGGGGATATGTTTGGCTTCTATTGATTGCTGCACGTTAAGAATTTGCTTGTTTATTGTGTCCAGAGAATAAAGTCATTACATAGGGTTTCAAAGCAAAAAAGTCAGAGGGAGGACTTCAACTGATGATAATATTTCAAATTTATTTATTTGGGTAATTAATAAAGTGCTTGATTTCAGATGCCCTGTGACTTTTTCCTCTCATAAGAGTTGAAGCTTAAGAGACTGCTTTTAAAGGGTGTGAAAAATAAATAGGATTTAAAAAAATATTATCTTCTTAGTTGCATCTATAAGATGCAATTGAGGTATTAAGAAGCTAAATTGAGGAAAAACCAAAGTGGTGTTATTCACTTGGGAAAGTATAACAGTAAAGCAAAAAAAAGGAAGGCAATAAGAAACTTATTAGAGGAGTAGTAAAACACTACGAATACCTTAAGTAGCCATATGCAAAAGTCAAATGAGACATGGCAGGATCATGTGCATTACAGACATTGCTGACTAAAGGCACATTTATGGGAACACATTGTGTAGACCTGGGAAACCTGTGAAGGGAAGCTGATTCCCTTCTTTGTATCCTAAAAAGCTTTATAAGTCCCTTTACGTTGTGGAAACCTATGTAGGGAGTGAGACAGGAGAGTAACTCAAGTTACAGAAAACCGGATACAAATCAGCTACTAATTTTTACTAAATTCCTTTGTCTAGAAAATAATGCGGTTAGGCTTTGTTACACAGTTCCTCTTCCCCACATACTTTTCATCTTGAGAGGTATAACAAAAAGGTATCTGATACAGTCAAATGGTAATAAATATTGTTCTAAGTCTTAGAACCCATGGTGCAGGAGATGGAGATAGTGAGAAATGCTATTACTAAGACCGAGCAATCAGTCATTGCAGTATGGGAAAAGAAATGGTAAGTCGGATGATGCAGATGTCTTTGCAAGGTCCTTTGGGGGGATGTTACAAATGGAAACATTCTTTTAACTCAGAGTGTCACAATTGTAAGCTTTTGTGACTGCTGCTTTTGTGAATTTGCTCTAACTTTAATTCATAGTTCAAAATAGTATTTGTGCATTTGCTTTTGCATGGTAAAAAAAATCTAGCATTTAAACTGATTAGTGTTTCCACTTACATCAGTTGTGGATGTCAGTGTAGTTCATTTGTTCCTTTGCCAATTCTCATTCTTTACCTGCCTGAATGATGAATTTTATCTGTTTATTATTTACACGTAAAATGTAACTGTCATTCCTGCACAGTAGAATTTCTTCTATCAGAATGGTGTTGTGAGTCCTCAAAGCTGTTTGGAGTTCAGTGTTGCTGTATTCAGCTGCAAAGCATCTTCTGCGTTATCTGTGTTGAGCCTGTAATCATTGTTTTGAAACTACAGGATTGTACTGTTCTTTTTGGATTGTCTTGTCCTTGACATGGTTATCCAAGTTGCATTAATCCTTGTCTACTGTGTAAGTGAAGTCTGCCATATGGGAGATGTCCTTTTGTGTGCAGGCTCTGTCGAAGTAAATATTGAACTTGGCATTTGCTTAAAAAACATAACAGAGCAAAAAGCAAATTATAATAGTTCATAGAATGTGTGGAAAGTTTATTTTTTGTAATCTCCCTGTTCTCCTTTCAGATTATTTATTATTTATTTATTAAAAGGTCTGACATAGGAGAGAACACTGGTGGGACTTTTTCCCTGATAGTTCCTTCTAGGATGTCAGTACTTAGTGTATCTCAGAAATGAGTTTTTTTTTGTTTTCAATCTCCTGGATTTTATCTAGAGAAGACTGCAATTGTTAAAGATCATTAGAGTGTGTATTATTTGACACTAAGTCAAACTGTCAGAGAATAATTTTTCAGCAGATGTTTCATGGAAACTTTTATTCCTGAGAGTAGGTTTTCCTTCCTGGGGTCAAGAAAAGGCCTAGAGACTCACAAGCATACCATGACTGCATCCAGCGTCAGATCTTTCTTGACGAGTTCTCTCAAGGCTGCTCTAAGAATGTTTTTGCGCTATTGCTGATCATTATCACCTATGTTTAGTATTCCAGACTGGATCCAGGTGACGATGTTTCAAAACAAGACTTGATGGATCAGTCTTCTGAACAAGTGGTGCTTTTATGGTTTGCAGGGCATATGATTTGTTTCACTGCTAAGGTATCAGCAACTTGTTTGAATTCAAACACTCTTTTCCCTAAATTCCCATAGGTACTTGTCTACAAAAACCAAAACAAAACCACAAAAAAACAAAAGCCAAAAACCTAAAAAGGGGGTGGAGGAAAAGGCAAAACACTCCACCCCCCAAACAAAATAACAGAGAAAACAAAAATTATTTGATTCCCTGTGAAGTGGAAAGATTTATTTTCCCTTGTTAAGTTGGAATTGAAGCTGTATTAGAAGCGTGTTTTCTATATACCTGTTCTTTGAAAACTAAATGGAAATGAGATTACGTTGTAAGTGGCTTTAATGAAGTTAGGCATTTGCAATGCTTGTTTTTCCCCCTTTTTATGTTGGTGGATTTCTATAATGGTTTCTAAACATTCCCACTTCAAAAAGGGTTGATGGGCTACTCATGACTTCTTCTATGCTTTTATTGTTGAAGAGGGGTTGTCTAGAGTGGAAAAATGCTCTTTTAGGTCATCAGCTTTGCCTGGAGCTTTCTATGTTAAAAACAAAACTTGGCTTTGTACTTCAGAAAGTGAGGAGCCTGCATTTGTGAGCTGTGATAGTGAATGAGAAGTTTGTGGTGCCTGCTTGGGCAAGCCGGTGTTGCCCTTGCCTGCTGACCTGAGTTTCTCCTTCTGCCTGCTGGGTTCAGCTACGTGCTGGTGGTTGTTTGGGTGGGTTCCTCATGAACTGAATGTAGATGAGAGGAAAAAAGGATACTAGCGGCTGGAGTAAGCCCCTCTGATCCCCTTTGGATAATCTGCTCTTTATCGGACATTTCATGCTTTGCATGCACAACTGCAGCATCTCACTTTTCTGCAGCTGAAGGACTTATGTACTGTGACACAACCTCTCTTTTGTTTACTTTCTTTCCCTGCCCAAGAAGCAATGGGAAGGTCCAGCAAAGTGCAAGACAAAGAGCATCAAGGTTTGGTTATTGGCTTCACTTGCCTTGAAATAATAAATCCAGTCTCATTCAGCTGTCAGAAATGTCTGTTGGATTTTTGTGTGACTGCCTCAGAGAATTAGCTTTTTAAGGAATGTTGTTGCAAATGGCTCATAGATGTTTTCACAGTGGGGAAAGAACTTGGCAAGCAGGGAAGGAGAATTTGATGTTGTTGGACTGGGTGGGAGTTCTGGAGAATTTAGGGAGAAAAAAATCAGAATCCAATTTTGGAAAATCATTCCTTGGTGGCAGTTGCAGGTGTTTGAGGTTTTATGTCAACAAGGGCTAAAAAATGCTGCAGTGAATGCTTGCTGAACTTTTACTGCTTCTCCCCACAGACTGTCACAGAAGACAAGCCAAAATGCAGTGTTAATGAAGAGCTGGTTGGCATATTATGGTTACATCTTATCTTCAAATTACTGTATATTTAGTGTACATCAATCAAAGGATGTTTTATCCTGCTGCTCTTGTTATGTCTTTTTGGTGGTTGAGTTAAATCTGCTTCACAAAATATGTGCTTAAAATTTTTCCATTTTATGTTATATATTATGAGGACAAGTTTGGTCAAGTTCTTCTCTCCCCATTTTATTTGTTCATGATAAATAGGCTTTGCTGGTATAAGTGTTTTTCACAAGATGTCATAACAACAGATGGATCCCAAGCGGAACTTTGTAGCAGGGCCTCTTGTGATAGCAAAAGGGATAGTGGTTTTAAACTGAAAGAAGGGAGACTCAGGTCAGATACAAGAAAGAAGTGTTTTTTTTTTTATGATGAGGGTAGTGGAATACTTGCACAGGCTTCCCAGAGAGGTGGTAGATACCCCATGCCTGAAAACATTCAGAGTCAGGTCAGACAGGGCTCTGGGCAACCTGACCTACTTGCAGATGTCCCTGCTCATTGCAGAGGGCCTGGACTAGACAGCTTGTAAAGGTTCCTTCCAACCCCAGCTATTGTGTATGGTGCTTGCTGGGTAGCCCTGACCACCTTCACCAAGAGGCCCATCTCTTGACTCCTACCAGTGTTGTTTCAGCAAGGCAGTTGCTTGTATTGTTGCATAATAAAGAAGCCAAATGAGGTGTAAAACCACTTGCTCATAATCCTGGCACTGCACCAAGGTTTCCTCCTTTTCCTCCTCAAAGTGATAATCCCTTTAACCCCAGGGTTAAAGGGAAGGGCTAGTAATCAGTAGTTCATAAACTCAGGAGAGTTTATTAGCAATACTGAAACTTGATGCAAACTGCCTAGTAGACTGCAGACTCCCAGATGAGCTGAAACAGTGACTCTTCAGGTTCAGAAGTGGTATGGGATGTCACTGTGTTTGTTGCTTTAAATTTTGAATCTTTATCTTGTTAAATGGAGATGGACATTGATTTCCTCTGTAGCAATAAAAGCAAGGAGTGGCTTTTACATATTGCTTTCTTTTTCCAGTACAAAAAATTCTAATCCAAGCAACTCTTAATTGCAGTGGAAAGCTCTTACATAAGTCTCATTTACTAGGAGAAGTATCAGGTATTCCTGATTTGAAATGGTACTGAATGCGCTGTATAATTCCCATCACTAAGGGTTTTTGAGAGCTTACAGATAAGCCTAATGTCCTATCAGAGAGATCTATAGGATGGAGAAAAACATTCCTGGATATAGGGAGGTTGCATATGCATGTGTGCATTATTCCCTTGCATTAGCCCCAGTTAAAATTTTGATAACTAAGTATTTGATTTCCTCATCTCTTCTGTCCAATATTATGTTGAGACACCATTTAACTTCCTATTCTTGTCTATTTTCAGAATTTCCATATGGAGTATATACTTAAAGCTGCTTTTTAACAACAAGTGATATATCAAGTGCTCAGAGGAAGAATGTCAATTTGGACACAACTGATGAGTAATTGACAGGCCTTGTCTCTAAATGGAAAAGTAGAAATAGAGTTTCTACTGGAGTGCATGCAGTGTATTTAAGTTGCAGAAATCTGTTGCAACTACAGCAGAGAGGTTTCAAGCAAATGAAAGGGCTCTTTGTGATTACTGAGTAATAATAAGTAAGTAACTGAAAATATGTCAATACTGGGAAAAGTTCTATCACAAAGTTGTTAGCTTCTCTCGAAGGGTGCGGTCTAGACCCTTGATTAACCTGCACAGAATAATCATGGGGTGTATTCAGATCTCATCACTGTATCTACCTCTCTAGAGCAAAGGTTTTTTTTGTGTCACAGTGGACCTTAGGAACATTAGATAAGGAAGTACTTTGCACTGGAAACATCAGAATCCATAGAAGATTTTCTTATTTCATAAACACCATTTAAATTTGTATCAGCATTTTTTTTGTGTGTGTGTGTTATGTTGAGAGCAGTCTTTGTGAAAGATGCCGTGCATTTCATGAAGATGGTTGCTTCCAAGCTGGTTGTGCCTGCCCTTAAAATGCCGCAGTATTTTTGAACGTAAAACTAGTGACCTCAAGTTAAATTCCATTTACTCAACCTTTGGGTTCTATTGTGAGAGTGTTTGTATCCTTATTTATATGTGCCCTTTCCTGCTTGCAAGCTGATCAGCTCCACAGTTCTGCAGCCCCGCTTCCTCAGTCTGTCCAGTGTTTTCCAAAGTCCTGCCAAGTGCAAGTCTCTGATATTATGGAGAAGGAGATACATGAGCAAAATATTTAGACACAGGCCTAGGAAAAGATTTTAGTACATTGGTCTTTTTTTAAGACTGCCCAAGGCAGCAGCTCATAGACTCACAGAATGGTTTGGGTTGGAGGGCACCTTGAAAGATCATCTAGTTCCAACCCTGTGCCATGGGCAGAGATAACCTCGAAGCTGTCACTCTGTCATTTGGGATATCTGTATTTCTTTCTTTCCGCTTTGAAACTGGAAGTCATAGAATCATATAATAGTTGGGGTTGGAAAGGACCTTAAGATCACATAGTTCCAATGCCCCTGCCATGGGCAGGGACACCTCGCACTAAACCATGCCACCCAAGGCTCTGTCCAGCCTGGCCTTGAACACTACAAGGGATGGAGCATTCACAACTTCCCTGGACAGCCCATTCCAGTCTCTCACCGTCCTTACAGTAAGGAACTTCTTCCTTATATCCAGTCTAAACTGCCCCTTTAAGTTTTAACCTGTTACCCCTTCTCCTATCACTACAGTCCCTAATGAAGAGTCCCTCCCCAGCACCCTTATAGGTCCCCTTCAGATACTGAGTCTTTGGCTCAGGATTCAGGCTAAAGATCTGCCTGAGTTGGTAGAAAAGCAGGAGGAGCTGCATGAAGTATAGACCTTCTATAGCTGTGTTTTTCCCTGCTGAGGTATACGGAGTGTTGCCGACCAGTAATACTTGTCCTGACCTGACTCCATCCACAAACCAGAAAGTTTGGGTGGTAGCTTAGCTGCTTTGTACGTACATGGTGCTTCCACTTCAGTGGAAGAGCACTTAAATATGATCTGCTGTTGGCCCCATGTTTGATACCCTGTGGCATTTCAGGGTGAGGAGCAATTTTGAAAGCCACTACCAGAAGAAAACATTTACGTTGTTTCTTTCCCCAAGTGTGGATGTTAAAAGCAGTTCATTGCTGGTTTTTCAGTATGGTTTAGAACTGCTATGCCCTTGCAGGTTGCACTGAAGGGATTAGATTCTAAATTTTAGGTTTCGGTAGGATCGAATGTCATTGCAGGCTGATACGGACTTTTACAGAAATGTGTTACATTCTGTAATGCTCTGGGTTTCTTGAGGGGTGGCAGGAAATAAAATAGAAACTAGAAGTATCTTGTTTATGAGTGCAGAGTCATTCTGGAGCTTATGCTGGGGTGTTACCACTGTATTTTCTGTCGATGTGCTTCTGATGAATACTGTAAGGGCACTTAGATGTTATTTAATGGTATTACTAGCAGAAATTTTCTTTTTCTTCAGACATCAATTTTAGTGGTTAGCATAAAGTAATTTAAGTAGTTGTACTGGAAAAGTAGTTTTAAACTCTCATCAGTTGTTAACTTTGTAGGCCACCTTATGTGTCTTTGCTGTACTTACACAGATGGATCTGAACTAGAGAATAATATGTAACATTTCATGTTCTGACACGCTGCTTCTCTGGCTTTCCTGGTCTGAGTTTTGATTTTTTTTTTTTTCCAATGTATTGGGTACTAAGAACCCTTCTTTTGTTGTTCAGCAGCAAAAGAAATGTAGGTAGCTGCTGGGAGAAACATGGTACAATTGATGAGTTTGTGACATTGTATTCGCTCTTTACCTTTTTTCCTCTTCATCTTATTCCCATTCCATTTCCCACCAAGCTGTGCAGTGATTTTGCACCTGTGCCTTCTAAGACAGGTTAGAAAGACCACTCATAATAAGCAAAGTTTCCTTGGCTTGTTTCTGAAAAGAAGATGTTGAAGGAAGAGATTTTTTTCTGGTTTACCCCTTTTTTTCTTCCCACTCAACATTTCAACCAAGCAGTTGTTCCCTTTTCTTTTTGGCAGTGACTTGAGACTTCAGAGGATTGCCACCAGGGTCTGAATGACTGCAGAATTTAGACTTTGTCTCCTTCTCTTGTGTCTTCTAGATAAGTACAGTCAGACCATGAGTAAGTCATGCCAGTCCTTTCTCAGTCTTTCACAGAACAAATACAATTTGTCATGAAACTCTACTTTGATCCTTTGATCTAGAGTGTCCTTTTTCTTCAGCAGAGTCCTTCTGTGACAATAACAAAAAGTCTGCATTTTCCTGTCAGGTGTAAGATACAATAGCCAGGCTCATGGCCAGGGAAAGAAGAGTTCTCTGTGTTTCAAACACAGGTTGTTGAGTGGGTTGGGTACTCATGCTGAGTGTCCAGAGCAGGCTATTCACCACTCTAGAGCTAAAGAAGGTTGTCTCTGTGTCTGATGTCAAGAGGGGATGACTGGCTGCACTGTGGTAGGAGTAAGGCAGGCAGATGACTCGAAGATGATGCTTGAAACCTGAATGCAGGCTGAGATGTGCAGAAAAGCTTTCCTGAAAAAGGTACTGCTAGGGCTTTTTAGTACTCATCACAATTGCTGTGTCTGGCTGGGGCTGTGTTCATGTAGCCATTTTCATTGTCTCTTTCCTCACTGAAACTCATTGCGTGGGGTGAATTTTAGGCAAGTGGCCTTCTCCCTCCAGCTGGGAATTGCACTTCTCTCTTATTTTTGGAGTGGCTGGAGTGAGAAACCTGCTGTGGCACTTCACCTCCAGAATAGCTGAGCCAGGTAACTTGTATGTTACTGTACAGGGAAGTTTGTTTTTTCCTTTCCTCTGAAGAAGTAGCATGAAAGTGCAAGAAAAGTGATCAGGGATCATGAGCCTTGAACTTAATCTGAGATAATTCGATTAAGTTCCCCAGACTCTCCAGTACATTTTCTCCCCCTGCCCCCCCCCCCATTCTTTTTATAAACTTGTATTATATAAGTACTCCAGTTAAAAAAAATTAAATAATGCAAGCCAGCCAAGAACTTTGTGTCAGTCAGTCAGAGTTGGTAGGCTGCAGAGATGGAAATTTCAGATTGGGTTGTTAGGAGGAGGAGATGGACTCGAAAGTTTTGGGGTAAATACTGAACTCATACATAAAGTAAAAGTTCTGAGATTTTGGAGGCAGGATGTTCTGGTAGGCAGGTTGGCAGCCGAGCATGGTTGGGAGCCTGGGTCTGGACAGGCAGTTTCCTAGTCAGTCAGAGACCAAGGGTTCTTCCAGACAGCATGGTCTGCTGGGAAGTGAGCTGGTGACTCTGCTTGATTGGTCAGCTGCTCTGAGTGATGTTCTTCATGTCTGGTAACCCAGATTTTTCTTGATTAAACTTTCAGCAATGTTCCTTTCATGTCCCTTTCTCCTTGTGTTACATCTAGCAAACTTAATCTTGCTTACTTTATGGTGCCTTCTTGAAGTACAGGTTGTTTAGTATGAGGCACAGGGGAGACCATTGCCTTTGTCCTGATCAGCAAGTTGGATGCTGTGAAAGGCATAGTACTGAGCAACAGTACTGACTGTGGCAGCACTGAGCTTTTAAGAATTGTCTTGAGTATGTCTTTGGGGTATTTTGTGTACACATGCAACTCTTCAGTCATCCTCGATTCAATTAAGAATACCTAGGAGAGGAACTGTGATTCCAAGTTAAGTCACAGAGCACTGAACCCAAAGGAAACCTTTGGATTCATGGCACTGTGAATCATCAAGAAGCTGACCAGCACTTAAAAATATATACATTACATATTAAACCCCAAGAATTTTAGACAGACTTTCAAAGATTATTATTTAAAATAAAATATTAAGTATTTCAAATATATTTTTAAGTGTTTTTTTGGTTGATTTTTTTTTTTTAAAGGATGATATGCCTATATATTCGTTCTGAAGTTTAGTTAGTTTACATTGTATATATCCTGTCCTGTCTTGCAAGATAAAACAGTTTCTGAGAATTGTAACTGGCACTATGAACGTTGTGGCTGATGATAACTTACGCATTCTTCATTGGCAGGTTCCAGTTGCACACTGTTTTGGGTCTCCAGGACATTACAAAAGAAAGTTTTGCACTGTGTGCAGGAAGTCGCTAGAATCACCTGCCCTTCGATGCGAAGGTAATGTCGAAAACCTTACCTGTTTAGCCATCTATGTGTTAGACAGTAATGCACACTTTGCTTACATTGCCTACCTTGAAAGTACATGTATACACACACACACAAATGCACTCACTGTATTTGAGTGATTTTGGGGTTGTTTATCATCCACTCATTGTTCATGGAAATGTGTATGTCAAATCAAGGAATAATAAATCAGTAGCATTCAGTAAACTACAGTCTTTGTCAAACCTTGCTCTTTCGTCTTTCCTCCAATTTACTTTGTGGTGTTGATGGTGTGCAATGAATCCATGCCCCAGATGTGCAATGAATGAGAGGGTATTATGGCAAAAGAAAGACTTCTGTTGAAGTAATTTATTTCTGTTTCCAGTGGAAACTTTTGGTACAGGCAGTCATCAGGTATTCATGTTTCTAAAACCTCCCCCTTTCTACAAAAGACTGGGGTATAACTTTTCAGTGTTACTGGCCTCAGATATCTGTTGATTGTAATACGGATGAGGTGCATTCAATTGAAAGGTATTTGAAAATATTATTTATCAAAATAGCACTGCTCTGAGTTCTGACATGGATTCTGTGAAAAAAACAATAATTAAAGAAATCACCCAAACACCATAATTTTTATTTGAAATATCTGTTGGCATCAGTACGTGACTGATTTTGACGTGGGGCAACTCCTTAATTTTCCCTTGTTTGCTCTGTCTTGAATATCTAGTATTTGTTGTTCAGCTGATATTGTGAGGCTGAATAGAATTTAGTATTTTAAAGAAATACTACCTGTAAACTGTTCAAAAAAAAAAAAAGGATACTTTACTGAGAGAAGAACCAATTCTGCAGGGATGCTTTCAAAATTGCTGTTGTGCTAAATATAATGTCTTATTTGATTGCCCATGTGTATGAGTAGTAGAAACATTTCTCTTTGATTGGGGCATTTAGACTTTTAATGGTGCAGTGGTTTTGTTTCTGCTTTGTCTGATGAGTTGCATAATGAACCTAAACTATGTTCTGACTAGTGAGAATCTGTCACTTAATATAGTTACTGTGTGAGTTGGGTGGGATGGTGGGATGGTCAAAGAGCTACAGATGCCACAGAGTCTTTTCAGGTGATCTGTCTTAATAAGCCTCAGAACTTGTACGGCATGTGAAAAAAAAGAGAGATTTGAAAAGAAAATTTTTGCTAGCTGTGTCCTCTTAAACTCTTGAAAATAGCGTTAGTTAAGTGATCTATTTTAGTTAAAGCTTTCTAAATTTTGCTTTCATGTACTTACTCTCTTAATTCTTCTGTATTAGTGGTGTATCCATTACAAGGGAATATTTATCGTTTCAGGCACTTCCACTTAACTGTTCTTAAACAAGAAGCACGTGAAATTGTGGTTATATTTAGTTACTACAAATGCCCGGACATTTTATTTCTTTTCTGGTTCGATGAAGGTTATGAATTATATTCCTCATATGGACTAAAAAGTTTTCTTGTTGTGTGTAGTGTGACTTGTTTGGTATCCCGTTTTCTGAATACTAGTAAGTCTACAACTTGTTCCTCTGATACTTTTCCCATATGTGGCTAAAAAAGGACAGTTAAGGTTTGTACAGTGCACAAGATTCTTCCTTTACTCTTCAAAAATAATTACAGAATTTGTTTTAAGCTGTAGAGCTTTAAAATCCAGACGGAGATGTTGAACTTTCTTTTTTTCTTACTTCTAATGACTCATCTTAATAGTACAAGTCTACTGTTGGTTATGACGCTGTCTTCTGATATTGAAATTTGAAGAACTTTTCCATGAAACTTTGCCATAATTAAGGTAGAAAAGAGGGTTAAGATGAAATTACCTTTTCTAAATAAATGATTGACATCATTAGATGTACTTTCAAAATAATTTAAATAACTTGGTTTGTACTCTTCACATCTTACAATAGAAAAATTTCCTGGAAGCAAATTGAAAATTTTCAGACAAATACTAAATGCTGTGGGTGCATGGTGAGGCATCTGTACTACCCCCTGGTGAGATAAGTACATACGCTTCATCAGCAAAAAATTACAATGTGTGGACTCCATATGCTGCTGCCAGTTACTAATTGCTTTAGAGAGAGGTTTTTGCTGAAAAAACCCTTCTGTGTTCTTACAAAATACAGCAAAAGGCAGTGTGTGCCTGTATTAGTAGAAGTAACGATAAAAACTCCAATGCTTTTGTCGATTGCTTGAAGCCATAATTCCGTCTACAGAAACTTTTACCATTAGTGAGGATATGACTCAAAGCATCTACCTTGCCTCATAGCTGAATTGGCAAACCTGTAAAATATGTCTGTGAATATGGAGAAATGCGAGCTGATGAGGAACTGTGTCACACCTCATAGAGAAGTTCTTCAGCTCAGTGAGGATGCGCAGTATGGGGAGCTGTATGTGAAAGCTTGTAGTTGACTTAGTAAGCCCTGTTAAAACAGGCTTTGCTTTGGTGTGATCATGGTCTTCTTCAGGGTTAGAATAAGACAGTGTTAGTGCCGATGGCCTTTCCTAGAGCCCAGAGGGTGATTTCAAAATAAGGTCTTTTTCTCTGTGTAATCTAAGACTGTTTTAAACATGCTTTCAGATAATGTGTGTAGTTGCCACCTCCCAATTTTCAGTTTACAGTCTTCAAATTTTTGTGATGTGCTTGAAACAATAACCTATTTGAGCAGAGCAGAAAAAAATATTTGAAGAATTTGATGTTGCATCTTATTTTAATGTACTCAACAAAAAATCGGATGCCTTCCCAGAGTACTTGTATACACAAGCAGCTGGAGGAGGATCTTTTTCATCTATTCATGTCTGTGTGGTCCATAGAGAATTTTCCTAACTAACTCTTGCAGTAATGAAGCTAGGTATTGACATATTTTAGTTGGGTTTTTTTTGGTGTTTGTTGGATTTCATTGGTTTAGGGTGTTTTTTTTGTTGTTTATCTGGGGACTGTGAGTGAGGCAGGACTCCTGGCTGTGAGCAGGAGGGGTGTGCTACCTCCATGCTGCTGTTTTGGCAGGGATGTCCCCTGCTTTGCTGGGGCTGGGGACTCAAACTCATCTCTTGTTTCCTTGTGCTTCTGAAAGCGCCAGGGATATAAAGAATGGGCTAGGCAGCGGAGAAGTGTCTGCTGTTTTGAACCCACTCATGAAGTGCCTGCTTGCTCTGCAGCAGGGTTTGGAAAAGGGTTTGTAAGAGGAATAGAGTATTGTTTCAGGAAGATATTACTTTACATTCAAGACTTGATGGTATTTGGATGTAGAAGGAGAGCTCTCTGTTAATAATTCTAACATTCAGGTTGTTTTGGTTTTCATAAAATCAAAGTAGACTTCAGGCACAGTTATATTTGAGTAGGCAGCGATCCCTGTGAAACTGTGAGACGAAGCTGTAATAAGCCAAACTGTTGTTACATATCTAACATGCTGTATTGGAGGAAATATGGCAAGTGCTTGTGCGCAAAATTAGTTCAGCCTTTCCTTATACTTGCTGCATCAGTTTAGCACAAAGGAAATGGAGCAACACACAGGACGGTGCTGATAAATGTCCTTTATTGCCCGTCTTTGCTGAATGGAAAAGAGCATTAAGGAAAGAAGGATGGTGCAAAAAGGTAGTGGAGGAGTCTTGGAGGGAGAGAGGGAGGGAAGGAAGAGCTGCAAAAACCCGTAGGTTTCCAGCTTAAAGAAGTTTTCTTGTTTTCATGCTTTTAGTTTGTGAGCTGCATGTGCACACAGACTGTATCCTGTTTGCTTGCAGTGACTGCCGGCAGTGTCACCAGGATGGGCACCAGGACCATGTAAGTGTGGATGCCTCTGAAGCAGAAAGTGGTCACACATTCTTGGACACTTTCTTGGTGTGAAAACATGGACTAGAGGAGGGGGAGGAGCCTCGGCATTTCCTTTCACATGCTGCCCATTATCAAAGCACATTTGTGCTTATTGTCAGGAAGCTGTGGCTTCAGAACGTATCACAGATAGCAAAATGAAATTAAGTTCAGGCGCATTCATGATGCTTATTTGAAGCCATGCTGAAAAGTCTGTGTGATATATAAAATACCTAATTTAAAATAATAATAAAAAAAATCAGCATCTTATTTAAAAATCTGCATTGCAGAAGCTGTTGTGAAGCTTTATTTTTCCATATGTTGAGCTGTTTGCTGCATTGCATCCTTGGCAAACATGATGTTCCTTAGGCTTCCTGCAGTCTGTCTGAGGCAAGACTGCCTAGCTTCTCACTGTAAAATATATGCATAATACTGACCTTTCAGGATCTTTTTTTTTTTTTTAAGAATGTTGTTTTTGGTGGACTGTGAAGAAAAGCACTATGTAATAAATTTTTTGATGGTTGGATAAGCTACTTTTGGTGAAATTTAAGATTGTTTGGGTACTTATTTAGACTGAGAAGATACTTAATGTCATAGTCTATGTTGCTGTTTCCTCAGAGCTGTTTGAATGGCTGATTTTAAAGTTAAGTTGAAGATGCTTCTGTGTGTGTCTTTTGAGCAGGGCCTGTTGTGATAGGATGAGGGGTGATGGTTCTAAGCTAAAAGGGGTGAGATACCGGCTGGATGTGAGAAAGAAACCTTTCATGATAAGAGTGGTAAAACACTGTCAGTGGTTCCCCAGAGAGGTGGTGGATGCGCCATCCCTGGAGACATTCAAGGCCAGGCTGGATGTGGTTCTGGGTAACTTTACCTAGTGTACAATGTCCCTGCTCATTGCAGGCGGGCTGAATTAGATGAGCTTTGAAGGTCCCTTCCAACCCAAACTGTTCTATGAGTATGATTCTGTGTTTCGTGTAACGCTAAACTGTGATGTGTTCCCCCAGGATACCTATCACCACCACTGGAGGGAGGGAAACCTTTCTTCAAGTGCACGTTGTGAAGTTTGCAAGAAAACCTGTGGCTCCTCTGAGGTCCTCTCTGGCATGAGATGTGAATGGTGTGGCATCCTGGTATGTTGTGGTGTTGCATATATTTGTGGGAACTACATATATATATGTATGCCCATGTGTATTTAAATGCTTTATATAAATATACCTCATTTGTACACTTTATAGATACATTTTATATACACTTTATAAATAAACCTTATTTATACACTTACATTTGTGAGATAGATGTGAAAACATATTTTTAAAATCCCCTCATTAGTGATTAAAATAAGCAATTCTCAAAATCACAGATAAATTTTATATAAATCCAATGGAACTAAAATTTATGAGGGACAAATTATTACAGATTTCTGCTTATAAACCTGCAGAAAACCTTACTTTTCCTGTGTGAAATCAGAATTTCTTTCAAATCACACAAATTCTGCAATGTCAGAGACTTACCATTCTGATATGATTATTTCTCTTTTAGCGTAGAATAGTTCTTAACCTGTGTGGCTGTGGTTTGTTTAAGTTGTCAGTGTTCTGTGTTTCTCCTTGCACATGTTCCTGTGCAAGATGATGGTACCCTTCAGTAATCCTCATGAAAGTCAGAGCTTTTCATGTGCTGATACACAGTCTGCAGTGTGTGTGACAGCTGGTACATCCACTTAATGTATTGTTTATTGAAGTATGATGAAAGTGCAAAGTTACACCAGTTGGAGTGGGAACTGAAAAGTATATATAGTAAGTCATTAATTTGTCACTTAGAGGAAGATGAGGTACTTTATATAATAATAATTTAAAATGAGACCCTGAGGTTATTCAGTATTTCAGGTATGATTTGAACATTTTATTTTAAAATTTAGTTTTGTATTTTTTAACCTGATCCACAATTTCTGAGGCAGGAGTAGCTATCCTTAAGAGTAGTCTAGTAAATCTAACATGGTATGTGTATTCACTAATGCAGAAGATCTCACATAAGTATAAAGGCGGAAACTAGCCATTCATATTTTGGAATAAAACTGCAGTGTTATCTCTGAATCTGCAAGTGTGAGAGGATATTGTTATTTTCAAGCTATTCAGTATAACCTTCTTTCCTTTCACACCTCCTCCTCAGTAAATATCCATATAGAATGGAAAATCCAGGCTTTGAGACCAAAACTTTAATCTTCTCCACATAGCTGTACAAAACCAGCTGTGTTTTTAATAGAGGAGGTTTGCAGTATTTGGTGTTTCCTCGTGTGTTAAAACTTCCAATTGTTGGTTATATAAAAACTGAATGGAACAAATGAAAATCAAGGGTGAAAAATGGGTCACTCAGTTTGTGAAAGTGATTTACAAAAGGTCTGTATGTGTCCTAGCCTGGGTTTTGCAATTCCAGTGCACGTTTAGTTATAAACTGATTTGCTTTCTTTGTGTCTCACTACATTCTTAACTGATGCTTGTGTTTACAGGCTCATGCTGCTTGCTATGTAATTGTCGCACCAGAATGTACTTTCGGAAGATTAAGGAATATGATTCTGCCTCCAAGCTGTGTGCAGTTATTTTCTCGCAACTTCAGCAAACTGCATTGTTTTCGAGTTACAGAAAATTTGCAGACAGAACCAGGTAAATCTTTCAAAGTTGCAGGTAATTGACAGGTATGTTTAACGTAGTGTTGTAATTCACTGAAGCATGTGGTTGCTAATTTTCAGTGGCTTTTGTGGCAATACTGTCACTTTATGATATTTCTAGGACAGGGTACAGATTTTTAAATGCAGAGTGTGTACAGAATGCTGAAACTTCTGCTTATGGTGCGGGGCAATTTGAAAACTGTTCTTTAAACAGTAAGTATGGTGTAAGTGAAAACCTAATATCCAAGCATTTGTATTAGCATTATCATTGCTTACAAACACTTGCTGATATGCATGTTTGTTTTTATTTGGTGTATCATGTGTACAGATGCTTTTATTTGCCTCTTTGATTGAGCATCTGCCCTTTTAAGATTTCTATGCTGAAAGGAAGTCGTGTGTTTAGCAGGGTGACATTCTGCTGCCATCTAGAGTGTATGTTTGTTTAGCAGCTCTTCAGGAATGAGAATTTTTTTTTAAGCCACTGAAGTATTTTCTAATCCATATTTTGATTATTAAGTTCTTGTAAAGCCTTTCTTTTGGTGCTTGAATAGAACAGGAAAGCAAATAAAAGTTAGGCAAGACATAGGTCGTGGAAGTATTTGCAGCTGCACTTTTCTCAGCCTGACAGGTTGCTCTTGAGCTTCCTTCTTGGAACATACAGGTTTGGTTTTGATGGTCCTGGCAGGAGCCATGCGTTCTCATGTGCAAAAGCTACAGCAGGAGTCCTGCTATTGCATAAACTGCTTGATCCTCAGTCTGTATAATCTAGATACACTGAAGTGACCTGTGAAATTGTAAAGGGAGAGAGGAGGCATTTACAGCGAGTTGTTTTTCTTTTTAATGAATTTGCTTGTTGGTGGGGGAAGGTAAAGTACAGCATGTACTTGAAAGTCTGGGAATTCGTAATGCTTCCAACATAAGAAATACCAGAAATAAACAGTCTGGATGAACTTAGTTTTGCTGTGTCGTGCAGGCATGGCCCTTCAGCAGTTCTCACACTGCAGCAGGGACATCTCCTGTTGCCACAGCTGGTGAAGGACATTGCTCTTAAGATTGTTGAAAGAAGTCTTGGCTGTCACCTGGATGAGTTAGCTGCTGCAGGGACAGCTCTTCCTAAGCTGATGATTGGGAAGTGGCAGATGACTTGTCATAGACAGAGAATGAACATATCATCATTGACCTATTGGAGAGCGTTTGTCCGGATTAGGTTTTGCCACTAAGTAAATGCTAACCTTCACCACCATCATTCGGTAAACACCTCTGTGATGAGAGTGGCTTTTCAAAACCAGTGTAGATTTCTCTACTATCCCAACTGAGGGAGAAAGAGTAATAAAAGAAAGACGTCAGCTTCTTCCCATCTGAACTTGGAAAAGGTTAGCAGCAATCAGAAAATCTTTTAATTTCTTATTGTTGTATTTACATATTCTTTTTTTAATTTTCTTTGGTCTGAAGTGAAATTCCAGAAGGCATTCAGCTTCATTTCAGTGTCTTTAAAGACGGTATTATCTAAATTTCCCTCCAACCTGTTTGTCGACTGTAACAAGGAAAAGTATTGCAACCTGACTTTTGTATTTTAAAACCCCCAACTCAAACATTATTGTTAGTATTTCCTGTGGTCAGTTGAAGCATTACCCAAACATTCAGTAAGTTACCTAGTCTCCAGTTTAGGGCTCTTGCTAAGTTCCCTTCTTGACATGCTGTGATTTCTGCTGTTTGGAAGGTTTTGCTGCATCAGTATTCTGACTTCTCTAGTACCTCTTTTGCTCTGAAGATCTGTCTTTACTTATTTTATTTTTTCTCTTGTTTTCTGCTTTGATTCCCTGCTTTCTCCCTTGATTGCAAGGCATAGTTTTTATAAAACTGTTGCCAGGCTTCCATCTTCTGAGAGCTTTGTTTGCATCCTAGTCAGGAGTGACAAGGAGTTCTGATGGGTGAGAGTATTTGATCATCACGCTAGGTTGGCTTATGTTACAAGCTGCTGCTGCCCTTGGAGAATTAAAATTTACCCTGTTTGGATTTGTACCAGTATTACTGTGTGAACCTGAGTGTCAGGAATGAGAATGCAGTCAGGATGTTGTCTTCACAGAAGCAAAATGTAAATGTTAGTAGCTTTTATTTTAATCTTTTCTAGGTATTTTATGTGTTATTATCTGACATGTTAGCTCCTAGTTTTTAGTGAGAGTAATGAACTGCTGTCAAAGTCCTCTTCTGGAATGCAGTAATTTCTTTCTAATGCTGACACCCAAGTTTTTCAATTATTGAAATTATATATATTTATTTAAACCCCATAATTCTGATGAGAAAGCTGTTACTGAAATTCTTGGACTGATCTGTTTTTTAAAACCTAATGGAAACCATATATGCATTGGTCATAGGCAAACATCACAGCTTGAGAAAGGGATGTAATGCATTAATTGCAATGTTAAAACTAATAGTAGAAGGACTTCAGGTGTGCCTTCACTGTAATTAAATGCCAGTGTAGGTTTGTTTTTTTAATGCTGTTTTTCTAGTATGAATTCTTACCAGAAAATAGGCAGAAGAAAAAAAGGTGCTTTTCTGACTGGATTCTTTTGTTTGATGGAAACCATCCTTAAATGGCAGACACTTCTGTCCTGTCTCTCCAGTTCAGATGAACAAGAATCCTTTCTCAAAATCTTTCTGTTTTCACAGATGAAGATGATGATGTTGATGGGTCAACACAGGGATCAACAAAAGATGTCCAGATTTCAACAGATTCAAGTAAGCAGAATTTCAGTAAGTGCTAGATAGTCACCTACTCCAGTCTTTATTCATATAATCTTCACTTGCTTTGCCTTGTGAGAAAATATTAAGTGGTTATTTTTCTAATGCTGAGTATCAGTTTGAAGTGCAAAGTTTTCGTCCAGTGCATTTATTCAGGTCTTACAAATATCACTATTTTCTACTGGTAGATTGCATAAGTGACAATCTGTTCATAACCCTGACAAATAGATCATTTCTCTCAACTTGGTAATCAAAGAAAGAAAGAATAGTGTTAATAATCCATAAATAACCAATCAATTTAAAGAGCAGGGAAGCTTGTCTTTTCAAGGCCTTTTGCTTTTAAGATAGCTGGATGCCAATCTTCCTGAAGACACCTGGTGATACTGCGATGGTTGCTTCTTTAGCAGTTAAATTCTTATGCATGTGGAATTTTCTGGGGTTGGTATTAGCCAAACTGTTACTTTTCAGAAGATGAAGCCAACCACAATTTAAGGGCATTCAACTCCCTACATCCATATTAGGAACTAGAAAAACATGCAACAGCTGTCAGTCTGGTTTCTGGAACTATGTACACATGGGTCACAGTGACCTGCAATCCTGCTTCAGTTTGCATGTGACCAGCTTCCTTTATCTCCCCTTATCCCTCTATTATCCCATATTTGATCCTTTAAAATCACCATCCCTTCTTCTACCTTTGGTTCCACCCCTAACAAGTCTTGTATAATCCTAGAATGCTCTTCCCATGCATCTCAAAGTCGCACAACCCAAGTGACTACCTGAACTGGTGAGGTGACCCACAGAGCTTCTCCTGTGGACTCAGTGGTACCACCCCCAGCCCATGGGGCTGATGCCCTTGCCTGAGGCCAGGTCATGGCTTCTCTGGTAATTTCTCTGAAAAAAATTTTTGGGTTTACTTGCCAGTTGTTGTGCTGTGACTCTCTGCATGTCATAACCTATCAAACTAAACGTGTCAGAGTCAATGTTTAGCGTGCTGGACCCCTTCCACCTGTCTCTGATTAATATTATGTAATATGAATCAAGAGTGAGGTGCTCATTGTCATCTGTGTGTTGACTCAGTTCATGTGCCACATCTTTTGGGATGTTAATGTTCTCTCCCTCAGGAGTGTTTGAATTACATTCCAGAATATTGTAGCTTTCCTTAGTTTAAGCTCTCAGCATTTTACAGATGCCTATTTTTAAAAGCAGTGGAAGCAAGTCAGGAAAAAAGAATAATACTGACTTGTAAAGACATGCTTTTCTGTAGGAAAAAAGCCAATCGGAAAGGGTGCAAAATCTGTAGATAGTAACTAGGAGAAAAGTAGAATTAAGGGTCTGCATTCCTTTTTATTTCTTCTCTATTGTAGTAGAATTGTTGAGTGAAATGTAAAGTTAGAAGGTTTAAATCTTAGTTCTGGGAGCTGAAGTGTGTTAAGTTAACCATGAAACTTAGCCTACCAAGATACTGAAGCCAAAGGCATAAAATGACCATAAAAACAGCCCTACACTTTGAGATAATAGATTGAACAGATGTACAGAGCAAATTTGGAAAAGGACTGTAAATCTTTGTGCCTGAGAACATGAGCCAGCTTTTAAGGACTTGTCTACACTGTGAACAATTAGAGGGGAACTGAATGTTACAGAGATAGTAGGATAAACGTCGTGTGGATGATCTCATTAGTGTAGTTGGTTGTATTGCAGGGGAAGGAGTTGAGCCCCAATGTCCATTTTCGTACTGAAATATGTCTTGGTTAATCCAGCAATATGTAACTGATAAAACTGTTCTATATTGACAGATCTCAGCTGCGGGTGAAGATAAAGAAAGGAATTAAAAGTGCTCCTTAGTGGTGCCCCTCAGGGGTATGCATTTTCTGTCCATTTTGTGGTGTTCAACTAGGTTTCAACCAGCACAAATTATTCTTGTTTTCCTGGAGACAGAATTCATTGGTTTCAGCTAAGATGCAATCACAATGTAACCTGTCAATATTTAGAAGTCAAAAGCAAACTTTTGGAAAACATTTTCATTATTTCACGGCAATATGGAGACTTAGTGGAGGCGGGAAGGAAAAAAAAAAGAGATTTGTTGTATATATGGACAAAGGAGTCCCAGAGGAGCTATCTCAGTAATTCCTGCAATAATGAGTTAAGAACTCTTACTTGTGTGTTGATCTGCAGGGATCTTGGAACGTGAAAAGGCCTAATCATGTGCCTGGGAACGTGATTCTTCCCTAACTGCTTGCTAGGAATCAATAGAAGCTGGGGGTACTTCACTGCTGTATAGTGAGGCTTAGGCAGCTTTTACGTATTTTAGGGCTAATCCATCATAGATAGTGACTGAGGAAGATTGTCTTCAGCTTCTTTCCTCACAAAAGCTTCTGTTCAGTGGTACTTCAAGGTACTCATTTATAAGTTCAATTGCTGTACCTGGTGTCATGTTGAATTTCTTCTGATTTTTTCACCTGCGTTTGAAGATATTTTAGAAAGAGGATTGTGCTTGACTGTATTGATGAACTACTGGCTTAAGTGCTGGAAGAGTTTGTCTGTTTCCTTTTTTAGCTGAAATGCCTGTAACTACTGGGAGAAAAAAAAATTAGTGTTATGAAAAATCACGTTACTTTTATTTTGCTTCACTTTCCCCACTGTGCTTATCTTCTTTTCCTCGCCTTCCCTCAACCCCCTACATTTGCCTGTTCTGACACTTTATGTTGCCCACTGTTGTTCTCACTTGTAACCACGTTGTATTTTGTGCTCTTCCCCAACTTGTCTCTTCCAGTTCACTTCCTTCCTCAAGCATATTTAGTCCCCAGTGCTGCTACCCCTTTGATTTGATTCTCTTTCAGCCTGCCTGACCTCTTCTTGTTCCTTAAATCCCTTAAATCCCTTGACTGCTACTTCTGAACCCAGGACACCCCCTCATCCTTGATGTCTCACACCAGTTGGTAGTCAAAACGTTGGCTGCTCTAGATGTCTATTTCAGGGAAGTAATCACCTCCTCTTAACTGCTTCCTGCAAAATATGAAGAGGTTTTATGGAAAATCTATTCAGAAGAAAGACGGAAAAAATCTGTCTTTCTGTAGCATTGTTGACACGAGGCTATGGAGAGATACTCGCAAATGTTATTAGCTAGTGTTAATTTATTTTCTGCCTTAGGGGTCCTTATGACAGTGCTTACCAGATTAAAAATTTAACTGTGGATGCTTGAGAATGACATGAAGATACGTGCTTTGTGAGTTGTTTCTGTGATTGTGCATTCTCTTTGCTTTAACATTCTGCTAGTCTTGATGCTTGAGTACAGTTTCTCCGTAGCAGCCCAATGGATATGTGTACAGACATATTTCAGGAGGTGTATTGAGCGCTCAACAGCCTTTCTAGTTCTCCGTGTGTGCAACCCATTTATCAGACAAGGACACATGAAGAGCATGGGCCTCTCCTGGGAATCTCCCTGCCCTGAGTGTCTCTCAGCACTCTGGCTGCATGCTAACTGTCCAGTCCAAATGTGCCCATCTTCCTCAGGACAAAATGCAGCCATCAAAATAAAACCTCTTGGAAAGAGGTTTTAGAGGAACCTGTCTGAGAGAGCAGTGAGGGCTGTGGTGCTGCCAGTAAACTTATTTTCCACAGCCCCTCTTTTGCCAGGTCACTGTGCACCTGCTGAGAAAGAAATATGAAATGTCCTTGCATTAGATCAACCTGAGTCATCGGCTTAGTGCTTACTTATGTTTTGTCCAAAACCTGCTGACATTATGAAGGAGACCTTGTAATTCTGCAAGCGGGAGCAAACTTTTCAGGAAGAAGCAAGGACCGCTTGTATGGATTTGAGAGTTTCATCCTTTAAAGATACTTACGAAACATTCGGCCTTCATAAAACGAGTCATTGTACTCAGCTAAAATGGCATACAGACAACTAAGCATGTCACGTGTTCCTCTGAAACATCACTTAAATTGATTTCGAGCCCTAAAGCTGGAGGGAGAAACAGGTGAAACTAGATCAAGTGGTGATACACATGGCAGATGTTTGGAAAACAAGTTCAGAGATGTGAAACACCTGCAAATGGCTCTCTTAGTGGAGGAACATCTAGAGAAAGACCAGTCCGGGATTTTGAAAGATTCTCTTCAAGACCAATAAAAGTACGTAATTCGTACCTGTTTTATTGCTGCCTTGTAGGTTATGAATAGTAATACTGAAATAAACCAAAATTTGCCAGTGGGAATTAGCAGTGGAATTAGTGGAATTAGCAGTGGGAATTAGCAGTGGAAGTAGCACCGGCTAGAGAAGAAGAGCAGAAAGCAGAAAGGGATAGCACAAGTTTTTCTTGTAAGAATGGTCCTTGGAAAGCAGTGTCTCTTGAGAGTAAATTCCACCAATATGTTTGGTGTAGGCCTGTGGTGGAAAAAACATTCAGGATGGCAACATTTTCCTCTCTGCCACAAGCTGCACATAAGTCTTTTCAGAACTAAGTCCCATCTGTGGGGATTTGGAAGTCAAAGGACATGAACTTTGGACTCATCAAATGCTGTTGATACTTTTCCCAGGAAAATTTGGTACCTTAGCCTCCCAAATCAAATTCCATAGTTCTGTAAATTATGCCTGGAGTTGACCTTTTTGTAGCTGTTTTCGCCCTGAATAGCATGTGCATAAAGAACAAGCTTTTTTTCAACTCGGTATCCCATGATAAGGAAAAAAAAAAGTGTATTTCAGGAGAAAAACTGATACTGTATAGTCTTATGAAACAGGAAAAGTTAAAATACATTCAGCAATAAATTGTCAGTATTATGAAACGGGCAGTAACTCCTTTAAATACCAAATTTTTAATCTGCATCTGGTGCATATTAGCAAAAATTTTTTATACTAAGTAGCGGTATGTAGACTTAAATTCAAATAAGTAGCTGTTTGTTCTTTTGTTAATGTGTCTCCAGAAGCTCATGTGCAAGAAAGCCATCATCTTTCACCAGGTTGGAGTAAAAGTGACCCCTGTGAGGAGGGCAATGACGAAGTTAAACATGATTTTTGGCTAATCAGTTGAGCTTGGTTTGTATGAAAGATTACATTAAGGAAAGCAGGATTGAGCATCCTGTCTATTTAGCTAAGGAATGTACTTGAGCTAAGAACATTACTACTGGTCTGCGGATCTAAACCCCTCCTTGCAAACCGGTTTATTTTAAGAACCAAGCCAACTTTTTGCAACATTTGGCTGTTCTTAAGAAGCAAATTGCTTGTAAAAAAATTTCCAGTTAAATTGCTAGGGATTCTCTCAGGCCAGCTAGTATCTAATAAGAGCAGACTACAAAGGCAGTTTGAATAAAAACAAGTACCAAAACTTGGACAAATGTTTTTATTCTCAGATGGATGTCTACCCTCTGGATTGCTAGAGAAAACAGTAGAGATTTTGATAATGTTACGAAAGTTCATACTCAACATCGGCTGTGCTGTCAGTAACCAGCATTTGCTGTGCTTTCTCAAGTCGTGTTAGCCCTAAAGAATGTTGCTCAAGACACAGTGTGTCTTTCGGTTAAAATTTGTCTATGCTAAAGTCACCAGGGAGATGACTCTGACAGAAATCTGCTTCTAAAAAAATTACACTTAATCCAGCAGGGTTTAAAGCAGTGGAACACTTTCTGGTGAGTGTACAGTCTCAAGACAATGTGGTAGCGTTTCAAGGGTCCTTCAGAAATGAGAGTGGATTATATTTAAATGTTCCTTATGACTAAAACAACCTGACAACAGACGCTGTCATGAAGTTGGTAATTGGAAAATTGAGAAGGTAAAATCACCTTGGTAATCGTACTTTTCATATCTAAAAAAATACTTGGAAAGTTCCAATGTATCATATCTTGTATCCCAAGCTGACTTCTCTAGTAGAATAATTCACTCTCAGTGTGTAAAGAGTATACATTGCATGTGGAAATTGTGTGATTATTTTCCTTAAACAGATGTTGCAAATGGTTTCAGCTAACTACTCTCAAAAGTGTACTTGAGGAACAGTCATATAGGAAAGAAGAAATTAGAGCTGTGCTTCCAAAGGTCATTCTTCTTGACAGGAGCCAGAAATAAACCTGCAAAACAGGAAGCCTGAAGATCGGTCATGTTGTAGATACTATTTAGAAAGGAAGTAACTTTTTCAATGTGACTTTCATTTAGGATTTTAGTTCCTTTGCTTCCTGCTTAAACCATTTGTGCTTTCACATCAATGTCAAAGTGGAAACCAGTAACAAGTGGTGTCCCTCAAGGGCCCATACTAGGACTAGTGCTATGTATTATCTTCAGTGACAGAAAGTGGGATTGAGTGAACCCTCAGTAGGCTTGTGGGTGACACCAAACTGAGTGGAGCAGTTAGTTTGCTGGAGGGAAGGGTTGCCATCCAGAGGGACCCTGACAGGATTAAGGAATGGGCTCTGAGGGTTGAAATGTCCATTCCTTCACGAAAGGCTGAGAGAGTCAGGTTTGTCCAGCCTGAAGAGTATGAGGCTCCAGGGAGACCTTACTGCAGCTGTTCAGTAATTCAAGGTTGCATATAAGAACACTGTAGAGAGACTTTACCAGGGCCTGTAGTGACAGGACAAGGGGCAACTGTTTTGAAATTAAGGAAATGTCAGATTTGGACTGAACATAGTTAATAAGAATTTTTTTTACTGTGAGAGTGGAGAGACACTGGAACAAATTGCCCAGAGAAGTTATGGATGCCCCATCACTGGAAGTGTTCAAGCTCAGGTTGGACAGGGCTTTGAGCAATCTTGATCTGGTGAAAGAGGTCCATGTTAGGATGTTTGAACTATATGATCTTTGAAGGCCCCATCTAACCCAACTATGTTGTGAATCTGTGATCTTAACTTTTTATCTTCCTCTCTTTGTACAAGCACCCCTTGTACAGGGGTACCCCTTCACAGGCTGAGATAGGAGACAGTATGGAGATTATCTAGGCCAACCCGCTGCTCATCTCATGCAGGGTCAATCAGAGCAGTATGTTCAGGGTCATGTCCAGTTGGGTTTTGAATATCTCTGAGGATGAGACTTGAATACCCTCCCTGGACAACCTGTTTACAGTTTCACAGTAGAAATTTTTTTTTTCTTAGGTTTAAATGTAATTTGTTGGGTGTTTTTTTTATTTGTGTAATTTTTTTATTTACTTATTAATTTTTATTTGTTTCCATTGCCTCTTGTCTGTTCACCTTTACACCCTCCATTAATTACTTATACATATCAATAAGGCACCCCTCTCCCTGATCCTTCATTCTCCAGCATGAACACTTCCAGCTCTGTCAGCCTCCCCTCATCTGAGAGATGCTCCAGACCCATTATCATCTTCCTGGGCCCTCCTTTCATTCCTTACAGTACATCTGTGTCTGTCTTGTACTGAAGAGCATAGGACTGGGTACAGCTCTCCTGATGAGGTGTCAGGTTCAGCAGGGTGAAATAATCATCTCTGTCAGCCTGCTGGCAGTACTGTTACTAATGCAGCTCTGAATGCTGTTGGCCACTTTGCTGTGAGGCAGAGCTCTGAGCATCCCCGCTGCTCTCACACTTGAAGGGGCTTAGTAAGTGGACCAGTCTAAATTGAAAAACAAAGCCTGTAGCTGTCACATCTCCGAATAATGAGAAATAAAGGTAAAGAGAATGAAGGTAGCAGGATTTGATTTTGAGGGTTAGAGTCTCATGTTAAAAGACTGTTTTCAGACATAGTGTTGGATGAACCTTTAGTTCTGTACCAGTCTGCCTTTGTTTGAAGTGACAGAATTTACACTGAGACAGTAATAGGTGGATTAGACACAGCGTACCTGAGTTTCAGGCTCTAGGCAGCTTGCAGAGCATCACTGCAGTTACTCACTGCAGTCTTTCCCTTTTAATCTGTCACTGCAGTACTAAGATACTAAATGATGCACATTTCTTTCTGGGATTTTAGCTTGCTTTTTTCTACCATCACTTAGGAGTGCTGTGGTTTTTTGCTTCTCCAGCTCTTCTTTTTAATCCTTCTATGCCAAATGGTACTTTGTTATTGAGGTCATTTGACCCTAGATGCCATTATTTGAGAGCAAAAGTCTTTCAGTACCTTCTGCTGTACTACAAAGTATTTCCAGGCTCTAAGAAAAGGATGGAAGTAGATTCCAGCACGTGACATATCTCTCCTTTACAATGTGTGTTAACAAACTGCATGATTAACCTGTTGTGTGTACAGTACCTCTGGTGTACATAGCTTTCGGTTAATACTTCTAGCATTTCAAGTCCTCAAGTGATACCTTCTAGTGATTTTATTACTTCATGATGTATACAGCTGTACAGATTTGTTGTGAGATCAGTCAGTAACGTAGTGTTACAGTAAACAGTTCATTGTGACTTGTAAACAGTTCAGTCCACTGCTGCAAATACAAAGGGCAAATTCTGACCATGGATAACAGTCACGTCTGTTGTACAGCATGGGCTCTGTGGGAAGTGCATGACAGAACCTGCAAAACTGAACAGCCCATCAGGTCTCTTCATAAACATGTGATCAGGAGAGGACACAAGGTCTGTCTTGTTGGAATCTCCTCTTTGGTCTGGATTGATTAATTCCTTGCCATAGACTGAAAGGAGACACATACTGGACGTTTATGAGAGAAACTTGTCATACATTGGATTGTTCTGGACTTGAGTCTTAGCTCATGTTTGCAAAAGGTTTGCGAAAGTCAAACCTGAAAACGCTTAACTTTTCGCCCTTTGAGAGATGTCTGTGCAACAACTTGAGCTCTGTGGTTTGAGCATTTGATAAGGCTTTAGTGAAATGAAACACAGCAAAGAGTTGTGGTTCTTCATTTGCTGTACTTCTTTCTTGTAGTTTTTCTCTTGTTCCTGCATTTTCTCCTGTTTCTGTACAGCTCACCAGCTATTTTAAAGACTTTCTTCGGAAGGATGCTCTCAGAACTTGCAGTGCTTTGGGAGCTGTTCTGAAGGTGATGGCACTCTGTCTTGGTTTCATGTTGTTGAACTGGTCAATAGTAAAAGCAGTCATGAATGGTGAGGATGAAAAAGAGGTAACATGAGCAGTATAGTTATATATGAACACTTACATCAAAGGACAGGATAAAGCTGTGATTATTTGAAACACTTTTCCTGCTTTCCTCCCTCGTTCTAAATTAAAAGTAACAGAACAAAAACAAAAATATTCAGCCTCAAAGCTTGTGATGAAGAAGCAGTTCCGTAGATTAAATGCAGGGGGTTTTGTAGTTTCATTATATGCTTCCTATTCAGGTAGCTTTATGATTTGAGGGGTGTGTTACTGAAATGTAGTAATTGTTTTCATTCAGGTAAACAGACATTGAAGATATTTGATGGGAACGATGCCGTGAAGCGCAACCAATTTCGGCTGATCTCAGTTCCAAGGATTGCAAAAAATGAAGAAGTTGTGGTAAGATGCCCGGTGGATGTCGATATTCCAGTGTGATAAAGGGGCACATGACTGTACATTACAATTGTTAGGAGCTAAAAGTTTTACAGATGTAACTCAGTAACAACAAAATTTGTAAATGGGCTATAATAATACAATCTAATTTGACTTCTGCATGTAGCACTTTTATTTTAGACCATCTGAAGAAGTGGTGGCCTACATATCCATAACATAATGGGGACCACAGCGTATCACACATTAAGCAGTCATTCTCCTTCCCTGTGTGACTCTGAGGTCTTAACTTTACTTATGTGAGCAGTACTGGATAATCAGCTCCTTAGGTCTTGCTCTTCTTCTGTAGTGTTAGTTGTTTGACACTGGACAGCCACTGTTAATTGCACTTCAGTTAATCCATTTTGAACACTGAAGCATCCTATGGTTACCTCCACTCCTTGGCTGTAAAAGTAGTGAATTATCAATCACATTATTGCCACTCCCTAGCTTTTCTAGTCCTCTGTCTGGGGGTGGAAACATGACTCAGTACTAAGTCAAATGTTCTGTACAGAGCTTAATTTACTGGGCTAGGCAGAGACCCCATGGAGCGCAGATATAAAGCCTAGGGAGGGTAGGGGGTGGTGCACAGTAGAATTAAGCATGGTGAGAACTCAAAGACTTGGCCCAGGAGTCTGAAGAATTCATTACATCAGAATTTGACAATTTAAACATATGGGTCATTAAGATTTTATCTTGATATTGTGTTCAAAATCAACAGGAGTTTTGGAAAATATTTGTAGTGTTCTGCATGTCAAAGATCTTGAAGGAAAATGGTAAACAGTGCTGAAAACACTTTTATTTAGGAGTACTATTTGCTTTTAAAGCCCATTTTATCAGGTTGCTGCTTATAATACCAGGGCAGATTCATACCAGTTCTCATAGCTGACTTACTGGGCAGTAGTGGATGTAAAATTCCTGTGACTGCTTGCATCTTCCAAGGACCGGCCTTACCTTTCTTCTTTACAGGTTTGTGGTTTCAGGACAGACTCGTGGCTGACAAGTTCCTAATTTTCCGCATCCCCTTAGTGCACAAAGGTTGTTAGGCATAACCAAGTGTAATTTACCATTTTCCTTGTTGAATTAATTTTGCATGCAGTGAGTATAGCTTTATTGGCACTGAAGTTTTACATTCAATCTGTCATGTAGGACTTGACTACCATTTGACAGAAATACCATGGGCTATGTTCAAATCCACTGATATCTCAAATTTTCTTTTGTATATTCCACTAAAATTTGTTTTTAAAATTTTGCTCGTTTTGTTTGCTGCCATTGCTATTTATCCACCATACTGTGGTTAAAACATGCATTAAAGGTTCATTCCATATGTAAGATATTTATAAATGTCTGTGGTTACACAGGTATTAATGGTGTCTTCTCAAGGAAATGTTAATTTGTCTTGCTGTGTTGCAGGAGGCTGCTTTGAGGGCATACTACATAAATGATGACCAGCAGGAGTATGAGCTTCAGACCTTTACACAGCAGGCGCTGCTGTCTGATGATGTTATCAACAGGAACGATGCTGTGGAGGACAGCAACTTGAGCTCAGTATTCCACGAATCTGTTCCTGAAGCTTGGATCATCAGAGCCAAACCAAAGGATGAGGAAGTGATCAGAATTTATCCTGCCTGGCTGAAGTGAGTGGTTTTTATCACAAGATTATTCTCGTTGGCTACAGTTGTCGTCTGTAGTCTCCAGTGTGTTTCAGTTACTGAAGTTGCACAAGTATAACGGAATGTAGTTTATTCTTCTGTATTTCAAGATTCTTCTGTTTATTTTTCTGAATGAGGAAGATACATACTATTCATTTCTGTGCATGGAGACATGTTTGTGCTTTTCTTTACATGCATGGAACATACAGCTTGTGCAGTTCTGTTGTCGTGTGTTCAGCCAAGAAGATGCAGCTTTACATGAATGCCATCTGTAAACAAATGATGACACACACATGCCACTTGAAAGCTTGATTTAATTTCTTTTTTTGTTTGGAAGAAACACTGAGTAGGAAGAATTCAGTGTAACTTCTGATATGAGAATAGAAGGAAAAAATCAAGGGAAAAAACTCTGTTCCATCTACTACTGAGACAATATATATTTTAAGCATATTTAGCAGTGGAAACAAGACTGACTGGTAACCAATTCATTTCTTAAGAGCAGTGGTAAAAAATTTAAACATTTGTTCATTTTACTAATGCAACTACATTGCCAGGTTTTATGAAAGACTTGCAGATAATTCTGTGTATAGAAAGAAATTAATTGCCACAATTGAAATGATCATTTCCTTGAGATGAAAGTCTTTGCTTCTCTGTGGGGTGAATATTGCATCTGCCGTGAGCCTCAGTGAACAACTTTTCTTCAATACAGATTTCTGCCTATCCCCGTAGAAAATTTGCCACTTAGGTAAAAAAGGTACAGACAGGATAGGTCAAATGATTGTCCTAAAATAGTATATCTTTTCTCTTTAGGGTGGGAATGGCATATGTTTCTCTACGAGTAAATAAGGATAGCACTACACAGACTGTCATCAAGGAAGTGCTTCCATTACTTGGAAAACAGGTAAATGAAAGATAGTAAGCATGTCCATATACCACTTGAGTGATCCTGAAGTGGGGTGTGTATGTTTTTTCTCTTTAGAGAAATTATAATCAGTCAATACACAGTTATTGTGAATGCTGTTCATGTTTGGTAGATGATCTCTTGTGATTGGAATGATGCTCAAAACTTTCTGCAGTCTTGATGGTACATCTGGTTGCTCTGTACTGGAAGTTACTGTCAGTATTTCTGGGTCAAGCAGATTTACTAGCATGAACACAATGTTTCTTGGCATGCAGTATATTTTCTTATGGCTTTTTATGTCTTGAGATATTTAAAATACACTTGTGTATAACTACACTGCTAATCTTACGTTGTTGGGAAACTGGAGATCAGTGTTAAGATGATCATGCTTTTCTCCTACTTCTTTCCACTGCTCTGCAAAGAAAGTCATAGAATCCTAGAATATCTTAAGTTGGAAGGGACCCATAAGGCTCATTGAGTCAAACTCCCTGCTTCTCACAGGACTACCTAAAACTAAATTGTACTGACTAAGAGCATTATCCAGGCACTCCTTGAACTGTGACAGGCTTGGTGCCACTTCCCTGGGGAACCTGTTTCAGTGACCAGCCACCTCCCAATGAAGATACTTCTCCTAATGTCCTATCTGAACCTACCCTGATGCTGCTTCATTTCCCTGTGCCCTGTCAAGGGTGACCAGAGAGAGGAGATCAGCACCTCCCCTCTGCTGCCTGCCTGGAGGAAGATGTTGACTGTGATGGGATCACCCCTTTGCCTTCTCTTCTCCAAGCTGAACAAAGTGACCTCAGGTGCTCTTCTTCAGCCTGACCCTTGAGGCTTTTCACCACCTTGGTCACCCTCCTCTGGGCACACTCTGTTAGTGTGATGTCCTTCTTAAACTGAGGGGCCCAAAACTGCACAAAAGCCTCAAGGTGGGGCCACACCAGTGCAGCATACAGTGGGACAGTCACCTCCCTCGACTAGCTGGCTATGATGTGCTTCATGCACATGAGGGCATGGCTGGCCTCTTTGGCTACCATGTTGATTCATACTCAATTTGCCATCAACCCACATCCCCAGATCTCTTTCTATAGGGCTGCTCTCCAGCCTCTGCTCCCCCAGTTTGTATTTATAACCAGGATCATCCTGTCCTGGGTAGAGAATCTGGCTCTTGCTGTTGTTAAACTTCATATGACTGCTGATTGCCCAGCTCTTTGGCCTATCCACATCTCACAGTATCACACAGTATCACAGTATGTTAGAGATTGGAAGGGACCTCGAAAGATCATCTAGTCCAATCCCCCTGCCCGAGCAGGAACACCTAGATAATGTTACACAGGAATGTGTCCAGGCGGGTTTTGAATGTCTCCAGGGAAGGAGACTCCACAACCTCCCTGGGCAGCCTGTTCCAGTGTTCCGTCACCCTCACTGAGAAGAAGTTTCTTCTCAAGTTTAAGTGGAACCTCTTGTGTTCCAGTTTGTACCCATTACCCCTTGTCCTATCATTGTTTGCCACTGAGTAGAGCCTGGCTCCATCCTCGTGACACTCCCCCTTTATATATTTATAGACACTTATAAGGTCACCCCTCAGTCTCCTCTTCTCCAAACTATAGAGACCCAGCTCCCTCAGTCTTTCCTCATAAGGGAGATGTTCCACTCCTCTAATCATCTTCGTTGCCCTGCGCTGGACTCTCTCCAGCAGGTCCCTGTCCTTCTTGAACTGAGGGGCCCAGAACTGGACACAATACTCCAGATGCGGTCTCACCAGGGCAGAGTAGAGGGGAAGGAGGACCTCACTCGACCTACTAACCACCCCCCTTCTAATACACCCCAGGATGCCATTGGCCTTCTTAGCCACAAGGGCACAGTGTTGGCTCATGGTCATCCTGTTGTCCACTACGACCCCCAGGTCCCTCTCCCTGAAAGGCGTCTCTATACTTGAGGGAGTCCACAGCTCCTCCTAGTTCAGCATCATTGGCAAACTTCCTTAATGTGTATTTAATTCCTGCATCCCAGACCATTTATAAAAACATTAAGAGCAGTGGCCCTAAAATTGAGCCCTGGGGAGCCCCACTGGTGACTGGCTGCCAGGCTGATGTAATCCCATTTACTGTAACCTTTTGCACCTGACCCATCAGGTCAACTGCTCACCCATGTATTACAGACTTGTCTAGGTATGCGCTGGACAGGTAATCCAGAATACTGTGAAAGGCAGTACCAGAAGCTTTGCTAAAATCCAGAAACACCATATCCTACTGGATTCCCTTGGTCAGCTAGATGGGTGGTGACCTTGTCATAAAATTCAATTAAGTTGGTTAAGCAGAACTTTCCCCCTTGTGGACCCTTACTATGGGCAATGACTGCACTGTCTCTCTAGTGTCTTTCACTAATACCCAGAATAACTGTCTCTGTAATTTTACCAAACTCTAAAGTGAAATTGGTGGGCTTATGATTACCAGGGTCTTCTTTACCCTTCTTGAAAATTGGGACAACACTTACCAGCTTCCATTCTATTGGACTCTACACTTCCAAGATGGCTGAAAAATGATGGAAAGTGGTCCTGTGGTAACATTGTCCAGTTCTTTCAGTACCCTGGGATGAATCCACTGGGCTGTGAGGATGCCAACATTGTTAAGGGCACAGGAGGAGCCTGACATCGTGTGTGTGGCTGAATGTGTAAAATGACTATTCCTGGGTCAGGAGGAGTGGTTTAGGAGAACATCATTCTTGGTTTAAAACTGTTTAATTTTTCATGCTCTGTGTGTGTGCAGTGTAACCATAACATTACTGTAAATGTCTGATAAAATTATATTTAATTCAGAAGCTACATTTACATGTTGCATCTTTTGGCAGACGGAGTGCCTCGAGAATTTCAAATTGGTGGAAGTGCTTATGGGCAGTAAGCAAGGTAAGCAAAGGAGCATTGGCCAAAGGCACGTCTGTAACTGATCTTCCTGGAGCTGCTTTTTCCCCTTTTTACACAGTCCCAGTTATTTTTTAACAATAAATGCCTTCACAAATGGCACTTCAACATGATGCTGAAGTACTTCATTGGGAGTGATGTTTGATTGTTCTGGTCTTGGGTGTCCTCTGGGAATATGGTTGCCTTCTCTTTCTTCATCATCACCTAAAGTTTATTAGTGGTTTCTGGCAGGTATTGACCCTTTGGCAAAAAGCTTGTTTAGGGGAGCTGCCTTTAACTGACTGTCGTGGTTTAAACCCAGTCAGGTAACTTGTTCACTCACTCCCAGTAAGTGGTGCCGAGCTGACAACAATCGAGGTCCGTGTCCGTCTCCCCCCCCCCTCCGCACCGGGGCTCTCCCCTTCCCCGCTCCCGGAGGAACGGGGAGGAGGATCGAGAGAGTGCAACTCCTACGGGTTGAGACAAGAACAGTCCAGCAACCAATGTACAACACAAATCACCACCGCTACCACCACCGACAACAATGATAAGGGAAAAATAACAAGGGAAGAGAATACGATACCACCGGCCAAGAAAGCGAGTTCCACCCGGAAGCCCCTGTCCTTCCGGGTAACTCCCAGTTACCCCCCACCCCGGGCATGACGTGCTGTGGTATGGAATACCTCCCCGGCTAGCCCGGGTCAGGCGCCCCGTCCCTGCTTCCTCACAGCTTCCCCTCCTCCCTGGCAGAGCATGAGCCTCACAGAGTCCTTGGTCAGGGTAAACATCACTTAGCAACAACCGAAAACATCGGCTTCACCAACACCGCTCTCAAGCCGGAAGCCAAAACACAGCACTGCACCAGCCAACACAAAGGAAAAACATGACTGCCACTGCCGAACCCAGGACACTGACGTAATTGTCTTAAGTGCAGTACTTAATAAAATTTTATCGTAAAGTTCAATTGGCTCCCTGCTTTTCCTTCTCTTTCCCTCTGACACTGCCTCCAAACAAGAAACAATTCAAGTCTTGAGATAGTCCAAGGGTATGTGTGTGCACTATAAAATACACAGGCCTAGAGTTGCTCAAGAGGTTTGTGACCCTGCAAGAGCTGAGCTGGTGTTCTCCAAGTTCACATCCCTTTGTGCTTCATTATTTGTAAGGCTGCATGGAGAGGTAAATAAAGCCACTGAAGTAGTCTGATGATGCCCTGGCCACGTCCAAGTAAATATCTTTGTATTTTGGATACTGGCCTGATAACTGGCTTTCTTTGTGAGCATTATCATGAAGTTGGTTTATTAGGTTAATGTAGCCTTGTGAATGTCCTACCTGGTTTCTGGTGCTCTAATTTTTTTTTAATGGTTTTTGTTTATTGAGCCTGATAATAACTTGAAGTGCTTTTAAACATGGTTAATGTTCTTGCTGTCTGCAGTTCAGCGCATGGTGTTGGACAATCAGGAGCTGATTCTTAACAGACTCAAGGACGTAAGAAAGGTAAATCTCAAAAAGTAACATGAGCCTTCTTTCTATCAAGGAGGTAATCCCCATTATTACAGAAAAAGCAAGTAACCAGCTTAGATGGAAGCTTGTTTCTGTTCAAAATATCCTCCAGGCTTAGAGGACTTGATTGCTAAGTCCAGAACTATTTGGGATTTTGTTTCACAGTATCTTTTGGCCAAATGTCACATCATTTATTTTTCTTTATTTTGGTAGACTTCAATACGTCAGATGAATCAAACAAGATTTTACATTGCAGAAAACAGTAAATCCATAGTGCGAGTAAATTTACTTGTTGGTGGCCTTCCACCTCAACTTTCTCATGAAGAATACACCAATATTCTCAAAGCTGAATTAGCTATCAAAAGTAAGTATGTGTTTTGAGATATATTCATATGTATAAAATAAAGTATGGTAGCATCTATTGCTCCTTTTTTTTTTCTTAGTGTTTTAACATTAGTTAAATAATCAGTCTGCCTTGTGTACACTCACGGGGGCTTTCTTAATTCATTTTAAAATGGTCATGTTTGCATGAGAGATGTAACAGCTCATTATTCACAGAATTATTAATACATTACTTGAGTTGTATGTGACCACACCATTTTTTCTCTAGTGAAAAGTATCACTTCTTAGAATTGAACCATACGTACCTTACACCATTCAAATCATAGCAGTGCAGTTTAATTCCCTGTGCGTGACCGTTCTTCACCTTTGTTAACCTCTGACATTTTTTGTGTGGGCTGTTCTCCATGTTGTTCATGAGCTCTGTGCCTGGTCATGGAGAAGAATGAGCACTGTGTGCACACACATACAGACAAGCACTGAGTTGAGGGAATTTGTTTTTCTTTTTGAAAGAAGTGTAACTGATTTTCCATAATACTCTTTCAACCAATGTAGACTGTAAGCAGTGTCAGGAATGCGTCATGCTTTTCATTTCAGGAAGCAAAGCATTTTTCCCAATCTTTTATGTAACTTCAAGAGGAATTAAACTTCAAATGCCAGAAAGAATTCATAGTCACATTTTATGAAAATCAGTTTAGCTTTTCTAACTTGCAAAGTAAACTTAGGAGAGGGAAAGTGTTAGCTGGAGGTTCTCCCTATATTTGTGTAACTTTTAATATTTATTTATGTTATATTTGTGTAACTTTTAAAAATATTTTAAATATTTACTCTAAATGTACCAAAATGTTTGTATTTTTACCCTTTGCAGCAAATGTAGTATCTGTGAGTCATGTTTATCAAGCACAAGGTAAGCATTAAGATTTTCAGTCTTGCAAACAATGCCTATTTTCAAAACTGCAGCCTAGTACTAGAGTCTCTAAGTTTGGAGTCTGTTAGTCTCAGCCCCTCAGGTAAAATGTGAATTGTATTTACAACGAGCAGTGGATTAGTGTTACCTTATTGAAAACAAAAAGGTTGGCTTTATGCCTCGTACCAGAAAGTGGAGACATTTCATCATAAAAATGAGTTTGAAGTTGCACTTCAACTGAATAGTCTAACACCACCAAACAGTTAAAAGCCCTTAGAGTACTCTCTCTTTATTTTGACTTCTAATATGCTAAAATTAGGTGTTGCTTTTGAACTTGATGGTTTCACAATACCATCACTGTTTCCTAGCACAGTTTAAGTGGGAGTTCAGTGGCTCCTCTGAAGAAAATCAGCGCACTTAACTCTGCATTCACCCTTTCAGATGCTGTTCTGCTTTTGCTTTACAAGCTTTATTTCAGCAAGCTTGAAGATGAGGTTTCTGAAAGCTGGAGCAGCAGTGGCTCTGTACAGCTTTAGTGCAGTGGTCAGGTGGAGATCTGTATTTGGGAAAACTTAGAAGTGTGGAATTTCTTTTGTACATTTAGGTGTTCATATTTAAGATGTTTCACACCCTTTGGCAGGCTTAATTTTCACATGACTGCTAAGTGAATCTTTCTGTAATGTGATTTTGAAGACTGATGCATGCTTCCTTTGTGTATTTGCTGTCTCCACGTGGCTAGTAAATATTGACTTGTCATAAGGAAAACCATAAAACTTTCATATGTGCCTTCTCCTTTTATATGCCAGTGAAGAATAGAACATCCTGACTCTCTTGCTTTTGGTTGCAGCCAGGTTGTGGTACCAGCTCACATCTCATATGCTGTCCATTATGCACTTTGATCTTGTCCTACCCTGTTTTCCTCCTCACTAAATATCTTACTTTAAACTAACTTGTCAGTATTTTGTTTTCTTTCATTTCTCCCTTTTGTCTTCTCTTCTTCCCCAACTTCCCCATACAGGTCCTAAGCCAACATAAAGATCTTAAAGTGATTCTCAAACCAAGTCTTTGCTTGTAATAATTCTTGCTGGGATATTGTTAATGAATGGAACTACTGGATTTTTAACAATGAGATACAAAATGAAACCTAGTACCTTTGTCACTTCTGCATGAGGACAACAATCTGTTGGTTATGATGGAGAGTAACAGGCCATACTTCTGAAGCCCAGAGGAAGTCTTCAGATATGCAGTAGCTTTGTGCTACAGTTCCTCTTGTCCTCAAAGTGCTTTGCTTTGATAAAAATCGAGATTGTGGTTGGGGGTATGAAGGAAAGATTAAAAATCAAAACAGCCCAATTCACTGCTAACCAACAACCACAAGTGCTGCAGAGTAACGTGTACTGAACAATGTCCTGAGTAAACTGAGTAAACTTTTGCTGTGATTGATATACAGGTTTTCTGATAGTAATAGAATATATAAGAAAAACCCAGTTCTGATGCTTCTTTACAGGTGCTGTTGTACTCGAAATTTCATGCTTTTCTGAAGCTGAAAGAATATATATGCTAGTTAAAGATACAACTGTCAATGACAAGCCTCTAAACGTTGTGGTGATACCTGAAGTTGTGGTAAGAGATGGGTTTGTATTTAAAATATGTCTTCAAAAGAAAAACAACCACCTTAAGACTTTTTCTGCTAAGTAAATAAAAATACATTTTATTCAAGGGAGCCATAAAGTGAGCTTCTGTAAGCAGTGTGATAAAACAAAATACTTGAGAGCCTGTACTTTGTGTTTATGATACACTTCCGCAAGTTAAGCCACTTCTTTATGGTTGAGTTGTCGGGAATACTATATGACTATGCAACAGCATAACTATGGGAAAAAAAATCCAAACAAAATCTTTTTTCTTCTTTATTTCTTCCAATGATCAGAAAGTTAGGTGGGGTTCTAATTTTAGCTGGCATGTCTTGAAATGCTTACAACAACTTTGTATTGGGGACTAAATGTATTTCCTCACTAACCATGAGGTAAAGTGCTACTGCTAATCTTCACCTTTACAGTATCTTCATATTCCCTGTTCTGTAGCAGAGGGACTTTGACCTTGTTCAAATGCTGCATCGTGTATTCCAGAGGAAAAGTAATAGTCTTTTGAAAGAGTGCAAGAGTCCATTCACTAATTCATGCTTGATTCTGATTTCTTAATTTTTATGACTAAAAGTCACTTTCCTATGAATCAGTTGGTTTTATAGTAGATTTCATGTTAAAAAAGCAGATTCAGGGTGAAAAGAGGGAAATGGTTCACTGAGCAAAGTGCTTCTTAACCAGGATGATGTAGGTTCTGTCCAAAAGAGAGTGTAGCCATAGCTGCTTCCTGCTGAGGTGTTATCTTGTAGTTATTGGCATTCTGGAGTTGCTTTATGGCAAGTGAACTAACTTAGAGTCTTGGTTTGACTTTAGAACCTCACAGAAAGTTGAAAACTTAAAAATACCTAATAACTAGGAGCTATGAAACAACTCTAGAAGGCAGGGTCTCAAGTTCAGTAGTCAGACTTGGATTGTTATATCTCTCCTTTTACCATTTAAAGAGTCCTAGGCTTGTCAAAGTTTTCTGAGGGCAACATTATATTTTAGTATGAGCAGATATTAGTCATAGTGCTACATGAAAGTGGCAAGATTAAAAATTATCCACCCTCCAAAAAAATGGTATCTGCCTTCCTGTGCACATGTAGGCATTATGTTTTGTGAGACCCCTAGAAACAAACATTCCCCCTCATCCAAACTACTTTCGGAGTTTGTTACCAGAAACAGAAGGCAGCATGAAGATGGCACTGATTTTGGATGCTTGGTTTTGGTGGCTTAGGCAAATGTATTACAAGCCTGGACTTGGTGCATGGTATGTGAAATCGAACATTCTCCTCTCTGTGGATTACATGTGTCTGGTTTTCTGACTCTAAGTATGTTGGAAGTGAACTTCTTGATGGCAGGAAAATACGGATAATTATCTGATGCAAGTTTTTTTCACAAACTGCAGTTTCTGAACTGAGGGACTGCTAGGGATGAATTTATGTTATGTTAGGAGAGGGAGGGGTTGTACATGTGCATATGCATTTTGTTTCTGTTGCAGCATGTGCTGTTTGTATCTGGTCATCTCACAGAAATAAGCCAAGATTAATTAATCTAAATAATACTTCAAGTGTTGTTTTTATGTGCTTTGGCCACACCGTTCACTAATTACCCAGGGGAAACTGATGAGTGTTTGTTGACCCTACATTGGATAGCAATTGGAGTAGATGACCTCCTAAGGTACTTTCCAACCTAGATTATACTTGTATGATATGATACTGTCAGCCGTTGTTTATACTTTATATATGTAACTATTTAAATACAGCACCAGGAAGTACCTACCAGGAGCTGAACACAGGATTACATTTACTCTTTGTTTCACATTCCTCTTCTGAGTGAAATACAAAGGAATGGGAATGAAGGGCTAATGTGTAGTCTTAGAAGAGGAATGGGTAATAAAACAAAAGCCACAGTGTTTTGGTTAATGAATGATTTTTCCAAATTGCCACTTAAAATAAACCAACCAAACAGACAAAAAAACGGAAACCAAACCAAAACACCACCCCAAACCAAACAAACAGAATCTCCCCTAAGCACAAGAAAAGCACAAAAGTAAATCTTAGTCCTTTGTTTTCATGAGGTGAGATTCACTTGCTCTTTGTCTCATATACCTTCTAAGGAGGAGGCTCAGTTCTAGTCTGGCATGGTCAGGTCTGCCAGAAGCAATTCATCCTCTTACTGTCATTACTGAAAAGTTTGAAGGTAGAATGAGTTTGCGCTGTGCATTAGAAAGTCAAACAATCAGTGTGATCACATGTGTTGATCTATTCTACTGTTTCATGATCTTGGGCCTTTAAGAATTAAACACTTTCATAATATTCAAGTAAATGAAAATACTTTGTTGGAGTGTAAAAAATATTCAGTCTCTCAGAAAGCTGTTTAGCTGCTGGGTAGTTTGGTATTTCTCTTTAGTAAATGTTAAGGTGAAAGACATTGCAGGGCTGGATTTTTGAACTGAAAGCTAAGTTACCAGAACTGCTTGTTTGCTGGTACTGCAAAGGGAAATGAGCAGCAAGTTTTACAAGAGCAGTATCATCATGAAAGTGACAAGTTTTTATGTTTTTATCACTAATGCCACTTACTGGTGGAGTGTCCTCTAACGCACTCCATTTAGGTTCCTCAAGAGCAGTAGATACGGGTGTGGAAGTTTACATTTCATTCTTTCTACTGATTCCTCACACAAATGTGTTCAACTTAAAAGAGTGATTGTTTAATGACTCTCTTTGCCAAAACACCATGCAAGGTTACTTTTCACCCTCCTTCCACTGCTGCAGTTCCTCTCCTGCTATTGACCCAGCTACTGCTCTGGTTGCATTCGAACACCTTGCACATCATTCCTCATCAGATGCAATGACGTCTTTCTGGCCAGGGTGGAGGAAGTATATGCTTAGGGTGTTGTGAGTCCTTGCACACAGGAGATTCTACAGCCAGCCAGCTTGCAAATGTTGGATCTTACTTGTCACAGAGGTATCTGCAGTTCCTGGAGAGATTTCACCACTCTGGAAGATGCACTGTGATGGCTGTGCTGGCCGGCCTGTGGCACAGAGCACCTTGTTCTGCTTCATGCCCAGATGCGGTTACACAGTACACTCAACAGAAAGGGTATTCGTTTGGATACTGACTATCTTGCCCCAGTCTGAAGCCATTCTTTGCTAATTCTGACAAATTAAGCAATTCACAGTGACTGTCAGAGTGTCTAAATCACACAGCCTCCTTCATGTGTCTCTAAGAAACGAGCAATAAATTCCTTCCTGAACACCAGCCAGCACAAAACCCCTCTGCACATTTCACTCCTCAGGCAGACCACTGAAGCCAGGGCCAAAGTGGGAAGGGAGCCCTCAGGCAGTGAGTCACACATCCGCCTCTGCCCAGTAACAGACTCATTCTGTGTCCCCACTGGGGCTTGACTGAGGGATTAAAACATGTTCAGCAGCATAAGAGCGCTACCCTTGTGGCCATCTGTAGTTGTAGTGGAGCATCTGCAGAAAGCAATTCCCTGTTCTGCTGTACAAACTGTCACAGGATTTTTAACCCCCACTGGAAAATAACTGTTTTTCTTAAAAGCTGGCCTTTATCTAGCAGCTCAGCAGTGTTTCTTAATCCTTTAAGTGTAATTAAGCGTGGTGGTGGGAAGCAAGTTAACTGTAAGGCTTAAGCACTTTCTAGAATACTTCTATTTAGCCTATATAGGCATGTTTAGTCCTAACAGGTACAGGTATAGTTAGGGATTTACATTAAAAGATACTTGAACAAGGATGGGTTGGAGTGCTTTGGCTGTTCTGTTTACACTACAGACAGATATTTTGTTAGCCCCAGGCATTCTGCACAGCTGCTTGTGAGTCGTCCTAGCTTTCAGGGTAAATGTTTCACTTTTTTCTGGCACAATATTGACACTGACAATTAGGAAATTTAGATGGCAGTTTTGTAGAAACTGTAAATACGTATTTGCAACAATATATATTTACTTGGGTGAGATCCTAGTCGACTTTCCAAAGCACAGCTGTGCTTTTGAATGCCTTGGAGCTTACATCTCAAGAATCATTGCGATTCCCTGCAGTTCCTTGTGAATTATTTTAGTTACTTGGTTTTAAACCCAGCGCATTAGAACTTGTCTGTAAAAGCAAGTAATATAAAACATGTGTTCAACATGTCACTTCTAGATGTCCAAAACCAGTATTTTTAGAAACTTACTTCCTGAAGAAGGTCATCATGTTCTTGTCCACATTCAAGTAAGGTATTTATTTGACTTGAACATTGCACTGGTTTCTCTTCTCTTGTCCTTCTTTGAAAATGTTTTCATTTACTTTGAGCAGCAGAACTGAGTATTGTTTCTTTCTGTTATCCCCTTACTTCCTTTTTTATTAAGCCCCACAACCTTCCAGGCGTTTGACCAATCCTGAGGGTTCAGATAGCTCATGTTTTTCGGGAAGTTGAAGTGACTGCGGATGAAGTTTATGTAGTAAAAAAGCTTTGAAGAGGAAGAAATGGGAAGTGTTTAGGTGGAAATACAGGGCAGATTAGAAGCTGGAACAAGGAGTGCAGAAAGGGAACAGGTTGCCCCATTACCCCAAAGGGATGTGGTGTTTCCTTTCAGAGCTGCTCTGCCTTTCTTTGCTTGTGGGATTTTCAGAGGAACATTTGTAATAGGATATGGCAGATGATGGGGCAAGAACAGATGGAGTAATAAGAAGGGCTTTACTTCTGGAAAAACTAGAGCTCTGCTTACTGTTTTTAGTAATGTCTGTGATGGCTGGAGGGGAGGAAATCTACTCATTTGGATGTGTGGATCCTTGAGCCACGCAAGACTCAAGAAAGTCCTTCCCTTTTGTGACAGTGGCATGAGTTGTTTTCCTTAGACCTCCTTTTCTGGCTACAAATATCCTTTCCATATGCTTGACAGAAATAAATGTATTACCCTTGTTGTGTGTTGGGCACGCTTTGAATGACTGCTTCCCCTTTTCCAATACAAACTGAACATGGAGGTGAGAGGTGTTTTGACCTAACAGCCATCACAGTATGGTGTGAACGTGGTTTCTCTGGAGGCTGTGAGGACAGCTTTGCAGCCTATGTCTATCCAAGATAGTTATTTTGAAAGCAGTGAAACCTTTCCCATAAGACAATCATCAACCTTGTTACCTGCTTAGTGTTCCTCTTCCCACTGTGTTTTCTGTTTGTGCCTACAAGTCATGCTGAACATCAGAGGGCATTGCTTGTGCAGGGAGTGACACAGAGGAGAAGGATTTTTGTGTGTTTGCAGGTATCTTCACATGTCTGGGAGGATATGGCTTGCAGAGGATTAGCACCCAGCACTTCTAGGAAGGCAGAATTTGAGGAAATCTCTCAAATACTGGAAAACCCCAGATGAACATTTGGTTTCAGTCATCCAAATTACATCACAGGTAGACAGTAGTCTGAGGTATCTCAACATCACTTTGCTTCCCCACGAAGTTATTTGTTAATTTGCCCTGATTTCACCTTTCTTCACCTTATATTGTGCTCTGGTGGTTGCTCGCAGCAGCAGCAGACAGGCTCTCCCTGTGCTGTCTCCTCCCCTCTGTAGCTGTTGGTATCTCTCTGCGTGTTTGCACGCTGCAGTCATGCTGCTGCCTCACTGCCCCCTGAATCATTCTTGTCTAAATTGACTTATATTTAGCACTGTTGTTCTGTTCCCTGAGTCCATCCTGTCAGCTGCGTGACAAATTGCTGTTCCCTGAATGCTGTCCGATTTGTAGACACAAATTACCACGACTTAGGGACTGTGTTAAACTTTTCTGTTTTGAAGCGTGCTCGTTGAAACGCCCATGGACTTTCCTGGTGGTAGGGGCTGTGGCAGATATGAAAGGTGTGCCGGCATTCTCTGATCTCTGTAGAAGACACACAGATCTTCTTACAGCATAATTTATGGGCTGGCTGACTGAAAACCAGTCCCAAGGGGTGTGTCTGGGTGCCCTCCGGTGGGGCTGCAGGTATCATTCTCATGCAGTCCATGGAGCACCCCAGGATATCCTTCCTCTGCCATATGCAGAGGAAGCGGTCTTGGGGAGTGGTCTCTCGATGGGCACCAGGCTCCCCTGTCACACGGCCATGCTCTGAGAGCCCTTTCAGCAGCAGCTTCAGTAGAAGTGTAAGGATTAGTAAGGACACCAAATCCTCCCCATTAAAACTTATAAATACTTACTTTTTAAAGAAGCTTTTGGCCTCTCATGGGTAGGGACATGCCAGTATTTGCCCCAACCACTCTGGTTTTGCAATATTTTGTCCTTGTAAATTAGTACGTATTCTAAGATGACCACGAAACTTCACACAGATGTTCCAGCTCTTCTGGGGAGAAATTATCTCTTTGCAAGGAAGTGTTTGAATTGTACATGACTCTGGAAGGTACCTCCTCCCTCACACTGTTGTTTGGCATGGAGTGTTTACTGTCAGCATGTGGGAAGGACTACTTTGGTTTTAATGTTAGGATCAACTGTGTAGTTGGAGTGGTTTAAGGAAACTTCACTTCCCAGAAGAGTAAGATCAGCAGCGAACCTACCCCTTGTCTGGACATTGAATCCTTTTATTTATCTAATATGTATGTTTTTACTAAGCATCAGGAGGTACTTCTTAGATGTAGTAGTAATTTTCCTGCCTAGTAATGATTTTGGCTAATCCTTTTCCTTGTCTTCTTTCAGGCTTCCAAGATACCACAGAACTGCTGCCCAATTCTTGTGTTTGTGAATCCAAAAAGCGGTGGTCTAAAAGGTCGGGACCTGCTGTACAGTTTTAGAAAGCTGCTAAACCCACATCAGGTCTTTGAACTTACCAATGGTGGCCCATTGCCTGGGTAGGTCATCATATTTTGGAAAGCTTTTTATTTGTTTTGCTTTGTTATTTTTTTTAAAGATGGATCAGATTCACTTGCCAGGGAAGATTGAAATTGCTTCTGTTCTGTGCCTGAAGACCAGAGGAGTGGATCACTCCTGACTGGTTCTCATTGTGAAAACAGGTTTAAACTTTCTGGTTCTGTAACAAAAAGAGAGCACAGTAGTTCCTGGTAGACATGCTTATGTCAATTGCAATAGAGCCCAGTCCTGGGAACGTGATACGTACTTTACAACAACACAGATTTAATCATTATTAAAAATAAAAATATTCTGTAATCGAATGGGGATGGAAAGAGAAATGTCACACTGCCCCACGAGGAGTCATTTTTGCTTTTATTCCTTTGATGTTTCATGGGAACTAACAGGAAACTATAATAAGATTTTCTATCTGACTTTTGAAACTTGGCCACAATTGCAGAAGTAACAGGGCTTGCCTGGTCACAGCTGCAACATTTCTAAATACAGGGAACAGAACATAACGCACTTGTAGGGAGGCAGGAACCAATTACTTGGTTTAATCAACACCACTTGTTACCAGCTTCATAAAACTGAAAGTGATGGTTGTGGCCTACTCAAGAGTAACTTTGTTCCTTCAGCACTGCTTTAACAAAGAACTCTCATGACAACTCTACAGAACAAAAGCTTTTGTTTAAGAAACGCAGCTTACACAGGAGGCAAGAGAAAACAAGTTGCACAGACTAAGCTTTTTGTCAGAACTGGATAATTCTGTTGTCTTTCTAATGTAGTTCAAGCTGCAACTTCAGTAATTAGTTCATTTTGGTTTGCCCACGGAATCCTTCTGTAGCTTTATGGCAAAATGCTTCCACTTGTTCACAGCTTCTTGTGCAATGGGAAATAAAGATTAATTTGCATCATATGTAGGTACGTAGGATGAAAAGCTGCAAAAGGTAAGAGTGACCAGGAAAATAGGACTGAGAAGAAGAAAATGTATTATAAGTCGTATGACTGACCATGTTAAAAAACCCTACCACTAATCAACATCTCTGCTAGAATTTAGAGAGTTACAGATGTTCACATTGAAATTATGAATAGTTAGATGTCTGTCTTTGGAGAAGAAGGAAGTGATTAACAGTTTCTCTCTAGCTGTGATGAATCTTAGCTGCATCTTTTTCACTTTTTTAGACAGCTTTATCTAAAAGTTCCTATTGTTCCATTCACTTTGTTGAAGTTGATCCAGAAACTGATGGTAGTGGTACAGGGAGAAAGGAGAAATACAGTAATAATGTGTTATTTTAAGTAGCATATTAAGAGGACTTGCTTTTCCCGTACCACACTGTAACATTTATTTTACCCTGTGCTTTGTTTCTCAATGGAGGTTTCATACGTTCTGTAAAGTCCCCTCCTTCCGAGTGCTGGTGTGCGGAGGGGATGGCACTGTCGGCTGGGTCCTCGGTGCACTGGAGGAGATCAGGCACAAGCTGGCATGCTCAGAGCCCTCAGTTGCCATCTTACCTTTAGGAACAGGTGAGAATCTCAGCAAGCACCATTCTTCTGAGGGCAGAAGTCCTCCAGAAAGTTTGTCTTTATTTATCCATCTGACAGACATCTCAGTTTTGCAGTAGGGATGCCATGACTCAGTTCTGGCTGGTGTTTGGAAGCCAGTGCAGTATCAGCTTTTCAAGGAAATGTTGTCAGTCATTGCTTTGTGAAGGAAAAACGAGTGGCATGGGTGTGTGTGAGTGGGCAGGAGCTGGAGAGGGCAAAATCGTAGGTGTGTCAGCCATTGCTATAAACCAGTGAATTCAGCTGCTCCCTGATTTCTTAGCTCTGTAACAAACAGGTTTTTTCATATTCTATGAAAACTTTTCTCATATGTGATATGAAGCCCACGTGCAACACAACAACTTTCAGGTATTTTTTCAGCTTGTTAACTTTTCAGTCCAGTCTCACTACTTCTGTGACTTATTTGGAGCACCTTAATGCTGTCTGATTTGTGAAACAGGGCGAATACACTTTTTGATGCTTCTAGCTGACTTGAGAAATGCAGTCATATTTTGGAGTTCTTCATTGTTCCCCAGGTAACGACTTAGGGAGGGTCTTGCGCTGGGGAGCTGGCTACAGTGGAGAGGACCCCTACTCCATTTTGGTTTCCGTGGATGAAGCAGATGATGTTCTTATGGACCGCTGGACTATCCTTTTGGATGCAGATGAGCCCTCTGAAGGTGCAGAGAATGGTGTTGCAGAACCTGAACCTCCAAAGGTGAGCTGAGCACCATTCAGATTTGATTCTTAGGAATGCTGTTCTAGTGGAAATCACAAAGATAGATAGATACTAACCTAGTTTCATCTTTTACTGCTTACCTGTCTTTGAGCTTGGGCATTACTGAGCTATTCCTTAGTGAATACAGCATACATCTGGAGCTGGTGCTTCTATTCTGGTAGGACTGGTTGGCTGCAGAACACACTTCATAGCTGCTTGGCAAAAAGTGTCTGATAGAGGATCAATGAAAAGATTCAAGCGACAATGGCATACCTATCTGCTTCAGCTGTGAAGAAATTTATTTCTCAAATAAGAAAACCTTTTTAAAGCAACGCCAAACACTTCCCAGAACGCTCATGAATCTGGAGTGTCAACCAAAAAGCACTTCCTCCCCACACCACTGTACTCTCACCTTTCCTTGCAACATTTCAAAAAAATGAGTAGGAGTTGCTAGCAAATAGAGGAAATAAATCCTTATGTCATCTTACTCCTATTGTGTGCCTGCATATATGGCATCTGTTTTATTTTGGCACCTGTTCTATTTCTTTTTTTTTTTTCCTGTACCTGGGTCTGTATTTCTTACTTCTGTTTAGGAAAACAAAAATGTTGGTTATAGATGGTAACTTCAGAGCTTTGTGTGAATCGTGGTTGTGTTTATCTTCAGATAAAACAAGGAAATTGGACAAAGGGCGGCAAAACGAAAGTAGGAAATTGTAGTATGGTAGCAGGTGTCCAAGATTATAGTCCAGTCACTGAAAATCCTAGGCATTATGTGTCAGTTGGAGGATTAAAGTTGCTCAAGTTCCAGCTATTTTTCATGTGGTCAGGACAGGGGTTGATTTGCCATGACTGCCTAATCTGCTTTTTAAAGGGGAAGGGTGGGGAGAGTCAAGGGCTAGGGTAGAAAAGCTATGGAATGAGCTGGTGTGCAAAGAAAGAATTAATTGCAGAAATGGTTGAAATCCAGAGAAACTGGAGATTGGCATATAGGGACCCATTTAAAAGCAGCTGAGTAGGTGAAGTCAACTTCTTCATTCACTTGGCATAAGCTTGTTCCCTTCCAAAGTAAGGAAGAGCATCTTCCCAGTCATGTCATGATAAACCTATAGCCAGTGCCAGAAACAACAGTGGCATTAGTGTTGAGCAACTTGTGCAGATATTGCATAGAATCGCTTTGAGAAGGTGGGTTGGTTTTATTCCTGCATTTGTTTTTATTTCTTCCATATTATGCTTGTTACTTGCAGTTAAAGATTAGATTTAGAAGTTTCAGATACTTTGGAAATAATGACTACACACGTCAACAATTGTCCATACAGCTTTGCTTTTAGCACAGTGTTTCTGGAAAATGTGTTCCAGAGTCTGTCGGGGTGCAAGTGTCTCGGGAGGGTCATCTACGAACCTTGCTTTTGTTGAAAACTTTGGAACTTCTTCATTTGTGAACGCAAGGAGGAAATAATACGATTTTTTTTCTTTTTTTGCCAGATTGTACAGATGAACAATTACTGTGGTCTTGGCATTGACGCGGAGTTGAGCTTGGACTTTCATCATGCTAGAGAAGAAGAACCAGGGAAATTCAATAGCAGGTAATCCTGGGAAACCAGGGGTGAAGGGTGACTCGTGGTATTGCATAACTTCCAACTTACACTATGACTGATTATCTTGAAATGCTACAGGTATCCACAAACAACATTGCTTGACATAGAGCTGGCACAGGGTGGGCTTAAGTTAGCCAGGAACTTGCAGGCACAGAATCTGGGGGCTTTGTTTGGTTTTCTTTTTCTTTTTTCCTCACCCCCCCTTACCAAGAGAGAGCACCAAACCAGTTTTTGGAAGCGCTGTCGTTACATATACATATTTGGCAATAACTGCAGTGTTGAGTTCAGTGAAATTTTGAGGTAGTAGAAATATCTCTTATTCAAACCTTTAGCAGGAGGGAGAGCAGTGCTGCTATCAGAGCAACGCACTTGTCAGAACTTCTTTGTACCTTTCCCACCCTTGCTTAGTGCTGTGGTAGCACCTGTATGCTGGTAACAAGAATTAAAAAAGATCTCTGTATCTCAGGTGAGACTGTGATTTTAAAAGGTGTGGAGAGGCACTTTCCTCCTTTGCTTGTGTCATGGTTTAAGCATGCAGATCAATCAATAATAGTACTTTTTCACAGTATCACAGTATGCTAGAGATTGGAAGGGACCTCAAAAGATCATCTAGTCCAATCTCCCTGCCGGAGCAGGAACACCTAGATAATGTTACACAGGAATGCGTCCAGGCGGGTTTTGAATGTCTCCAGGGAAGGAGACTCCACAACCTCCCTGGGCAGCCTGTTCCAGTGTTCCGTCACCCTCACTGAGAAGAAGTTTCTTCTCAAGTTTAAGTGGAACCTCTTGTGTTCCAGTTTGTACCCATTACCCCTTGTCCTATCATTGTTTGCCACTGAGTAGAGCCTGGCTCCATCCTCGTGACACTTCCCCCTTTATATATTTATATACACTAATAAGGTCACCCCTCAGTCTCCTCTAAACTGTAGAGACCCAGCTCTCTCAGTCTTTCCTCATAAGGGAGATGCTCCACTCCCTTAATCATCTTTGTTGCCCTGCGCTGGACTCTCTCCAGCAGCTCCCTGTCCTTCTTGAACTGAGGGGCCCAGAACTGGACACAATATTCCAGATGCGGTCTCACCAGGGCAGAGTAGAGGGGAAGGAGGACCTCTCTCGACCTACTAACCACCACCCTTCTAATACACCCCAGGATGCCATTGGCCTTCTTGGCCACAAGGGCACAGTGTTGGCTCATGGTCATCCTGTCATCCACTAGGACCCCCAGGTCCCTCTCCCCTACACTGCTCTCTAACAGGTCGTTCCCCAACCTGTACTGGAACCTGGGGTTGTTCCTGCCCAGATGCAGGACTCTACACTTTCCCTTGTTATATTTCATCAAGTTATTCCCTGCCCAACTCTCCAGCCTGTCCAGGTCTCGCTGGATGGCAGCACAGCCTTCTGGCGTGTCAGCCACTCCTCCCAGCTTAGTGTCATCAGCAAACTTGCTGATAGTACACTCAATTCCCTCATCTAAATCGTTGATGAATAAATTAAATAATACCGGTCCCAGTACTGACCCTTGAGGCACTCCACTAGTTACAGGCCTCCAACTAGACTCAGCCCCATAGACTACAACTCTCTGGCTTCTCTCCTTCAGCCAGTTCACAGTCCACCTCACTACCTGATCATCCAGACCACACTTCCTCAATTTAGCCGTGAGGATGCTGTGGGAGACTGTGTCAAATGCTTTGCTGAAGTCAAGGTAGACCACATCCACCGCTCTGCCATCATCCATCCACCGTGTTATTTCCTCATAAAAGGCTAAGAGATTGGTCAAACATGATTTCCCCTTGGTGAAGCCATGTTGACTGCCCCTCATAACCCTCTTATCCTTGATATGCCTTAAGATGGCACCAAGGATAAGGTGTTCCATCACTTTCCCAGGGATGGAGGTGAGGCTGACCGGTCTATAGTTACCCGGGTCCTCCTTCTTGCCCTTTTTGAAGACTGGAGTGACATTTGCTTTCCTCCAGTCCTCAGGCACCTCTCCCGTTTCCCAAGACTTGGTAAAGATGATGGAGAGTGGTCTAGCAATGACTTCCGCCAGTTCCCTCAGCACCCGCGGGTGCATCCCATCTGGACCCATGGATTTATGGATGTCCAGATTGCTCAACTGGTCTCTAACCCATTCCTCATCGACTAAGGCAAACCGCTCCGTTGACCTGACTTCATCTAAGGTCTCAGGGGTACAGGGCTCTTCAGGACTGCCTGCAGCAGAGTAGACAGAGACAAAGAAGGCATTCAGTAACTCTGCCATCTCTGTATCTTCTGTCACCAGGGCACCCATCCCGTTCATCAGTGGGCCTACATTGCCTCTGGTGTTAGTTTTATCTGCCATGTATTTGAAAAAGCTCTTTTTGCTCTCCTTGACCCTTCTCGCCAGGTTTAATTCTAGGGATGCCTTAGTCCTCCAAGCTGCCTTCCTACATCCTCTAGCAGCAGCCTTATATTCCTCCCAAGTGGCCAGCCCCTCCTTCCATGACCTGTAAACTCTCCTCTTCCACTTGAGCATACCCAGCAATTCCCTATTTAGCCACGCAGGTCTCCTGGCCCTCTTCCTTGACTTCCTACGTGTCGGGATGCTCTGATCTTGAGCTCGGAAAAAGCACTCCTTGAATGCCAACCAACTATCTTGGGCCCCTTTACCTTCAAACAGCCTTGCCCGTGGGACTTCCCCTAGCAATTGCTTGAAAAGGCCAAAGTTTGCCCTGCTGAAGTCCAGGGTTGCAATTCTACTTGCTACTCTACTAGTCCTACCACACAAGACCCTGAATTCCACCATCTCGTGGTCGCTGCAACCAAGGCAGCCCTCAACCCTTACTGCTTCCCATAATCACTGAAATTGATGAGAAAAGAAATCACATATCTGTAGTCTAGCAAGCCTTCCAAATAGTTCTGGGATGACATGGTGCAAGTGCTGCAGCCCAGCTGATGTGGGGATCACTGGCTCCATGGGGATGGATGAGCTTTAGGTAACGCCCTGCTCTCCTCTCTCAGCCCCAGCATTGTCCTTTACAGCAGTGACTGCAACATGGGTCGCACCTAATACAGACCTTGATCTACTTCAGCACAAATAAGGTGTTGGAGACTGTTTCAAGAACAGCTTTCTCCTTCCTGCCTTGCCAATTGACTGTGGTGAAACTGCTGTCTGCAAATGTACCTTCCCAACGGTTTGCTTCAGGAGATGACTATTCTTTCTGCCAAAGTGGGCAAGCTAGTATGTTATTGACTACAGCTATCAGTAGACTGACAACTTCCACTGGCACTTTCTCCCCGATCATGTCACACGTGTGGATGTGCAGAGATGGTTCTCTCTAGTGCTGGGTATGCAAACATCACCTTCCCAGCTCGGCTGGCTATTTTAATCATAATTTTATTTTTTTTTCAGAACCATTGGGTAGGAATTGGTGGGGTAATGTTACAGAAATCAGTTTGTTCTTACCTGCTCTTAAGACCAATAAGACACATAAATATGTATGCAAGAACGGAGTGATGGGATTTAAGCTCTGACAGATTTATCCTTTGTTGTGGTATTCAGTGTCTCTGATCCTGTGGACCGCAGTGGTCCATAAGTGTTTCTTTGAAGTCGTGTAATTCAGGACTATGTCTGCAGTTATGGTACTGTGTTGTATTCTTTCAGTTTCTGCAGGCTTCCTTCTTCATGCGACGAAAATACTTCTTGGGGCTATTTATTGTGTTTCCTACTGATACTCCATTATTTTCCAGTTGTATCCAAATTAGACAAAACCCATCTTAATATAGGCACATCTTACTGTCTTGTCTGGAACAGAAGCTTACGTTAAATATATGTTAAGTGGTGCTATGTCAGGTCCCTTTAATTCAGTGCTGTTTAAAACTGTTAGCATGTAGGACTAATCATTCCTAGTGTAATAATGTAAAAGAACTGAAGAGTCTCTGTCTGAAGAGTTGACTGTAACCCACATGCTAAACTGTCTGTCTTCCCCACGTGAATGTCTACAGCATTTAGACATAATGCTACAAGAGATTTTGCAGAGTTGGATTCCAGTGACACCATTTGCTAGTAGGGCCAAACAATGAAAATTTACACTTTTTATTTTAAGGTTGTCCTGAAGGCTGTGTATGAAGAGGTTTCCATTATAGAAGAAAATACTGTGTGTGTTTAACTAACATTTGTTTTCATAATTCCTAAAATATTTTTATATTTCTGGGGATGCCATAAAGTCTTCTCCATCTTTTTTTACTCTAAAATTAGAGCCATTAGAGCTCTGTCACAGGTTTTGAGTTTCTGCAGCTGAGTGTATTTCAAATGAATGAGCAATATGTGAAGCAAAGACTTGCAAAGGTTTCTCAAGCACTGCTGGAGAAAACATTTAAAAATGCTTCATTAGGACTTCTAGATCATAATTAAAAATGCAGTTTTCCCAGAAGTTTACATTTCGAAGAGTCATTGCACTCAGGCAATGCTTTAAGAAGGGTTGATTTCTCTGTAATAAAATTTCACAGATCTCCACATTCCTCAACAGCACAAATTATCCCTTAAGTAAAAGGTGTATAAAGCAGCAGTTTGTGACTTATGCTTTGTTTCTGCAGTAAAGCTACAAGAATTTGGAGAGGGTTTTAACTGACAATCTCTTCAGCCATATCTCATAGAAGGAAAAGTGCTACACTGGGCCTTACCTTTTAGTTACAGGATGCTTGTCTGCTCCTAGGTTTCACAACAAAGGAGTTTACGTGAAAGTTGGGCTGCAGAAGATAAGTCATACCAGAAATCTCCACAAAGACATAAAGCTTCAAGTGGATCAGCAAGAGGTGGAGTTACCAAGTATTGAAGGACTCATTTTTATTAATATACCCAGGTAAAAAGGAGAGGAAGGACCCTGTGTGGATGCATGTCTGGCTTTATGTGTGGAAATGCTGCTTGATATTTGAGCATCAAATAAATGTTAAATGGTCCAGATTAATAGATGATTATCACTGGTATTTTTGATTATTGCCTGACCTGCTCCCTTTGCAATAGTGCTTAAGGAGCTGGCTCTAAATACCATTTTGACATAATTTTTCTGCCCTGTTGAAACTCAGTGTCACTCCACTATCTTGTTTTCCCAGTGCAAACCCCTGTATATTTGCTATTTCTTCTGTGTCTAACAGTAAATTGGAATGATTTCCTTACCAAAGGTCTTCAGAAGTCTTATGGAGCAGTTTTCCCATAAACCATGAATTTTCAGACATGGTAGTAGGCTTGTGGTTTCTGCCCACTACCATTTCCAGCCTTCCCCAGACTGAACAGTCCACTGGATTTCACCATGACTTTCAAAAGGATCAGAGCTCATCACTTGCACATGCTTTCTGGCATGCTAGAGACCAGGTGCCTGAGCAGGGTTCAACTGTTAGACACTGTCCAGGTCCTACAGTCAGCTGGTCAGTGCTGTGTAGCTGGTGATGCTACCCAGGTAGGTGTGGAAAACCCACAGTTCAGGTACCTTTTGCAGGGTTGTGGGGCTGTCCTGACACCTGCAGGGAGCTCGAGTTACTGCTGTGGAAGGAAGGAGGAAGCAAATCTGCAGGAAACCTGGTTTCTTTAAATGTGCTGTTGGTAGAGGCAGGGCTTTTTCTGTACAAAACCAGCAAGTAACTAGTGCTGCCATACGATTATTTTTCCAAGGCCACTCTTGTCTTAAACTGCCTGTACTTCTTTCTATTTTAGTCGAAAATGTTTCAACTTTTTATTCAAATACACGTATCCTTACATGTGTGCACATGTGCGCACACACAAGTGTACGCTGCACAAGAGAACTATGGAGGAGAAAAGATCCCAATTGGTACTGAGCAGTCAATGCACTAAAACAATAAACAAGTGATTTGCCTTAAGGAGGGTCAGTAGTGCACAAAAAGCAAAATTGTGTTAGAAGCATTTCAGAGGATTGAAGTGCAGAAACACTGTGGAGTGTCTAGCTTTTGAGGCCTGTGGAACTAGCCACCCTCAGCAGGGAGCTAGGCAGGGTGCTCATGGCAGACAACAGGTCACTGTGGTGTGCTCTCCATGCAGCTGGGGGTCCGGAGCTGACCTCTGGGGGTCCGACAGTGATAACCGCTTTGAGAAGCCACGCATTGATGATGGGCTGCTGGAAGTTGTTGGTGTGACAGGCGTTGTTCACATGGTGAGTTGGCATCCCACCTAAGAGCTGAGGAAACATACATTTTCTCAGACAAGTTTACTTTTGTAACAAAGAGTGCATTGTAAGTGCTTAGTCCTAAGAAGTATGCATCGGTGTTAAGGTTTAACCATTGTTTATTCAGGTACTTATTGTGTCACACAGAAATGGTTATAGACCATAACCAGAATTAATGGGCAGCATCAGCTGTCTGTGAACAAGGGATTGGGGTGTCGAGTTCTGCTGCAGCTGTAATACCTGTTAAGAGAGCAGTGCACTCTCATTGCCTGTATACTGGCCTGCTGTGAAGGTCCAGGTTGAAGTGCCAGGCTACAGTGGGTGGAATGGAAACAAAGAAATCTGTGGTGGGGTAAGAATAAGTAATAGCAGTGTGAAGAACTTATTAAAAGCGGATGGGGAAATGCTTCATAACTTAAGCAGGTTTCGAACCAAGGCCAAGGCCAGAAATATGCATATATACATACATGTGAAATGCAAACATATATATTTGTATATGCGTTATGGTACATATAAATATCATGGTGTCAAAGCCAAACAGTTCTTGGATGAAAACAAGGGTTTATTCTGATATTACAAAAACAGATGGTGTATTTGTGAAAATTCTTGTTATACCTGATCACAGTCATTTCCCCTACACAGGTGGCTTTTGTAATTGTCTGCCACAGGCTTTCCAACACCTGTCTCTGAGAATCTGATACTGCCCTTGATCCTGATGCTATGTGAGGCAAATGGTGTACCCCTCTGCAAAGATGATTATGACTCAATTTGTGCAATTTTAATTCTTCCATTATTACATATTTTAACAATGGCTTGCTATTAGTGATGCAATCTTGTGAGGTGCTGGCTTGTTTTTGTCTTCCTATTTCTTTCATTATACTAAGAAAACTGCTGCTGGAAAAAGTATATATGATCAGGCAAGTAAAGACAACTAGCCCATACAACCAGTGAGATGGAAAGGTGGGTGCTTAAAACTGTTTGTGCAGCTTGATCTTTGGTGTTGGCGAACTTCACCATTTTGTAATTTAGATCTTTTAAAGAAAGGCAAATATAAAACATTCTATTAGAAGTAGTAGTTTGGTAGAGATCCTTAAAAGCTGGGTGAAATTAGAAGCAACAAGGTGTGTACCCACTGCTCTGGAATATAAATGTTAACAAACCCATGCTCTGGTTCTGTGATCTTCTATTAAGGTTTTTACTTCCATGTTTGGTGTCTGTACAGGTTCCCCAAGAGAATGTGTAGCAGGAAAGTTCACTTTGCTTTGCTTTTTACAGTCAACACTCAGCTGAGTACATAATATATATATATATGTATATATATGTGTGTATATATATATATATATATATATATATTTGGAGTTGAGTTTGGCAAAACTCTCTCTCCCTGTTTGATAAAGTGCTTTTAGACCCAAGTTTCAGATGTATGTGCTGGTCTGTGTGTATAGCAAGGTGTTTAGAAACTGTGTTTGCTATGTTATGGTGGGGGGAAATAAAAGCAAACAAGACCTTTGTGAGTGCATGCTCCTTGGCCAACCTGAGTGTACACATGGCTTCATTGTGTAAGTTACTTTGCCAGCAGCAGCCCACAGGGGTATCTGCATTCGTCTTCATGCACTAACTTAAAATAATGAACGCTGCAGTAAAGGCATCCTGTGCAGGTTTTGCCTAAGCAGTTCTAAGTAAAATAACTTAAAATGTCAGGTGAGAGTAAAATTCTAACCACCCAAAAGTGTAGCTAATGTTTATGCTTCTGGTTTATTGGGGTGATTGATATCCTGGCTTTTACTTCCAAACAGGGTCAAGTCCAAGGTGGTTTTCGATCAGGCATCCGTATAGCCCAAGGCTCATATTTTCGTGTAACTCTCCTAAAGCCAATTCCAGTTCAAGTTGATGGAGAGCCCTGGATTCAGGCCCCTGGCCAGATTATAATTTCTGCTGCAGGACCAAAGGTACTGGCTGTAGATCTTTTTTTAGCAAGTTGACTTTGTTTCTCCAGTGGATATTATCATATTACTGCCTATCGTGTTCTGATGCTTAACTGTAAAGGAGTTTGTTGTCACAGTATGGTAACTGTTGGATAGGTACATAGCAGTTTCTGCAGAGGACGATTTGAGGACCCTCTCCACTGGCTCACATGAGGCTTGTGTTTAGAAAAACAGTTCAGCCTAATGACTTAAATTTTTTACCCAGCATTGAGATCTCCAGGCAGCGTTGCTTGCCCTGAGACAGACCACAGTTATGAGGGCCATGGCAGTATGCCATCTGCAAGGTAGCAAGCAGTCTGCTGGTTGTGCTGGAGGAGGGAAGGTCTGTCAGAGAGCAGCAAAAAGGATGACTGAGTAGCGGAGGAGGAGGGCCTGAGAAAAAGAGAATTTGGAGTAGTCACTGTCTGGGTGATATACAGTCATACCTCAATGTATATGTAGAAGGACAAGAGCATCAGTTACCTAAGAATTTAACTTCTCTGTTGACTCTGAAATTGTGAAATAAACATTTTGCAGTAGCTGACTCCTCGTGCACAGTGGTGTACACATTTGTCTGCTACATTAAGGATGCCTTTTCAACTCTCAGAAACAGGTTGCTGCTGTCAATCTTGGAAAATGTGTAGCCCTACTGGGAGGGCTACCAGAAAAATGGCCTTTGCAGAGTCAAAATGGGTGAAAAAGAGGGTCACACCTCAAATGTTTTGCAGTATGTTAAACTTTGTTCTTTTCCTGAGAGAAAAAGGGGGAAAGAGAAAAATAAGAGAAAACATGCCTAACTTTGTCCTTCCAGTGAGAAATATTTAAATCTATCAGGTTAGTGACTAATAGTGTTAATCTGTATATAATGTGTATATATATGTGTGCACATGAATATATACGCACACAAATATGTACACTTATCTGTATATGTCCACATACATGTGTATATATGTTTATGGGAAAAAAGTCACTTAATCCTGTAGCTTTTTAAGGATAGGTGATTCTGGTAGTTTGTATTTAAACGCTTTTCTGTTGCAGTTCCAACATTTTACTTGTGTTAGTTGCCTTAGGTCTGCTTATAGGTGACTACAGATACTTAATTGCTCACTTTCATTTAAACTTTCTATTTTAGGTCCACATGTTGAAGAAATCCAAGAAACAGAAAAAAACTGGAAGCATGAAAGAGATGCGAGGGGATATGTCCATCTCTGAAGGAGGACGCTAAGTGGAGACCTGTGCTCAGAAGAGATGCAGCAGACCTACTTTAGATACCAAGATGGCTCAGTAAAACAGAGTGCAGACAGCTAGTGAAGAGAGTTGCTTATGAGCGTGCCTTTCATTACATTTTGATAGTATCAAGTTCTATTTTGTCTTTCAAAGATAGTGCCTCATTGTTAAAAATAACTGTTATATACCACTTGTCACATCTGAAATGTTTACTTTGGGTTGCTTTTCCATAAGCTATTTCCTACTTTTCCATGTATATAGAAACTGAGGCCAAACAGAAGTTCCAAGATGCTGAGATTTCTGATCTACCTTTACAAAGACTCTTCCCCTCCTCCCAGCTGTTTCTTAAAGAAAACCATTCCATAGATAAATTTTGGTGCATTGTTCCATAAATCAGTATGTGTGCCTCCCAGCTAGAAAAGGGCAAAGACATGAGCTGCTGAAAACTCCTTGGATCAGTCCAAACAGCAGCACTGAAACAGTACGACCATAAAGAGAAAAATACAAAACACAGGAGAGATGATTTCTGTTAAAGGAGCCCTTTGCTGTGGGAGGACAGAAAGTACTAGAAAGTTGAGTCAAAATATTTCAGAGTTTAGTTCAACAGTATTTGGACAGAATGAATTAAGGGGAAACAGTTTGTAGAGCAAGTTTTCAGCTTAGTTTCTCCTATATTATTCAGCCAAAGCCTATTTTAAAAGGCATTTGAATTTCAGCAGCTACACTCTCATATAAAAGAGGAATGAGAACACCTGAGGTGGTATTACATTATACTGATGTTTTTCTGTCATTGAAACCATTACCTTTGATGCCAGACTTTTCTTATTGTCTTTACTTGTGATTAATTTATCACAGTTGGACTGTTACTTAACAGCAAGCTAAAAGACTAAAATAATCATCACTGATTAGGGTAAGAGAAGTACCATTTAGTGTTCACTTTAGTAAATGCACACACAGTCATATATTAGAGCTGAACTGAAGTATAGTGTAGCTTCACTGAGTAGCCTGAGGAGGTATTGAAGCCTGTAGTGTGTGTAACGTGCTGTAGGCTTCAGGTAACTGGGAATGCAATAGCCGTCGTGAAAACTCACTTACCTGGACAGCCTTCTCAAGGTCTTGGTAGGTGTTGTTACCAGTGTGGGCCCAGGGACACAGTGACTCTCTTTTCTACTTGGTGTGTGTGTGCTTCCCAGAGGCCATTCCTCTGTCAGGTCCTGTGAGATAATCTCTCTGTGCTTACCATTTGCTGAAGATGTGGGGATCAGGTACTTCTTTTTTGTGGGGATCTAGAACAGCTTCCTGCTAGAGACTGGCATTAGAGCAGACATGCTGATCTGTCATTCACTATTACATATCTGCTGTCCATAGCCATAATTGTGTTGGCCTTCACTCACATCTCTGCTGGTCTCATCTCACTGTGGTTCTCTAGCGACTGAACCTTTCACTTCAGGTCAGCATCATACACAAGCAGCCCTCTGAGCCAGTTGTGCTGCTTGGTTTTGCCACTTGTGTGCATCTGCTGCCTGGAGCTATTTAAGCTATGTTGCCAAAACTCCATTCACTAGCCAGTGGGCTTACTTGTTGTCCTCTATTGTGTGGTAATAACTAATTTATCTATGCATGGTATGAATTGATCACTCAAGCTTTAGGAGCATTCCTCTTGCCAGTGCCTCTAGGAAACCATCTCCAGCTGCTTCAGGGGACTGCAATATAACTGAAATACACAAAAGTTGTTCTGTGTTGGAGTCAGCCACATGCTGAGGCAGTTCTTGGTGGGTCTTGCTCAGTACTCTAAGCACTGTGCCAGCCTCAGCTACATATGATCAGTACCTGTGCTTTCTGCTTTCCAGGCACGGTGCAGACAAGCGTGTCAATGTGGGTGCTGCAAGACAGTTATCTATAGCAACAGAATGATACAGCTAAAGCTGTAAACAAACAGCCGTGCAAAAATGGCATCTGCCTGCAGCTTCTCTGTACTGTTCAGTGATTCCTTCTGTTCTTAGTGTTCTAGTTGAGATGTGTTTAGAGGACTGACTCCAGTTTTCAGTGAAGGGTATTAATATTTTAAATTGTTCATTTAATACTAGGGTGTTTTTCATGTTCACCATGTGGATTACATGTTACCTCTTTATACAGCATGCAAACTGGAGTCATGATATGAAGGAGATAGTGTGGATAGTATAGAGCTAATATCCCCACCTCCTCATCATTAAACATAGAGTTGTCTCTGCTTCAGAACCTGGGCATGAAGGATCAGCTGGAGCTCTTCTGGCATCCTGGTACCAGCATTACAAATAAGAAGGGTAAACTGTTGTGTTTCAGGGTAAGCTCTCTCAGGATGAAGCTCACAAATTAGAGAGGAAATGTGAAATTGATTGCTGCTTGTAATTGTCCAGAAAGTCAGAGAAATTGCTTTGGGTCCTCATGGCAAGAGAAAGAATGCATGGTCTTCTTTCCAGTGGCTGACTCAGTAATGGAGAGGAAAACTTGACTTTTTGTTACAGAAAGCATGTGTAAACTTTCAGCTTTCTGGTACTGACCATCTTCTGCAGCCTAAGTAAATCAACCTTACTGTTTTTCCAGACGTACAGAATCCTGCAGCTGACCATGTTTCATGTTCTTGGCTCGTTAAGGACCTGGCTCTCTCTCCCTTTTGCTCAGTATCTGTTATCTGAAATAACATGAAACTTTAGGGTCACGGTATTTTAATCAGAGGGCCCCTTACTGTGGCATATCCTTCCATGGGGGTTTTCCAGGCCTGGAACACTGCACCAGCCTTGGGTCAGGTAGTGTCATGGTAGCAAGGTGACAGAATGTGTTCTCCTTACAACTGCCAGAGGGGATCCTGGTGCAGAACAGGAAGGCTTTGAGTTTTCTTTTTTCTTGACTTTTTCTTTTCTCTTGACTTTTTCTTTTCTTCCAGAACCCAACTCCCCCACGTGTTGTTTCAGCAGATGCCACACTGGAATGAAAACATGTCTTAAGAAAAATGCACTTAGCATTTAAGGTCTCTGTGCATCATAAAATAATGCCTGGTATGTTTTGAAGACAAAACAGATTCCTGGACAGTTTAGACAGAAAAGCTGCTGTAAAGCTTTTAAAAAGGAGAAACTCAATATTTAACCCCTCTATTAAGATGTTCCTGTTTCAGGTAGTGTAAAGGCCTGTGTATCAAGATATATTTTTTTCTTACATTTTCATCACACATAGTATCTGAGAGGGTCTAGTATTTTCTTCCATAGTATGTTAGACTTTCTTGAAGAGAGGAGGTAACTCTTTGCAGTTAATATGAAAACATTTTGACTTATCCTTTACATTGAGCAAAACAGTGCCATATAATTTATGTGATAGCGGGCAGATAACTGATTCTTAGCACTGAGTCTCTGACTAACACTGTGTGAGAGCCTAGCAGTAACTTGTCCAAGTGCTTTAAATAATACAGTAACAAAAGTGTTGGGAAGAGGTTTGATTCTGTCAAGATTAAGTGTCAATCAGCACCAGGGGCACAGCACCAGGAACCGTAGTCTATAGGCAAGGAGGAGACATGGGCTATTGCTATTCTGAGCACACTCTGTGCACTGCCCTGCCCTGCCGTTTACTTTGCATGTAAACTGTGGCAGGCACAAGACAGCACAGCTAGCACCTCTCCTACTGAGATAGGAGCTCCAGACCTTTTACTAGTGTCCTATAATTCTTTGCCAGCATGGGGGAGAGAAGGGTCCTGAAAACCATGCTTCATTTCAGATAGCCCACTACTGCAAAGAGAAGGTGGTCATCTGTTTAAAATCTGTTTTGATGGGTAAACACATTATCTCTGTCTTGAATCAGAACCCAAATTTGAAAGCTTATTCCCAGGATACAGGAGCTACTTCAGAACATTTGCTGCTTTTCCACCATGGCTTTCACACTTTATTTGTATAGTTAAAATTGATACTTTTAATTGCATTGGTTTTTAAATGAAACTGTTGTTATTTTACAGAAAAACTTTTTCATGTGCACATGAAACACACCCTTTAAAAATAAGCCTTATTGTATTTCATTTCACAGTGCCTACCTGTACAGCTTTTGCTGTGTTACAGCATTCTGATAGCACTTACTTCTGGATCTTTCTCTCACCAGTTTTGGACAGGAGGCAGAGCTTGCTCTCTTCCTGCTCCCACTGAGGTTCCCAACACATATCTCTAATGAGGATGTGCTTTACAAGAAGGTATGATGCCAATATAATGAAAGCACAACTGTGTTTATAGTAGTCTCTGCATTTGCACAGTTTGAGCTCTTCTTGCTCTTTCAGATTTTGATCACGTCTGTGCATGTCTAATGGCAATTTTAGCATTTTAAAAACTAGAAGAAGCTGTAGCATAATTAACTGCAAGACTTAAGGGAGAAACCTAAATGAACTGGTATAGACAGTTGTTCATTAATCTTCACAGTTACCCTCTTACAAGTATTGTACAGATTGCATTTCTTTCAAGAGCGAACAATGTACTCACTTTCAAAATATCAGCTGTTTGGAACTGCTAAGCATTTACGCATGCACATTAGTATGCAGCAGTCTGTTGGCATGTAAATGTGACATTATGAAATGAAGCCTCATTTTGTGGGAGGAGAAGGTAAGAGGAGCTGTTGTGACACTTAAAAAGGACTTATGTCACTCAACAGATTTAGCTGCATAGGTGTTTTGTAACGTACTGACTGTGCGCAGATACACTGTGTGCGGCACAGCCAGCGATCCATACGCCAGCAATCCATACACCAGCACTGAAACTGGGGATGTGCTGGAGGGGTGCACTTGAACGACCTGGCATTAGATACTCTATTTTTAGTCTGTGTGTGCCTCATACCTCTTCTTTACAACCTTCACAGTAACTGTGCTTTTCCTCTTCTGCTAGGCTGACTCCCTGCGCTTTTGGCCCAGCCTGCATACTGAAACTGGTAACAAAGGCGGGAGTCTGTGGTGGTGAAAGTGCATGGAGAGCAGGGGAACGGACATCCTGCTCCAGAATATGGCCCTGGTGTTAGGCTTAGACTGTTGGTTAGTTTCCCCTTCAGCTTTTACTTCAGCCATTTAATAGCTCTGCAGCAAAGACTCAGCAACTACTGAACTACCTTGGATTCCTAGTGACAAGCATTGCCTCATTTTCAGGCTTTGATCTTATCTGCACCAGGGCACGTGTCACTTCCTACAGGTTTTGCACTTAACAGAAAATGCAGGTTAGATAGGCTTAAGGTGTGGCAAAATTGCAGTGTTTGTACTTTTTTGTAGATACGGGGATGATTCTACAGATACAAAGATGCACTTTCAGGTAACGATGAAAACAAGTTTGTAGAATGCAGCTGTTTAGGACTTGGACTGCAGCATTCCTTGCTTTATATCGTGTCCTCCTTGAAAGCCTGCTTGGGAATGAGAGATGTTATCTTCCTCCCATCGCAGTATGTATTTATAACTGACTGACTGAAAATTCATATATATATTTAAACAGTTACAATTGGCTGCTACTCTAAGATTTACTTTTATTAGACTTGATATTATAATGCATAAAAGCAATGTTAAAGTTTTATTTATAATGTCAACATATACTGATTTGACACTTGGCTTGCAGGAGTGATCCAGCTTAAAGCCTTCATTCCTTTTGCTACTTAATGTAATTAACAGTGTAGCCATTGTATGTGTGCAGTGAAATGAGTGCAAATTACTAATCTTATCCTGCAGTTAGACCAGCAGTTTCAATGTTTACAGGAGAGTGACTATTGATTGTAAACCCATACATGCTTATTGAAACAGTACAGTCTCTCTCAGTGTTTTGGAAGCATTGTTTGTGCTTCCCATGACAATTAATGAAAAAATTGCCTTCTGGTTTAGATTCCTGGTTATGTCCCTCTGGAGAGATTTAAATGGGGATTATGACTTTTCTGCCACCCAAAGGACAGAATTTCTACTGACGCAAGAGTTGTACTGAACATGTTTTCTGAAAGATTGCCTTTATTTTTTGTGAAGATAATTTATGAGCATTCAGTGTTGCTGAAAAAGTTGGTCTGAAGTCTTGAAATAAACGTGTGTAGATATTAAAGATGTATCCCAAAGCAAAGTATTTTTTAATTGGGCACAGTTACTGGTGCGGGTTATCCCTCTGATCTCTCCTAGCAACACACCCACAGGAGTGTGCACAGCTCCCGTGTGTTACTTAGGAGATGACTTGATTGCAGAAGATGTGGGTTCATTTACATTGTGTGTGTCCCGTATCACTCCTCTGGCGGCAACTCCTAATTACAGACATGGGGTGTAGAAGGCAGAACCTCTTCCCCATGCACATCACCACAGGTGAAAGGAGAGGCCACCTGTGTGCTTGGCCACAGGGCTGTTTGGCACTTGCAGTCCTCCCTGTCCACACAAAGGGTGTGCCATGCATTAGTACTTTTGCTTTCTGATGGAAGGAAGTTGCAAATGAGCATGTTGCCCGTGTGATCAGTTACCAGCTTGCCTCACTGTGGCATTCCTTTCTTTGTGCTGCTGACCTTGCCAAACTGGGTAGCAAGAGGTGCTTGAAGAGTTACTATTTATTGTGTATTTTTTAGGTGCTTATAAAGCCTTCACTGCTATTTTAAAGCAAAATTCGGGGGATCTGTAGCACAGCAATAGCTTTATAACTCCAGCTTTCTGAACATGCCAAAAGCAAGTTATTCTTAGGATAGTTTAATTAGCAATGGTGCACATAGTAGTAATCATTACCTTGAAGCTGTACGTTCTGATTACTGAAAGAGAGCGTCTCTGATTTGAATGTAAAGCATCACAGAGTTTATAAATAACATCCTGCATACCCATACATCACGTATCACATCTTAAGTCTTCTCAAACTGTGGCTGCAGTATTGCTTAAATAACTGTGTTTCTCACTGCAGATTATTCAAGTAGCCCAACTTTGAGAAGATACTCTGTCTTAAAGCATTTCCTGTGAATGTTCTAATACATTGGTAATAAGTCGTGTTGGCCCAACAAGATAAGGCAAGCTGACCATAAAGCAGTTTAGTTACTGTCTAGTGCTTTTTCTTTGTGCATCTGCCTAATAATTCTCAGAAAAAAAAAAAGCCTAAGTATAAGCATTAAAGTGAAAACTGTTTTCATATTGCGTGCCTCAAACCAGTAATGCATTATCACACGTTTACTTGTGGACTGGTCTCAGAAACAGGCTTTTAATGATGTAACTTGTTTCTCAATGTCTGCCTTGCAAGTGAGACACATCACTATGCTGTGGTAACTTGTCTACAAATAACATACTGAGTGTACTAATTGGTTTAAAAAAAGTAATTTATAAAAGATGAATTTTTCTCTTCTATTTAAACATCTGTTTGTCCTTGGGTTATGCTCTTAGCACAATTCTGTATATATTTTGCAATATGTGTGTTGTGTTTGATTGTACATTTTGCACTTGAAATTCTGTATTCTAATACAAGTTCCAGAGATCTGTAACTAGAGTTTGTGTGTGAAAAATACAACATCTCTTCTATCCTGGATGTTTGTGGAATAGTCGTGCTGTAAAAAACAGTGAAATACACTTCTGCAGAGACAAACATTCTGTCAGCTGGGCACTACATTTATCAGTATTCTGTAGCCTTGATGTTCGAGACCATGTCACGCTTCCTGAGAAAAGCATGTGTTACTTCATAGGTTTTCATTTTTAAGATGACTTCTACGCACTAAGTTTGACCCTTACAGGATTCAAACACTTCTTGTACCCTTATTTCTGTGGGTAGCGCTTATGTTAACTGGTAAAATCTTTCTGTAAAGCACTGATGATACAGATTTTCCAAGGTAGTTTTGTGCAATTGCTTGCCTTATTTGTATTCCTGTGTGGAAACACATGGCCTTGTGTTTTCAGGCTGTTTTCAGGGAACAGCACCATGCATGCTCCACACTGTGCTTGGCTCACCTGAGCAATGGTGGGCCTCGCCTGCATAAAGCAAGGGCCACACCCTGTGAACCTTGGAGGGAGTCAGCTGGGGCAAGAGGAATGGCTGTCCACAGTGCTGAGCCCAGATGGAAGCTCAGCCCCACTGTGGGTGGACGTCCCATCCCTCCCTGGAGGGCAAGACCCATCAGCTCCCACCCTGCCTCTCAAGGCTGATGGGTTCATCAGCTTGACACCTCCATGTGGGATATCTCTGCTGCAGAAACCCTTCTTCTGCCTTGCAGCAATTGTTTTTTCACCACCTGTTAACAATCGATTGCAGAACAGGGGTGGGCTTGTTTTTGTCCTAGCATCTCGGGGTACCTTACTGTTCCTTACTGGGCTGCAAATCAAGAATTTCCGAAGCAGCTATAACCACATTTAAAAAAGATACATAGAAAACCACTTCAAGACTGCTGTTCTGGGAGAAAAGGGGAAGCAAACAAATACCTTCATGCAGAGGGGAAAAAAAGCCCCAGCACAATAGATCCAAACCTTGAAGTGTTCATGATTTAACAGCTTTAGGTGTACTAGCTTGCCTTAAAAATGGAAGAAGAATTGCCCTTTCTTTGTTAACTGGGAAAAGCCAATTGGCACTTACACTTTTTTCAGGTCCTAGTGGTGTTACATACTGCTCTTCACATTGCATGCACTTCTTTTCAACTGTCACACGTTGCAATCCAACACTGTTTCAACTAAAGCAACTACAGGACCCAGCCAGGCTGTCCAGGAGTAAAACCCTGCAGGTCTTCAGTTCACTGTGGGTGCAGAATGTGATGAAATCCTCCCACTGCTGCAGGTGGGCTTGTGATGCATCTTTGCAAGACAACAGCATGCAGTGCAGTAGGTAAACTTTGTTTTTCAAGCTGCATGACCAAAACATTCATCCTTGTACACAGTCCTAAAAGAGAAAGGGAGTGTGATCTAATTCTCCAGTACCTGGGAAGAAGCATGCAGTGATGAAGTGATTCTCCTCCTTAGCAGAGCACTGCTAGAGGCTCTAGCATTGACATCTCGAAGTGGTATGCATGGCCCCCACAACCTGCCTGCAGGAGGCAGCCAGTAGACATACGCTGTGGGGCAGGTGCCATGTGAAGCTTCCTGTAAAGTTGCTTAGTGAACATAAAGGCACATCCTCAATCCTACCCATCTTAGGGAGGCCTCAAAGCCTTTACTCAAGCCTAATGAGAGTGCTCTGACTGTCAAAGGGAACAGGAAAAGAAGGAGAGGAAATGCAAATGGAGGAGCTTCCTAACTGGGGCTCCAGAAATCCACTGTGGGAGGGATTCAGGGGACAAGGGATTGTTTGAGTAGCCAGAGGGTTGCATCCCATGTTTAAGTACACCTGAAGTGGCCTGTGGTGGAAAAGGTACCAGGTGAAGTTACCTGACATCTCAGGATGAGGCACCATAGTCTTCAGTGGAAGATTAGTATCTTCATAGTTCAATATGCGTCCAGGAACTCAGGTGCTTCCAGGATGCCATGATGTTCTGCCTATACTGATGATGACTGGCCAGGGAATTTTACCCCTGCCCTCCTCTGAGCTTGAGAGAACAGCAAGGATCTGGTTTGCAGGCAGAGTGGATGATTTCCAGCAGTCCCTTCCCTCCTACTCTTGGAGGCCTGTGCCTTGCAATGTGGCCATGCCACATTCCCATCAAGGGGAACTAGTGTCCCCGGGAAAGAGGATTGGTCACAACAAATCCCAGTTTGACTTTCAAGCGGGTTCAGTCACCAGATAGACAAATACACTTTGAAGCTCAGCTAAGCAAAAAACCTTTTAGACCAATGATTAAGTCAGAAGAAAATTAAACTGAGGGATATCTGGGGGCATTCTGGACATCAGATTGGCCATCAGAGGACAACTTTGGCCCTCTGAAACAGATGCGTTCTTGTTGTGAAGAAGGTGGGCAGTAGCATACAGGGGATTCCTCCCGCTGGGGCTGCATGACCAAGTGCTGGGACACATGGTGGCAATGGCTGTATTTCCTCATTCCCAGGACCAGCCTGTTGCAAACAACCCAGACATACAGCAGCCTTTGCAGACACTCACATACAGGCAAGCAGCATCAACGTGAATAATACAAATGGGCCAACCCTGTGCCTTCTCACCAACTAATGAGGTTCAGAATTCACTACTGAATTAATCTCTGTTTCTCTCAATTTTCCCAGGCCTCTCTTGTAACTGGCACTATACTCTTGGTCTGTGCAGAAAACCAGCTTAAAAGCCTGCTAGGAGATCGAAGAGAGAAGGAAAACAAGAACAAAAAAACAGTTATAGACAGAGTTTAATGAGGTAGAACAGCCTGCAAGGATCAGGCACAGAGTCTGGCCAGACAAATGCTCTGACCAGGAGCCTGCTGACTTGTAAATACAAGCATGCCTTTGTAGTAAGAGGGGGTCAGGGCAGGAGCCAGAAAACACACCCAGAAAAACTGCACACAGCGCCTCAAACCAGACTGGGACATGGGATAGGGACAGACTTTGACCCCTCTGGGGTTGCCTCACCCAACCTGTGCAGGCAATCAAACTGATTAATTACCACAAGCAGCCACTCTCACATCAAGTGCTGGCCGTGCTGCTGGAGCAGTGCCCCAGCTCTGTGCTGGCCACTCACAAAGCTGGTGTGAGCCCACCATGCCCAGGGATGCTGCTCACACCTCCGCTCATCTACACACTGCTTTGAGGTCAGGACCTCATGGCTCAAAGCAGCTTTCCCTCCTGCAATGCCCAAAGCACAGGCAACTACAGCAGCTCTGGGAGCACAAAATATCCCCAGCAGCAAGGACATGAGCCATGGGTCTTGATAGTCCTGCTTCAAATTGGACAAGTTGAAACAAGTTGAAACCTAACCCACTTTCATGTGCCACTACACAGCCTTATGTTGAAGGCCCTGTTCACACAGTTCTCTATCACAACAGGATGGCTTGGCATCCTCTCATCTGCAAGTACAAACCATGGAGCAGAGCTGGTCGTAGGTGTCCTACAACTCTGTCTCATAAGCCACAGTCCCCACAGCTGCACCCGGATTATCTCTGGTCCAAACAGAACTCCTGGACACTGAGGAAGCTGTCTGACAGAGTCTCGGCACATCTGCAGCCAAAGTGTGAAAAGAGACCTCACCTAGGAGATGCCAGAACTGAAGAGCCTCCATCAGAGCCTCCCTGTTACACAAGGGAGCCTGCTTCAGTCAACTGGGAGATGCCTTTTCTCCTGCATTCTTCCACCTCAGCTTCCCAACCTTTGATTCCTACTGGAGGACTTCCATCCTCCTCCTAACTCCTTGTCACCCATTTCCTTTCCACTCCTATGTCACTGCTGTGTATGGCTTGCCGTATTTGCTATCCTCTAGCAACATTTAACTCTTTTTTTTTTTCCCCAGACTTTTTTGGGGTTTATATGAACACTGTGTGGACTTTTTTGCAATCTCTTCACGTTTTTAGCTGTGCTGTGTCAGCAGCTCTGGTCATAAACTTCAAACATGCTAAAACGTGTCCAAAATCTGAGTTATATCTGCCTGTTACAGGGAGCCGCTTTAGTTTCTGTTAAGTATCTTTCTGGGTGTTTGCCAAGTTTCATGCTAAGTGCTGGCACAAAACAAATCCGTGCCATTGAACTACTAAAACAGGGACCTTCACTCTGGCAGTTGTTTTTTATATACGAACAAAGCTATTCGCTGCTGAGCACAGCTTTATGGTTTCGCTGTCAACTGCACTGTCAACTGTTAAAATGGAGGTTGCTGCCCTCTTGCTTTCAGACCGAGGATAGCAAAACCCATCTCTGAACCAGGAAAGGCTTTCAGGAGCTCCTGCCCAGTTGCTCGATGTGCCATTGCTGCAGGTTAAAAATTATTGTAAGAGAAATGGTGTGCTGTAGTTACGCAAAAATGCTTATGCTATAACTGGTTCACTGACAAAAAACCTTGTTCTGTTTCTTTAAAGTCATCCTCCTCCAAAGCTATCATCAGTTCTGGGAGGACAAGAAAGGCAGTAAGGTGGGGTGCTGAGGGCACAGGTTTCTGTAGCTCCTCTCTCAGTGTCTCCAAAGCTTTCTTTGGTGGTCCCTCATGCTGCCTTCTCCACGGTGCCTTTCTCCATCCCCACCACAGGGTGTTTCCCTGCACCAGGACATGTTGCTGAACCCAGACACCCACCACACGTGCTGGGAGCAGCAGTGGTGCCATGCCATGCTGCAGTGTGGAGAGCGTGGAGCAGCCAGCTGCTTCTGCTCCTACTCAAGAAGGAAGCAGGCAACAGGGCTGTCCCTGATGGAGACAGAAAGCTGAGCCTCTTCCCAGCAGTGCCCCCAGAGGCTCCTGCTTTGACCTGCCCTGCCAAGGACTGTTGCTGCAGGAGCAGCAGCAAGGTGTGGGTGCCATTCTCCTCTGGAAGGGGGCACAAATACTGGGGAAGCATTGGCAAGCTGTGCCCTGGGGGTGACCCATATGTCCATGTGGCCACACAGAAAAGAGAACAAGGAACATAGTCCCTGGTGGGGCATGGGGAATTTGGCCCTGAAACCTGCCCGCAAAGGGACACAGGGCAGCCCAAGGCATGGCGCAGCAGCCAGGGCCATGGTGCTGAGCTTGAGGTGAGCTGGAGGAACAATGTCTCACAGCAAAAGGGTTCAGATTCCACAGCATTCAGCACATGGAGGTCATGGCATGTCACAGCGTGAGGACCGGACCGAGCCTAGCAGTCAGCAGTGGGGAACAATGACCTCAACAGACCAAGAGCCAGGCCCCAGGGTGCTCAGACATGGGGAAGTAAGTGGAGCAGGGTCAGCACCATCTCAGCAATTAGTCTCACAGTGCTTAGCTCAAAGGCGACCTGAGGTGGAAGGACCTGTGGAACAAATCTCTCCTACACAGCTGGACAGCTTGGCCCTTCTCCCCTCTGCACAGCAGCCTCCTCAGCCAAGGAGGGCACAGAGCTGCTGACAAGTTTCGCCCGTGCAGCCTCACCCAGCACACCCAGAAGCAACAGAAGGGGGGCAGCTCGGTCCACACTTGCGTCATTAGAGCTGTGCTGCACATAGAGAGGACCGTTTGGAGCCTCCTGACAATTCCTGGGTGCATCGCTCCCCTCACCTGCCACATGTCTCTTCCCTGGCCTCTACCTCCAAACCCTCTACTCTTCATAGGCCCTCTGCCGGCTCCTCTGGCTTCCTCCCGTCTGCCACTGCTCCCCTCTCGCCCGTCTCAGCTCTACAGCATCTGGCTCAGGCTGCCAACACCACCTGCCTCTTAACTCCTCCAGATTTATGCCTGGGCAAGTCCAAAGAGCATCTGCTGCAGCCACAGTGCAAGTGCCCATGGACACAGGAGTGTCTCCTGCCCTCAAGAGCAACCCTGCTCTAGAGATCCCCCTGGCAGCCCCAAGGCTGCTCCCCATCCCCAAGGCACCGGCCAACTCAATCAGCATCAGCACCACCAGGAACTGCCCAAAGAGCACCACTAGCAGAGAACAGCCACAGCAAAGGGCAATCGGGGGAGCAGCAGGAGGGTACGAGGCAGCGCTACCAGCCAACAATAAACCGAAACCTGACGTGGCTGCTGCTCCCACGAGAGCTCTGAGCACATCCTCATCTGCCCCCCGGCACCCAGAGCCCTGGCACACACAGGGTACATGCAGGCAACGGGCACAGGACACGTCTGCTTTTTGGGGGTGTTCCAGAACAAGCGGCACCGCGGCAGGATTAACCCATCCCTCTGCTCCGTGCCCCTGCACAGCTCCACCGTGGTTCCCATTCAAGGCAAAGCTGGAGGCTGGCTCACAACCCAGCCCGGTGACCGGCACAGGATTACTGCCACAATCACGGCTCCAGCGCACTCAGCGCAGCCACAATGGGGGAGCAGCAAACGCGTTCTCACCACCGTCAGCTGATGGCCCTGGGAGGCCCAGAACAACACAGCAGAGAGCTGATGGGGCAGCACTGGATAAGCCCCCCGGATTAGAGAGGCTCAAAGGGGCTGAAAGCAGCATGTACCGCTAACCCAGCACAAAGGCAGCTCCAGCCCTCGCCTCTTTCACTCAGACACAGGCAGGCAGCTGCTGACTTCCAGCGCCCCAAGAAGGGTCCCAAACACCAACGCTGCCACTGAGAAGTGGAGAGGTAAAGAGCGGCCACCTGCAGACAGCCCCAACCCTCAACACACAGCATCGCTCATCACTACACGCAAACCTCCTCCCGTGCTCCATTGCACTGGCCACAGCAGCCCCCTCCTGCGCCTGGGGAACAGCAACCTCCCCCCTCCCTCGGAGGGCCACCTTTGGCCACACTGCTCCCCAGAAGACACGGGAGCAGCCAAGAGCACAGGGTGGCGACGGCAGCATCCAAAAGGCAAAGGGCACCCACCTCCCTCCTGGCTTCTGACCCACAGTCCAACTTCTGCAAGGCAGGTGCCTCGATTCCCACGTCCCAAAACACACTGCCGGCACGGCACCATCCAGAGTCCACCACACTTCATTTCACCTCACACACGCACATACACTGACCTGTTGACCACAGTGACGTGTCTCTGCATGGGCATTTCTTTAGGTGGTCCACTCCCGGCACCTGGTGACAAGGCAAGACGGGCACTCTCCACAGTGGGTTTCACCACGCCACCCGCCACTCCTCTGCTTCGTGGCAAGCGAGGAACAGGCCTCTTGCTGCCTTCTTCTGCCACGCTCAAAGACCTGGGCTGTCTCAAAGTTCCTTTGGGCTTTCCTAAGGAGTTTGCAGACACAGCTGTGAGCTCATGCCCTCCTCCACCCAACCCAAACAGACTTCAAGCACAGCAGGTAACTCTCCCCACAGAATCCATACTTCTCCAAAACACAGTTAGAAAGGATGCTCTCAACCACGGTCTTGGGTCTCCTTGCTTCAGCACTGTGGCTCGCATCCAAGGACTCACAATCTCCACCACTGCACTGCAGCATGGAAAGAGACTGCAGACCCATCTCCCCTTACACTCTCAGAAAAGACACTTACTCTGAGATGCCACATCCTTCCACCTTACAGGTGCGACCCATGGTCAGGCTGCTCTCTCCCACCCCTTTCCTTCTGTAAGGAAGCGAACCCCTCCTTACACACAAGAACAGGGGAACACAAACAAACTATGAGGCCCACTGTTGCTGACAGCAAAGCTGCCTACTCGCAAGCAGATGGGCCTTGTCTAGGCCTGATGCTGGGAGATGCCGCTGGCAGCAACACAACAGCAGGGAGGGAAAGACCCAGAGGCTCTGGGTCTTACTTGCATCTTACTTGCTCAAGAAGGGCTTCCTACCGATCAGGGCCTGCAAGCACAAGCACCCTCATCAACAACACTGCCTGCTCCCAGGAGCTCTTCACCAGGACCACACAATTCCTGGCCATCACTGACACAGCCTCACAGGGAAGACTTCTGCTCCAGCAGCTGCACACCCCTTTCACAAAGGCAGACCCTCCACTGCTGCCTGTGGCTCACCCGCCAGCTTGACTGGGGACGTGTTCTTCAGCCTCATCTGGCAGTTCACTTGCCGTCCCGTCTTCCTCTTGGAACTCCTCTGCCGGGCCACCAGCTGAGCAATTGGCTCAGTCTCGCTGCAAGCAACAGCATGGCAAATGACCTGGGGGAGCGGGAAGGGGACAGAGGGAAAGCAGTCAGTAAGGCCCAAGCTCATCCACAGCCTGCACAAGGATTTCCAGCCGCTTCCATGCCTCAAACTGCTGGATCATGCCAGTCAAGGCTTCAGCTGCCAACAAAGACTTGGAGACCTCCCTCTCCTTTTGCAGCAGAGAGCAGAGCAGCCAGCACAGCCTCTCTGTCACCTTCCCACATGAGCTTGGGCCCCACCAACAAACAACCTGCTCTGTCACTCTCATCCCACAGGCTGACCATCTCACTTTACAACACTGGCGAGCCACAGCCTTTCACTTTGCCACTGCTCCTCCTGCAAAGGCTCGCCAGGGCCCCAGCACCGCCGTGACCATGAGGAGGGGCCTCTGCCCCACTGACCCAAGAAACAGCACAGTGCCCCTGGCTGCACAGGCTGTCCTACAGTCACTGCGCTGGGCATCAACAACAGCCCCGCCTTGGGCAAGTAAGGCAGATACCTCCTCCCTTTCAGGCCTCCCAGAAACCACCATGACCTTTCCAGGATAATCAAGAGTGCTCTTGTAACATCAGCCAGCTCACTGAGCACCTATGAGCACACTGCAAGAGACCCACGGACTTGTGCACTTCCCGTTCTTTGAAACGTTCCCTAAACTAATCTTGCCACACTGAGGTCAATCTTCCTTGTCCTGCACTTTTTCACTGGTCTCAGTAGCCTTGGGATTACTCGCAGCTGGTCTTACCTGTGAAGGCCAAGGCAAAGAAGGCACTCAGTGTCTCAGCCTTCCCCATGTCCTTTAAGACCAGGTCCCTGTTACCATTTCTCAGAAGACATACATTTTCCCTAGCCATCCTTTTGCTGATGATGTACTTGTAGAAACCTTCCCTGCTGCCCTTCATGTTCCTTCTCAGAATTGGGTCCGGATAGTCTTTAGTTTTCCTAACCACATTCCTACACGTTTGGACAGCATCTCTACATTGCTTCCACCTCACACAACTCTGCTTCCTCCTCCTGTGCACAAGCTTCTAATTGGAGAGGTAAGCCACGAACTCCTTGTTCATCCACACGTGCCTTCTGCAACCTTGCTTTCCCCCCAGCCCCAACTGTTGAGATGGTCTGTTCTTGAGATTGGAGGAGGCAACCCTTGAAAACCCACTACCTCTCCTGGACCACTCTTCTCTCCAGAACTGTATCCCATGAGAGTTCCAAGCAGATTCCTGAAGAGAACAAAGCCTGCTCTCCTGATGTTCTGGCTTGTTGATACTGTTATTTGCTTTATTCCTCTCAGGCTCCTGAACACCACCTTCTCATGATCCCTGCAGCCAGGGGTTCTCCCCAGCCTTTACATTCCCAAGCAGTTCTTCCTTGTTTGTGAAAATCTGGTCCTGTAGACCATCTCCCTTCATCAGCTCCTCACTTATGTCAGGACGCTGTCATCAGCGCACCCCAGAAACATCCTGGATTGCTCATGCTTGGCTGTCTTGTTCCCTCCAGCAGGTATGGCAGTGACTCAAGTCCTCCATGAGAATCAAATCTTGCAAATGTGAAGCTTGTTGTAAGAAGGCATCATCTGCTTTATCTACCATTTCTTTCTGATAAGGCTGTGTGTAAGAGCCAGCCACCATGCTGCACAGACTGTCCTACAGTCACTGCGCTGGGTGTCAACAGCAGCCCCACCTTGAGCAAGCCCACAGCCACCTCCCTTGCCTCCTTCATGATCTCTTGCCTCAACCTCCCCTTGGTGCAGCCCAGCATTGCTGCCACAGCCATCCCCTGAATGGTTGCAGGAACGCTGCATTGGTAACCCCCCAGAACACACACACAGTGTGCACTACCTCACGGAGGAGATGCGAGCCCAAGCTTTTGAGCCATTCAACTGCTAAAAGCCTGCAGGGTAGCTGGATGCATTCTCCTCCAGGGCTCCAAGGACACAGGCAGACACCCAAAAAGACCATGAGTAAAAAATGAGAGACTGTGATCTCAGGGACTCTCTATGTGGGCCTCAGCCATGAGCAGTGGTGGTGGTACAGGCTGAAAAGGGGGGCCCTCAGGCCCAGCACTGTTACCCTCATTGTTGCTAAGCAGCAACAACTTGCTTCAGAGCTCCCCTCAGTCTCTCAGGCTGACTCAAACAGCCGCGGGAAATATGGGCAAGGAATGACAAACTTCAGCAACAATCTTGCCCCCCAGCAGTGCTCATCCTTCTCCTCCTCTTAGTCCTCTGCACACTCAGCATCTGCACTGGGCTGGCTCAACATACAGCCACTGGAGGGAGGCCCTCTCCTTGCGAGGGACAGACAGCTCTGCCGCTTGAGGAGCTCCTGCTTAGGAATCAGACAGCGGCTATGCAAAAAGCCTGCCAGTGGTGTCAGAGGTTGGAAGGGCAGCCTTGCCTGTGCTTAAATGCAAATCGGTACACAGCAGGTATGCAACATCACCTGGGGAGCCAAGAACCCCTCTTCTGTCTCAGTGATTCAGAGATGCTCCAGAGATGCCTAGGAGCAGTCCCAGGCTGTGACAGCCCACAGCTTCACCCACCAGCCCTGCTCAGTGTCCACCCCTGTGCACTCCTTCAGCATGTGTTTCAACAGGAAAAGGCCTTAGCATATCTGAGACTGTTGTCTAGAAATCCCCTCAGACAAGAAGATGCTGTGCGTGTGATCCTGTAGCACATCCTCAGACAAGGGGACTTGGCTTGGTGTGACCCTTCTGTGTACAGACCACACTTGTCTGCCACGCAGGCCTTTTGCCCTGCTCAGCAGTTCTGTATCTGTCAGATCCCACACAGCCATACGCACCAAGAGACTCACAGAAAAATGCAGAGTATAATCTCTATTATTCAAAACTAAAAGCTTCACCAGCCATTTTATCGCTGCCATCCTGCTGCTCTGGGCCCCAAAATAATAATGGTCTGAGCTGAAAAGTCTGCAACACCCATCACTCATACTGATCCACTTGCCCTTTCTGAAGGAGCTCTGATACCTCAGGGCACAGGGTTGCGGTCTGTCCCCAAAGCCTTGCAGTAATTGTTGTCTAACAGGACAATCTTGATATTGTCCCCATACACATGCCTATGCCTTCCTTATGGTCATCTCAGAGAGCTTTGTAGTCCTCAGGCACATCCAAACTTCTCTGTGCCACCTTTTAGGTGGTCCCCAGACCCAACAGGTCAATACTTTTTGTGCAGCCATGCAAAGTGGAGGGCCTGAGGGCATTTTACTGCCCCTGGAGGGCATTTTACTTTTCTTAATTACATTTTATAGACTTTTAATTATCCATTCCATTACCTTAATAAAGTCTGGTCTCTATATTTTACACCTGGTTTACAGTTGTAAATATTTAATTTATATACCTCTGTAAGAATGTATCAACACATCTATATATAAATAAAAATGCATATTACTCTACTCCTTTACACATGTATTTCTAACTATATACATATTGTATGCATTGTATATAAATGTATGTATTTTTGTATCTGACCACTTCTTGGTACCAAGAAAGAAGGGTTGCAACACTGAACAAAATGGCAGCTACCTCACACAAAATGGTGGCAGTTACCTGCCAGGAGGTGAACAGAGCTGCAGAGTGAGAAGAAGTGGCGGTTAGAAGAAAAAGACCCAGGAAGTCCATTGCGCCTGTTTGGACCCACTCACTGTGGATACATTATGTGCTAGACAAATGTATGAATCTCAACTTGGTATTAAAGGTTTGATACTAAAAGCATTCAAAGTCCTCTTCTGCATTTGCCTGCCCATCACCCATGCTGCAATAGTAAGAGGACCTCATGAACACTGCAGCATTAAGGGAAGTGTTCCAACCAGCACTGCCCTGTTGCTGACAGCAGTGTTGGGTACCTGCCCTGCTCTAGGCACGGGGTTTAGCCCTCCAGTGAACGTCAGGGGTTAGGGGGCTGGGAAAAGGAGCTGCTCCCACAGCTGTGTCGAGTGCCCTTCCCATAGCAGGAACCTCCTATCAGAGGAAGGTGGCGTACTCGATTACCAAGGTACATAAGGTGTTGCAAAATGTGTTTGGTCCAGGTTTTTGTCTCAGTCCTGGAGATGCGAGAGACTGCTCCATAGGTGAACTTGCCCATCCACCTGCTCTCACTGACAGAGGGCCACTGCAGCCTTTGCAAACCAAACCTTACCTTAACCTCCAGGCATTTATTGATTTTCTTGTGTGCGTTTACTGAAAATTGTGAAAACATTTCAATGTTGTGGGCAAATACAGGGCCCTGTATACTGTGTAGTAGTGCTTGATATTACCCAAGATGGTGAGATCTCCCCCAAGTTTCCACTGCTCTTCACCTGTCTGCACAGGGCTAAGGAAGATACAAGTATAACTAAATCACTGTGAGCAAGTAACTGTCTGTATTTGTTTCCCGTTTTAGGCTTGGTCTCCAGCAAGAGTATGCTGCACAGCTGAGGGACTTGCACAAAGAGATGTATTCCCAGAGTTCAGTAGAGCAAGACAGCTCACCAAGCTGCCCCTGCCTAGCCCCAATTATCCCAACCACCAGACCATGGTTCACGCGAGACTGAAGGCAAGCTTTCCCAGCGCTGTGTCTCATTTACCAACAGCTGAGAAATGCCCAGGAACACTTTCCTGAACTGCCTCTCAGCTGTTGAGGTTTGCATACTGCAAGCATCCTCTGCAGTTTGCCTGAGTTACTCTCCATCTCATGCTCATCTTCTAGGAAAGCACTGGGAACAGGAGGTGAAAGTGTTAAGCTTCTGCTCCATACCCAGGGCTTCACTACCATAACTGTGTAGACATGCCCAGAAGAAACAGAAACAATTACTGCACTGCTTGGTGTGACTCACAAAGAAGCAGCTCTGTTCCCAGCAGCGGTCCAGGTTTTATCTCCTCATGTTCATCAGGACAGCAAACTTCAGGAGAAGTTCAAAGAATGACCTTAAGCAGATCAGTATAGCCCTAACTAGTGTTACTGTTAAAATAATACAGCTTGTGAGCTTGTGCATGCATTAGCTCTGTTTAATGCTATCACCATAGGATTTCTGTAACAGGTATTTAGATTATTTTGCACTTTTCTGTAGAGCCATGTCATTCTCTTAGCACAGGACTTTGCCTGCTGTGGCTCCATCTACCTGCTGCAAACACCACAAACTGAGGCAAATGACAGGAGCTGAGCTACCTGTCCTGCCAGAAGAACCTCTCTCCACAGTGGTTGTACCTTCAAGTTCCATGTATGTATGGCTCACTTTGCCAGACCCATGAAGTGAGAAGGGAGTAAAGAACTTCCCCACCATGGTGCCTGTTGGACAGGTCTCTTTAGCTGCATATGTTTGCAGCTTGGCTCTACTCCTCATCATAGTAAATTTACAAGTATAAGAGTTCTGTGATTTAAATCATCTATGTGAAGCACTTAGCAAGTGATGGCTCAACTCTGTACTGACTTTACAAGGCCTCAGGCTGGGGGCTGTGAAGCCTGCTCTGTGTGAACTTTTCTTGGGCTGCCTGCAAATGTATTTGTTTTTGCTGTGACAACTAGATGTATATGGCTGATACGGCTGCTTGTTTTCTCTTTCCTTATCTTTGTCCAGACCATAATTTATAAACAGAACAGTTGGAACCACTTGTTCTATGTCAAGTGAGATATTTGCAGCACTAGCACAATGATTTCATGAGAGAAGTACAGGCCTGGTGTTACACTGAACCCCTTGAGAAGTTACAGCAAGAAGCATAGAGTACAGGCAGGAGGTGGGAAGAGATAGGACACAGAGTTCTCATTGCAGATTCCATGGCAATAAACTCAAGCAGACCAGCATAGGGAGTGTGTATATGCCTTATCACAACAGTAAGTACAAAAATGCCAAAAGCAATGAACAAAGGAGCTCTGTAAAGACAGAGCTCCAGGCTTCAGCTGACTGCAGCCCACAATTAGGAGCAGCCAGTGTTGTGACAATTAGCATATTCTACAGACCAGTAATAAGATTCACAACTGTACTGTAATTCCACAGTATACTGGAAATGCAATAGTCTGCAAAACGTAATGTGTATTTATACTGTGATTACTGTATCACCCTACTAAATGAACCCCCCTGAAAATGCAGATAGTCTCAAAGAAGTAAACTGCACTAAACTCTTGACTATCTTAAAAAACCTGGTCAGAGAATACTGGACTTTTGACAGGTCGCTCTGGTCCCTGGAGGCTGTCACAGCTTGTGGCTGTCACCAAGTCTTCGTGGCAGGCATCACTGGGAGCCTTTTGCAGGCACACCCGAAGTAACGTTAAGCATCCCCACCTCAGCATGTGCCCTTATAGTCTCCCTATGGTTTGTAGTCTTCCTTCCCCTTTTAGTCTTCTCTGGCTTGGCTTTGGCAGCCCTCCCGTCTGTCCATAATCAGGCAGCTTGACCTGATGTTGCCTCCAGTCTGGCTCTCAGAAGTGGACATCTGCAGAAGAGAGAATGCTACTGCAAGTGAGCTGCAGGATGGCAGGGCACCCCGATGGCAGGATGGTGAAGGTCTTTCCACTGCCAGCAATGAGTAATGGAGCAGACTTCGTAAGGCCTGATGGCATACAGCTGGTGACCATCTTCTGCCCCTGTGTGTGTGACACTCATTAGCCATGTGGAGCGCTGGAGAATACAATGGAGGCCAAACCTCTGGGATTTAAAGGTCTCAATTATGCAGCACTGCCTGAGGTGCCCAGATACTGTGTCTCTGGAGCTCTGCAGCTGCCTGGGTACAGGCTGGGGCAGGCAGAGCCCCACAGAGAGGCTGCCATGGAGTCAGGGACACCTGCGCACCCACCAGTCCTTCCTCAACAGAGAGTGCACCCGTGTTCCGGTTTTGTAGAGACGTCAGTAGAGAGATCATAGAAGTAAATTCAGTTTTCAGTACTCAGAAATTGAGGGAATTAAGTGAATTAATTTAAAACCTGTGATCTCTGCAGAAGAGACACACTTAACTGTCATTACTTAGTCCATCACTCAAGCAGGCGACTTTAGCAGCTGCCATGCGGCAGGACCAAGGTCAGAGTATTGCCGCAAAAGACTCAAAGAAACTCGGTTTGGTGTTTTAGAAAGCAGGCATCCTTTGTTGCAGTTCTGGGTGCACATGCAAATCATTTCACAAAGGTGAGTGTGCCTCAAGTCTACAACAAACATGCCCATTTGGAATCATAGAATCATAGAATAGTTAGGGTTGGAAAGGACCTTAAGATCATCTAGTTCCAACCCCCCTGCCATGGGCAGGGACACCTCACACTAAACCATGTCACCCAAGGCTCTGTCCAACCTGGCCTTCAACACCACCAGGGATGGAGCATTCACAGGTTCTGTGTGCAACCCATTCCAGTGCCTCACCATCCTTACAGTAAAGAACTTCTTCCTTATATCCAATCTAAACTTCCCCTGTTTAAGTTTGAACCTGTTACCCCTTATCCTATCACTACAGTCCCTAATGAAGAGTCCCTCCCTAGCACCCTAATAGGCCCCCTTCAGATACTGGAAGGCTGCTATGAGGTCTCCATGCAGCCTTCTCTTCTCCAGCCTGAACAGCCACAACTTCCTCAGCCTATCTTCATACAGGAGGTGCTCCAGTCCCTTGATCATCCTCATGGCCCTCCTCTGGACTTGTTCCAGCAGTTCCATGTCCTTTTTATGTTGAGGACACCAGAACTGCACACAATACTCCAAGTGAGGTCTCAGGAGAGCAGGGTAGAGGGGCAGGATCACCTCCTTTGACTTGCTGGTCACGCCCCTTCTGATGCAGCCTAGGATACAGTTGGCTTTCTGGGATGTGAGCGTACACTGAAGCCCGCTCATGTTAAGTCTCTCAATGACCAACACCCCCAAGTCCTTCTCTGCAGGGCTGCTCTGAATCTCTTCTTTGCCCAACCTGTAGCTGTGCCTGGGATTGCTCTGACTCAGGTGTAGCACCTTGCACTTGGCATGGTTAAACTTCATAAGGTTGGCATCTGCCCACCTCTCAAGCGTGTCAAAGTCCCTCTGGATGGCATTCCTTCCCTTCAGCATATCAACCGAACCACACAGCTTGGTGTCATCAGCAAACTTGCTGAGGGCGCACTCAATCCCCCTGTCCATGTCACCAACAAAGATGCTGAACAAGGCTGGTCCCATCACCGATCACTGAGGGACACCACTCATTACTGGTCTCCAGCCAGACATTGAGCCATTGACCACAACTCTTCGCTTGCGGCCATCCAGCCAGTTCTTTATCCACCAAGTGGTCCATCTATCAAATTGATGTGTCTCCAATTTAGAGACAAGGATGTCGTGTGGGACAGTGTCGAACGCTTTGCACAAGTCCAGGTAGATGACATCAACTGCTCTACCCCTGTCCATCAGTTCTGTAGCCCCATCACAGAAGGCCACCAAATCAGTTGGGCAGGAATTCCCCTTAGTGAAGCCATGCTGGCTGTCACCAACCACCTTGTTGTTCATGTGCCTCAGCATGCCTTCCAGGAGAATCTGCTCCAAGATTTTGCAGGCACAGAGGTGAGACTGACTGGTCTGTAGTTCCCTGGGTCATCCATTTTCCCCTTCTTGAAAATGGGGATTATATTTTCCTTTTCCCATTCATCAGGAACTTCACCCAATGCCATGATTTTTCAAGTATGATGGACAGTGGCTGAGCAACTTCATTTGCCAGCTCCTTCAGGACCCATGGATGGATTTCATCAGGTCCCATGGACTTGTGCACGTTCATGTTCTTAAGATGGTCTCAAACCAGATCCTCTCCTACAGTGGGCCTAAGGTCTTCATTCTCACAGTCCCTGCATCTGCCTTCCAAGACTTGGGTGGTGTGGTCAGAGCCTTTGCCAGTAAAGAGTGAAGCAAAGAAGTCATGAAGAACCTCAGCCTTTTCCAAATCTAGGGTAGCCAGTTCTCCTGCGAGCTTCCGGAGAGGGCCCACGTTGTCCCTAGTCTGTCTTATTTGCAATGTAACTACAGGATCCCTTCCTGTTATCTTCCCCATCCCTACCTAAGTTTAAATCTAACTGCACCTTAGCTTTCCTAACCTGGTCCCTAGATTCCTGGATAACATCCCTGTATTCTTCCCAGGCCGCCTGTCCTTGCTTCTACCGTTTATAAGCCTCTTTTTTTCTTCGAATTTTCCTCAGCAGCTCCTTATCCATCCATGGAGGTCTCCTGGCCCTCCTGCTGTACTTCCTAAAATTTTCACAAGAGGAGCTGCTTATCCCAGCTCTGAAGCACTGCAGTGGGGCGAGGAGAGCGTTCCTGCTCTTCCCGTGGGTAAGGAAATGATGTTCTCCCACCCACCCCCTGTACCAACACCAAGAAACCTGAACAGAGACAGGCAGTGACTACCAGAAACAAGGGATTTACATTTACAGGTAGAAAACCTCTCCCACAACTCTTAAAAAAAAAAAAAAGTGTATTTTAGGTTCTACAACTGAAGTTTCTTTAGGAAGTGAACAATCTGTGCTGTGAGGATGCTCTGGGGTATCTCCTGCTGCTATTTTACCCCTGAACAAAAAGATTAGAAGAAAATAAAATATAAAATAAAATAATTAGAATAAAGTTGGCCAGACAAGTTCTTCAGCTATATATCACCTGGCCCTTGCGCTTTACAACCTTTCTGGGAAACGTTTCACATATTCATTAGATTTCCTACAACTTATTGTAGTATTTGCATTTTTAATTACACATGCGCTGAGTGGTGGTCTCCAGGAGTCAGTGATGGTGGCTGATAGCCTTCCTCACTGTGCCCACTGACTGACCTCTGTGCCTGTGCAGGTGCAAAAAAAAGAATTGCTTAACAGTTGTGTCTGTGGTTTAGGTCAGTTTGTTCTGATTTGTCCCTCATCTTGAAGAACCGGCCCAGTCTGCCTTGGTCGCTCCTTTCTTACCATCACAGCCGGCTGTCTCCGGAGGGGTGAACCTCCCCATCTGTCACGGTTACTCCCGCCTTATCGCCAAAGGCTACCCTTGCTTTATACATACCCCAAGGCGGCACCAGCCCTCCTTGCTCTCAACAGAGCGGTCTCAAGTTACAACTCAGCATTTAGCTCATAGGAAAGCACAACGACACCGGGCCGGGGAAGTGCCCGCCACCCCCACCTGGTGCCCCGACACAACCCCCACGACTCCCGCCGCCTCAGACCCCTCCCACCTCCCCTCGGCCTGCCGCGAACCGGACTGGTGTGGCAGAGGCGCATGCGTCGCGAGCTGGCTCGGGCGGGGAGGCGCGGCGCGGCGCATGCGCGCGGTGGGCGGTTGGAGGCGGGTGGGCGGTGCCGGGCGGGGTTGGGAAAGCAGTGGGTGTTGCTGGTGCGCCCGGCGCCCACGGGAAAGCGGCGGTTGCTGCGCTCGCTTCGGCTGCGGCCCGCGGCGGCTGGGACGAGGCGTTGGTTGGTGTCTGAGAGCCGCCGGGGTGAGGTGGTGGTAAGGAAACACGGCTTAAGCCGTCCCGTGCTGGGGGGAGAGGCAGTGCGGAGGGCCGGCTTTGCCCGTCAGAGGGAGGCTGCTACTCCTCGATGGTCCCCTTGTGAAAGCGTCCCGGCTTCAGTGGGTTAGTGACAGCTCTGTGCCTTCCGAGGGGACTTGTGTCCCACAGGGTTGTGTTTGTAGCCTTTTAGAAGTATAGCTATTAGGGAGCTCATACTTCTCAGCAGGAAAACTGTCGTCGCTTCCTTTTCTGTCTGTTAGACGGAGTAATGATCTGCAACACGGAGGCCGTTTTGCTTTAACGTACCGAAAAAACTTTTGAGTTCTGATGCCGGAACGGAGGACTGGTTGGATGTGCCCTGCGTTGTTGGTAGAGGCTGCCTGGACTGTGGTTCCATTGCCGTGTCCTCTGGTCTGGAGACAGCCAGCCGCTGGGTGAGAGCCGTAGCTGCTGAATGATCTAACCTTACATCAGCTGGCCACAAAAACGTGTGAAAAAGGCTTCATGAGCCACTCCGAGCTGTGAAGGTTTCTGCTAATGTATCAGTGACTTACTGTCACCGTTACTGCACTACAAGCGTTCCGCGTTATTGCTAGCTGTAGGAATGGCAGCGTCATTCAGGTGTAAGCTGAAGACTGCATTCAGTTTAACCTTTGTACCGTAGTATCTGTCATCTCGTTTAACTGAGTGAATTGCTATCATGACTGCTCCTTGTTATGTAACTTAGGAGGATATGTTTTACGGTATCCCGTTTGCTCTTTCTTTAGTATTCGCATACTACTACATGTGGGTTGATGTTGTCCCCCCATGTTTCTGCCCTCTTTTTTTATTAATGTTTCTTCTCTTGAATCAACTTTTTAAGTTGCCCTCCCAGGTTATTATAAGTTTTCTTCATGGGTGCTTTTGCCCAGTTGTAATGTCTATTGTGTTAAATTCTCCTGAGCAGTTAACTTCAGGTAGTTCAGGTAGGACTTTCAAGAGCAGTATTAAGTAAGAATTTAGGAATATTACTTAAAAGAAAAACGAGAGAAAAAGGCCCCCAAACTTATTCTAACTGAATTTTCCATGTCTCTTGTATGTTCCCCTCTGGCTTGGAACACAACAGCAGACAAAAATGCATTTTTTGGTTTGCTTCTCAGTATTAAGTGTCTGTGTTTTTAACGTGAATAAAACTTTAAACCAATTAACACATTTATTCAGCAGATCATGTCATATGACACCGAGTGGATATGGGCTTCCTGGGTCTTTCTGTTCTGGCGAGTGACTCACTCTTTGCAGCTCTGTTCACCAGCTGATAAGTTTCTAAAAGGAAGAGGGTAGAATCCATATATCCGGCATAGTTTCTGCCCATTGTTGTCTGGAGGTGTGCAAGTACGTGTGTTCAGTGTGTGCTTCTCCTCCTGGGTGCAGTAACCATGTGGACTATAGTTAAGCAAGGGGTGCTGTGAAACTAGCTATGGTAAAGGTTGTTCCAAAGTCACTCAGTGAAACACACAGCACAGGAAAGGCAAAAATTGCGGAGTCAATGTAACATGCATGTGTAAATACACATATACGCAGCGCTGGGTGTACAGGTGTAGGTATATGGGTGTACCTGTGGGAGATATGCATGTACACACAGAGATATGGTCAGGTTAGTGAAGTCCCGTGTGTGTGTAAAGTAAAACTGCTCGAGGAACAGTGAAGAATAGGACTTAACGCTGTGCCTACTTGCCTGGCACCTGAGCCGGGCTCTCGTGAAGTTGGATGCAGGAAGGTAGAGACACTGTTACTGTATGTGTATGGACTGAAATGTGTAGAATGGGTCTGAAATGGCCGGGGTTGGAACTTTTATTCTTTTTGAACTTTGTGTGTTGCCCGGGGTGATTTCGCTTAAGAAAAGGGAGGCAGATGGGAGACGGATCCATCAGCAGGGAGCAGCAGAGGCTAACTTTATGGGTAGTCTGGCATAGCAGTCCTGCATTTTTAGGCAGCTCTCTGGTGCTGCGGCCATTTGGAGTGGCAGTTCCTGGCCTTCATGTGCTTGGTGGTGAGGGATTTTGCTGTTGTGTCTGAGCTTAGAGAGGCTTGAGGAGAGCAAGGTCACTTTGTCCTGATCCACTGATTCCACTCATGTTGTACACTAGCTGCTGGAGTGTTCAGATGAGGTGAAGATGAGGTGTTTCAGGCACATGAGCATGCTCAGTGTTAGGACTTACAGCACTCGCTTTGAAAGCAGCAGGGTTGGTCTCGCATTGTCCGAGAGCTGTCAGGCTTAGGTCCGCAGTCGTGGTGGGGAGGTTTCTCTGTTGGAACTGTCCCTGTGGCGAGTGAGCATCTGTGAGAGGAGCGCCTGCCCAGGAGCACAGAGGCTGCCTGCAGCACTCCGGCTCCCCAGCATTCTGTCAGCATAGCTGGCAGGCTCTGGAGAAGCACTGAGTGTGCGTACAGCTGAGCTGAGGAAGTGGGAGGGCTTTAGGTAGCTCTGGCACCCGCCTTGAAACCGCCTCCTGCCATGCACTGCCTGGCTTTCCCAGGCAGGAGCCCTTGCTGGCAGGTAAATCTTCTGAAGCATCCCGCCAGCGCCCTGCCAGCCTGTGGCATTGTGGAAAGTGCTGTCAGAGATGAAGCAGCAGGCTGCTTGCACCTTTGCCGTGGTGGTGGACAGCATTTCTCAGGATGGGGCAGTGTCAGCACTGGCTCTGCGGCACTCCTGCTGTGGGCAGCCCCGCTTCTCGGCAGTGGGTTTCACTTCTGTTGGGTTTTCTCTTTGAAGAGACATCTGTGGAGGTGAGGCATCATGCACCTGTGGTAAGATGTGGCATGGCCTGTGTGCATGTGGTTTCTATTGCAGAGCTGACATGCCCCCATGGTCACTGGTGCAGAGATGTTGGTTTGTGTGAGAGAAGAGCTCACCACCAGTTTGTGGTGGTGAGCCACCCGGCATGACTGTGGGGCACCAGTGGAGGGAGCTGGGCACCAGGATGGGGTGGCGGGTCCCTGCCCCACTTCTGGTGGCAGTCCTGGCCCTGCAGGCAGCGAGGTTGGCTAGCTGCCTTGTAGTCCTGCTCCCCTTCTGGCCACGTGGTCTCTTTTGACTGTCCAGCAGGGCCAGCCCATGCACAGGGGCTGGTGCTCCTTCAGCTTTTTCCACCCATGGCATGCCCCATATGTCTCATACCACCCTATGCTTGCATGGCAGGACCAGGATTCTGCAAGTCTACCCCAGAGGTATCGAAGCCTGCAAAGATGAGCCACTGAACTGCTGAACCCTTGCTTGTCTGGGGAGGGAGGTTGTATAGTAAAAGTCAATATTTTTTAGCCTGTCTAAAAATGCCTTCTTTTTTTTCCTTTTGGGATGGGGAAGCCTATAGGTGAAGATGCAGGAGCCTGAGCTTATTGCAAAAACACTGCGAGCTGTTCTTCATCCCTTTAAAAGTGGTGTACCTTTGTCAGAGCTTCAGGGTGAATACAAATCTCTGACTGGTGAGTGGATTCCCTTCAGGCACTTAGGATATGGCACATTGGAAGGCTACTTGGAGAGCATCCCAGGAGTGGTCAGAATGGAAGGGAGCAAAATGGGAGAGGTAAGAATCAGTTACAGTTCAGAATTGGCTTTTATGTGTGTAAAGTGTGCATGGTTCATAACTTAACCTCTGCTCATGCCATTTCTGGAAAAAAGTACTGTGGCATGTGTGTGATGCACTCATCCTGGGGAAAGAGAAAGCTATGGCATAGACCAAGTGCCTCTTGTTTTCCTGCTTCTTTATGCCAGCCATGAAGTTGTGTTTGCAAAAGGTGGAAGGTTGCAAGGCATTTCCTGAAAACGTGAATTCTTGCTGGAAAGATGGTTTTGGGATACTGTAGAACTCTGTTCCCTCTCTCAGCATTTCTAATTCTGGAGGGGATGTTTATGGATTGGTCTGGGACGTGAAAGGTTAACTTGTATGTGTCTTGATCAGCTCTTCAGGGTGGGGTTTAGCATCACCTTTTCCTTACTGTGAAACTGTTGTGAGTACATTTTATAAGCCTGACAGCTCTTGCTTTGGATTTAGCAGTCTTGTTTGTCATGAGTTTCAGTGCCACAGAACTGAAGACTTGCCAGCGTGAGGAAGAGCCCATGCAAGAGAAGTGCCTTGTTTCAAGAGTTGCAATGCTGGAGCTTAGCAAGCGTGCAAGGGACAAAGAGTCAGCACAGAGGTCAAGGAGAAGGTGGAGCATTGCTCAGCAGAGAGTATTAGTGTGGGGGAGAGTTTTCTCTTATTATTTGGCCTTGCTGCTGTAGCCTATATCTCCTGGTGGCTGCCAGCTTGGAAGCAGCTTGCCAGGACCATGTTCTTCCTTGTCCAGAAGCGGTTTAGTTCATGGTTTTGAGTCAGAGGCATTCTCTTGATGGTTGGTGTAGCTGTGTGGCCTGTAGATAATCTGTCTGACTAGAGAACTCGGAGCCTCTCCCTCGCTGGAACCATGTCTGGGTTCCTGAAGTCTATATAGACTGTGAGAAAGGAGAAAGCTAGCAGATGTTTGGCACATGTATGACTGTCACAGCAGGTCTGGAGAGGCAGGACTTAAGGCTGAGCTCTCTTGCTGGCTCAGCTGGAGTGGCTTCTGAGAACTCAGAACTAGGACTTCTGGTTAGCTGTGAGGAGTGTGATGAGAGGTGTCCTGGGTTTTGTGCTGATGTCTGGAAGCGTGGCTGCTTTTAAGCAAGAGATTCCCGTGCTGCATTTCTACAACTGTCAAAATCTGCCCTTTTGCAGCAGGTGTGAAAGTTTGGGGTTCTTTTTCACTTGTCAGCTGCAGCTACACTGGTAACATGAGTGCATATATCTCTGGGACCATTTGTGATGCTGCAATTTTATGCTTCGTTGTACTGGTTCTGGCAGGTAGCCATCTCTTTCTGAGGCCCTGCAGGGTGTAATCTGGTATCCTATTGCCTTCAGAGCTTTGATTATCCTCTAATACGGTGTGTGCTGAGAGCCTTGTGTGGCGGTAGAGATGGAGTCTTGGATGGCAGTTTCCCTGTGGCAGGTATAAAGAGAGAGCAAAATGTGCCTTTAGGAGGTGGAAGAGGAGAGAGCTACTAAACAGGAGTTCTGAGGTAGTTGAAAAGGGCTTGATTCGGTTTAGCAGTGCTAACTGTGCTCTGTTTGACTGAATCAACTGAGAGCAATCACCCAGCAAACCTCTGGGGGGCAGGAGAGTCTTAAAGATATTTTTAGTGGTGGATTTGGCAGTGCTAGGTTAACGTTCGGACTTCATGATTTTAAAGTTTTTTTCCAACTTAGATGATTCTGTGAAAGCATCGCCGTTTGGTGACCCTCCTGTTGCTACTGTTTGGAGCCCGCTGGGTAGACACTCAGCCAAGAGTGGCAGTGTGATTATGCACTGGTGTAGACTGGTAACTACCTGGGCTTTCCTTACTGCTAAGGCAGCTGTCCAAAACATACCACCAAAAAATACATTCAACAAGCAATCCTGTAAAGTGACCAGTAAATAATACAAATTAATTCCAGAGTGCTAAATGTTAGAGGCTCTTTGAAGGATCTGTGTGAAGTGAGTATTGCCTGATGATAGAGTCCGGTTGTCTTGGGAAGGCAATGGTATAAATTCTCCCCTGTTCTTCTTACTACTGAACACTAATTTAGCCTTCTTGAATATAAGAAAGATGAACACTGACAATTATTCCTTTAAATGATAGATATGTTGTAATTTCACTGTACAGAAAACACTGCAGGGGGTCTAGAACTGAAACACTGTGCACCTGCAAGAGATGCTTGTGTCATTTCAAGGAACCCTGCTTTGCTTTGCTTCACAATCAGTTACAAGCAGCATACAGTTGCACCTTTCTCTAAGAAAACTTTGACTTCTGCTTGAATAACTAAGCCTCTGCAAAAAGAGGAGTTTGAAGACCAGAGCTTTGCTCTGGTGCAAATAAATTCATCCACCTCATCTCCTTTTACATCTGAATTCCTTCAAACTCAAAATATCATTTTTACTAAAGTCATTATGATGTGAAAACAATGGGAAAAAATGCTGAAAATAGTTTACATTAGTGTCAAGAAAAAAAGTGTATGAAAGACGTTAAAATGTGCATTTATGAAACTGATAAACTGTTTAGGAACCAAAAATCTTTTATTTTGAGATCTTGAGAAAAGAGGAGGGCTGCAGGTAGTTCATCCTTCATGGGCGTGCAACCATGTTATAATCAGGGAAATGCCAGTTAGCTAGGAAATATGAAGAAAAGTCTTATACGCTTCTCTAGAAATGGACACAGTTAGGCATCTCTCTGTTGTGACAGCTTACACAACTGGTGTGCTGCTGCGGATAGATGGCTGCTGAAGAATGTTGGGCTGTAACAGGGAAGTGGCAGTTTCTGTGAGCCCCTCCAAATGCGAGAGCAATGGTGACACTCAGAGCTCTGCCTTGGGATGGATGATGACACATCAAGAGCTTGCAGCTTATGGGTAGTGGACAGACAAGTGTATGGGCAGCATGGTGGCTGGCTCTTACACACAGCCTTATCAGAAAGAAATGGTAGATAAAGCAGATGATGCCTTCTTACAATAAGCCTCACATTTGCAAGATTTGATTCTCATGGAGGACTTGAGTCACTGCCATACCTGCTGGAGGGAACAAGACAGCCAAGCATGAGCAATCCAGGATGTTTCTGGGGTGCGCTGATGACAGCGTCCTGACATAAGTGAGGAGCTGATGAAGGGCGATGGTCTACAGGACCAGATTTTTACAAACAAGGAAGAACTGCTTGGGAATGTAAAGGCTGGGGAGAAGCCCTGGCTGCAGGGATCATGAGAAGTTGGTGTTCAGGAGCCTGAAAGGAGAGGAATAAAGCAAACAACAGTATCAACAAGCCAGAACATCAGGAGAGCAGGCTTTGTTCTCTTCAGGAATCTGCTTGGAACTCTCATGGGATACAGTTCTGGAGAGAAGAGTGGTCCAGGAGAGGTAGTGGGTTTTCAAGGGTTGCCTCCTCCAATCTCAAGAACGGACCATCTCAACAATTGGGGCTGGGGGGAAAGCAAGGTTGCAGAAGGCACGTGTGGATGAACAAGGAGTTCGTGGCTTACCTCTCCAATTAGAAGCTTGTGCACAGGAGGAGGAAGCAGAGTTGTGTGAGGTGGAAGCAATGTAGAGATGCTGTCCAAACGTGTAGGAATGTGGTTAGGAAAACTAAAGACTATCCGGACCCAATTCTGAGAAAGAACATGAAGGGCAGCAGGGAAGGTTTCTACAAGTACATCATCAGCAAAAGGATGGCTAGGGAAAATGTATGTCTTCTGAGAAATGGTAACAGGGACCTGGTCTTAAAGGACATGGGGAAGGCTGAGACACTGAGTGCCTTCTTTGCCTTGGCCTTCACAGGTAAGACCAGCTGCGAGTAATCCCAAGGCTACTGAGACCAGTGAAAAAGTGCAGGACAAGGAAGATTGACCTCAGTGTGGCAAGATTAGTTTAGGGAACGTTTCAAAGAACGGGAAGTGCACAAGTCCGTGGGTCTCTTGCAGTGTGCTCATAGGTGCTCAGTGAGCTGGCTGATGTTACAAGAGCACTCTTGATTATCCTGGAAAGGTCATGGTGGTTTCTGGGAGGCCTGAAAGGGAGGAGGTATTTGCCTTACTTGCCCAAGGCGGGGCTGTTGTTGATGCCCAGCGCAGTGACTGTAGGACAGCCTGTGCAGCCAGGGGCACTGTGCTGTTTCTTGGGTCAGTGGGGCAGAGGCCCCTCCTCAGGGTCACGGCGGTGCTGGGGCCCTGGCGAGCCTTTGCAGGAGGAGCAGTGGCAAAGTGAAAGGCTGTGGCTCGCCAGTGTTGTAAAGTGAGATGGTCAGCCTGTGGGATGAGAGTGACAGAGCAGGTTGTTTGTTGGTGGGGCCCAAGCTCATGTGGGAAGGTGACAGAGAGGCTGTGCTGGCTGCTCTGCTCTCTGCTGCAAAAGGAGAGGGAGGTCTCCAAGTCTTTGTTGGCAGCTGAAGCCTTGACTGGCATGATCCAGCAGTTTGAGGCATGGAAGCGGCTGGAAATCCTTGTGCAGGCTGTGGATGAGCTTGGGCCTTACTGACTGCTTTCCCTCTGTCCCCTTCCCGCTCCCCCAGGTCATTTGCCATGCTGTTGCTTGCAGCGAGACTGAGCCAATTGCTCAGCTGGTGGCCCGGCAGAGGAGTTCCAAGAGGAAGACGGGACGGCAAGTGAACTGCCAGATGAGGCTGAAGAACACGTCCCCAGTCAAGCTGGCGGGTGAGCCACAGGCAGCAGTGGAGGGTCTGCCTTTGTGAAAGGGGTGTGCAGCTGCTGGAGCAGAAGTCTTCCCTGTGAGGCTGTGTCAGTGATGGCCAGGAATTGTGTGGTCCTGGTGAAGAGTTCCTGGGAGCAGGCAGTGTTGTTGATGAGGGCGCTTGTGCTTGCAGGCCCTGATCGGTAGGAAGCCCTTCTTGAGCAAGTAAGATGCAAGTAAGACCCAGAGCCTCTGGGTCTTTCCCTCCCTGCTGTTGTGTTGCTGCCAGCGGCATCTCCCAGCATCAGGCCTAGACAAGGCCCATCTGCTTGCGAGTAGGCAGCTTTGCTGTCAGCAACAGTGGGCCTCATAGTTTGTTTGTGTTCCCCTGTTCTTGTGTGTAAGGAGGGGTTCGCTTCCTTACAGAAGGAAAGGGGTGGGAGAGAGCAGCCTGACCATGGGTCGCACCTGTAAGGTGGAAGGATGTGGCATCTCAGAGTAAGTGTCTTTTCTGAGAGTGTAAGGGGAGATGGGTCTGCAGTCTCTTTCCATGCTGCAGTGCAGTGGTGGAGATTGTGAGTCCTTGGATGCGAGCCACAGTGCTGAAGCAAGGAGACCCAAGACCGTGGTTGAGAGCATCCTTTCTAACTGTGTTTTGGAGAAGTATGGATTCTGTGGGGAGAGTTACCTGCTGTGCTTGAAGTCTGTTTGGGTTGGGTGGAGGAGGGCATGAGCTCACAGCTGTGTCTGCAAACTCCTTAGGAAAGCCCAAAGGAACTTTGAGACAGCCCAGGTCTTTGAGCGTGGCAGAAGAAGGCAGCAAGAGGCCTGTTCCTCGCTTGCCACGAAGCAGAGGAGTGGCGGGTGGCGTGGTGAAACCCACTGTGGAGAGTGCCCGTCTTGCCTTGTCACCAGGTGCCGGGAGTGGACCACCTAAAGAAATGCCCATGCAGAGACACGTCACTGTGGTCAACAGGTCAGTGTATGTGCGTGTGTGAGGTGAAATGAAGTGTGGTGGACTCTGGATGGTGCCGTGCCGGCAGTGTGTTTTGGGACGTGGGAATCGAGGCACCTGCCTTGCAGAAGTTGGACTGTGGGTCAGAAGCCAGGAGGGAGGTGGGTGCCCTTTGCCTTTTGGATGCTGCCGTCGCCACCCTGTGCTCTTGGCTGCTCCCGTGTCTTCTGGGGAGCAGTGTGGCCAAAGGTGGCCCTCCGAGGGAGGGGGGAGGTTGCTGTTCCCCAGGCACAGGAGGGGGCTGCTGTGGCCAGTGCAATGGAGCACGGGAGGAGGTTTGCGTGTAGTGACGAGCGATGCTGTGTGTTGAGGGTTGGGGCTGTCTGCAGGTGGCCGCTCTTTACCTCTCCACTTCTCAGTGGCAGCGTTGGTGTTTGGGACCCTTCTTGGGGCGCTGGAAGTCAGCAGCTGCCTGCCTGTGTCTGAGTGAAAGAGGCGAGGGCTGGAGCTGCCTTTGTGCTGGGTTAGCGGTACATGCTGCTTTCAGCCCCTTTGAGCCTCTGTAATCCGGGGGGCTTATCCAGTGCTGTCCCATCAGCTCTCTGCTGTGTTGTTCTGGGCCTCCCAGGGCCATCAGCTGACGGTGGTGAGAACGCGTTTGCTGCTCCCCCATTGTGGCTGCGCTGAGTGCGCTGGAGCCGTGATTGTGGCAGTAATCCTGTGCCGGTCACCGGGCTGGGTTGTGAGCCAGCCTCCAGCTTTGCCTTGAATGGGAACCACGGTGGAGCTGTGCAGGGGCACGGAGCAGAGGGATGGGTTAATCCTGCCGCGGTGCCGCTTGTTCTGGAACACCCCCAAAAAGCAGACGTGTCCTGTGCCCGTTGCCTGCATGTACCCTGTGTGTGCCAGGGCTCTGGGTGCCGGGGGGCAGATGAGGATGTGCTCAGAGCTCTCGTGGGAGCAGCAGCCACGTCAGGTTTCGGTTTATTGTTGGCTGGTAGCGCTGCCTCGTACCCTCCTGCTGCTCCCCCGATTGCCCTTTGCTGTGGCTGTTCTCTGCTGGTGGTGCTCTTTGGGCAGTTCCTGGTGGTGCTGATGCTGATTGAGTTGGCCGGTGCCTTGGGGATGGGGAGCAGCCTTGGGGCTGCCAGGGGGATCTCTAGAGCAGGGTTGCTCTTGAGGGCAGGAGACACTCCTGTGTCCATGGGCACTTGCACTGTGGCTGCAGCAGATGCTCTTTGGACTTGCCCAGGCATAAATCTGGAGGAGTTAAGAGGCAGGTGGTGTTGGCAGCCTGAGCCAGATGCTGTAGAGCTGAGACGGGCGAGAGGGGAGCAGTGGCAGACGGGAGGAAGCCAGAGGAGCCGGCAGAGGGCCTATGAAGAGTAGAGGGTTTGGAGGTAGAGGCCAGGGAAGAGACATGTGGCAGGTGAGGGGAGCGATGCACCCAGGAATTGTCAGGAGGCTCCAAACGGTCCTCTCTATGTGCAGCACAGCTCTAATGACGCAAGTGTGGACCGAGCTGCCCCCCTTCTGTTGCTTCTGGGTGTGCTGGGTGAGGCTGCACGGGCGAAACTTGTCAGCAGCTCTGTGCCCTCCTTGGCTGAGGAGGCTGCTGTGCAGAGGGGAGAAGGGCCAAGCTGTCCAGCTGTGTAGGAGAGATTTGTTCCACAGGTCCTTCCACCTCAGGTCGCCTTTGAGCTAAGCACTGTGAGACTAATTGCTGAGATGGTGCTGACCCTGCCCCACTTACTTCCCCATGTCTGAGCACCCTGGGGCCTGGCTCTTGATCTGTTGAGGTCTTTGTTCCCCACTGCTGACTGCTAGGCTTGGTCCTGACTGAGACTTCAGAGGATTTGTGGCAGCAATCCCTTGGTTAAGTTCATGTCATGAGCATAGTCTCTTATTGCTTGGGCCCCGTTTCTAGGAGCTGAGAAATTTGAGGCAGCTGAGTTGTCCATACCTTCATGCTGGTGAGAAGTGTGTTGGGTGGGCCACTGCCTAGCTGTGTTATATCCCATCTTTGGAGAGATAAGACCACCACAGTCTGTGTGAGCAAGCAGTGTGTCACAGGATTCTTGTCTGATTGCAGGGCTCAAAACTGATGATAACTGAGCTCACTGGTAATGTATCACTGCTTTGTTCTATGGGGAGCTGTTGAGCCACAGTAGGAACCATAGGAAGGTACCTCATAATGTCTCTTTAATACTGAAAGTATCCCAAATCCAATTAGTTTTCACTCAACATAAGAGAATCATCAGTTCTCTGCTACCAGTTCCTTTCTGAGGTGTTCCAGATAGCATGACTCGAAAGGGAACATTTGCCCTCTTCCTCACTGAAACTGCAGTTTCTGCTGGCTTACCCTGCACTCATGGCATCCACATCACGAGTGGTAAGGTGGGATAAATGGTGCGTGGACACTGAGGACTAGATCACAGCTATTGGATTCCTACCGGAAAGCAGCAGTAGCAGGACAGTCTCCATTAGCTAGCTCATGGAATTGTTTCGTTTGCTGCCTAGCAAACAAAACTGGTGGTAGACCTTTTGAGTGTGTGTCCCTTAAGGGGTCTTTCTTGTTGGGTACCTTAGCTTAGAGTTGTCCATACTGGTAAATACATGTACAGGGAGGTGGGACCCTGGATTTCTTATAGGGTCTGCATGGCAGTCACATCACACTTTCTAAGAGAAGATTGTTATGCTGCTTTGTGTGGGGATCTGAGTTGTGCCCAGGAGGTAGAGGGTTTTCCTGTGAGGCAGGTGGAAGAGTCTTTTCAGATACCCAACAAGTGCAAGGTATGAATGAGTATTTGTGGTTTGTGTGGATGAGTTTTGTACCTTTTGAGTCTCATCCCCTTTGTTTTTCATAAATGTGCTTGTTGTTGATCTTCTGTTCGGTATTTCTGGGCATGCTTCTCCTGCTTTAGAAAATGCTGTCCTGGGCAGTGGCTGTCATCACTGCTAAGGCAGTGGGACACAACACAGATAAGAAATGTGATTTTTGGTACAAACAATGCCCCATAGGTGATGGAGGAGCAGTAGTTTCTTCTTACAGGGACAGTAAAAAAGCAAGGGAAACAAGTTCATAGCAACCTGCTATGCTTCTGTGGAGAGGTGTTCTTGAACATTTGCCATCCTGACTTCTCCACTGCAGTTCTTCCTTGAGAGGTGCTTCATCCTGGTCTTTGAACTCTTCTATCCAACTCTTGTTCCCTTACACTTTCAGTGTATGTAATTATTCCACAGCTTATTGTTTCACTTTTCGTGTAGGTAATTATTCCATAGCTTACTGTTTCCAAAACTGTCATAGTGAGCTGCACACTGCTGTGACTTCTTCATTGTCAGGAGCTAACTGTGCTGCATGTGCTCCCTGTATAAGCTACTCCTCTCTGAGGGAGCTCAAAAGAACACCTGCAAATGTCAGATTTGTGTCCTTTCTATGGGTGACCACTTAAGAGGGGAATCTGTTGAACAGTGTAGCAACAGCATCCACAAAAATACCTTGGGTTCCTGTGTAGTTTAGGTGTTCCTCTGACTTCTGAAGCCAGATAATTTCAGAAGACTCTGTCATGATGCCCAAGAAGCATAGTCATGTTTAACAGTAAGACTGGGATGCCATCCAGACTAACACCCAGGAAGTGAGGCTGAATGTATCAACTGTAAGACCATCAACTGTTTTATTAGACCTAGGTGCTTTCCTTTTGCTAATGTCTCTTTACTATGTATTTTGGTTTTTGCAATAATTGGGAGAATAAAAAAAATTAGAAACCGCCTGTTGATTTGTCTTGTTACTGCTAGTCAGCTTGTCTTCTAAGCCAGGACATTGTGAGTACTGATCTTGTGCAGGGAGCTTGCTAGAAGCTTGTGAAATAAATTTTATTTCATGTACAGGTCTTGGAAGCAAATGGAAGGCTGTTCAGAGCCAGGAGAATTATTTAAAGCAATTTTATTTCCAATTGTAGGCCTGAGAAAAGACTAACTGTCCCACCACGATTTCAAAAGGAGTTGCAAGTCCACCTGTCCAGAAGCTCTTCTGTAGATTCAAATGGTATGTTTGCCCATTAAGAAAATTTTTGTGGCCTATTCACATTAGATTGGGTGCAGTCTTAAGAAAAATATCCATCTTGGTACTTAGGTTTGGGTGAGAAACTAAGTTCTGTGAGTGAACCTTCTCACTCTGGATTTCATGGTGCTGGGGAAAAAATGTGTGTTTACTTGTCTACCTCTGTCTTCTAGGAAAATCCTTGTTCATTGAGTGTCAAAGCTAATCACAAAGCTTGTGTGAATAGCTTGGAAACAGGAGGAATATGCTTAACTTCACTGCCAGGGTAGGGGTCTGGTATATGAGAGTGAAATCCTGGCTTTTAGGTGTAAGCAACACATTTCTGGACTACCTGTCCAGAAGATACTATTCTATGTGCCTGGTTCCCAGAAGTTGTGCAGTTGCTTTCTTTGAGACCTGTCAGGCTGATCTGTGAAGCTTCAAGTCTGGTAGCAATTATACGCCTCAAAAGGGAGGAGAGGAGTACTAATGAGGCAGCAGTGATACGAACTTCCAGCTGGGATAATGACTGCCCTGCTCCTACGCACAATGTTATACAGCTGTCCAAAGCAGCTGAATAGTTGCTGTCTCTTTCCTTGATCCACTGGCAGATTTCCTTGGATGCAGTAGCACAGGAGGTCTGGGTCCTGGGTTCAAACTTTTCTTCAGGACATATATCTTAGAATGAAAGCCAAGTCTTTGGTCTGTTTTGTATCTCTGTCTGAATTTAGAGCAACATCCTTGGATGTTTGCCTGTGTCTTTGCTGTGGTGTTTGTACTCATAATGATATTATCTTAATTCCCTCTTGGGATGATGCCTCAGTACAGCATGAATGAGAGTTCTGTAACCTCTTCCAGGATCCCATCAGAGGAAAATAACTGCAGTGATTGAAAATTCAGCTTCAGGTCAATAACTAAATATCTCAGGTTTCCATGGCTCTTTCCAATAGAAAGTGACTGGGCGGGAGAGATGTGTTTTGGTGTTACGCTGGGAGCTCCCATGGTTTATTTTTAAGTAGGTAGGTAATCATCTGTCTTTCTCTCTGCTGATGAGTCTGTGTTTACTTCAAGGCTGTATTTTTGTTTATCAGATAACTTGAATACATCCACTGCCGAGACACATACTGTTGCCTCCGGCCCTTCTGCTGCTCCTGTCAGTGAAATTCAAGGTCGCATAAAGGAGATTCTGAGCAAGTGCAGCAGCGGTGTCTGGGTGTCAAAGATGCCACAGATCTACCGGGAAACATACTGGGAGGAGCTCAGCACAGCAGTGCTCCGTCAGCTTGAGAACTGGCCTCATGTGTGCACAGTAAGTGTAGGTAGTTTCTCCTTCCCACACCATTGTGTTTTGTGCTTTTCATTGTTAGTGGGTTTATCTCCTCTTAAATCCATAAGCTACCAGTAAATCCTGCATGAACAGTCTTATGTCTGCATATAGACTTTTCCACAGGTTTTTATCACATCTTAGGTCAAGGTTATGGAATTTGCTGTGCAAGTTAGGCTTATGATATAATAATAGATGAAATGTGATAATGCTGGGGGGGGAGGCATTACAGCTCCAAAACCTCCTGGCAACCCCCACCCCCAATGTCTGTTACCCTGTCTGTTGTCTGATCATCAGAAGTGTTTTTGTCCTTCATATTAAGAGCTGTGCTTTTACATCTTTTTTTCTGCATTTAAGGCATAATGCAACTCTGCATCAAGGCTTTGTTTAGCCTTATTTTAACAGGAAAGTCGTATCAATGAACACTTAACTTCAACAGCATCTGTCAAACTGTGGCAACAGAAGGATACTGAAGTAATGAGAGTATCTGTCTTCTTGAAGTGACTTTTCATGTACATAAAAATACTTGTAATATTGCGTAATAACTTTAAATGCCCCCAAAATTTCACTGTGATTAAATAATTGCTCTTCAGCAATAACCTCATTTGCATGTGTGTATGGTATTGTGCATTTGTACGATATTTTAGCGCATACATAAAAGATACCTGTGACATGTGACATGTGACATCTTGCTATGGATATCAGTAATGTTTGCAGACAGCAGTACTTTGTTTTGATGGTTGATGAGCGGTTCCTGTGTTATCCACAGAGCAAGCTATTATATTTTCAGTTACTTAATTCATGCAGCAAATTTTAGTCTTTTTTGTAGCTCATGTTGCAGACAAAATGTTGCTGTTAATCCAGAATCTTTGGTCTGTGTTCATTGTCCATTTGCTTATTATCTGTTGGGTGTACCTCTTTTTTCTAGCAAGCAAATGGTTATTTTAGTGCAAATAAGCAGTCCTTAAACCTGTGTAAACATTGTAATAGAGCAGGCACAGCACAACAATAATCGGAATCATCAAGTTGTCTTGACACAGCCAGTCTTGTTGTAGAGAGCTGTTAATGAGCCTGTAAGGGCCACCATCATTTTCTGACTTATGTAAACTGTAGTCATGGCTCTGGCCAGGCCCAGGGACCCAGGCCTTCTCATATGAAGGCTATGAAACGTCTTTTAAATGTAATCAGTGTTTATTCCAGGTTCAAATATGTTGTCTGCAGGTGCATAGCTGTCTGCAGGTGCACAGCTCTGTAGATCCTTTGAAATGCCAGAGTGCAGACTACTGACACTTTCAGTATCAGTAAAGACGCTTCCATGATTAATATTTGAATTATTTATGCTGGGTACTTACATGGGAGTGGCTGCCAGCCTCAGAACAGGAAAAATGCCTGGTGTTTCTCTCAGTACCTTCTTAACAAAACAGCATTGAATGCATGCTCATCAGTAGTAGCTTAGCTGCGAGCCAGCAGTCAGTAAACCTTGCAATATGCCTTTAGCATTGCCAAGCCAGTCATTTGAGGATTCTCCATTGGACAGTCATGTCTTGGGTAACTTGGATCCCTAAACTTTTCTCTGAAAGAAATTTGATTTTTTTACATCTGGGAAATTATAATTTCTGTGTTTAGCTTACAATCACCAGCAATGGAAACTTTTCCTATCTACTCAGCTGGAGGGAGAGAGAATACTACAGCAGAGATATGAGAGTTGAGAGGAATGCAGGCTTGTAAACAAACAAGGTTTTTTGGTGAGGATGTTTGGGTTTGGGTTTGTTTTTGTTTTGGAAGTCACAAATAATCCAAAATTCGTAATAAATTTACTTTCATGACCGGCAACATATCTGGTGGTTCCCTTTGCAGTCTAATTATAAACTCCCTTACTGAATTGTATGTATGTTTAAGACTTTGTACATGCTCAGCTTTTCTCTTTTTGATAACTTGAACTCTGTGAGTGATTCAGGAGATGGTGATTCAGATACGGCAATTCAGGAGAACACTAAATTCCTATTTCTATTCTCAAAACATTTACTTGAATTTCCAGACCTCTTTTTGAAAAGCTTTTAGAGAATTAGGCAGTCCTAGTCCTGGGACATCAGGGAAGGTGCTTGAATGGATGGATTAAAAGATTGGTTAAAAGACTGGAAATGGAGCAAGACTAAAATGATTTAGCAATGCCTTCAGAAAGGCAGAAGTCAGAGTGGTATTCCACAGAGGGGATACTTGGACAGCTGCTGGTCAGGATTGCACTAAATGAGTTGGTAAGGGGTGCAAGTAGCAATTCAGCTGACTGTTCAGGGTTGTAAAGATCAGGGCTTTCTCAAGAAGTACGGAAATTCCTATTACCAGGTTGCTGGCTCATAAAATTGCAACTGAGACTTAACTGCAGTAATGGACAGGAAGAACTCTTTATGTTAAAAAAATGTTGGTTCTCTCCCCATCTGCTCCCTGTGTGGACTGTTAAGCTTGGGAAAGGAGACCCTAACATTTATAATTTCATGAAAATGTTGGCTCAGTATGAAAAAATGCGAATTATAAGAAGTACTTGAAAGTTAATAGAATAGACCATTGAACGGACCTATGAATGATCACCTAGGCCAACTGCCCGACCACTTCAGGGCTGACCAGAAGTTAAAGTCTGTTACTAAGGGCATTGTCCAAATGCCTTTTAAACAGTGACAGGTTTGGGGCATCAACTACCTATTTAGGAAGCCCATTCCAGTGTTTGACCACCCTCACTGTGAAGAAATGCTTCCTAATGTCACATCTATCCTCGTCTACTCACAAATAGAAAGTCCAGGAGGGCATCTTTCTTAGTTGGCTCACTCAGTACTTGTGACAAGAAGTTACCTTCCACAAACTTCAAGCATTTCCCAGAGTTTCTTGTCACAGCAGTGTGGTGTTCACAGCTGATGTCTGGAAAGTTGAAGTCTCTGGAAAGTAGAGCAAAGGGCTACTAATTCAGAGATTTCTCTTGATAGCACAGATGAGTTATTCTACAGGCAATCATTCTGGCTGGATAATCACTAGTAGACACCCACAATGATATCTGCTTTGTTTTCCATCCCCTTAATCCTCACAGAATCAGAATAATTAGGGTTGGAAAGGACCTTAAGATCATCTAGTTCCAAGCCCCTTGCCATGGGCAGACACACCTCACACTAAACCATGTCACCCAAGGCTCTGTCCAACCTGGCCTTCAACACCACCAGGGATGGAGCATTCACAGGTTCTGTGTGCAACCCATTCCAGTGCCTCACCATCCTTACAGTAAAGAACTTCTTCCTTATATCCAATATAAACTTTCCGTGTTTTAAGTTTGAACCTGTTACCCCTTATCCTATCACTACAGTCCCTAACGAAGAGTCCTTCTCTAGCATCCTTATAGGCCCCCTTCAGATACTGGAAGACTGCTAAGAGGTCTCCACGCAGCCTTCTCTTCTCCAGGCTGAAAAGCCCCAGCCATAAGGTTGGCATCAGCCCACCTCACAAGTATGTCAAAGTCCCTCTGGATGGCATTCCTTCCCTCCAGCGTATCGACTGCACCAAACAGCTTGGTGTCATCGGCAAACTTGCTGAGGGCGCACTCAATCCCACTGTCCATGTCACCAACAAAGATGTTGAACAAGACCAGTCCCAACACCGATCCCTGAGGGACACCACTTGTTACTGGTCTCCAGCTGGACATTGAGCCTCTTTGCATACGGCCATCCAGCCAGTTCTTTATCCACTGAGTGGTCCACCGATCAAACTGATGTCTTCCCCAATTCAGAGACAAGGATGTCAAGCGGGACATCCTAAAGTCTCTTAACTACATCACTGCTAACTGTGAGGGCTGTTCAGTCAAATCTCTCCTTACATACTGCACAACTCCTCCACCTTGCCTGCTCTGCCTATCCCTTCTGAACAGCCTGTAGCCTTTCATCCCAGCACTCATGGGACTCATTCCACCAAGTCTCACTAATACCATTGGCATCATAGCTTTGGGAACTGAGCAGCACTTCTCATAGCTTTGGGAACTGAGCAGCACTTCCAGTTCACCCCACTTGTTTGTCGTATTGCATGTGTTGGTGTATGAGCATTTCAGATGTACTCCTGAGCCCTTCATGCTCTCAAGAGCAATGTAAATACTCCTGCTAGCATGGCCACCCTTGGGCAATGCCATGACAACCCTTGGCTTACTTTCAGCTCTCCTGTTGGCATCCCCTTCCCTCAGTGATTCTAGTTTAAAGCCCTCTGTCAGTCCAGCCAGCTTATAGCCAAAGATACGTTTCCCCTACTGGGACAGATGGATCCTGTCAGGCTCCGTTATACCTTGTGCCTCAGAGCACAAGGTTACAAACCCTGAAGTTTTGGTGGAAACACCAGGCCTAGGGCCAGCTATCTGTATCTTGGGCTTGTCTGTTTCTTCCAAAATCTCGCCATTACTAGGAGGATTGAGGAAAATACTACCTGTGCTCCTGAATATTATAGCATTCTTCCCAGGGCCCTAAAATCTCTTTTGATCAACTTTAGACTTTTTCTTGCAACATCAGTAGTATCCACATGAAAGAGCAGGGGTGGATAACAGTCTGAAAGCTTTACTAAGCTACTCAAGTCATCTGGTGACATGTCTAATTTGGGTCCCAGGCAGGCAGCAGACTTCCCTGAAAAGACAGTCCAATCTCTATGCTTATTAATAGAGGAAAAGAGGGCAAACACTGCGCCACTGGAGAAACATATCAAAATCGGGTGTGCTCCTCCCATCTTTATTCAGAAAGTACACAAACAAAAACTGAGAGATCGAGCAGAGTGAAGTGGTGATTCAGAAGGTGATGGGTAAAGATAAGTAATGGATTCTGTATGGGCCACAATTAAGTTAAATCATTTAAGTAGGGAAAGATAGAGATATGGGGTATAAAATAATAGAGACCTGGGGAACGTAAATGGAGAATGATTATCATCTTGAGATCAAAAGAAATACTTTCACTGATGAATGGATGATCCCTGGCTTCAGTCATCAGGATCTTCTTCTTTCCAAAGAAACTGTCACTAACTGATAGTGCCTGAAGTATTGAGTGTCCAGCATATGAGGAAGAGGTACCACTACATTTGTCTTACATGCTATGCTTTTTCCCTAGGCACCTGCTGTTGTCAAAGAGGATGTCAGGCTAGGAACATCTGTGTTCTGACCAAGTGCAGCTCTTCTAATGTGCTGATTCAAGCTGCCTGTAATTATTTCACAGGTGATCCTTTCTGACCAGTCTTGGTGCTAGCTTCCTTCTAATAGTAGCCTTTTAAACGCTTGTACATCAATATGGGAAGACAACAAAATCCATCAGTCCTGTGTTGTTTGTCAGGTGAAGCTGCCTTCTATTATCTTTTTCTCCATTTGTCTTCCCAAGTTCCTTCTTGTAGCTAGAAGGAGAAAATAAGAGGCAGACATCTTTTAAGTGGCAGAAAGAACGGATGCATTCTTCCAGAGTTTTCTTGTAGTAATGTCTGCCTTGGTCCTTCGGATTTCTCAAGGAGCTGGTGGAAAAATGAAACTCCCATTCTGAACTGGGAAATTCCAGTTATGCTGGAAGAAATATACTAACTCTTCAGCAGTTCTAGAACAAAGACGTTCTCTTTTATAAAACATCCTACTGCCTCTGGCTGTCAATCAGCTTAGACATTGTCTGGTGTTACCAGAGCCCAGTTTCATTTCCAGTAATCCACTATTCCTCAGTGGGTTGTCTTAATGCTTTTTAATAAGCATATGGCTAAAAAATATGTAATACCTGAGCATATTCTTTATCAGTCAGCTTGCCCAGGGCTGTATCCAGTTATGTTTTAAAAACAAACACTCAACAGCCTTTCTGAGCAACATATTCCAGTCCTGTTCCTGTCCTATTCCTGTCCTGTTCCTTCTTCCCATATGACAGAAGGTTTGGCTGAAGACAAGACTTTTAGTGTGTCCTTTTGGCATTTGGCGTAAGAAGTTAGATGTTGTAGCTTCCCATGCAAAACAGCTGATTGTGTATTGGACTAGAAGCTGTAACAGCTGAAGTGTAAAGGATCAGATTGGCAAAAACAGTGGGACTGGGAGTTCTAGTGATCACCTCTGACAGAGAAAAGACAGTCAGCCAAATTTATAGATGCAAGATTCTGCTGATCAAGGCCAGGAATGCCTTCCTTGCTGGTTTGAGTTCCAGCTTGCTGGGAGTTGAACTTCAGGTACTATTGAGGAAAGTCAGAAAGATGAGAGCTGCCTTCACACTGAAGCATTTGTCTAAGGTACCTCAGCAAAATGTGCCTGTATGCAGTCTATGTGTGTATGCCATGGTAGCTAGCTTCTGTGTTGCATATTTAAATGAGATCTGAAAGAGTTAATGCATCACACGTCTGGTGAATTATTCTTGCTGAATCAGAGTGATAGTTCTGATCAGTGTGTTCTAGAGGAGTTGTTGAAGAGCCATTTGATACCAAGAATCCTGAAGCCAGACTTCTGTTTGCCACGTACGGTGGTACTCTGTCATTGACATTCAATACTAACTTCCACTGTGTGTTTCCTTTCCCTACCTTGCTGAAGAATGGCAGAAAATAGCTGCATATGTTAGTTGTGGGTGTAACAGCGAAAATGAAGGACACCTTTTCTGACTAGAAACACTAGTTTCAAGGAGTTGTCTTCTCTACTGCCTTCCTGGAAGATACTGATGCTGTAGGAGTTTTCCAGTGTATCTGGTCTTTCATCATCACTGTACACACAATCAGACAGGACTTGCTGTTATCTTGGTCGTTCTGGCATCACAGAGTGGATCCTCTCTTTTGATTATATGTATTAATGTAGTGGTTTACTTATACATTGTCAAGCAGACATATACAAAACTTTTGTCTTAACACACACAGGATCATGTCTGCATTTGTCCTCTCCATGTATGTATGCCAAAAAGAGAAAACTTGCTCTCTACTTGCATTCCACTGGATTTAATCAGTTGCAGCATCAGTATTTATCTTAGGAGTATTTTTTCACTTGAAGCTTTACTTTTTTGGGCTCCACATTTTTAAGAGCTCATTCTGTTACTCAGGCCCAGAACAAATGTGTTTTTCTTCTGTGTAGAACGACATAAGTCTGTATTGCCTTGGTAATACATTCTGACAGCTGTGGACTTTGCTTTGTCCTCTCTAATGGAAAGGTGACAGTAGGCATGTTGTGCTTGCAAAGCAGACATGCCAGCCACACTAATGGGAAGTACCTTGCAGGCAAATCTATAAACCCAACTAGAAACCAAGTTGAGATATTTGTACTAAAAAAGGGCATCTGCTTTGAAGTACTGCTCACAAGTGAAACTGTTTGCTTCTAATTAAAAGTTTCTATAGTGTTGTGCATCTTTGAAGGTGTCTTGGCCATAGCACTGTTTGGAGGAGTCTGTTGCATATTGAACATTAACTTCTATGGAAGAAACTGTATCTTAATGATGTACATCTGAGCTTATTTGTACCTAAGCACAATGTACTGAAACCCTGTACTGAAACAGCATTTTGCTGTCTCTAAATGGTTTGCTCAGTCAGTGTCTATAGTCTTTTCTAAACAGAGCTTCAGTGCCTAAAAAACCTCAGAGCTATTATTGGAATTAAGAGGTTTAAAGATCTGTAAGGATCTTCTCTCTTTATTCTGCTGCTAGTCTTTAGTGTGTAAGGTTTAATACTCCTGTCAGCTAAAATTTATTCATCTCTGTTGCAGCACTAGTTAAAAAGAGCTATGTAAGAGAAAAGGTACATAAAGGTAGACCTCTGCTTTTTTCAGGATGAACTGTGATACATTCCAACACAACCTTCTCAAACAGATTTTTGTCCTTATAATGCCAGTATTTTCTGAAGCTAAATGTTTCCTTGGCTGGTCGTTTAAACAAGTTCCTCAGTCTTGTATATGGACACCTGGGACATCCTTATCAGTTCCTCTGTATCTAGGATGTCATTACCTGCCAAGGAGTTGTGCGCTGATTTTTTCTCTGGGCCACATAATATACTTTGGTCTCTTGACTGTGTATCAAAGCACATGTAAGGCCTTGATAAGTTTTTGTTTGTTTTTACCAAGCTCCTTTGTCTGTGGTTCAGGAGGCACATAATATTTCTTATACCACAGGGTACAACTATAGGTTCTTCCTGTCATGAATCATTGAAGACTTTTTGGTCCTTCTAAGTTGAATGGCCAGACATGTTTTGTCACCTCTTGTATCAAACTGATTAGCAGAGATGCTTGAGAACTTGATGAATGTACATTGAAGTCCTTTATATTATTTGTTTATATTTTGTCCTATAGTAGATATGTATCCTTTAGCAGATGGGTGTCTGTAATGCACTATCTCTCCCCTCCCCCCACTTAAGAAGAATGTCTCCTTGGTTTAGTGAGCCTACTTGGAAAAACTTAGTCTTAAAGCTTGTGGACTCTTTCACATGAATTCAGGGAGTTGAGGGTTGTGAGAGATGTTCGTTTGCTTTCTAATCTTATTCTTGCAGAAAATATTACTGCTTTGGTTTTCATTGATAAGGAAGGATTCAGACATGCCACCATGATTACATGAGAATTCTCTAATGTAGTTAAAATTTTTTTATCTATGAAAACTGTTCCCTTTGTCTCTATTTTAGATAGCACATATGGTAATATTCATGGCAGTTGATGAAGACCTTTTGGCAAGAACCATTTGATAGTCTTCTTTTGCACCAGTAGACAGTGTAATGAGCAACAAGGATATGGATGTGCACTTGTGTAGTAACACTTTGGTGGTTTTGATGACTCTCTAAACTCAGGTCATCATGTGGCAATTTGGGATGAGTGTGAAGAGATGCACATAGGAAAAAGTACGTGGTTCTTGACACAATAATGACCTTCCCTCCTCCCATTTTTTTCAATGTCTTGTAACTAAATATACTTCTCTCATTTGTGTTATCTTGATGAGTTATATGTATTATTCTTGTTATGTACGATAATAGTCTTCTTTGTTACACTTCCATTGTATGCTGCTGAGACAGAACAGCATAGAATGGCTTTAGCAACCTTTATAAAGTTCCGATGGATATGGACATCAATATTGTAAGGTAAATGCTACCCCTGAGCAGTAGCAAGTAATTCAGCTAGTCAGTGTTTTTTTCAGTGGTCTGCCTCAGAAAAGGACTTTGGTGTGATGTACATCCAGGAAACTGACGAGAATTGTTTCTTCTGAGGAACATCAAGGTGGAGCTACATAAACCTTAATAACTTTATTGCAGGACTTGTTCTTGCTTTGGAACCAATATGGAAACACTGAGAGCTTTTGTTATCTCAATTCTACATAGATATTCCTGCTAAGTTACAGTTAGGTCGATCTAGGTTGAAACTGCATAGCTTTAGGAACTTGAATTTATTGTAAGTTTACTTCTACAGTTCTCAAATGGTTCTTTTAAGGATGTACAGAAGTTAAGGATGACTTCTGAGCATGTGAGATGCCTATTGAACTTCGCAAAGGGTCGAAACATGGACTGGCAAAACACAGGAGCCTGGAGGGAGGCTGTGGGTATAGTTCAAAGTGGCCTAATCAGATTTATAACAAAATTTATTATGAAATTTATTCCTTAATTTCAGAACCATTTGAAAAAAAAGAAATTCCTCGAGCATGTCAGCAGATAGGCTTTCAACACTGCCTGACGGGTGTCCTCTTGTTTCAGAAGTATACCATGAAACCCCCTTTCCCTCAGTGAGATGCAACAGAAACTTTCATTTATGATCTGTTTACCTGTATGGATGACCAGGACAGGGGGGTGCTAATGTGCAAAAGACCTAAGTTTATGGAGTGTGTCATCGTCTTCTTGTCCTTCTAGGAGAAAAGAGAGACGAGACATCTTTGGAAGCAAGTCTTGAGTTGTGTTACGTAGCTCAGATATTTGCCCTGTACTGATGTGGTCATATGTGTTTGGTATCCTTCAAAATGGAGTTGAAAGCATTGCAAGAAATACTATGCTGTAGTAACTACCTCAATCTTACTTTCCCTCTGGATACCCACTTCAAAGTCTATAAAATGTAACTAGCAAAATGGATTACACTTAGAGATGCAACTGATTATTGACTATACTTTTTGTTTCCAAGGTGGAGAAAGTACACAGAGGTGATCAGGTGGATGGGCTTCTTTATCCTGCTGAGAAAATAACACCAACAGCAAAATGTGATACAGAGCAACACAAAGCATCTCAGAATGTTACTTCTTCGAAAGCAGACCCCTTGTTAAAACCAAGTATGGAGAGCACGCCTGCATCACTTAGTAGTGACTTCAAGCAGAAAATTGTCAACATTTTGCTGAAATATTCTAGCGGTCTTTGGGCTAATGCACTTCCCAAATTGTACCAGGACACCTACCAAGTAAAATTTCCAGAAGACATTCTAAATAATCTAGAGCTGCTCTCAGATATATGTATAGTGGACTATGTATCTGAAATCCCCAAAAAGGCCATCCTCTATGCAAAACCCCAAAGATTCATTGACCCAAATCTGAATGTCACTGAGAGAGTCCAGAGGCATGGTGGTATGAAAGCTACAGCTGAACAACAGTATGAAGAATCCAAGGACCATTATCCAGAAAACATAACTGTTCCTCCTTTAACCATTCCATCGGAAGGATCTGTGTCCATCATGGTGTTGGAACTCAAAAACACTAATGAGGTCCTAATTAGGCAAGTCTGTACTTCAGAAACTCTTTTTTTTTTCTTCATTTATGAATTCACATATTAATATTGTGCAGGTCTGCTGTAAGAGGACAGATGAACAGGAGGTTGCAGGATTTTATTTACTTATTTTGATAATGGAAATTAATCCTTTTGTTTGGGTGCTTAAATGAAAATTTTCTGTAACTTTTTCTGTGCTGATCTGATCTGTTCTATCATTTGCTTGTCTGAGAATCAAAGCAGATTTGACTTGCCATTGGAGACTTTTTAAAATAGCCCTATTATAACACATAGTAGTATTCAGATATTGCTGCAATACTCATATTTTTTATTTCAGTAACTAACTTACTACTGACTAAGCATGACTTGAATGTATTCAGATTACACTGCAGTTTTCACTTCTGGGGACAGATGAGCTTCCAACAATAAACTACTAATGATTTTTTGGTTTGGTTGCTAATCAGCCCAGTCTTGAAGGACTGTATAAACGTAAGTTGTAGTGGCTGTCTTATGTTATTGTACTGTTTAAGGAAATACTATGATAAGCTCTCTATACGTCATTGCTAGGATAAAACACACAAATCCTAGCAGTTCCTTAAAACTAAAAAAACCCCAAGCAATCAAACAAGAAAAAGTCCCACAAAAGTTTTTTATAGAAGATACTCCTTTTTGAAAATCATTTACATTGGGCCTAATCTTAAAAAGTTCTATATGTCACCTCAAAGATGAACTGAGTAACTGTGTGGCAATAGACTATATTGACAGCAGTCTGTTTTTTCCTGCTAGTTTCTGCAGTTTCATCTTTCATTAGGTAGTTTCAGTCATTCAGAGGTCCTGGTTAGGATCAAAATAAGTATGTGTGGAGTTTAGTTACAGATCCTTTCACTATACCCTGTTGTTTACTACTCGTTGACAGTATTCAACACACTTGCCTTGAGGCTGAAATTTAGATATCCTTTTTCTCTCTAGCTATGAGTAATGTATTGGAATACTCAACCTTGAACTTTATGTGCTATTCCATTGTTCAGGTTCCCAATGGTGATAATCTGTAGTGAAAATCCCCATATTTGGGGGTTATGAGAGACATTCTCATTTGAGAATGTTGCCATCTTTGTTTCAGCTGCTAACAGTATTCCTATTTTGTGTTTTTTCTCAGATAAGCTTTTTTTGTACATTGCTTATACATTGATTTTGTATACTGGTCTTAAAAAAAAATTTAAGGCAAGATTCCTCATCCATCATTAACATGTGTACTGTCTCTGGCTGGATGAGTCAGTCATTTTAGCAAAGAAGATACAGCTGAAGTTTGTGAGTGAGCCTAAGCTTAAAAAAAAAGAAATCACAGGAAGAAGAGCTACATCAAAGAAAAGAGAGGCTTTATGTGTTATGTTGTTCCTGTGAGAGTTCTGTTTGAATTTAGTCAAAGACATGGAACATAATGAAGATTAATAGTGCCAGGAAAGACAGCCAATTTAAAACATGTAGTTATCTATACTTAGAAATACTGAAGTAGACATGATGCATATTGCATATTTTGTATTGGGAAGAGAAGGAATAAATTATCTGGGTATTAATTCTGCAAAACTCTTTCCTTCTTACTATACACCTGTTAATTCTGGCAGCATTGATGACTTGCTCTATATGTGAAGTAACGAATCTTAGCTTTATAATGTTATTTTAAGGATGTTTCCACTAATTATTTGGGGAAATGGTTCAAATCTCATGGATTAAAATACCATATGACACAGATCAGATGAGGTTGATTAAGTTAAAATTTCTCTAAATCAGCAGTTCCCAAATTTTGGACCAAGGTTCTTGGACAACATTAAAGTTTCTGAATTTGTCAGCTCTGTGTTAGGTATGTGTTGGTGATTAGTGGTTTCTTGGCACTAGATACAGAAGTGACTCCTTAGGGTTATGTATGTACTACATGGGCAAGGTCATCTGTCTTCAAGATGAAACTATCCCTGAACTGAGTAGTTCACAAGAAAATGTTCATGTGGATGTATGGGAAGGAAACAATGCATGGGCTCGTCTTCCCTGTGCATGAAAGATCCTGAAGGTGACCTGCAGTCACCTTATCATGATCCGTACAAGAACGGTGTAGCTGTTTTTTTGTAGGATCAGTAAACTCGAGATTGTTTTTTGTCTTGGGGATGGAGCAATATCTCTTGCGGCTGAGCATTGTTTGGCTGAAACCTTTAAACTGCAGCACTAATTAAGACTAAGTTGAAAGATTTGGTGCTATTTCAATTTTGAGGCAGTATGGTTCTATAAATTCTGATGTAGTCAGAAAGAAAGAGAGGAAATAAAACACTCCTAGATATTTGCTGTACATCTACAACAGTGTGATTGCAGGAAAAGATGATAAGCTAGGTGCTACATTTGAATTCTCACAAGAATTTGCTATAAGCTTTTATTCTCAACTTGAGCTTCTGTGCTACAGTTCAGATGCTTTTTTCCCTCTTTTTACCTTTTTGAAGAGACAGAATTTTATAGCTTGTTTCACTATGGAAGCATACCCCCTGTTCCCTTCACAGTGAAGCTGCAAGCCTTACTTGACATGTAAATTGGTTCCAGCTAAGGGTAAGAGTGGTGCTGAATGCACACGTGCAGTGTCTGGCCACCTGCACACCTGCTTAGTCTCTAACTTTTTTTGTGTGTGTGTGTTGCTTTTGAAGATTATTTTCTAAAGAATCTGAACAATATTTTTTCAATTGGTTTTGAGAGGCTGAAAGCTTCTTCAATGCAATGCTCAGCTATTATCAGAAAATAGCTAGTGAGACAGGAAATCCTGCACGATTATACTACTTTCTGTTAAGATACTCCTACTAGCTGTTAAGTGTACCTATAAAACAAATGTCAGGAAATAAATTTTTAAGTAGCATGCAAGTGATTGGTGCCCCACTCCATGTCCATTACGAAGTAGATGACTGCTTACATAGAAGGACAAGGGCTGTTATTCTGAAAAGCGATATATAATTGGATGGTGAGGTAGTAGGCTGTCTTTAGGAGAATGAGGATTCCCTGGAATATGATCAGATTTAAGTTAATCTTTGTAATAAAGTTAGCATAGTATGTCATAGTACAGTATCTGCACTAATCTTGGGCATATAGCAAACCTTCAGAATAAACCCAGATGTTTATAGGATGATAATCTGTGTGGTAGGCATGAGCAGTATTAATCACTCCATGAGCAAGTTAAAATAGTAGCTACTAATCAAATTTGGGATTAAGTTTTCCTTTTGTCTGCTTTAATCTGACTTGTTTCTGAAGCATTCATCTTCCCAGTTGGAGTTTTTAGTAAGTTTAGGTACTTTATTAAAGAAGATCTATGCAACACAAACTGCTTCAGTATGAACCATTAGGTAGCTTAGCATCAGGATTGTTCTGAAGGTGAAGAGTAAACAGCACATGGTTTGACAGCTGATGGTAAAGTTATTTTAAGAGGTTTTGATCAACCTTAGTGAAAATCAGATTAAGCTGTAGTTTGTATATGACGAAGTAACTTCAGAGGTGACATATTAGTCCTCTTTTATACTTGGTCCCAGGTACTACTGTGCTCTTGTGGTCAAGTTGCTCTATATGATTGTAATAATCAAGTAAGAGCTTTTAGTAAAAATCCAGTGTAGCATGTTGGATTGTGAAGTGCTGAACCACATTTATCTGTCGACAAAAGTACTGAATTATATGTCAGTTACTTTTCAATAGCCCTGTTAATGGAAAAAGAGTTTGGATACCTGTATGCTTAGAAAATATATATCTCCATAATTTACTCATATTCAAATATGCATATATATATGTTCTTAGGTTTTTATTCAGCTTTTTGAAGTTGCATCCTAACTCTTGTGGTGGTTTGTTTTGGTTTTTTTTGTTTTGTAAAATACTGTAGGTATGTGGGCAAAGATTATTCTTCTGCCCAGGAGCAAATGGAAGATGACATGAAAGCATACTATAGTCAGAATAGTAAAGTGTCACTAGCGCAATCTTTGAGCGTTGGGCAACTTGTTGCAGTACATGCTGAAGAAGATGCCTGGTTGCGTGCTCGGATAATTTCTCTAGAAGACAACAGAATAAAGGCAAGCAATTACTTCCTTTGGCACTTGTAGAAAGACTTGGAACAATCTTGGCTTTTAGATACACAGTCAATTCCTAAATTTGCTGCACTTAGGGTTTTAATATGGGGCTTAGCCTTACAGCGCTTGTGTGCTGAAATGTACCATTAGTAGTCTTGCAGGGAATGGATGTAATAGCACTATTTGGAGTGGGACAGAGGAAGGAAAAGGAAAGAACAGAATCCACTTGCTGGTAGATGTTGTTTGAAGTCTTATACTCAAGTATCTATTACACGCACTAGATAGCAAGACGATTAGAAACATACTTGTGTTTCCTTCCATGTAGATCTTGCAACTCTGGGAGTTCTATGTAGATTATGTAACTCCTGTGTTACACTTTCCTGGGCCAAATAGACTACTTGCCATTTGCATTGAAACTTGACCATATGATAGAACTTTCAAACTTGTCAGTTATTTCTTGCTAGTCAGACATTTAATGATAACTTTTCATATTTTGTTTCTTCCCCAAGTTACGTGACTTTTTACTCAGGTCTGTTTAACGTACTTCTGAAGTTGATCCAGTTCATAAATACTTAAATAGCACATGTATTAGAATTGACAATTTTCGGAAAATTAGTGTGATACCCTTCAGCTAGAACTTGGAGGGGAGTGTCGGAACTCAGTTTTGTGAAACATGGTTGGATTTAGAGAAGTGTCAAGGACAATTGGTAGTAAGTTTGCCTCCAATTTCTCTCTAGCCAGAACTATCAGCCAAAAGGAAGCTACTGCTTTATTGCAGTGTTTGCTGATTATCCTCTGATGCAGCGTTCAGGCTCCCTTTTCAAGTTTGTTATGCATGATACAGTTTACAAAAAAAGTTGTAAAAAGCCCTGTCAAAGCCTTCTTTCACTTCAGCTCAAATTATTTGTTGCCAATCAGCAGTTTCCTGTTTTCCTGCATTGGCTGTGGTATTTATATCAAAATTACTGTAAGCATAAATCAAAATTATTGTCTTCACAGTGTAAAAACAAAATGCAGAACATAAAATGGCACTTAAGTGGTGCTTGACTTTTCAAGACTTTCAACACTTTACAAATAAAAATTGCTGCTCTATTACCTTTCTCCATGTAGTTGAGGTAACTTATGCTGTTCCAGTACTGTTCCTATTAAAAGCTGAGATTCCTTGGAGCAGTTGGAGAGGATGATTTTTCAAGATCTTGAGAACAGAGATCCCTGAAAATACAAAACATTCAAGCAGTGAAAGAAACGTGAGCTAAATGTTGCATAGTAACAAAGTGATTTGTTTGTGGCTGCACAGAGAATGTGGTAACTGAGTACATTTTCCCTGGACTCAAGAAAACATACCTTCAATTGTATTTGTGATCTTATGCTTTTATTCCCTTTTTCATTATCAGGTATGCTATGTTGATCATGGCTTCAGTGACTTTGTTGAAAGCAACAGTGTGTACAAACTACAGAAACAGTTCCATTCACTTCCATTTCAAGCTGCAAAATGTAAACTGGCAGGTAAGAGAAATCCAGTGTTGACTATATACCTTACTGCTGCACAGTTTACAGATTGAAACACCTGGGAGTTATGATCCTTGTTCGTAATACCTCTATATATGTTAGATTTTATTCAAGACAGGTAGTCTAAACAGATGCAGGTTGGCATGGAAAGAAAGGAAGGAAGGGAAAAGAAGGAAGGAAGGAAGGGAAAAGAAGGAAGGAAGGAAAATTAAGAAAGGAAGGAGGGAAGGGAAAGTAAGGAAGGGAGGGGAAGTAAGGAAGGAGGAAAGGAAGAAAGGAATAAGGTAGGTTTTATAGAGAAATGTTGATATTAGAAGGCATGTATTTCTGTAATAGAGCTTAGTTGTTTCTGCACTTGGCTTGGATGTCTTTTATCCCTTTAATATATGTGAGAAAAATAAGGAAATGGTTGCTGTTATGTGAAGCAATATATTAGCACAACTCCTTTTTTCCACAAATGTGGAAATTTCCTTTTGTAGCCAGGTCAGGCAATATTCCTAAATATCACTCCTATTGTAGAGTTATCCTTCTCTTTTTAATACTTGCATATTTGCAGACTTCCTAGGCTCTACTGGAAATTATTTAGCTTCCTAAAGCTGGTAGGCATTTCTGATTTTTTTAGAAATATTTTATTTTAAATATATAAAATTGCCAGGAATTAGCTTGGATTTTGCTTGTATGTTTTAATACTTGGATGCATTATTCCTTTTTTCTCTACGCATTTGCCTTGACTCTTTCTGAAGAGGGTCTTCTTTTTGTTTTTTTTTTTTTCATTCCCTGAAGATGGCTTTCTGTCTTAAAAAGGTGGAAATTGAGCAGAATACAAGTAGCGGTACATCCTGATTCTTGAAAAGATTCCTGTTGTGAGCACAGACCTGATCATTATTTTTCCTTTTGAATAAAGTGATACATAAAAAGTACTATCTGTCTTACAGGACTGGAAGTCTTCTGTGATGATCCTCTCCTAGTGAAGGCTGTGGAGTTGCAGACATGCTCCAAGATATTTGCTGTGGAAATACTGGAAAAGAGTGACATTCCTCTTCTTGTTCTCTATGACACTTCTGGAGAAGATGATATCAACATCAATGCTACTTGTCTGAAGTCATTGTATGACAAGTCTCTTGAATTGCACCTACAGGTACCGTTTTCCTGTTTCCTTCTAAATTCATTAAAAATTGTTGACTTGAATGGACAAAACGCTCAGAAATTTGCTAGGTCTGTGTATGTGGTTTGCTCCCCAACTTTCTGTCAAAATCTTACCGTTGCAGGTAGATGCACTGTATACACATGTCAGAGTAACCAGCGTTTTCTCTGATGGAAGCCTGTATTGCCAAGTGCCATCTAAAGGCATGTCCAGACTTTCTGAAATCTTGCAGAAACTGGAAGACTATTTCCGTTACAAGGTAGGTTCTATGGTGAGAGAAGTGGCAAAGTCATGTAGCCTTTCTTCAGAGTGTACCAGTGATTTTCCTTGCACGTAAGTTGAAGTAGCAATGGACTATTCTAAAAGGCTACAGATTCTCTTTATATTTTTTGGGAGGGCAACCATCAGTTTAAAAAGTGTCTTTTGATAATGTTCACAAGCTGTCTTTAAGGCTTGAGTAACTTTATGACTTCCCCTGAATACTTAGAACAGTAACAATATGGCTCATAATGGGAAACTCCCAGTGGAAACTGCATTAGATTGCTACAAAGCCTGTGGAGATCCTGCTATTTTTTTTCTGGAAGTTTTACTTAATGCGGTAGAGTTAAGACACATAAGCAGCCTGGCCCACAGCACACTGTGCAAAGTGACAATAAAAGCAAGGTCTGTCCTCTTTGGCCTGGCTTCCTTGGAGATTCAGTGGCTTTGATCTGATCTGTTGTGTATCTTGTAACTTAGCTTTTGAATGTTCTGATTAATTTCAACTAGAACAGATGGATAGGAGGCATTTTAAAAAGTCTTAAGTTGCTTTAAGATAGGCATGTGACAGAGAAGTATGACATTCTACCAGCCATTTAGACACATACAACAAACCGTAGTGGACTAAAGAGAAATTATACAAAAGAGAAGAGAATCTAATTTGCTGAACATGCAGCGAGCCATGAAATGCAGGGCTTTAAAGGTCTGTTAGAACTGCTGCTTGTGAAACTACTCTGTCAAAGTGTTTTTAGGTATAGAAGTTGAGCTTTAGACCTGTTGTGGAGCACACACCATCTGGAAATACTTTGTTGAACGTGCCTCTGTTATCAAGATACAGTTTCAAGCAAGCTAAACACTTAAGGAGGGTGTATAGAGTTCTGATTGTGTTAAACAACACAAAGGTAGGCAGCCCAGTAGGTATTTCAAAAGCTCAGTTTTTCTGGACAGACTGTACGTTAGGCTCCTGTTGCTATTAAAGAGAGAACTTGACTCAGAATCTTTAATATTGATCTCTCTATGAGGGTGAAAAAAAGCAATCTTGACATTGAAGCTTATCATGAGGGTTTTTATTTTGCCTGAGAATTTAAGCAAACTAAGGTATTCATGGGTCTTCATATGGAGTTTATTCATGTTTTGTGTAGTGTAACCATTCTCATGTTATTTAGGAACATTGTGGTGAATGTCACCCCCATAAGACTTTCATTTGAGTTGGTATTAAATTTGATTTGTTAAATATCTCAACAAATGTGTTCTAGAATATAAGGTAGGAGTTTCTCCTGTTGTTTATCGCAGCTCTGAGCTGCTCTTGCTTTTTGGAACACTGAAGTCATGGTCAGTAATTTTGTATTTTGTGTTTCCAAATATGTTTGTTTTTTCCCTGATGGTTTATATTTTCTTAGTTTCTCAGTGTAAGACACAGCTTGGAATGAAACCTTTACTGACTGGGGAAGCTTAAAACATGATAAGAAATGCTTCTGAGGCTGGAAGGAGGCTTTATATTTGAAACAGTTTTTGCTTTACAGAACAGTTTATTCCATGTGTGGCTTTAGAAATGGTTAGTGGAATGTCAGGTAGTAATAGCTCCATGCTTTTTATCTTCTGTTTTTATATTTGCAGCAGACATCTGAGTTTAATGTATCGCTGCCTTTCTGTGGCAAAATCTGCTTGTTTCCTTCTAAAGGAAAATGGGCACGTGTAGAGGTAAGAAGTATTCAAAGAACAGCTACAGTTTTCTCACACACAGGTGGCTCTTCTTTTCGTTCAGTTAAATCTGAATCCTTAGTTCCCATGAAACTTGCTATTGTGTATGTGTCCTTGTGTTTTTAGCCTCAAAATTATACTCTTATTTTCTTCTTTCAGATAAGAATTATTCACACTAGACGGGCACTTGATGTGCAGTTCATGGATACTGGAACAGTTGCAACTGTAAAAGTATCAGAGCTTAGAGAAATCCCACCACAATTCCTGAGAGAAGTAATTGCAATACCTCCTCAGGTATAAAGACATGTTAAAGCTAACCTATGCTGGATCTCTTGGCAATGTTTGTCGTGCAGCTGCTTCAAGGTTTATGAAATTAAATTTTGTTTTGTTTAATAGCATTGGGGTGTATTTAGTTGTGCATTTTTGCCTGAAATAAATCACAATGTAGTCCTGTGTATCGACAGGATGCTGTGTATGTGTAATGGTAATGGTTTTGCATGTTCCTCTGTCTCTTTCTGTTTGTCATATATTATTGAATCTGTCAGAATTAATGAAGTTTATGTGAAAAAAGAATGTGGACTAGTTTCCTATTACTAAATTTTACCTTGTGTACTTAAATACGTTCTTAGGCTTTAAAATGCTGCCTAGCAGATTTACCTCCTAACACTGGCATGTGGACTCCAGATGCTGTACTGTGGCTGAGAGACACTGTAATGAATTGTCCTGAATTTAGCATGAAGGTAAACAGTCAAAGTGCATGTGTGACTTGAAATCCGTAAGTATGTGGAAAGAGAATTGAAAGAACAACTGCAGAAGTTTAACCAATCATCAAATTTAATTTTGTTATAGAAGTTTAAAAGTTTATAGTGAGCTCCTGGACATAAATTCTATACCAAGGCCTTTTCTTAGGACATTTGGAAGAAAATTTACTTGCTTAAGCCTGTTCAAAGCTTCTCTTTCCCCTCTTTTCACATTAGCCTTTCACATTTTGCTGTCCCATTCCAAATATGCAGCTATAGTTATTTTGCCAGCTGGTAAGAAGGAAACACATTTGTTAATGTTTCACCAAGGAAAAAGATACAACTGTTGAGTTAATCTTAAATTATTTTTATGCCTCCTGTGACATAGCTTTTTCTCCTTCTGGTCTTGGAAAGCAGCTTTAGTCTTTCTTTGCTTTTTTCTAATCCAATGTGATTTAGTATATGCTATTGTATACATAGAATTCCTAAAATTATCCTTGAGATAAAATTATTTCTGCTTGCAATGTATCCTATCCAGTTTAATTAACTGTAAACACCCTTCTGAAGGAAATCTGTTAGTAGCTACAGACTAAGCAAAGCTAATTTCCTCTTAAAAATCTGATTCTAGATACTGTCACAGCACTTTGAAAAAGTATTTTGTAGCTCTCACTACCTTTTTGCTCGCTTTAACACTGGAGACCATGTAGTTAAAACATTGCTCCTCTAATCTGGGATTTACGACTGTTGCATCTGGCTTTTCTAAACATACTCTTCCAAGATAGTTTGAGTTTGTTACTAATTTTTGCTTGATTAAAAAATAGACAACAGTTGTATGGTTAAATTGTGGGAAGTTTTTATTCCTGGCTGGGAAAAACAACAGAATAATCTGTATAGCTGCAAATGCTCTTTTTAGCTATTGTGAGTTGCTTACTATCCTACAACTTCATTAACATACTTGAGACAACCTTGAAAATACTTCTGTACATGTAGAATGCAATGAACTGTTGCCACTTTTCTGTTAAAGGCTTTAGTCTTCTGTACAAAATCAGACATGCATTTAATAGTTATTAACTGGAAGTTAAACTGTATTTTGTTTTCCAAGGTGGTTAAACAGGATGGTTCAAAGGGAATTGCACACGTTTACTTGTTTGCTCCAGAGAATTTCCCAGATATGGATCATAGCATCAATCGACAGATCAAAAATGCAGACTTGTGGAGACATCAGAAAGATGTTTTCTTGAGTGTTACACCCAGTGGCACTAGCTCCCCAAAAATGACAGGTGATGCTGCTTCGGCTCTACGGGTAGCTAGTGGAAGGCTGGAGAAGAGTTTCTCAGATTCACCCAGAGAACCCAGCAGTGCAGTGTCCATGATTGATGTGCCTCCACCTCTACCTTTGTTAAAGACTGGTGAGCTCATGGATGTCTATGTTTCAGTGGCCTGCCATCCAGGTCACTTTATTATCCAGCCTTGGAAGGAGCTACATAATCTGGAAGCCCTAATGGAAGAAATGCTCTTGTACTACAGCCGGGCAGAAGAGAAACCTGTGAACATTGAAAAAAACAAGCTATACGCAGCTAAAATTGAAAATCAGTAAGTAGATACTTACATTAAAAACAAAATCTTTGAAGGAAAGCTTACCTCTGCTAAGCTACACAAGCCTAGCTCTGCTTTGTCCACACCGTTAACAAGGTGACCGATGTTCAGTGATACTGAGGGATTATGGGAATAAATGAGGTTGCAGTCTCTTCCATGCTTCCAGATTTTAACTGGAAGGGTTGAGTTTGATTCGGATGATACCAGATATGGGAAACCTCAGACATATTGGTTAAGATCTTTTGGTCATGTATTATTTTTTCTGGTGCCTTGATAGTGTGTGAATATGAATTCAAATTGTCTGTTCTTGTTCTCCCCCTTTTTAGGTGGTACAGGGTTGTAATAAAAGGAATTCTTAGGAATGGGTTTTTGTCAGTGTATGAGCTGGACTATGGTAAACATGAGTTTGTCAGCATAGAGAAAGTACGACCACTTGTGGATACATTCAGAAAGCTGCCTTTCCAAGCTACAACAGCTCAGCTTGCAGGTAGGTAGTAAGATTGGTAACTTTTTTTAATTAAAGTCTTGCATCAGTGGGGATAACAAATGAACAGAAATGTTCAAGTGGATAAAGCCAAAGGTTAGTGATGCAACTGGGGCTTTTTGCTGAAGTAAGAAAAGTACCTGCTTTCAAAAACATGCTTAACGAATGCATGTTTGTCATTAAAGTAGCTCTGCTTTTCTTTTTGACATGCGTGGTGATGATTGTTTTATTACTTGTTTATTTAAATGCAGCAGTTTTAGTTACTATGTATAAAACTGAAGATTTCTTTAACAGCAGCTGCTTTTCATTGTCATAAATACTTATCGCTTAACGTGTGTGATTTCTAATATGCAAGGGACACAGGGACATCAAAACTAAATGGTTTTTGGATCCTTAAACATAACCTATTACAAAGTGTGAAAGTTATGATACACCTGTAGATAAGAACTTAGGTTCTTATTGTCTTAATCTACATAAATTTAGGAACAGGATGCTGAGTTTTTGGAGAAGTTCTTCCTATATATCTTGCCCCTATTGTAATTTACTGTTTTCCAGTGCATATTTGGAATCCAAAGTTGCCCAAAATATATTCGTATTCTCAAACAAACAAGCAAAAAGGTCCACAGGGGGATGAGGGCCTTCAACAGACTTAAGTAAGATTAATTTCCTTGAGAATATGGGGCACGGAGAGTGTGCAGACATCTGATGGAATTAAAAAAACAAAACTTGATCTCTGCTTGGTGTCCTTTCCTTCTTTTTCAGAATTTTTCTTTCATTTCTGCATTGCTTTCAGTTGTATTTCAGAATGTGTCTCATTGCTGCTTTCTGCCACTGTTTGGTCAGCACTAGTTTAGTCTTCAGTTACAGAATAAGCTTGCCTGAAGTGATAGGTCACAGGGCTGGTGCTCTGATCTAGGTTCCTTTCTGTGGATTTGCTTTCCTGCATAGCCATTGGTGTGACCTTGGGGGGGGGGTTAAACTAGTGACAATGGATGTGTTACGAACAGGCTGGGGTCCTAGGAATGCATTGCTGAAAGCAAGCTGATTTCTAGCTGTATCTCTCTACTGAGGTAGTACAGGATCCAGCTGAGCAAGCCTGTAGGTCATCCAGTTTACCTGCTTCACAGAATTCCAGGTACCTAGTCAAGTTGGCCTCTGAGCTGCTTCGTATTATCAAAGCATGCCAGTTAAGTCTGGAAGACTGGAAACTATTATCCTGCTATTCTTTCACTTTTTTTCTCTGTTTTTCTTTTTTTTTTTCATGTCTGCTACTTCTCAGTCTCTGGTCAGTTTCCTTGTAAAATACCATATGCTTCTCCACCAGCCTTTTCTAGCACTAATTACGCTTACTTAACAGTTGACTTCTCATTCCTCCTGTAACCTGCAAGGAGCTGTGCTCCTTTGTTGTCCTGTCCTGTCAGCAGCAAGCTGCTGCTAACAGTAAAAGCAAAGTGTCGTCACTTTGCTATTTTGCTTTTTACCTTAAGTTACTGCTTAGGTATCCACACACAATATTTGAGTGCCTTTGTGTCTAGATGCTGCACACCAGCAATGGTCTGGGTAGACTTAATTTCGTGTCTGCAGGAGCCACTTCTTTATTGGTGGATTTCAGCCCTATTAAAAAACTTGTTTGGGTTCTAACATTATATTCCTCAGCAGAATTGACCTTGTGGAATGCTGCTTTCAAGAAAGAAAAAATAGCAGCAGTTGTGAGGCATTTAGGTGGCATTTCTCTTCGTTTCTGCTCCCTTCAAATCTAGTTTGGGACTTGATGGTATGGCAGAAGTTTTTGTAGCTGATGCTGCTTTGAGATAAAGAAAACTTCATATAAAGCAAGGCCAACAGAACAAATATTTTCAGCACCCTCAGGCAGAAGACAAATAGTTTGTTTTGAAAGGACCTTTAGTTTCCTCTGTATCATATTTCCTGATGTGCCTTGATGATGAATGACAGCTGATATACGTTGGATTACTCAGTGCATCAGTGCATTTGCCTTTCAGTTCTGCAAACCTGTCCACATCTTCAGATTTCAAGAAAAAGTTCTAGTCTGTGTAATAGATCAACTTGTTTGTGCGGGAGACAAGTGAGCTTGTGTTTCTTTTTTGAAGCTAAGCTGCATTTAGTAGCGCTTGAGCACCTGTTTTCTCAAGTATTTAAACTCCCCCACTTACTTATAAAGTTAATCATTCAGATTGGTTCGGTTCATAAACAGTCTCTTTTGCTTTATGTTTGTCTTAGGAGTGAAAAGCCAGCAGTGGTCAGAAGAGGCATCAATAGTGTTTCGGAATCTTGTAGAGAAGAAACCCTTGGTGGCACAAATACAGGCAGTTAACGAAAGCACTAACCCTTGGGATCGAAGGATAGTGACTTTTCTCGTGGACACATCTCTTCCGGATACTGATATTTGGATTCATGATTTTGTGTCTGAAAGTCTTGTGGAATTTTCAAAGGATGATTAATCATCACTTCTGAAATGTAGCAGCTCAGATTCTTTAGCAATAAAATAAATAACAGGCTTTGAAGAGAAATATAAGTATATGGCCTTGAAGACATGAAGGTGATGAAAATTAAAAATCTGTGTTCTGTGAAAAGGGTTTAAGAAGTTTAGGTTCTGCTGACTTCAGCTGACTTTCTGACAATTTGCACTTTGTTTACCATTGTAATGCTAGAATGTTTGGGTGAAAATATTAAAAAGTTATTTATCAATAAAATAATGTTGACTTTTGTTCATGTGAACTTTCCCTAAATGGGGGGAGGGAGATGTTTTTTATCTCATAGCTATTACTTAGAGCCATTACTCAGAGTAATTACAGGGTACTCCTCCCTTTTACTTTAACTAGCATTTTTATTACTTGGCAAACGTGGAAGCAGTCCTTGTATTTCTAAATTTAGTGTCAGAGGCATGCATTATTGGTGCATTTCTCCTCCTTCCTTAACTTTTCATAAGAGTTGAACAGTTGAAAGTGCCTTGTTTGCTAGACCGCATTAAGGGGGCTTAACTTCCACAGAAGGGTATGCACTTTTTGTGTTTACTAGTCTGCTTGTTGTTCTTTAGCAATGATGCACTTTTCTGAATTCTTCGCTTCCCTCACCCCACTCCCCCATCCAGGTGCTAAATTAAGGCGTTCCTTTCCTTCTTTTTTGATACCTCATTTTCATGTGTTACTTCTGAGAAACTTTCCAGGACCGCTGCTCCCTGGAGACAGGAGCAAGCAATGTCCTTTGAGCATGTGGATTGGTGCTTAAAGTGCTCTGAACATGGTATTTTCGGCCTACTTTAGAGCCTGCTTTATTTTTGGCCTTAGAAAAATTTAGAGGAGGTGTAGACATGATTATGTTTCATAGCCTGCTGCCTAGATTTGTTTGCCATAGTCCCTTAAAATTGTTAGAGTATTAAAGCTTTACACAGTGAATGCCAGCAGAAGAAGTTTTTCTTCACAGCTATATGATCGTAGCTATATGATCTTTCCAGTAATACATAAGCTGAGCTAAGAAATTCTGCTGGCATGCTGTCTGCATGGGTAAAGGGGGCTAGGTAGAAAGGGAACCGTGACTGGAAGGTGCAAACTGTATGTAACATTAGAATGAGAGAAGTTCATGCAAATACTCTGAGTAAACAAGCTGTGTAAGCACGGAAGACTTAAGATTCACACCCTCATGGACTAATTCTGGTGTAGTTCTGGAGACGCTCTGAGGTCATCAGCAAGAAGTCCTCCTGGAAGCCTGGCAGGTGTCTTTCTGCATGGACTGTGCACAGGATATAGCAGAGCCCTTGTGAATATACCAGCCAGTGATAAACTAAGAAACTGCTAATCTAAAGGAATTTGCTAGTTAACATGGTCCTGCCCACATTTAAGTGTGCTGAGGTGAGACATTCAAGTGTACTTTTTGAGAGAGAAGTTACATTAATGCCCAAAATACCAGTATTTTTCCATTTTAATAAATTTCTCCTTCCTCAGCTGTCACTGCAGAGAAGGTGAAGAATGAAGGGGAAGGAGTCAATGTGATGATGAACTGCTGTAGGATAAATTTCCATGCAGAAGCTTTCTTCTGTGTAGGACTGCTTCAGAACCTGAAGATCTGAATAGTGCAGGTCATTAGGATGAAGTAATCTGGGAACAGGCTTTGGGACCCTACACCTGCAGTATTAGGGGAAAGACCCTCACAGATGCTCAGGGTGGTTTTTGAGCTTGTCTCCTCCTTCTGAAGTATGCCTCACCCTCCCCTTGGTTGTCCGTGGCTGCTCCAGAGCCTAAAAAGCCCCAGTGCGAAGCAAAGACAATATTCATACAGTCTCAGGCATTTGCGCAACTCAGTACTGGAGTTCACGTAGGCAGCTTTGTGTGGGGGTAAAACAGTGCACCATCTCCATGTGGTGAGTCATTTTATGCACGAATTGAGCATACATCCAACCCCAACTTAGTAACACAAGGCTGCATTCCGTTCACATGCTGTATCCAGAGGCTGCATTGTCTCCCTGTCCTCACACCCACTACCCCCTACCACCCCTGTACTAACCAGCTCCATTACTAGTGCATTTCACTGCAGGTGCTGTGCTGCTAGTTACTGACTGTCCTGGTTCTGGCTAGGATATTGTTAATAAACTGTTTCAGCCAAAACCAGCACATTTAGCTACTGTCTCCTTAACACCACCTGGGATTTTAGTTGCAGAGCTATGCTTTTACACCTGCTTTTAATGTTAGTTTCTCACCTGGCTGACCAGCCTGTAAGTTTCTGATAGACTTGTTACCTGCTAGAGCTGTTTGAGTATATTTTGTCCTCTGGCTTTGAAAAAAGTGCAGAAAGTGTTGGCTGTACACCAGTATTGAACACTTTTGAGTTTGTTGAGGTTCGTGATCCATGGTTAGCATAATTAGCAGTGCTAGGAGGCATTAGACCTGCCTGCCCTGTGCAAGTTGTGAATTCACACAGAATGCTGTGTGGTTTTTAACTTCAGTTTTAAGGTGTTTGGGGTTGGTTGTGAATGGTTTCTCTGCTGTCATTAATGCATGGCACCTCACCAGGGGTGCCTCCAGTGTCTGAGTTAACGGCTTCATGTGATCTTTCTATTTCAACAGCTATTAGAAGGGCCTCCTCAGGAACCCTGCATGCAGTTCTGGGTGCTGTCATACAAGAAACGTGGATTAATTTTAGAGAGTCCAAATGAAAGCAAGAACAATGAAATTCTAGAAAACCTGTCTCAAATGATTCTGGGTAGGAGAAGGCTAAGGAGGGGAACACTTTCAAAAGTTTTCACTGATAAAGAATCTGCATTTTTATGTAGGGAAAATAGGACACCTAAGGGTTTGAGTTGCCTGCAAATTCACTGGAACTCCAGTTTCATTATAAATGGCAAAACCAGGTAGGATGTATCTGTAGAAACCCACCTAATCCTCCCTTGGATGTGGAGATGGAATCTGTAATTCTTGGAACCCCATCCAAGATGGAAGAAGAGAAGGCAGCATTGTTAGATGTGTCTTATGGATCACCGTGAATTTTATAAACTGGAAAATGAGCATTTGTTACCTAGCGGAAACAGACAACACTGACATAGTTGAAAAAGCTAAGCAGATCTCTTACATTCCCAAGGCTGTGAAGAATAGGCTCTTTCAAACCATCTCTTCTCTGTTTATTCTGCCTCAGCTGTATTTGTTAGGTTTAAAAAGTTCAAGTTTACCTGTTTTCATCTCCAGTGTTTTTATGCTGCATCATTTTGAAGAACTCTGTCAGAGAACACAGAATCACAGAATTGTTAGGGTTGGAAAGGACCTCTGGAGAAATGCAAGAATGCTCTTTTCCATCCCAAAATGAGTTCCTATCTCCAACGTTTCCACTCCTGGACTACTCTTTTCCAATTTTAGTAGACTTTTGTTGCAAAGCTCTATTGTATATGTGTCCTTTGTTCTCACAGTTGCTGTGCATCAGGCAAAACTTCAAGACCCTAGATCCTCATGTGTGATTGTGTTAGACAAGGGAAGTCAAAAAGAATCATGCAGTAAAGCCCCCTTACTTTAAATGTTCATAATGACTGAAAGCTTCCTTCTGTGTTCATTTGTTCATTGCGGTATTTTCAGACTGGAAGTCTTCAACAGAAGTTGTCCTGCTCTGTAAGGTTAGAACATGGCATGGGCAGGAGAGGCTTCTGACCTGAGCGGACGTGTTTCCAGTGTGCTGAGCTGATGCACTCTCAAGGGTGTCTTGAGAGCTGTTTTGAAGAGAGGCTTAGGTGTAGTTGGAGTTAGCAATACTAAGTGTCTTGTGAACAGGGCTGCGATGTGTGTTACTTGCAGCATTGATAACTACCATGTGTTACAGTAGGCAGCTAGAAAAGAAGCATCACCGATACTTACACTGAAAACAAATGTGCTGAGAACCTGGGTTAATGTCTTGCCTAATGGAGACAGGCTCAGTGCATCCTAAGGGGAGTGCAGCACTCACCTTGGATGAGATTCTGGTGCCCACAAAGCTAGACCTGATCAGCAGACAGATGGGATAAAAATGAAGTGTCTTGTGCATACCTCAGAGAGCAGTGCCAACATGGGCATGTAGGGAAGCTTGGTGGTGCTGGTGGAACTCTTCCAGAGCTGGTCACAGCTTCCACATCCTTGAGAAAGACAGTTGGCAAGCAGGTAGTGTAGATAGTGGCATCTGGGTATGTCTGATCTGGTATCCATTGAGCTTCTTCAGCCTTAAGTGACTTGGTTATTTCTGCCAGTCAATGGGTGAATTGGGTGGCTCCAAGTGTCCTTTTCACTGCTGCTGGAAGCTGGGATGATGCCAGTGTCCAGGGCCATAATCCTGCTTATATCTGCCAGGCATGCACCGAATCCGGTGCTCAGCAGGGTTCCCATTTGTATCCTTCATTTGGCCCAGCTGTGAGTAGTATTTCCAGGGTTAACCACATGTTGTTCTCCAGACACCATGGACAAGGAATCTCAGTGCCAAGCACATCAGCGGTATGGTAAGCTGTGGAAAAAAAAAGCCAGGTACCATCTCATGGAGACGGGGGCCATTTCAGATGAAGGGCATTACTGGGTCTGGGAAGTGAGAAGTGTTCGTGTGGACTGACAGGCCTGGGGCCCTCTCTGCTATTGGCATGTGGCTGCTGGTGGAGAACAGGCAGCAGAGAGAAGGAGAAGCTTGGGACTGACACTTTATGGGAGAGTTATTAAAGAAGAATATAGGACAAATTCAGGAGGCTTTATGGTGACTCAAAGAGGGGACAGGAGATTTAGCATCAACATTGTTAAAACTGTTGACACCATGAGGCTGGAAGGCTGATGGCAGCCTTGGAGTTGCCCTGGCAGGTGGCTGTCACTGGACGTATGGGGCAAATTGACAGGGAGTAAAGTAAGATGTGGAATTAGTAGGTGCATTGATACCGATGGCATCTGTGCCCATGCAGCCCCAGTGCCCCAGCAGCGCGGGTGGCTGGGCTTGGGGTGGCTGAGCCCCGAGACCCCAGTGGTGCGAGGAAGGAGCCTCAGGGTGCTCGCAGCAGCCTGTGTCCCCACGAACCGAGGCGTTCACGCCTTAAGGCGCTTTGCAGAGGCACCTGGCTCGGCGCTCCGAAGGAAGTTGCTGTGGGACAAGGGGCAGGCGGCTGCGTTAGCTCCGCTAACAGCAAGGCAGACCCTCTGGAAGCTAGCGCTGCCTGCGCCGTGCGGGGTCCCCTGCGCGCCCCGCGCCGGTCGCTCCGAGCGCGCTGTGCAGGCGTGGGGTCAGCACCCGCGGCGGGGGCCGAGACGGGCACAGCTGTCGGCGGCCGGGAGGGACGGTGGGGCCGGGCCCCGCTGAGTGACGGCCGGGACGGGGCTGGGGCCGCGGCCGCCCCCCCGCCCCCAGCAGCGGCGCAGCCGGCACGGGCAGGACGCGCCGCCCGGGCTCGGCTCGGCTCGGCTCGGCTCACGGGTGCGGTAAGCGGGCGGAGGGGTGGCGGGTCCGGCCCAGCTCTTACCTGGGCACAGTTATTTGGCCCGTACCGGACTGTACCGGCTCGACATAAATACGGGCCGCCTTCGCACTGCGAACGACCGGCTCGCATGGTGCCCGGCTGCCCTGCCTGCTTGTCCATCCGTCTAGCTATGTGTCTGTCTGTCTGTCTGCCTGCCTGCGGGTGGCCGTGCCCGCAGCGTCGGATCGCTGCGTTGCGCCGGGGTGCGCGGAGCCGCCGTTGCGGCTGTGCCCCGGTGCAGCCTCCGGCACCCCGCCGGGACGCGATCGCTTGTATCCGCGGCGGAGCGGGTCGGGGGGACCGCGGGCAGCGCCGGGAGGTGCGGGGCGGCCCGGAGTGTGTTGCGGAGGGCACCAGTAGTTGCGTTTTGTTGCTGTTGCGTTTGTAACCCTGTGAGCCCTGGTGGGAAGTAGTTTTCCAGGGCATGGATCAGTAGAAAGCTGCGCTGCTTTTGTACGGGAAAAGTGGACATTAGCGCCGAGGGGAAAGATTCCTTGAGTCCTTGTAGCGTGTTTTCCATGAGTTGAGCTCGCTCTGTCTTGAGTTAGTCACTGACTTGCTTTGGAGGGTGCTGCCTATCTCAAAGATAACTTTCCTTCGCTCTGCTGGACGCAGTGTGTGCCCTCACTCAAGAGCCATCCTGATGTACTCATCTGCTGGCTTCTGCTTCTGAAGCCGTCCTGCACGGTTTGTGGGGCAGAACCCGTTGCCCACTGCCCCCTGCTCTGGACCCCTAGGCAGAGGTCCTGTCTCTTGTTGCTTTACATCTTTCCTTGAGAATCGGGCTTTGAGCCAGAAGGGTGCTCAGCCACGTGGCTGCAGCTATTTTTAGGTCTGTATAAAATCCCTTCTTAGTGTGTGACTCGCCAGCTCACGTGGGAATGAATTCCTCACTTCTCATCAAAGAGGCAAGATCTGTGCCGAGAGGTGGCACCTTCTCTCACCCTGTCTGATAGAGGAAAAAATAGTGAACAACCTTCTGAGCAAGCCAGCCCTGCTTCTGGTTATGATAGGGAGCCCTTCATCTTTTGTCAGCTTGGAAAGACGAGCTGGGACACAACATTAAAGCCAAGCACTGTCTTGCCAGCGCCGTGGTGCTCGGAGCCCAATGCCTTTAGTAGTGGTGTAGAAGAGCCTGCACTGTTGGCTCTTGCACACTTTCTACCTATTGTACCCTAGTGTACATGTATTCGGGTATTCTGACAGGCATGCTGCGTTGTATGCTCACTGCTGCTCATTTCAAGGTCTCTGTTTTTGTCCTGGCAGGGCTCTCTTTTTGTACTACTGCTACTTTTTCCCTTTCAGCATTGCTTTGTTTTGCAGCCTGGCTCATATTGTTGTTTTCTCCATAGGAGAGTCTGCTGGCTTTTCTCCAGATAACAAACATGGGTTTGCACAGTATTAGGCATATATTGCTTTCTCCCCTCCTGCTTGTTGATTTTGGAAGACCAAACAGATGTGGAGATAGGCTCTCTCATTCCTGATTTCCTTTGCTCATGTTTTACTTTCATTCACCATAAGGATAGTTTGATTTACCTTTGCAGGAGATCCTGAAAGATCCCTTTGTGAGAAGCATCTGTCCCGTTGCCTGGTGTGTAACTGCAGCCCGCAGAGTGATGTGCTGCTGAACGTGATGTTTGCAGATGAATTATTTTTACTTTCCTGTTTGCTGCTTCACTGTTTTCCAAGCAGGTGGAGTTGTTGTGAAAGCCCAAGGAGAGGAGGCTGGGATCTGCTTTCTGACTTTTTTCCTCTGTAGTTGATGACCATTTGTGAATTGTGAATGAGGAAGACTCTGTCTTCACCTCTTTATTCAAGGCAGGGCCTTGTAGTCAAAGTTTACTTTGACTCTTGGGAGAAACAGGCGATATTGTGTTCTGTAGCTCCATGTTCCTAAGCGGACACATGTGTTTTGTCACAGAACCGCATCGCTGCTGGTGGCTCCGTGGTTCTCTGGTCCATCCGCAGCTCACAGTAGATCTCTCCTCACCCACGGAGGTTGTGGCTTCATATGGCCTATGTGTAGAAACCCACAGAGGTGGAAACCCCATTTCCCCAGTGCCCTGTCTCAGAGCTGCATCGCCTTCCTGGGAGGGAGTTCTTCCTACTTGTTCTTGGTAAATGAGATAAACGCATATCAGAGGCTGTCCTGGGTCAGACCAAAGGGGGTCCAGTCCAGCTGGCCAGTCCAGTGCCAGTCCAGATGGCAGCAGTGGGTAGCAGATGTGGTGGGAGAAGTGTGGAAAAGGAGGAATGCCTTCCCAGAGCTCTGTCCCATCCCAGCACTGTGCTGTTTATTAGCTCTCATAGCTGGAGGTGGTATCTTTGTTTCTTCAAGCCTTGGAGGGCTGAGTAAAGGTCCCACCTCTGTAAAATGTCTCATTCAGATTTGGTGCTCAGTATACACCACATACTCATTGCTGCTGGAACAGTACTTGTTTTGTTCCAGTGTTCATTAAGCATCAACATATCTAGGGTTTATTAGTGGCACCTTGAGGGAGCATTTCACTTGCAATTCCCCTGCCTCAGCCACACTAGCAGTGAGGTGGGATCAGGAATATGCAGATGTAGGTGTGTTACGAACAGCTCATAGTGCTTTGCTTCGGGCTGTCTGTCAGGGCCTTTGAGCTACAGGACATTGCCGTCGCCTGTGGAAGTGTCCAAGTGCCTGCTCAGTGCAAGACAGAAGCCTTTCTGCTCCTGTGTTCACATGGTGTCCTTAGGTTCAGCTGCTCCCTTCAGCTGGAGTGTGCCAAAGAGGCAGGAGTCCATCTGAGGAGTAACAGAAGTTCAGGAAAGGAACCCAAAGATCCCTTTTCAGAGAAGGCTGGCTGTGAAGTTTCCAAGTGGAAGGGATCAGTTACAGAGCAGGAACTGGTGTCACTAATGACTCAAGTGTACCCACACGCCTTTCATAGGGATTAGTAGTTAATCAAATAAGTACATGCCAGCTGCATCAGAGAACCTCACCCCGAATAGGAGAACCCATAAGTGTGTTTACAATGTGTCCCTTAAAAGTATGCACGCATTCCTAAACAGAAGGTACAGCTGGAATGGCTTGTGTTTGTGATTGTGCAGGGTTTGACACCATTATGCGTGGCTTGGTCATCAGACATCCAGGTGATTTTCTGGATGACCCTGATAAGATAGACCATGTGGTAAGAGTAGCATTGAGTTGTGTGACTTGCAGGCTGCAGGGGTGTTGAGGATAGGAGGGCCAAGAGAGTGCAGCCAGTGTAAGACTTCCCTTGGCACCAGAGGGTGAAGGGAGAGGTCACAGAATCATTAGGGTTGGAAGGGAACTCTGGAGACCATTTAGTCCAATCCCTGCCAAGGCAGTGCCAAGCCACTTTATTCAAGCACAGGGAGCTTTCCCTACTGCATGCGTGACCTCAGAGAACAACCTGTTTGCTGTGGGACTGCCAAGTGCAAGGATGGGAATGTCCGCACTGGCGTGGGAATGAAGCTGCAGTATCAGTAAGTGTTGTCCACAGCATAATTGATCTTCATTGTTTTAGGCTTCGGTGGCGACAGTGACTCTGGATAGCGTTATGTGTTTTGCATGGCTGATGTCATCTAGAGAGGCAGAAGTCACAGTGTGCTTTGATACATCCAAGATGTCTCCTTCGAGATGTTTCTTTTCAAATAGAAATTCCACTGTGTCTTAGTTGCTGGTTGTGAGGTTTTTAACAAACCAGAGTAAATCCAAATCTACCTTGGAAACGTCCCGAGTTTCCTGAAGGGACAGCGGATTCCCTGTTAGAATTTACTAGGCAGGAGCCTCTTGCAAGGAGCTTAAGACGGCCTCAGTCTTTCTAGTTGATGGCTGGCTTGCCTGGTGCAATGAGGATGAGTGCCGAGCTCTGTTTTCTCCATCTGATGTCAGAGCTTCTCATTGTTTGGAGCATTCTTTTTTCTGTCCACTCTTCTCATCCAGGGCATGAATGTGCTGGCACTGCTGAGCTCTGCAGGGCAAAGGCTGAGGTACAAAGGTACGCCTGATGGGCACTGCTAGCTGAGCAGGGGATGGGGACATCAGCCACCTCCTGTGCTCTGTTGTATTGATGCTTGTCTATTCCGCAAGCTGCACAAGGGCTTCTCAGTGTGAGAAAACTGCAGAGCAAGGTACTATCGTGGTCTGGAAGTTGAGCAACTCACTCTCATGCTGCAAGAGCAAGGGGCTTAGCCAAGGTGACTTTCAACCGTGTCTGAGCTCATAATGGTTTAACAACAGTTTGCTTCACAGGAAGGCAGTTAAACCCCCTTGTGTTGAACCAGAATCGGGATTCAAACTTGAATCACAGCAGTGAGGACTTTGCTTCAGTTGGGTAAGTGAAGTGAGTGCAGAAACCAAGTGTTTGAGAAATGCAGGGATCAGCTTGAAGCCAGTTTCCCATCCTGTGAAATCACCTGCGGGCATTCAGAGGAGGAGCCTGCCAGTTGGACAGACCTGTGCATTCTTCTGGGACCACATCACAGGAAGTTTAGATGGGTAAGGGACCTCTGGAAGTTTGTGGTCCAGTGCTCTCCTCTGAGCAGGAGGAGAACCTGACCCAGCCCCAGAGCTAGGTCAGGTTGCCTGGTGCCTTGCCCAGCTGAGTATCAAATACGAAGGATGGAGATTCCACCACCTCTGTGGGCCCTGTACCACGGTTACACCACTCTCGCAGAAGGCAGTTTTCCTCTTGCCACAGCTTGCTCCCATTGCCCATTCCCTTCCCCGGTGCACCTCTGAGGAAAGACTGGTTCTGTCTTCTCTCAAAATCCTTTCCCTTTAGGCAGTGGATGACTGCAATTAGATCCCACTGCATCCTTCTTCAGGCTGAAGAAGTCCAGTTGCCTCCATTTCTCCTTGCAACTTCTGTGTCCTTGCCTCCTTGCCCATCCTGACAGCCCTGCACTGGAGCCTCTTCAGCTTTGTCAAGACCTGTCTTCTTCTGGGGGGCATCAAACTGGACTTCAGTGGTGCTAAGCAGAGGGGCATGCCCTCTGTGGACCTCCTGTCTATATGCTTTCTAGTGCAGCTCGGACTGCGAATCCAGTGCAGCGTCTGTAGGATGTCTCTTGTGGCTTTAACAAGACATTTCAACATCTCGTACTTTCAAGGTGGTGATGCAGAGTGCAAGTAGACTAGTGGTGCTTGACACTGCAGCCTGGTCTGTGTTTATGGCTTGTTAAAAAGACGATTTCCTCTCTGGCTGAGAAAATGAGATCAGCCTAACAAATAATCTACAAAAAATGAGCAGGAGACAATTCCCCTAAAAGGACTGTGTTTAGCTATTTATCTTCTTTTCTTCAAGCCGAAGACTTGACATTCAGCGAGAGCAAAGTGTGTTCATTTGCAGTGGGGTAAACTTCTGAATGCCTGTACTGCAGGTATGGGGCATGTGGTCACCTGCTGCTGGGCTCTGGTTGTGTCTTCAGAGAAGGGACCACTGGCTCCAGTGTGGTGCTTGTGCCTGTGTGCTGGGAGGGGAGCATTCCTGTACCAGCACACCTGCATTTGCTTTCCTTGTGACCAGGGGAACTAGCAGTAAGAAGCACCCAGCAGTTAAGCCTTTGGATGGGTAAGGCTGTGTGATGACACTGGGGACAGATTTAGGTCTTCCTGTACCCTGCTCTGGTTTCCTACTGGGTTTTGCAGAATTGGCATAGACTCACATGTTTAGATGTGATTGCAGAAGGAGCCAATGCACAGTTTTCCCTCTGTTGTCATTGGATCTGGCTGTAGTTTGTTGGTCCCTTCTTGGAACTCCTGGGAGCTGGGGATGTTGGAGTGCCCAGTGACTCAAACAGCAGGGCAGCTGTGGAGAGCTCAGGCTCTTGCACACCAGCACCCAAATATGCTGGGGTGCGAGCCCAGGGTTTGCAAGTTGTCCCATGAGCAGCAGAGCCACCAGAGACTCACTTTTTGGTGTATTAATGTCCTTCATCCCTACATCCCCACTGTATCTGCCCCAGCACTAACACTTCCAGTGAATCTCCCTTCCGCAGGTGCTTCTTGTACTCCCTGCCTGTACAGCTCCCTGCAAATGGCCCAGCTCCCTCCATTCGCTGTCAGATAAAGGAGATGCTTAGGCTTGCTCCACATCACACCTCTGCTGATGGACCCTTTGCACACGTGCCCCTTGACAAGAAATCAGGGTTTGAGTCCTGCATCAGATTTTATTGGAGTTAGCCCATGGCTCTGAGGTTTATCAGAGGACTGAGAGGCCATGTGAAAATACAGTCTTCGTTCAAGAAACCAGCTGCATCTGATTTGCTCCTCTTACACACACAGCATGTGTCTTGGATTTATACCTGCGTGATTCACTGTGGTCTAAGTGTATGCACAGAAAGTACTTAACTTCTCTTGAGCTAATAGGAGATGGTCACTTGAGGGATGTGTAGTTTCTCAAAAAAAAGCCCTGGTGTTTGTATTAGAAGTAAAATAAAAAAAAAATAAAAAGACATTGTGCAACTGTGGATGGGTTGATAGAAATTAGTTTGTTATTTTCATCCTGTAAAATAATAGCTCTGAACTTTGACTGAGATTTATACTTCAGCTATGAAAAAAATCTCATACATAAATCTCATAAATCAAAACCCTGCATGAGTCAAATAGGAACTCTTCTTGATCCAGGATATTCTCACAAGGTTAACTTCTGCATCTGAGACTGCTGAAGGACAGCTTCCATCCTGAGTGCCCTTTTGTCTTCAGACTTGGCAGAAGAATCATCGATACCTGTGCTGGTGACACCGCTTGGCTGCCTCCTTGTCTGAGACACCAAGCCCTCAGCTTGCTTTCCAAATTCAAAGCACTTAAAAAGTTTCCCAGTGGATTTGAGGGTTGGCTGAGGCTGGGGACGTGCATTTCTTTTGCTGTGGCTTTCACTGGGGACAGAGTACACAGAGTTCCTGTCCTTTATGCCTTTTGCTGGCGATTCAGTGTGGCTGGTGTCTTGGGGTGCACCAAGGCCTCCTGATGCTGAAGCCTGCTGCAAAACACTGAAATTGGGGATTGGCTTGGACTGATAACAGAATTTATTGCCAAAGAGCCCTGTATCTTGGCTGAGATTTGTTGCTCTTCCTCCCTCTTCATGTATGCAAAGGGCTTTCTGTAGTTTCCGTGCTGGTGCACATGGGAGGTTGTGCAGGTTGAGGCTGGACTTTGCAGCAGGAACATGTGTGAGCCCACCATCACCACATTATGCAGCAGCCAGGGGAAATCAGCCTTCACGTTTCCTCTGTGACACCTTTGTGTTTTCTTGGACTCTGTCTTGCTTGCTGCTGTTCCTGTTGCTTTACCCAGTTCTGCTTTCTTGTTTGTTCTTTTCCCTGGGGTTACCAGAGCACTGGGGGATGATCCTGCCCATGTCCTCACTTGGCGATACCTGTGCAGCTCTGCAGCCTCCCCAGGCAGCCTCCTGCAGCCTGAGCCCTCTGCTGCCCTGTGCTGGCCCTCCCTGCGTGCACACCTGAGAGCCGTAAGCATGGACATGAGGAAAAATTCCTTACAAAGAGGGTGGTGAAACACTGTCACAGGCTGCCCAGAGAGGTGGTGGGGACATTCAAGGCCAGGCTGGATGTGGTTCTGGGCAACCTGTTCTAATTGAAGATGTCCCTGCTCGTTGCAGGGGACTTGGAGTAGATGAGCTTTGAAGGTCTCTTCCAGACCAAACCATTCCATGATTCTATGACCATGCCCCTGTGCCTGCTCTGCTTTATGCTGTGGATAGGACACTCTGATCCCATGTGGATCACCCTCCGAGGTCTCCACTGGTTCCCTGCAGAGGGGTCGGTGCTACTCTCAGTGTCCCAGAAAGGCATAGTGCTGTAGGGGGCTGTACAGCTGTAGAGCAGTGAAAGGAGTATTTCCAGTGTTATATGGGATGCTTTTCATTTTCACATGTCCTACAACACTCATTTGTTCAGTGGGTTTGGATCCTTCAGAAAGAAACTGTCCCATCCCCATCATAATCCCAAATGTTGTCCTTTTTTTGCCATTGATTTATTTTGTCTTCCTATATTCATGATAGGAACAGTCTCCAGCGTAGATGACCTGTGGTGTATGTTCATCTCCCACATGATTTAATTTTCCTCCTTGAATCTTTTTATTGGTCTTCATGTGTACCAACTTGTGTGCTCTTCAGTCTCACCAAGTGCAAGTGTCTGGGCTGTCTTCTCATGTGTCTGATGAATACTTTGGACAATGAAACCCAATACCTTGCTGTCGTTGTAGTCAATATCAATTTCAATTTTTGGAGGAGTTAAAGTTGTAATAACATTAGTCCTGTGCAGCTCCTGTACGCTACATATATATTTTGGTGTGATGCTTCCTTTATTGATTGAATTAAAAGTGTAGTGGTAGGTTTAATGAAAATCGCAAGAATACAAGCTGCTTAGGAAGGCATTGATAGTAGACTTGATGGAACAGATTTGTGGTGACTTAGGGTTAACTCTTTCGTGGATGTCCTGGATTTCACATGTGGATATGATACTGAGTTGTGCTGGAGGTGTTGGGTTGCTTTGGAGTGCAGGTGTGGGGTGACCTGTGTTAAACAATGTCTCAACCCTAGCAGGGGTCAGGAAGAGCTGTTTGTGGCAGTGGCTGTTCCAGCACGTTGTATAAGTGAAAACAGTTATGCTTAGGCAGAATTTACCTGCTTTATTATTTCCGTCAGTACAAAGCCCTCTGTCCATTTACAGCAGATCATAGAATAGCAGAATACCAAGTTGGAAGGGACCTCAAGGATCATCTAGTTGAAGCTTTCTTGGCAAAAGCACAGGCTGGACAAGATAGCCCAGTACCCTTTCCCGCTAAATTTTAGAAGCACTCAACAGTGAGGAATCCACCACATCCCTGTGGTGATTATTCCAATGGCTGATTGTCCTCATTGTGACACATTTCCAAGATAAAGACTCTGGACTATTTTGCTGACAAAAACTAGAAGAGGAATAAAACTTTCACATGAAAGATGGGCTATTTTGTGTTTTCTCCCAGCACTCCTTAGCATGAGAGGCCAGGGATGTGGAGATAAGGGGGAGCAAGTGAACATGCTGATGCTGGAGGCTGCAGCCAGCAGGGTTGGTCCAGTGGCATGGAGCGGTACCCAGTACCCTGCACCATGTCATGATGTTCTCGCTGCGGCAGCTCTGGGGTTGTTGGCACTGTGTGGCTGCACCAGTGAGGCTGAGAACCCTGTCCCATCCCAGCAGGTCTGCTTGGGGTACATAGGGAACAGAACTCTCCCCATGGGGATTTGGGCCATGCTTCAGCAGGCTCTGCACCTGTCCTCACCCCTCAGGGCCTTTGCTATATGCAGCCCCGGCTTCATATCTCTGCAGGATGCTTTGAAACCCGAAGCGCTTTCCAGAAGCGTTCCCTGTGCGCACTGATGTCCGATGTCTGTCCCGCCTTTCGCCTCTCAGTGCTGACAGTCTCCGTCCTTCTGGCAGGAGGCAACAAGGTCAGCGCCGCCGAGCTCCATCCCACTTGAGCCACCATGGCTAGAAAGGGGCTGGGACTTCCTCAGGAGTGGTCGTCCACACGTCACCAAGATGGAGGTTGCCACGTGCATGGCAGCTGTGGGTATTTTAAGTCATTACAGGGAATTTATCAGCACAGGGTGGGTTATCCACTGCTGTCCTGCCTGCTCTTAGCTCTGGCTGCTTCTACAGCAAGGGAGTCAAAACTAAGACTTGAATATGAAATACAGGCTAGTAGTGGTTTGTGTGCTTTAAGCTAAGGTTGCAGTGGGATGGCACATCTCCAGATCCAGGTCCAGGCTGCTTTTCTAGGCTCTCTCACATCAGAATAATAAATTGCTGTAATGACAAGTGTTTGTTCTTCATAGAATCATAGAATGGTTTGGATTGGAAAGGACCTTAAGATCATCCAGTTCCAACCCACCTGCCATTGGCAGGGACACCTTCCACTCGCCCGTGTTACTCAAAACCCCATCTAACCTGGCCTGGCCTCGCTGTGCGATTGTGATAAAGGCTCTGCTTTTCTCTATGCCAACCAGAAGGGCAGCCCTGCTGGGGCTGAGCTGCTGGACGTGGCTCCTAGCCTGACCCATGCAGGGTTGCATGGCTGCTGCACATCAGTTTCACAGCTCGAGGTGCCTTGCACTGACTGCTGCAGGGATTGGTAAAGCGCAGGAGTGCTGGAGTCCCCACTGCCTTGCTTGTCCAGATCCACCATTGCTCCTGCTTCCTCCTTCACCCTCTGCTACCCTTGACCCTGGTGCCTGCAGGTTGACTGTATGGAGTAAACGGTCCACAAAAAGCTGGTTTTTACCCCCTGCAGGAGCCTTGGGGGTTGTTCCTCCCATCCAGGAGGCAACGTTTCCTGGCGCTCCACCTCCTAAGTGGTGAGTGGTAGGAATGCGAGTGATGCAAGAATTGCCATCACACCAGTGGGACACCAAAGGTCTGACCAGATGAGAGCTCTAAATTTAAGGGCTTGCTGGCAAGCCATGTGTGTGTTAGTGTGCCCTTTTGTGACCAAGCTAAAGATAATTCTCCTATCTGGACCAGCAGCTGCGCTGTAAGTGGCATAAAGAGACTTCTCCGCTAATGAAGAGCGATCATGAAAACATGATCTGCCCTAAAGAGTATGGGCAAAGCTGGAGAGATGTGACTTGGGGTATGGCCCTGACACTGCAGAAGCTGAAAAGAGGCCATTTATTGAAACTCAGTTTGGCTCCTTGAGAAAATGAGCAGGCGTTGCTGTTATTTTAATGTAAATGCCACTTGAGTGAATAACAGGACTTCGTTAACCTGTAGGAAAAGCCAGTTTAAATTACCCAGAGTTCAATACCCTGTGCAAAAATGGAGCCAAAGACCCCTATATGTGCCAACTGTTCTATGGAAATTTCAGCAAAAAAGCAGAATTGAACATGTTTTTGTGTGTTGTAGTGAGTGTATGTTTAACTCATTTGCATATTTTAAACACATTAACCTTTGTAGGTCTACTACAGTCTTTTAGAGCTGGCAGAGGTCAGTTACGTGTGTGTGATTGCGTATGGCATTTTATAGTAGGAGACATGGGATGAACCCCTGGGTCAGAAGGGCTTATACAGATAGGTCAGCTAGTACATTACTCCTCCTACTCATCTTGAAGGGTTGGTTTAGGTGTGGAGTAACGCTTGGGTCAGCTGCTTAGCTTACAGCAGCAAAACACGTGTTCTCTTGGGGAAGGTGGGTCACTAAACAGCACGTTCAACTGGCAGCTTCCTGAACACAAGTGGATAATACTTCTTGATCTCCTTCTGGCCTTAAAACATGAAGAGGAGTGCTGCACTGCAGCCTTGTGGAGGCTTGCAGGGCTCAGAGGCACTCAGTGATGCCACAGATCTGTTTTCCCATCTGGTGACTATGTTATCTGGAGTGCCATATGCAGAGGGGTGTTACTGGGGGCTTGTAAGGGCGTGAGAGCTGCAGTCTATGGTTTCTCATTTATTGTCTTTCAAGGAAATAAATGCCCAGGACACTCTGTTAATATCTGGTATCATTTGACATCTGTAGCCAGGGTCCTGTACAAAGTGCTTCCTCAGTGCTGCCCTGTAAGCCTGTGATGGGACAATGTGCTAGTGAAGTTGTGCCACTCTCAGGAGCATGGGCTCTTACTTGCATGTAGGATATGGATGGGGGAGTCTGAGCAATCCTGGCTTTGAAGTCAGCCACGCTTTAGACATAAATCTTCTGCAACTCTGTGGTATTTGGCATTCCCCAGCCAGATGGGCCACCGTGTCGTCTTTCATGTACTCAGTGTTATGCTTCTTGTGCTCTTTTCAGGTCCTCTTTCAGCATAAAAGTGAGATTCACGAGACTCCTCTAAGATGTCTTACAGAAAGGAGCTAGAAAAATACCGAGACCTGGATGAAGACAAGATCCTTGGAGCTCTGACAGAGGAGGAGCTCAGGAAGTTAGAGGATGAACTGGAAGAGCTGGATCCTGATGTAAGTAATTTTTACATGGGATTTCTAGGTGACACATTTCTGTATTTGTAGGGGAATGGGCTGAACTAGTAATCTGTATCTAAGTGGGATCCTGTGCAGAGTCTGTACTCAGTGCAAGGATGGAGGAGACTGGCCACAGGTGAGCAGCAGTTTTGCTATCACAAGCACAGGCTACACTTGGGACTTTGTTTCTGTGATACTCCTCTGCCCTTGCCCCAGTTTGCACGCTCTGCTGTGATTTACAGCACCAGTGTAAGCCAGTACTGGTGCAGCGTGGTAAACCTGCAGGAACAGGATCTCTTGCTTCTGATCAGGCCACCTTGGAAGGAATGTTTTGGGATTTGTGGATTGTTTGGAGGTTATTTTCATGGCAAACTTCAAACACTCTGTATTTTTCTCCATTTAGGCAGAAATCCAAATCCCAGAGCTTTGCAAAAAGGGGCAACTGCTTTTTAGCAATCTCCCAATATTAGCAAGAGCTACACATATGCAAACACTGGGTGTGCTGATGCCAAGCAATGAAAGCTGTTTGGAGGCAGCGGTCCTGTGGCCCCAGCAGGGGATGCACAGAGCCAACTGGCAGGCCCCTGTATTACGGCAACGTTAGATGATGAGGCTGGGCACTGCCAAGTGAGAGATTGTTCCTGCCACAAGCAGTTAGTGTTCCTGGGTGAAATGATGGGCAGTGGTGGTTGCATCATCAGTATTTTTAATTGCAACGCAGGAAAATTATTAAGAGGAGCAGGCTGGCTCCTGGGACTAAGTGTATGCATGGGCTGATGGGCTGGTTACAGCTGACTCGGAAGACGCAGAGTCAGGCAGTGTGCAGCGAAGGGTGCGTAAAGGTAAAAACATCTGCCACTGCAGGCATAGCCTGAGTACAGGAGTTAAAGCACAGATATTGCATGCTCATCCCTCGCAGCATGAAGCCTGAGGAAGCAAGCTGTTTCCTACACCTCCTTCCTTGTGCATTAGCGCAGTTCTTCTCTCTTGCTTCCTAAGGTTGCGCAAGCCTAATTGCTTCCAATTAGTCACTGTCCTTCTCAGGGTTTTCACTGATAAAAATTTTAATTATAATGAGTTACTTTTATTAGGCAGACATGGAAAGATCAGTGTGGTGTTCAAAATCACCTTGGTTGTCTTAAAAAGTAAATGTTGACTTCTATCCAGCAAAGCTTTAAAGAACATGCTTAGTGCCAAATCTGGGAACAGTCTTACTGCATTAAGGCTGTTCTATATTTACACATAAGCAGGTGCTTACGTGCCACATGTATCAAGCACAAAGCAACTTCCCATGGAGTCTAATGTGACTGAATAATGAGGCAGTTTGCAGAAGGGCTGAGGTCTGCAGGGGTTTTATTCTGAATGGAGTGACCTTCTCTGTAGTTTTGTGATGGACATGAAGGAGAGGAGACCACCTCAGCTCTCTGCTTTGCTCTGTGGGAGACAATGGCTTTCCCTGAACTGTTTTTTTGTTTGGACACATGGGGCATGTGGGCCCTTTGGCATGCACCTATAGGGAGAAGACCACTTGAGTGCAGCAGCTTGGTTCTGATGCTGTAGCTGTTGTGAAGAGGCAGCAGAAATGGTGAGGGTGGGGAAGAGGCTAGGAATAGCAGGAGGTGATGACTGAGAGCTCCCAGAGAAAGCTGCTGTTGTGGAGAAACACCCACTTGGCAGCATGGAGATCTTGCAGTGGAGCCAGAATTGGAAATGGTAGGGGGGAAGGAGCATTACATGTTTTAAATTATGTGGGAATTGGTTAGATCAGGATAACCTTCCGCAGAAGGACAAGGAAATTGGAGAGGGGAGAGGGTTTGATGGATGAGGCCTGAAGAGATAACCTGTGTTTCTCCCCTCTCTGCCCAGAACGCACTGCTGCCAGCAGGGCTCAGGCAGCGGGATCAGACACAAAAACCGCCAACTGGCCCATTCAAAAGGGAGGAACTCATGGCCCACCTAGAAAAGCAAGCAAAGGATGTTAAAGACAGAGAAGACTTGGTTCCTTTCACGGGTGAAAAGAGAGGTATGGTCATCCTTTGCACCACACTCTGTGTGTTGTGATGAAGGGACAATGCGTGCACAACAAAAGGGCTGTGCCTGACCAGCATTGCTAAGCAGGACTTCATTTTGACACCACTGGGGTGGTGGATCTGCTGTCTAGTTCCAGCCCATGTTGGCTGATAAACTCGGGTGTGTCCAAGAGGTTGATGTGCTTGCTAATTTGGGTACCATCTGGTAAGTGATGGACAAAGGCTGTACCACTGTGCAGCCTCTTTCTGTCCCCATCCCACTGCAGCTGTGTCAGGCTCTGGGGCAGACATCCTCTTCTGTCCTCTCTTGTTCCTCCTCTGCCCTGTGAGCTCTGGAGGCTGCACTCTGTCTTCCAGCACTACCTTTCATCCCCCATCCTTACGTTCTGAACTTTATCTTGTTATAGAGAAACCCCACAGCTCCCCTCAGCTGTGATGATCCCAACAGCTCCTATCTAGTCTTCATCACCTCTTGACAACCCCAGCCCCATTTCCAAGTCTTCTGCAGTTTGCATGTTTCTGTCTCCCTGCACCATACCCTGCACCTCTACTCTGTGGTCCTGGGGCTTTTGAGAAAATGGTTTGCTCTGCCTCGTCTCTTACCTCTTCTTCTGGCATCTTTTCCTGTTGTCCTGGGACATGTTGTATTATCCAAAGGACTTTCCTGCTCCTCTTAGCTCTCTGAATATCATCTGATGTGAGACATGGTTCAGTCTAATCCTTGCCTCTGGGTTCCAGGAGCTTCTCAGCAGCCTTTTTCTGCTGTTGTCTCCCCTTGTACCATGATCTCCCTGTGGCAGGTTTGGTTGCGTGCTGCTCTCACTACTAGTTGCCCCATGTCAAAAAGAGGTGCATTAAAATTTAAGCATGTGAGCATGCTTCCAAGTTGTGGTGTTTCTCAAAGCTGCCTCCTTACTGATCCACATAGCTTGCTGTGAAAGAGCTTGTGTTAAATCTGTCCATTTAATAAAACTGGAGGTAGTAATTGTAGGAAAAAAAGGCAAGAATAAGAAAAAAAAAGAAAAGCGCTTTCCTTGAAAGAAGTAAATTGAGTGCTATCAGTAAGAGTGATTTAGCAACTTCAAGCATACCCTAGCCCAGCAGGTAATAGCAGCGCTCAGCAGGAGGTGAAGGTATTTCAGGCATTTTCAGCCTCCAGCTCCTGGTCTGAGCTAATCATATTTCAATGTGATGTGATCTCAAACACATTAAATATATTTTACTTGTAACACACAGTTGAGTGAAGACATTACTTACAGTGACTGTGAAACAGAGGTAGCAAATTATATGTTCACAGCTGTGGAAATAAATCACCGCATTTGCAGTTCAAAGGGTGATTTACTAGCTTGCCATGGGAGGTGCTCTCCCTGGCCATGCTGCTGGACAGGGTAGGAGTTGGCACGTGCATACACGCTGCAATATGATATATAATTCTGTGTTTGAATGCACCTATTAATTTAAAGTTCAAACTCATAATGAAGCATGACTGAGATATGAAACTTTCTACAACTAAACCCCGTAAGTTTCAATGGCGCTGAAATGTCAAGAGGAGTTGCTGTGTGATGGCAGAATTAAGCTGCCCTGTTTTTCCTGTTCCTTGCTGAACTGACCAGATGGTGTGCAGTTTGCTGAGCCACATGTCCAGTGGGACAGTGGTTCTGGGTCCCCACACCAAGGCAGAGCTGAGGGTAACAGCCCTTCACAGGCAGGGTACCAAGAAGGTGCCTGGCAGTTGCAGGCACATATGACACTGACTATTTTTGTTAGAGCAGCTATGTCCCAGGAGGCAGATTGCTGCCCTCTTCATCAGGGCGGTAGTGCGCAGGCAGGAGATGGCTGTTTATAGCAGCCTCTATTTCAAAGCAGGGGAGCCTGAAGCACAGTTTCCTCTTCCTTGAGGCTAAATTTAGCCCCTTCTGTTTCTGCACATCCCTGAGCAGCAGGATCTTTTTTTCTCCCCTTTGGTGCTGCTGACTCTGGTTTCAGAAGGTGACAAAAATAGTCCTGGCTGGTATGCCAGGCTGAGAGCTTTGCGCTCGCTATCTCTCTGCAGTGATCCTGGATTATCTCAGGGGAGGGGACTGCTCTGGGATCCCTCCTCCCACCCTGCAGCAGCGATGGGTTTACCCAACAGACTGCTCCCTGCTGTGGTGGTATGAAACACCACAAGCTTCATCCTGTGTGTTCTTCTGTGGCAGCGCGGACAGGCGCAGGTAGGTGCCCCGCTGTTAAATCTCAGACCTTCACAAATATAGCTGCCCACCCGCTGGCACTGTGAGCAGTGAGAGCTGGGAGCATTGCATGCAGTGCTGCGAACCACTCCCGCTGCCCCACAACTCCTTGGGATGCAGCCAGCTTTGGCAGAGAAAGCATTGTGGCTTGCCTGGTGATCATCCTGGGCATGGGGTCTGACAGGAGCCCACGGCATTCAGAGCTGGACTGGAACTGTGCCACTTGCTGCACAGCCCCTTATCCAGATGGGCAGGCCTTCATAGAAAAGGGCCTCAAACAAGCAGCTTTATGTTAAAAGCTGTACCTGTTGCTTTGCAACTCTGACCTGTTACTGTTCTGGGAGATAAGAGCATGGAGGTCTCCATCTGACATGCCCTCTGTGTCTCTCTCCCCCCCTTGTCCTAATGTTGAGCTCAATGAGCTGCCTGAAACCTGCTTCTCTTTGTACCCCGTGTGCTTGCCGGGCTGCCATCCCTGCCTGCTGCCAGACATACTCCACTACCTCCTTTCCACCCTCTTCTGACTGATGTATCATCTGCCCAGTCTCCATGTGGTTGGAGTTAGCAGCAGGAGCTGTCTCCCTGGCAGGACCGATGCTGCACAGTGCTGGCCCCAGGCCCCTGGCCTCTCTGGTCCATGTGAGAGCTGGCAAATCTCCATCCCTTTCATGCAGCCTTCAAGGAGGTGAAGTCCAGGGTCGAGCTGTGCGTGGCTTTCTGACTGCTGTGTGTTGAATCATCATTGTCCTCTACAGACGGACTGCCAGGCTTTCGTAGGTGCAGCCTCTGGGCTGGTGAAAAAGTCTAGCTCCACCGCTGGAGGTGTCTGGCACGTGCCTCCTTGCTCACACCTCAGCATGACTCAGGCCAGCCTAATGGGAAGGGATTCAGTGTCTGCTCCAGTTTTTCTCTAGGTCTTTGTGCCCCCCGTCCTTTCCACTGTGCAGATCTCACCCACGGAAATGCATCTGCACAGCTAATTGTAAAACAGGTGCTGTAGCTATACTGAGAGTGACCTTGTTTTGCATTTATAGGAAAAGCTTGGATCCCCAAGCAGAAGCCGATGGATCCTGTTTTGGAAAGTGTGACCCTGGAGCCGGAACTGGAGGAAGCCCTTGCTAATGCCTCTGATGCAGAGCTCTGTGACATTGCTGGTAAAATAGTTTCACATGAGTCAAAAAGTTTTTTGGCTACTAGTTTCTTTTTGTTTGTTCTTTCATGGTAAATGAGCCATTGAACATTTTGCCATTAATCTGAATGCTGGCAAGTTTGGACAGGATTTATTTCTTTGTTAAAAAAAAGAGAAGTGTGTGTTTAAAGTACTCTCAGCTCTTGTAATTTAATCAGCAGCATAGACCAAAGCTGAGGAGAGAGAAGAATCGTAGAATCAACTAGGTTAGAAAAGACCTTTAATGTCATCCAGTCCAACCATTACCCCAGCACTGCCGAGACCACCACTAAACCATGTCACTGAGGGCCTCATCTACATGGTTTTTGAACCCTTCCAGGGACAGTGACTCCACCACTTCCCTGGGCAGCCTGTTCCAGTGCCTGAGCAACCTCTCTGTGAAGAAATGTTTCCCAATATCCAATCTAAACCTCCCCTGGTACAGCTTGAGGCTGTAACCTCTTGTTCTATCACTTGTTACCTGGGAGAAGAAACTGATCCCCACCTCACTACAACCTCCTTTCAGGCAATTGTAGAGAGCTATAAGGCCCCCCGTGAGTCTTCTTCAGACAGGCCATCCAACCACTTTCCAACCAGTAAAGTTTGGAAAGAGTCCTCTGCCGCAGAAAATATATGGACTCAGTCAGAGATCAATATGATCAGACAAAAAGCCATTTATTACAAAGCCTTAACCCCTTAAATACTATTTCTTACATTCACTTACAGTGATTTGGCATATTATGATTGGATACATGTCCTGAAGACCCTTTGCAACTAGCATATACTTGGTTAAGCACAGGTGTGGGAACTTGACCTTGAAAGCTTGCCAACAGTCCACAGTTCTCATTACATCTTCTTATCTTGCTTGCTTAAGCTTCCTTGGGCCTCTCACGGCCTTGCTGTATCTTTCAGGATTATTCAGAGTTTACGTACCAATTATCCATTCTCCTGTGAGAACACTGTCTCCACAGTCCTCCTATCCAAGCCATGAGCAGCCAGTTTCTCCAGGAGAATGCTGTGGGAGACAGTGTCAAATGCGTTATTAAAGTCCAAACAGACAGTGTCCACAGCCTTCCCCTCATCAACCAGGCATTTATCAAGGGAACAGAGTGTGCTTTTTAATCTCTTTTGCTGACTGAATCTTGCAAATTGCAGCCTACCACCTTCAGGAGCATAGCTTTTTTCGAGCCAAATCTCTGGGAAACAATCAAGCAGACCCAGTGAGAATGTGGATTTCTTGTGTAACCTATTATAAGAGCTGTCAGGTTAGAGTTGACCTGCAATGGATGCTCAGGGATGTGATTTGTTAAGAAGCTTTTCCAGCTCATTGTAAAGCCATGGTTTTATTGCGATTTGTGCGGTCAGTCAGATTTGTGAGTGTTAGTTCACAGGTAGGAGAATCCAGCATTGAAAGGTTGGTGCACTTGATGACTGAGAAGCAGGTTGAAATGCACAGCAAGCTGGAGATGGTGGCAGAGCAATTTCAGGTGCCCCATTCAAGCCCTGACAGTGAGCTCTCCACCAGGAGGCTCAATGAGGCGAGGATGGGCACAGCCCCTACCTACCTGAGGGGCTTACACCTCCATGCTAGGCAGGTTCAAGCAGTGTCCCATTGCTGCTTTTCTGGCACTGTTGTCTGAATGGAGGTGACCTCCTGCAAGCCTCTTTGCTCTGCCACTTCAGAGATGACAGTACTGGTATCTTGCCAAAGCCAGTAGCGTGGACTTAGCTCTGTGACTGGGATTGTATATGTCTTAGCCAAAGGAGCATGTGAACACCACTGTCATGGTTCAGCATTACTCTCAGACTAATGCCAAAGCACAGCACTGTACCAGCTGCTAGGGAGAAAATTGACTCTGTCCCGAGACCAGCACAACCTCCTGGTGCTTTACTGAGCTCACGCATCCCTGCTGGTGTAGCAGTCAATGAGTATTTCAGTGCTACTGGTTCTTCTTCCAGTTCCATTTCCTTCAAACTTCCATACTCCCTAGCAGTATCCTCCTTGCCAGAAGTCTGTAAGATAGCCTGTAGAGTAACCACCCCAACTAGACATCTTCTACATAATAACAGCATATTCCACCTTAGAAATGCATTTCTGCATTAAGGCATCCAACATATGTACCCTGGCCACGCACTGCATCTCTGGGTTTTGCTCTGTACTTCTAGAGCCCTGTGAAGCCCTGTCCTATAAAATCTGCCTTTCTAAACTCCTTATCTGTGCAGCACTTATTTTCACAAAGAAATGCTGTTTTGGGGCACCTTGTTCTACAGTTGTTGGGAGAATGCACTTGAAGTGGCAGCAGGAGAACTGATGAGATATAGGCTGTGCTGAAATCTCAATATTGACAGTGGCAGTGTTGCTTCTGCCTATTTAGCAAGGCTCACTTATAGGAGCTCGTTTTGCTCCTGCCCATTTAGCAGGGCTCATTGTCAGCCATGATGTATTGGATCCCTTCTTTGGCAAGGCCAGTCGGATAGGTCTTGTGGGTGGCTCCCATCAGGACCTGGAAGGTCTCCTGGGTCTTTGGTCAGCTGGAGGAGGCAGAAATTCTCCTCGAGCTCTTTTGAATAATACACAGCAAGAACCAGGCTTTCAAACAGCAGGTCTCTTTTGTCTACCAGCACAAGCTCTAGCCCACAAAACCCTGCATGGTCATAGCAGCAGATCCTTCCCTCTGTCCACAGTCCTGTCTGGTGGAGAGATTCTGTTGTCAGAGTAAGCTGTGTTTGGGGCATATGTGTGTCCCCAAAATGCTGAGCCTGCAAATGATTTCTGTGGGCTGTTTTGCACTCCCGAAAGCTTTATCTCTGAGTACATGGCAGAGAAGGGGTCCAGCTAAAACACAAACAGCAAACCCAAAGTGCCCAGCCTCACTCAAACTTTGAGACAGAGGCTGCTGGGCTCTGTAAAATCCAGTCAGGGATGTGCTAGGGAATGGATGGTGGTGTTTGTTCACATCCTTTGCTGCCGACTGTTCTGCTTGTGCAACCCAGACCTGGAGTTACAGCGAGCTGACACCATACCAGATGTCATTCATGTTATGGGCTTCAAGAATAGCCTTCTCCTGCAACTCTTGGCCCTTCTTGGCCAAGCATTGAGGAAATAGTGATAGACTGATGCCAGCCAAGCATAAGAGGAGCAGCTCATGGGAAAGCAAAGCGCCTTTGTGGTGGCATGTTTGAATTTTAGGGAGTTATGTCCTTTATTTACCTTAGCCACTGTGCACATCTGGAGGCCAAGATTTCTTCAAATGTGTCTGTTTATAGCAAGTGTTCACATGTCTGCATTTTTCTTTAGAAAGTCATATAGCTGTAAAAGAAAGGTTGATTAAAAAGCCAGTTTATTTTCAAACATGAGCTTCTTGTGAGTAGCAGAATTATTTTTAAAACAGACCCTTTGCTCGAATGTTTCTAAGCCATTGGCTTCCCACTGCCCATTTGCAGCTGGCACGAATGTCAGCAGATCCCCTTGTGCATTTTCGTATTGGTTTTGCAGCTATAAGCCTGAGGTACACAAACTGGCAGAAGTTCAGCTTTTGGTCGCCTACAATCTTTGACTTTTGTTCATACCATCACTTTCTGCATTTTGTCTGAGCCACCAGAGCTTTAGCTTCTTACACTGTCAACTTCCAAGCTTACACAGATCAGTTCAAAGCACACCACCACCACTGCCCTGCTCATTGTTGAGTAAAAACATAGAGTGCATTGCCATGCTTTGGGTGGCAGTCAATACCTTGTATGTTGCTGCCTGAGGGGTCGGTTTGGCTCTGCATGGGAAGCAGCGCATCTCACACACTGACTGTCACAGTGAGTGGCACGTGCCCAAGGGGGATGAGGATGCGTGGGCTCCTGCTGGACTGGACCCCCTAGGTTAAATCCTACCTATGGCAATTTTAGTGTTTTATTGTCTTCCCCTCACTGTTTTTGTGTGATGCTGAATCAAATTGGCTGCTGAGAAGCCTCGGCTGTTTGTCTGGTTGTTGTTCACAAGATGATGGCCCTCTTCTCCTATGAATTGTGCTACATTGGAATAAACAAGGGAGCATATCTGAGCCCTGTTGTGTATTTATGACAGCTTAAAGGCTTGGTCCCTCCTTTGTATGTTGTTCTGTGCTTGTCCAGGGAAAGGTGATGTACTACAGGAAGCACAGCATGTATGCATCTTTTCCTGGCTTTGGAGCCCGTAGTAACTCATGTTCTCCTCTTTTTCTGTAGCCATCCTTGGTATGCACACCTTGATGAGTAATCAACAGTACTATGAGGCACTGGGGAGCACCACCATCGTGAACAAAGAGGGGCTCAACAGTAAGTGATTTAGAGTGTCAGCAGGCTGCAGCATTTGGCTTTGAAGCTGCTAGCAGAGGCAAAGTGGGAATTATTTTTAGGCTGCATGTCCTCCCTCACCCAGGTTTGGACCCAGAGAGCACTTAGCAGCAGGCACCCTGTCCTGCACCAGTTGGCCCCAGTGACAGGCAGCATTGGTGTATATACGTGAGCACAGGTGGAGCTGATGAATGCTTGTTCAGTCTCTCATTTTGCATCTGTGTCCAGTCACACTTCCCTTTCCCAGCACTGCTTCTGGAAGAGACCATGCTGCTGCTCAGGGTGCTTTCTGTTTCACATGTCTTGCTTGTCACTTGCAGGTGTGATTAAGCCCACACAGTACAAACCAGTTCCTGATGAGGAACCAAACTCAACAGATGTAGAAGAAACTCTGAAACTAATACAAAGCAATGATCCTGACCTTGAGGAAGTCAACCTTAACAATATTATGGTATTTGCTCCTTCCTACTCTCCTTAGTAACAGAACCAAATACTTGGTTTCTGCCTTCTGTCTATCAAGTCTTTTTTGCTGCACAGTGATACTGTAACACTGTGTAGCCAGACAAGGAATGCCAGTGCTTCCTATCCCTGTTTTGGGCAACAGGGATTGTTACCTGCTGTGGGGCAACGGTTTGGGGTTGGTAGCAGGAGGACTCCTGTAGGTGCCTGAAAGAGACAAGCTGTGTTTAGGGTAGTCTGGGAGACCCATCTCCAGCCTGTCTGGTTAAAAGCATTCTAGGTTGCTTTAGCAGTTCAGTCAGGCACGTTTTGGGGGCAGGGGGCTGTTTATGTTAAGATAAAATGGTGTGGGGAAGAAGGAAAAATCCTGACACTTGCAATGACAATATGAAGAAACCTCCCTTCTTGCAGATAGCCCCGTCCATCTCCCACCCATTAGTTCTCTGGGACACCTGTACTACTTGTAGAAAGCAAATCAGGGCACCAATTCTTAGTTGGCTCTGGGACACATACACATGCTAAAAAATACAGTTTCCATCTGTCCCCCCTGACTCCAGGACCTCCATCCCATGGGCTCTGTTGAATGGTGATGACATATTCAAATAGCAAGAATGTGGTTAATTGCACATGCACATTAAAAACACTTGTGCCATGCCACCTGCACCTTCCTATAAGGAAAAGATTTTTACTTTAGTGTACTTGATTCTGGCTAGTGACCCTGAAGGTCCCTTGAGGACAGCAGGTTGAGGATCTGGCAGGGAGACACTTTTGCGTATGTTGGACTCATGACTTTGGGACACGGTTTGGAGAGCTGGGTAGCAGTAGAGATGGTAAACTGCTGGCCCCTGTGTTATGGCTTTGACTATACGTGATTCCACACAGTGAGATCCCGATGGTGTGGCAAGAACTCCAAAGTGAGGATAAAACTTAAAATTTTAGACAGGAAAAAATTTGTGCATCTGAAAAGGACATCTGGAGCGCTGGATAAGTGAAAAATACTCACTTTGCAGGAACCAGAATAAGCAGCGTAGATACATTAGCCTGAAAGAAGTTGTGTAAAGCAATCAATCAGAGGTGTCTGTGGTTTGTACTTACAAGGAGATGGTTTCATATCTTTCTGGATCAAGCCCCGTAAGTGGAAATTTTCCTGAACATGACATTAATATTGCTTAGTGCTGTCATCTGTATTAAAAAGTGCAAGAACAGCACTTTGTAGGCTCATGGATCTTAGTTACATACATCTCCACAGCACCTGTGCTCCTAAGTAGATGAGTTTCTGGGAAATTAAATTAAACAGCAGGGACACTGTAGCTTCAAATCAAAGCAGTGAGCTATCAGCAGAGTGGGAAATTGAATTGTAGAATCACAGAATGGTTTGGGTTGGAAAGGGCCTTACATCTCATCCAGTTCCAACCGCCTACCATGGGCAGGGACAACTTCCATTAGGCCAGGCTGTTAAAGCCCTGTCCAGCATGGCCTTGAACACTGCTGGGGATGAGGCAGCCACAGCTTCTCTGGGCAACCTGTGCCAGCGCCTCACCACTCTCACAAAGAAGAACTTCTGACTAAGAGCTCATCGCAATCTCTCCTCTGTCAGTTTAAAGTCATCCCCCCCCTGTGCTGTCACTACATGTCCTTGTAAAAAGTCCCCTGTCAGATTTCTTATCAGCCCCTTTAGGCACTGGGAGCTTCTCTAAGGTATTGCTGGAGCTTTCTCCTGGCTGAACAATCCTGACTCTCTCAGCCTTTTTTCATTGGAGAGGGGAAGAAGTTGCCATGCTCCTTAGGCAACACTGATTATAGGAACAGGACTTGTAAGAACATTTATCGACCCCTTCTTAAATTACTTCTGTGCATTTGGTGATTTGACTTGGGTAAGAAACTTAAAGTATCATCTAAGTGTATCACGTTTCTTCATATGGCTAATGGCCTAACAGGTTTTCTGCACTTCTTTTCACAGAATATTCCCATACCAACTCTAAAAGCTTTTGCGGAAGCTCTGAAAAATAACACCTATGTGAAGAAGTTCAGTATAGTTGGGACACGGAGCAATGATCCTGTTGCTTTCGTAAGTACCGTTGGCTCATCGTCTTAACGTTGTGACAGGAGCTGTTCCTGGGCAAGGTATTTTTGGAGTTACTGACTGCTTTTGCACCTCACATCACGTTTGGCATGTTCCGCGCCTCTGATGTTTGGTGCTAGTGAAAGCCAGCGACAGACAGGACATTTGTGGAGATTTGGGACAGACGTGTGGAGGTTTCAGGACGCAATTGTTTAATCCCATTTCGTCTCATATTTGTCCTCAAGGAACTCCCAGAAGGCAGGTGGGAGACAAAAACTGACTTCCTAGTAGCACTTTGTAAAAGCAGTGTGTCTCTTATCCTACACCAGGGCCACCCCTATGGTTTCTGTTGGTACAAAGCCATACACTGCTGTGTGCACACCATCCCTCCCTTCGCACGCGTCTACTCCAGCTCTTTCATATATTCCTTTGTGCAGACCTATGCAGAAGCAGGACTGCATTTCTTCTGTGGGTGATAAAGGGTCTTTCTGGCTGCTGCAAGTGGTCTTTCTTAAATATCAGTAGGGATGCAGGGAGGTGCTCAGCTTTCTGCCTGTACCTCTTGCTGCATTCCAAGCTGCATCCTTGCACACACCTCCAGCACCACTGCAACTGATTTTTGGTCTTCTTCACCCTGCCTACCTCCACACACATACGTGCACACAAGTTGCCTGTTAGGAAAAACCCTTCTTTTTGGAGGGCAGGTGTAGCCTTCGCAGTATTTCAGGCACTCTGGACTGGGGAAGGAGCTTGTGCAGGCAGCACTGATGCTGTTTGAGGGCCCTTGGAACACTGTGCAGGAGCCAAGCGCTGTGTGAATATGTACAGGCCAGCCCAGCTACTTGGACATTACCTGCTGGTCCTTCTGCTTCATGGCATAGATGGGTGCTCCCATGCAGCTTATGAAATGTCAGATCAGAACAGGGCGGGGTGGGAGTGTGCCAGCCCTCTTCTGGTCTTACCTGCTGAGGGAAGCAGAAGTGATTAATATGGTTGTGATGCTACTTGGGAAGATAACTTGGATGTGGGGAATCCCTTCTTGTTCAAGACAGATGCTCTTCTCTGTGCCTGCTGTGATAGGAAGTATCTCAGCCCCACACAGAACGAGCAGTGCAGAAAGGAGGCAGGGATGAAGCTGGACAACATCCCTGCCATCACCATGCTGGCTTTAGAGAGGTGAAGCTGTCACAGGGCATTCATAGGTGTGGACTGCTGCTTCTTGGGGTGGCCCTAAGGGTCTTTCCATACAAGGTTTCACTGTGGCCTCCCACATGCTCATGTTCAGGAATCCCTTTCGCTCTACACAGAGCTCTCCCATCTGGTGGCGGTGAAACTGCACAGCATGTGGGGTCATCACAATGCCCTCTGGAGGCAAGGTTAGCTGAACCCCTGCTGCTGAACCCCTTAACTCTCACTGCCAGCTCTTCCTGCTCCCCTCTGCCCACAGGCACTGGCAGAAATGCTGAAAGTCAACAACACGCTGAAGAGCCTGAATGTGGAATCCAACTTCATTTCTGGGTCCGGGATCCTGGCTGTTGTGGAAGCACTCCAGGGCAACACCTCTCTAGTAGAGCTGCGCATTGACAACCAGGTAAAGCCTGTGCCAGCAGGAGCTGTGACCAAATGAACGTGTCCTGGGTGCAGGAAACTGAGTGGCTGGTCAAGGTGGAGGGTGGCAGCCCACCACCACTGCCAGGCTGCACTGAAGATGTTTCAGCCCCTTGTTCCTGCTGCAGTTCCTGGGCAGCATCTGCTACTATACAGTTATCAGCTTCCCATGGTGCTTGCGTTTCCCTGGAGAGTGGTAATGCAGCTGTCCACACCTCTCCAGTATCACACCTTGCTCTGAGCTCTTGCAGAGACTTAACTAATGTTTAGTAAAACTGAAATGTACAATGGAAAGAGAGCTCCAGTGTGTGCAGTGAGCAGGTGCTGTGGCACGTTTAGGTCCCCCGGGGACTATGGGGTGGTAGTAAACCCATGGGGTTTAAAAACAAACGAACAAACAAAAAAAAGCAGCTGAGCTACAGGGAGCTCAGGGGCAGGTGACAGAGAGTTCAAAATCAGTTTCTCCAGACATCTCTTAGCTGCAGATCTGTCCAAGTCTTTGGGCAAGAGGACTTACGGGAACATCTGCTGCTGCAGTTGGAGCCACTTGGTTGTACAAAGAATAGGCCAGTGGTTTGTTTCACCAGCTCCAAGTCAGGAATGCCAGATGGACCAACAGGTCTAAAGAGGGAGGGAAAGGATGGAGATGGCAGATAAAAGTGCTTATTCTGAATCGCTCTCTGACAAGACCAGCTTGCTTTTCTGTTTTCTAAAGAGCCAGCCCTTGGGCAACAAAGTAGAAATGGAGATTGCGAGCATGTTGGAAAAGAACACCTCCCTGCTGAAGTTTGGGTACCATTTCACTCAGCAAGGTCCCCGGCTCCGCGCCTCCAATGCCATGATGAATAACAATGACCTAGGTGAGTCGGGCTGCAAGCCAGGGGGCACAGGAAGGTCCTGTGGGCAGTTCCTGGTGGGAGAAGGGCAGAAATGCTGGCTTGAAAGCCCTGGTGGATGCGCTTGAATTAGGAACCACCTCTTGAAGGGTGTGATGATGCCTTGCCTCTCGAGAAGGAAAGCAGCTTTCACTGACTGGTTCCCTAATGCAGCTGCTGTTGGAAAGGGTTGTGGTCCAAACCTGGAGACACTGGACAGCTAGATCTCCCAGAAGCAGTGTTTTTGGCAGTAACAGTGGGTCTTGTTGGGAAGGAGTGAGAGCTGCTAACGTGCTTCGGCACAGCACATGATACAGCATATGGCACATGGATTATGAGCTGCCAGCACTTGTGATTCCTGCCAACTGCTTGTCTTCCTGTAGCTTCATTCCCACTTTAACAAGGAGATGAAAAGTAGTAGAGTTGAACTTTGGAGGTAGCGGGCCTTGGCCCGTCCCCTTCGGCAAAACAAATGGGAAGTGTTTCTAAGGAGAGGTGGGAAGCCACATGGCTTTGAGTTATCTTTATACCCTCAATGAAGTGATGGCAACTGCTTATGAAGCGAAACATGGGCAAGTCTGCAAACTGCCACTTCAGCCGATGCATGCAGCAGGGGCTTTCCACTGCTTGGCTAAAAGCTACTGTAGAGCGCTGGGAATCAGTCCTGCAGAGCAGTACTGAATGCAGCCAACATTCAGGACCAGCCATGCTGCTTACAGACTTGACAGCACCAAACTTCTCAGCACCGGCAGACAATGTATCTGGGAGAAATAAGCAGAAGTTTGCAGATACCCTTTCTGTACCTGAGGAAGAATTGTGTTCCTCGGAAACATGGCCAAACATAGGAGTATATGCCAGTTCTTCAGGGACCACACTGAATACTCAGTATTATGGTTCACTGCACATTTATTCTGCCTGTGGCTGCATTCCTGGTCACTAGAGAGCTGCACCAGGAAAGGCTGGCTATTTTTTGTCCTTTTGAAGAGAGCAACATTTTTAATGACTGTGCAGCACCTGGCATTCAAAGTAATCAGCTGGAAGATTTGAATCCAGTTCCTGCTGTTTACTGTTTTATTGTTCCTGCTGTTAAAGGGAAGAATTCACAAGTTGCCTTCCAGGTAACAGTTGTCAAATTTGCCTTTATTAAGATTTGCATTTTTTTGTCTGATCTGATTCTTGTTTGCAGCTCATACTCATTGATCAGATGGTCTCTGGCAATAGCATCTCAGCTCTACACCTGGATAATGTATAAGTACAGAAAAACTTTAGTTTCCTCCCTATCATCAATAGCTCTCTGCTTGCGCTCCACTCCAGTGCTCTTGCCTACCATCACCTGATGCTGGCAGAACTTGATTTTGGTCTCACAGCTTCTGTTCTCTGAGATGCTCTGTATGAACCAACTATGAAGGCTTTTATATTCATCCTCATAAGCTAACTTCTCCATTCCTTTATACCTTTTTTTCCCCTTTTTTCCTTACATGTTTCTTGAAAAGTTGTGAGTGTAGCTCTCAGAGCTGTACATCAGCTTTACTAGTAGGTATGAGGCTGCTGTGACTGTGATAACCATGATCAGAGGGCTGGAGGCTGAAGGCTTAGGATAAGAAAAAAAGATAATTTTATTTTCTTTTCATTTGAAAGGGCAATTAAGAAAAACTAGCAAAGATAAAACTGTGACATCCACCTCTTGCTTTTACATCAGTTAGCATCAGGTGATGCTTTGGCCACAGTCACATTACAAACTGTGTGAACTACAACTGACTGTAGAATAAGGGAGGTAAGGCTGAAAGTAGCTTCTGGCCCCAAGAATTCACAGGGATGGAAACTTCATCTTATCTTCCTTGATTTTAAACTGTGTAAGGCTGTGTCTGCTGCTTAATGCAGGAATTCAGAAGCTGATGCTATCCGCTTTCTTTCCTGGCAGAAAGTAGGTCTCTCGGCTCCTTTCCGCAGCGGGCAAGCCAAGCCTGCCATCCATGTCTTCCCGTTGCCATGACTGATTCCTCTTCTTCTTTTTCAGTGAGGAAGAGAAGACTTGCAGAGTTGAATGGGCCTATTTTTCCCAAGTGCAGAACTGGAGTGTAATTCCTGGCTGTGGAGGTCATTCCCGGTGATCTGTTCTACACTGTGGAAATCTAAAGGCAATAAGTGCCTTGACAGAGTATTTGTGGTGCCTCGGTTCTGTTTTATGCACTATCGATCAGTTTAAATTAACTAGTGGCTGTAGTTGAAGATTTTATCCAGTAGGACTGTTGATGTTTTCTGTAGAGTTCAAACTATTCAAGCCAATTTATGCAGTCTCAGTTTTGAGTACATCCCAGGGTAAAAGTGATTCTTAATTAACCTGGGACTTAATTTTTCTATAAACTTCCTGCACAGTGTTTCATACGGTCAGGATGTGGTATGCATGAGTGAAAGAAACAACTGCTCCACACAAATTACAGAAGTATTAAAAAAATACTTTATTTTTCTTCCCCCAAATTGATCTCAAGCAACTATGGAGGAACAATTAGTTTAACAAGCACTTCTACTACCTGGAAACATGGCTAATTTAAAGAATTGTGAATTACACGTTTTTACTGACCTTTGCTGAGGCAATTTGTTGGAGGTGCTGTTTCAAGCACATCCTCATGTTTCGTTTTCTCCAGCCCCTAATAATAAGGAACTTAAGGCCACCAATTATAAAACAAAAGTCTCAAAAATTGAGTGGTTTAGGATTGGCTAATAACTCTTCTATCCTATCCATGTCTTCTACCCTATCCATGCCTGAAGAAAACAGTCACCTTTAGAGAAGTGACGCAAATCCTAAGCCCACACAGATAGCCAAACTAATTATCTAATCCTTACTCGTTCAGTTTCCTAATGTTAAAAGTGTGTGTCCAAATACTCACTGGAAACAAGTCACATTCTTTCTCTTTGCTGTTTTGTCTGGATGACCATGTCCACTAATTAAATTTTGTTCTGATGGGGATTTTCTTTTACTGCCATTCCTAATGTCTGCATAAGTGCAACAATAAATGTGCCCTAGAAAAGCTGGTCAATGAAATAGCCCAACTCTGAATTTACACTGCATATAGTCCAATAGCTTTGTCAGTCTACCACCCACCATCTAGCCTGGGAGGAATTCCCCACAGGCTTGTGTAGCTCCCAGACATGCAGTGGACCCAGCCCTATCCCATCCAAAACTCCTGCTATTAACCTGGGTGGGATCCTGCTCTGTAGGAAGAGTCTCCTGTTAGAAGCACTGCCACTCTAGAGCCTTATTCCTGGTCTGATGACGTGCCCTAGAAAATGTTTTCACTTGCTAGATATCTGTCTGTACGCATCTGTTAAGAGTGAAGTTTTGCAGCCTTTGATGCATACCCCTGCAAAGTCCCACAGATTCCTTTAGAGCTTGTGCACAAATGCCACCTGTGATTTAGCTCTGACCAGTGAAACAGAGCAACACTGTACTTTCAGCAGTGTGGGAAATGTGTCTGTTGCTCTTCAAAGCTTAATAAATGCACCCATGGTGTCAAATAAAATGCTTCACTGTAGCTTCTTCCCCCTACCCTGAAAGTTCCTATCAGAAAATGAAAAGAATACAACAGAAAAATACTTGAAAATATATTGAAGAAGAAAAAAAAAAAAAAAAGAAAATAAACTGGCAGACAGCCTCTTCCTTCCATATGCAAAGACTTCAAAATGGTCAACTAAATCATCAAATCCGAGTCACAATTTCAGTGGAGCCATCCGCTCAGATCTGCATGGGACAGGCTCAGCTCTTCCATGGGCTTCCGACAAATATAAATGCATCTTATCCTGGGAAATCCTGACAGTGCTAAGACATGCAAGGAGACTCATCTGCAAAGCAAGGAGCACTACATGGATACTACAACATTTTTTCGTAAGTGAAAAAACCCTTGAGAAGGAAAAAAGGCAAAAAAAAAAGCAAGAACCTTGTCCTGTGTTTCACTATAGCAGCACCTAAATTAACCATGCAGCCCAAACCTACAGTAAGGTGGCAGGACTCAGCTGATTCTTATAGAGCCGCTTTGCTGAAAAATGCATGCAAGATCTGTGAGGAGATGGGCTGTGCTGAGAGGCATCAGGTTTTGTGGTGAAAGGCATCAAGCTGTGCAGTGATGGAGCTACAAAATGGTGATGCTTGGGAGCAAATGGGTCACTGAGCCAGGAGCTCTCCAAGAAAAGGGAAAAGAAGCATCTTGCTGACTGCAGTATCTGGCAGTCACAGCCAACACTGCTTAACTCTCACCTCTCCTAGAGCTATGTGCCTTCTCTCAGGCACTACCCCTGAGTTGCCTGGCATCCACCACATAGCATTTCACATGACAAGTTCTTATTTGTATTAATCTGACAAAACGAACGAATCCAGAAGCATGACAGAGAAGCTGCTCATGGGCTAACTCGCAAGAGGGAAGCTAGGGATTTCTCTTACCCCACTTCTCCCATCTCTGGAGCAGAGGGAACCTAGCTTTATGGGCCTCCATCTATACATCTCAAACCCTTCTCCTCCCTTGCCTTAGTGCAGCAAGGACCAGAAGAGGTCCCATGGTTCCCCCCTGACTTTGAGGTAGAATCTACAGCTGCCAGGAACTCTCAGAACTTTATCTCATAGCCAGGTCTACCATATGGCAGACAGCTAGCTAGGTTTCAGCATTTATTTCTGCAAAATTAAGCACCTCCAACATAGCAGTGGAAATATGTTTGTGCATGACTTTAAAAATTACAGTGGAAGCACTAAAGGTTATTTAGCATCACAGGAGGTTACATATAAAATATAGTTGTTGCCATTCTGTCCTGACAAGTGGCATACAAACAGCCTCCCAAATAGATTACAGTGTTCCAGCCTTACTGATGGATTGAGTTATAATCTTGTGTTCTTTTCAGCCTACTACACGAAGAGAGTACAGTATGCAAGCCAGGCACTCCCAGCAGTGCTCTAGACCAGGCCTGCATGTACAGTTTGCATATTTTTCCACAAGTATTCCAGACCTCAAAAACACAGAGGTTAACAGGCCAGCAACGCTTGGCAAGGAAGATCCAAGGGGACCTGCTCAGACTTCTGCTGAAGGTGTCTACTGATGGGAATTTTCCAGTTTCTTCTCCAATATGGCTTGTGCACACATTTACTATTAAATACCATCCTAGAAAGCTCTCCAAAGGAGACATCCATAAGTTTCAGCTTTGCTTCATGAAGGGAAGGGTCATAAAAACAGTTGCTGAACCACTGATTTCATGGTAACAATACCGGAAGACTGAAGAAATGTTTGCTATGGCTTTAATGGAACCAATGCCCCGTCTGTAAGTTGCCAGTTGAGCCAACAAATGAGGCTGAATTAATAGCACGGAGGGAAAGGTTACAATCTGCATGAAAATAACCTTGCCCTAATTGTCATTAAGGACTGCAGAAACCTGAGTAAACTGTTTTCTTGCTTTGAAAAGCAGTTGCAAGTAAAAAACCACCCAAAAAACCCAGCAGTGTGATTTCACTTCCTAATGACTAACTACTATTCAGTACCATGAATGACAGTAAGTTTCTAAGAAATTTTTCAGTCCAGACATATCTTCTAAACTACTAATAAAACCTTTCTGTACATTCTGTGGCATGAGGCACACAAAGCAGCAGGTGGACAAGTACTTTGAGCTCATATGCTGTGGATCCCTTCAAAGCCAATTTCTTCAGTCATACGAACTGGAAATCGCAGACATCTCTATGGGCTGAGTTTTTTCAAAAGCTTAATTACAAAGCACAAATGCTCCCCAAATCTTGAATTATTTAACTTGAATAAAGGATCCTGTATTCTCCTTATAGTCGCTACTGACATTTATGCACACGTCAGTATCACTTCCAGTGCCACAGTGCTGGTATTTTGACAGCCTCTGTGCTCCCTTCTCTGTGTCTCAGTTCCAACATGCTTCAAGCTGTTGTTTTTTAGTACTGCAAGCAGAGCTGAGCCCTGGATATTTGATGTACAGACAAGTTAAGGAAAACAACAATTCCTGGAGAAACAGAACACTGGAATGAGGGTTGCTTTTGCTGCTCATCCTACAGGTCACACCAAAGAAGTGTGATGGGACGTGGGCCTTTGCTCCAGTTACCAGAAGGATCCTTACTCTGCCTTCAGCCAATTTTAGGCGGGCGTCAAGTCAGACTTTGTGTAACTACTCCTTGATACTCACTGGTATAAACCAAGGGAGGCAGACAGATGGCGTGTACATGGAAATATCTTCAGCTCCAATCCAGTCACGTACCCACACCAAACTGACACATCTGCTGTTTTCACACCCTAACTACTGAAGAAAATGCACGATCAATGGAGAGGCTGGACAGATCGATCTCCATGCAGGAGGAAAAGAATGGAATTATTCTTATGTCCTTTCAGTTTCTTTTGAATTGTGAGCATCTGTGTCCCATCACACAAACTCCGCTCCAAAATCCCCATGATAGAGGCCACACTACAAGACCCAAGAAAGGGAATCCTGTAGTGCTAGTGGTGGGTTGGGCACACTGGTAATTTATGGTCAAGTAATGGATGGTTTCAGCACATACTTTAAGTTTAAAGGCAGCACATGAACAAGACTTTCAAAGCCAACACATTTTCATGGTTTCCAAACCTAACTGAGTAACAGGGATCTGATTATTGAAGCCCTTTGCATTAACACGTGTCAGATTAGCTAATGAAATGGCTTAATTTTTTCCTGCCACCAGCATCCTTTGTGAGACATCTTCAATAGGCACCCTTAGCCTTCTCCTTGTACAATCACATTCCTCCTTAAGTATCTGTCCTGAAGCCCTTGAAGTCAATTTGAGCTCTTTCTCTTGACAAACAGGACAGCAGGCTGTAAGACCTTTGTTGCGACAACTTGGACATGCCAGGACAAGCTGCCGGCAGTGCTGGCTGGAGCAAAGTTTATACTGGTCCCACAGCTCCCCACAATATCTGCATGCTGGAGGGAGGAGGAAAAGAAGAAGTTAACACCCACACTGCCCTATCTGTCCCCCTTACACGGGGCTGCCAACTCTCATTTGAGTGGTTATCTATTGTCTTCCACGCTTTTAATTCCTGGTTAGCTTGATCTTCTAGAACCTAGCTCATTTTTAGACTTCTGATTTTGTTGTAAGGTCCTTGTTGCCAAGAAGAAAAATATACTGGTGGTAATTAAGCCAGCATGCAGGAATGTTGACTTCTTGGGAGGCAGTGCCATGGGACTTTCTTCCACCTAAAAGCAATGGCTTGTGCAAATGTGGTGCCATCTGCAGTCCTGGTAGTATCCTTCCAAAACATCACAGGTTTTAAGCCTTTCACTGAAAGCTACAGCCCAGTTTAGCTGTACCATCAAGAAGGTGCCTACCCAAACACTTCCCCTTGAAATTTCCATAGGGATGGCTGTGATGTATGAAGAGAATGTTCTGTTTCTACACCAAGCCAGGCACCTTCAAGATATATATGGTAACTACAGAGGAGGAATAGGAGGTTAGGCTCAAGAAGCTACCCACTCAAAGGAAAAAACAGCACTGCTTTATAAAAGGGGTTGGGGCAAATTCCATCTACTTGTATGTGGCAACTGAGAAGAAAAAAAAAACAGGTAATTCATTTGCAGTATCTGAAAAGTGATCCCAGCCAGAAGTCCAGGCAAAAATCTTAACAGCTTCAACTAGAGGTCACTGAAATTCTACAGGGTACAGAAACTTTTAAAACATGAAAATAAAGTGCTGTAGAGCTTAGTGCCCCCACTCTTGAAGTGCCTGGCAATCAGTGCTGATGTTCAGTAAGATTACAGAGAACAGAGGAGCAGAAAACAGCTGACACCAGGAGAATTATTTAATGCTTCAGTCACTTAGCCAACCACAGGCTGATCGGCACTGTGGGCAACAAGTGAGTAACAACAGTAGTAGTGCTTGATGTACGCCTCCATTGCTGCAGACAGCTTGTTACAGCACCTGTTCTGCAGGGGATGCTTCCTTTTACTGCTCCAGTTTTAGGGAACTCTGTTTAGTGACCCCCTTTTCTCTCATTTCTATGTTTTAAAGCCATAGAGTTGGTAATTATCCTGAAAAGAGATAGCACTACAACAAGAAAGCAACTATCAAGAAGAACTACACGGGCTACTACTACAGGCTGTCCCATCCTGCACATCTCTGTGAGAACCACTGACATAGCGTCCCTGCCTTCTGCACTTACATTATCTAGTCCTACCTGAGATGATATCTTCATTGGAACAAATGGCATAACGATCATCAAATACAAACAGCTTCCCCCTGTAGAATCCATCTGGGAACTCTTCCAGGTATTTGTGAATTCCACCTTTTAGCTGGTAAACCTCTCTGCACACTGCCTGTTTAAAGCATATTAGCAGAAAAGCTGAAGGACAGATCACTGGTGGTGTGCCACCATTCCCAGAGCAAATGTTTTAAATGCCAGCGATCAACCAAAAGTAGCAGCTTCTCAGTGATCATCAGATTATCTGTACCACATGCACCCACAGCTCTAGGCAGTGCCACCAGAGATCACATGGCAGCTCCACAATGCTGAAATGTTCACATGAACCCAAATGTGCATTTAACGTTACAGTCCAAAAAAGGCCTGTAACCTCCTCAGCTGAGGGAGGTTTAATGCATCACAGATCAAATGCTTTTGAAACTCTGTGAACCTCTGCTTATTCTGCTTTTATGTGGCAAGCTGTCAGCTGGAGCAGTATTTCTCAAGAGTTCATGCTGATGCAGCAGAATAAAAAAAAAAAAAAAAAAAAAAAAAATCAAGGTTTAAATCTCCGGGCAACATTGGAACAATCTCTGGAGCTGTTCTCTTGCTCCCTGAGGGAAGGATCCAGAAGAAGAGTGGGACATAAAGTGCAATTAGAACAATGTAATGTGCAGGATTTAGTTCCACAGCACTGCAAAAGCACGGACTGGCTGATTTTCACCACTTTGAGGTGCTCAAGCTGTGCAGTAATGACCACAGAGCATAACTGTATAAGACAGAGCTTGTGGAAGCACTGCAGAATGCTCTCAAGCTCCCCTAAAACACAGCTACAATAGTTAGGGCAGACTTAACGTCTTCTCACCAAATGAGTTATATAATTATTTTCACAGAGCAATCACTGCTGTGACACTAGTCCATGCAAATCATCCTGAGCTGCGTAAAGCTACCTATGTCCTTCACAGACAGCATGAAGCAAGTGTGCATCAGAGACATTTATCTCCCCACCTGTTCATTGAGCAGTTTGTGCTCATTAGGAATTTACCAACAAAAGACAAGACAGCTGCTCTTAAAGCAACCTCAACTACTTGACACTTGTGCCCTCAGAACGGCTTCTCACCTTGCTCCGTAGATAAGCAGAGCCTCTTTCACAACGAATCCCTCCCGTGCAGTACATCAGGACACGCTTGTCTTTAAAAAGCTCCAGGTTTTCATCTACATAGCTGGGGAAATAGCTGAACTTCCTGATATCTGGAGCCAGGCAGCCCTGAAAATGCCCCTGCAATAACAACAGATGGCCATGTGACTGGTTATAAAGCAGACTTGCATGGTAAGGTCTTTGCCTTGAACTAGAGGAAGTAACAAACATTTGGGCCGCAACACTTGGCTCATTGCAGGTGCTTTAGGCTGCATTCATGCATAAAAATACCTGTTGAATCTGTAAAAGGATTCCAGGGACAGCATGTCTCCTCATTCAAACATAAAAGAGGGTGCTAAGCAGAGCAGAACTGTCAGAGAAAGGATAAGCCACAACACTGCAAGAGGGTTGGTGGGTGTGACAGCAGGATGTGCCTACTCTTTCTGACATACGGGGCAAGACAAAAATGCTGGGAAGCATCTTACATGTTATTCTACTTTTAGTTCAAACTATATGGTATTCACTGCTCATGTTGTATATACTGCTTTGCCTTCTTCCAGCCCCAAGCTGTATAAGCACTTAGCAGGGCAATCTCCATAATGAGCTGCTGAGCAGGAGGTCCTCTGCTGCTTGTATCAAATATTCATTACTGAACTGAACTTTGCACATATTACAGTGAATCTGGAATCCAGTAAGGCTGCACCCCCACAATGTGAAATGCTTCTCACCAGCCCCTGTAACACACTGCAAGAAGCAGGCAAACAACACTTACTATTTTACTTTCATAGAAGTTCCTACAGTCCAGCAAGATGGTATCGCTTTGTCCTGGACTGGCCTGAGACAAATAATGTTCAACTTCTTTATGAAATTCCTGAGGGGATAAATGGATTCCTTAAAAAAGGAAAAGAAAAAAAAGGGGGAGGAAGGAAGGAAGAGAAAAGGATGTGAGAAGCTGAACTACAAAAAACTGTTATGTACGATCTAGCTGATACAGATTCTCCTCAGATTTCCAAACAAAAATTTTCTATGACAGTTCACAGGCTTTTCATCCCAACTCAACAAGCCAAGTTTATCCATGTTTGGCTTCCTATTGGCAAATGAAAGAAAACACAACATTGTTTCACATTACAGAAGCAGCAGCAGACAGGCGCCTGTCTTTATGATCTTTGTTACATCCCCTTGGCAACTCTTACAGTTGCAAGAGTGAAAAATGTCTCCCTTCCCTTTGCTCATCTTTCATTACATTTGGAGGCACAGAAGCATACAGAAATGCAATTTTTTCAAAGAAACTCTGTTGATAAAAATAGAAGATTTCCATAATAATGTATTAAAGTTTCTCAGCTTTCAGGATGCTTAGACTTAAAACTCCCAACCTACTGAAAACCAAAAAACCTCACCCACCAAATCCTGACAGAGTAAAGGGAACCATCTCCATAAACCACTCTAAAATAAGAGGAAAAAAGGAAAAAAAAAAAAATCCAAACATACATCCCACAAACTGTCAAAAAAAAAGGGGAAAAAATAATCCTCTGCTAAAAACACAGAAAGATACTGCAGAAATTTACCACCAACAAAACGTGTTGGTGGGAAAAAGGCCAAAACTGCTCTGTTAATTGCTATTTGCTGTGCTCCTGCTTACCACCTACGTAAGTGCCCTCATAGCATAGCCAGTAACATCTTACTGAGCATAATCCATACTAAGCGGCTACAGGCAGCAGAAAACAAATGTGTCTCATGTTAGGGGGATGGCATGACCCTGACATAGGAGGTCAACTTCCTTTTTACTTGAAAGGCAGGAGCATGGCTGTTAACTCCAACACAAGTAAAGTAGTCAAGTCAGCCATAACATGTTATGTCCCTAACATATAAACATGGATCCACTATAGGACTCCAAGGAAAGTTCTTCCTATACAACTTGGCTCTCACTGCAGCCTAACAATGAAAGAGCATTGAGGCTCTTTATATGGTGTCACTTCTGAGCAGTCTAAGCACCCACAGAACATTTAGAATAAATACATTCAAGCATTGAAATGTCTTTCCTAAGCATCACACAGTTTCACTTTACATCTTGCCTTTAGCAAGAGCCCAATGACTTACTCCCTGACTGAAGTACAAGGTATGTCTCTATCCCAAAACAAAGTAACTGCTTGACATACATTAAATCTATTACTGTTTTCCACAAAATAGAAAGTTAATTCCAACATTTTTCATGGCAGCTCACTTGGCAAACCAAAACCTGGGCCAGCAAATTCCCTGGACCAGTAACTTTTAACTACTAGTATCCGTATCTGCTTCTCCTGTGTCCTGACCCCTGCAGAAGGCAATGTCTCTGATGAAGGTACTTTATTCTTCATTTACCTATCACTTGGATGAGAGGCTTTATTTTTCATTAAATGAACTTACCAGTTTCTTTATAGGACACTATCTTTGGATCAATGCCCATAGGTACAATTTCTTTGAATACTCCAACTCGAAGGTCTGTGAAACAGTGAGCTCCTCCTGCACTGCTCTAGGAAATTAAACACAAAAATAATCCACCAAACCTTGTCAGGTGTTAAGATTAGAATTACCCATTCATTTAACTTCTACAGCTCACTAGAATATGAGTGTGTCTCGGTGGCTGAGGGCAAGAAATGTCTCTCCTGCTGAAATCCACACTCTAAATGCTGAGGTTTAGGCAATGGACCCCTACCATGGACTGCAGACAGGTGACTTAGGCTATACTGCAGGTGAGATAGGCACCATTTGGCGTGAGGTGCAGACTTACTGTGGAGTGGGAAGGAGAAGAGATGTTTGTTAGAAACAATGTCACAAGCACTGTCAAGAGACAGTCAAGGCCCCTGCAGAGCATGCTGCAAATAGAACTGTGGGGAGAAAGAAAAATGCTGTAAGAGCAGAGACCAGCACCTACAGTGCTGAGGCAGCAAAAGCCTACCAGAATGCCGTATGGTGCCAGCCACAGCTGCCACCACCATCTGAAGACAGCAGTATGCACATATGCTTAGGCTTAAGCAGAAGTTAGCACTTCTCCCTCCAGTCAGGCACTGAGAAACTCTTGACTCTGCCTGTGTATTTTCTCTAGAAGACATCCAATTCATGGAACACTTAAGTGTACACCAAGGCCTGCATGAACTTAAAGCAGTAGGTTTCTAGGCAAGCATCTCAAAATAGGGCAAAGAGGAAAGTGTGGAAATCCTTTGTGCAGGTAAGCATACATCGTGATGGTTTTTGGAGTAAATGTTTGTTGAAGAATGATGGAGATGAAGGGCACTCCCTCATTCACCTGTATGGGGGCTTTGCAGCTGCACCCATAGCTGCCAAAGCTTGTAGCTTGTGCTATCACTGCTCATGCTAACTGCTACTGCTGGTGAAAACTGGCAAAGATACCTAAACTAAGCAAGGTTAGGAACTCTAGACTTAGATCAGTGCTGGGAGATCAAAGTAGAAGTAAGGCTATTGTGAAGCAGTGTGCTTATTCATCAAAAATTAAACATCCTACATTAACAGTGCCTATATGTAGGAATTATTTTTTCATACCTTGAAATCCTCTTGGCACAGAATGTCTTTGAACAGAGGATGGGAAAGCATAGCTTCAACGTAGAGATTAGTAGCTGCTTTGCTTCCACCAACTGTCCCATTAATCCCTTCTGAAGCAACTCGTACCTGAGAGGCAAGAGGAGAAGCTGCGGCTAAGGATTGGTAACAGCAAAAAGAGATAACAGTGAAATTAGCAAAATATGCCTGGGTGACGAAAGGCAGACATAGAAGTATGCTCCAAAAAGAGACTACTAAGGCAGGGGAAAAAAAAGATGGCTATACTGGAGCTGAACATAAAAAAAAAGACAGTAAATAAAACTAGAATAGGAACTTAGTAATCACTTTTGAGCCATTTCAAAAGAATCATGTTAAGACAGCCAGAAGAGCTTGTGCAGTAAACAGCTAAATGCTAACCAGCTGACAGGCAAATCCTGCAGTCAGCATTAAAATCCCCACTGGAGGTCTGCCTCAGGAAGAACAATAGGATTGTGCCCAATGACTCACACAGCTCAGAGGAAAATGTGAATACGCATAATATCGCATGTAATATTAAATTTCAGTGAGTCATTTTATCTCCTACACTGATAAATGAACAGAAACTCCAAAGTGGTAAAAAACCCAAAAAGATTGAATACAAAAGGCAAGCTAAAAACCAACTGGTTGATAAGGCAAATGCTGTACCAGTCTTGGAGACGAGAAAAATACCAACCACCAGACAACACAGCTGAGCAAAAATACAGAAATGAATGAGTCAAGACACTTCACTCTCAGATCTGTGCTGGTATAGAACAGGGTATGTGTCTACTATTGGCAGAAAATAAAAAAAACTACTTAGGAAGACAAGTCAAAGATAAACTTAATCTCCTGCTTTGAGTTGCCCCTGAAAAAAAATCCTCCCTTCCCCTGACAGCTTTGTGAGGCTGAAATTCACCTTTGCACACATCTTCAAAATGCCAGCTAGATGGAGCCAACTACCTTCTTTAGACTAGTCTGCCAGAAAAGAACAGACTGTGAGGGATGAGCACTGCTATCCTACAGTGAGGTCTTAGGTGTCAGCTGATCTTCTGTCTCTCCTGAGAGCACAGATTACAGTTTGGTGTAGCGATTCTGACTGGAAGGCACACTGAGGAGTCAGTGATACACATAACAGTTAATCACAGCCAGCCCAGACCTGTGCTGTATGGCACTGCACCTTCAGCTTGACCTTCAGGCTGCACTGTGCTGCACGGTCCATGTCCCTCTTGTGTTGGGGACCCCAGAGCTAGACACAGTATGACTGTCTGTATTACTTGCTTTATCGTTGTAGCATTAGTTCTTAAATAGTTAATAATAGCGTAATTTTAAATTATACTTTACAGAGCCTCAGCAGCTTTCTTAATGGATCATAACAGACCAACACCTTCTACTGCAAAATACCTGGTTCTCCACATCATATTGCCCTGCACTCAGCAAAGAAGATGTTTCTTTAATAAGAATATAACTCTTGCTTAAAACCTTACCTTGCCAGTGAGATGCAGATGCTGGCACAGAGCCTTTTGCCAAGCACAGAGTTCCTCTGGATCCTTCACCTCACAGTAACAGTAGTACAGAAGTACTTCTCCCACCTTGCTGTCCACAGCATGGCAAAGATGAACAAACAGAAAAAAGGATGTTAGTGTTGAAAACCACAAAAATATACTATTAGCAGTAACCATTCAAAAAAACAAGCCAGTTTTCTTCTGGCAGACAGAGGGAGAAAAACAAAGCACTAAGTAATGTCAGAGGAATTAGTTCTGCTGGGTTTGATTTTGGGACTGGTTACAAAATTAACTCATCATGGCCAGTGGCCTACTCAAGTTTCTCTCAACACAGGACACAAGGACTGCTTGTTTTTTGTGTTCACAAGTGTCCCATTAAATGCTCAATTTGACAAACTTGCAACTGACAATTTAAGCGCTTGCACTACCTGACTTTAAAACCTCAAAACTTTTAGGGCTCATGATTCTGAGCAGCACAAACTGAATTCTCTCACAGTCAGAAACATTTTTGTGAACCTACTTATAAGTAACAAATGAGCTGTTAAAGCACTTTGATGAGGGACCTGCAATTCTGCTCCTTCCTATTACGGTCCTTCCTTATTGGTAGACCCTAAGACGTCAAGTAACCTGCACAAGTCTGCTTTAAGAACAGGGAATGACATGGCTCTGATAACTCATTCCTCTGAAGTTCCTGCCTTTACCCATTTACCATGAAAAGAAAAATGCAGTGTATCTACTTCTTTATAAACACAGCAGTAATTTGTATGTTTTGTACAGGACTGAGCAGTTGTCGCGGTTTAAACCCAGCTGGTAACTCAGCACCACGCTGCCACTCCCTCCCCTATACCCCCCTACTCCAGGTGGGATGTGGAGGAGAATCAAAAGAATGTAAACTTCACAGGTTGAGATAAGAACAGTCCAGTAGCTAAAGTATAATACAAAACTACTACTGCTACTACTACTAAGGGAAATAACAAGGGGAGAGAATATAAAAGTAAAAAGGGAATGAAAAAAAAAAACCCAGTAAACACAAGTGATGGATACACAATACATTTGCTCACCACCCACCAACTGACCCCCAGCCCAACCAGAGCAGCAATTTGCCCTTCTGGGTGACTCCCCCCAGTTTATATACTGGGCATGATGTGCTGTGGTATGGAATAGCCCTTTGGTTAGCTCGGGTCAGGGGTCCTGTCTCTGCTCCCTCCTGGCTTCTTGTGCTCCTCCTCACTGGCAGAGCATTAAGACTGAAAAGTCCTTGGTCAGATTAAACACCACTTAGCAAAACCCAAAACATCTGCATGTTATAAGCATTATTCTCAGACTGAAGCCAAAGCACTGTGCCACTTACAAGGAAGGAGAAAAATTACTGTTACAGCTGAACCCCAGACAGCAGGTGTGAAATGAATTCAAATAAGCCAGGTGACTCCTAGAGTCACCTACACCTGCTCATCTAAAGAAGTATCTCAGGAAAGTATCCAAAACATATGCTGGTCTAAAGGAGTATCAGGGAACACTGTATCTTAAACTGAACTTCATAAAAGGCAGTACTGGCAGAAGATCACATAAAGGTCTCTACAGCTGCCTGAAAGGAGTTTGGAGTGAGATGGGGACTGTTCTCCCGGGTAACAAGTGACAGAACAAGAGGTAACAACCTCAAGCTGCACCACGGGAGGTTTAGACTGGAGATTAAGAACAACCTCTTCACAGAGAGGGGATCAGGCATTGGAACAGACAGCCCGGGGAAGTGGTGGAGTCACCGTCCCTGGAAGCGCTTCAAACCCCGTATAGATGAGACCCTCCCTGACATGGTTTAGTGGTGGTATCGGCAGTCCTGGGTTTAACTTGATCATCTTAAAGCTCTTTTCCAACCTAGCTGATTCTACGACTGACGCTCTGATTTTAAAGCGTAAGCAGCTCAATACCCCGCTCAGGCCGTACCCTTCTCCAAACGGCGGAGATCTTTTTTACCTCGTCAGATCATCGTGGCCAACGTGGCTGGTGTCTGGCAGCGCCCAGGCGATCTCTAGCGCTCCCCGGCAGTGCCCCCGTGTCCCGTCCACGCTGCCCGCGGGGCTCCCTTCAGCCGCTGCGCCCTGCCCGACGTCCCCGCCATGCTGCAGAGCCACATGCCGGTGAATACCGGACAGCTCCTCAAAGCCCTGCCGACAGCACCGCCACCGCACGCCCTCTCCGCCGGCGGCACACTGGGCTGCGCCCGGCACCTCCTTCGCTTTGACGAACAGGGAGAACGCCTGGAAAGCACCGCAGGCGGAAACCACCCGTTAACAGCTCGGCCCCACACTCCCCCGCCGCGGCCCCAGCGCCAGGCCCCCAGCCCCGGCCCCGCGGGTCCCACGCGGGATGCCCCACCTTCCTGTGGGCGAGCGCGCGCTGCTTTCTGGCGGCGGCGCCGTCGGGCGGAGCGGCGGGGCCGGCCGCCGGGGCCTCGAGCGGTACCATCTCCACCTCGGGACGGGGAGGAGGCGGCGCCCCGCCGGACGGGAGGCGCCCGCGAAGTTTCTGGTTCGCACCGCCCCAACCCCCCCGGAAGTCCCGCGGCCTAGCGCGCGCACAGCCGCGCGGCCCTGGTCCCGGAAGGAGAGGGGCGGTGGGCCGGAAGCGGGCGGTGCGAGGGGAGCGTGCTGGAAGCCGCCCGCGCGTGGTGTCCCGAGCCGCTCCTCCTGTCCCGTCTCCTCGCGTCTCCCGCCAGCCGCCATGTCGCGGCGGCGGCACAGCGATGATAGCGATGGTGAGCGCCGCCGCAGTGCCGCCAGCCCCGTTTGAGGCGGCGGGGGCGACGCGGGTTGGGCAGGGCCGTCCCGCCTCGGGAGCGGGCTTTTGGGCGGGTGGAGGGCGGCCGGGAACGGGGGCTCTCCGGCCATAATGGTGTGCTCGGTGTATTGGAGCAGGGCAGCCGCACAAAAGGCGGAGGACGTCTGAGCCATCAGAGATCGAGGAGAGGCTCGAGTCACTCATCTGCAGGGTCGGGGAGAAGGTAGGTGGGCTGGGTAGGGGCCAGGAGGCAGGCAGAGTTAAGTGGCTTTCGGGTGGGTATTTTGGCGGGGAGGTACGGCTGGTGGTGTGTCGTAGTCGTCTTCATGCTGTGTGTCTGTTCTTCCCCTCCCCGCCCCGTGTGTTCTGTGCGAGAGATTTAAGTACTCACCGCCCAGAATTAAAATAATTGTTTTATAAGATCGTTGGAACGTCATCAACTCTTGCAAAAACGCGCGTTAAAGCGGACACTTTAGTAGTCTTATCTGCCGAACAGCGATAAACGGCCAGCGTATAGTTATTGTTTCGCGTCTGCGGTATATTGGAGCTCCTTCTAGCGTAGCAGAGACATGGAGGAGTTAAACTTGGACTGCACGCGCTTCGCGGTTCAAGTGCTGGCGGGATCTGAGGCTAGTACAAAGGGCATTAAATGCATGATGACGAAAATGATGGAGCGCTGAAAAACAAACGGCAAAAGTGCTTTGTTTCGTCCTGTATTGTTCATTGAGTTTCGGCCACCTTACCGTGGTGACCTTAAGGTATTGTTAGATCTCGAATCCCGGGAGCGCACTGGGAGCGTGGGGAGCTGGGTGATCGGGTGCAGCTCGTCACAGGAGTGGCTGTTTCTTCTTCCCGGCACGCCAGCACAATTCTTCCCTGCTAACAGAACTGAATCGTCGCTCTGAAAAAGGTGTCATAAAAGGATGCTCTTGCTCAACTCCCTTGCTTTCCACGTGAGAGTCAGGGGCTGTTTTTTATTGCCTGGGGGATGATGAAAATTCGTTTTAATATTTTATATTTTATTATTTTAGAGTAATTCATCTTTGGAGAGCAACTTGGAGGGTCTAGCTGGTGTTTTGGAAGCTGATCTGCCAAATTACAAAAGCAAGATACTAAGAATACTATGTACTGTGTACGTATGCAGGGTCTGGGCATGTGGGAGGTGCTTTTTTTCTCTGTGCATAAGTTTGAGTGTTTAAGGTAGTTTAAATGCCAGGAATGGCTCTAGTTCCTGAGTGTTATTATAGGGTAGAGCTTGTTTTATTACAGATGAAAAAAATTAGAGGAAAAAGGTTTATTATGTAGCAGATGTAATTGAAGAAAATACCTCTCTGCATCATTTTGACTTGAAATGTATACGAAGGCTCAAAGCAGGTAGAAGAAATTTAGAGCTGCTCTCCAGTAACAGAGTGCAGTGGTGCTGGGCAATATCCTGTTTCCCAATGAAATGCATAAGAACACCAAAGCTATTGCTGCTAACACTTAGTCTTATCTGTGCTATATTCCTTGCCTGTTCCTTTTCTCTCCCATGGACATGATCTTGTCTTATGAGCCCACTGGCTCGGGGGGGGGGGGGCGGGGGACGGGGGTGCTGGGAACACAAAGAGCTGAAAACGGGCTCTGTCAGCTAATAGCTTTCCTTCCTCCATAGTGCAGGAGCAGAGGTGCCCTGCGTCGGGGTCACTGAGCGGTGTCTGAGGGAGGGATTGTGCAGGTAGTAGGGAAGAGAGTTGTGAAGGAGTGGTGTGGTGAAGAGGGGGAGAGTGTTCCAGCCCTATCCTGTGCTATGGTTTTGCACATTCTTTAAATCTGTTTTGTAGCAATGTTTAATATAACACAAATGGTATGTTTTTTTTTTTCCTGTTACAGTAAGACACTTCTGAAATTTTAGGGTTAGCTTATATGCATACAGAAATGGTAGTGGAATATTAAGTGTTTATAGCAGGACCTGGCCTTTCCTGTGCCATGCTTAAAATCAATTACTTTGACTTGAGAAACTTGGAATCAAAATTAGTAGTCTAAAATGTGTGTGCCTTTTGTGTAATTTGCTGATGCTGTATAATAAATGTATTTCTAAATTACGGACTTAAAGCAACTTTTTACATTCTTGCCTAAGTTCTGTCAGTTACTATGTGTTCAACCCTCTGAAATACTCAGCAGTTAGGTATAAATAAAAAGCAAATACCTTAAATGTACTTGAAAGTACCACCTGCCACTTCTAAATTACTATAGCTAGCAAAAAAAAAAATTGTCTGTAAAATATTAACCACAGGGCAGAACTTTAAGATCACATTAGCAATTTTTTTTCTTAACTTCCTCATGAGGCAAGTTTAACTTAGTAGAATCATAGGATGGTTTGGGTTGGAAGGGACTTTAAAGCTCATCCAGTTCCAACCTCCTGCCACAGGCAGGGACACCTTGCACTAGACCAGGTTGCTCCAAGCCCCGTCCAGCCCAGCCTTGAACACTGCCAGGGATGAGGCAGCCACAGCTTCTCTGAGCAACCTGTGCCAGTGCATCACCACCCTCACAGTGAAGCATTTCTTCTTCATATCAGATCTAAATCTGTCCTTTTTCACCTTAAAGGCATTCCCCCGTGTCCTGTCACTCCATGCTCTTGTAAAAAGTCCCTCTCCAGATCTCTTGTAGCTCCCCTTTAGGTACTAGTGGCTGCCCTAAGGTCTCCCTGGAGCCTTCTCTTCTCCAGGTTAAACAATCCCACATCTCTCAGCCTGCCTTCATAGCAGAGGTGCTCCAGCTCTCTGACCATCTTTGTGCCTGTGTATGTATATGCTTTTGGTACATATGTATACACGTATATATGTATATGCTGTGTGATCTAACACATTCTTTGCTTTCCTCTCCTGCAAAGTAAATTTCAGATGCTAGCTGTGCTGTCATTTATTGTGACCTAGGGATTTTCCTTAAAATTTTGGCCACTACACTGTTACAGCAACTGTCTTGCTAGAACTGTCTTGCTGTTCATTAAGACTTACCAACAGAAACGCGATTGCTCTCTGACTGAAGTACACCCCACACCCCCTCCAATGCAGCACAGGCTTCATTCCCCCACTTAGGGAATTCTTTTTTCCTTAAATAGTTTACACACTTTTAATATTTCCTTTATATCACTAAAACTCCTTATTGCAGATTTTTTCAGCAAAGTTAATACAAGCTGCCCCATAATTAGAAGTATTACCTATATTTTATTCACTGTGTTTGCATTGTAGGTGGGATTTTTTTCTGGCTGGGGATTGGGGAGATGGAGTGTGGAATATTGAATATATTTGGAAAATTTAACCATTCCTTTGGTCCCTTGTCAGTCTGGCTTCTACCACCAAAAAAAAAATACCCTTTTTCCTTGGTTGTTTTTTTTTTTTATTTTTTTTTAATTTTTTTAGCAAAAGGTGTTACTGGGTTTCCTACTGGTACTGCTGTCTCCCTAAAATGGTTTAAAACAGTACTGTGTTAGTTCAGCTCTATTACAAATCACAGAATAGAATCACAGAATGATTTGGGTTGGAAAGGACCTTAAGATAATCTAGTTCCAACCCCTCTGCCGTGGGGAGGGACACCTCACACTAAACCATCCAAGGCTGTCTCCAACCTGGCCTTGAGCACTGCCAGGGATGGAGCATTCACAGCTTCTGTGGGCAGCCCATTCCAGTGCCTCACCTTCCTTACAGTACAGAACTTCTTCCTTATATCCAACCTAAAGTTCCCCTGTTTAAATTTGAACCTGTTACCCCTTCTCCTGTCACTCCTGAAGAGTCCATCCCCAGCATCCCTATAGGCCCCCTTCAGATACTGGAAGGCTGCTATGAGGTCTCCACGCAGCCTTCTCTTCTTCAAGCTGAACAGCCACAACTTTCTCAGCCTGTCTTCATACAGGAGGTGCTTCAGTTCCCTGATCATCCTCGTGGCCCTCCTCTGGACTTGTTCCAACAGCTCCATGTCCTTTTTATGTTGACGACACCAGAACTGCACACAATACTCCAAGTGAGGTCTCACGAGAGCAGAGTAGAGGGGCAGGATCACCTCCTTCAACCTGCTGGTCACACTCCTTTTGATGCAGCCCAGGATACAGTTGGCTTTCTGGGCTGTGAGCACACACTGAAGCTGGCTCATGTTCATTTTCTCATCGACCAGCACCCCCAAGTCCTTCTCCTCAGGGCTGCTCTGAATCTCTTCTCCACCCAACCTGTAGCTGTGCCTAGGATTGCCGCAACCAAGGTGTAGGACCTTGCACTTGGCTTGGTTGAGCTTTAAGTATGCAGATTCAAAGATGCCAAATAATGTGATGAAAAAACTAACACTGTGTCTTTTTCTTTCTGTGTCAGCGCACGTCTGTTACCAGAAAAGCTTACTGTTTACACGACACTGGTTGGGTTGCTGAATGCCAGGAACTACAATTTTGGTGGAGAGTTTGTAGAAGCCATGATTCGTCAGCTTAAAGAATGTCTGAAAGTCAATATGTATAACCAAGCTGTGCATTTAGTAAGTGCTTTTTGGTTCTTTGATTGTTTTGCATTTTCGTTTTTTCTCTCTCTTACTACTTTCATCACTTCTTCCATCTTTTTGTTCTGGAAGAGCTGGGCCTGTCAGTGTGTATTACAGCCGCTTTTGGCATCAACTTGCACTGCACTGTAGATACACCAAGAGGAAATGTGTGTTACGTGAGCAGTATTTATTTCCTCAGGGGAGAGAAATCATATTACATTTGCAAAATTGACTTCCAATGGTGTATTTTCCCAATGATGAATTAAATCTGCAGTAAACTGACTGTCCTACAGTCATGTAAAAGACAGACGAAAGTCATGCACTTTGTTGTGTTCAGAGGTGTATGATCTTCTGGCTCCCTTGGGGGGAAAATATAAAATAATAATTAAAAAAGAACAGTCTGGTTCTTAAAAGCTATTTTTGATGGCTCTTATCAGGCCTGTGTTTTCGGTCTGCTAAGGAGGGATGGAGATCAAGCAGGCAGTTTTAAGTGCTGTCTGTCTTTGAAACTATTTTTGCAGCTCTTGCTGCTTACAGATTTTGTTTGTAAAAATGTATTAAGGCTTCAGAGGTGTCTGATTTGGAAGCCCAGTGCCAACCTCCTCAGCTTCTTTTGAAGCCCACTGGTGAAAATTAGGATTGTAACATTTCAGTGTATTTTGTCAAGAGAATGCTGTTCAGCTGTGGGATGCTTTTACTATTAAAATCCTCAGTAGAACTCTTGAGTGTGCTGTCCCTTGTCTTTAGTTTCACCTTTGGTCACGCTTATATATGCCTGACTTGTGAGAGTAACATCTAAGGGAGTGGCAGTGGAAATCTTTCCTCAGCTTTGTCAAAGACTTTTCAAAGGCTCTTCACAGCAATGAGCATCTGGAGTTCTTTGTTTTTCTCTACTATAGTTGCTCTGTGAGTACTGCTCTGCTTAGCCCAAATTGCTTTCCCCAGACTTCTTCCCAATGATCTGCCTTCAGATCAAAGTACCTTCGTTGTTTTTTTTGGAATACTTTTGATGAATGTACCCTTAAAAAGAAAAGAGCCTTTAAGAAACAATATGCAATATTTTAATTGCTCAAATTTCAGCCTATGTTGTCTGTTAAGGCTGTGGTGATACTGGTAAAGCTTGGGTCCTATGAGCACCTTGTTTAAGTCTGAAGGCAGAGTATAAATCAAAACAGAGGGGAGAGGCAAAAAGAAAAAAAGGCACCTGCTTTTCCCCAGGTGTTTTCTACTTAAATTCCCATTTTTTTCAGTCTGCATTTCTTACTAGAGTGCAGCCAAATCAAAGATATATTCCTGTCATGGAGATTTCTTTTTTTCTAGGCGAATAAGGCCATTTGATTCCCAGCATGCCATCAGTCTGTCACATTTCTGAAGCCTGAAAAAGCCAGCAGTTTTTAGATAAGCTCTCTGTATAAATAAGTATTTATGAATAAATAATTACAGAAATTAATCATCTGTAATTGCATACAGATTTGGCACCACTGTTTGCTGGTGCACATCTGGACTCATGAAGCAAGGGATCAGTCCACCTTCAGCTTTTAGGAAGTTTTTTCCACCCACTTCTGTACTTATAGTCTAGATAGAAGCACAAGGGTTTTTTCTGTAGTATCATTTCACGTGTCTTTGAATCCATACTGGCATTTCCCACCCTTCCTTAATTAGAAATATTATCCTTGCAGTGTTAATGCAAGGAAACAGACTACAGGCATTATAACTTAATATGTTAAGCAGCACTTGTGACACTTGTTTCCCAGGGTTGGAAAGTAGATCTGTACCAGTGTGCAGTATTTCTCCCTTTGTAGTACTGAATGAATATCATGCTTATACTGATGATTAGTTTTAGTTATTAAAGTAATGCTTATTTGTTCATGTGCAGTCAGTTTAAAAAGTATTCATTTAAACCTTTTTTTCTTGTCCTTTTTAGGTTCGTTTTCTATCTGATCTTGTGAACTGTCATGTAATAGCTGCACCTTCAATGGTGGCTATGTTTGAGAACTTTGTGAGTGTGACACAGGAGGAAGATGTACCCCAAGTAAGCCGAAGATCTATAGACTTTTCTAGTGCTATTTTCACTGTTGTTCTGTATCGTTACTTCTGTATTTATGCTTAGAACAGGGAAGCTTTAGAGAGAGCCAACTAAATGGACTGTCATGTGTGGTTTCCTTAATGTGAGTAAAAGTAGCCTGTGGCATTTAGAAAAAGACATGCATACACCAAGAAAATGCCATCTTTTTATACTGAGGTAGCTGAAGTGGATATATTTTACTTTACTTTGGCAAGTGCATAGTGCCTGGTTTGTTCTGCTGTATCAATAATCTGTAGAAGGACTGTGAAAGTGATTCTGTTATTTAAGTGTGCTTGTCACTGTCCAAGTTAAAAATGATACATTTCAAGCAAGAATTTTTTTTTTTTCATGGCTTATCAATCTAGTCTTTAACTTTTGGTATTTACATCCCACAAAATAATAATTTTGCTAATGTTATAATTTAAATTAAATGGGGTCTATGTTCAAAAACTTTAGGAACTTTCTTGTCTACTTAGATTTCAGTATATTTCTTCCCTGTAGGTACGATGTGACTGGTATGTATTTGCATTTCTGTCATCTTTGCCATGGGTTGGAAAGGAGTTATATGAGAAAAAGGATGCTGAAGTGGATCGTCTCTTGTCTCAGACTGAAAGCTATTTGAAGTAAGTTGTAATCCATTAAAAATACTCTTAGTGTTATCCAATTAGGGATTAGTAGGTTTGATTATTGCTCACTTAAAAGTATTCTAAAGTCTTAGGACTGAACCATCCTGTGGGGGTAAAAGCCCCTGAAAATAGAATAGGTGGAGAGAGTTTTGAAAAGTTTTATTGACTTGTCTGGTTCTAGGGTATGTTGAAGGTCTTGTCCTGCTCATGCTGGAGCAGGTGCAGTTGTAAGTGTGCTATGAATACAGACAGGATGTTGCATCAGTGCTCTGCAGTGTGACTGCTTTCTATCTAGATGCTTCAGTTTAACATGGCTGTCAAGATACCATAATAGATATATCTTAAGTAATCACAAACCTGTTTTTTCTATACTGTAGTCTTCATCAGCTGAAGAGGTCAAATAGTAGTATGCTTGTAGTAAAGAAAAAAAAAATTGCTGCCCTAAATTAGTCTTTTAAAAGTCATTAAAAGTCAGGTTTTCTTTCCTGTGTAAACAGGCGCCGGCTGAAGACTCATGTACCCATGCTACAAGTTTGGACTGCTGATAAGCCACATCCACAAGAGGAGGTGAGTAGACTTTACATTCTTTATGGAAATTTGATAGTTTTCGTTAAGATGTTCTTTTATCATGAAATTAAAAAGTCCTACATGAGAAATTCTCTTTCAACTTTTGGGTCTAAATATAAGGTTGTATGGGGTGAGTATTTTGTTGTTTGTTGAAACACCCTTGAGGAAGTCTTATGACATGAGGAATGGTTGTAGATTGTACTGTTTGTTTTGGAACTGCAGATACAGGGCTTCATGTTAAAAGGACCTTTGTGAGAAGTAAAATGTAATTCCTTACTTATCCCTCAGTGTTTTCCCTCTTCAAGAAAGAAAGCTTTGTAGTGGCTTTGGTTTCTCAGCTCTGGGAAGTGCTAAACAAACACATAGAAACTGTGTGCAGTAGTCACTGTACCACTGTTCACAACTGAGCCAAAAAAACTGGAGGGGAGAGGTGGCATCTGGCTGTTTTGGCGGGGGGGAATTTGCTTTTTCAGATATTCCAGATACAGGGTTTTTTTCTTTCCCCTAAGTTTGAGGATGAACTTAGTTGCAAAGTGAGATCTAAATTGATCTGGAAGTTTTGGAGCATGGCCCTTTTACGTGTTGTTCACTGTTCACATTAAATCACAGTCTTAACAATTGTCTTGTTAATCATAATTTGGGAAGATAGGCTGTCTGATTTTGACTGATTTGTCAACATAGGTATTCTGCCTGCCCAATATCTGCATTTCCTTATTTGGTTTAGTAGAGGAGAGATTAGCAGAGTGCATTTGAGACCATGTGTTACCGAGAGTACCGCAAGCATGACTGTTCACTTCAGGTGCCAGTTGTGACTAGTTTTGTTCCCATCTTGTAGAGTGATAATTTCAGTAAATGCAAAGCAGTTCTTTCGTCAGTTATAACTTGAAACTTGTGTTCAGTAAGGCCACAGACCTTGAGTTCTTGGACTGCTTTTAGCGAGAGAGTAATTAAACAGAGCAAGACCATTACCAGTTTTCACAGGTGTCTGTGCCATCTCTGGGAGAATGCTGGGACTCAGAATTTTGTTGAAAACCACGGCAAATATATTTCGTATTTGATAGCATTATATGTGGCTTGAATATGCTGATAGTTTTGTTTTTTCTTGGAAAAGCATGGCAGTCCTATGGAATAACTTTCCAATGTAAATGTTGGTATTATGTCTGTTTTAATACCACCAATGAGCAGTGATTGAAGTGATGTTCACTGCTGCAGTTTCCCTAGCAGATTCAAAGGATGGCCATCAGGCTAGGACTCCTGAGTGCTTGGTGTTTAAAAACCTGCCAGTGGTTGCGTCCAACTAGAAGCAGCTCTGGTGTTTAAAAGTTCTTAAATATTTACTGAATCAGCAGCTTAAGACTTGAATTTTTTTCTGAATAGAATACTGAATTTAAGAAACACGTTTCTGATAGTTCACGGGACTCCCAGCTTGGTTACACAGTTTGTCATATCTGATGTTTCTCACCTTTCTCCTTCAGTATTTAGACTGCCTTTGGTCTCAGATCCAGAAGTTGAAAAAAGACCGCTGGCAAGAGCGACACATTCTGAGGCCCTACTTGGCTTTTGACAGTATTCTTTGTGAAGCGCTGCAGCACAATCTGCCTCCGTTTACCCCTCCGCCTCACACCGAAGATTCAGTGTATCCCATGCCAAGGGTTATTTTTAGAATGTTTGACTACACAGATGACCCTGAGGTATGTGATTGCTGTGGGGTTGCTGAGTGGATCTCACAGTCAGGTTCCTAGGCTGATACTGGTCAAAATGTGATGTCCTGTCTCCCAAGATAGTGAGTTATTTGAAGACATGAAGCTGTTCTGCTTTGATACTTCTGCGGAACTGAACTAAGAGACCAAGTTACTGTGCAAAGCAAATCTGTGAGGAGCAGAATTTAGGGAGTGAGGTGTTTTGATGCTTTCATTTAGAATGACAATGTTGATTGAATTCTCTATGTCTGTAGTAAAACTATTGAGACTTTCCTTCCATACAAGTTGCTGCCTTTTCCAGGCTACGTATTTATTGTAATGTTTAAAGATTGCTGTTTACTCATCTGTTAAAATTTTTTGATGCATATTGTGGAAAAAAGGAGTGCTTAATTGGGGTGGGTGAAAGATCTATCTATCTTGGCAGTCTGTCTCCAGCATTGGTCAGCGACAGACACATAGACAGAAGTGTATAGGAGCAGGAAAAGAATACATGCTGCTTTCCCCGAGTGCTTTTATAACTCCCTTTAAATCTGTTGCCTTTTACCTTCATTTATTTGCCCCCATTTTTTTTTTTTAATTTATTTTTTGCGATGAACAAAACCATGACTGTTTATTCTTTCCACTCTGTTCTGGCCATTCCTGGCTTTATTTTGTTATCATACTCAACTGTGATTTTGGGTTTTTTTTCCAGGCGGCATTGTGGTAGCCTTCCTGATGGCTCCACAGAGCAAAGGAAAGAGTGAATTATCCATGAATTTACATTCTCTAATTTTGACACATTCCTTTTTGTAATGAGTCCTAGTAGTCATTTTGTTTTAAACAACAATCTGAGGTTTGTGTAGAACTGTGTCACAGCAGCTTTTCAGTCCTCAGCTGAGACCTCACTGTATTTATGTGGAAGTTGGGCTATTTTTAATACCTTTAGATGTATAGAATAGCTTGCTGCCTGTAGTACCACTGTATTTGCAGTGATCTTCCTTGAGTTTTAATTCTTTCTTACCAGGGCCCTGTCATGCCTGGCAGCCACTCTGTTGAACGATTTGTGATAGAAGAGAACCTTCACTGCATCATCAAATCCCACTGGAAAGAGAGAAAGACTTGGTAAGAACACCTTAGCACGATGGGGCCTTGGCACTTTTCATATGCTACCATGGATTTGGTGCCATCAGGGATATGTGGAATCCTGCACTGGTTAGACAGGGGCTCAAGAGTAAACGTTTTCTAGAACATTTGATGAATCTTGATTTACTGCATTTAAGTATATTAAAAATGTTATCTGGAATATCCAGTAATATCCAGATAATGGAAAGTTTGTATGATTACAGTGGCTGCTTGAGAAGGGGTTCCTTGACAGTACAGGTTGTGCTGAAAAAAATATGCAGACATACCTTATTCATGGGAGCACTGTGGAGAGTGTGACTGTATTATGCTTCATGGAATTGTGAACCAGCTCATCTGTTGGGGCACAGCAAGCCTTGGGGTGGTGCCTTGCAGCTGACCGCACCGGTGTTTATGAGCACACTTCTGCTTCCTACTCTTCCTCTTGCATTCATCAGTTTGGGGTTACACAGCAGACATAATTGAGCACTCTCTAGGGAGTCATTGCAGGACCAGCAGATTTTGTCAGTTCAAATTCAGCTGTGTCAGGGAGCAGTCAGGGCACTTCATTTCTGCCTCAGCAGTATCTGGTTTGGGTAATCAATAACTGAGGTGGTTTGCCACAGGTAATTGGCAGGGTTATGCCTCCAGATAAAAAACACCAAATTTCTTGTAGTATGACAAAAAATGGGCAGAAACAATGATTTTGGTTGTGGCATATGCTAGGTTTTCTGTTATAGCTGGCTGATTCGGCAGAAATGAGAAATTGAGGATTGTTGAAGTTACTGGGATAGCCTTTGTTAGTTCTCAGAAGAGAGTAGAAGTCTAGAAGAAGATAGAAGATTTGCCCGAGGTAGCAGTAAAATCAAGGAAGTAACATTTGTTTGCTTTGTAATAATGATAGGTGATAATGAGCTGATTAAAAAGGTGAATCACTTGAAGCCTGTGAGTTTCTTTTATAATCTATTAGCTTGATTGTGCTTTCAAGTCATTCAGAGCATCAGTTGTTTGGGGTTTGTTTTATTTTTCCTTTTTAATATATCCATGTCATAATTGCAGATCACCATGACAATGCAAAACTATTTTGCATAGCAGAACAGTGTTCAAGTGATGTAACTGCATAGAGATAAAATACATCATTACAAATCATACTTCAGGCGATGCTCATTGTGCTGCTTGCAGTGTTCTTGTGTTGCTTCTAAGTGTTCTGTGGATTGTTGAATAGACTTCAGAAAGATTTGAATTTGTGCTGCTTTTGTCTCACCTTTTGCCCAGAATTACGCATTTTATGTAACTTTGTTACTCCATCTTTACATCATATTGCTGCATTATGTTCTGAGCTAACTTAGTATCTATGGTTTTGCAGTGCTGCACAGCTGTTGAGCTATCCAGGCAATAACAAGATCCCCTTGAACTACCACATTGTAGAGGTATGGATTTTATACATAACCTCTTCTGTAGCTCAGTTATTTCACAAGTAATCTGTCCCAGTTGGTTCCTTGATAAGTCCCATAAATTGCAGTTTGACTTGGGAGTCAGCAGGACCTTTGTTAAATTAAATAATGGCTTTTAAATGAGTGGGTTATATGCAGTTGAAAGTTGGAAGCTTTTTGTTGCAGCTTTAACTCAGTGCATGGGAGGTTTGGTCAAGTACAAGGTTGTGGCATTTCTTATACTTCTACAGCTACATGTGATGGTTCTAATGTATGGTGCAGTCTAAGAGATGGCTACATTTAGTTCACTTTTAGTTTTAAAAAAAACAAACACAAAAATACAGTTAAAATACAAGAGAAAATGAACACAAATGAAAATACATGAAACTCCATTTAAACCTAGTGTCGTGGTTTAAACCCAGCCTGTAACTCAGAACCACACAGCTGCTTGCTCACTCCCCCACTGCTTTACCCCCAGCCCCTGGGGGGATGGCGAGGGGAGTCAAAAGAATGTAACTCCCACAGGTTGAGGTAAGAACAGTCCAGTAACTAAGTTATAACACAAACCACTACTGCTAGCACCCAGAATAATAATGATAAGGGAAGTAACAAGGGGAAAGGAAAAAAAAAACAATAACCAGCAGTGATGCACAATGCAATTGCTCACCACCTGCCAACCGATACCAAGCGTGACCCATGCAGTGATCTGGGCATTCTGGGTAATTCCCCCCAGTTTATATACTGGGCATGACGTGCTGTGGTATGGAATAGCCCTTTGGCTAGTTTGGGTCAGGTGTCCTGTCTCTGCTTCCTCCCAGCTTGCCGTGCTCCTCCTCACTGGCAGAGCATGAGAGACTGAAAAGTCCTCAATTGGGGTAAGCATTATTTAGCAACAGCTAAAGCCTTGGTGTGTTATCAGCATTGTTCTCAAACTAAAGCCAAAGCACAGCACTCCACTAGCTACTAGGAAGGGGGAGAGTAACTGTTACAGCTAAACTCAGGACACACAGGAAAAATCGTTTTTTACTGAGATGATAAAACACTGGAAGAGTTTTGCTGGAGAAGTTGTAGAGACTCTATCCTTGGAGAAGTTCAAAACTTAAGAGGACACAGCCCTGAACAACCTGCTTTTGGTGATGCTGCTTTATGTAGGAGCTGTTGACTAAATGATCTCCAGCCAGACTCAGCAGTTCTGCATGGTTTTATGTTTGGATTTTCTAAATGATATTGTTCTGCTGGCCCTGGAAAGAACTTGGTATGAAATAATGGTGTTTCCTCTGGGGCATCTTCCATATTAGAGAGTTTTAAATACCTGTAATGTGTATCAGAATTGCAGCATAGGTTTTCTTTTGCTGCCTCCTTTTAAGGGGCTTGTTTCCAGCATGCAGAGCTGTACAAAATTTCATTAATTTCCATCAAAAGTTGAAAGGGATAAGAGATTTCAGTTAACAGTGACAACTTGTCATATAAAGGCTTTTTGAAGAAGTAACTAAGTAGGCATTTCAGAGCTAATTATAACAAGAAATAACCTTATGTGGAAGATTTGTCTTGATAAAAGTGGAATTGAGAATTCCTCTTGGCACCAAAATGTCAAATATTCTGAATGCTGTAAAGTTTTATTACCTTGGATCAACTTATTCTTTTTGTGCTTTCAGAGCAGAGGAATCTTAAAACTAACAAAAAAATTCTGCTTTAAGATCGAAGTATATTCATTGGTCTTATCTTCAGTGTGTTAAGGTGCTGTATATGCCTATGCATCTGTGTGCTTTATGCTCGGCTGTACACTAATGCCAACAAACATTTGCTGTAATTCCTGATGAAATAAATTAGCTGGGGCCCCTGGAAATCCTTTAGAAACTTGAAGGATGTGAAATAGCAAAGGTTTGTGTAGGTGAAATTACTGTAGAGAAGGGCAAGATGGTCTCTGCCTATGGCAGGGGGATTGGAACTAGATGGTCTTAAAGTCCTTTCCAACCCAAACCGTTCTATGATTCTGTGACTGTACAAGTTCTTTGACTATTAACGCAATGATTTCCCTTTTCTTGCAATTTTAAGGTATTTTAGAATATTAATAAGTCTGTAGAACTGCGGAAACAATATGGTCTAACAGATAAATGATGCTGTTACATAAGGTACAGAACATACCACTTAGGTAGAAGTAAATGTAGCCTGAAAGTGGTTGTCAGTCCCTTCCCAAGGGTGCCTACTTTTGAGGTCCCTGAGGCTCCACGTTGTAGTTTGTCAAGCTGAGCACAGAATACTCTGTGACCTGAAATCTGTGTGAAACACTGAGATGTGGTGCCTTCCTCTCAGTTGCTTCTTGTCGATGGAACGTGGGGATTTCTCATAGCTGTGAACAAAGAATGTCTGGGCAGCACCTTTGGCTTCTTGTGCTCCTACAGCTTTTGGTACAACTTGCATTTATCAGAGCTCAGATATTCAGCTCACCAGTGTTCTAGTCTTTCTTTGGCCTTGTTATTTTCACAAACTGTGGTGTGCCAGTTTGAAACACTTAGTCTGAACATTAGATAATGAACAAGTGATGAATATCATAAATACATTTTTATGTATCTCAAACAGATAATGACTGCTCAACCAGTTGTTATTTCCTATCTTGAGAAAAGGAGCAGGTTTCTACCTAGTATTCTACTTAAGAGGGCCTCCCCTATTTGTCTTAACATTATATCCAGGTCATACTGTCATGGAAAGGTTCTCCACCTTCTTATAGTCTCTCCATGCTTGTAAGTCCTTCATTAAAATAACAAGTTCCAGTCAGTATGTTTTCATGTGCTGTTTGTCGAGTCTATAAATGCCAAGTAATACTGTCATGGAAAGGTTCTCCAGCTTCCTATAGTCTCTTCATGCTTGTAAGTCTTTCCTTAAAATAACAACTTCCAGTCAATGTGTTTTCATGTGCTGTTTGTGGAGTCTATAAATGGATGTTGATTTCTTATAGTAAGATCTTCTAAAGCTTACTTGTTTAAACTTCAGTTCTTCTGTGTTTATTTAGAAGTTTAAAGAGAAAATTGACCAACCATAATGAAATCCTTTGCTGTATTTTAAATCTAATTAAGAATGGCATGCAAAATAAAATGAGCTCAGAGATGGATGTTGTACAATGACATTGAAGACTATTTCTGTAGCCCTCAAGGATTGGCATGCTGTTATTATAGGCAGACTTGAAAATAAAACCACGAATGCTGGACTGCAGGATTGTTTTCAGTTTTCTTAGAGGGATCCTCTACCAAGGGGTACTGAGCATAAATTTTTGTTGTGTGAAATGATGGTTGTAGTTTACAGTTGAGAGTTGTGGCTTTAATTATGTAAGGTTTTATGTAGGAGAAAAGAGAATATGATGGAAAAGGTAGAGATGCAATTTTAATGTAAACAGTCTTTCATACGACATGCTTAGCTTCATTTGATATGCTTGTATTTATTACTTACTGAGATCAGATGATTTCTGCTTTTCTCAGATAGTAGTAGCACTGCAGTAGGTCATATTATAACTGCCCATTTCTACAGGTACAGGGTTTATTTGTTAGACATATGTATAATGCTAGTGTTGTGTTAGTATGAAATGGTAAGGGACATTAGAGTGGATGGTGTTAGAAAAGTGAACAGTTACCACTACGTTTACAAGTTTCTCTCCCTTTTTCCTGGAACGTGCATTTGACAGAATATTTTGGGTGTATGTAATTGTTTAAGATTGATGGCGAAAGTTGATGATTGTGCAGGCCGCATTGAGCCATGCTATGATTCCATGCCTTTCTCTCCTACAGGTAATATTTGCAGAGTTGTTTCAACTTCCATCTCCACCACACATTGAAGTCATGTACACAACACTCCTGATTGAACTCTGCAAGCTTCAGCCTGGCTCTTTGCCACAGGTTGTATCCTTTCTGTGCTGCTGGAGAGCATTTATAAAATGCAGTCTTTATTTTGTTTGTTCTGTAGATGATGGGATAGCAACAAATAGTGGCAGTGTTAATATTTTACAGCAGCAGCATGAAACTCTGCCTGTAACACCCATGTGAAAGAATAGCACATCCCACTTAGCATAGGAGTAGACTTGCCAAGTGGGCAAGACTCTTCAGCTTTCTGGATGGTGTTATGGTACTTCTGAGATTTCTAAGAAGTGCTGTCTTGGTGAGGGGATAAGATACAATACTCCTGTTCGTCCCTGCAGCCTGGATAGATCTGGGCAGTGTATGGCATGGTCACAGATACATGAAAAGCTGAGAAAGAAAGGAAGTGACCAGCTTGAACTTTTGTTCTAAAAACTGTGTGAATATTCCTCTTCTTTTAGTAAGAAGTGTAGCAGGTGATTTAGAGGAATTTGCCAAGTTCCCCCTCAGTGTTCTCGCTAGGAAGTATTCAAAAGGTCAATAATCATCTGTCAGCTTAGGGTGGCCAAATGCTGAGGAAAAAGGTATGACTCCCATCTATTTCTGGCTATTACATTGTCCCTACTTTGCTACCATTTTAGATCATGTTAGATCATTGTCTTGGATCAAGTGACAGACTGAGAATGGAGGGCAGTTGACAGATTACTGCCCACTGGTAATTTCATGCCCAAATGTCATTCTACTTCATAATACCACTCACAAAATCTTAGTGATTAGAGTAAGTCTCTTTGTACAATTGGGCAGACATCCATGCAGAAAGTTTTTTATCTTAATAGGGACACCATAAGAAAGATAAAGGCCTTGTTGGGTAAAGTCATTGTAGACAAACTCTCTCAAGCCTTTAGTGATGATCACAGATTGTCTGTGGATACGCAGCAACAGCAGACCATGAAGGTGAGATCACGGAAGTACTCCATAAGGACATTGGTGTCTTTTCATGTCTGTGTGTTGCAAATTCTGGCTCTCTGTGGAAAAAGCCAACAGTCTCGTTGCAATAATTTAAGAAAAGAAGACTGGGATTAGAGGGTGGAACTCACAATATGCTGCTTCCCTCTTTCCCTACCACTGTGGATTTACTGTGATTTACCTGATTTTGGAGTTGACACAGGGAGCTTTCAGTAAAGTAAAAAAAAAAAAAAATAAATGTATTAAAAAAATGAACAACATCTGTCTCATCTGGTTCTTTTCTGTCAACCTTAATAAGAAACTTCCAGCTTGCACAAGCCACTGAAATGCTGTACATGCGTTTGGATACGATGAATACGACATGTGTGGACAGGTAAGTGCGTTCTGGAGGCAATGGAATCAATATCCAATGTCCAGGATATTGAAAGGCTAGGAAAAGAGTAGTCAGAAATTCTTGTTAGATTGGTTCTGTTCAGAATGATTTCCTGGCTCTGGCTTTGAGAAATCTGAAGAGAAGGGTGGAGGACTGACTGCTTGCCTCTCCTTCCCATCAGCACAGCCCCAGGAGGTCGCAAGTCTAGCTGCCTGTACAGGACAGTTTTGATTAGTGACACCTTCTCTGTGTTCAAGGTTGTTCATAGTTCCATAGTACTCCTATCTGGTACTATGCCTGCTCCCTAGTGATCTGGGAGGAGACTTGGAGTGCATGTGCCACCAGAAGAGAGAGTAGTGATAATTTTTCTCTTTAAGTGAGGTCTGCATTGTGTAGGAGGGCTGTTAATTACACATTGAAAAAGTGAAAGTAGCATATTCACAGTAAGTTCACCCTTTAACTGTTAGTTTAATAGGTCATATTTTTGTATGAAACAGGACATGACAGCCTATTTACCCATAAAAGCTTCTGAACCCAGTCTTTTGATAAATGCTTGTTTAATGCTGTAATAGCTTTAGAGTTTATGTTTGCCTTTGAAAAGTAGAATGTATTTGTAAGAAAATCTCGAAAGGTTTTCTTGCTCTTCTTATGTTTAATGGAGCTTTTTTCTTTTTCTTTTAATGAAGATTTATTAACTGGTTTTCTCACCACTTGAGCAACTTTCAGTTCCGTTGGAGCTGGGAAGATTGGTAAGTTTCTCTTCTTTTGGTTCGAACCTGATACTGCAAAAACCTTGAAATGTTAAGCTTATTCGGGAAGTGTCACAGCATAGTGGCCCTGTTGCTTTCCTGCAGCTCTTCAGCACATACCTTTCTTAATCTGTTCACCACCTCTCAGTGGTAGATTATCTTGATAATGTCTTTAGTCACTGTATTGTCCCTGGTGAACTTTGTGATAAATCATGTAAAAGTTCCCTAAATAGGGGAGGCAGGAACGGTATTTCTCTAATCTGTCCCACACCCTTAGTTAGTTGCCAGCAATTCTAAAATGACTCCCCAGTTTACATTCAATAGTTTGCCCTGACTCTTGTTTCCTATATTCATACTGTAATCTCGCTCCCTGTCCTACCCTAAACCTTCATTATAATCTTTATGCTTGAGACCTTGTGATCTCTTTCCCTCCTGCTAAATCCTAGCCCCTGAAATTCTGTCAGAACTGGTCCTACCGTCCATTCTTACCATGCCAGATCATGAACTTGCAGCTCTAGCAGGAGCTCCCTGGACTCCATTGGTGTCTAACCAGAGGTTCTCCTGAGCTTTCCATTCCAGGCACCATGTAGAAAGAAAAGTCACCTTGGAGTTAAGTCTCCATACTTAACTTCCACAGCCTACTACCATTCATGCTTTCTGTAGCTGATCTGCCAGTGTCCTGCTGGAGAGAGTGTTAACTCTTCATGATAACATTTCTGTGGCTTTACTTCAGTTTCTTGTCTTGTCCTCTTGTGGAGTTAAGTGCTTGCTGGCTGGCCTAGTGTATATCCATGTTGATTGACCAGGCAGCAGTCTTCAAAGAACTGAATTTTCTTTGACTAGATGTTCCTTGGCAGTGCTTCTGTGGGTCTCACTTGCTCACAAGCTGCCATTTTCCACAAGTCTCACAAGTGACTGAGACTTTTCTTCGTCTGAAATGTGTTTGTAATCATCCATAAGATCAAAAACTCTTGTGAGGGAGGAACAGGGTATGAAATCACATGAGATTTCTTTCCTAAGAAGAGGGAAAGCCAGGTAACCATAGGTGCAAGTTATTTCTAATCTGGTCAGGGAAGGGAATCCACTTGAAAATACTTCCACAGAGATGAGATTCCAAGAATGCTAATGGCTAGTAAGAAAATAGTGATAAACTTACCTCATTGTCTTAAAATTGCTTATGCTTTAAAACTGTCAAGCACTGCAGTTGGCCTTACACCGTGATTGGTTTGTACCTATTAGAAAATTATTGTACCTATTAGAAAAAAAGAGACTAAAGTAGAATTGTTTTGCTAAAAGCGATCACATTCTGTCTTTCGATAGGTCAGATTGTCTTACTCAGGACCTTGAGAAGCCCAAACCCAAATTTGTGAGAGAGGTTTTGGAAAAATGCATGCGGTAAGTAAGATGTTTAGATAGTTGGATTCAAGGCGGTTTGATTTTTATTGTTTGTTTATTTTTGCATAGTGATAGGACAAGGAGTAATGGGTTCAAACTTAAACAGGGGAAGTTCAGGTTAGATATAAGGAAGAAGTTCTTTACTGTGAGGGTGGTGAGGCATTGGAATGGGTTGCCCAAAGAAGTGGTAAATGCTCCATCCCTGGCAGTGTTCAAGGCCAGGCTGGACAGAGCCTTGAGTGACATCATCTGGGGTAAAGTGTCCCTGCCTGTGGCAAGGGGGTTGGAACCAGATGATCTTAAGGTCCCTTCCAACCCAAACCATTCTGTGACCCTGTGTATCCTGTCAGATTCCTTTTAATTTGGCTTGTTTTAGGCACATCTGTTCTTGCAGTTCCATTTCAGTTATGAGGTAAGTGTGTTTTCTGGCATGATTTTAGTCTGGTTTACCTGCTGTAGGACACTTAGGACAGTACTTCAGAGAGAGGGATAAAGAGGTGGAGCAGACAGTAGGAAGCTGCATATTCAAGGTATGCACACCTGTAGTTACATAAAGACATGCTTCACAATACGCGTGGAAAGAACTACAGTTTAGGCAATGTTCTTGGAAAGTGTTCAGCATTCACAGAAATGGAGGGAACTGATCATAGGTTATACTAAAAACTGATAATCTTGACTTTTCTAGGTGCCTCCGATGTTCATTTGACTTTAAACCAACCAACCAACCCACCCTCCAAGCAAACAAAACAACCCCCCCCAGGCACAAAAAGAGTAGACGATCAGGGCTGGACTTAAAATTTGTTGAGATAGAATGATACAGGAAAGAGAGTAAAATGTTCAAAAACCCTATGTTGTTCAGCATTGTACATGAAAACATTCATCCAGTTCTCAGTGAATTCAGCATAGAAAGTGTGAAAATCTTGTGCTGCAAAACAAACACATTTTTTCTGTGGCACTCTTGCATTAAAAACTGGTAGCAAAATTCACCTTGTGGAAGTGAAATAAGCTGAAAAGTAAAATGAAGATACCCAATTTAGTATTTTTTCTACTTTGAATACCAATGTCTTACTGGTTTTTTGCATCGCATCTTTGACTTTTGCATAAAGCATCCTACCAGGCAGCCTCTAAATCTTTCCACAAGCTAAATTAACTGTATGAGGTTGAAGCTCTAGCATCATAGGCTTAAAATAGAAAGCATCTACTCATAAGTTTCGTTTACCTAAGCTCCTGCTACCCAGCAGAAACTACCATTCTGTTACTGATCTATGAAAGTTAGATATAGGAAAAACATTGTAACACAGTCACTTTAGAATTAGCCCTGATGTTATTCCCATTTTAATTCTACTGCTGTGGAACTTGTTATTTCCAGACTCTCCTACCACCAGCGAATAATAGACCTTGTTCCTGCAAGTTTTTCCGTCCTCAGTCCTGCTAATCCAGTGTGCATGTACAAATATGCAGATGAAAGTAATAGTAAGTATGAAGGTTACTGAGGGATCAAGTTGAAAATAGTGTTTCAGAGGAAGATAGCGCACTGTGTTGACACTAATATCAGTTGCCATAAAGAAGGATACAGCTGAAATAAACACGCATGATTTCTATATGGGTAAATATGCTTCACATGAGCAATTAATATATATTAAGCCTGAATCTCTGTAACAAAATCGTCTTTGTTACTTTGTGAAGAAAAGAAAATCCAGATGCATGAAGTTACTGTTGCTGAGGTGGTTGTGTTGGTGTACAGCGTTGTTTGCGAGAAGTCTAAAACTGGGAAATCGATCTGTTTCCCCTGTTTGGGCACAATACAAAAGTCAGCATATGCAGCAATAATGCGAGTTTATTTTTTGAGCTTCATGTAACAGTAGATTTTGCCAGTAAACTTGGTTTAATGAAGTATACAGAGGCAGCAGATGATGTTAAGCTGGAGGTAGAGACCTTATTACTCCTTTTATTACTCAGTGTAAAGACAATCCTAAGTATAAAAGTGTTATCAAACATACAGTGATAGCAACCAAGAAAGTACTGTATTTTTAGGAAATAGGTGGCATATGGAGTAGAGGTTTAGAGTGATTAGCTGAGCTCAGCTGTAAATACTCTGCTCAAGGTTATGTATTAAATGCGAATTAAATTGTGCAGACGAGGAAATGTGTTGAGTGATGTGGACAATGATACTGAACACAGCTAATCTTAGGTGTAGGTGGGAAGCGTGCTTGTTTCTCTGAGGCACAAGCTGATGTTAAAAACAGTCGGTTGCCTTCTACACGTTTTTGACCTCTTTGCTTTTGTTTAGGGTCTCTTCCTGGATATACTGTGGCGCTGTGTCTAACAATTGCCATAAAAAATAAGGCCAGTAATGATGAAATCTTCAGCATTTTAAAAGATGTGCCTAATCCAAACCAGGAGGATGATGATGGTAAGGTATATGCTGCTAGGCTTCGGCAGGTTGCAGGTTTTTTTTGTGTGTAGGCTCTCTGCCATCCTTTGAGGAGCTATGTATGTGGTGGTTAACAGAACTGTATGCTTTTCCTTCTAATAGTTGGTTTCAATTTATCAGTAAATGGAAATAATACGCCATTGTTAGGGGGTTTTGTAAAAATCTTGCATCCGGAGTCAGCCCTGTTTTTCTTAACATAGGCAACGTGATGATTGAGGTGTGTTTTCTTGTGATCATTTACAGAGATAGCATGAAAGAATTTAATGTTACCTTTGCCTTCAGCAACAGAGAGCAGTTTATGCTGTTATCCCAGATTCAGTGCTTGTACCCCATCCTAAGAGCTTCCCTCCCTTGGTGTAGACCCACAGTTGATAAGATAGCCAACCTGCTGTCTGTAGCCTTCTGTGGATATAAACTTAAGATGGGACTTCACTCACGTCCTTTCTAGCTTTGCAGCCACAGACAGCATTGATTCCTAAAACCCATGTGGTTTAGGGAGTAAGGAGTGCAGAACAGAGAATTACGAGGTGACTGGAACAGGTTGCCCAAAGAAGTGGTAAATTCTCCATCCGTGGTAGTGTTTAAGGCCAGGTTGGACAGAGCCTTGGTTTAGAGTGAGGGGTCCCTGCCCATGGCAGAGGAGTTGAAACTGGATGATCTTAAAGTCCTTTCCAAGCAAAACCATTCTATGATTCTGTGATCTATATAATGGGGATGGCTTCAATATTTCTGTAATATTTGCACATGTTCTGTTATGCAAGCAGAAAGCAGCAACAGTCTGGGTTTGTTTTTTTTTTCCCTGGGATCCACTGTCACGTTTCCTGATTTGCTTTAGACATCACCCACTAAAGCATGCTCTCTCCCTCCTGCCAGGTAGCTGCAGCTATGGAAGGGGACTTGGCATCACTCACCCTAGTATCCATATTTGCTATTCACACTTGCTGGCCCCTTCTCCGATGTCATAAATAGCCAAGCTTCTGTATTCCATTCATCCTTACCTTCCCCTCTCCTCATCCACTCTCCCTTTTATATGGTTTGTCAGGCCTTCAGCTTGATGCAGAACTCTGCAGTTTCCTTTTCTTTTTCTGCTGCTGTCCATCAGTGCTGTTACACTGTGATAGGCTAGCTGTGTCTAATAGTTTCTTCACTGACCTGGAATTCTTTCTGTGCATTTTCTCCGTGGCAAAATGGAAACCTGAACATCTGCACATTTTGGAATCTCTCTCCTAGCCTCCTGCTCAGGCTGGCAAAACCCTGCTGATGAAACCTTTTTGTAAAATTAGTTAAAACTGTAAGATATCTCTACAGCTAACTTTGCTTTCCTTGAAGTACTTAAAGTTTTAATTTTAACTTGCAGATGAAGGATTTTCCTTCAACCCTCTGAAAATAGAAGTTTTTGTTCAGACTCTGCTCCATCTAGCTGCAAAGTCTTTCAGCCATTCTTTCAGTGCCCTGGCAAAGTAAGTGTAGTATGTGCTTTATTTTAGGGCTGTTAATTCTGACAGCATGAGAAAAGAACTGGAATGCAGGCTTCAGCAATGTTTTAGGTGCTCCACAATGCAAATGATTAGGAGAAGAATGATACTGCTTACTGAAGGAATGGTAGTATAACTCATAAGTTGTAGATGGAATCAACAGAAATGCGTACCTTACAGACACACAATGTAAATCAAACAAATTAGACAGGTTTGGAACATTACTTCGTTTTAGAATTACTCATTTGCGGATTATGGTGAGGAACAAGGGTTTCTCCTTACATTAAAATGACTGGGTAGCTCCCACCACAATACCTTGTACTGTGAATATGACTCTAGAACAGTTAAGTCTGTATAAAAAATGAAGAAAGAAAAAGGAAACATGAAACTTCAAAGCAGTCTGCTGTAAACTTCTGTCTGCCAAAGCACAGAGAGTGCATCCCTTAAAGTGTATCTTTAACTTCGGAAGAATTTACTGCAAGTATTTTGCTACCTATTTTAGCAAAAGGAGATAACTGGGTTTTAATCCTGTGTATTTTGGAGTTGTTTTTAAATGTCGTTAATACATGAAAGGTAGTCACGTGCATCTTAATTATTTTTCTGTCTGTCCTTAAAGATACATGAAACTATTACAAAACTTATATTTGGGAGCTTTATAGAGGCAATGTTGATAAAAAGCTGTAGGTAGTAACCTTCAATCAGTAGAATAAGAGGCAGGGTAATATGAATACTTAAAGCCACAGTATTTTCACTGTTGCGTGCCAACAGTGGCAGCCGTGAGATCAAAAAGAGCCTCTTGCACTTTGTATAACAGTAATCTGAGTTATGAATGCTGTGTAGCAGTCAGTGTAACTGCTAAAATAGAGGCTTTTAGAAGCATTTCCTTCGAAAGAGGCAGACTGGATAAGTGTATAAAGTTACAGAAACACATATCAAGAGGAAGGTCTGAGGCTGAAAAGGCAGCAGATTTTGCTCCAGCTGTGTATAGATAAGCACACGGAGCATGAAAGTGCCTTCTGCTTCTAAGAGTATGAGAAATGTAGCTCAGCCTCAGGGAGCAGGTTCACCACTAAGATTTGTTTAAGTTGCCTTTAGGATTGGAGCTGTTATATCTTTGTAACCTATTTTAGCTCATGGTAGTTATATTTTCCAAGGAATAGTTGTTCAAGAATTGCTGCAGGTAGCCCAGAATAATTTTTGTTTGCTATCTGAACCACTTGGGTTGTGTCTGCTGCTCTTCTGACCTGATCCCAACCCCTCCACTGACTACTTGCATCTATTAAAAGGTTTCATGAAGTCTTCAAAACACTTGCAGAAAGTGATGAGGGCAAACTCCACGTTCTGAGGGTTGTATATGAGGTTTGGAAGAATCATCCACAGGTAAGAAGTTACAGTGTCAAGAATCTTTGTAAGTCCCAACTGACAGTGGTCATATTTAATAAAACCCATTATATTTTGCTGAATAGCCTTTAAAAATAACTAGTCTGTTGTCACCTCATTTGAGGGAAAGTTCAGATTTCATTTAAATAAACTGGGTTGCCCAGGGAAGCTGTGAATGCTCCATCCCTGGTGGTGTTCAAGGCCAGGTTGGACAGAGCCTTGGGTGACATGGTTTAGTGTGAGGTGTCCCTGCCCATGGCAGTGGGGTTGGAACTAGATGATCTTAAGGTCATTTCCAACCCTAATTATTCTGTGATTCTATGAACTGTATTTACTGTTGTTTCTGAAATGAAGGCTGGACATAAAATATACCCATCACTGAGGCCACCTTGTCCTCAGAATTCATTGTGGGAGGGCAAGGGCTGTCATTCTAACTTGGATTTGTATTGCACTATTTGTCATACAAGAGTATAACTTCTGCTAAAATCACGTTTCTGTTTAAGGAAAACAGTGTAGATGTGTAGATCAAAATAAGATGTAGATCTCATATCAGAAGTAGGCAACATTCTTAGAAATGTGGAAAGCTGGGGAGGGTTTAGGGATTTTATGGTGGGGTTTTTTTGTCCTTTTAATTGCTGTTGAAAGTCATACAGTTATTGCACAAAGCTCATGTTGGAGTCACTGTTGTGTGTGAGCAGGGGGAGTGGAGCTGCAGTCACTGGCTGTACCGAACAGATCTGTCTGACAGTGCCATGATTATGTTCATTCTTGAGCCAGAAGAAATAATGCCCTGAAAGGCTGGTGAAAAATGCGTTGATTGTTTAAGCTGTTCGGTTTCTTCACAGCATTTGTTTTCTGCCTCAGCTGTCATTCTTCTATAAATAGAAATCGATAAGGAGCTCAAGATGAATTTGCCTGCATTAATTATTTCATGTATTCCTTACTGGTCTGTTGTATTGCACTTTATTGCGCTTGAAAGTGGGCTGTACCTCACAGATGCATAGGTCAGGCTTTTGGAGGTGATGCTGCTGAGGACAAGGGCTAGTCCTTGCATCTGCTGCTGGACCTATGATCCATTCCCTATGGGAAAAACTGAGCACCTAGAAGATAGCTATGTGAGATGTCACCTCTCTTCTGTGTACACTGAAAATATTGAAAAAGCAGGATTTTTTAAAATAGATTAAAGTTTCTGCCCAATTTACTGACCTTGAAAATGTGACAGTTACAGTCTGGCCTACTTTTTACTGCCATTTAACTGAATCAGAAGAAATTACATTACTGCAATCAGATACCCATATCCTCTTCCTTTTTGTTCCTTTGTATTGCATCATGACCAAACTGAGATGGAGGTTTCAAACTCAGATAAACAGCCATATTAGATTTTTATGAAGATAGCTTTAAAAAATACCAAGTGCAGAAGTTGTGAAGGCTGTTCCAACTTGATCATGTAACTTAAAATTTTCCTCTCTTGCATTTACTGCAGTTCAGTCTTTTGCTTCTGCTCAGGCCTTTTATTTTTGAGTCCACAACCTTCCTAGCACACAGAAAAAATGGTGCCTGGACAGCAGGACACTTGTCCAGAGTCTACTTTCATGCTGCTCATCGTGCTGCCATGTCTATGAGAATGTCCTCTGATGTGATTATCAGAAGTATTCACACGGCACATAGTGCTGATGCATGATGTATGCTGCAGGTAGTGATTTAGCAATAGGAATTGGTAGTCCCTGGACCAGCAAGATTGTGAGGGTGACTTCATAAAGAGAAGCTTTTAACATTGAGGTGTTTTCTCAAAATCCTGGGTCTGTGTATGTTGGAAGATGAGGTTAGGTGATCAGAAAATCTTCCTGGCAATACAGAAATTAAAATAGAGCATAGGATGCTATCCTGAGACTTGAAAGTCGAGTGCTGAGTCTTCTGTATGATTCATTCAGTTATTTTAATTTTCCTTCCTTAAAAGGAGCTTTGTTACACTTCCTTATTTGACAATGGGTGGTTGTAAGGATAAATACAGTGCAGGCTGTGGTTCTTAGATACCATGGCATTCAATCCCATCAGTAACCAAGATAAGCCTTTTTTCTGAACAGCTTGCAACAGCTTTAGTCAGTAACTCCCCTCTGCAGTTGCCTGCTAGATTGCTTGCAGCCCCCAGCATCACGACAGTGCTTGTACCCAGTAAGAGCTTCCATTGACTGCACAGCGCTGGCTCTATGATGGAATGAATGGGTCCTGTAGAGAAGAGCTTGCTGTTACATTTGAAGGCTGTTGCACTTCAAGGAGAGCAGGCTAACAGTAGCTCCTTCAATACCATGATCCGACAGGTAGATGTGCTCTGGTTTGAGTGCTTTGATGTCAAAAACTAGGACTGTGTCTCTTAAGACCTCACTTCCCATTGATGCTTGTATTTTGCTTTTGTATGGAAGTATGTATGTTAACAAAAAGTGATCCGTAACTTTCACAAGAAGCAGAAGAGATTGTTAAAATCGAAATGCTTTATGTAAATTGATAGAGATTCCCTAATTTGAGCAGTTTCAGGCTAAGACTGTCCAGCTTCCTAAAGTATTTGAAATCACCCAGTAATATTACCTATGTAGAGTTGCATCAAACTATCTCTGGTTTTATCAGAGGCTGGAATATTGTCCGTAGATTGTGTGTGTGATGTCTTTCTCAAAATACAGATGATTGCTGTGCTTGTAGACAAGATGATTCGGACACAAATTGTTGACTGCGCTGCAGTTGCAAACTGGATCTTCTCTTCAGAGCTTGCACATGATTTCACTAGGTAACAAGAATTTGTCTTGGATTGTTACTTGTCTCTGAATTACTATTTTAAGTGGCCAGTACATAGTTTAATCTATGAAAGCTGGGCAGTAGAAGGAAAAGATACAAATAAAGCTTTTGCTCCTTCTACAAGATGCATACTTTAGCATTTTCCTTTCTGAGTTGGGATATGAACGTTTATATGACAGTTCCAGGGTTGCTCTGCTTTGGCAGGCTTAGAGACTACTTGCAAAATCACATGCTAGCAACATTTTTGCACTATTTCTAAACAAAGTCTGTTGCTGTGTGTTACAGAGCTGCTAGCTTAGTGTGGTGTCCTGGTCTTTGGTGGAGGTGTGTAGCTCGTACCACCATTGAGAATGGTAGAATTTGATATTGGTAGTCTTGCAGCTTATGAAATACAATGCTGGTTTGGAAGTGTACTGCAAAAAACGGATAAAGAAATTACAGTTAAGCTTTCTTACATTGCACACATTCCTGTGTGCTCAGTGTTCGCTTAGTGTAATAGATGTTTAAGTGTCATCTGAATTTTTTAAATTCCCCCAGCTACATTTTTCTCTAAGAATCTACTTTCAGTTTTCTTTCTCAGACTAGGGTTTTGAGTGTAGTGTTTTGAGCTTTATGTCTTTCCTAGGTTTTATATCTGGGAGATCTTGCATTCCACAATTCGTAAGATGAATAAGCATGTTCTGAAGATTCACAAAGAACTGGAGGACACTAAAGCAAGATTGGCCAGGCAGCACAAAAGAGTGAGTAATTTGTTTGTAATTTTTAATTATGTAAAGCTATGTTACACAAACCTGCCTGCTGTCAGACTGATGAATAGAGTTAGGTTTGGGAAGGATTGAACATACATGTTTATCAGGAAGCATGTTGGCAGACGCAGTCACCTGTAGCACTAAGACATCGAAAACTAGATGCATTTTCTGATGGTAGTAATAACCTGGTAAAATCTTCAGTGGAATTCATTTGCTCTGCTCAAGTGCTCTCTTGCAAGTGGCTCTTTGAATACAAGCATGTTTTCCACTTGCCTTATAATCTCAATTCCAATTACCCTATTAGATAACAATAAGAACAGTTACAAATAATAGTTGAAGAGTACTCTCATGGCTTCTATGCAGAAGTGCACTGAAATAGCTATTTGCTATTGAAAAGTTGGCTGTTCCTGTGCTTCTCAGGGATGCTGCTGTATTCTGACACTGGCAACTGTCATTTCCTTCTTCCACCTTAATTTTCTGAATGCCAATGAGTGATCTGGGTTACTATATACAACAAATAGATGAGCAAGCAGTTGCTGTGGTATGCTGTTCTCCCAAGCGGGGCAGTAGAATGGGGTGAGAGAGTACCTTCTGTGGCAGCTGCAAAAGACAGGGCTCAAGGAGGCTTGGCTGAATGCAGTGCTTAGTTGTGATAGAAAGAAGTCAATTTACAAACATGTCGAGATTTGCAGAGAGCAGGAGAGAATTTCCATGTTTGCATGTGGTCTGTGAGAATGACTGCCTGCATAAAACCCTCAGCTAGCTCCAGAACTTTGAACAAAGATGGTGGCACATGCCGGTGAGGCTGCTGATGGTGTTTGAGGAAACATGCACGAAAGTCAGTCTTTCTCCCGGAAGTTTCTATTGAGAAGTCACTAATACCTCAAAGTTTGCCAGTGCCAGTTCATCCCAGCCCCTTCATTCCTTCACTCCCAGCAACAGCCATCCTAGTTGCTTGTATCCTCAGTCCACATTGATCAGCAGTTAATACATGCCTGTGATTATTGAAGACCTAGATGCAGTCATTGATCTTACAGTGAGGCAAAATGCTTCCCTGGCATCTCTAAACAAACACACCAGTGTTTTCATTTCTGTACTTGTCTCTTGCTGCAGCTCTTTATTACTTAGTACTCTAAATTACTGTCGTGCCAGGAAGAGGCATTTGTATGCAACAGTGAGTAGTTCTGCAGCATGACCATTCCTTCTAGAGGAAGCAAGCCGTCAAGTTTTGATGTCCCCAGCATGAATTGGATTGCCCTACTATGGAATGAGTCCAAAGCTTTCTCTTAGGTCCTATTGATTCTTTAGCATTTTGAGTTTAGGAAATCCTTGTAGATGGGGAAAAAGCAAGTTTCTATAGAGAATGCAATTAAATTCTCACTTGCTCTGGTAGGTCATTTCTATTTTTCATGCTGATTCAGATGTAATTATGTTTTGATAGCGAGTTTTATGTGCTGTGCATAGGCAGGTTAAGATGTGGCCATATACTTGTCACGTGTTACATATGTGACATGTGACAAATATTTGAACTTTTGAGCTGCTAATTTATGGGGATTTTTGCACAGAAACAATACTATGAGACTGAATCACTATATGTACCGTAATTCATAAGATTCTGCCTTTTCTCCTGTATCCCTTGTAATCTTGTGTAAGACTTTGTTACCTGAGCTCCCAGTCTGGTACTGCTGTGTCTTTTGTATTTTTGTTGTAGTTTTGCTTTGTTTTTGAGGCAGTGAGAACATGCCATGTTCCTAGTTAGTAGTTCAGTTTCCATGCTGACCCTTTGTAGTCTGAGAGCATCTCTTTCATTCATGCATATAGGGAGTCCCCACTTGAGCACAGTGGGCTGCATTTTCTTATCTTACTTTTGTGCTAACCAACCAGATTTGTCTGAGTTCTTGCACAGAGTGTTTTACATTTTGGAGCCCTGAGATCTCAGAACTGTTCCTTGAATGAATTATCTGCCCTGCTGCAGCAGACACAATTTAAAAAATCTATGCCAGATTTCTTTTTTAAAGCTGTTCATTATCTGGTAATGATGAAGTCAGCAGAGGTATTACCTTTTACTGTGTTTCCACTAAATAAAGGACTGATCAGTCTTTTAAGCTTTGTTACTGTTAGTTTTTTTTCCCAGGGCTTTTCCAAATTGGCATTTTTCCTTCCAGATTTCTTCCCTGAATTACGTTCAAAGTACATGTCCCTCAAAATACAGTACTTACCCAAGCTGCAGAGCAGCTTCAGTTGCTGCTCTTAAGTTGCTTTGCAGACTGTTCCTCATTCCACATGGAACCATAGGGCATTAACAGTTCCCACAGGTAGCCAGGTTGCTTAGTTAGTCGTGTGTTGTTGTCCCTTACAGCGAGACAGTGATGATGACGATGATGATGATGACCGCAGCACTGACCGGGAGGATGGGCCACTGGAAGAGCAGATAGAGCGCCTGCAGGAAAAAGTAGAGTCAGCCCAGAGCGAGCAGAAGAATCTCTTCCTTGTTATCTTCCAGGTGATGGGCACTCATGTTCTCCCTCTCAAGCTTTAATGTGACGGGATTTATAAGCTTTCAGTGTCACTGGAATCTTGGGCATCTTCTTGGAGTAAAAACATGGGAAAAGGTTGAAGGGTTTACTATGGGTTAGAATCAGTCCAGGTCATCCCCTTGCAAAGACTGCTTCTGAGCAGGACCTGCTCAGTTTCAAGTGCTCGGGACCAGGTAAGTTCTGCTAGCGTACAGTTTCCAGAACAGTCAGAAGGTTAACTGGATTGCAGTTGTTTACTAAACTCAGTGTTATCCAAAGAAAATAAAGATAATCATTCTCACATTGCTGTCAAAGCTGCTGTCCCTCGGATCCTCTTAGCTGAGTTTAGGGTCCTTCATTTTACAGAACTTAAGGTTTGTTTTTCTTCTTTTCTTTTTCCTCTGCTGCAGCGTTTCATTATGCTGTTAACTGAGCACTTGGTGCGCTGCGAGACTGGTGGAATTGATGTATTCACACCTTGGTACAAGAGTTGTATAGAGAGGTTGCAGCAGATCTTCCTACAGGTAGGTGTATGGAGGGCTGCAGGCAGGGGATGCCGATGAGAAGCGCCGTGCCTGGAGCAGTGCGCGGCGCCCGGAAGCAGCAGTAGATGGCAGTAGCACGCTGCTGTGGGGGCTGGTGTGGGGCGAGGACGTGACTGCCTCTGGCCACGTCTCTGACACAGATTGGTGGAGAAACTGGTTCTTGCTCAGTTCCCACACTGTGAGTGCGCTGCAAAAAGATACCGAGCTGTGATTAGGCATTTTGCCGAGCTCCTCTTAACTGTGTATTCATATTATGGGCAAAATGGAGAGCAAACTAGGATAGCAAAATAGTTGCCTTTAAAATAAGTGGATTAAAGTATTGCAGAATTCCTTCTAATAAGATGCATAAATAGCTGTTAAATGTCATTTTTGAATTCTTGGCTCCATATTAAATCCGGTAACAAGCACAGGTGGCTGCATGAAAGTGACAGGAATGTAAAATTACACCTGTATGAACAGCAGAACTGTAGAGGAATGGGACTGGTAGTGTCGTCCCCCTCTGAGCTGAACCCTTCATGGGTAGTAGGCCTGTCTCCAGAGGAAAGCAAGTATCGTGATTCTCTTAGGAATCTCTGCAGTTGCATGGGATCCTGCTCACAATTCAGGATCCAGGAGTAAGGAGCTACAGGGAGCTCTTCAAACAGGACTTCCGCACTTGCTTTCTTCTTGCAGTCAGTGTGGCTCAGCATCACACTTTGCCTTGTCAACTGGGCTGTTGTGTTGTGGAAATGAGATATGCTTAGCAACTTCAATGAAAACGTTTGACTTGTGATTCTTACATGTCTTGACCTCTCTGCTTGTTCTTACACAAATACAAATGAAATGTGTTTTGTTTGTTTTATTTGCCAGCATCACCAGATCATCCAGCAATACATGGTTACCCTAGAGAACCTCCTGTTTACAGCTGAACTGGACCACCATATACTGGCTGTGTTTCAGCAGTTCTGTGCTCTGCAGGCTTGAGGATTATTCACGGGCAAAGTCTTGCCTGCAGGACTTTAGTGAATTTAATGTTTGTTTTTTTTACGTTATAAAACTTGATATGGGGATAGAAAAATTTTTGACTAAAACTGGCTTTCGTGTGCTCCAATATAAAACAATACAATACTCTAACCAACAGCAAACTGTGTAAGCATCATAAGCCTTATAAGAGATGGCTGATAGGGGATAGATGTGAAGTAAGAACTATTTTCTTCATCTTTTAAGTTGGTTTGACTTTTGACTTTATGATAGTATTTTCGTTTCTTGTTTTTTATTTGTATAAAAATCAGGAGAAAAAGAAAAGCCAAAAAAAACCCATCCCAATATAAAAGCCCTCGAACAATAGAATTTGTTAGCCTGGCCCTTAAATCATAGGAATTACAGAAATGAGAAACAGTTGATACTGGTTTGTGAGTATGAAAGGGATGCACCTTCTCGGTGAAGTGTGGTAACTTCTCTATTGTGGCATAGAAAAAGTGTCTTAACTTTGGGGATGTGAAACACTTGAGTTTAAGCTTTCAAAGTAGTATAGAGCATTTGGATTTGTTACCAAGCCAGCTAGATTTTCAGTTTGAAAGAACATGGTTTTAATACAGTTGGAATATGTGTTTTTAAATTTATTATGTAGTCTCTTGTTACAGCAGCTACAAAGAAGTGGTAGAGGAACTTCATGGGCAGCATCTGAAAAACTCAGCCCTCCTCACAGTGTGGTCAAAGAGTCATAAATTGCTCCTGTCAGGAGTCTTTACTGGTGCACAGAGACATCAAACCAGGGCTGGAGTAGAACAGACCAGGGACTTCCATGCTTCAGCCCCTACCTGGGTGTTGGGAGCTGCAGCACCTGGTGCCAGGGCAGCTTCTGGCAGGACCTGCTTCAGCTTCTTCCTGTATTTCAGCCTCTTGGGCTGCCACACTTGCACTAGGCTGGACTGCAGGGATGCCAGAAATCTTCCCAGTAATGGTGCTGGATGAACGAAGTGCTCTCCCTTTATCTAGCTCAGTAACCGCAACTTTGCAGTATCTGCATCTGCTGCCATGCCCTTGGTTTAAACATGCGATAACACACAGTTCCCATGTCTTCAGAAAACATTTTAGCACTGAATTAGGTGATATCTCACAGTGGAGGCAAAACAACCCGGGAATAGAGTAGCCTCAGTTTTGAGTTACACAGATAACATTACGTACATGAACAGCAAGCCAGCGTGGTGTCTATTAGGGTAAGCAGTGACAGATGGTAAGGCACTGCCTTAGGTGCTCCAGTTTGCTAGCATACAGGGCATTTCCAGGCTGCTCTTAGCCTCTTGATTTTTCAGGTGAATATTTAAAGGGTTGCATAGCCATTGCTGTTCAGTTTAAGCTTAGAAAGAGACGAGCTTTGAGCAAGTCTGTTCCTGTATGATTTATTTGCTTTCTAAGCACTGTACCTATTAAGGTATTTCAGCAATACTTCAGGATCAGCTGATCTCCTGATCAACCAAGGGGGTTAGAAACGGAGCTTCCTATTTTTACCTACGTTTGTAAGTGGCCAATAGCATTCTCATATATCCTCATAGACTTAGATTTGTTACTTCTTTCTCTGCTTTACCTTTTCTGGTTTGGTTCTTCCTTCCATTACTTCAGGGTATACTGTTACTTGTTGTAAATTTGCTTTATGCAAGGGTTTTGCCAGCCATGCACAGACTAATACTTCAGATATTTTTTTGTTACTGTTCTTGAATAATCAAATAGCTGTTTGGGTCTTTTTTAAAGAAACATTTAATACTGTAGAGATTTTAATTGGGTTTTGATAGTTTTTTCACTGGCTTGGACCAGTGTCAGAGTTCTGATCCTAGCTGATACTAGCTAATGGTGGGGGTCTGACTATAAATGTGACTTCCATAAAACTGATAATGCAGTTAGTTAAAACTTGCGAACCTGTAACTTCCTCTGAGCCTTGACAAATACGGGTGCTTGAGATCCAGTTGCACATGCCTGAGCGCATAATCCTACAATTTAAAACCACCTAGCACTGTCTTTCAGAATCGATTTGATTTACATGGCGTTCATGGGCTGTGATGGCATTTCCTGCCACCTTCCCCTCTCTGTGGGTCCAGGGCTGTACACCTGACATGACCGGCACACTGGGGACGCTCACAAAGCAGTACCACCAGCTGACTGGATAACCCTGCAACTGCCGAAGCATGGGGGGGGGTGGCGGGTAGTGTAAAGATGCTGTAGAAATGTGGTGCGGTTGGGGGAAGAAATGCACAATTAAAAATAAATGAAGGTGAACCAGGTTGTTACTGCAGTGTTTGTCCTACTGCTTCTGGGGGCTCTTGACACAACGATGATGGGGGGGCGGGGGTGGGTTCTGATTTGGGGTTCATGCGGCCGGGGTGGAGCAGTTTCGTTTCCGCAGGGCCGTGGCTGGTCCCGTGACTAACACAGCGCCAGCGCTTCTCCTGGCACCACGGCCGGCTCCAGCGGCCTCCCTTGTCCTCCTGCGGGCCGGGTGAGGCAAGCATGGCGCTGCCAGTGCCGCGGGGGCTGGCGGGGAAACCCTCCTCTGCCTACCGCCTCCCGGCTGCAGGGCGGCCGGGCCGGGCTGGGCAGGGCCGGGAGCCGGTGCTGCCCGCCGGCCGTGAGTCAGCGCCCAGCACACACCGGCCCTGCAGACGAAGTACGGGGCCCAGCGCAGCGCCGGCACCGGCCTTCTCCCGAGGTGCCCCGGTCCCAATGGTGGGGGGAGGCCGGTCACCGGGCGCTGCCTGCCCGGAGGCGGCAGTGAAGGCTCGTTCAGGGACCATCGCCACCTGCCCACCCCCGGCTCCGGCACCTCTGCCTTTAGCGTTTCAATTCACAGCCGCGGGGGCCCGGGCTCCCCAGAGCCTCCGGAGACTTCGCAGGTTTTTGCAATGTGCATAATAGCAAACAAACGCAGAGCGTGTTCCCTCACTTCAGTCGTTTCCATCAGCATTCCACAACAGCTGTGAAGATCCGAAATTTGCACCTGAAAGCAAATCCACCCTCCATTGAAAGCAAACGGTTGGGTGCACTTAAGAGATCTACCTTGGAATGCCACTTCCCTTCTGCCCCGAGGAAAGGCATTTACCCTTTTCAGTTGCAAATTTCGGACAGAGCTGCCGTGTGAAAGCAGCCTTGGTCTCTGGCCCGAAACTTAGGGGGGTAAAACGCTGTAGAGGATACTGCTAACAACTCTCCCTTATGAATCACGCCGAGACGTGTCAGAACCTCCCCAGAGCAGGCGCCGTTCCTCTTGGGAACGCTCGCCTTTAATAGAGCCGAATCTCCCAGCTTAGGTCTCCCACCAGCAGGGAAGTTGCTGTATCGGCCAGATGCCCCCTCCCCCAGTAACAGCAAACCGGACCAGCCAGATCGAGCGTAAAACCCAACGCGTATTGTTTCTGTACTGAGCTGCTTACAACCAATGAACCCCATTCCTCAGAGAATTCGGCAAAAAGCTTGTTCATGATCAGCATTTATTTGACTTCGATACAAAATACAATTAAAAAGATAACTGGGGGGGAATGATTATCACTACATCTTCTCGTAAGTTAATTCATGGCCACATGCAGTACATGTCTTTTTATAGGTAGATTCGTCAATGTTTTCTTCTGGTCCATACTCATGTTCGTGGATGCTGGCTTTTTTCTTCCACAGACTACTCCTCACGGCACGGCGGAGTTCTGTTGGGAAATACAAGAAATTTTAAGGATTTGGTAAATCTTAAGCAACAGTTAGTAACACTCAAGCTAAACAGGACTAGAGATGCCAATCTGCGTGTTGCCTGTTTTCCATACATTTTGGTGAGAATCTGCTACTGCAGGAACAAGCTCTGACTTGCCTGGCAACCTTTGCCTTGTTTGCATCTTTTAAAGGAGGAGAACTAGCCTGACAACGCTGCCTCACAGGGGAAGATTTTCCACACGAAATACATACACGTTGCCCTCTGCCTTTTTACACAGAGCCATTCCAAGGTATCCAAGAGGGGTCAGTGCAACGCAGAGTTTTCGCAAGAACACCCGATTTGTTTTCCCCGGGCAGGGCAGAGCACTTCTCATTCTGGTCACAGCAAGCCTCCTGGATGAGCTGGCACTCAGCTCCAGGCCCAGTGCTGTGAGCTGCACCGCAGCGAAGCCGGCGGGTTCCAGGCGAGCAGGGCCTGCCGAGCCCGGGATGCTTCTCCGGATGTTGCAAGCACACGGAGCAGCACAACGCCGCCACGTCGGAGCCAAGCTGCTCGGGCTGCACACCCCGTCATGTTTAGGCCTGTGCTTGTACTCTGATCCGGCATCTTGGCTACACCGAGGCCTGGTCCCCCCATGCACCACAGCCAGCCCCGCAGAGCACAGCACAGCCGGGTTATTTGCTCAGCCTCACGCTGGGCCCCTGCCAGACAATACCAGTACAGCCAGCCTGAGCTCTCCCTGAGACTGCCGACGAAGAGAGAAGCACAGATGGGCGGCACAGACACCATGGTAAGCCACAGCTCTTATGAAGGAGCACGTGGTCTTCTTAAGATTTCAGCATGTCTGTGCTCAGAGTACTTTTAAGAAGTTCCACTCTCTTAAATACTAATTTTTCAGGGAAAAAACAAGGATAATGAGAAGTAAAACCAGCAGCTGGGGATGCTGTGAACAGTGGGAAAAGGCATTTTCGATGTTCATTTACATTTACTCCACCTGAAAGCACATGCATGACAGAATTATACCCCACCGCCACAAAAATCCAGTCTCCCCAAGTCAGAAAACATAACCATCTATGGCACATTTTGGGTCATAAGAAAAAAAAACATTTAAAGCATCATAATGAACCACTGTAGTTGATTTCTCTCACACCATGCCCACAGGACAAGAGGGTAATTCAGGTTGGAAAGGACCTCAGCTCCCTACCAGAGGTCCAACCCTCTGCCCAAAATAGTCAGCTATGAGGTCAGACCAGACTGCTCTGGGCTTACCCACACAGCTCCTGAAAGCCTCCATTTTGCCACACAAAGTATTCTGAATACTTTCATCAGATGCAGAAACAAATTTAAGCAGAACTGTACTTCAGGTACTGCAATATGTAAGTTTATCTCTTTACCTTTAACTTTCTTATCAAACTTCTTCTGTTTCATCTTCTCTCTGTTGCCACGGCGCAGTTCCTTTGCTTCTTGCAATGATTCTTCACTACCCCAGACTTCAAGGGAACGCTTGATTACCTACAGGATGGACAAAAATGTTTCTTTTTGCCCTGAAATTATAAAAGTAAACTATTCTAACTCACAAATGTAATTCTTTTCCCCTACACCAGCCAACCCTATCTTGCCTCAGCCTCCCATCTCTCACTTTTGACTGCAAACCTGCATTCCTTCCACAGTAAGAGGCAACACTGATTTTTAGTATTAGTAAATGAAACAATTCAAACCCAGCTCTAATTTTGCACATATTCCACTAAAGCAGAAGCACACCTACAAAAGTAGCAAACAAGAGCCCTGGAAAACCTACTTGCCTTTCCTGCTGCCTCTGAGGGGAGAGCTGCAAACACGAGGCCACAGCTACAAAGGACTGCACACAGCAGCAGCTGCCCCACACCATTTCAGCCACTGAAAGGCCATGTGCTTCATGACCTGCAGCTATGCACACCACCGGGTTGTGGGCCATGAACATCTTTACAATGCTCCCAAATCATAGACAATTCCATGAATTTGGACCACAGCTCTTTAACTATACAGAAAATTTACCCCAGCTACCCAGAATATACTTAATTTTGACAAAGTCATTCAGAAATCAGAACCAAAGCGACAATATTTTGGCTAACAAAGTTGTAAGAAGGTAAAAAGAGTTCTGAAATACACTAAGTTTCTGTACCTGTGGTTTTAAATAAAGTTTCATGTCACCCCATCGTGAATTATGAGGGTTTTTCTTCACAATGAATCTGAGCACTGGTTCCCTCTTATCCAAATCACAGTCTTTAAGAAGATACTCTTCTTTTGCTTCTGTCCTTGTTATAAGCCTGTGCTTATCTTCAGTGTCTCTGGAAGGCAAAAAGCTGCACCTGAAAGCCCTGTTATTAACATCTAAATCCCCACCATTTCTAACATTCCTGAAATACAGGCTGCCCTCATCCACTCAGTTTTTTATGTATGCAAATAACTTCAGATTCCGACAATCTACAGCTAAACTCCAGGCTGGGTTTACAGAAATTAAGTTCTCCCATTTGAGCACACATAGGCCGAGAAGCCTGTTTTTCTAGAAGTGCTTTTCTTATACATTCTTACAAGAGGGAGTAGCTGAAATTTAAAAAGCATGGATAATTTTAGGTATTCGCCTAACCCAGATGCAACTCAAGAGGAAAAAAGCATAAGCCTGACACAGGGTCAAAAGAGAAAGAATACATAATGCAAGACAGGTCAGATCACCTGAGAATATACACACCCCATATGCTTCTAGATCCCAGAATCAGATTAGCAACACAGGCAGTGCACTCGCTTCCAAATGCAAATAGGCAGAGGAGCCATGCAATAAAGACTTTAGATTTTACCAGTCAGTGAAAAACTCTGCAGCCACAGCAACATTCATGAGTTAATAAAAAAAAAAACCCTACATTTACGCAATCCTGACTGAAGTGTAACTTGAATTGCTCGAGCCGGAACAATCTGCCAAACAGTAATTGCTAGCAACGGCCATCAAGGAAACGCTGCTGCCAATGCAGCTTTACTAGAATTCGAAGTGCACCGTAAAAGCTAATGCAGCAACGAATCGCTAGTGCTCAGCTGCAATAGCTCCGACAGAAAACCACTCCTCAGCCTCAGAACCCTCTGCTTGACAAGCTCCATCCACCCACTTTATCGTGGAGACAGCACTTTGCCTCTAATGACTGAGCTGCCCACACCATGTGCACACCCTGGCCGCTCCCTGTAGTAAGCAGGGAAGCTCTCAGAACAAACTCCCAGCTGCTATCTTTGGTTTTTTTGTGTGTTTTTTTTTTCCTCCCCCATTCATTCTGACACTAATGGCTGGTTGGCTGCTGCTTCAGAGTCCGTTTCACTACCCGCTTATCTCTGCGGCTTTTGGAGCATTTTCTGTTTGAGATAAGTGTCTTCTGCCCAAGGTCGAACTCCTGCTTACCGTGCAGCTCAACCCGCTAACATCGCACGGGGATTCTGCCCTTTGGCCCCCTGTTCCCGGCTCTCTTGTGCTGATCAAAGTACTAACTTTATTCAGGTTAATTCCCGAAGACTGCAAATACTCTCCTAATCCCCGCACTGCTTCAGAAAGGGGTTACTCTGCGTTCTATCAGCATTTTGCATAGCCGTGGTCTGCCACACCGAACACATTTCCATGCCGACAAGCACGCTTTATCGCCCTCTAAGACACCATCTTTCCACCACGGTAACGCCAAAAACCCACCGATGTTCCTTAACCCCGACGCAGGCTCACGAGACAGTGCGCTGTTCTTCACTCCCATAAGGGGAAATACAGGTAATCCCACAGCCCCCGTTTACTTTTTAAGTATTTAAAATTACTGATAAACGTCTCTCTGCCGACAGCTTCTTTGATTAATCAGCACATTTGTAATTAACTCTATCATAGCTAGCAATCTTTACATAAAGTTTTCTTCTGATTATTTGCAATACCTGCAATTATCACATGTTGCCCAATCAAAGTGCTGCATAAGGTACGAATCCATGAATTCTTTGCCACAGTCTCCACAGATAAGATAGTCAAATTCTAGTACAGGTGCTAATGGAAAAAGAAATTTTTTTTGTTTTTAGGGAACTGCAACATTAAAAGCCAAACATCTGGAATTGGTATTACAGACAACTTTACTAGAATTTACATTATAGAGGTATTTGTTACAGACTAGTTTCACTCCTCTACTGAAGTTTTCCCCGACAGATACAAGTACAAATTAAAACCCATTATCATTTAATTCTGTCTCTGCCGGTGTTATTTTTGTTCTTGCTGGAAGGTTAACTATACAAAGTATTCGACTTCAACATTTAAATGCACACATTTGTTTCAAGTTATCCATTGTTAAAAAATAAAAAAAGAAAAAAAAACAACAAAACCCTCCCCGTTTCCTCATGAAGTGCTTCATATCCCCTCCTACAGCTTCCTCCATTCTGGCCCTCCAAAATACGCCCCGATTTTGAGAGGACGTGCAGGCAGTAACAGGAGGAAGCAGAGAAGGGGATGCAGTTTGAAGAGGGTGGCATGAGCAGGAAGTGGCGCTGGAGCAGCACTGGTATCATAGTCCTCTCAGTCTGCTCCAGTTTTTTTCCTAGCTCAGCCACACCTGCCTCTCCCCTCAAAGAGCTCAATGGAGGCCATGGGATAGTTGCAAAAGCTCTTTCTTGTCTGTTCCGGGTGGCAGAAACGGAGGAGGATGGCCAGAGAGCTGCTAGGAGTGGAATGGGGATGGAGCTCCACTACAATCCTCTCCCCAAGCCCTCTCAGCACTGCTCCAAGCCCAGACTCATTTCACTGCCAGCTACCGCTGCTGGACGCATCCTCGCCGGGCAGATCACCTCCAGCGTCATCGCCATCCGCTTTACGTTCCGTGGGACACCGAGAAACACCGCAGCTATGAGAATCGCTCCTCTAGCAGTAACATTGTAATTCTAACAAAAATTCTAACATTTTTATACAATTTCACGCGCTAGAAGTGAGGCAATGCTGCAGAATTTTAACAATACCTGAAAAATAAGATTAATGCTTGATATGCAGCACCATACATTTTTAATTACGGTTGCATTTATAGCAGATTCGGTCTAACAAACGCGACATTTTATGCCAATTCAGCCCCGCAAGCGACAGGGGGGGATGCTCGGTACTTCACATAGTCATGCTCTTACATCACATTTCATCATTTCAGGCAGTACTCCCGACCGTAGAGGCATTTTATTAAGACAATGACATCAAGAATTACACAGCAAAAAACACCTCCCCCCGTGCAAAGGCATCCCAGATCCATTAAATTTATTGTTAAACATTTATACCTCAAAAGAAGTAAAACTGCTCATAATTTACAAGCTTAATGAATCTGGTGGCGATTTCTAACAAAGAGATACTGCACCAATAGCCCCGCAGCCGATTCAGAGCAGAACAAAGCAAGACAAAGGCAATCCCAGAGAAGAAACTGGGTCTATTTTGGGATCCTTACTTCTCCATTTGCTCTCTGGAGGGAGAATATCACTGGACAATGTGTTGAAATCCCCCACCAACCGATCAGCAATTTGGCGTCGGAGTACGTTTTATAACGCTAAAACCTGGCACTGCAGCAGTGCTCTCAGCATAAACGCCATCAACCTCTAAATTCCCAAAAACCAACGAAATCCCGCGGATTCACACTTACTTTGCTCTCAAAATTCCAATTCCCGAAAGAAATCGTAGAAATAAGGCTTATCGAAGAAAAAAAAAAAAAAAAAAAGAAACGTGCTATATATACCCAAGGGCACTGGCTGTGTCCCACTTCCGCGGCTTAAAATTCTCCATTTTTAATTACCGCGTGCTTAATGCTGAAAGAATTCGGACGCGCCAGGAATTCAGCACATCCAGAAAGGGGGAACGAAAAATAGGGAAGGAAGGGGGGAGAAAAAGCGAAAGAAAAAAAAAAAGAGAAAAAAAGAGGGGGAGAAGAAAGGGGTGGAAAAAGCCCGGGAAAAAGAGAAAGGCGCCCTCTCTCCCGCTCCCTCCCGCCCATGCCGCCGCTCGCTGCTGCCCCCGCTCCTTCCTGCCCTCCCGCGCCAGCCCCGCGCACTCGGCGCCGCCTCTTTCCTGCTCCGCTCCCTCCCCCGAGGGTCTCTGGCTTTTTTTACCGGGGGGATGCACGATTTTCCCGGCGCCGCCGCCGGGCCCTTCCTCCAGCTCCTCCTCCTCCTCCTCCAGGAAGAAGCCCCCTCCCGTATCGACGACCTTGGCGGGGGCCCTCACCCGCTGGCCGCCTGCGGAAGACAAACGAGACGCCGCGTTAAGTGCCGCGGCTGGAGCCGCCGCCAGCAGAGGGCGCGCCTGCGCACCCCCCTTCTTCCCCCACACCATTCCTCTCTTCTCCCACCCCTCCCTCCCACCCCCCCCACCCCACCCCCCCCGCGCGCGCGGAGCCGGGGGCCCGGCGCGCGCATGCGATGGACCTCCTTTTTCCCCCCTCCCCCCCACCCAGCAACGTGGGGGAAGGGAGGGGGCCCTCGCGCCTCTCGGTTTACCCCCATTCACCCCCACACCTCCCGCGCTCCCCTTTCCCCCCCCCTCCCCGTTTCCTCTCCCGCCGGCACTAAGCGCGCCCCCCCCCCCCCCCCCCCCCTTCGCCCAAGGAAAGAGAGAAGGGCGCGGGGAGCTGCCCGGCGAAGCCGGAACAGTCCAGCGCCGTCCGACCTGCGGCAGGATAGGGCCGAGCCGCCAGCCGCGCCTGCCGCAGTGCCAGCGCTCGTTGCCGGTTCCGTTCCATCTTCGCCAGCGCTGCCGTCGAAAGTGACGGTCGCTCGGCCGATGCCGCCGAGGTCTCCACTTTCTCAGCCGTAGCGACGGGTGCGGGTGCTGGTGCCGGTGCCGCGCCCGCCATGGCGGCGGAGGAGGCGCGGAGCGCCGCGGATGCCCCCCTTGCTCCGACAGCCGCGACTCGCCCTTCCCCTCGCACGAGTCGCGCCGCACTGCGCCGGCGCACAGCGCGAGGCGGGGGAGGGGGCGAGAGGGGCGAGGCCCTCACGCATGCGCGCAGCCGCTGCCTCGCCTCCCCGCACCGCCACGGCGGACCCCGCCTCTCCGCCGCGCGGGGCGTGCCGGGATCCGCGGCGGGTGGGGGGGGTTGCAAAGGAGGGGGGGAAGGGGTGCGCGGAGCCTGGCGGGGGGGGGGGGGGGGGGGGGCTGCGTGGCGTAAGGCCACGAGGGGCTGTGGGGGGGGGATGTCCGGGCAAACGGACGGGGCGTCCGAGGGAAGGGGACGAGGAGCGGGGACCGCCGCAGCGGCGGACCCGGTTTTGGGTCCCAGTGCGGGTATCGGGGTGGGGTGGGGAGGGGGAGGGGAGCCATGACCCTGCGATTTCCGCGCTGGGCCGCGTGTGCCGCTTCGAGCGCTTTCTGCAGCACCCCCCGCTGCGGGCTTGGGCAACCCTGTGGAGAGAAAAAAAGCAGACACCGCACCGCCCGTTCCTCCCTTCCCCCCGCCCGGCGCGGCGGCAGGAATTCCTGAGCAGCGTCACCCGCCAGATCCCCCCTTTGTCCGCCTCCCCGCGCCCTCCGCAGCGGCCCCGCAGCGCGCCGCGTCCCGGCTCCGCGCCGGCCGGGATGCCCCGGTTTTCCACGCGCGCGCCATTCCCCGTTCCTCTGCCCGCAGACAGCGCGGCCCCGGTTCCCCCGGGCGCGGCCGCGGCAGCGCCTTGCCGGGCCTGCCCGAGCAGCTCCCGAGCACGTTTTTCAGCCCCGAAAAAAAAAAGGCACTGAGCTGGTTCGGCGGCTGCTCGGGAGACCGGGTGACCCGCGCTGCGCTCAGCATGGCACCGGCGGACTCGCTTACCGACATTCCCGCCGCTACCTTTAATGGTTGCGCGTGATGCGAGAGACCGGAGAGAAGAAATGCAGCCTGTAGCCTTCCTTATTGATGAGATACACGTAAATGGCTTTGTCATGCAAATGTGGCTCTAAGCCACTTTCATATAAAGCCAGCTTAATGCCCAACAGCCAGTGACCCTCCCTCGTCCGTTAGGCAGCGCCTGCCCCGTCCTTGAAGAAACAGGGACGGCGGCGCTGGGGCAGATGTTGGCTCCGGCCACCATGCCGAAGTGGTGTGACCTTACAGCGCTGAAAGGAATCGTGTCCCTGTAGTCCTGCCCTCCCCACACCCCAAAAATAAGGCCTTTCTCTTTCACGAAACGAGTTTTCCTACCAATCCGTCCCCGCTGCCCTCAGAAAACATCCCTAGTGCTTCTCGGTCCCGGTCCTCCCTGCTCGCAGCGACTACCCGGCTTAAGCCGGGCTTCTGCTATGCCGAAAAACACATTTTGATTTCCTTTGCAGGCTGGTACTAACTTTAGGCAGCAGCCGGCAGAGTGTGCTGTGAACGCTGCAAAAAAGACACCCCACTTCTGGGAATTTTTTAAATATACGTACATATGTATATATATTTAAACGCGGATGAAGACATCTTAAGTGGTTCAAATATCTGCATGAGCAGTTGGTAGTTCCTCCTGTCAATTACAATACTGGTCTCGTCACAGATCACAGAACCTCCTCCTTAAAAATTAATAGCCGAGTCATACTAAACTGCCTGCTTCCAGCAAGATAGCTTTTCAGTGTTTGTGCAAAGTTGGAAAGTCGCCACAATGAACGTGTCCGGACACCTTTCACGGTCACAGAGAAGGGTCTGCAGCACGAGGTGTTTAATAGATGAAAATTCAAATTGTAATCCTGGCCTACCGGAAGCAGCTTACGAAATGGAGCAGCATGAGCATACATTTCTGCAGCCTCATTACGCTCTCCTTTGGACTTACCGACGGTAGAGTTACAGAGAAATTAATAAATGCGTTAGAAGTAAGTAAAATAGAAATAGTTTTAAGCAAAATGTTTACTACGTGGCTTGGAAAGTTTCTGCTTGAAAAGTAAACACAACTTATCTGTGGATTCCTGATTTTATTCGGGTGTCAGTCTTTTCTCCCTGGGCTCTCTATGAGTGGAAATTTCGGGAATAATGAACTTTTGAGTTGTGCTTAGGGGTTAACAAACAGTTCATTCACAAACCAAAAACTGAAACTGTGTTAAATTGAAGTCAAGTTTGGGACACTCTGTGAGGGATTTAAGTGCAGAAGGTCGTTATTAATTACGCAAACAAACTGAAAATGAGAATTAGAAGGCAATCAGAAGACATAAACACAAGCAGATTCAGAGGCAAGGCACTCAAACAGAACTGGCACTGGGCAGCAGCTATCTGTGCAGTGCACTAGCGCTTTATTGAGTGAAACCGTTTTAGAAATTTATGCTGAAGGGCCTTTTTTTTTTTTTTTTCCCTGGCTTTTTCTCAGGGTCATTACGACTGAGCAATCACAGCAGAATATTCTCCCCATCTCTGCTTCAACTAGAATGAATCAAATACAGTGCTTCTAATTTTCATGGTCATGAGAAGGTAATAAAATAATAATTATGCATTAGCGAGGGGTAACAAGACTATCTCACATGCACTACTCTGCTCATGGAATAATACCCATATTTAATACTAAACACACATCGCTCAGCGGGTGTACATGGTGTACATGATTTAATAATCATAATGTTACCTGTGTTTTCGGTAGTTTTTCAGGTGCTGCATGCCAAGTAATACTCGATATTACTTGGCTGCTGGTAGCCATGAATTAAAAAGTAGCTTTCATTAATTGGCAAGTGGAGACATGCATTATTTCATAGCCACAGAGAACAGCATCAGTGTGAGTAGTTGAGTGCAGGGAGGCAGCTTAGCAGTGCTTGGCAGCTCATCCTCCCTTGGAGAAAATGGCGACCAGCAAGACAAGAATGTTTGCTGACTACACAAAACTTTCTCAAGTTAGCAGGGGTGAGGGTCATCTTTAAAGAATGTGGGTGACTCGGCAGTAAAAGCATAGATTAAATACAGGGTAGATAAATGCAAGATGACGTATGTGCGGAAACCTAGACCTAACTTTACAGAAACAATAGCGATATCTGAAATGGCTCCTTGCCTCTCAGGAGGGGGACTCTCTGTGGCCAGCAGAAACACTAGCTTGGTGTTTGGAAAAGCAAGGCACGTTTTAAGGAAGGGGACAGAGAACAAAACAGGGAACATATTTATGGCATTCTACAGATCTGTGGTGAGTTCGCACCATTAGAGCTGTGCCTGGTTGTGCTTCCTGCTTCTTAGAAAGGAAACACTGGAACAGGATAACAAGGATGCTCGGCTATCTGGCTTTGTGTCCCTTGAAAGGAACAATAAAGTAGGCTCAGAGTTCTCACTCAAAAGAAATTGCTGAGGAAGGATATGCCTACGTAACTTGGAGAGGGTAGGCAGCAACTGGCTTTTTTTGAGTACAAACCATCAGATTTGTGGTAGTGGGAGAACAAGAGGTGATGGTTCTTCAAGCAGTCACATGGGAGTGGATGTGAACAGTGCCTTTCCAAATGGCACACTGGGTACAGGGTGTTTCTCTCAGGAAATCCCCAGAGCTAAGAGCAGTTGGAGGCTGTGGGAGTGTTGCAGAAGAGGTATCTCATGTATTTCCCTTGTATTCCTTCTTCCCTTGGTGTTCCCTTGTGGAGGAAACAGGAAGTTGGGCTGAACCAGTTCACCATCCCAGGCAGTACACCTCTTCCTCTGTATTCACTCAGGGTCACACTGTAACTGATACTTAAACACCTGGAGCCACTTAATAGGAAGTAAGCATGTGTGATGGGATCTTTCAAGCCAGATTCAATGTTCATCTGTACCAGGAGTTACTTACAGAGCAGCTGCAGGGCTGTGTATTTTTCCATTTGGCCTCATGATACACTTATTTCTCTGCGTACACAAAGTCTTAACAGCAGTCTGCATACAGTTGCATTGCCTACTACCAAACCATCTTTGGCCTCCCTCAGTAAAAATATTTGTTCCATGAGAAACAGATCTAACAAAGTCTTACTTTTCTATAGGTTTGTCTTCTGCAGGGAGTGGCTGTGGAGAAAAATCTCTTTGCTGCTCTCCTCCCCCCCCCCCCCCCCCCCCCCTTTTCCCTCTCCTTCTCCCCCTGATGGCTCAGAGGGTAGCATCAATTTTAGCTGCATTTGAATTCTGTAGCCAGCAACTGACCATCCAATACACTCAGGCTGTTGGCTGCTGCCTCTCAGCATGACTAAGACATTGGATTTTGCCCAGGGATTTCAAATGCTTTTATGCGAGAGAAGAGTTCAGTTGCATCCTTAGAGATGCGAAGCAAAAGACACCGTGTCCTTTGTGATTGTATTCCCATCAGGTTTTTAGTTTGATACACCCATTTCTTACATTACCTTAAGCAAATAGATTGCAAAGTGTTGCTGGCTTCTTGGTGAAAAAGAAGCATGTGACCTGGGAAAGATGAGGAAACTTGTTAAAACCAGAAAGTGCACCTGCTTGGATTTGTATGTCCTCCTCCTAAATTCACCTATGCTGTAGCTCATGGATCAGAGATACACGTGAGTCATCCTGTTGGGCAGAATGGGACATGCAGAGTAAATTAAGTTTGCCATCTCTGTGAGATTTTCTCCTTTGCTTACTACCTGTAGGAGGGGATTTTCATGGTAATGTGACCTGTCTTCACGCTCCATTTATCATCTCCCAGTTGATGTATATAATCTTGGTTGAGCAGATAGATAATGGAGGAAACACGTAAAGTGTTGAATGCTTGAGCAACAGATCTGAAAAGAACAGGTAGGCAAGAATTGAAGTGCAAATGATAAAGACAAAAATTGGCATTCTTCCCTGACAGAAGGTCTTAATGCAAGTTTGTTATTATTTTTTTGTTACAAGAGATGTCAGAATGTGAAATTACAATGTAAATATCTTTTATTTGCTAGCATTGTACATGACTTTTGTGTTTTATTGCTTTTACTGAATAGTACTTTAATATGTTTGCTTTTAATATAAATAGAAAACACTGGTTTCACATCTGTGAACAGGAAAATGTCAAGGCATGATGAAAAAAAAAGCTGCTTTTTACTGTTTCAGAGATCGCCACAAAGCTGCAGGCTTTTGTTGTTGATTGCCAATCCAAAAAGAGAAATCGTCCTTTGCTGTTTTACCAGGAAAATGATCTTCCTCTTCCTTGTGCATAAAGAGTGGCAAACTGTGGCAAAATGACAAACATGTTCTATAACTGTGGCATAAAAGCCTTTGACAGTTCAGTATCTTCAATGCAAGGAATAAAAACACTAGAGGAAAGTAGGAATGTATGTATTTTTCTGAAACTGGGGGGGGGGGGGGGGGGGGGGAGGGGGATGGCCTTCTTGCCCCACCAGTGGCTGGTAGAGGAGGTGTTATGGAAGTGGCTTTGAAGACTTGTCACAATTGTCATGAAGCTGAGCTCTTCAAGCTTTGGGGTTTTTTCTTCCAAATATGCGAGGCTTGTCATGTGTAGGGATATTTGCATATCAATAAAAGGGATGTGTGTATTGGCATTTTTTCTTTAATATTCCTGTCTGGCCAGTTACTTAACCCATGCAAGAACCTTTCCTCTAGCAACTTAGAAACATTAAGAAACTGATTAATGCTTTAGTCAGTTTTTTTCTATTAAGAGGATCTTGGGCATTTCTGATACAGAAAACTAGTACATCATAGAATCACAGAATGGTTTGTGTTGCAAAGGACCTTAAGATCATCTAGTTCCAGCCCCCCTGCCATGGGCAGAGACACCTCACACTAACCCATGTCACCCAAGGCTCTGTCCAACCTGGCCTTGAACACTGGGAATGGAGTATTCACTGCTTTTCTGGACAACCCATTCCAGTACGTCACCATCCTCACAGTAAAGAACTTCTTCCTTATATCCAGTCTGAACTTCCCCTGTTTAAGTTTGAACCCATTACCTCTTGTTGTACCACTGCAGTCCCTAATGAAGAGTCCCTCTCCAGCGTCTTTGTATACCCCCTTCAGACATTGGAAGGCTGCTGTGAGTATTTATCATACTAATCTCCAGGACATGAGATATAGCTGCTATTGATGATAAAAGGCTGACCATTCTGGAGAAAAGTATAAAATCCTGGTCTTCCTGAAGTATTTAAGGAGATAGGGAGTGTAGATATTGAAAATAAATTCTTCATATTTCTGCTTTACATCATTCAGTGTATTATACTTTTTTCTCTTTTTCTTCTTTTTTTTTTTTTCTTTTTAATTTTGTTTAAACGATGCCATAAAGAGAGATTGTTTCAAAGTCAGACTGACTTGCTCCTGTGTGCAGAGTAAGTGGAATGGAAAACTGTAAAACTGCTGACCAGGTCTGCTGTAGCAAGAAAATCATGTCCCATTTACCAGCATTTTAAGCAAGATGTATCTCTTCCAGTAATTGCAAATCTCTGCAAAACATTTTGGTGCCAGTGTCCACAGGTTTGGTCAGATCTCTCTCCAGAATTCGTTTTCCTTATGTTAGCTGCAAACATGTGAGGAGAAGTTCATCTCACAGTGCTAGCTATGTGCGCCTCCAGGCTCCAGTACTGCTCTTCAGGGACACCAGGAAGGGAACTGCATCTGGTTCAGTGCATTGAAACACAGGAGAAGGAGGATGTGGAATTGATATTAATGACTGGACCATGCATTTTAGCTTCACACCACCCTACCTGTGAGAGAAATACGGGGCAAACCTATGGCTTAAGCTTCCTAGGAATGCAGGACCAGCAGGAGGTACTTCTGAGGCAAATGCCATCCGCAGCATTTGAATCTTGTAGGTGATCTGAATGTATCCTCTCAGCATGACCAGAAAATAGTTTCTCATCAGGGTCTTCACTTACCTTGATTCCTTCAGTTAGCAGATTTTGTTGTCTTAGTTTCATGGGTTTTTTTCTTCTTAGAGAAAAACTTGGCTTTGCCGTGCCGGAAAGGTACCAGTGACCATAGCAATTTAACACACGATATGAATAAATTTCTCTCTTTGAACACAAAAAAACGTGTTCCAAAGGTTTTAATACCCCTGATTTAGTTGAAACCGTTTATGAGAGAAGGAAAATGCAAAACGTTCATGATGTCCCTGTCTCTCACAGGTGTGGGACACGTACTAAATTCCTGTGTTACTACACCTTCCTCCAAGTGGTTAATCTGTTAAAATCAAACTTTTTCATAGCAGTGGCAAGGTAAAGCCAGATCCGTTTAAGATTGGTTTGCTCAATCAGAATTGATTTTTTTTCGTTGTGATACGCGTTTCCTGAGCTTTGCCGTTCGCTGAAACCCTTCTGAAGAGCGTGGTATGTCCAGCTACTGCCTAGAGCCTGGTAAGTAATTTGTGAAGAAAAATTAAAAAGAGAGGGGAAAAAAAGTGTTTTCTTTTCCTGACCAGATTCAGGATCTAGTTAGTGAATGATTTAGTGACGCGGCGCTTTTGTTGCAGGAGACCGCACTTCCTCAGGTTTTGCTCAGAGTTTTAATTACAAGGAGGTCAAAGGAATTAGAAGGTAATCCTTACCTGTGTAGGAAGCGTCCTGTCCAGCATCTGTCTGTTCCCTGGTTGGAGCTCCGACATGTGCCGCACCAGTCACTGCAGCCAATCCACCGCGGGTGCCGTCCCGTGCTGGGACGTCAGAGCTCTGTACTCCTGACTCTGGTCCTGCTCTGTCTCTCCAGGGGGTATTGGCAAGGATAGCGTTAAACATAACCGGCTTGGATTTTGACCTGTCAAAGTTTGGATCTTCCCGACATCACTTTTTTTCCCCACGTCTTGTTTTTCCCGTTTTGGAAGAGTATTTGGTGGTTTGGGTTTTGTTGGTTGGGTGGTTGTTTTCCTTGTTTGTTTGTTTGTTGTTAGTTTGTTTTTCCTGGAGATTTTCAGGAAGCTCTGAATGTTGCACATTTTTCTGGGCTGCGGTTGAGGTTTTTGTAGGAGTTTCACCTCTTCTTTGTACCCCCCCCACTTGCTCCGCGCTTTTCGGGGAAAGCAGGAAAAAAAAAACACCTGGTCAAGTTCCGGCAATGTCTCATAAAATACATTAACATTTAGGTAGACTTGGTGTCTACCAACGTCTGAAAGCACCTCAAACATCCATTGATGAGGACCATTTATCTGCAGTAGCCACTCCAGCTCTTCCCTGAGCAATGTAATTCCTCATGGACATTCAGAGGCATTGGAATGCTTTGTCCCAGCTTCTTTGTTTTCTGAGCCTGTCCCTCCTGTTGTCCATAGGAGTGGTCTCCAGGAACATTTAAGTGGTGTGATGCTGCAACCTGAGCTTCTGCCCTAATGCCATAGTAATTTAAATACTTCCCTTTTTTTTCTGATGTAATTTCATTAATTCACTTGATAGTGTGAAACTTGCTTTCTTGCCACTTCCTACCTTTCCTAAAGCAGTCGCTCAGGATTAGACACTGCAGTAAACCTGTCTACAGCACAAAATCATCTTAATTTAGGCAGAATCCTGGTTGCAAAGTTCCTCACAGGGGACATCAATTCTCTCGATTTGTACGTTTACATGGCAAATCCCAGAGGACCCACCGGGTAAGTAGTATACTTTCATGGCAGCAGATAATAACAACTTTCTAATTTAATCACACAATAAAATGATTAAATGAAGACCAGTGTGATACTAATATGTCAAATTCTTGCGCTGTGGTACATGCCTAGGAGGTGTGATTCGAAATCTAATGCAAACAAAGCATGCTTGCTAGCTACTTGGCATTCAAAATAGTCTTCTAATCTTTTGCTTCTGGAAAGACTCAATTCATCTGTCCTATACATTTGACAATTTCTGATTTTCTAACTCCTGCTAACTAAAGCTAACTTGACTGAAGCTGCCCAAAGTTATCATAACTTCCAACATGTATTTATGCTCTGATTCTGGTTTTTATGTTTAATGATGATCAGATACTAATTTCTGTATTACGGTAAATTCTATGCTTAGGCATCTTTCAAAAGTTGTGATTAAATGTTTCATGATTGCTTGAGAGTACTGCAATGGATCTGTAAAGGACTGATTTACTCCCTCTTATGGTAGCCGCATTGTTTTCCTCTTAACAGATCATTTTTATGCCAGTGTACATTAATTCCGCTTTCTGTTGTAATTTTTACTAAGGTTTCCTTCATACTAAGGTACAGAGACCAAACTTCCTGCTCTGTCAATTTTTTTTAACCCTTCCTGATGGTTTCTGTGACAGTTTTGAAAATTGCAGATAAAGTAATTGTTTTTCATGAAGCTGCGGAAAGTTTTAAAACGTTTTCATTGAAGCATAGCATTTTTTATGACTGAACAAGATAAAACCTTGTAGTTGTGCCTTTTGGACTGATATAGCGTGAATAACACACAGCGTATTCACTTAAAAATGTTAATAAACTTTATGGGTACCCTGTTTGCATGAGAAAGCGGATATGCTAACGGCTTACTTAAAACGGTTTAATTAGTGTCTGCGATAATGACCACAAGAGGGTGCTCTTATTACTGTTCCACGAGCGCCGTTGGACTTTCCCTCCTCCCAGCTAATGGGACAACCTATTTTAGCATTGCAAAAATCCAAGTGGATTCTTAGTCAGTGGAATCGTGCTAAGTTATTTGAAATAAGCAACGATACTTGTCTGTATAATCCCCACCCAAATACGCTCTCCTCCATCTTGACGCTGATCCAGACAGTATTTCCAGTTGCACAGCTTCATTTAATGCACTGTGGTTTTTTTACATTAACACAGCTGCAAGAATGGCAAGAATCTTTGTCTACCATAGTGACGACTGTCACACCTACAAAGCGCATATTACAGCGTTTCATATTTGATGCAAAAGTTCATACCTCTTTGCCAAAAAGAGAAGAATTTCCATGCATGGCACTGCAAATACTGCAGTCAAGTTTTTGCACTGCATAAGCTACAGAAAAGGACTTGATTTTGCTTTGCATCTTGTTAGCAATTTATCCGGTGGAGCTGGACAAGTAACTTACTGCCCTGTTTACAAAGATGCCTCATTTACCACCTCCCAGAACTGACAACTTCGGGTGAGTTTTATGCCGCTCTGTGTGTAGAATGAGAGTGTGTCCATCTTGGTTTTACAGCGCGGCTTACATTCCTAGCAGAGAGTGGATGCCGTGTTCGCGCGGCACTTCCCACTTGACTGCCAGTTGATGAAGTATGTGTGCTAAACACGATTCCATTTGAGGGTAAGCCACTTGGCTAACCTGTTTTCAGATGCAGTGGTCAGACTGCTGTATTTGCATACACATCACTGATCTTTTGTGGCGGTTTGTGCTGACACCATAACAGCTTCCAAGCAGACCACCCACCCTGCAGTGCAGGAATGCTTTTTACACAATTGTCAGACCTTTGGGTTGTTTCCTTTCTTTCCTTTTTTAAATCCTGTTCCTCTGAATCTGTCGTTAATCAAACAACAGATGCAGTGGTAGCAGCGTTCAGTTTTCTGTGCGCTCGCGCTGCTGACAAAAAAGCACGGAGACTAGAGGAGGGAATTTTGACTTTGTGCAAGCTGAAGCCGATGAGATTTACTCCCTCTGTAAGTCACATTGTGCAGTTTTGAATGAAGCAGCCAGCTTTTGCCTGATTCTTTTTTCTGTCTCAGAAACTGAAAGGAGGTGGTCCTGAGAGTCACAGCAACTGAGGCAAAAGCTGCTGAACTGCTGAATCAACCCAAACCACAGCTATGCCACTCTGGAGTCAAAAGTCCAGGGGCTTGTCTGCACGCTAGGGCTGCCACCCAGCGTGGCAGTGCAGTGAAGCCCCTGTCCCATCCTTGCGAGAGGGCCTGCAGCAGTACCTGGTTGGCTCTCTAGGAACGGCCGTGCATGTGCTGGGGCTAGCAGTGTGGAGTTGTTCTGCTATGTTAGAAATGGACCTGCTGACCCCATGCTACCTCAAAATGTCCATTCACTGAAATCAGTACTTTCTGATCTTTTCAGCTGTGGTTTAAGTGCATTTCCTAAACTTTCCTAATTTCCTATTTCCTGTTTCCTGACTTCCCTAAACTAATGATTAAAGATACAGGTCTCTAAGGCAAACAGCTAAGAAAAGTGCATCCTTTGCTTTGCCCAGGGCAAACAGTGGTGTACTTCTCTGTATTTAATATGACTTTCAGTCAGCATAAAAATCATGTCTAAATCATGGGCACATGTTACAGTGTCCTCAAGCCCCCAGTGGTATCTCTTCAATGAACTCTTTAGGGAGCATGACTGGTGAAGACAGCTGCTAGCAAGATGGTACAAGATCACATAAAAGATTAGGAGGACCTTCTAATAAAACTTTCTGGACACTTACCAGAAGCAAGGAACCAATGAATTAAACAGAGCCTGTTCCAGGTGTCCTCCTGCTGGCACACAGGGTCTCACAGCACTTGGAATCCTTACATTAAAAGTCATCGACAGAAAGAGGCTCCCTGGTGGACTGTCAGGCATGATTTGTTTCTCTTCATACCTCAGCTCTGCTGATGGGCAGTGTGTAGTCCAGCTAGGGAGGAGGAGAACCACTCAGGGTGAGCTAAGTAAGTATAGCTGTTCTTCAGTTTTGGAGACCTCAGCGTCAAGGGAGTGGCTCTAGAACCAGGATTCCTGACTCTTTTTTCCCTTTTCTCCCATGCAGAAATTTTGTCCAAGCCAGACAACAGAATCTGGGCTGTTTTTTCAGTGTTTTTGAAAGTCTGGTAAATCTGTTCAGAATAGAGAGCAGTGCTGTATAGTGTGGCAATGAGCATCTCTGAATGCACAGCTACTATCCAGTCATCCTGAATGGCATCCCCAATACATGTGCAGACCTATATTTTCTGTGTACAACCAGGGAGTCTGAAACAACCTGAAAGCTTCAAAACCCTCGTTTTCCATGATTTCTGTGGTAATCCTACTTGTGCCCAACCAGTCCAGGATGTTCCAGGCACACTTGTAGAATCATCCTCTGTGGTGCTCAGCAGATCCAGCCCATGTACGTACGGCTCACTGTGGAACTCCTGCGCAACACACGTGTTGAGACGTCATCTGGTAGAAATATGGGAGCCTGGTACAGAAGTGTCTGTGATTATTGTGTCATACAAACATATTATTATGCCATTACCCCAACTGAGAGTCTGATTCAGGGTGAGAACTCCTCTGTCAAATTTCTGCTTGAGATCTTTTGGCTCCAGCCACAACATTTTATCACTGTTGTAAGACATTGTTGGGTCAGTTTTTATTACTTTTAGGCCCTCCAGCTCACAAAAAGAGTGAATGATTTAAGTTCCTTGGTCGCAAAAGGGACAAGGCAAATGTTCATTAGAGTTTGCCTGCTTGAGTAGTTAGATCTGGCCCATCTCAGTGCATTCAGTACTGAGCAATTGTGAATTTGCTTGGTAAATACTGAGATGTGGCAGAAACTGGAGAAACAAGTGAGATAAAAGAGGGACATGCTTTGAATTGCTTTCATGCCTCTATTTTCAGCCAGTAAACAAACACATGGAGAGTGTTTCCAGGTTATGCAAAGTTTTTCTGTCAGATGCATGTTCTGCTTCCTAAGGTTTGCTGTTAGTGACAGAAGATGCTGTTCAGGCCTTGTGGGTGTTTACACTTCCTTTCCCTTCCAACAGGAAGAGCAAATTACAGACAGAAGGGAGACAGAAAGAGATAAAACTGGTATCGTTGTTATTACTGAATTCTTATGAAGGAATTCAGCTAGGGCTGCAGATCTGAGCTCTCATGTGCATACTGTACCTCTTTTGTTAGTTCCAGCAAGTGTCTCTCTGAGTGATGACTTTCTTCATCTCTTACAGCCATGGAACTGTGACATTAACTGGGTCCACAGGAGACTGCTCCAGGGGACTTGGACTTTGAAGCTTAGGACTCAAAGTGAACCACTCCCCAGTGTCCACGCGACCCCACTTAGGACAACAAGGTGTAGTTCATTGCCTCTTCCCACCTTATCTATTGGGGAATGGAACTGGTGCTGTAGAACCTGGTGTGCCATGCTTAAGGGAGCATTGAGCTTGGGTAGAGCTGGTAGGTGATACTTTTGTTTAAAGAGTAATTAGGAACAAAAGAGATACTGCTTCTGTTTTCTTTAAGACCTTCAAGTATTCCCCAGAGGGCGCCACGTGAAGGCTGCTGCATGCAGGATCCTAAGGATGACTTTTGATGGCTTCCTACCCTTACCAGGAACAAGGCAGACACTTGTGAGATTTGTGGGAATTGCTATTACACATAATCCTTCAATGAGATAGTCAGAGAAGTAGCTGAAGGTGCTTCAGCATGTGTACAGCTCCTCCCTCATGCAAATCCTTCCCAGTCCTGCAGGGCAGGTTGCAGTGCAGAGGTGTGGTGTGAGTCAGAAGGCTGGTGGCTGGGCACCGAACCACCCAAGAAGTCTGTGGGTTGGTGTCTGAATTGTGCATGGAGGATGTAGTTCCTCTGTCAAAAAGATGTATTTGTTTGAACGTGGATGATCAGTGCTGGCTTCCAGGGCTGGTCACACCGGGTGCAATACGGTTCCCAGAATCTGACAAAGGTGTATATCAGAAGGCATCTCTGGAAGTTTCTTTTCCAACCCTGTGCACCCAGCAGGGCTCATCACAGCGCTAGGTCAGGTAGCTCAGGCCCTCATCCTACTGAGTGCTTGCTGTCTTCAAGGCTAGAGATCCTACCTCCTTTTGGTGCTTGTCCGAGGGCTGCACTGCTCTCACCACAAACATCCAACTCCTCTTGCAACTTGTGCCCCAAAGCCATCTGCCCTGTCACTGGGCATCTCAAGAAGAGTCTGTCTCTGTCTTCTCTGTAATGCCCTTTAGGCGGTGGGAGACTGCAGTTAGGACCCCCTCAGCTGTCTCCTTTCCACACTAAGCAAATCTTCCTTTGTACAAGGCGTACATTACATTTTGCAGAATGGCTTCAGCGAGGAACGTCTGATATAGTCAAGAATACATTAATTAAGTCAGGAACTGACAACAGGCAGTGTGAAGGCAGGGCACATTTTCTTTAGATGGCATGAGGCAACACACTGACAGTCAGGAAAACAAACCGTGGCCAGTTCCAAATGACAACAGTAATAATTTAATGATGCGAGGGGATGAGGCAGGGCAACAGAGAGGTGCAATTCCCTCTGACATAGTTCGCCACACTTGGCTGCCCCCAGAGAGGGTCTCATGCTCCTCCTTCCTCAGCATCGCAGCTTGTCCCTGTTTGCTGGGTCAGGGCATGCTTCTCCTGACCACAGGGCTATTTGCTTTGGTGGCTTTTCTCTTCTGCTGTTACTTTTTCCGTCCACTTTTGTGAGCTTGCCTTGTGGTGTTTTGTGCTGTGGAAAACTGCTGGGTCTACTGTGATGAACAGTAGTGGGTCACACAGCTGGATTGTGTATGGTAAGAACAGATACCTCCTCTGGCTGAATGTGAAGCTGCTGTCTGCTAGTTTCATTTGTTGCCTCTTTATTCTTGTAGTTATTGCCTGTGGACCTCATTACCTCTCACCATTGTTGGGATCTACTTTCCCCCTACCTCTTTTCTAGACCACTGTGCCTTGATACAGTTGGCTGATGAACAAACTAATCCTTCTCATCATCTTCCCAATACCTTTATCTCCTTTTCCAGTTCTTCTTTCTAAGCCAGGGAGATAAAGGTTAAATATCACTTTAGTGGCATTGTAAGAGGTGTGTGAAAGAGGAGACTTAAAATGAGGTGTTTGGCTATGTTTAGCAAGGAGAGAATTGCCCAGTTGCTTGTTTATCTGTTGTTTTCTCTGGTTGTCTGGATGTTTCTCAGTGATGTAGGCAAAAATTACAAACTGGACAAACTCTTAACTGCATTATTGTTTGTCCTTTGTCTAGGCCTTGGTCCTTTAGGCATCTGCAGTAAAGGTCCCAGTGGTGTTGTAACCATTTCCATGCTGCCTAATTTGCTGCCTGCCAAGAGACACTTGGAAAGAGAGACAGTCCCTTCCCTTGCCCTGAAGGCAAGAACTGTATTTTTATGAGAGCACTTTTGAAAAAAAAACAAAACTGCTCCTTTTATTCCTCTCCTTCCTGCCTACAATGGTCAAATGGTACTGTTCCAAGATGGCTCCTGAAAACATCCTCTCACTCGTTTGCCACTGGGAGGCTAACACAGATTATAGTATGGCTGCCCCACTGATGTTAACTTGAGATGGTTTCCATATTTGTTGCCTGGGCTGGTTTCAGAACCCAGACCAATCTGGTGTGTGGAAAGGACTTTGTCAGATCCAGGCTGGGAGGAGACAGGGCATTTTGGTGACAGCCTCTAAGGCAGAGGCACCCACAGGAGTGATTCTGTGGTGGAACTAGGAAGACTGGAAAATGGTGATAAGAGATGATGTGACCCATGAAGTAAGGCCGGTGGAGAAACATCTGACAGGAGGGGGGAGTTCTTGCAGTGACCTGCAATGGACCCTGGAGGCCTCTCAGCAGGTAACAGTGGTGTTATTCCCTCTGTTTCTTGTGTGACAGTCACAGCAGAATCATCAAGCTCTGAAAGCAATGTGGGTCAAGCTAATACCATAGTTATTAAAGCAGGTGAACCTATTGGTTTTACTGTGAGAAAATGGCTTCTCAGACATCCCTGGAAGAAATGGTGCTATTTTCTCCTCTAAGTTGCCTTCTTCAGAGGAAATAGCCATGGGAGCAGGGGGGGGGTGTGTGTGGAGAGAGGAGTGTTAAAGCTCAGCTCATGAAAAACACTCGGGATTGCAGAGGGGGTAAGGCTGGCAGGATTTTCTGTCTGCTTTCAGCCTTACTAAATATTTATAAATACATGGGTCTGGATTTGGCCTAGAAGTCAGCCCCAACTCTTGCTGGCACAGCCCAGTTCTCAGAAACTTACTGTTTGTGCAAATGTGGCTGCCTTAAAGTAACCAACGGGCACACAGGAGGGCAGCAGAAGAATGGATGAAGCAATAGTAATTTTCTTCTAGGAATGATATGCTAGTTAGATACCCTTTGCTTTTTACAGGTATCATCTCTTGCTGTTGGAATATAAAATACACTTGAAAAAACAAAAAAAAAAGCTGCTTTAAGAATAGCCCAAAGAGCAGCAAAGAGTGGACTTTTGCAAAGCATTTTTTCAGACCATTGTTCCTGGTCTCCTTGCCCACAAGCCATCCCCACAGTTCAAGACACAAGCTCTTATGCGATAAGAGAAGACATAATATGTATGCTGCTTCGGTCTTAAATCCCATGGCATCTGCCGTTCCACATCCCCCCATTTCTGCTTCTTGACCCAAATCTTCACCTCAGTACCACCTCTGTGCTTTCTTTTAGCTTCCACCAAATCCTGCAGGGGATCTTGTACGTACCAGAGCTTCTTCCTCTGGGTGCATACCCAAGAAAGGGTTTTAACAAACATAGAAGATGGACAGAGGTATTGTTCCCACTTTTTATTCCTTGCAGTAAATGCACGCCCACTGGGGGAATCAGGGTGTTTTCTTGTTCAAGAAGTCTTTAGAGATCATGGGAGTCCTGGCAGGACGAAGCTGCTTCTCCTGGCAGCAACTGAAACACATGCCGTGAAAGAAACACTGCTGTTTGTGACATGCAGACTCCCAGGGGGTGGAGGAGAGCTGGTTGGTGCAGGGAGACACATACACGCTTTCATTGCAGCGTTTGCATAGATGTCTATCTGACTATGTGTTGTAGCACCTTTGCCAGTTTTTTTCAGTCTGTGGAGATTGCTGGGGTGGAGGAAGGGAGAAGAAGCCCCACTCTCCAGGGTATGGATATTTTACACTGTGGGTACAGTGCTGCTGGGGAAGTGTCATGGTTTAAGGCCAGCATTAAAGCACCACAGATCCGCTCGCTAACTCCTTCCCTTCTCTCCCTGCTCCCAGTGGGACAGGGAGGAGAATTGAAAGAACGTCAACTCCATGGGCTGAGATAAGCACAGTCCAGTAACTAAAGTAAAATGTAAAACCACTACTGCTACAACTAATAATAATAATGATAAGGGAAATAATAGGGAGAGAATGTAAAACTAAAAAGGGAAGGAAAAAACCAATGAACTGCACAGTTGCTCGCCACCCGCCAACTGATCCCCAGCCCGACCCAAGCAGCGATCTGGGCCTTCAGGGTAACTGTCCCCAGTTTATATACTGGGCATGATGTGCTGTGATATGGAACAACCCTTTGTGTCAGGTATCTTGTCTCTGCTTTCTCCTGGCTTCTTGTGCCCCTCCTCACTGGCAGAGCATGAGAGACTGAAAAGTCCTTGATTGCAGTAGGCATCACCTAGCAACAGCTAAAACATTGATGTGTTATCAGCATTGTTCTCAGACTGAAGCTGAAACACAGCACTGTGCTAGCTAATAAGAAGGAGAAGAAGAACTGTTACAGCTGAACCCAGGACAGGAAGATGGACAGGAAGATGCCCTGACTGTGTCAAGGCCAAGCCATGTCTGCACTTGTCAGTGCAACAAGATCTGGGTGCTGCTCTGAGCACAGTACCACCATCCCTTCTGTTCCTCACTGCCCTTGCTGCTGCTTTGGCTCAGGAGCCCCCAAACAATGCCCAGGCCTGGGAGAGCTCCCAGTCCGCAGTCGGGACCTGACCATATGGTGTGGTGCGGGAAAAGAGGGATGTAACCCCACAGACATAGCTAGAGCTGCGCCAGGTGGCCTTCAAGGTGTGGAATGGTCCTTGATCCTTCAGGAAACTCCCATAACGATCCTCACCTGCATCCTGTCAAAGTCAGTCCAAGCTCAAGCACACAGTTGTCTCACTGTACTACCTGCACTTCTGGCCTTGGGCACTGGTTTTCCTTCACCCTCATTCCACTGTACAAAGGCAGCCCCAAGTTCCCAAGCAGCAACACTGGCAAAGCAGACAGTATGAATGTCTATACATATTTAGGTGACATATCACTTGGAGGGGTGCCCTGCAGTCAGCATCACACAGGAGCTAGGACATATTCCTGCCAGGGCTGTGAGGAACAGACCTACACTAATGTGCAACAGCACAGAAGAGCATGGCCTGCTGCAGTGCCTCCTCTGTGGGTATTCCCTGGAGCTGGCCGAGTGCCTCTTGCTCTGCTGTCCATCACATGGGGTGCAGCCACCAAAGGGAAGGGAGTCTGAAGCCTCTGTGCCCTTGCCCAGGTAGGGACAGCTTTGGTGCCTTCTGTTGACATAAGAGTTGCCACACAAATGATCCAGCTCCCACATGGCTTTAGCTCTTCTGCCATGTACCCCAGCTTTCGGAATACATGGGAAACTTCAGGGAAAGTTAATGATGTGAGAACAGGCTTGTTCTGCTGGGAGGCCCCAACAACCCCTTAAACTGAAGGACTGGCCCAGGGCAGATGCCGGCTGGCTGCTTGGACAGGCAGAGATGATCTTCAGGTATGCCCAGCAAAGAGAATGGAGCTGGAAACCAAAGAGAGAGGGAGCTTGGGCCAGCAAGGGAGAAGAGGGGCCAAGGAGGATATGTATTTCTTTGATACTGTACTCTTTGCTCCTCGTGAGAGAAACAGTAATGGGAGTCCTTCTGCCGCGCTGGTGCAGCCGAGTTTCTGTCGCAGCGTTCATGAAGGAGAAGCAGACAGTTCTCAACCTGTCTGATTGCTGCTGTGGGCATGGTTTGTACTTGCTTTATTTCTGCCTGCCTCATTGCTTCACGGTTCATTTGGCTGAATTCTCCATACAAAATAACGTGTTAGACGAGCTCTGTGCAGGGAACATTGCAGGAAGGCAGTAGCTGTCTGGGGAAGAGATGGGCAAAGGGGCTCTGCTTTCAACATCCGTACTGACCACCTACCAAGCAGTTGTGCTTGTTTGCTTTGTCAACCCATCTGAAACAATAATAATAGTAATAATAAAAGCAGTAGTAGTAATATGTTTCAAATCAAAGAAACACACCTACAAAACTAAACCTTTCTGGCCAGTGGCTGTGCCCCCGAGTCTGCTGCAGTGCATGCTACCAGCTTGTTCCAACTCTTTGCTTTGTGTTAAGCAAGGAGGAGCGAGACTAGCACATGCCTGATGTTTCAGCTGAAAAAACTTCAGCTGCAAATGAGTGGAAGAGGTATTTCCTTTCCAGGCCTTCAGTTTTGGTCCCTTTCAGCAGTGCCCTTAAGTGAGCTAACAAGCTTACCAGACCAAAGGGTCAGTTGCTGCTTTGTTCGTTTTGAAAACAGCATGAAGGGGTGCTTCTGCCACAGCAGGGCACAGAAATGCATGAGTGGGTTTGCGGGAAGAGAGAGAGTAAGGCCTGGTAAAGGCATGGAGCACAAACACTAGCAGAGATATGGGGAGGGATGGTACTGCTCCATGCTGCTGTAGTGCACCTTGTCTTGCCTCACTGCTGAGCATCTGGGGTGGGGGGCACTGGGGTCCCTGTCCTGGTTTGGGCCGAGGCTCTAGGTCTGGTGGCAGGCTGAGGTGCAGACAGCCACTGCAGAAGGCAGGGACTGCAGCCAAAGATCAGAGGAGGGCAAACAACTTGGGCTTCTTAGTGCTATTAGAGGAAGGAGTTAGCTGAGGTCTTTTAAACTTGTGTCTCATGTCTGGTATCACTTGTTAAGCTCTGGCTCTGACAGCTTTATGGCAAACTGTGATGGTGGATAAGTGAGAGGTACCTCACAAGGGATGCTTAGACCTCAACTGAGTTCAGGTATGTTAAAGCAAACCGTGTTTCAATTACTCTAAAGGCTATGATGCTGAATACTTCCTTTCATCCCCAAATCCAACAACTGTAAAATCCACACCTGAGGGTCATAATGGAAAACATTAGAAGAGGAACACATGGAAGCCCCTGGTCCAACCTCCTGCTCAAAGCAGATTCTCACCAAAGCTAGGCCAGAATGTTCAGCACCTTGTCCTGTGAAGTTTGGAATATCTCCTAGGACCAAAGTCCCACCACCTCTTATCTGAACCTTATCTGCACCACTGATGGTAAGCAATTTTTTCCTTATATTCAGCCAGAATTTCCCCTATTGCAACCTATGCCTGTTATCTCACCCATGTGCACATCAGAGAAGAGTCTGTCTCTGTCTTCTGTCTTGCGCAAGTAGGCAACAGTGGGCTGCAAATAGATCCCACTGCAGCCATGTCTTCTTCAAGCTGAACCAGCCCAGTTCCCTCCACTTCTTCTCAAAATGCCCTGTAATCAGATCTCCAGGTCCCCTTCGTGATCCTGTGTTTGAACTCTTCAGTTTATCAACACCCCTCCTGTCCTGGGAAACCCCAAACCTGCCTTTTAAGGCATGTGCTGAGCAGAGGGGCACAGTCTCTCTCCACAAGGTCTGGCTATGCTTCATGGTAGCCAGTTCTCAAGGCGCTTGCTGCCATTGGCTTTTGTTGCTGGGTCTAGAAACTGTACAGAAAGGAAGGTGATGGCACATCCACACTGTGTTTGTATGCCTTTTGCCGCTGGAAACTGTTTAGATGCCTTGAGACAGTGGGGTATGCTTGAGACTGTGCACTACCATGAGACTATCAGAGCTTTCACTGTTTGTGGTCTAGCTGCACAGGACTACATTGCTCTCCCTATTAATCTGTTCCATCCTACAGACTAATCCATGAACCAATACTGTTTTTAAATACCCTCTGTGGAAGTTCAATACGCCTGACATAATCCCTCTGTCCTCATGTTTAGAAGCATTCCTTAAAGGCTTTGTATCATTTGATATTTACATCATTTCACTCTCTGTTCCTGCAATTTCAACTGGTGTTTATTTACAGAACAGAGTGCAAGAAGTACTTTTGACAAGCACATGTAGTGACTGGTTTCAGAGAGATGGGGCAGGGCTCACCTTACAGACATTTTTAGACTTAATTAGGAAAGGTTGTGGGGAAGAAATAGCTGCACCTAAAGTCTTTTGTTCCCCACTGGTTTTAGCTGCTCTAGTGTGGGATACACTTTCCTGTGTACACGGTCAGTTTAACTGACTCTTCACAGGCACAGACATCCAACACACTGGAGTATGCTCCCAGCTTTCAGTTGGGCTGCTCTTCCTCAGAAGAGCACAGTGTGAAGAAAAGGAGCACCCCAAGCAGTTTTGCACTCGCTGCACTGTTAAAGCAACAGATGCTGTACCAGAGTCACCCATTTTAGCACACAGATTTTACACAGGCAGAGTGGCCTCCTTAACTTCTGCCTAGGAAAAATGGTCTTTCTGCTTCAGTGTGTTGCGACAAATGGGTTGTGTGAAGAGATAAAAACAGCCTTTGAACAGGGGTCTTGCCATTTCTTACAGGTTTCAGTTAATTTGCTCCTGTTCCTGCAGCGGTGCAGGGTATGGAAAAGGTTCCAAAAGATTCAGCTGTCTCTGAGAGGTGAAATGTTGTTCATCTGAGCAGAAACAAAAAAGAACAAAAAGGCTCCAGTCACTTTTACAGCCTTCCTGCTCCCTTCATCTACCAGAAAGATTGTGTTGTTTTTTAATGCAGAAAACTATTTATTGTCTAGCAAAAGCAGTGTAGAGATTTGACTCATCACTTGCACTCCTCCAAAACCAGAAGCTGCTCCTGTAAGATGCTAGCTGACTTAGCTCTGTGCACTGCAAAGCGAGTTTGCATTTCCCCAGAGGTGATTGGAAGCGATCTTGCTGAGCTCTCCAGTATTAGACTTGATGTGTATATCCCTGCATCCAAGGTTTTTTTCCAGGGTTGCACAAAGCAGGCAGAGTTTAGGAGCAGCTTTATTTCACCTTTTGGAAATGAACGACTTCTGGGTTATTTTTAAGCTCCTTGGTAGTCAGAATAGCACATTACTCATCTGTTCTCATTAAACAGATTTCAGGAATGGCTGAAATCCCAGGAGCTCATGTATTAAGAATATATAATAAGTTGATTCTTTTACTTCCTTGTGCTTTGACAGTGCATTGTATCTCTCAATGGCTTTAAAATGGCAGAAACAGATCAGATGTCCAGAAGACAGGCATGTCAAGCTGTGCATGTGTGTTTGGGGTACTTAATTTCTATAGAGGCAGGCTTCAGAAATAAGCAGCAAAGTATTTAGGGTGAACTTCAGAGCTATGCATCTTCCCAGCAGAGTGGCCACTTACACATAATGTAATTGCTTGTAGTTAAATTGGATGTGTGTGTCTTTACTTTGTAACATAATACATAGCCATATCTGATTGTGGCATTATGCCCAGTAATGCCTTCTATGAAGTATTAACAAATTGAAAGGCAAGGTGTTGTCTTATAATAGTGAAATTTTAATGAATAATGAAAGTCAAATTCCTTTTCCCCCAAAACTTCGGGTTCAAATGTCACATATTTTCCCTGCTGCCATTACTGCCATTGTTCTGGTTGACAGCTGAGATCCTCCTGTAATCTATATAATCTATATAAGCCCATCTGTGGAAGCAGAGGCTTTTAGAAAAGAGTGGAGCAGATGCAAGCCTGAGATATCCAAGGGAGCCTGTGGCAGCACCACCTCCCCATGCTGGGTGCCCCAATACTACAGCACATTTTGGTGGTTGGGTGCTAAAATGAGCTGATCCCCACTGAGAGTCACTCAGTTTACAAGAGATGTGCCAGCGCACAAGGAGACATTATTTGCAAGTGACCTGGCTCAAGCCATAACTATCAAGGTGCAGAAATCTCTTTGGGCAGGGAATGGACACACACTGCTGGTGACCCAGTTCTCAGGTGTGCAGCAGGAAAGGGGCTGACCTACAACCCCAATCTCTTACTCAGAAAGCAAAGGCGCTTCTTATGCTGAGTTTTGCATGTTGGGTGCTGCACACTAAACAAAACCTTGCTTCTGTTTGGATTGGACATTCCAGATCATAGTTAAAATCCCACGAGGCTTTATCCCAAAGACAATGGTGGCCTCAGGGTCAAGAAATTCCTTTCCTCATGCCTTTCTGCAGTGGTGGTCCAGTGATAATACTCTAATGATATTATGAGGTGGACCTTAGTAGAGCCATGTGAGCTCTTCAGGACCTAAAGATTACTTCTCAATCCAGGAGCATGCCTCTGCCTCTGCGATATGATGCTTGCATCTAGCAACATTGCAGGCACGTTGTAAGAAAATATTCACCATGGTTTTTGTATTAACTTTTGCCTGGAGACAGAGAGGAAGGTAGTGCTTGGCTCATGCCTATAACTATTCAATAATCGCTAGGTCTCTGTGACATTTTGTGTCATCTTATTTTGTTGTGAAAGTGCTCACATCTACATGCCTGAGGAGACAGATGCATAAGCAGGCAAAAGCTAAATTCCACCTTTTTGGTTGCAAGTATTTAGCTCCTGGTGTTGCTCACCTGGCTCCTTTGCATTTTGGTTGCAAAATTGAGTGAGGATTGAATCCCCTGATGCTTGAGATCCTTGCTGTGTTTGCACCCAAAAGAGCCTTCCCAGAAGTGCTGAGCCTCAGAGCTGTTGCTCATTTTGAGGAATGTGGGGTTTTTTTGGTGATACACCCAACCCCTCACATTTATTAGGCAGAAAAAGCATGGAGGAGTAAAATTCCTACACTCACAGACCATATTAGCATCCTGTCCTGAAGACTGTCCAAGGGAAAACACCATTTCAGCTCAAACTTTGTTCACTTGAAGAATAGGTTTAGTTACTCCAGGGTGGGTTGTTTGTTTTTTAAATGCATATCTAGCATAAATATCTGTTATTTTATGCATCTCTTAATAGAAGTGGGTCACAGGTACACTAGAAAGGCACTAACACATTTTTCATCATTGTTAATCCTGTTACAGAGTAAGATTGGCTACCTGCTGTTCCAGACTCACCAGGAGTGCAGGGCAAGTTGTAAGTGCCTGTCTGCCTAAGTAATCCTCTCTATTCTGGTATTTGATTGTTATGTTCTGGGCTGTTTTGTTTATGAGACATATATAGTATCGTAAATACAAAAGGATGTCAAGAGGGAGTGGTAAAATTGCCATGGAATTACAGTCCTTCAAAATTCTAATAGTTAATGTGACTGCTCAATGCTTTGGAAATGGCTTGGGCATGATAAAACTTTATGTGCACATGTTAAGTGCATATAAAAGGTAGAATCTGGATGAGGGGTAAAGGGTGTAGCTCCCTCATTTTTGGCGTCGGGTGTCCAGGACATGACAGGGCATGTCCTGCTATTTTCTGTTCTGATAGATGTGAACTTGAAACCAAAGCCTTCAAGCTGGGGGGAGGGTGGGCAGGGGGAGGAGGAGGAGGAGAAAGAGGAATGCTTCCAAAGATAAGCAAAAGAGATATTTCCACTACAACAATTAAACCTGGTGAATGTGGTAAGCTTAATGTACCCTTAAAAGTCATCACAGCCCAAGTGCAGGGTCTGGCTGGGATGTGAACTTCTCTGTGATCTCTGACCGCTTTTGTGGCCACAAATTACTTTCCTTATAGAACCTCACACACACAGGATCACTAAAGCCAGTAAGCTTTGCCTTTTATATCTTAAGCTCTTGAATGTCTGAGGTGGGATTCCTTGCTTCTAGTCACCAGGCACATGGGAGAGCCCACACCTCACCTGAAACTAGCAGGAGCTGCAGCCCATTGGTCTGCAAGGGGCCAACAACTGAATGACTTGTCTGTCCTTGGGCAGAGGAGCTGCCTACCTGTCTACCGGCAGCACCAAGCAGCACCACGGCTGCCAAGCACAGGGACAGCAGGTCAGTGCTCTTCCCTGCAATAGGGTTGAGCTTGGGGCCTGGAAGAGAGAAACAAGTCGATGTTGTTAGTTGTTAGTCTGGGATGTTGGCTGGTTCCTGGAAGATGGGGATAACACTTAATCTGCTTTGTAGCCAAAGGGTGTCTGCCTTTGCAGCTGCAGCTCTCTCCACGTGAAGGAGCTAGGTTCCTTGTAGCTCCTGGAGGACTGAGTAGCAGGGAGTCTGGAGGGACTTTCTTCTCCTTCCTGCTGGCCAGCCAGCACATAGCAACCACAGCTTTTAGGTGCTTACATGGCTTTTCATCAACAGTGTGGTTATCACCTGGAGATTCAACATCACAGTCACTCCACATGAGCTCCACCTTAAATCAGCACAGAAGTTTAAGTTGGGACAGGATATGGCAGCTCCTTGCTAAGCTGGGTATTTTCCTGTATGCGCATGACAGCATAGCGTGCTTCTGGTTTCAGGGTGGAGTTGGAAATGTGGCTTCTGATCAGCAAAGCCTTTGCACCCTCCCGTCTCAGATCTATTAAGTAAGTGTTCAACAGAGAGGCAGGTCTTTTTGTTTGGTAGGGGTAAGCTGCGCAAGGTCTGTGTCCTGCAAACAGCTCTTGACTTCACACCTCTCACAGCTCTGGGATCTGAATCAGCAGAGCTCAAATCTGTGACCCCCAAAGCATGATACAGAATTGGGGTTGTGATGGCCCCACTGAAATGTGGGGTTGGCTGTGGAGCAAAGCAAGTCAGGAAGGCCCATCCACTGGCAGGTGCAATGTTCCTGCCGAATCCTTTCACCAAAATGTTTTGCGCTGGGATAGCATATACACTGCATTGATTTGATAGTGAAATGGACTCCATTTAAAACACATGCCTGAGCACTCCAGATTCTGTCCTGTACATGACTGTAAGTGAATGATCCAAGCAATCCAGGTCCTGCCACTCCAGGCAGTGGAAGAAGCAGAGATCCAAAGTTGACTTTGCCCTAGAATTACTTCTTTTCTGAGAGCAATTGCAAGGAAGTTCCCCATTTGCTATCAAGTGGATTTGAAATGTGTTCTACCCAAGCAGTAACTGAGCCAATGGTTTCATTTTATCAGTCTGTGAGCACTTTTTCAAAATTAGAATGTGCTTCTTTTCTGAGCTGCGAGGATGGTATGACAGCACCGTATCTATGGTGACATAACTCGTTAAGTTCCCACAGGCAGGAGCTTACATTTGCCGTTTAGCTTGCAGTGGAGTCATTCTAGGTATGATTAAATGTGTTTGTCTTTTAAAATAGGTGAAATTCACAGCCTTTAGCTACTAGCAGAGATTCCTAGCTATTAATGTAGCTCACACAACGCTAACAGCTTGTTAAGGGAACAGAAGTGAGAAACTGGTAGGAAAAACCCAGCAGAAGGGCCCTCCAGGAGGGATGTGGTGCTGGATATTCTTAAGATCTCTTGCAAAGGATTCTCTGAATGCTGATGGGGAGGGTCCTGTGCCCAGTAGGCACCAGTATGCACCAGTAAGTACCTACAGAAAGAACCAGCTGCAGAGGTAACCTCTTCTCCTAACCTTTATTGTGCTGTAAGAACAATTCTGGGTACATTTCCTTTAAAGCTAAAGTAAAGTTTTCATATATCTCAACTGGAAAAGCATTTCTTGGTCCACATCTAGTAACTTACAGTGCTCACTAGTTATTTGAGGTACAAAGGGATTTGCCAGTATAATGCTTTTTGCTTAGAAAACAGCAAAACACTGAAACCTGAGCTTTTAAAGAAATGTGCACAGAAACAGTGTCTGAATTTCCCCCTTAATACTTCATCAGGGCAAAAAACCCCTCTTAGTAATACGTGGAGGTGTGGGGTCATTCTGAGGAAGATGAGTCAGTTTCTGTTCTGAAACTCCATGGTGGGCAGTGAACTGCAAGTGCCCCGGGAGTTTAAGCATGTTAGTTTCTATATCAGATCTTTAGCTAATCCCAAGCAAAGAGCAGCCACCTCTTTGTCTGCGTGTGTGTGAGCTCCACACCTGTAGTAATAGGGAAGGAAGCACCAACTGCTCCCGACTGTAGCAGCCAGATGCAGCAGGCTGTGTGGTGCCCTAGGGATTAGTGTCCTGCTATTCATTTGGGCCTCTTTGGAGTGACAGGTAGAGTTGTGCTTTGGCTGCAGAGCTTTGGCAGGCATACTCCAGGTATTACTCACCATACGGCTTTGTTAGGATGTCAGATTAAAGCACACCCAGACTAAGCACAAAACCAGGTTTCTTTGCTGCATGTAACTCATTCCAGCAGCTCACTTTTTGTCCCAAGATAAGAGCATCAACGGTCCTTTTTTCTAATTAGTAAGACTATGTTTACAAGACACTGTCAGTCCATTTCCTTCATGCTATCTGTTTTATTGTCTGATCAACAATACATGAACTTTCTAACTCTAGGGGTTTACAAAAGATGGATTTCCCTACTAGTTTTTACATATGACAAAACCTTTTTGCTGGTGCCAGTATGAAATTACAAGTGGATGTTCTTTCTTGCAATAACAGGGTATTCAGAACTACAGGCACAATACCAACATGCTGATTCCCAGGTTGGGCCAACAGCAAAGCACCAAATCGGTAAAAAAGAAAAGTTCCTGTCTGCAAATTGTGATGTTTTAGGAAGGGACATCATTTTGCAAGAGTTATTTTTGTGTTTTCAAGAATTACTTTTGTGGCTAAACTGAAATTATGGATTTCAAAGATGAACTGCAAAGTGGGTGGAGAACTGGATGGACCAACAGGTTCAATGGTAGTGGTCCATCAGCCACAGAGTAGCTGGCCTACAGTTACAATTGCCATTTCTCAGTGGTCAATACCAGGCCATATCAAGGATGTAGAAGATGGGATGTAGAGCACCAAGGATGGTACCACACAGGGGGAGCAGCTGGAGGGGAGCACAGTCCTTCAGAGGGGCCTCAGCAGGTTGCAGAAATGGGCTGCCAGGAGCCTCCCAGAGCACAGCCCAGGCAAATGAGCCCAGCAATGGTGCAGGATGAGACCCCAGTCTGGACAGCAGCTCTGCAGACACAGAGGGACAGCAAGGGGCACAGGCATCAGCTAGAACCCTGTGGCTTCAGTAGCTGACCAGGGCCTGGGTGGTCCTTGGAAGCCAGTGGAGGGAAGGGCTTCCCCACTGCTACATGGCACTCACGAGGCAGCATCCAGAATTAAGACCAATTTTGGGACATCCGGTCCAAGAGAAGCTTTGAGAAAATAGAGACAGAACTTCCCCACAAGCATGATGCAGCCCTGGGACAGACCTTTTACTGTGAGGGTGGTGAGGCACTGGGATGGGTTGCCCAAAGAAGTGGTAAAATGCTCCATCCCTGGCAGTGTTCAGGGGCAGGTTGGACAGAGCCTTGAGTGACATGGTCTAGTGTGAGGTGTCCCTGCCCACGGCAGGGGGGTGGAACTGGATGATCTTAAGGTCCTTTCCAATCCTAACTATTCTATTCTATGATTCTATGACAGAGCCTAGAGAGGGGATAGCATCTCCATCCTTAGAGACAACCCAATACAGCTTTGTGGTAAGCCCTAGGTCGTTGAACAAGGGACCTCCAGAGATGCCTTCCATTCTGCATTTTTCTGAGCTCCTTTAATTACATTTCACAAGACTTTCGTAGCAGAACTGAAGTTGGGATGGAGAATTTGTTTTGACTGAATGCAGCTTCTTATGCCCTACCCAGGAAGCCTGTGCTTATACTAGATGGTGACTTACCAACAAGAGATTGTATGCTCTAAAACCAGAAGGATGGCAACAAGGTCCCACAACACACCTGTGCCTTTCCTCTTTCTGATACATTAAGAATCCCAAACCAAGGAGAAGCGCTGAAGTAAGCAGAGTTCTGAGGCAAAACTATCACCCTGTATAATCCCCGGATCCCAGAGAGTACACAAGACCTGCCCAGAAACCAGCTTACCATCAGCAATCAAGAGGGGCCCAGGAGGCTCAGTGGGAATTTGGTAGCTCGTATCCCTCATTCACTGTGTCACCCCAAGTTATCCTCGCCAGCTGACACCTCTCTGTGCCTGTGAGCACATAGGTGTGAGGGGATAGGGGAAATCTGTGAATGAGTAAGAGGAAGTGAAATCAGCTTTGTTTAAAATTAAAATGACTTTCCTGCTCCTTAAGACCTGCACAGATCAACCAGTTGCAGAGATGCTGAGAAGACCCACTCCCAAGAAATTGCAGAGCTGAACTGAGGATTCCATATCTTGATAATACAGGGATCTGCAGGAGGTTCCTGGTGTGAAACTTAATTTCTAGCACTCCTCTAACCTGGAAGAAGTTAAATGAAACTGAAATACACACTGCAAATAGACCTGAAGACCTTTCTTCCTACAGAAACACATGGATAATTGCCTCCTAATTGAATCATTCTCCTACATAGCTACATGGTGTTGGAGAAAGTGCTGTTTCAGAGCAACATCTGAGAAGGAATGGATGGAAAGCATGCATGCACATCTGCCAGATATTGTTACAATCTGAATAATCCAGCTGGGCTGCTGACTTACTTTAGCTCTTCTGTCATGGGCAAGTCCTACACTTGGTACTCATGTAAGTAAGCCCCAGGGTCACATAAATAATCTTCAGGATTACTCAGAAATTAATTTTTAAGACGCAATTAACACATGACTGGGAGCTGCAGGCTTTGTGCACAGGATCACGGGAACACTCAAGTGGGAAGGCACATAGAATCATAGAATAGTTAGGGTTGGAAAGGACCTTAAGATCATCAAGTTCCAACCCCCTGCCAGGGGCAGGGACACCTCACACTAAACCATGTCACCCAAGGCTCTGTCCAGCCTGGCCTTGAACACTGTCAAGGAGGGAGCATTCACAACTTCTTTGGGCAGCCCATTCCAGTGCCTCACCACCCTCACAGTAAAGAGCTTCTTCCTTATATCTAACCTGAGCTTCCCCTGTTTAAATTTAAACACAATGCCCCTTGTCCTATCACTATAGTCCTGGATGAAGTGTCCCTCTCTATCTGGAGGTCTTTGCTCGAACACCCCTCTACAGGCAAACCTGACTTCAAAGCAGGATCAGCTTGGGCAGGGCCTTGTTTTGGACAAGTCCAGCAGTGGAGATCCAACCACCTCTCTTGTTCCCGTCCCAGGGCTGCCCTGCTCTCATGGGAAGGAGTTTTTCTCCTTATGTGCAACTGGAATTTCCCATGCTGCCATGTGTCCTTTTTGTCCCTTATGACAAGGGACTAAACAAGACGTTTTAAGACAAGGTGTCTCTGTGCACATCCAAGAGGAGGTTGGTAGCCACCTGTGAGGCAGTGGATATCTGCAATTAGATCTACCCTGAGACATCTCTCCTGCAGGCCAACAAAGCATGGTTCCCTCCATCTCTCCTCAGTACATCAGGTGCTCTAGCCTCACCAGCCATCTCCATGGCTTCACACTGGGCTCTCTCCAATCTGCCAGCAAGTGATGTTTACTTCTACCCCCTGACATACACACAGGAACTGTGGCTGCCCTGAGAAGACAAATGCTCCTCTGATATTTTAATGCTTATATGGCTGTACCACTCTGTTCCCTGCAATGATGCCGCAGCCTGTGTCCTCTCCCATGTGAAATGGAAAGAGGGAACAGCGTGAGACCACATGGGAAAGAGGTGCTGTTTGCCATGCAAGGTGTTAAGCAACACAGTGTTGGCAGTGCAGGACCTTTTGGTCAGCTGGTGATGGCCCTCTGGACTCTGGCTAGGTTAGAGGACGCTTAGAGGCAGGATTTCACCCAGCACTTTGTTATTATCTTTGGCTGAGAGCCAAGGCTTTTTCCACGTCAGTACTGAACAAATGTGTAAATAAAGCATGTTACATTTCTGTTACGCATGTCCTGATATCTCCTTTATTTGGCTTTTTATCTTTTTGCTTTACTTTCTTTTTCCTTACAAAATGTCTTGTCTTTTTCTTTAGTAAGCATTGACTATTGGGGTCATGATACTCTGGCTACAAGTACTGCTCAGCCACACAGAGACCTGCCTGGCTCAGACAAGTGGCTATTTGCCTGCAGTGTTGCTGTGTGTCTGGGACTTTCCAGTATAGGTACAAGCTCCAGACAATGACTGTTGAGCAATGCTGCAAAATCCATGGGCCAGATCTCTCCCAGGGCCTACTCCAGCCACGCCAACAGCACAGTCATTGTATCAGAGATGAATCCACATTACCATCTGAGCAAGAGTACACTGTGACACTCTGAAATACGTTAATACCACTTAGTGTCTGAGGGATGAAATACACTGAATTGCTAAGGGAGAAAACCATTTAGCATCAGCCTTTGAAATGCCACATAAACTCTTGCCTATTCATGAAGCTCTTTGTGCTCATCACAGTGCATTCACTGCTTGGGGGTTCACTAGCTGGGGGTATGGACAGTGTTAACCCTAACGTGCTGGTTTCAGCTCTCACTCAATATCACAGTTTAAGTTCACCACACTGCAGCTGTGCTCTCCACACAGCACATAACTGCAACTTATTTACTCCTGCTCAATGCTGCATCTTCAAGCCTTTTTGTTAGGCTCAGGGCATTGTGACTGGAGCTCTGCAGACCACCCTGGGGTTACGTTCTTTGCCCTGAGGCTCTGACAGGAGCAGTCCAGCCTGCAGGGGAAATGATTTGCACTTCACAGCACCGTTGTGACTTCCCACTTAACCCAGTGGCCTCTCGGAGAGGTGCAGCTGAAGTTCTTCGGCCTTAAATACCTGATCTTAAAGACCCGGGAGTCCACACAGACTGATGTGGGGTTACAAACAGGTCTTCGCAGTACTCAGCTGTGCTTTACGTAAAAGGACAAGCCTGAAGCAGGGTGTTAAGGGTAAGGTGAAGTACATGTTAAAAAACACACCAGCATTTCTGATTTCGACGTGAGGTGCTGGGGAGCATGCAGGTGTTGGTGGTTAACCCAGAGTTTACAGGAATCAAACAGAAATGTGCTTCCGAAAACCAGGGCTAGCATGGCTGAACCCTCAGGAATGCTCCGGCATTTGTTTCTCAGCCGTACTTGTTTAGGCAAACCAGACAAAAAGTACCTGGTTTAGTCTGAAGAGGGAAGCTGGAGTCCAAGGTAAACGTGTATGGGCAGCGCTTCTGAGTAGCTTGACTTTCAAGTTTCCTGAGAGCAGTCATGGCCACGGAGTCAGTAATGAGAAGGAATGTTTGCTGAAGGATCTCTGGGGCTCGGTGCTTCTTTTCCAGGTGGGAACAGACAATTCAGACAATTGATGAATGAAGCGTTTTCTGTTTGGGACAGCAAATATTTAACTGGAAAGTTTAGAAAGATCTGTGCTTCTGTGTTTTTAGGCCTCCTATAGAAGGTGTCTTCCCTGCAGTCACAAAACAAAAAATACCAACAGGAGGACAGAGGCTGGGAAATGCAGGGAACTCAGAAAAGCTGTGCCCCTCTGTAGTGCCCTGAAGTCCTGCGTCACATTCTCTGCAGCATGTGCAAGAAACCTGCTGCATATGCTCCTCTCAGAAGTCTGCAGCATGCTGCAGAGCATTTCTGACTCCCTATTCATTTTATTTAAGCACCCCCAAATCCCATTCATCATATTATATCTAATCACTCACTGTTCAGTGCTTTTCTTTCCTTGAACACAAAACGTGACCTGCCTAGAAATCCCAAAGTGATGAGAAAAATTTTTACATGGAAGTGTCTTTCTCAGGTTTTTCCTGTGTCATGTTTGGCAGCTTTTGGACATGAGAGTGGCATCAGCAAGTACTCAGAATTTTTTGGCATGCAACCTTTAGTGGCAATGTAGCCAGGCATCTTAGCATGGACAATGGCAGTCTGTGTGTGGAGGCCTGATCCAGATGACAGCACAGTTCCAATGATTTCAGCAGAAGCTGGAGTTGGTCTCCAACATCAAACCCACCTAAATCTTCCCATTTGTTACCAGGTTAATATTTTGTGGTTCACCCTGGAAATATTGCTCCAGACAAAGGGTTTTGAGGGTTGTTCTGTGACTGACTTCACTGACTCAGAAAGAGCTGGGTCTGCCATTTCATTCTAAGATGTCACAGATGTGAGCTGTGTGCTCTTGAGGCTGTGGCACGTTTGGTAGTCAAGCCCAGCGTAAAAGAGTGATCCCTGAGCTCTGCATGCTCCAGAGCTTCAACCAACTCAAGGGCTTCTCTTCTCCAGCAGGATGCACACAATGTGGCAGGTGAAATGCCTGCCCAGCAGAGCTATGACAAGGAGGCTTGAACCCACACTTAACCACTCCATGGCTCACCCAGGTGGAGCCTGCAAAGAGCGTCTGCTGGGGACAAAGTGTTCTTAGCCTGCAACTCATCCAGCTGCCTTGAGAGCAGCACGTCTCATCAGAGTTAGGCACCGGCAAGAAGAGTGTGGGCAGGGCAGGAATAAAGGAGCAGAGAAGAGTCTAACAGGGAAGTGAAATGGGCTTTCTCTTGCAATTAGCACTTCTCTGGAGCACATCTCTGCCAGTCTTGATGGCAGGATGTTAGCTGGTTCTCTGAGCTGCTTCTGCAAGGTGATACACTTTCTCATTGAAAGTGGTCAGAAGTGATTTTCTTGAGTGGCCCATGGTGGGAGACACGTTTAGGAGAAAGCTGTACAAGGAAGTGGTGTCAAAAAAAGAGAGTACTTTGGTGTAACAGAGGGTATGCCCAACTCAGTAAACAGTAAGGGGCAGAAGAAAAGGATGCTGGGCTTATTCAGCCTGGGGATAAGAAGGTTGAAGGGGCACCTAGCTGCTGTCATCCACTGCCGCACAGAGTTACAGGGGGAGAGTCTCGGACTCTTCTCACATGTCCACAGGGAAAAGACAAGAGGCAATAAGCACAAGTTGCAGTAGGGAAAATTTTGATTGGATCTATGGAAAAATTCCTTCCACAAAAGTGATGCAAGTAATGCACCAGAAAGGTGGTGAGATCTTTGTCCTTGGGGAGTCTCCAGACTGACAGAACAAGGCTCTGAGCAACATGGCCTAGCTTTGGTGAGCCTTGCTTTGAGTAAGGAATTGGGCTGAAGACCATCAGATGTAAATCTTTCCGTGATTCATAGAATCACAGAATCATAGAACAGTTAGGGTTGGAAAGGACCTTAAGATCATCTAGTTCCAACCCCCCTGCCGTGGGCAGGGACACCTCACACTAAACCATGTCACCCAAGGCTCTGTCCAGCCTGGCCTTGAACACCACCAGAGATGGAGCATTCACAGCTTCCCTGGGCAACCCATTCCAGTGCCTCACCACCCTTACTGTAAAGAACTTCTTCCTTATATCCAGTCTAAACTTCCCCTGTTTAAGGTTAAACCCGTGACCCCTTATCTTATCACTACAGTCTCTAATGAAGAGTCCCTCCCCAGCATCCCTATAGCCCCCTTCAGATACTGGAAGGCTGCTATGAGGTCTCCACACAGCCTTCTCTTCTCCAGGCTGAACAGCCCCAACTTTCTCAGCCTATCTTCATATGGGAGGTGCTCCAGGCCCCTTTCTTCAGGAAGCTCCACAGTCATCCTTCTGACACAAAATTGTGTCATGTATGCTAATGGTGTTTGATTTCTGTAGGGTGAAGCCTGTCACATCTCTGATCTTTGGAGGAACAGCCATGTCATTGCTAAAGTAGCCCTAGATCTGAGCTGCTGGCAATTTCCCCGTGCCCTGCAGTGGGTGGGAAGAGGCATGAAGGACACAGGTAAAGCAGGCACAGACAGGGGCTCAGCAGAGTGGGAAAGGCAGTAATGAAGTTGGAGAGTATGGAGTGGCTGGAGGTGCCCACAGACTTGGGAAGTATCTGCTGAGCTATCAGTGGGATGCTGCACTAAGAGCTGCATGGAGATGACAATGGAAAAGCTCAGGAAGCCTAGGCAGGTTTTGGCTCTACTCGAAGACCCTGGGGGGAAGTTCTTCTCTGAGCTAACTGGCTAAATGGGAAACCTGGTGGTAGGCATGTGCTTGTGGCCCTCCACTCTCTGAAAAGGCCTTGAGTCCACAGACTGCTTCTGAGCAGAGGTGAGCCCCTCCTGGGCTCATGTGGTGTGAGAGGAGCCGGTGGAGGGGCCAAGCTTGTCCCTCCTCAAGAGGGAACTGTGTGCTCTTTCCTGGAAGGACCCTTGGGGACCAGATGTTTAAGGGATGGGGCTTTAGTAGCAGACAGGGCAGCAGGGCCATCACTGCACAGCACTGGAAGGATGGAGGCAAGCAGAGAAGTGGAAGTAAGAGATCTCAAGCATGGCTGGGAGCACAGGTGAGCTCTGGAGGCCTAAGAAGATGGTCTGGAGGAGAAAGGGGCTACCAACGGCAGAGTATTCCTCAATGCTTCTGCCCCTGTGGCTGTGAGTCACCAGTAACCTGGAGAAACAGCTCCTGCAGGAATCCCCCCAAGCAGCAGTGTGCGAGCAGTCCCTGTGCAGCGCAGAGCGCAGCTCCATCAGGATGTCATTGGCAGTACCTGGTTGCAGCTAGCTCTGCCCACCGGGAAGCAGCTCTCTGTGGGTGTGTGAGCCTGCATCCAAGTTCCATGTTTTTCAGTAGAAAATTGCTTCCTTTTCTCTTAGTCTTTATACATTTGTCTTTCAGCCATAAATGGCTTTAACAAATCCTTCACAAAATATCTCCATTATTTTTCAACAAAAAAAAACAACCCATGTCTCCAAATTTTCTCACCTTTTAACAAAGGATTTGCTGGTTTTGAAAGGAGCTCCCCTCCTACCAAAGTGACAGGTTTTTCTCCCTCCCCCTGAGCTTTTCCTAGACCTATCTGAATCTCTGTTCCTCCCCTTTCCTAACGAGGGAAGCCAGGCAAAGCTGTAGGATGTTAATCTGAAACATGTTATGATCTCAGCCTTATGAGACAAAAAGGGAAAGCAGTTTTGGGGGTCATTTTGTGGTGTCCTGATACAGCAGAAAAATGGGATACAGCACCACTAGTAATGGAGAATGGGACACGTGGAGACCTTGCCAGGGAGGCCCAGCATGTACAGCAGAGCCTGTGCCTTGCCCAAGTGAGCTAGTACCCCCATCCGTTATGCATGGAGGACTCTGCACTTACTTTCGGTGCGCTGCAGTGATGCCAGCAAAGGTCAGATTTTAGGACTGGTGATGTATGCTGGCTTCAGTATCCACTCAGAGGCTCAGGGGAATCAAACTCAAAAGTTTTTATGGCACCGTGTCCCAGAAAGCACAAAGGAATAGGACAGCAGAGAGACAAGGCAAAATGTGTAACCGCTAGTCCTGGGATCAGCTGTAACAGTTACTTTTCTCCTTCCTAGTATCTGGCACATTACTGTGTTTTTGCTTCAGTGTGAAAATATTGCTGATTACACACGGATGTTTTGGTTGTTGCTGAGTGATGTTTACTCTGACCAAGGACCTTTCAGTCTCTCATGCTTTGCCAGTGGGGAGGAGCACAAGAAGCCGGGAGGGAGCAGAGATAGGATCCCTGACCCAAACTAGCCAAAGGGGTATTCCATCATGCCCAGTATATAAACTGGGGGGAGTTACCTGGAAGGCCCAGATCATTGCTTGGGTCAGCCTGGGTGTCTGGTGGCAGGTGGTGAGCAACTGTATTGTGCAGAACTGCTGTTTATTGTTTGCTTTTCCTTTTCCCCTTTAGGTTTATATTCTCTCCCCTTGTAATTTCTCTTATCACCATAATTATTATTATTAGTAGTAGTAGCAGCAGTAGTCTTGTGTTATATTTTAGTTACTGAACTGTTGTTACCTCAACTTGAGGTTTCTACATTTTTTTGATTCTCCTCCATGTCCCACTGGGAGCTGGGGAGGGGAAGGAGAAGGTGAGCGAGTGGCTGCATGATGTTGAGTTACTGGCTGCACTTCAACCACGACACCAATCCTCTCCTGAAGTTTAATAACTCCAAGTTCTCCTCACCTGCTTCTCCCGACTCCTTGGGGCAGGGTGCTGTTGCATCCCCAGTTGCTGCTCTGGCTGGTCATTGCAGATTTGCTGCTGGTTTCTTTTCTGCAGCTCTCTGGCACAGGGCACACGCAGTAGTCAGTACCACTACAAAGGGTGCATTGAATAGATTATTTCGCTTATTTTATTTTTTAAATGTAGGGAGTTTGCACCCAAGGCAAAGGTTAGGGGGGTGACCCACCGAGAAGGGCTTCAGTATATCTAGGAGGCTTTCTCTTCTACATGTTATCACAAGCACAAGCTGCCTTCTGCTTCCCAAGATATCCCCCCTCGTAACAGAAATGCCCCAGAAATTACGATCGGAAGCTAAATATACTGCATGTGTTTGAGGCCTGCCCACCAGCTCCTTTCTCTTCTCTTCAGCATACAACGTCTGAGCTTTTGAGCCTCTCTCTTTTTAAAGCCTAGAGAGCTTTTGCCAACAGTCCTTATGTAAATGGAAAATTTATGCACACACCCCCATGCATGTGCAGTCAGTCCTTCTGCTTGCTCACATACCCTCGCCCTCTCAAAAAGGCTGTCAGGCATCTCAGTTTTTCCAGTCAAGGCCTCTCTTTCCAGATGCAGACTTTACTGGGCAAATTCTGAGGACTCAAACATCTATCTGCTAAATCCACCTCTAACAAGGCCCAGGTGGAGCTTGGCACCAGTCTTGTGCTGTTCTTATCCCTGCTGTATGTTCACTCATTTTAAGAACTGACTCCCAGACTATATCCCATTGCTGTGCACCCAAACAGTACCCTTAGGATGGTAGAATGGGGACTACATCCATGCACACCAACCCCATCTCCTTTTAAGCTGAATTATGTCTTAGCATGAAAGATTCTGGAAGCTCAGTGTACTATTTTCCATCTTGTCACCCTGTCATATCATCTGACGTCTTTGTTAGAGTGGGCTGACTCTGAAGAAAATTGTATTCGATATCTCTTATACCATGATGAGTGATGTTTTACTCGTGTAGATTGAGCCAAGCAAGTGCTACTTGAGGTTATTCCCATAGCACACTCCTCAGTGGGGTATGAGATCCCCATCCTTTGAAAAGAAACTGCAGCTTTCATACTGCAGTGAAGGCAGCCAGCAGGTCACATTTGAAGACTGGCAACAACCTCAATGACATTATAAGCTGCCCCGAAAGTGCTGAAACGTCTTGTCTATATAAGAGATGCTGGGTTGGAGGAAGCAGTGCTAAGATTCCTCCCCTTTCTGCCTGGCTTCCATGTGAGACCTGCAGCAGCCATACAGGAAACCAGGGAAATACGACTAACCCTAATTTACACCTGTGAGTGATCCTGGATTCTCACCAGTCCTGCCCAAACTCCAGCTAAAGGCACAGTGTAAACAGGAGAATGGTAATTATAGCAGTCAGATGGCTTTGCCAGCATCTTCCGCTTAATCTCAGTTTAGGTGCCTAATTAGTATCCCTTGAAGATCTGTGATGTACTTGTCACGTGGATTAAACAGCAAGCAACTGATAAAAAATAGCTCTCTGTGGAAAAGTCCTATTTCTGACTATTCCTGACACGGATCCAGCAGGCATCTGTTCTCATCACATCACTCCAAAGCAAAGCAGAATCACAGAATCAAGTAGGTTGGAAAAGACCTTTAAGATGATTAAGTCCAACCTGATGGATAACCCAGGATTGCCAAGACCATCACTAAATCATATCACTAAGGGCCTCATATACATGTTTTTTAAACACTTTGAGGGATGGTGACTCCACCACTTCCCTGGGCAGCCTGTTCCAATGCCTGAGCACTCTCTCTGTGAAGAAATTGTTCCTAATGTCTAATCTAAACCTCCCCTGGTGGAGCTTGAGGCCATTACCTCTTGTCCTATCACTTGTTACCTGTGAGAAGAGACGCACCATACCTCACTATAACCTCGTTTCAGGTAGCTGTAGAGCAATAAGTAGCCGAAGGTCTAGAAGATGTCCCAAAGATCTACAAGATGCCATTTCTTGTGAGGTTTACAGCCAATAGAGGCACAAGTGAAGCGGTACCTCTCCAAGCACACAGTACTGTGCCACATCTCCTGCCTGCACATGGGGCATGCATGGCTGCCAGCAATTTTTGGAGACTGGAGACTCACTGAAATGCATAAGAAAGACTCAGTGAAATTACCTGAGCACCCCACAGGGGATCAGTGCCTGGGAGAGTTAATCACCACAGGCAGCCATGGGAATGGGTGATCCTCTCTGTGCAGCTGCAGTTAAGAAAGCATCATAGTTTGCCTCTTTAGTGCAGATAGGCCAGCCCACTTGTAACAAGAAGGGATTGCAACCAGAAACTGCATCCCTCCACGCCTTAAAGAAATTAGCAGTTAAATGGGTTTTAAAGAACCATTTCTACAAGCCCCTGCCTGAGAGGTGGTGTGCCCATCACCCTGCTTCTCTGGAGCTCCATCCTCACTGTGAAGACCCGTTCACAGTATGCAAATACCCAGCGAGGCCCATTTTATGGTCATACATAGTAGCTGACAAGCCAGAGCATTCGTTCCACTTCAGGTGGGCCAGAGGGAAACCACCTTCTTTCTTCTTTTTAGAGAGTTTTCACCCAAACTGAAAGCTCCTCATGAAACAAGAAAGCAAAGGAATTTACTTGGAAAATGTGAAAACACGTTGTTTCTGCTTTCAGGAACTTCTGCTACCCTCTTGTCAATTAAAGCTACTTGTCAGTTTGGATCAAATTAAAGAAATAATTTAGTTTGCTACCAAAGCAGACCTTTACTGGCCAAAGTGTGCATCTGGGAACTCCAGCCACAGTACTAACCCTGTTTGTCTGCCACCATGGTGTTCCTGTGTGCTGCAAAGGGGTTTGTGTAGGAGCATCACTGTATGTGAAACTGTACAGTACAGTACTACCTTTACCAAACCCATCCACTTCATCTAGAGCAGATCTTTCAGAAGAATCTTAAGGCTGCATAATGACATTACTGATGAACTAGTAACCAAGTCATCCATGACATGATTTGTTGCTGACAGGCTTCTGTCTCAAAAATGCAAGAAATCCCCAACTAAACAGTGCAGAGCTGTCATGAAATTTGGAGATGTGTAACTTTGAAAGTTACAAGGAATTCTTTTGCTTGTGTGCAAAGGCTGTAACAAGTCACTTAAGCCTCCAGTGTGAAAGCCAAATCTGGATAGCACTTACCAGCAAAGCAGAGGTCCCACCAACACTGGTATTCGTGTTTATCACCAACTGGGCTTAGTGTGGGTGCATGAATTCAAAAATCCTGGGGTCCTTTATGCAGTCTGTTGAGCTGAGAGCATGGATCCCACCCACTGGGCCTCCCCTGCATGCATCCTTTCCCCTGTGGCTGGGGATCCTGAGAGGTGCCCTGCTCCATGTAAGGTTGGTTTAGTGCAGTACCAGATTCATCACTATTATCTTCTCCATCCCCAGAAAAATAAACTGGTTTCTTGGCAGAGTCATATCATATAAACATCAGCCTGTTTTTTACTTTCTGCTTTTATAATGCTCTCAGTGTTTGCCTTCTCAAGAGATAGCTGACTGCCAGCACAGGCAGCAGGTATTTTGTATTCATTCCAATCAAATCACAACAGATGTGTTTTGCCCTTCTGGGTAGGAAGGAGAAGCCCTGAATGGTGTCAGTGCTCAGGTACAAGTGCTGCACTTGCTGGTGAGCCCTCCCAGGCTGTTTCTGGGGACACCCTTCTGCGATAAGTGTTCCTGCTGGAATTATGTGCATGCAAAACCAAGGTAACTAGAAAGGACATGGCAGTCAGTAGCTTTCTGGATGGAAGTGGGGAAAAGGAACAGCCCTGCTTCCCTTCTAAGGCACTGTTTCACTTTTGTTTGCTGTGTTCAGCTCCTGTATAGAGATGTTGACAATACTGATGAGACCTGTGATTAATTATTAATACAACACTTACGAGGCAGAGCTGAGAGGTCTGTCCAGGGAACAGACACAGAAGAGAAAGGTGGAACAAGCACTGAGCACAAGGAGAAAGCAGCCAGAGAGCTTTGCTGAATTGATAACTCTCAACTATTGTTTATGGATTTTCACAGGTACTTCACACAGCAAAGCTCTAAAGAGAAATCAGGAGGAGAATGATAACCTGTGAATAAAGCATTGAAAAGGGAGAATGATGCTTAGCCAGTAGAACAGAGGGAGATGTGGAAAATGTGTGTTTCCTTTTCTCAAGTGTATCTCCTAAAAGGAAATTCAGCTTGATAGAGTCAGACATTTTAGAGTTTGCATAGGAAAACTACCTCTGCAGCCCTGGACATGTCTGCAGAAAGATCCTGCAAAGTTGGCTGGGCTGCTTTTAAAAGTTTGGTCTTTAATGTTGTACTTTGTGGAAATCATGAAGTTGAGTGAAGCCAAAATTCACAGACGGGACTGAAAATGACAGCAGTCTGTTCTTCAGGGAGGATTACTCTCATGCAGGACACAATAGAGACCTCTTCTTTTACTACTTTTAACAAGTTTTGCTTCATGCTGGCATTCCTGCTTCAGAAAGGCACTGCCATGGGAAATGGATTCTGGCCAGAGACCAGACATTGTTCAGGATATCCCTTCCACCTCCGTGTGCTATTCAGTGTTAAAAACCCTGAGACTATTGAAATTTCTTTCTTCATCCGCCCCTTTCTCTTTGACAAATGTGTGACAAGGATGCAATTGTTTGAGAGCCCACTGATGGAGAAAACAGAGCGTGAAGCCTTCAGACGGTAATTTAGAATCCTGCCCCCAAGACTTGTGAAAAAGGTCACCAGAGGTCTTCCACAGGGTTCAGCTTCCCAGCAGGTCTCTGGATACCAATGTAAAGGCACTGAAATGCCTCTAACAGCTGACCCTTTTGTGGATGTTTCCACCTAGGATTATCCTGGCTCTTGGGCTTAAGAATAGCCCTTAGCCAACTAATGGATCACAGGCTCTTCTCTTTGAATATCTGTAGCTTGTGTTGGGCAATTGCACATCCAGCCAGCAGGAAGTTGTTTCTTCGTTAAAATTGCTAAAGCTTTTGAAACATGAAGATAAGGGCTCTTCTGATGAATCACTGCAGGGCCACGTTTGGGGAACAGTATTTCTTGTTACCCAGAAGTTACTCAGCAGCTGGCTGGTAATGGAGCATGAAGACAGCGACGACGCTCAGGCGTTGATCGGTGAATACATTCCCCTGTCAGAGTGCAGCCTAGCCCCAAAGACAGGCCTTTTTTCCTGCAGCTGCTAGGTCACATTGTGCTCAATGTGCATGCTGGACCTTTGGCCCTTCTTGGTGTGAGCAGACATGCGTGGATCCAGCCTCTGGGGAGCACTGGGAGCATATCCCAAGTGGAAACATGCATTACCCTGCCACATGGACACCATGCCCCTCTATCCTGAGGGCACTTTTGCTCTGCCTCCCAAACACAGAGCACTCTGGCTCCTGATGTCAGCTCTCAGTGAACTGGGCTGGCCATGCCAACCCCTTCTCTGTCTGAGGTGTCACTCCTCCTCCCTCTACTGAGTCACTCCTGCTCCTCTAGGCTACATGCTTGCCCCGTGATTGGGAGGATATGGGGAGAAGGTGTCTGAGTCCATTCTGCTGTTATTTAAAGATCAGTAGGGCAGAAAGAGGCATCGAGGGTCAGCATCTCTTGTGCTCCGGCTCAGGGGAGTTTTAATATGTTCACATATTTTACGCACTGGCTGTTCCATGTAACAGCCCTCCAGAAGCCCATGGAGCAGGACAGGCACAAAGGACTCCTTCCATCAGGTGATCTTCTCGGAGTCCTGTCCTCTTTTGGCTGGCACCTGGAGCTCCTCCAGGCCTGGAGCCACAGGCAGCACAGCACATGATGGGGTGGCCTGGCTCTTGCGCCTCTGCGAACACTTGCACCACTCAGGAAGATGCTGCTGGCCCATCCAGGAGAGTCACGGGTGTACCCCACCAGCCCTGCAAGGGACCTAGCACCTCCCAGCAGTGCCACCATGGTCAATGAGTGCACAGAGCAGTGCTGCCTGCTGTCCTCATGCCTGCTTAATGCCAACAGCTGAACGTGTTGCTGGGCTCATCTTTATGCATATGGTGTGTATTTCTTGCTGCTGCCCTGGATCCATGTGGACCCTAGGGGCCATGGAACCTGCCATCCATCCATCCTACCTACAGTCTCTGCACAGGGTCAGAAGCCCCAGTAGCCCGAGCTTCTTGTCTTCTAGTCCTTGTTCCTGCAGGTTCAGAGCCAGGGGCTGCTGCCAGGCACCCCCAGTAGACTCACTCTGAGCACTAGGAGCAGAAGGTCTTTCCCAGTTCATCTCTAGTTCAGTGAGCAGTGGTAACTTGCCCTCCATCTGCCTGAGAATTGCCCTGAACAGCCATACAGATACAGCCCAGAAGTGAAATGCCTATAAGCTTCAGGTGCCTCCATCACTGGGCCAAGAGTGGTGTTTGGGCAGCAGACATAAGATCCCAAGTCCTTTCATGATGTCTGCACCAAGCCGCCTACTCTGATTCAGAATAAAACCAGAAATGTCTTTCTGCTGCCTCTCTCCCTAAGTGACCCCTCCTGAAAGCTTTCCAGGCTTCCAGAACAAACAAACAAACAGACAAACAATATCGAAGAAGTGGAGTAAGATGAGAACCAAAAAAAAAATGAAGAACCTCAGGCATCACTTGGGAAATGCACACTGTCTTGCGCCATCTATGCTTAGTGCCTAGGAGGCTGGGTAAGGTTCTGGGAGAGAAGTCCACTGCACTGGAACACTTTAAGGGCCTGGGTGGTAAGGAGTCAGTGCTAAGGCTTGGATTCAAGTGTTTCCCACCTAGTACTTGCCAATGTGCCTCACCTTGCTGGGGAAGGATACAGAATACCATTATCCCTGGTTCGCAGAGAGGAAACAGGAGGTGAACAGAGGGATAATCCCAGGAATCAACTGAGGGTCTGGGATGAAAACCATATGGGTTTGGGGCTCCCTGGGGCATAAGATGCAGGAGATAGAAGACAATTCATCTCAACCCCATAGCTGTTGCTGTTCTGTTGGTTTGCAGAGAGGCAAGGTAGGGTGAAGAAGGGAAGGTGACAGCATGCTTCTGATGCAGAACCATTTCCTAATGGTGAAGGAATGAGGTCAGGGCAAAAGAGCAATGCTGGGCCCCTGAGGTCAGTCCACACCCCTGGGGACCATCGTTGTCCCTCGCCCAGGCTCTCTGTGCCTTTGCCCTAGCCCTACCAGGCTTTCTTCTGCACGTCAGTATGAATCAGCCTGTCTTTGGCAGTGCTTGTCAGGCTCGAGAGCCACGGACTTCAGGGGGCAGTTCAGTCCAACCGCTTCTGTCACCAACAGGTCTCACAGACACCTCTGATGGTGGGTGCTTCAAATTAGGGCAACAGCAGTTGTCCTGTGTTACCAGGAAGGGAGAAGGACTGCACAGTGTTCCTCCTATCAACATACAATGGGAATGGCAGTCCCTGGTCTGCTGTGGCTTTTCTGTGGTGCCTTCAGACTATCCTTCCTTCTTTTCCCAGCTCCTTCTCAACAGGTTCCCCTGCCCCAAATGAACTCTTTGTGGTGAGCAAAGAGCTGGTGATGGTCTCAGCCAGATCATGAGCCACATGTGTGGGTTTCCATCTCACAGGGTCTCCAGGCTATTATCTGAGACTCTGCTTTGGTGTTCAGCCACCCAGACAGGAGCTGGGCAACTGAGCCAGATCTCATCTGGCCCCATCAAGCAGAAGAACAAGTAAGCTGAAAGCGTCTGGTTTCCAGAACATTTAATGCTGGACTAACTCCTGTGTCTCTGCTTTATATAAGCTGCAGGTCAAGCTATAAACTGGGTTAGCCCCATGCAAAGCTGGGTGCTGCCAGGAATACACCTGCTGAATGGCCAGCAATAAGGGGAGAGCATCTCTGGTCATTGTAGTTAGGTCTGGCTGCCCTTCCAGACAAGGAGCAGGAGCAAACCCCAAAGAGCTGCTGATCGAGAAAGCATTGTCTGGTAGCTGGACTGGGACAAACACCTTCACCTGCCACTACAAGGAGGCTGCCCCTACAAGGAGGTTGAGCAATAATCCAACAGGAATTTGATCAGAAGCTAAATCCCAGTTACTGCATATGGGTTGCATCGGGCCAGCGTGTGGGCGCAAACCTTTTTTTACGCTCCGTTTGCCCTTGTTCTGGCGCTGACCCCACCGTGAGCTCATCGGAAAACAGCTTTGTGCACGGCAGCCCCACGGGATGCGCTTCCCTCCACACCCAGGCACAAACCTGGAGGCTCACGCAGTGCCGAAACACCCGTCACTCAGCGGGGAGGTGAGGCAGCACCTCTGACTGTCATGCGAGCTGCACGGTGCCTGCGGCTAGCCAAAGGTTTGGGATCAGAAAGTTGGCTGTGGTCACTCCCCTGAGCCAGCACCATGGGAAGAGAATGAACTCTGTGATGGAAGAAGTAAGGACAAGCACCAGAGCTTGACCGAGTTTTACTCTGGACTCCCTAGCAGTGACATGAACTAACATTGCTTTCCTGGCCATGGTGATGGCCCTGTTTGCACAAGGGGTATCGTAGGAAAGGGCACACGGCAGACACACCTTTTGATGCCACACGCTGGTGGCTTCAGAGCTTGGTCTGCATCTACAGTGACAGCTGTGCCAAGCAGCTGGATGTAAGAGGGAGTGAGAAGGGCCCTCAAGCACAGGGTGCCGGAATGAAAACCCATTTCCCCATAACCAACTCTCCAGCTCACTCTGCAGAGGCAGTGAGCCTTGGTGACACAGACATACCAGGAGATGAACCCAAGCCTGCCAGCAGTGCCCTCACTTGGGATCCCTCACCACTGGGGGATGTTCCCTCCAGCCCAGCCACACAGCAGTGCAAGGCCACCACTATGGTCCTGGTCCCTTGGAATCTGGACACCCAGACAGCATCCCCCTGTGACACAGCCCCATCCCACAGCACCAAGGGGTCATGGTGCTGCTGGAGCTGTCACCATGACACACCCAGTTTTTCAGGCTGCAGCAGACCATAGGTTTCAGGCTGTGCTGGATGGGCATTCACCTGGCACCATGCTCCTTGCACAGCTAATCTGCTGGGGAATGTGCCAGCACGCACGGCAGCCCTATGCTGTGCCAGTCTGGATGGAGGTGGCAGCAGCTGCAGCCCACACCAGCCTCACCTGGACTGGGTCACATAAGGGACCGGATGAGGTGCCCACTAAATTTCCTCTTGTCAAGTCTTGTCCTGTTTGGTGCTGCTGGAGACCCTTTTGCAGGTCAAATCTGCCCATAGTGAAGTCTAAAGAGTGGTGAGACACCAATTGTGTCTGCCGAAGCCCTGCTGCCCTGCTGCAGGGACTCCAGCATTCCACTGCCTGTCACGTGTATGCACCAAGAGATGTATGAGGTCTCAGCTCATCCATAAAGGCTGGCTGGTTTTCACTTTCCTGGCTTACAGAACACAACCTGCATCTACTGAAAGGCTGCAGCACTTCTGCTATTGTTCTGGTCATTTAGAATCACAGAACTGTTTGGGTTGGAAAGGACCTTAAGATCATCAAGTTCCAGCCCCCTGCCATGGACAGGGACACCTCACACTAAACCATGTCACCCAAGGCTCTCTCCAACCTGGCCTTGAACACCACCAGAGATGGAGCATTCACAGCTTCCTTGGGCAACCCGTTCCAGTGCCTCACCACCTTTACTGTAAAGAACTTCTTCCTTATATCCAGTCTAAACTTCCCCTATTTAAGTTTGAACCTGTTACCCCTTGTCCTGTTGCTACAGTCCCTAATGAATAGTCCCTCCCCAGCATCCTTATAGGCCCCCTTCAGATACTGGAAGGCTCTTATGAGGTCTCCACGCAGCCTTCTCTTCTCCAGGCTGAACAGCCCCAACTTCCTCAGCCTGTCTTCATATGGGAAGTGCTCCAGTCCCCTGATCATCCTCATGGCCCTCCTCTGGACTTGTTATTTGGAAATAACTTACTTTAAAACTTCTCAATGTTTTATGCCTCATAGCATATGACCTTTTTTAAGTGATCACTTCATCTGAGCACAACTTCTCAGCGAGTGCCACATCTCTTTTAACAAACAGGTGTGGGAAAGGCTGGGATGGAGAAGTGTCCTCTTCTCCGTGACTCCATGATGCTTTTGCTTTTTGCTGTTACCACACCAATGTCCTTATCTTACAATGTGAAATGTTTTAAATCATAATAACATAATGACCTTTAATCCACACTCTGGAGGCGAGCTCTCTTTAGCTACTCTGCAGCCAGCTGTGTGTCTTTGCAAACATTTCAGGTGAAGAAAGCAAGATAATTGGTTAAAAGATCTCCCAAAAGATGCAGAGAAAAATTGTTTTTAAGTCTTCAACAGCTGCCACAAATCCAGCCTCCCTTTCCCCAGCCCAGATATTCAGGCTGGGCTTGTGCTTTCCCCCAACTACCAGGTTGTCACCACTGGTTGCAAATAGCCTTAAACCCTTGTGAGAGCTCCAGTGCTGCTCTGTTTAGACTTGGTCAGTGTAATCCCTGCTAAAAAATGCAGTGAATATATTTCAAAGTCAAAATTTAAAGGGACAGCCATTGTTTTATTTCTGTTTAATTAAAAATAATAATAATTGTTTTCCAGTCCCATGGTAATTAGCAACCCAATCTGCAGCTCCCATGGGAAAGAGCCTCTGCTTCTGGAGCCAGTATGCTCGAACATTGACTTGCTGGAGACATTGCCAAGGTTTTGAGTACAGCAATTTTTTGGGAGGGGGTTTCCAACTTTGACTCCATAGCAGTTAAACTGTCATTCTCCAAACCACAGAGTTTTACTATGGCCTCCATTTCCCTTTGTTTTACCTGAACTTCTCATCCCGCTCTGCAAATCCTATGCCAGAATGAGTCATTCCTGCAGGATTAGCTCTCATTTTTCAACTCCTGTGTCAGTGTTGCCCGGACTAGTTCTGAAGAAAAAAAATTGACACTCCCCATTCAATAAAGCTGTGTAACAAGTGACTGAAAGAAATTACTTCCAGTGCTCAGCTATTTACACTGAACTGGCAAGGACCACCCCATCTTACTGGGGTAACCAAGCCCTCTACACAGCACAGTGTTGCTGGCAGTGAAGGGGATGCACCAGCACCCCACTTCTGTGAGCCATCCCTCTTGCTGCTAATGGTCCATGCAGGGATTGTTGGCTTGCTTCTCACCCCAGAGGGAGGATCACCTGCAAGGACCACCAAGGAGGATCAGGGCTATCACGTTGGCTGGGCTGAGCCCATCTCTGGTCCTCCTGCCTTTGGGGTAGACATACCTCCTGGAGGCACCCTCTCTCTAGTGATTGCCAAGGTCGGTCCTGTGCCTCTTGTATTATCATGTACCTCAGGCCAGAGTGTCTTCTGCTCTGTGACTTACTTGCTGGAAGCAGATCTTGGCCTGTCCATGTCCTATGGACCTTTTCTTGTGTTCACATCCAAATAAACACTTGTTACAGGAAAAAGCAACCTTTTTTTTTTTTTAAAAAAAATATTATTTTTACAGCTCATTTTCCACCTTTCCCTTGTTCTCTATTTTTAAAGCAATAAAGACACTCTCTGCCATGGTTTAACTACAGCCAGCAACTGAGAACCTCACTGAGCCACTTGCTCACTCCCCTTGCAGTGGGATGGGGGGAAGAGAACTGGAAGAGTATAAGTGAGAAAACTCACGGGTTAAGACAAAGACAGTTCAAAGGGCAGAGCAAAAGCCATGTGCACAAGCACAGCAGAACAAGGAATTCATTCACCACTTCCCATGGCCAGGCAGGTGTCCAGCTATCCAGCAGGGATCTATCACACTTACTGGTGACTTGGGAAGACAAATGCCATCACTCCCTATGTCCCCCTTCCTTCCTCTTCCCCAGCTTCTTATTCTGAGCATGATGCTGTATGCTGTGAGATATCCTTTGGTCAGTTGGGGTCAGCTGTCCTGTCTGTGTCTCCCCCAACATCTTGTGCACTCCCAGCCTGCTCGCTGGTGGGGTGAGGAGCAGAACAGACCCTGGCTCTGTGTAAGCACTGCTCAGCAATAAGGAAAACACGCCTGTACCATCAGCACTGTTTCCAGCACAAATCCAGAACCCCATACTAGCTACTGTGAAGAAAATTAACTTAATCCCAGTCAAAACCAGCACACTTTCATACAGCTAAATTGCATTCTCTTGCAGCAGAATAAAGAGGAGGGACACTTGAAGGTCTCAAAAAGATGCCTCTCTCCTTCCCTTTTCCTGTCCAAAACATGTTCCCAGAAGTGATTGTTTAAATAACCTCCAGAAGATCTGTTTTCTGGTAATGGCCCAGCATGGTGGCAAATCTCTGATTTGCATATGAAGACCCGAACTGCATAAGCAAAACTATCAGATCCAGCTGGGATAAACAAGATCTGAGCACCTGGCATTTTGAGAAGGCATTTTGCTTGTTGTCCATGGGTCATTTTCCTATAGTTATCAACAGGACTTGAGTTGACTTGACAGAAACTCCTGGAAATCATGTTTCCCACACAATACCAGAGAAAAGTGCAGAAATTACAAGGTTTCTGGCCCAGCAAAAGCTCAAAGCAGGGTGCTGTCACAAGTTAGATCAGCTCGCTCAGGACAACAAGCAGCCCAGTTTTAAAAAGCCCAAAGGAAAGAGACCCCACTATCCCTTTGGGAAACCTGTCCCATAGCACAGATTCGCACTTGAAATGCACACTGGTCACAGCACAATTAAAACCAGTCCAAAATGAAAAGAGATTACTGAAACTTTCTGCTGCCCCTAGAAATACAAACAGCACCTTGTGTAGTTTTAATAGCACTGTGGAACTTAAAACCAGTTCTTTCTATCCAGACTACCATGAGCTATATGCTTCTGGGAACATGTATGACCTCAGGTAAACACTGGGCAGATGCTTGCCTAGTGTAAATCCCCACAAGTCTGTTAACTTCAGCAGGACTCCAGCTATTCACAGCCTTTGCAGTCTTGTTAAAGAAAAGTTCTGAATTTAGAGAAATAACCTTTTCTTCATGTGGGCCTAGACATTTTGCTATGGGATGTCAAGCAAAACTCCAATAGATTTCTGTATGCACTTCTAAATAGGGCACTATGTGGTAATTATCATGGTGATTGCTAAAGGATCTGAGAGAACAATGAGCAATGAGAACAAAAAGGCCAAGGGAAAAAAATGGGAGCTTTCTGTGAAAGCATTCAGATTTTATCTGCCAGTGTAAATAAGCTTAAACTACCCTCACCTTTCATTTTGTTTTTAAATAAAGGCTATTTACACCCTTCTCACATGGTGTTAACAGCAGCTGGTTGCGCTGGGTGTCACCAGTCCCTCATCAGTGTCCACCCAACAGCTGAATTCACCGGCAACAGTGGTGCTCTCAATCCACCCTATGCCCCTCCTCACAACCCCTGCTGTGGACCCTGATCTGCTTCATCACTGAGGACTTCCCCAGGAAACCTCAAAGCATCAGAAATTACACAAAAGTGCTGGGTGCCTGGACCTACCTGCTATAAGAAACACCTTATTTTTGTTAATCAAGTTGTGCAAAGTGTTCTGAAAGCTACAGATTCCAGGGAAGGAAAGGCAACATCAGCTGTGTTTAATAATGCCTAGTAATGCAGCCTAATCAGTGATTTTCCTTGGTTTAAAGAAAAAAAACAAAACAACAAAAAGAACCCAGCAGAGCAGCTCACAGCACTAAACTGCTTTCATGACATCCCTTCAAGATCTCCTGCACAAAGCAAACCTCCCAACCAGCCTTCCAGAAAGCCTCTTCATCTCCTTCCAGCTCCAGCCCCAATCCTTCCTCTCCACATTCCCTGCTTTTCTGTGGTGCTTTTCCTCCTCTTTCTTCTCCTGCTTCACATGTTCCCAATCTCCCTCTGCTGCTCCCATCTACTTGCTTCCATAACCTTTTCTTTCCTTGGCCTCCCTCCTTGGCTGACCTACTCTCCGTAACCATGGGGAAAGTCCTCTGCACGAGCTACAGTGCAGAGCATGTAATGGGACAGGAAATTGGTTAATAAATTATAGGACAACTCCACTGCAATTTGTTGAAGGACTTTGCAATATCCATATTTGTGTGTAGCAACATGAAGAACATTACCAACATGAACACCACCGAGAAATTTCTGTGGCTGTGTTGAGAAATTAGTCTCCTAACACTAAGGTTTGGCCAAAATGACCTGTCACCTCTCCCTTCCATGCTGAAGTGCTGGTTAGAAAAAGCCAGCATCTAGGACAATGTGGTTGTGTCTGCAACAAAGGAAAAAGAAAACAAACAACATTTCTTTCAAATAACTTACTGAATTAAAGCAGGATATTTGCAAAGGCATTTTGTTCACAGTAAGGCAATTAATTAACTTAAATAATTCTTCTTGGATTGAATTCCCAGCTTCCAAAGCAAGCAAGAAACAATTCTCCCTAAACTTAATGCTGCACCGTTCTGTTTTCCATCAAGCCTCAATTTCACCACTAGCTGCAGAGGGATAAACTAGTGCTGCAGCAAGCAAAATCTGGCTTCAGATGACAAATGCTCCCCTTCCAGAAGCCTCAGGGTCTTTATGGCCCCGTGGGCTCCTGTCAGACACCAGTGACATCAGTTGTGAGCCAGCAGAATAGACAGATCCTAGCAGGGCACCTGAGAGGCACTGAGTAGATGATGCTTATCCTGCAAGTCCTGAGCCACCACTATCTCCTGCATGCTTGTCTTTCACCTGCTCTACCAAAGTTAGGGCATGGACCCACACTGATGACAGTGGCCCTGCTTGCGGAAGTTCTTGCAGCTGGCTGGCTTCCCTACCCCTGCCTTCTGAAACAGCCTTGCTTCTGCTACCAACCAGGACACAAATATTGGAAACTAGACCCAAAGCTGCCTGCTGCAACCACGGGAGGCTGTGAGTGGCAGGGAAGACTCAGAGGGGAAAAGCGAACCTCACTACAGGGAATGTGAACACCAAAGACCTAGGCCACCCCTACAGGGGATTAAACCTCTTGAAACTGTTGACTGAGTGGCCAAATAGGGCATTTGATAGGCAAAACAGAAAGAACTTATTTCCATGCCAACAGAGCCTGATGGCTATTCAAAGATACCCATCCGGAAGATTTTCACAAGCTCCTGAAATGCACAGGCTTTGGGGGAACAAGAGCTATGCAAACCTCGCAACACCTGCAAAAGAAAAAAAGGCATAGGAAGTGATTTTTGGCTTACAGAAGACAGCCTGACTCTGCTTTGCATGTTCCCAGAAAAAGCCAGCTCCTCCTTTTACAGCATCTGACAGATCTGCTCAACTCCCAGTGATTTCTTGGCAGTGCAAAGGCAAGCATGAGCAGCTTATTCTCTTGCAAACCACCTCTAAAAACTGCCTGAGCAGGAGGACAAATTAATGTGTCATGGCCCATCCAGCTCAGGCTGGATCCGCTCCACTTCCACTGCGCAGGTGTCTGCTCCTTGCTGCCTACATCACATGCAGTGTTTTCTACTGCTTTGGCTTGTGGCGCTGTATCTTAGTTAAATGAGTCTCCCATTGCCAGTTTGCACAGCAAGGTTGCATGTCTAACCTGCTGTTTAGGCAGTGCTGGCGCAGACCTAGGTGTGCATGACAAGCTGTGCTCCTCCTCATGAAACACAGGACAGAGCGTGCCTTACCCACAGCAAGAGTCACTCCTGGCACATGTTCAGTCTCATGCACACTGTGCCCCAGCTCCACTGCAGCAAGGCCCTGGCTCTGCTGGTTTCTTCCCAGATGGGACCAATCATATGGTTATCCTGCCCCATGTCCTGCCCCACCAACACATTTGCTGGGCTTTGTGAGCTTCCTGCAGTCCAGTGCTCCCATTTCTGGGGTCCCTCCAGGCTGGGGCTCTGCCTCTTCTTATGTGAGCTACTCCCTCAGTTCATCACCCTACGCACCAAAACTACATCTACAATACCTACATCCCCCATCCTGTATGCCAGTCCCTCTGCTACTGCCCTCATACCAAATTCCCCGCCATGGGGCAGGGGATCCCAAGAGAGCAGGCAGAGGTGATGCCCTGCTCCGAGAAAGCCTGTCACAGAATGCCCTTTGCAGATGCTGCTCACCCTCCATCAGTCAGGGGACATGCTGGGCTGTCAGACAAGCATGCTGTGTGGCCTCTCTTGCTGCCCTCCAGACAAGCCCACATGAAGCCATGCTGGATGGAGAATGAGGCTCCCAAACCTCACTCCCCAGTTACATTTTGCCTCCCAAAGCCCGTGGTCATGGCCTATTTTAAAACCACCATGGGTTTTCTTTTGATCTACAGAAGAATGACCACAACAGCTAACTCAAACCTCTCTCATGAACCTGGCTATATCCTGGCAATTCTTTCTGTCTTGCACCCCAAGTTCCCATAGAAAACTCAACCAGGGGATGAAAAGCAGCATCAATTTGGAAAAACAGGATGGATGATAAACAACCATCCTGTTGATTAGGTGAAACGTTGCTCTCACAAGACAAGGCATGTGAACATCTGATGCAAATATGCAATGGACACATCCACTAGTCTGTTGCTTTCCAGCTCCTCTTCTGCCACATGACAGGACTCCATGTGGCAGCAGCACACCATTTCTCCCTCAGAAGTTTCATCTGGGTCCCCATGCCACACTCTGGGTATAAAGTGTTTCCAAAATCCATGCAATCACCTCTCTGCTTTTGCCTCCCAGTAACTCCAGTCAGGTGTGAGTTGTCTTAAGTTAAGTGACTTGGGATATTTTTTTTGCAGACACATGATGTGAAAGTGAATAAAGGATGTTCTCATCATCTGTTTTGTTCCAAGACTCAGGCTTGTGGTCCCCTCCCAGATCTCAATCATGAGCTGCAGGTAGGGCTCCTTTGTCACAAAGCAGCATGATGGTGTGGAGACCATCTGACACATGAACAGCAAGCTCCTTGCACTAAACACAGAGCCAATAAAAATAGTAAACAAACAAACAAAATAAACAAAGCCCCAAACAAACAAAAAAAAACCCTTTCTATCCCACTGCAGGGGCAATGAGCCTGCAGTGAAGGCTATGCTATGGGTGTGTGCTCTCACTTCATTTGCATTCACCCAATCTCATTTGGGATTTTGGCTCTACTTAGCCCTTGCCTTGGAGCACATTAAAGGCAGCTCTGTTCTTCCTGGGACACAGAGGTAAAGCAAAATGTTTCCTCTGCTCAAAGAGGAGAGGAGTCCTGCTGGTGGAACCAAAACTATGAGTGTGCTACAGTTACTGTGCAGTGTGATGTGTCCACACATTTAATGTCTGCTTCCCTCTGCTTGACGTGGGAGAAGCAACTCGGGTCACAGGGCCAAAGGAGAAAAGAGCTTTCGAGTAGTTTTCTCTCAAGGAATCTCAATGGTGCAGTTTGTAATATGGGAACAACTGTGCAGGGGATGAAGCCTAAAGGACTGGATTTTTTCCATGAGTGGAAATTGCTCTTGGAGATCCAAGCAGATGGGATTTTGGCTGGGCTAACTCTCTAGCATCTACTGGTGCTCACTCCAGTCTTGAGAGGCCAAGGGTTAATGCCCTTATGCAGGGTACATTCTGCAGTGCCTGGTCTCAGAATCAGTGACCATTCTGGTCAGCTGAAGGCTGCAGAGCTCAGTGAAGGCAGCATCTGAGCTGTGAAATTTACACAGGAAAAAATGCTGCCTCTGGACTTCATCCCAGAGACCAAAAGAAAGTCCAGCTATAAAAGAAGTAGCTTTTACATTTTTAACACTCCTGTAGATACCATACATTTTCTATTGCATTATGACCTCAAAATATTTAGTCAATGCATGGCATTTTCTGTTTTACATACCTTTGCTCCCCCTCCACTGTAACTGAATCAAAAGAGAAAACAAAATGTTCACAAACATTAAAAGCACCAACTCTTCTGCTCCAGCAGCAGGCAACGCTTTGATTTACAAGTGGAAGAGATGTGCAGTCTAAGATTCACCTGGATGAGTCTGAGTTTCACATTTCCCATAGTGTTTTCCCCATAGGAGATGGTATTCAAGAGAAACATGAGTGCTTAAAAAGGGACGTATTCCTGCTCCCAGAGTGCAGAGCTGAGAATGTTTTTAAACAGGCTGATGATAATGTCAGTTTGAGGACTGTCTCCAGGCCACCACAGTATACAACTCCCACTTCACTCGCAAACACTGGCATTACAGTTTTACAGTTTAACCTGTCTGATGAGGAAATGAGAAGGCACAAGAGCCAGCACATGCTGTTTGGGTATCCGCTTCACTCTGCTTACACGCTGGGGTCTGCCAAGGAAAGCGTTTTCCGGGAAAAGGATTCTCATCCCCAGCAGGGAGGGCAAATGCAGCTTCTCGGCACACCGTCCCGCTCCAGCGCGCACCTCGCTCGTTCTCATCCTTCTGCAAGCGCGAAGTGAAGCACGATCTGACTTTGCCCTCTGGAGGCACGGAACTGGCATGGCGCAGGCACACACAGCGCCGGAGGCGACTGAACCACCGCGCTGCCTCTTGGAAAATCTGATAGGAAAACCCATCTCCGGCTGCCGCGTCCCGGGAGCCAGAGGGCAGAGCACTGCCTCCGAGGCAGCTCCGCTGCTCACCTTTCCCGCTGAAGGAGTCGGTTTCTTAGTTCCTCCAGGGTAACGCTATCCTAGTGTTGTGTATACTTCAGGAGCAGCAGCGTCAGAACAGAAGGCTGATTCTCCTTTCGGTACAAACTGTGCAGCGTGGGATCTGAAATCTGCATCCAGCTACTGGGACTGCAAGCACGGGTCCTCAAGAGTGCTGTTTCATGGCTTGTTCTACTAGCTCCACGGTTTGCTGGGTCGCTGGGAAGTTGCACAAATAAGCAAGTGGCAAAAACAGTTCTGCAGCCCTTATTTAGGTAGAAACCGGGGCTGGGGGTTGTTTGCTGCATACAAATAGATCCTCACCCCACACCCCCCAATTTTTCTCCAAGCAGAGAGAAAACTTTGTTGGGAACCCTAAGGGAGCCCTTCACTTGGAGAAACATCTCCCGCTTCCCTTTACTCCCTTAAACACCCTTTGTGCGATGGGCAAGGGGGCTTTGGGAAAGCTTTGCCCACAGAGAGACTCAGACCGAAGCTCTGGGAGAACTGACAGAAGGCACTAAGACAGTGGCAGGACTGGCTGTACAGCCACGCACAGAAGCTGCACACGTATGCACATCCACCTTGTGCACACAGCTGCCCACAGCCGTTCCTGCATACCTGTGGACACTCATGCCGTGGATCCAGCACACTGGCACATGTTTGACCGCACACTCACGTGTCAATGCACAGCCACAAGCTCTAATGCACATCCTCAACCCCACACTGCCCTTGCACACACATGTACCTGTGCGTGCTCACCCTGCCTGCATGCTCACCCTGCCATGCCCACGCATCCCTGTGCACACCTGCACGCACTGACCGTTTTCATCCCACTTCTAGGACCTCCTGCCGTTCCCTTTATCCCGGGGCTCCCAAGGATGACCATGACAGCAAGCAAGGAGGCTGTGCTGCCTCCAGCCCCGCGGGTGGGTGCTGCAGGGGTACAAACCCTGGCCAAGCGTTCCTCACCAACTGTGTGCACTTACAGCACTTGTTCTAACCCACAGACCGAGGATCTGAACCTCAGCCCCAACTATCTGAGCAAGCAGGAGAAAGCTGACAGGCAGGTAATATCTCAGACACAGCCGGTGGAAAGACCCTTCCTAGTTGGAAGGACCATGTACCTGGAAATCCTGCGACACAAGGATCAAGGACAAGCAGGTCTGACCAGGGTAAAACAAGGCACGAGAGTCCAGCTCTCGTGTGCCGAATTGCTGTAGGGGACCGCAGGTGAGAGCCCCATTCTGACCGTATCTTACATAGCAACTCGGCACTCCAATTGTGCTGTGTAAGCCCACACTTACTATCTCTCCCCACACACATCTGTCACTGGGTTGAGGGGGTAGCAACGTTTATTTCGTTTCTGCCTCTTCACTACTGTGAAGAAGCGTAGGGCTGAGAGGGCGACCCTTCCCAGTGCCGCGGACAGCTAGCATCCCCGCGGACAGCGGCGGCCGCGCACCGCACCGCACCTCGCCTCTCCTCAGCCGCCGGCAGAACCGTCTCGGAGCCGCTCAGGAGGGAATCTGGGAAAGTCCATGCCGGGACACCGCACCGTAACACCGGAGACCCTCCCGCTGCCTGCCGCTCCGCCAGAGCTGAGCGCTCCTAACGACAGCGAGAGGGATAGCGGCGCCCCGATGGCGCTGGGGTTGGGGACCGCGGGAGGGGAACGGGGACCGCGGGAGGGGGGCTGGCGCTGCCCCTGCCCGTGCCCGCGGCGGCGCGGCACGCCCGGCCCTGCCTGCGCCTCCCGGGCTGCGGGGCGTTGCAGGGGGAGTGCCGGCCGTCCGGGCGCGGAGCAGCCGGACACCGCCGCATAAAAGCCGCAGCGGCGCAGAGCTGCGCCTCTTCGGCTCGGCCTAGCGCGGGGCCGCCCCGACGGCCGCATGACCGCCGAGAGCCGGCTGCCGCCTGGCCCCCCGCCGCTGCCGCCGCTGCCCCCGCCGCTGAAGGCGGACGCTGCGCCGCCGGGGCAGGAGGCGGCGGCGGAGTTAGGGGCGCGGGGCGGCCGACGGCGGCGCAAGCGCCCTGCGGAGCGGGGCAAACCGCCCTACAGCTACATCGCCCTCATCGCTATGGCCATCGGGCAAGCGCCCGAGCGGCGACTGACGCTGGGAGGCATCTACCGCTTCATCACCGAGCGCTTCCCTTTCTACCGCGACAGCCCCCGCAAGTGGCAGAACAGCATCCGTCACAACCTCACCCTCAACGACTGCTTCGTCAAGGTGCCACGGGAGCCCGGCCGCCCTGGCAAGGGCAACTACTGGACGCTGGACCCTCACGCCCGCGACATGTTCGAGAGCGGCTCCTTCCTCCGTCGCAGGAAGCGCTTCAAGCGCAGCGATCTCTCCACCTACCCGGCCTTCCTCGCCGAGCGCCCCGACGAGCCCTGCCGCCTCTTCCCTCTGCCCGCCCCGCCGCCCACCGCCGACCTGCCGCCGGCACCCGCCGCTGCCTCCTGTTCCTTCGCCGCCGCCGCCTTTGCATTCCCCGCGCAGAGCTGCGCCTCCGCCCTGCCGCACGGATACGCACCGCTGCCCCCCGGCCCCGCGCCCTATGCGCCGGGAGGCCCCGGCCAGGTGTACGCGCCGTCGGGGCGCATCGTGCTGCCCGCCTCGCCGCCAGCCCCCGCTGGGCTCTACGGCCGCCGCTCTCCCGTGCCGTACCCGCCGCTGCCACACGTCTACGGAACAGGCGGACAGCTGGGCGCCGCCGATCCCGGGCCGCTGCACGGAGCCTACCCCGGCGGCCACGACAGGTTCGTCCCGCCGCTCTGACGCAGCGCCGGAGAGGCCGGGCGGCCCGACAGCGGGGACCGGAGCCCAGCAGAGAGCCGGTTGCGGGGTTCGCCCGGCGCTGCTGGACCGCGGCCGTCCGGGAAGATGCTGGAGGACTTTGTTCTGCGGCTCTGCGTCATGCCACCTGCCCCAGACTCCCGGCGAGGAGCGCTACCGCCAGCTGTGCGGACCTGCGGGACCCTGCTCAGCCCTGTCTGCTCTCTCTAGAGAAGCCCTAGGGGCTCCCAAGTGCCTGGATGGGGCAAACAGCCCTTTCCTTTTCTACTGCCTTTTCTGGGACAGGTGCCCACTGCTTCCTGACAGGTGCTCATCCTTCCAGCCCACTCAGCTGGGCTCCCTAGTCTGTCCAAGAAGATCTCACTTCTAACAATCTCCTCGCTGTTAATGATTTTATTTACAGAACTAAATGTCTGCTGTGGTGGGGGACGAGGGAGGCAGAAGGAAGCATTTTGCAGCCTCGCATAGCCAGAGTTGTAAAAGCGGGACGTGTGACACTAACGTGGTGGTTTGTCCCTGATGGTGCGCAGGGCTATTGTGGTAATGCCGGGCTTTGCACCAACAACCAACAGGACCAGGGCTGGGAAAGATTTGGGTGCTGGGATTGCAGCCAAACACAGGAAGTAAAATCCTGACGGGAGTCATGCTCTGTGCTTCAGTGGTGGGACAATGTGGGATTGGAAGTATAAACACTTTTACCATGAGCACGTTCAGCCGCTGGAAGAGGGACCCAGTGAGGTCCTGGGCTCTCTGTCCTTCAGGGTCTTCCCAACTTGATTGCACAGAGCCTGAGCGACCTGACCTGTCTTTGGGTGGGATCCAGCATTGAACTTGGAACTGCTTTGAGTGGAGACCTGGTCCAGAGATCTGTGGAGGTCCATATATCCCAAATTACTTTGATCTTAAGGTCAGCCTAGCTCTGTCTGTAACCTAGAGAAATCAGCACCCGGGGGAAACTCCTGAAATGAGTGAGAGGCAGGACGTGGTGACTTTTTATCTTTGATTGCTCCCTTGTCAAGGGATAGCTGGAAAAAAGGCTAGAGGAAAACACAGAGAGGGGACAACTGATAGCAACAGCCGTTAAGGGCTTGAAAATAGATCCATGGGGAAACTCGTGAAAATTCCTCTCAACAGATCCTGCCACCCCTGAAAGGTTCCCGGTGAGATGGTGGATGCCGCGGGGCTCTGTCAGGGGCTGTGAGCGGAGAGGGGCAGATATAGTGCTGCTACCGTCCAAATCTCTTTAGACAGCTACTTTTTACTGTGGAGGTGGGACCATGTGTGATCGGAGCCAGGAGGAGGTTGGTGAGGGGTGCTGCAGAGTGGTGGGAGCAGGAATGAAGAGAGGTAGGTGGAAAGTGCAGTCAGAGCCTCAGCAGGGGCTTTGGAAGAGCAGTGGGGGTGTACATACACCAGGGTCTCTTCCCACCACAAAAGGGTACAGATCATACTATAACTCAGGTTGGGAGAGGTGTGTTGGGTATTTTCTGCTCCACAGTTGTGTTCAAAGGACAGTCAGCTATAACCTGTACAGTTTGCTCAAGCCTACCAAGGTGCGTCCTGAAAACCTCCAGGGATGGAGACAGTGCTGTTTCTTCAGGCAACCTGTCTGCCCTCATGGGGGAGAAGTTTCTCCTTTTATCCACTCAGCACCTCTCTAGTCTCTTTTCATGTCCACTGTCTCTTGTCCTGCTGCTATGCACTGCTACAAAGAGCTCCGATCCCATGAAGACACCTGTACTTTCTGCTCCATGGAGAATTTTTCACGTGAGCTCATCAGCAGGATGAAATCTGTGTAGACACAGGTTCTTCTCTGCATGCGATACTCCAGGTATCCAAGCAGGACATGAGAGGGAGGAAACGGAGTGGGGTGGGAAGGTGCTTGGGTTGTCCCCGCAGAACAGTTTGGGGTGGGGGAGGCTAAAGCTCTCTGCAGTAGGTGCACAGGAAGAGTTGTCTCTCTGCCTTCCCTGGGGTTCTGAAGTAGGAAATGAGTTTTGGATTCAGGGCACCTACCCCTCTCTCAGAGAGATAGGGACGGCACATTCTGGGTGAGCTACCTCATGGGCTGGGAGGCTGGGGCTGGGCTGGTGCTGCTGACCCTGGTCCATCTGGACCTCTTCTGTAGTACTGCAGGAAACTGCCGCCTGTACACAGAGCTGGGGAGGTTACATTGCATTACATTGCTGCCGCGGGGGGCACAAAGCAGCAAGTGCAGGCATCATTCCCATCTTCGGTGAGGTGAATCAGATGTTTTCCATCCTTGCTTTCCCTCCTGAAGAGCTGTATTGTCTCTTTCAATGTCCTTCCTGGTCTTGACATGTCTATAAGCTGCTTCCATCCTGGGTACAGCAGAGTCCCACCTCTGCAGCTTGGCTACCTCAGCGTGGGGCAGGTCACCTCGGCTGCTGTGCCAGCTCCTCTCCCAGCTTCCCCTTTCACCAGCTGGAAGAGAAGCGGCTCTGCCAGCTCTTAGTTTTGTGACAGCTGCCTGCTGGCTCTCTGCCTGTATCTCCTGCAAGGATTGCACTGCATCCCTTTGTTGGCAGGTTTGCTAGCTGCTTTGGGGGGTAGCTGGGAGAGGGATTGTCCTGCCTTAATGCCTTCCGTTCTTCCTTCCTGTCAGAGCAATTGTCAGTGTGGACTGAATCGTTTCCCTGAGTCTAGAGGTCTTCTGGCCCTTGTTCCCCGTTACTTCAACCTGGTTTTACTCTTTGCACCAGCCCTGGTGCTAGTCTAAGTTTCAGTTTAAAAAAAAGGCACCACTGGTGATACAGGTCTTGTGCAAGCTGCTCCTGAACTTAGCATCTGCAGCAACTTCAGGGAGCAAAACTCAGTGTCTGGAGGACATGCATGATAGAACTTGATGACTCAGAAGGCACAAATTGGGTAGGTTTGGTTGTGTATTGTTTGTGGATAAGGTTTAGATGCTTGTTATTTCTCTTCAGACCTTTTATTACCTACAAGCTAGGGAAACCAGACATACACAGAAAGCATGCTTTCTGCAGCAGGTACAGTGGTGAGCCTGTTGCACAAGGACCTGAGACACATGGCCACAAACGGCTTAAACTTGATCCACAATCAGCTGGAAACCATGGATAAGAGCTTTGTGCTTAGTAATGAGCTATATGGACCCTTTGAGGGACTCTACATCCTAGCGAGGTCTCCCCTTTGGGGTTTTCGATGCAAAAATTGACCATGCTATACCTGCCCTGTGCTAGTGCTGGCAATGCTCCAATCTCCTGCTTGCAGCAAGCGTGGAGGCTCCAGAGATCCATTCCCACCAGCGCCGCTGTGGTTTTGTGCCTACTGCAACCTCCCCAGGCTGCCGTGCAGGCTCAGGCGCAGCGGGTGCATTGAACATCACGTGTCTGTCCAGGCTCTACCCTGTGTCAGCAGGGTTCGCTGACCCTGTGCTGGTGCATGTGGCTGTGTGTCTCCTGCGTGACCACTGACAGAGGAAGATACAAGTTGTTGTGTCCTTGGGGAGCCATGGGGCTGAGCCTGCCTGTGAGGCTATGGGGATATGCCGTGGGGGATATGTTAGACAATTACATCTCAATGTATGCTTGTGCCATGGGGATATGTTCAACATTTGGATCTCTTTTTTTTTATTTTTTTTTTTTATTTTGCCTGGCACTTTGCTTGTAATTTTCAGGCACTGTCCAAAATTAGGAAAATTGTGATTTCTGGAAGCCTTATTATAAATATCTGAGGGCCTTCCTTTTAGCACAGTTAGTCTAAGTTTCAAACTAATCTTTTGATTTTTGGAGTAAGGGTCTAGTAGGTTTGGGTTATAACCCTGTAGGAAACACTAAGTGTAAGCACTGATGAGAAGAGAGAAGGTCCTTGAAAGTGCTCCGTCCTTGAACGACAGAGTCTCTTGGTTCCTGTTCTGCCTGAGGAGCTCTGGTGTGGTCAGGCCCTTTGCTGACTTTAAGAAAGGGGTGGATGGTTACAGCCTAGGAGAACATTTTATTATGTATCAGAGTTGGTTTTTTTTTTTTTTTATATTTACTCTTCTACTTGCAATGGAAATAAATCTTTTTATCCTGTTGTTTGTAATAAAGTGTCTCTGGGAGTTTTTTCCCTGCACTCCTAAGACCAAGAGAGTGATGATACAAAGCAAGATGCATGCCACATGTTGCTCCTTGCATTTTGCTGGGTCTGCTTCGCCTTGGCTTTTCTTGGTCTGCTGGCATTGCTGAAGACATCGGAGGGAGGGGATGGCAATGCCAGGCCGGAGGTGGCTTACCAAGCTCCTGCAACCACTCAAGTCACCAGTCTGCTTTCGGGTCTCCCATCAGGCCGTAAGTGTGCCCCAGACATCAATGCATGAAGTTGCAGCCCAGCTGTGTTCCTCTGCTAAAAAGGGGCAGGTGTAGAAGCTAAGGTTGTTACCTGCATAAGGAACACAAGCTGAGAGGTTGGTGAGAGAATTGTGGCTGCTGTTACTGACTTTCTGATTCCTCCAGCTTGGAGCCTGGCCAGCTGGAAAACATTTACTGCTGGAAACAACATTGTGTTACCTGTCCTGTGGCAGCAGCACCAAAAATGCTTGGTCTTCCTCCCTGCACCCCAGGACGGTGAGGTTTATTGGCTATAGGCGTGCAGCTCCTGCAGCTCCAGGCTGACACCATGTTTACCTTGTGCAGCAGCAGCATCTGTAGGAACAATTCACCAAGCAATGACTGTAGCTAATGCAGGGTGTAACAGGAGCAACTCCACACCTTGGGGGGATGATCTGGCTTGCACATGGCTAAGATACTGGCAGATGCTGCCCCTTCTCCAGCTGAAAAGGTGGCGACCTGCTTCCCAAGGGGTTTTGGGGAAAGCGAGCTCTGCAGCTGGTGCTCTGTCAGTAGCCCGAGCTGCCTGAAGGGTTATGAATGAGACAGAAACAAGTAGTTTAATCTGCTAAGTGATCAAAAAGCAGATAGGAGTATCTTCTTCAGTAGCTGTAGGACTCCCAGGTATGATTTATCTACCTTTGGGGGAAGCCAAGAAATGCATCAAATTTATGAGAAGGAGTGTGCAGGGAAGGCAGCTGCCATTTGTCCAGGAGGGAGTATCTTGGAGGGAGTCCAAAACTCTGTAAGTTGTAGTTGGAGGTCAGTCTGTGTGGCTGGAGATGAGCTTTAGCTGCATGCTTTAGCTGCATCTGTTACCGAGGACTGCGATGCCAGAATTAGTGGTGGCATAGAGACAATGTCCCACTGGTGCAGTGCCTGGATATGAACTCATGTGAGCCCAGGAAGGCTGATGCTCTCTGGGAGACTGAATGTGCAGAGTTTTGCTGTATGGGGGTACAGTAGCCCAGGTTGGCACAGAGAATAGCTTCACACTCTTGTCTTGACATATGCCTGGAGCCCAGATTCATAGGAGGCACCATCTAGACAGCAAAGCTGATTTCTCAGCTCACTTTTCCTGTTTGTATTTCTGTCTTCTCCCTGTCTGAGGCCAAGAAGTCAAGGTGGGAGACGGTGGAATCAGCTATACTTGGAAGCCGGGGTTATTTCTGGGAGCTACTTGAAGATCTAGAGCAGTCACCTCAATGTATGTGTGAGCACACTGAGAGGGAAGGAAAAGGCACCTTCTATTCCTCCTTCAGGAAGAAGGAACATGCAGTTTAGCATCCTTCATCCGTGGAAGAAGAAGGGCATCCACAAAAGGGACAGGACCCACTTCCAGTGGGATACGGGTCTCAGGGCCTTTTAAAATCCAACACCAACATTATCACCAGAGATGCTAAACAGCTCTGGACCAGGCTGAAACACTGATTCAACATGAATCTTGGTCTTGGAGTTCACTCAGGTTTGTTTCTCTATGTATGTTGTTTCTCAGTGGTTCCCAAATTGGTTTGGTTTTTTGCTTGTTTGTTTGTTTGGTTGGCTTGGGGGTTTGTTTTTGGTTTTTTTTTCTGTTCTTGTTTTCAATAAAATTGCCTTTACTTGAATAACATGAGTTTGCACTCTTACAGCAACAAGTGACTGACTGCTGCAATAGGCTGGGACCCATGCAATTGCCATGGAGTCACAGGCAGTTCAAGCCATGAAGAATAAATAATTGTTATCAGTATAAAAGAAAGCAGATATAAGTGATAGTTATCTGGTCACTGACTGCTGTCATAGCCAAGCAAGCTAAAATCAGCTTGGGCCAAGACAAGACCAGTTAAGTCCCAGTCCTCTGCACTGTGAGGTCAACACAAAGCCATAGCCTGAAAAGCAATATATTTGGAAGCTGCATTCAAGACCAGGTCCTGTGTACAATGACAACCAAAGGCCCCACACCAGTGGGCTGGGAGAGGACTGTCTCTTACGATGGGTCAAGTTTATTCTTTCTGTTGTGTCTCAGGGCTCTACATCTGTGTCGCCTGATCTGCTATGCTGCAAGCAGCAGAGCTTGGGGGTCTAAGTGAGACAGATACAGCCCAGGGACAGTGCTTCTCTGCTGGGGTTGTGTCCGTTGGCACCAACCCAGACTCCCTGCTGTGAGATGTAGGCTGGGAGCTGGGCTGGAGGCAGGGAAACACGGAGAGGCAATGGACATCTCATCACCTCAACTGTTACTGTATGTTTTCTGCTAACCAGCAATCAGCTACATATGATTTTGCCAAAGAAAGGGTGGGAGAAATCTCAGTGCAGCCCTGTATGTGAGAGCTCGCACCAGTGTGGGATCCTGACAGCCTTAAACACCAATGCAGTGGGAAAGAAAAGCAGAGGGGAGACACGAAAGTTCTCTGAAAGACCTGCCTGATATTGTGGTTGCTGGGGTTTAATCACAGAAAGGGCAGACTGGCCTTTTCTTTCACTAAGTGAGCTGCAGCTAATGTAAATTCTTTGCCTGAGCACAGTCAGTGGCACAGCACAGCATGAATTGTGCACTTGAGCACTTGAGCAAAAATGCTTTTTAGCAAATGCACTTTATATTGACTGGGGTAATTATTCTAAATGCAAGAAAAATTGCAGCAGCAAGTTATCCAAGCCTTGGCCTTTGCCATGCACGTAGCACCTCAAGATACTCTGAGGGCTTTAGGAGGTGACATTTGGCTGCATGAAAGGGAAGTAGACTGGTGGTCACATGAAAATCCCCTGTTCTCCAGGTGTCCTCTCATAAAGGCTGACCTTACCATGGCTCTGCTCTCTAGGCAATAGCAGAAATGACTGAGTTGGCCACAGATGCCTAGTGAGTGGTCCCACTCTGTGTGAGAGGCTGTGCCTGGAGTGCTACTGTTAATACTGGTGGCTTTATTCAAGAACAAAGCAGAGGAATATTCACGGCTTGGACTTTTTATGCAGGGAATCATAGAATCACAGAAAGGTTTGGATTGGAAAGGACTTTAAACTTCATCCAGTTCCAACCCCCTGCCACAGGCAGGGACACCTTCCACTAGACGAGGTTGCTCCAAGCCCCGTCCACCCTGGTCTTGAACACTGCCAGGGATGAGGCAGCCACAGCTTCTCTGGGCAACCTGTGCCAGCGCTTCACCACCCTCACAGTGAAGAGCTTCTTCCTTATATCTAATCTAAATCTACCCTCTTTGAACTTAAAGCCATTCCCCCTTGTCTGGTCACTACATTCCCTTGTAAAAAGTCACTCTCCAGCTTTCTTATAGGCTCCCTTTAGGCACTGGAAACTGCTCTAAGATCTTGCCAGAGCCTTCTCTTCTCCAGGCTGAACAAGGCCAACTCTGTCAACCTGTTTCAATAGCAGAGGTGCTCCAGCCTTCTGATAATTTTCATGGTGCTCTTCTGGACTTGCTCCAACAGCTCCATGTCCTTCCTATGCAGGGGTCACAGAGCTTATCACATTCATTTAAATTTAAAAAAAAAAAAAAAGAAGTCATGTTGTGAAGAACAGTTTTCCCTCTTGGGTCACCTCTTTCCTATTTCATCTCCATGGAGGATGAAGATGCCTTCTCTTCTAAATTAAAGACAGAAGAAAGCCTCACTTAAAGCAACCGAATCATAGAATCATAGAATGGCCTAGCTTTGGTGAGCCTTGCTTTGAGCAAGGAATTGGGCTGAAGACCATCAGATATAAGTCTTTCTGTGATTCATAGAATCACAGAATCACAGAACAGTTAGGGTTGGAAAAGACCTTAAGATCATTTAGTTCCAACCCCCCTGCCATGGGCAGGGACGCCTCACACTAAACCATCTCACCCAAGGCTCTCTCCAACCTGGCCTTCAACACCACCAGGGATGGAGCATTCACAGCTTCCTTGAGCAACCTGTTCCAGTGCCTCACCGCCCTCACAGTAAAGAACTTCTTCCTTATTTCCAGGCTAAACTTCCCCTGTTTTATTCCGAACCCATTACCCCTTGTCCTATCACCACAGTCCCTAATGAAGAGTCCCTCCCCAGCATCCCTATAGGCCCCCTTCAGATACTGGAAGGCTGCTATGAGGTCTCCACACAGCCTTCTCTTCTCCAGGCTGAACAGCCCCAACTTTCTCAGCCTATCTTCATACAGAAGGTGCTCCAGTCCCCTGATCATCATCGTGGCCCTTCTCTGGACTTCTTCCAGCAGTTCCATGTCCATTTCATGTTGAGGACACCAGAACTGCACACAATACTCCAGGTGAGGTCTCACAAGAGCAGAGTAGAGGGGCAGGATCACCTCCTTTGACCTGCTGGTCATACTCCTTTTGATGCAGCCCAGGATACGGTTGGCTTTCTGGGCTGCAAGCACACACTGAAGCCGGCTCATGTTCATTTTCTCATCAACCAACACCCCCAAGTCCTTCTCCACAGGCTTGCTCTGAATCTCTTCTCTGCCCAGCCTGTAGCTGTGCCTGGGATTGCTCTGACCCAGGTGTAGGACCTTGCACTTGGCATGGTTAAACTTCATGAGGTTGGCATCAGCCCACCTCACAAGCGTGTCAAGGTCCCTCTGGATGGCATTCCTTCCCTCCAGTGTATCAACTGAACCACACAGCTTGGTGTCATCGGCAAACTTGCTGAGGGCGCACTCAATTCCACTGTCCATGTCAGCGACAAAGATGTTAAACAAGACCGGTCCCAACACTGATCCCTGAGGGACACCACTCGTTACTGGTCTCCAGCCGGACATTGAGCCACTGACCACAACTCTTTGCGTGCAGCCATCCAGCCAGTTCTTTATCCACCAAGTGGTCCATCTATCAAATTGATGTCTCTCCAATTTAGAGACAAGGATGTTGTGTGGGACAGTGTCGAACACTTTGCACAAGTCCAGGTAGATGACATCAGCTGCTCTACCCCTGTCCATCAGTTCTGTAGCCCCATCACAGAAGGCCACCAAATCGGTCAGGCAGGATTTCCCCTCAGTGAAGCCATGCTGGCTGTCACCAAGCACCTTGTTGTTTTTCATGTGCCTCAGCATGCCTTCCAGGAGAATCTGCTCCAAGATTTTGCCAGGCCCAGAGGTGAGACTGACTGGTCTGTAGTTCTCTGGATCATCTATTTTCCCCTTCTTGAAAATGGGGGTTATATTTCCATTTTTCCAGTCATCGGGAACTTCACCTGGCTGCCATGATTTTTCAGATATGATGGACAGTGGCATCAATCAATAATGGCTCAATAATCAAACCAAGGCAAACGGTTTCAAGCCTTCCCACATGTGTGGGTACAAGATAAGCCACCTCTCTGTCACATCAGGTCTAGACTCCGGCACATAAACACTACCAAAAGCGCAGCGATTACAGCTGTTAGGAAGGGAATCCTCCCTTCCGCACGTCCCACGCCGCCCGGTACCTGTCGTGCGGCGCTGCCGCTAGAGAGCACTGCCGGGCCGCGCTGGGCCCGGGGCTGAGGCCGGGGCGCAGCCTCTCGTTCCGCGCTGCAGCTTTGGCGCTCGGTAATGCTGTCACAGGCCGCGAGGCTGAGCTGTGGAAACGCGGCGCTGGAGCTGCGCCTCCTGTCTGCAGTTAAACACGCTGGCAAACGGGGGGTGATTTCCCGGGGCGTGCAATTCCGCGGTCAAGCCACGTTCCGTGGTTTTGCAGCTGACGTGGAAGATGGTGTGTACAGAAGAGAGTTGAAAGTAGAATAAAAGAATCACAGGATCAAGTAGGTAGGTTGGAAAAGAGCTTTAAGATCATCAAGTCCAACGGTCCACCAACCAGCACTGGAATTAGACCACCACTAAACCGTGTCACTAGGGGTCTCACCCACACCGGTTTTGAACACTTCCAGGGATGATGACTTTCCTGGGCAGCTCTTCCAACCACCTTTTGGTGAAGAGATTGTTCGTTCTAGTCAACCTAAACCTCCCCTGGTGCAGCTTGAGGCCGTTACCTCTTGTCCTATCGCTTATTACTTGGGAGACCGACCCCCCCCCGACCCCTCCCTTGCTACAACCTCTTTTCAGAGTCATTATTAAGGCTACAAAGATCAGATCACACTGTTTACCACACGGGCCATGTCTTGGTTTCTTCGTTCTGCATTTTCTGTGTTTTTTTAGTGAAAACCTCAGGCATCCTGGTGGTGACAACGGCACAATCATGCTCAAAGCCCCAGATCCCGACAGATGGATTGAGTTTCAAGCCAGTGGGCTGAGGTAAGTGGCTGTTCACCCTGCTTGATGCGTACAAGCCCACACCTGGAATACTGGATCCAGTTAGGGTAACCCAGTACAAGAAAGACATTGTTATTCGGGAGCCCAGCTGAGGCCATGAGATACAGATCTGGAGCATAGTATAGGCTGAGGGAATCAGATTTATTCACCTGGAGAAGGCAAGTGTGAAGTCTACCTTGCAGTCCCTGAGAGTTATAGGGAAGATGGAGCTGGTGGGGTCTTCTCTGAAGTGCACCATGGTGGGACAAGAAGCAAAGAGCAAAAACTGTGATGAGGGAAAGTCTGGCTGTACATAAAGGAAAACTTTTTTCCCTTGCAGTGCCTGGGATGGGCACTTGGGGATAGTGGTGTCTCTAATGTTGGAAATGGTAGGACTTAGTTGGAAAACCCTCTGAGCAGTCTGGTCAGAGCTGGATGTGCTTTGAGCAGGGGTTGGGTTCAAGATCTCCAGGTACCTCTTCACGCTTTTCCTATAGTTGTATGGTTTCCTGGTGAAACAGGAGAGCCAGGCCGGCAAGAGGAGCACTGCTGAGCCCAGAGGGCACATAGCTACAATCCTGGCAGTAATAGAGAGGTATTTATTCAAATGGTGAACACCAAACAGGAAGGATCAGAGCTTGCACACTCTGAGGAAGAAATGATGCCCAAAGAGGGAGTGGGTATTTGCTGTCACCAGGATTTACTACCTGAAGTCAATATTGGTAAATCAACCAGCAAGTTTTCTTATCTCTGCAGGAGCAGGTTCTTGTGGGGTGAAATGGCTTTTCGTTGACCTCTGTCTCTAAGTTACTGGCTCACTTTTTTCTGCTCAGGCTTACCCATGACTTCACTTCTGCTAAGGGCCAGAAAACGATCCCAGCTGGAAACACCACCCACGAACAACAGCCTGCCACAAATCACTGACTCTCTGTGAATGTGGGGGACGCCATTTCATAAGAGCAGTTTGAGAAGCAGGAGGCAGATTGCACAAACCAAACAACTTCTCCCAAGGAGCTGGAAGCATGTTTCCTGGGAGGATATCAAAGGGTAATTAGCTTTGGACAGAGAAGAGTCTGGTTCTCCTGAGTGTGATGTGAACTTCCTTCTGCTTAGATGTCCTGTCAGCCCCCAGGATGGCAGAGCATGGGGACAGGATCTGCAGCCCGGGGATGACCTCACAGCAGCGTGGGCAGCCCAGCCCATTGACAACACCAAGCTGTGTGTCATGAATAAGGAGACCATCACAGTTGTCATACCCACTGCATATCACAGCATGCCTGCTTTGGTCTGTGTGGCTCAGGTAGCAGGTCAGAGCATCCTGGAAAAACCTCATGCAGCTCTCTTATGCTGCAGTACAGCACAGCAAGGAGGAGAGCATTGTGTCAGGCACTGACCCAGCTCTCTGTGCTTGCCCCACAGCTCAGAAGCCATCTCCCTGCACTTACTTTTCATCATCAAGAAGGCTATAGTCCCAGCCTTCACCTTCAAGTCAGACCCACACCCTGTTTGTCATCCCAAAGGAAGAAATATTCCCTTATTGGACAGGTAACGACATCTGTCTGGGGCTCAGGAAGGAGGGAAGAGAGGGATAAAGTAATGCACTGTTTGTGAGAAGCAGCAGCCTCCCTCTCTATACGCAGATCTATTCAGAGAGCAGGACCTACCTCAAGGATGGATGCACATGGATCTCTTTGTGTCCAGCTTTGCACCTGCACCCCATCTGTATACCAAGAGCTCTTTTACCTGCCCTCTTATCAGAGAAAGAAATGAGAAATGGTGTGTTGGGAGTGAAAGTGCTGTTAAGGAGTGCTTTATCTTTCCCTTGTTTATTTTGTGATAAGGTTTGTTGCTTGCAGGCACATCCTTCTCACTGGTTGCCAAAGAAGTCAGTTAGAGTGAGAGAGAGCAGCTCTAAGTCAGGGCACACAGGACCTGGGGTGACTGCCATCTCTGTTGAGGTGCTTTCTCTGGTTCCCGGGAGCCTATGCTCACAGGGAGCTCCCCAGCCTTTGTAGCGCAGGACCATGTGTGTTTCAGCAATGATCATTGCCCCGTGTTCACCCTGCCTGACTCTGCCAGGCCTTTGCCACCTCCTGCACCTCCACTTAAACACTGGAGAAGGAAGGCTGTGGTTGTTTTGTGCCCTCCATGACTGACAGGAGGGTTAATTTTCTTCCTAGTAGCTGGCACAGTGCTATATTTCAGCTTTAGTCTGAGAACAATGCTGGTAACACGCTGCTAGTTTAGTTATTACTCAGTAGCACTTACCTTGATCAAGGGCTTTTCAATCTTTCATGTTCTGCCAGGGGAAGTGGAAGGAGAGGGTGTGTGAGTGACTGTGTGGTGCTGAGTTACCAGCTGGGCTTAAACTATGACAGTAAGAGATCTTGCTCTTTTCCTAGAGGTACAAGTCACTCAAGCTTGCGTTAGCTGAGATGTCTGTCGAGTCTGAAACATCACCAGGACACCTGTATAGAGAGATCCATCCCTCCAGGAGCTGCCTGTGGGGAAGAGGCTGCATTTGCTTTGTTATGGCACTGCTGGATGCTTTCTGTTTTGACACCCACCAAGTGCTTTAGAGCTTCTGGTGATGTAACATCCCAGGGTTTCAGACTGGGGAGACTGTTCCCCTTGGTGTGACGTCCCTGGGACCAAAGCAGGGGCATGAGTCAGTAATGTCCATCCTGTCACTGGAGAGGCAGTGTTACTGGTGTCACTGGTGACATGTCACATCTGCTGAGACACAGAGACTTGCAGGGCTCTGGGACAGCAGCAGTGACACCACTGGAGCCACAAAAATATCCTTACATCTCCCAAATGGAGGCCTGGCCACCATGGGAGACAGGCCCTTCGTAAGTCAGATAATGGCAAGAGACCTCCATCTCAACTCAGGAGAAGAAAGACCCCCGATGTCAGGATATTACAAGAACATAAGAAAGCCATCTCCCCAGCCAAGCACAGAAGACCATAAGACCTGAAATGTGGGCAGAGAGGCATCCCATTCCTTCCTGGCTTTAGGAGAAACCCTGGGTGTCAGGCTGGGGAGCCAGGGGCACAGAAAGGCTCCTGTCTTTGCCCCAGATGCCATTTCCCAAGCTGTTGCACTCAGATGTTTTCAACCATCTTTTGTTTGCTGAATGCAGTGGCCAAGGTTGCAGTGAGGCTGCCCAGAAACTGAAACCAAAATGGTTTCCAGGCTTTAGGAAACCAAGCTGTTTACCAGGAGGGTAAGAGACCATAAGAAAGACTTCAGACTGAAGGTGATGAAACACGTGCCTGTTTTATTGTGTTCAGGAAAAAGCCCAAGCTGAGCAGCTCCAGCTAGCTAAGAGTGCAGTGAGTACATTTGCCCTAATTCTAACTTGAAAGAAGAATGAAAAGAAGAGTGACCAGGAGCATATGGGCTTTGTTACAAGGAAAGAGCAGGTCAAAATCACTCTGCAGTACCTACTGGAGTTTTCTAGGCAGGAGTCAAAATGTTCTGAACAGGAAAAACCCTGATCAGAAAACTAAAAGAGAAAGGGAATGTGTTCATTATCCTGGCAGAGACTATCCAGAGGAGCATTCAGATCCTCAGGTATCTCTGCTTCGGTCAGATTCAGCAGCTCCTCATCACCTGTAAGACGTGTAAGAAACAGATTATTTCATACTGCGGTGTTCTCGTGTGTTACCCCTCTGTGCTGTGCTAAAGCCCCCATGGACAGGCTCCTGAGATTGCCTGTGGTGTTAGGCAGCTCCTGGTGGCCTGCTTGCTTTTCAAAAGACACAGCAGCCCAGGGGTAGCGGAGGGGAGTTGGAGAAGGTAAAGCCCCAGTGGGTTTCAAAGGGGTTTCTGCAGGAACCTGTTGCCCTAGTGACAACTTTCCCCCTGTCCCAGTGTCAGCCCTGAAACTGGGTGGACTGTGGACAGAGTGTGCCTGGGTTTTGGCCCTCTCTCGCTGACCAGCTCTGGCCTGAAGAGACTGCATCTTCTCTGCACAGCATCTCTGCCCTAAGCTGGCTTTTGGCAGAGCCACAGAGGTGTCTGTAGAACAAGCAGCCATTTAGGACCAGGGACCACAGGCCCCATGCCAGAAGCTCTACTGACAGTAGTGGGCTTTTTGTCACTCCCCATGACTTGGAGAGTGGTATCTGCCCCTACAGCCCCAGTATTCCCCCACCCATTCACAGTGTTGTGGTTTAAGTCCACACAGAGCTACCCAGGTCATCACATTTGATGGGGCAGGGACCTGTGCCCTAGTGGTGCTGCAGGGTGGCTGTTGATAAGGTAGGTAACCTTGGCGGATAGTCCTCAAGAGGTGGCTCTGCACTGTTCCTGAACCCTCACAGAGCCAGCAGCTCGGCAGCAGCTCACCCACAGCATCCTGGCTACTGGTTGACAGCTCCCCATCCATACCTCCCATTGGTATCGCAGCACCCAGCCCCTGGGTTGTCAGCACAGGCGACTGCTCCTGTTGCACTGGCTCAGGTGGCGCTGGCTTGGGTGCCACTGGCTCAGCCTTCTCCTGCAGCTTGGGCTTGGGCTGGACATCTTCCAGTTCTTCCACCAGTTGTTCCACTGGTTCTTTCGATGATCCTGCCTGCGATTCCACCTCCAGTTCCACCTTCAGTTCTGCCACTGGTTTGAGCTCCACCACCAGCTGGTTGCTCCTTCCTTTCTTGTCTTCTCTGGCTTTCCTCTGCTTTTTGATCCTTGGCTCCCTCCAAGGGGATTTCACATGAATGAAAGTTGGGCTTGGGGAGGAGGACTTTGCCTCCTGCCCCAAAGCTTCTTGCCTTTACTGTAATTGTGCCCCAGTCCATCCCAGCAGAAGCTGCCCTTCCCCAGCCTTCCTCCCCAGTTCTGCACAGCAGCATCCTGTAGCTGCACTGGCAGGTGGGAGCCTGGCACCAAAATCTCCCCCAGCTCCACTCTGTGGTTGAGGATTGCTTGCCACTCAACCGAGCACCTACATAACCACCCCCATCTGTCTCTGCCCCGCAGCGCCTGCCTAGACCTTCTTCAGCTTTCCCCACTGAAGACTGATGGGACCCAGCTCGTCCCTGTCCCTGTACAAAGATCAAGTGGCTAGGATGCCATGCCTGGGCTCAGGTTAAGTGCACCAAAAAAACAACCCCACAGCATAAGCAGGTTTTTACCTATAAATCCAGTAAGCTGAGTTCTTCTCCTGGGCTTTTTCCTTTCTTTTCCGGAGCATCTCACGGTCTCTCAAGCGGCGGGAGATGGGGATTTCTGCATGGAAAAATTAAGTGGTAACATGACAATTCAACACCTCCCTGCCTGGTGACAAACACTGGTGCAAGAAGCCATGCTCTTTTTGTCATGAAGCAGGTCTTGCTGTGAAACTGCTTGGGTGCTGTACCTCCAGCTCAGCCTCAGTGGGTAGGATCTCATGACAAACACCCCCAAAGCTCCTGTGCTCCTGTGCTGAAAGTTACTCTAAACTTCTAGTTGCGGTTTTCCTGCTGTTGCTGCAGCTCTGGGGTGAGGAGAGAGTGAGCCAGAGGGCACAGGCTTTCCTGTAAACAGATGCTTGTGTGTATTAGGATGAGACATTGTGGGTGATGCTGACCCAGCCAGAGACGAGGACAGGGCTAGTACACATTGCTGTGAGTGAGGAGACTGGTGCCTAAAAACACAACAGCTGCCCCAAGCTTGTCTGCAGCTCTGAAGACGACCATGTCAGGGCTGAAGACAGACTGTTGTCAGACTGGGTCCAATGCTGACTTTACCATTTAGTCAAGATGTGCAGGTTACCTACAGCCACCAGGAGAAAGGGGCACCTCCCTACATCTCCATCACCCCGTGCAGGGCCAACTTTAAAATTACATCAAGCAATCCAGGCCCTTGTCCAGGGAAGTAGGAATACCTTAAAGCCCACATATCTGATCTCTGCACCACTCTCAACCCTCATGTTTTTTCTGCTTTTCTATCCAGCCATATTTGCAATGTGGACCAGGTGCCTCTTGCCTTTTGCTGTGCACCCCTAAAAGGAGTGTGGCTCTCGCTTCTCTTAGCCCCTGTTAGACAGAGGATGACTGCAATGAGCTCTCCTCAGTTATGTTTTAATTCTTAGGAGCCTGTTCAGGGCTATGTTTGGTTTCAGTCTCAGGAAAGTGCTGATAACACACTGATGTTTTTGTTAGTGCTTACGTAGCGCTTGTACTTCTCAAGGACTTGTCAGGTCTTCTGCTTTGCCAGTGAGCGAGGGAATTAGCCATTCTAGAGATGATTTACCACCTTTTGCTTTGAGCACAGTAGTGCCATACAGGAAAAGAGGGCTCCTCTCCTAAAAAATTCCAGCCTAACAAGAGAAAGGACACAGCAGTATACACAATTCTGAAGGCAACATGCAATGATAGTGCCAGAGTCTCTTAGTGATGGCAGGGTCACCTCAGCATCACCCAAAAGAGTGTCAGCCTCCGAGGGCAGTCCACCACTGAACTTGGTCTGCACAATGCAAGCAGATGTTCCGCAGTCGTGAGGCTGTTCCCAGACTCGAAGCAGTGTAAGAAGCAGTAGGGCACAGCCAGCATGAGATGACCCTGCCATCCACATAGCAAAAGGCAGAAAGGAGCCTGGAAAGAGGAGGTTACAAGGTGCAATAGCAGGATCTGCATCAGTTTAACTACTAAAGTACTTAATCCCTTGCACACCCCTTGCACAGCCAAGGTAACTAACTTTCCGTTTCGATAGGTCCTGTGAGCCATAAAAGCACTTCTAGCTGCTTGCAATCAGTTTCCTTCCCTACCCATCCTTAGCAAATTGTTTTGCATGAGTAGAAAACACCTCTCACTCCTTTCTCACTCCAAGAGAGCACTCCCACAGATGCTCCAGAGATGTCAGCTGTTAACACTAAGCAGGAAAGATCACAGTAAAACATCTGTGCCCTGGTGAAAAAAAATCTAGGTAAGAACACAAAGGTAGAGTTGAAATTAAAAGAAAAAAAAATCCATCAAGCTAAAAGAGCAATGAGACAGTATTGCAAAGTCTGCAGATAGGCATTATATTGATGCCGCCAGAGGGATTTTGAGTTAGAAATTGTTTCTAGGTGCTTCTGCCTTTGTGATCTGAAACATGACACAGAAAAAAACACTTACCTTTGTAGTTAAGTGTGCATCCTCCATCCCCCAAGCATAAACTGTTAATTATTAACTCCTTTTTTAGAAACCGCTGGTGACAAAGATCATCCTCTCTCCTCCCCAAAAACTCAAGTTAGGAGTGTTCTCAACCTTACCTTCCTCTCCATGCTGTTTATGAGCCACAGCGGGTGGATCAGAAGGATCAAAATTACTATTGCGTTGTTGGGGACTAGTCATTGCTCTTCACAGTGTTGAATAGGAAGCAGCCTAACTCCCTCAGAAGAGCATCTGGAGATACTGGTGCAGCATAATGAGGGCTTGAAAAAAATGCAGACTGCCCGCCCAAAACCTCTTATCTGGCCTGGCCACTAGTAGGGTAATAATGTTCTCCTTATCAGAGTGCAAAGGTATAGAGAGTCTCTGCCCAGGATCTACTGTGGATTGCAAAAGATCCACACAAAGTTAGAGCAAAAGTTAGTGCTTTTATACAGAAAATAATTATAGTTCAGATAAATTTACACTCATTGCTGCTAAACTGTAACTCAAATGCCCTCCTTTATAGTACAAAGGAGCTGCATGGCAGGGCAGGATGCAGCACTGCCTTTCTACTGGTTTCCAGCCTGGGGTGCAGGGAACTGTTGTTAGTCCTTAAGGACCCCTTGTGAGGTCTGAAATGGGATGTATGCTATTTGAAAGGTGTTTGCACAGGACCCTGGTAGTGGTGGTGGGAAAGGACCTTTGTCTGCGCTGCAGCCCTTCTCTCAGCAGGAGTTTCTGCTGCACAAGGTTAGAGCCCTTGTGGCATCGTACACTTTGGAAACCCCTACGGATGGAAACTGCCAAATTCGTGTGACCTGTCCAAGGGCTGCATCACCTTCCTGGGAAATCCAGACAGAATAATGAATCCAGATGGGCACTCCAGCCAAATGCCTGTGTGTGTTGAGGACTACCCTGTGACTTGTTGGTCCAGGCTATGAGCAAAGCACTTCTCTCAGGAAGCAGGATGGCAATGGGTAGCCCCAGTAAAACCAGTGGGAAGACCCAGCTGTCGCCTTGTCCACTGCAGATTACAGGTTACCTCCAGAGAGGTGGGGCATGTTAAGCAGCCCCAAAAGGAGCAGCAGGGTGGTGGCAGCAGAGCAGATACAGGAAGGCTCTGATATGGACGGGTGGGCCAGGATGGCATAAAGAGATGTGAGGCTTCCAAGTCAATTCACAGGGAAGTTTCTTGTTTCTCAGTCGCAAGCGAAGGTGTCCTGTGCTGGTGATGATGTCCATGTTCTAGTACTGCATGATGGTGCAGCACAGCACCGGAGTCATGCAGACTTCTTGAAAACTGTCTTAGAAGGTGCTCTACCATGAAAAGACAGAGCCTGGGGAGGAAGAAAACACATCACATCTCAAATGCTGTATTAAGTTCTGGGCCTCTCACTACAAGACAGACCTTGAGGTGTTGGTGCGGTTCCAGAGAAGGGCAACAAAGCTGGTGCAGGGTCTGGAGCACAAGTCTGATGAGGAACAGCTGAGGGAACTGCGGGGATTCAGTCTGGAGAAGAGAAGGGTCAGGGGGGACATTACTGTTCTCTACGACTACCTGTGGTGAGGTGGGGTTGGTCTCTTCTTCCAAGTAACAAGCAATAGGACAAGAGGTAACAGCCTCAAGCTGCAGTGGAAGAGGTTTAGATTGGACAGTAGGAACAATTTCTTCACAGAGGAGGTGGTCAGGCATTGGAACAGGCTGCCCAGGGCAGTGGTGGAGTCATAGTCCCTGGAGGTATTTAAAAGATGTGTGGTTTAGTGGTGAACTTGGCAGTGCTGGGTTAACAGTTGGGCTTCATGATTTTATGGGTCTTCTGCAACCTAAATCAGAGAGTCGTAGAATCATAGAATGGTTTAGTTTGCAAAGGACCTTAAGATCATCCAGTTCCAAACCCCACCATGGGCCTCACACTAGACCATGTCACCCAAGGCTCTGTCCAACCTGTCTTTGAACACTGCCAGGGGTGGAGCATTTGCCACTTCTTTGAGCAACCTGTGCTAGTGCCTCACCACCCTCATAGTAAAGAACTTCTTCCTTATATCTAACCTGAACTTCCCCTGAATAAGTTTAAACCCATTACCTCTTGTCCTATTGCTACAGTCCCTGATGAAGAGTCTGTCTCTGGCATCCTTGTAGGCCCCCTTCAGATACTGGAAGGCTGCTATGAGGTCTCCACACAGCCTTCTCTTCTCCAGGCTGAGCAGCCCCAGTGTTCTCAGCCTGTCTTTGTACGGGTGCTGCTCAAGCCCCCTGATCATCCTCATGGCCCTCCTCTGGATTTGCTCCTACAGCTCCATGTCCTTCTTATGTTGAGGACACCAGAACTGCGATTCCATATGCCTGGCCATAGCAAAACTTCACATCTAGAAGCATTCTTACAAAAAGCTTGATATTTTCTGGGCTGCTTGAAGATGATATGAAACATAGAAGACAGGATGGAAATCTCTGGGTGTTTCAGTGGTCCATGGGAACTTGCTGCATGCTCAGTCTGTGGCTAACTCAGCTTCTCACACCCTCCATCTACTCAGTCACTCCAAAGCCTGGTGGGGTCCGATAAGTGACTCTTGACTCAGCAAAACATTGCCATATGACACTGCAGAGATGTTACTGTCAATATTTCTCCATTCCAGCAATCTTCTGCTGGGTAGAAATGAATAGATTTGTAAAGAACATTTGTAAAAGAAAGAGTTGGTGTGCCTTTAGTGTCTTTAGAGGTGCTTAATGGAATAGATGGGCTTTAAAATCTTACACAGCCTGCACTTACATGTTTTCAGAACTGAAATCTCTAGAGAGGCTCTTAGGTGCAAATTTCCAAAGAAAGTGATTTTATTATCCTATGGGGAAGCTTCAGTGATTGATGACTGGAAATTACAGATGCAGCTGCCTAGTTTTAAGTTGCCTCTGCTCTGAAGTGGAGGTGAGAGGCAGAGACTCGCCTGCAACAACAGTGACACTGGGCTCATTTTAAAGCCCAGATTACCTCCCTGTCCACCATCAGCACCAGTAACACAGAAGACTCCTCTTTTCCAGCAAAGCTCTCTAGCTCATGTGGCCAAAGCTGCATCCCTTTTGCTATAGAGATGGATTTGTGCAAGTAGATTAAACTTTCCTGCCAGTCTCAGTTGCATGAGCTATTACAGCTGGATACTTTACATATGCCAGGTGCTGCTTCCCTCCGTTCCTCTCCACATTTTGGTTCAGGTAGCCCTAGGATACCTTCACTGATGCTTTGCAGGTGAGGAACTGGAGGAGCTTAACCAGGTGTCTAGCCCCCTGAGCAGCACCAGTGTCACAGAACCCTTTAGTGTCAGTAGAGCTGACCCAACCTTGGGTACATCTCACTGTGCTGGTCCCCCACATGGCTTTTACTACCCAAAAGCTCTGAGAATGCTTTGTCCAAAGGACAGCTGGACCTAGGGCAGGACCCTCTGCCCTAGGCCCATCTCCTAACACTGTTGGGACTGTCACTGCAGATGCCAGGCTTTGGGCCTATGCATAAGACAAAGTTCTTTATGAGGCTTGGTGTATCTCTCTTTACCCCTATCTGTCATTTCTACTGCAAAGCAATATCCAGAGACTTGCATATCCCTCCCTGCAGTCAGTGGATGCAGCCATGAACCCAAGATTGTCACATTGAACATGAGCAGCTGGGGAGCTGGTCTGCTGTTACTCTAACAGCATGTCAGGGCACTTCTCCAGTTTTGTCTCACATGACAACAATAGAGAAGTGATTTTTCAGGCTTGAACTTCACTCCCTGAATTGAAACATGTTTGGGGGCAACTTTCCTGGTTGCAGCACACTTCTCTGGGAGCTGGGCTACCAGTGAGTATCTCTGTGTGATGAACTATGGTGCCTGTGAAAGCAGATAATCCCTTCCTCCCCCTGCCCTGACTGAAGCATGAAAAGATGGGAAACAGGTGGATAAATTCAACAGGCAAAACTGCATGCAAAAGTACAAATCTATGTTTATAGCCCCTGCCACTGACCAGTGCAGTGCACGTCTTGCTGCCCACCAGCTGCCTCCTTAGTCTTGCCTGATCTTGCTAGACACAGATCTGCTAGGCTTCAGGGTTAGGCTTTCTGCCCAAGGTCTGTGGTGGTGTTAAATCAGCACCCCCCAGGGTGTGCCTCTTGCTCTTGAGCCATATTGAAATAAGCAGGTGAATCCAGCAGTCCCTGGGGGAGGATGAGTGTCTCGAAATCTGCTGCGTGTAGCATCAATACTAACAGGGTCCCAAGGCTGCTCAAGCTTTGACCTTGCACGTCTGGTGCACAAGTATGTGCTTTAGCTCTGTAGTTTCTAAATAAACAATCCACGGTGTGATTGGAGGCATGCAGCTTTCCCCTCCAGAACAACCCCTAGATTGTCTGTGTTGTTTTTTTCTAGCCTCTGCAAATAAATAGATGGGGCTCTTCGGGTATACAGAATGAAGGGCTGCAGCCACTCTGTGTGTGCAGGGGAAAATGGGTTCCAGTTATGCACCATGTTATGCTGGATCTTCCCTCAGCCCTCCCAGAAAGCTGGGACAGAGCTGTCCTAATACACCCTGTGTGTGGCTGGGCTGGCAGCAGGAGGAACAGAAAACCCCATGGGGAAGATGCATTTGTGTTCTTCACTATGGAAGTGTTTTAGGGATGATAACCCCACCAAAATCCATCCCTATGGTGCATCTGAAGGTCTGCACAGAAAGACTGGCAATACAGAGAACAACATGCAGCCAGACCACCCCTCCCTTGCTACCTGAGAGCTGGAAGGGAGCAAACGGGCTTGCAGATCCCTGGGACAAATGAGCAGATGGTAGAGTAGCAGTAGCTGTGGGTAGGTGGGCAAGCTGTCTCCCCTACTCTGCAGAAGTGGAAAGAGTCCAGGCATGGAAAACAGAGATGATAGAAGCTATGGACAACTCCGAGCAACTAGCTAGCTAGGACTTTCCAGCCTGGGGAAGAGGTTTGAATGAGAGAAAAGCTTTCAATGATAGCGAAGAAGCAGTGGACATCATGTCAGATGCATCTCTCATCAGACCAAGCATGGCTGTTATATGCTGTCAGTACTATTTCCAGCTGCAGCATTAAATCTACCAGCAATGGCTTTGCTGTGCATTGTGGTGCTGCCATGTCCCATGTCATGATTCCAGGAAGGTGCAGAGCTGGAGGAGGTGTGTAGGGATGACTTACATGACTAGCTGGCCAAGCACGACAGTAGCCATGACATTGGCACAGCTCCTGGACTCTTAGGGTGGTCACTGACTTCAGGGAGCTCGCTTGACCATGTCATGTGCCCTGGACTCTTACCCAGGTGCCTGCAAGTGAGTTGTATGAGTATAGCACTAAGTCAGAGCAACGTGATTCCCTATGGGTGAGCACAGACGTGTCCTGGAAGGATTTCAGCTCACACTGAAGTTCTTTTAAAGGCTGATCAGAAATATCAACCAGTCATTCTGGAGAAACACAACATTTGGTGCAGAACTGAAATGAATTCAGCAGGCAAGTCCTGGATTAGCTAGCGCCTGCTGATATCTGCCACTGCAAGGAAAGGGATCCCCTTGCATACCCAAGTTGTACAGTCTTGTTACAGCTATCTCATGAAAGGTCAGTTGTGTCCCATCTGGGAGACAAAAGAGCAGAGGAAGCCCCAAGGACTGCCAATACACACTTAAACTGTTACCTTGGTTGGACTGTGCCAGTCCCAGAGATGGCCCTGACACCAGGAGCAACCTAGACCTGAAATTCCCAGAGAGTAGTTCTGGGTAATAGTGAAGTTTGGTGGCTACTTTCAGGAATCAGGAATCCTTGATGGAGCAAGAATCAGGGGTCCCTTGTGTGCAGGGTCTCCCCTTGGGCTCTTTCCACACTGCTGTCGTGAAAGGCTCTTTGGTAAGAAGCTGAATAAAATCTGCACTTCTCAGTGCAGATGTTATTATTTTCAACTTACATCAGCTCTGGAAGCTGTGGTGTTTGCTAGGGAGCCAGGGAGATGTTTTCTCACACGCTGGAGAAACTTCCCTTTTGCTAAATGGCCATCCTACAGAAAAAAACATCTGCACCTTCTTCACTGGAATCTGTGTGCTTCTTGCTACTCCCACAGGGCCTTTGCCACAGGAATGTGCAAGAGATAATACAGTGCAGAGCATCACTTTACAATGGATTTGAAATGAACGTTTTGACTGTACGCTTTTAGTAGCCCTTCGTAGGAACCACCTTATGCTGTTTTCCCTCAGCCTTGCATAAAAGAATTTCTGTTGAAATAAGACTGTGCCCATCATTTTATTATTAACCTTTGCTAACTTTAACGCGCAATCAGTACAGAGCATACAGGATCAATTAATCACCTGTTTCTGGGCTCAGGAAAGCTCAGATGTCTTGACAGTCCCCATCTTTCAAAATCCAGATGTCTTGCCTGGTTCTCCTAGAATAACAGAGGAAAAAAAGCATAAGTGCTCAAAAAATACTCACCACATCATACTTTGGCTCCTGTCCAGCCCATGGAACAGAGCTGACTGGTATAAAATTGGCTTACTTTCCTGTCTAGAAAGCTGCTGTGGCTGCATGCCATCCTGGCCCACAGTGTCTCCTCCTCTGTGAGTGATGCTTGTGGTTGCTGCCCTGTTTTGCATCACTCACTACCACCAAGAAGAGTGTGGCACCATCCCATTTGCAACCATAGGCTGCGGCTAGATCCCCCAAGCCTCCCATGCCCCAGACTAGCTGGACACAGCTACCCTGTACCTCCCTGCAGCTTTCCTTGACAAGCTGGGCATCCCTGTCCTCCTACAGCCTAGCACACAGTTTGTGTTATCTGCTGTGCAAGTGCACTCCTGACCTGTGCTCAACCTCATTTTCACCCTCTGTCCCTTTCTAGTGAGATCTCCTGCTCAGTCACTCCCCAGTCTGGATAAAATCAGTGCCCCAAAATAATTTGTGCTTCTCTTAGGGTCCCTGCTGCCCTAGTCCTAAAGTTTATGGTGGTACCTTTTGTTTGAAGTTATGCCAAAACAGGCATGAGGCACATAATCGGACATCTGCATTCGCAAAAGTCCCTTTGAAGGACTTAGTGGTGCTATTTGACTCTCCAGGCTAGATACTTAGTCAACTTTCTGCCCAAGTTCAGCTCTGCCTTCTCTGATTGCAGGCAGCACGAACGGTGGGACTTTCTCCCATCCTTGACAGTGTCTGGTTTGTTGCCAGCTTGCCAGCACCCATGTCGGAGGCCTTCTGGCCATGGGCTCCTGACCTCACCTTTTTCATCTGCTGATCATGCAGCCACAGATGGTCTGACTTAGCAAGCTGATCCAATGGATGAATAGTCAGCTTTTCTGTGGGATTAGTCCCCTGCCAACACAATAACCTAAATCCCCCAGCCTGCAGCTGAGCTGTAGCTACTGAACATCGTGCTAAGAATGGGGCAGGAACCTTCAGGCAAGGGCTGGGGACATGCCTGCACCTTTTTTCAGGCACTACCAGCGCAGGACGGTGAAGCTCCCAGGCACAGGGGAGCTTGAGTAACAGTATTTCACAAGCACCCAGTTTCAGACGGCCAAAATTAGGCACCTGGAGGTCTCTGCCAAGGGCATGAGCTTACATTTGCTGCACACAGAGCTGGCATTCATTGGCATAGGTGTTCCCATCAGTCCCACAGACAGGCAAGTGCAGGAGGGGGCAGGCCTGCAGCTCCACCATCTCTCTACACACCGGCTGAAAAGGAGAATCCACAGCACCCATTTCAGTACCAGAAGCACCCACTTCTTCCTCCCACAGCACCTGGGAAGGAGCAAGTCCCACCAGTGACCTGGCTCCCCCTGCTCTGGGCAGAGCACACAGAGCAGGAAAGCAGAGGGCAGGGGCCACCACGTCTCTCAGTGGGACTCATAACTTGTCCTCTGATGTGGGCTTGATGCTGGAGCACCAGCACACATGAGGCTGAGGATGGTTGCTGGGAACAGCTTTTCTCCCAGGCATGCTAGGCACTGAATCTAATCTCTTACCTTTCTCAGGCCATTCCCTTTGTTCACCTCTGCCCCTGAAACAGAGAAGAGACACATGAACATGGCAAACCAGTGACTGGTGGCAGGAGCATGAGACATCAACAGGGGTCACATCCAGACCAAAGGAAAGGCAGGGTTGTACAGGACCCACTCAGGATCCAGATCAGCTGTGTGGGTTTCGTGAGTGGGAGACCAGTTTCCTGCATGCCACCCTCCCAACAGCACAGTGCACAGCCTCCATCCACAGCTGAGCTGGCTGGGACAAAGCTGGCAATGCCTGTTCCTGCTCCCTAATCCCTCTACTGACAGCCTTCTCTCCCAGTGTCTGGACCAGGAGCTCCACAGTGCCTCCAGCACATTCCAGGAAATGTGAATCCGTGGAGTGCAGTGCAAGGGGTGTCTTCAGAGGGCTGAGGCTGGGTGACTCTGTACAGCCAGACAACAGCCATTCCAGAGAGAGCTGCATTCTGTGGGTTCTTCTTCTGCAGTCCGGAAGAGCAGTAGCAACAGTTCACAGCCCACCTGTGCAGTGAATGAATATCCTGGGAGCAAGAGGGCTTATACACAGGCTGCTGCGGGACCACCGTTATGAGCACCTAGGTAGCATTGATTTTCCAGAGTCTACAAATAGCTGCCTCCCACATGAATATGCTGAGCACACAGTGTTCTTGCAAAGACTTGCAGCTTTTCATGGAAGCAGGAAGAACAGTAGCTGCCAGCACAGTGTATGTGCTGTCCCCACATATCCTGGTTCCTGCCTGCATTGTGGGCTGTCCCCTGTCCCACCACTCTCCCGAGGGCAATGCAGTTGAGGAACTGGCACAGTCTGTTTGCCCCAATCCTTCCTCCCCACCCTGCTGCCCCTATGTGTGCTTGCCCTCCCCACCTCTGCTCCAAACCAGAGATCCTGGTTCTTTCTGCCCTCCCACCCATTTCTGGTCCATCCATTGCTCCCAATCCTCCACCACAGAGCCATGTGCCAGCAGCAGAGCGGGCTTACCACTGGCAGTGATGAAAGCAACCAGTGCCGCTGCCACCACCAACACCACCGGCAGCTGTTGCGTGGGCATGGCTGGTGTGGACGCATGCACTCATGCACCTCACTCTGAGCATGGCTGCCTTTATAGGAAGGGCATCGGCTTATCTCAGCAGTGCTGGGAAAAGCAGCACTTTGATCTGCACTGGGAGCAGCTGCTCTGTGCGCCCAGAGGGATCACTTGGGTGTTCTCACAACACTGATAATCCCCGCCAGTGCCACTTGCCAGCCTCAGGCACTGGAGGCTGCTTTACAAGGCCTTGCACTGTTGTCTGGGGTGGGTGATGCTGCTCTTCTCCACTCCCCACAGTCAGCTCACCCCTGGGTGTATCTCACCCAAACCATCTCTCCAGCTTGGCAGCTGCTGTTCTTCATACATATCAGGTATGCCCAGTTGGGCTGGGAGACTTCCCATGGAAAAGAGGAAATTCAGGCACATTTGGATGGCTATGCTGTGGCTTGAGCATTATGAGACACAGGCAAGCAGATGCTCAGCTCCCTGACGCACAGGGGCAGAACCGCAGGAGTGGGATCTCAAATACACAGGCAGGAGACCTGCTGTCATGCTGCAGCAAGCACACCCCATAAGAGGGTGGGATGGGAATGGCTGGGGGTGGGGAGGGGCTTTAGGGAGTGAAATTCAGGAGTGGGAGCAGGGAGCTGCAGCTGCAGCCACTGCCTTTGCTCCTCTACCCATCCTCGTGGGCAGTTTGATACTTTGCTCTGCTCACCAGCTTGGTCACGTAAATGATTGCAGCTGAAACTGACAAAGCAATAGTATCATAAGATTCAGTGTGATGGGAGGGGTCTGTGTGAATAGAAAACCAGCTTCAATACTCAGAGGGAGGGGCAGAGAGTGTGGAGAGGATCCTCCATGGCAAGAAAAGCCAACTGTTCACTGAAGAACTTTTACGCAAGCATCACCAACCCAGAAGATCCCAGCCACTTTGCCTGCAAGGCTGGATGCTCAATGTCATTCTTTCCATGTAAGCATCTTCATCACCCCTTTCTGAAGATCTCAATTTACCACATCCATCCCCACCTTCCTCTGGTGAATCAGCAGTAAAGGGTAAAGGATGGAAACAAAGACCACTGTGTGGAAAGTCAGTGTTGTAGCTAAAGACCAGCATTGACTAAAAACTCCTTTGGGACAGACTTGTTGGGGTCGGAAGTGACAGAGGGTCTCCTTCACTCTGGGAGCAGGCAGCAGGTGCTGTGTGGGCAAGGGGCAGGAAGGGGGTAGGTGTCCTACAGAAGTCACCATCGGCCTGGGAGAGCTCCAGACACCCACAGCAAGCACATGTGCACTTGCTGAGGAGCTGACCATGACTGTGCTCAAGACATTTCTTCCCAAAAGTCTACCTGAGGCTTAGGAAGGTACATGCTAGCCTTAAATGTCTGAGACAAGGAAACAGCCTGGTGAGCATCCCTCCTCATCAGAGGGGTATGGGCACTACAGAAAACTGCTTTCATCCTTGCCATTGGGAGGTCTTTCCACCAGCTCAGCAGGGCTGTGAGCAGGTTCTGGGAAGGAGGAAGGTGACTGATTCAGGGTTCCCCTTCCAGAACCATTCCTCTGCTCTGCCAAGGCAGCTGTGCACATGTTTTATATTCCCTCTTCACAGAGTTTACACAGCTCAGTAACCTTTGGCTGTTATTATTATTCCACTTTGGAAATCCCTCAACTAAAGTAAACACTTAATTGCATTAGCGGTTATTCCTGAGGCACATGGGGGCCTGTTGTTCTTTTTTAATCTAGTACTAGGAAGGCCAAAGTGGGATCTGATAGTAGACTGATAGTAGCAGTAGCCGTTGTTCCTGAAGCTAATGAGGGCCTGCTGTTCTTGTTTAGTCTAGTACTAGAGAGTCCAAGGTGGGATCTGATAGTACCCTGACAGCAGCAGTAGCAGCTGTTCCCAAGGCACATGGAGGCGTCTTGGTCTTGTTTACTCCGGTACTAGAGAGGCCGTGGTGGGAGCTGATACAGCCTCTTGATAGTGCCAGATAACAGAATAAAATACAACAAGCTCAAACTGCAGCCCTGAGATGTGTGGGTCACAAGTTAGGAAATAATCCCTACAGTGGAGATCAAGCAGCAACCCAGACCAGCAGGGAGGTGGGAGATCTCCATCATTGGTGGCCTATGTGCAGGGGTGCAGGTGGCCTGTCCAAGCCCTTCCACGCACAAGGTTTAGCGGGTCCACCAAACCAAGGTTTGGAGGAGCCCACCAACAGTGTGTTGGGTCCTGGGGACACAGGAGCTCTCATCTCCAGCACACATGGCACCTACCTTTCAAATGTGGTCACAGCCAGCACTCAACTACATGGACACCATGGGGCCACGTCCTGCAAACTGCTCCCACACCAACACTCAGGCTGGGAGCACAGCCCTGGTTGAGGGCTATCATGGGCCTTTACAATACTCTTCAATGCTTTTATTACCAAAAAACCTACACAAAAACTGATGGCCTCCAGTGCCACCACTGCAGAGAACCATGCTGTGTCACAGGTCCCAGGCATGGCCTGGCTCTTTGGGTCTGTACCAGAGGCAGAAGGTTATGTGGTGCTGTGGAAAACCTGTTGGCTGACACACCGCTTGATCTTCCCCCATGTGGTTTTTCAGTGGCATTCAAACACTAAGAGACGACAAAAACACCTCTTGCAAGCTGCTTTTGTCTTTTTCTGCTTTTTCGGTCAAGCACAGGCTTTCAGACCCTGCTGAAGGTCCTGCCTGCTGTCCCCCTCATAGAAGAGGTGGGGAAATTCTTCCTTGGGTGGAACTGGAGGGTTTCTGATGGCTGTTTGCCCTCACACTGGCCCCACAGCTCCAGCTATGTCTGAGACAGTCACACATTTGAGTCTGGGCTTTCCTGCTGTGTGTTGCAGGTGTCATGAAGTGGGCTACCTTTCTGCTGTCCCTGGTGTGTCCGAGGCTTCCAGTGCTACAGGAACACACGGGGGAGCTACTTCTCATTCCCTTCGGCAGGGGCTGTAGTGATAGGACAATGGGTAATGGGTTCAGACTTACACAGGGGAAGCTCAGGTTAGATATAAGGAAGAAGCTCTTTACTGTGAGGGTGCTGAGGCCCTGGCACAGGTTGCTCAGAGAAGCTGTGGCTGCCCCATCCCTGGCAGTGTTCAAGGCCGGGTTGGATGGGGCTTGGAGCAACCTGGTCTAGTGGGAAGTGTCCCTGCCCATGGCAGGGGGTTGGAACTGGATGAGCTTTAAGGTCCCTTCCAACCCAAACCATCTCACTTGTTGCCTCACGGTGTAGCCCCTGACTGCAGTTGTACTCACAAGCTGACTGGCATCCTGTGTCTGCGCTGCCTGCCCGGGATTGCTTGTTGCAGCGTGGACCTTTACCATGGCTATGCCTCCTGGTAACCACGGTGCTGTGTGCAGGCTCTCCATCTGCCTGGGCACTTGTGGCAGCAGGTCAAGCTGGATTACATCACATTACTCTTTCTCCATGTCTGCCAGGTGGCCTCATCTGACTTGTGGCCTTGGATTTGTCACCGCTCCTCCCAGCACCTGCCAGTTGCTGTTCTCAGCTGCCTTTCCTGGATTTTATGGCTGTTCTCAGCCTTACAGCTTCCTGCACTTGCACCAGTGTTTTAACTCCTCTTCTGCTGCTCCTCCCAGGGCTTTCGCATAGCAGCAAAGCGCCCCAAGCACCCAGGTAACTCAGAGCAAAGCACTGCCAAGCTCCGAGTCCACAGTCTGCCCGCCTGCTGCACAAACGAGCAAGTAAAAAAGAGGAGGGTAAGTACCACACTCATTTCCATCATTAGCTCTCTCCCTGCTCCAGATTTTTCTTTTACAGAGATGATGAGAGTCTCTGTTCTGCCTCTGCTCACCCTGAGGTGTATTCACAAGTAGAAGGGAAAAGGACTGATTTGTTCCTTTGGATGGAACAAAAGCCCCCACAGAGATGCAGGTGACCAAAGGTTTTCCTTTGGCTATAGAGGGGAACACCCCATCACACATGAGATTGTTACCCTGTGTAACCAGGGCAGGGAGCAGCTATCGCCACTTCCCATAAGTTTCGCCAGAATATCTGGGTTCACACCGCACATTTGGCTGTCTGCTTCCTCTTTATTGCTGTGGGTAAATACTCCCACGTGGCAGGCAGTGAGTAACGCTCACTATTTCATTGATGATTCAGAAATATCCTGGTGACACCACTGCATGCTGCGAGAGTGCAAGACAGGGTGAGTCCACGTGCGAGTCCTCCTGCCTGCTGACCTCCCCACCAGCACAGGGTCAGTCAGGACCAAGGTGGCATCGGTCTGGACAAGACTAGAGCTTCCCGCCAAGCCAGGCTGTGCGCCGGACCTCAGAGGTGCAGCAGGCTAGGGGTTCATCCATTGCACACCTTTGTCCCCTGCTTTAACTGCAGCTGGGCAGCAGCTGCTGCAGCTTGCCCCAGTCCATGGATACCTGTGTCTCCTCTCCTTTGGATGTTTGCCTCTGCCTGTTTGGACCTCTGGACTACAAGACATGCTCTGAGTGCATCTGTGGTATGCAAATGCCCTACAGCTCCTTGGCAGCTTAAGAACAGTGCTGACCTTTTTTCCATGTGCTCCCACATAAGGGATGGGTGTTTAAACCATCAGTGCAGCAGATAATACAGCAGAAAACCATGGATTTACATTTTCTCTAGTGAATGCTCAGCATGGGTAAACTAAGCCACCATGCTGGCATAAGGGAGGGGGATGAAGCTGTGTTGTCTAGGCTGGGTGGGCAGAACTCTCAGCTAGGTGGGCTGGGACTGCTGCATACTGCGCCCTCTTACTCTGAGCAGACAACAGTTTACCTGGATGCTGGCAGCAGGAGCAGGTGTATCTCTGTCCCAGACATGCCAGTGATCACTCTTGTTTATATTAGAAGTTGCACTCCCTGTGACTTAAAAAAAAAAAAAAGAAAAGGTCATATTCTGGAGCCTCTTTATCCCTGGAGTTTGTTTCTAGGTGAACAAACCTATATTGGTTTGTTCATCCTTAGTCTTTTTATACCTTCTGAGAACAGTGTTCCTAATTCCATCTTGTGTAGGACTGAATGCTGTCATCAGCCTGCATTTAGCACCACACTGGAGGAAAACAGGTAGCACATATGCTAGCTCTGCTCTTCAGAATGACAGCTGCTCTTGACAAATATTTGTGGAGGAGGTCCCTTGGCTTCTTCAGGAAAGGCCTGGTCTTCCCAGTCTGCCAGTTGCTAAAGCCCCCACAGCTACACTGGGATGAACCGATGTAAAGAGAGGTGCAGTGTAAGAGAATCAGGGAAGTATTTTTGTTCCTCCATGCACCGGGGGGATGTTATTCTGTAACACTGCATTTGCATGGATCGTTGGCAGCAGGGTCACCCAATTTTCCACGTTGCTGTTGGTAACATTCACACTTGTCTCCAGTTTCTTCTACTCATCCGGGGGTGCAGCATCCTTCTGAAGAAAAGTGGAGGAACAAAATGCTCTCCAATACACTGTTCATACAGTGACTGCAGGCACACACACTGATAAATGCTCTGCCTGTAGCTGAATTGCTAAAGAAGGAAGAAGCAGATCTTACACATAGATGCTAAAAGCAGAACTGTGCGCCCTTGAAATTGTTGGCTGCTTTTGAGTTCAGAGCCCACCTACTATGAAGTATCATTTTTCCCAAATGACCTATTAACTGCTTGGATGTGTACAAATTAACACCAGGAGTGAGCCATGATAGATACCATTGAACACTGAAACCCATCCTGTTTCTTCCAGCACATTCCTCCAGTTTCTGGTTTCTGTTCCTCTTAAAAGTTGCAGAGTGAATTTTGCAGTTTGCAAAGCAAAGTCCTCTCTGAAACATCTCATTTGTGTTGAGATAGAAATAGCCTCAACTCACACCTTTGCTTTATCTTTTACTTTCACATTATGGCTATACTGGCTGATCAGAGCAGAACCAGAAGGCTTGCCAACAGCTTAGTTTTGTGTGGCCAGTGCTAATGCAGAGTTTCTCCTCTGTGAACCTGTCAGACACAGAGTTAAACAGCAGCACCTAAACACACCTTTGTCTGTAACCTTCATCCCAGATTCTGCTCTGGAAAATACACTGTCCAAAGACCCAGCCAGGTCCTGGCACCTCTGGACATTCTTGCTGTTGTCTGTTCCAGGAGGCAAAGCAGTGCATAAGGAAGAAATGCACAGCTAATAATGACAAGCACAAAGTCTGAGCACACTTCTAGTGGGTTTAAGTTTAAACTGCTGTAACACATGATTTGGCCTCTATGTTATAAGAATTACTTCCCTGCCAAGGTGAGCACACAAAATGGGACCTGAGACACAGCTTAGGACACCCACTTAAAAAGATGCACACATGCATTAGTCAGAAGATTGGCTACAACTGAAAGGAAAGGGGGAGTCAGCCCTGTGGGGCTGGTAAGGAGGTCTAGGATCATACACCTTTCCTGTCACAAGTATGGGGCACCCTCTGTCTGCAGCAAGCAGGTTAGCAGATGCTGGGCTATGTCACTTCAGAGCTGCTTGGCACCCTTCCCAAGTTGCTGCACTGCGCAAAACCACTCCACAAAACCAACTCACTGCTGTCAGGAGAAATTAAAGAGGAGTTGTGCAAAAAGGCTTCCAGGTCTGTAAGACAATGTCAGGTGTGAGTCTTGCACTCCTCCAAACTTGGCCAGTTTCAAGCCTTTATTTCACATAATGAGCAGTGCATATTGTAGATGAAGTTTGTTGTCTGGTCTCTCGTGAGACTTCTTTCTGCAGACTTTCTGTCTCTTATTTGACTCTTCAGCACCTTGGCAGAAGAGCTCTGCATGCCACACAGGCAAGCGGTGGCCTCACAGAGCCAGATCCTGAGAGCAAGGGGCCATGCTGGGACATGTGGCAGGGTGACCTGCAGGCGGCATGGGGCCATGTCATTGCCTCTGTCTCCTGCCCTGTGGAAGTGCACTGCTCCACACCACAGCCCCTGCAACACTGGAAAACACCAGAGGAATGTGGCTGCATGGGGTGGCACTATGCCCCAGTGATGCTCACCCATCCATCTGCTTTTCATGGCCCAGAGTGTGGAAGAGACAGAGCAGGGGGTTTCAGACACCAGGGATATCCCTGGGGGTTTGCATGCCTTGAAGGAAGCAGTGAACTCAAGAGGGCTCCCCCCATCCCATTCCAGGAAGAAGCATCTGTCCTGCTGGCACACCTGGAAGCAGCATTTCCAATTCAGCCGCACTGAATTTACTCTAGAGCATAGCTGCACAGCACCACACACAGGCTGGAGCCCAGGGTGTGTGTGCATACATAAGGTCCGTCACCGCCACGCACACTCAGGGTCCGTCACCATCACTGCGGGTGCAGGGACCAGTAGTGGACACTTGTGAACGCAGGCACCCCACACTGGACAGGGTGCACAGCCCCACGGCTCCCCTACCACTGCCCACTAGCCCTCTTCACCCACTCCCCACCTTGCCTTCCTGCCTCTCATCTTCCCTGCTTCCTGTACACTCTGTGCTCATCCCAGGCACTGCTTTCAGGTTGTGGGGATGTGCAGTGCATGTTCTTTGCTCCTGTGAGCAGCCCAAGGCTGTGGGCTTCACCCCAGTGCAGTCCCAGGCTGGACACATGTGCAGAGCTGCTGCTATCCCCAGGGATGTTCAGGGCTACCGCAACCACACTGAAGAGTGGGGTAACAAACACAAACTGCGACTTTTCCTAGAGAAGCCAGCATCACTCATGGTAGGAGAGTTGTTGGCAGGGCTGTGCTTCTTTGTACCCTCCCTGGCCAGAAAAGCACTTGTGACGCTTGGCGAAGACATACTCAGAACATCTCCTGCACCTCTGTTGTCCCAGCAACCATGTTTTGCTGTGGGACAGGGCATTTCCATGTGGATACACCCCTGCAGTGCTGGTAGTGACCACATGCTGCTCTTCAGGGGGAAGTGGTTGCCCCATGGCAGCAGTTGGCTGAAACTGACCTCAGCGTGGACCTGGAAAGCCAAATCACACTGAAACAAATCCTTCCTTGAGCTGCAGGATTGATAAACCCCTGTTTGGCACATATTCACATCCTTCCCGGGGTTCTGCCATGCTCCTCAAGAACTTTGCTTTTCTTCCAAGAGAAGAAGGGTTTACAACCACTCTCTTCCTGCTCATACAAATGTCGTGCTACATTACCAACAAACTTATACTCTGTTGCACCCTGATGGCTCGTTTCAGCAAGTATTTGGGATGTTTATGATCTCTTCCAACTGCCGAGTTTGATTAAAATCAGACTTACAAGTTATTAGCTATGATAGGTGGACAGATCTATTCATGTGCAGCAAAACAGTATAGTTACCCAGCAGGTTTTTGGAGGGAGAAGGAGACTAAAAATTAGCTTCACCAAAAGAATATCACCCCCACAATGAAGCCAGGGAGCTAAATATGGTTCAGGTATGACTAAAAAAGTAAGATCTCCAAGGACTCTTCAGAGGTTGCACTGGGTGGAGATTGCAATGGTGAAAAGCTGGAAAGGGTTCATGTGCAGTGTGCACAGCTGGACCTTGCCCAAGGATTTGCACGTATTCACATTTCCTTTAAGGTCTGTGTCTTTATTTCCTCATTCACAGGTACTGTAGGACATCTGACCTCTGTAACAAAAAAAGGTGTGCAACTACATAATTAGATGTAGATACCCATATTTACCCATACATACATGGCTGCATGCTTGTGTGTGTCCAAGAGTACAAATGATTGATCCCTGACTGCAACAGAGGCTTCCTTCATCACAAAGCCCCTCTCTACTTCCAGATATGTAGGAGCAAGATGGAGGTCCTGTAGGAAAAACGTCAATATTTTCATACCATTCACACAAAACATAGCAGGCGTTCATGGCAGGGTGCCACAAAGAACCTGTGGAAAAATGTGCTGGACACTTCCTGTCCCTCTGGCGTTTGTGTGAACAGTGTGTTGCAACTTCTTTTGCTATTGCTAGCTAAACTTAATAAGTGACGTACATAGCAGTGTCACAGGAAATTTACCTTAAGTCACAGTTGAGATCTGACTCTCAGTGCTCCGCAGGGAACTTCCCCTACAAGTGCCCAGTTCAAAGCTGAAAGAAAGGCAGGAGATTTGATTAGCACAAGTCCAGGTATTTGCTGGCAGCATGAAACATGGGAACTCTGGACTGATTTGCGAGTTCTGAGGACCAGATTATCTGCTGAGAGACGCATTGCTGGGTTGCCTCCTGCTAACTGATTCATAAAAGATGTCTGGAGAGCCTGGATGCTTAAAACTGGGTTTGCTCATTGAAGTAGGCAATTTATGAGCTGGTCTTTAGCTGAATGTTGACTGAGAATATCAGCAGTAATGGCATTAGTGTCATGGACACCAGCATTTTCATTGTGATGCTTACAACATCAGGTTTAACTGAAGCGCAAGGTGATTATTTGATTTACTTGACCTTGTGGAAGATGTCAGAAAGAACCAAGAAATGTGTAAATGAACAGAAAAGAGGAAGCAGATTTTTCTGTTCAGGTGCCTTGACTGCAGGATAATTCTCCTTGAGCTTCCTCATGGCAGAGATGATGCCCTTCTTTCAAAGGAGGTTTCAGGGGGTTAGTAAAAGTCACTTAGGAAGTGCAAAGAGACACTCAGACCTGAAGTCAGATCCTTGTCCTGCCAGAAACAGGAAATTCCTTTGCCTCAGAGCAAGGTAGATTTGTCGAGATTCACAAAGATCACTGAACATTTCAGCTTGTAAAGATGAGTGCATCCTCCCACTGATGGCAACAGCCATACTTCCTGGGCATTCTCTTCCTGTTTCTGCTCTCTTATCACAAACTGAGACTGTGCCCTGCTGGTTTTCACCATGGTCAGTAGTAAAAAGGTATATGTGCTTGCTTGTGTGTAGCATTGAACAGCTATAGTCCATGGGACCAGATAACAAAACATCAATCTGGCAAGGTCCAGCTGGTTCAAACCTCAGTACAAACCAAGAGAAACACCTGCAGCATCTGATCTCATGAAAGAGTGCCAGTTTTGAGACTGAGGAACAGCAGTGTTGGCAGAGGTCAAAGGATGGGACATGGTATGCTTCTTCAAAGACCACAGACGGCATGCTAGCCTGGAAGAGTACTTGTGAGCAGTCACTGAACAAGCACTGAAGGAGCATCCAAACTCCTGGAAGGGAGCCCAGCTCCACAGACCAGCACTTTGGCGGCCCACCAAGCAGCACTGGAGGCCACTGAGATCAGCAGACCACAAGGGCTGAGGGCAGTGGGAGTGCTGTGTGTGTGTGTTGGGAAGTAGTTTTAACCAATGAGAAGAGGGTAGATTCACTTCTCCTTTCAGAGACTTGGCTTTCATGAGACCAAGTAAACAGTAACATTAAATAGTAGCGTTAAGGACTACTGGCAGAGGTCCTTATTTGTCGCGCTTGAAAACCACTTGAGTGTCACCGGGTGTCCCTGAAGCACTGTGAGGCCCATGGGGCTAACCAGATAGATGCAAGGCTGCCAGACCAGCAGGATTTTGCCTCATCAGCTGTCAGCCTCACCCCGTGACTCACCAATGCCCATTGACTTCTCTCCAGCCAGCCAGGAGCAAGGTGCCTGCAGCACCAGGGTGAGTACTGAATTCCTGGCTGTCACCTCACACGTGAGGGCAACACTAAACGTTCTCACCATTGCTGCTGCTGGTTGAGACAGGGTTACAGGACAGTTCCAAGGAGGCTTCTTTCCATGCTGGTGAGCTTGCCACTCGTAAGAGACACATATAACTTTGAGGGATGCTGGATGGTGCGCAGACCTGCTTGCCCAGGCTCTTCTAGTGACTTGATGAAGGACACAAGGAAACTCCTGCCTTAGGAATGTGGGGCAGCTCTGGGACAGGGCACCAGAGAGGTGGAGATCCCCATGCTGGACAGCATTCAAGGCTCAGAGGGATAAAACGCAGCTGGTTTTATCTGCTGCTGGCAATAGTCTTGCTCCAAGCAGGATGTTTGGCAGGAGACCTGCAGAAAGCCCTGCCGCTGGCACTGCTGGGGTCCTGTGATTTATTCAACAGGAAGGTGGTCCTGGCCTTTTTCATTTGGCAGAAAACACATTGAAACAAGCTCCACTGAGCTGACAGGAAACTACAGTTTACACTTAGCTGTGCCTAGTGAAGTCTACCTGCAACCCTCCAAGAGGCAGGAGACCAAAGACAGCCTGCGCTATCTCGCAGCAGCTCCCAGGGACCTCTTAGCGCCTTCTGCTATAGCCCAGCGGTTTTCCATGCTGCTAGGGACCTGCACGAACCTGCAGCCACCGTTACCACGCGGTATTACCGGGAACCACGCTGGAGAGCCAGCTAGAAGGGAGCGGTGAGCTCCCAAGGACCAGCGCTGGCAGGGTCAGGCGAGGGGACTGCGACGGGGATGCCGAGGCGGGGCTGCCGAGGAAGGGAATGCCGAGGTGAGAATGTCGGGGGAGGGGGATGCCGGGGACGAGATGCCGGGAGGGGGGATGTCGGGAGGCGGATGCCGAGGAGGGGAGATTGCCGGAGGGAGAGATGCCGGGCTGGGAGATGACAGGAGAGGATACCACCGGTGGGGAGAGGCCGGGGCGGAATGCGGTGGGGAATGCAGGGGGCTATGCCGGGGGAGGTGGGGGGATGCTGTGGGGTATGAAGGGGAAGATGCGGTGGGATATGCCTGGGGGGGGGGGGGGGAATGAGGTGAGGGATGCAGTGGGAGAAGCCGGGGAGGGGATTCGCGGGGAGATGCGGTCGGGGATCCCGGAGGGAGGTGCGTGGGGGATGCCGGAAGGGGGATGCTGGGAGGGTACTGGGGGGCTGCGAGGGGGATGCCGGCGCTCCCCCTGAGGCGGGCGGCTGCGGGCGGGCCGCGGGGCTTGGGGCCGCCCCCGGCGGGCGGAGCCGCCGCGGTCCCCGCCCCGTCCCTGTGTCCCGTCGTCGGCGCGGCGCGGGGTGGGCGGTGCACCCCGCCAGCGCAGCGGCATGAAGGAGCCGTCGTTGCCCGGCACCTCGCTGCAGCGGGCCTGCCGCCTCCTCGTCGCCTTCTGCGCCCTCCACCTCTCGGCCACGCTGCTCTACTACCTGGCGGGCAGCGCCCTGGGGCCGCCGGGCAGCCCCGAGCCGCCACCGCGCCGCCCTCCACCCGCCAACCTCTCGCTGCCGTTCTCCCACCCGCCGCCACCCACCGCAGGGTCCCCGCCCGCCTCGTCGCCGACGGGCCCTTGCCCCGAGCCCTCCCCGCTGCTCGGTGAGTGCCGTCCTGTATGAGTTTGGGGCCCCCGCTTCACCTCCTCCTGCCGCCCGACGGGTGCCCGGCGCCGTCCGCTCCGCGGGGAACACTGGGCGGGGGGGAGTGCCGCGAGTCCGCGCCCCGACGGCAGCATCCGCCGCCGGGTCCCGCCGCCGTGCGTCGTGCGCCGGTGTCCCTGCTGGGCGCGGGGTGACAGCGGCGTGGATGTCCACGCGTGCCGCTGGCCGGAGGGGGATTGTGGGAGAATCCCGGGGGAGCCGGTGTAGGGGGGGATGCTCGCGCAGGGAGTCAGAGAAGAGCGAAGCCGCGGCGCTTTCGGGGAGCGCGCCCTCCCCGTCCGGCTGGGTTTCTGGTTGCCGGAGCGGTTGGGTAATTTCCTCTGGGAACTCTACCCAAAATACTGCTCTTGCGCAATTTCACAGGAAGGATCAGACGGGCTGCTGGCGCTGTGTAGGTTCCCGCAGTCTTTTGTGTGCGCGGACCTGCTCGGTGAGCAGCACGGATTTACAAAGCGCTGTGAGGCAGGGTCATGAATACAGTTGTTAGGCATCCCAGCGGCGCTTCCCACGTATTTGGTGCTGTGATGCAGTATCCTGATACGTGGCAGCCTGGCCTGTGTTTTATCTGCACTGGAGCTGGTCTTCCCCCAGGACAGCCTGGGTGCTGGCAGGAGGTTCGCAGGTCTGCAGCCAGCTGGTGGTCTCCGTTTCTACACTGAGCACCTGTATCTGGTTGGATCCACTGCCTTTGTCAGGAGGCAGCGGTGGAGGAGAGGTGGGTTTCGGCTTTTTCCCTACCCTTACAACGCTCTCGCCCAACCTCACATTTGGAGCTGCTGCTCTTGAATAGATCCTCCTGTGGCAGAGTTCACTACCACAGCCTGAGCCATCCCAGTGGATAATGAGCCGGCCACAGGCTAATTGGGCCCTGCAGCCTGGGGATCATCTCCCTCTTCATCAGTGTGCCACGTTAGCACAGGCACCTTTGTTACCAGAGATCACAGCGAGTGGAAGAGACTTTCAAGAAGCTAGCTGTGGTTTTCAGTTTACAAACCCAGCACAGAAATTCATAGATGCTCTGGATGCTCACTGGTCAGCTGTTTATGGATCTGCATAACAAATGATTGGCTTGTTATTTAGGAAGGTGGTTTTGAGGTCACTAAAAGGAACTGTGCTATGTTTTTTTGTTGTTATTTTTTATTAGTACCTTTCACTTTTTTTCCCCTGGATCACTTTAAGTTGAAAGTGGCTTTTCAAGCCTGTCCTCATGAAGTGGATGTGGGAGTCCTTTATGAATATGGCTTTGCTTTAAATGGTTTCCACTTACTCTGATCCTCTCAAGAGGGAGTCATGTGCTTTTTAAATGCCTGGAATTCAGAGAAATGCTCTTAGTGTCCTCAAGATTGAAAGCATTTATCAGAGTTACTGGCTAAAGGATCCGTTAAAGTACTTTACATTGTCATTGTAACATCTTCAATGGGATTTGCTGAATCTGCCAAGGGCCAGATGGGGCTATTGGAAGTGGTTACAGATGTTCAGAGAGCTTCAGAGCCACGTAGAACAACATAGTAGGCAGACAGTTTCTAGCCTTGTTACCTTCAGTACTTGCAGGGGTGCAGTTAGTTGGAGGCCAGCATCATCACGGCTTCAAGGTTTGTAGCCAGCATGTAGGTGAGAACCTTGAAGCCAGTGTGTAGGTGAGAGACCTGATGGGTATTTGTTTTTTTCCCCTGCTCATTTCAGGTTTTGTTAGCAAACGATATTTGTAAAGCAATGCAATCAGGCCTCAGATGAGTCTGCCCTGATCAGCATCTCCTGTATCTCCACGGCCAGTGTGGGGATGGAAAGGTGTACACTCCACAGGCATTTCTGCCACTTAATTCACCCACCCAGAATTAAAAGAAAACCCTCTTATTTTTGTGCACAATGCTCCTTATTGGTATGAATGTAACAAGCAGTAGCCAGCCAGTCCCTTCTTGTAATGCCCACCTTCCCAAAGCCATGGAGAAGTGCTCTGATGAGAGCAGGTAGCTCCAACTGACCTGTGCCCTCAGCATAAACCTAAATTACAAATGCACCTCACCCTAGTTTTTATTATTTTCTGCCCTCTCCCTCCCCCGTCGTTGGGGAGCATGTGATGAATCACACAGGATACGTGTGACTGAGCTGCTCGGGCTTTTTGAAAGGTCACATAGCCAGGTACTCATTTCAGAGTCACACAGTTTTCTTCCTAGCGATGTTTAGAGGAGTAGTTTACAATCCCTGCTTTCTGGCACAGCAACAAACACATTAGCTGAATGAGGTTTAATCTCTACAAGGAGCTGCCAAATTTAAAACGCTTTTATGGCTCACTTGCCTTTATTTGTTAAGCATAAATCAGGGCTGGGTAAATAATACTATAATTCAAGTTTGAATTAAAAGTCCTTAACAGCTGTGAAATTCTCTTATACAAGTTAATATAAGGATTGTGGATTTAGTCTCAAGTTCAGAGCTGTGTGTCAATGAGTATTTTAAATGCTGTACTGAGAAGCAGAGCATGCTTGCTGCGGTGAAATTGCAGCCTTCAAGAAGCCCAAAACCAAGTGAATCCAAACATATTCTGTACATGTCCGTTCACCACACTGTTGTATTCTTTAGGAGCTGTAGAAAAGTAGTGCTTGTTTGTTTGGGTTTTAAGAAATTTTAAAGTTGCTCTGTAGAAGCAGGATGTATGTTGGCCTGAACGCTTTCAAAACAGTCAAATGCTTTTCTTCTGCCTATTCTAGCAGATGGCATAGTTTATGTGCCTGCTGATTTTAGGAGGGAACATGGGAAGAGACAGGTTCATTGGTAGCAAGATCCCTCTCCAGAAAAGCTCACCTGTGTAAGGGATTTCAGGGATGTCATTTTCAAGTCCTGCTTGGTCAAAAGCACGTGTTGCTTATGAAGGTTATTTTAGAAGACAGCTGTCTCCTAGCCATTTTTGACCCTCGTTCAGATACCAGTCGTGGCTGGTACGGGGTAGCAGGCTGAAGAGCTCTGTTCACATCCTCAACTCCGTGAGCATCTCATGGCTGAGACAACCCAAGTGCCTTAGACATGTTGCTGTTAGGTGTCTGGCTCAATAGCTTTTCAGCCCCAGATTTCAGTTTCAGCCCCCCTTAGGCACTAGAAGCTGCTCTAAGGTCTCTGGAGCCTTCTCCAGGCTGAACAAGCCTGGCTCTCTCAGTGTGTCTTCATAGCAGAGGTGCTTTGGCCCTTTGATCGTGGCTTCCTCTGGTCTCACTCCAACAGGTTCACATCCCTCTTGTGTAGTTGTCTCCAGAGCTGGATGCAGGACTGTAGGCGGGGCATCACAAGGGCAGAGGGTCAGGATCACCTCCTTCAGCCTGCTGGTCGTGCTCCTTTTGATGCAGCCCAGGATACAGTTGGCTTTCTGGACTGTGAGCGCACACTGAAGCTGGCTCATGTTGAGCTTCTCATCAGCCAACACTCCCAAGGCCTTCTCTTCAGGGATCTTGGGCATGCAGGAAAAACAACTGCTTCTTTGAAATGTCAGAGTTCTGGGTAGAAACTGATGCTTCCCACTGTTGGCAATTCATGTTTAACACTGAAATAAGAATCGAGGAACAAGCTCCTTTGACCAGCTTCTGGGTGAGCAGCTGTCGTTTGGTTGGAGGACCTATGGCATGGGCTTTGTCTTCCATGCACTGCTTCTGGTGCCTGTGTAGTCAGTGTGTGCAGTCACTCTAACTTGTAGATACTGAAGTGATGAGGGTATTCTGATGCTTTGAGGTTTGAAGGAGACTTGTGGTGATGCTGAGTGCCTGTATTGCAGAAGTTTTTAGAGGTGGTATGCTGCCTGAGACACCAGCAAATTCACAGATAATCTAGATTAAGGCCTCTGTATACGTGGACATTGCATGTGCAGGAGTGGAGGATGCTTTAGCACTGGCAGAATCCTAGCAGAGCATAATTTGGGGCCAGAGAGTGAAAACTCAAGAGGTGCTAGGAATGCTAGTTTTTAAGGAGGTGGTGGCTGTGCCAGAGGGGGTTGTTAGGTTTGGCATGCCTGGGGTCTGGTTCCTGTCACATTGCCCACCTGCAGTCATGGGCTCTTGTCTTGCTGGGGAGGATGGATTCTGCCCCAGAAACTGCAGGCTTCTGAATCTGTGAAGCCACTTATGATACCAAGTGGTGTAGAAGGCATTTGCTTTACACGCAGCATCTTGCCCTCCTCTTACTTGAGCCTGCTATTGTCTGAGGTGCCTTTTTTTGCTTGTTATTTTGAACCTTTCCAGTACAGCTGCTGTCTCTGCCTCTTCCCACCACCCCTACCCACCCAGGCCGGATGCTGCAGGCTTTACTTTGGTGGCTGCAAACTGGGGTTTGTGCAGTGTCCCTCCACTGCCTTGTGTTGAAAAAGTAAAACAGAAACTCAGAAAGGAGAGCATGGAGTGGGCTGAGGGGAGGGGGAGCTCACATGTGGACTAGTTTGCTCAAGTTTAGGCTTTCTTGGCCTCAAAAGAGGGGTTGAGAAACTGTTAAACTCCTCCAAAGGGTATGTTTAAGCTGTTTGGCAGGGAACAGATGTGCGATCCTGGTAACACTGCTGACAGCTCCGCAGCTACCCGTGCGGTTGGGAGCACTCACACCTCCGAAGCGCAGTCTTTCTCTGGCAGCAGCTTCTGTGGTGAGAGCACCCCTAGCATCCTCTTAGCTGGTCAAAGTGGAGGTCAAGGACTATTCATCGGCCTTGCAAACGGAAAGGTACTGTGCCTGCCTGGAGCGCAGCTGTTTCAGGGATACAGCACCACAGATGGAATGTGCTGGGAAGGAAAGTTTCCCATCTTATGCAAGTAGAGTTTTATAATGTGCTCGTTCCTCTGCCAGCGTTGATCTGAAGCAACAGCTAGTTTCCTTGGAAATTGGGCCAAGTTTGTGTTTGGAAGGAGACAGGCATTCGCAGCTTCCCAAACTGCACTGGGATGCAGAATTCAGTTCGGTTCTCAATTTTCCTCCTCTGGTGTGGAGCTCCTTCGTGTGACTTCACTCAGCAGATGAAGGACATTGTCACTGTGTTAAGGCCCCCCTGCACCCCAAAGGATAGCGTGCTGAGGGTGCTCTGGGTATGGTGGCCTCAGAGGCAGCCTGAGGAAGATGCTGTGCTCCACTGCTCACCCTCCTCCTCTCCTGGCAGCATCCTGCAGCCACTGCTCCACTCCCTCCTGCACACTCTTCTCCATAGAGCAGGAGGGGTTTGTGGACACAGTGAGCCAGCCTACAGCAGTGCTGCAGTGGTGGTGCCAAAGATGTGGGTTTTCTGGGATGTGGATAGAGGAGCAGTGTCAGCTCACTGAGCCCTGTCTCTCTGGCCTGTGGAGACAGCACACAGGTCAGCCCGTTGCCCCTGCAACAGCATTTTCTACTGTACGAATCAGTGCCCAGAGCCCCTTGCCTGCAAAAAGTGCTTGGTGAGCCAGGCATGGATTAGCACCTCCAGGCAGGTAAGCAGTGGCTGCTGGTGGCACCAGGGAATGGCAAACAGCCTTTCCAGCTGCCTCTCAGCTGCAGCTGAGCTGCTACTGCTCAGGGCAGTCCTGAAGCCGCTGCAGATGTTTGCTTGAAAGTGGGCTGCTTTGCCACCTCCCCATGTAGGACTTGCTTTGAGAGCACTTGCCTGCAAGCACATCTTGCTGAAGCTGGAAACGTCCCTACAAAGGCTTTATGGAGTGAGTTTCCCTGTGTGCTGGGGCAGTGGGATTTGGGCAGCATTGCCCCAGGCATGCAATGCCCTGCTTCTGTGCTCACCTCCCTGCTGCTTGCTGGCAGCACCCCATGCTTTTAGGGGTGTGCCAGCCCTGGCATGATTTTATGCAGACAGACACACCTCCACCCCACCCAGGACAGCACTGGGATCTGGGTGCAGGCACTGCTAATCGCGTGGGATGGGATGGGGCAGGAGAGCTGGGGGCTGCCTTGTTTGTTGAGGCTGCCCTGGCAGAGCTGTGTTCCTGGGATGCCACTCATCCTGGGATTGCTCCTGTCTTCCCATCCTGCCCCACGGCAGGGTGGGGGTTCCTGGTGGGGGGCAGCTCAGCCTTTTTCTGATCCAGGCCCCTGTGTTTATTTGTTTTGAGTTTGCTGTTTGAGGGCCTGGAATTTAATTTCGAAGAGGCAGTGAGAAGGGCTAATCGCATGCAGATTGCCCGGCTCAAAGGGAGACAGTTCAAAGCTGCCCCCGTGAGCGTGTGCTGGATTTCAGCCACCAATGAGGACTGTGGTTCTCTCCCAACAGTACCTTCTCATGGAAACAGCAAACTTTTTCCTTTTCTCTTGAAAGACACCATGTCCTGATGGTGTGAGACCTTGTGTTGGAATAGGCAGTGGAGTTGGATTAAGCTGTGTTTGTCTCTGTCTGTAAGTGCTCAGTTAATCATACAAACCTGACATCATGCAGACCCAGTGCTGCCAGTGTATGTGATGCACCCTCGAGGGTTTTTCAGCCTGTTTCCCACAGTCAAAGATGACACAGTGTGAACCTGCCTAAGACAGGCCCTGCACTGGTGTATCAACAAACTACAAGGCTCAAGCCTTGCACTGGCCTGACATCTGTAATGGGGTGCAACTTTGCCTGTGTAGACCAGCAAAAGAAAAGGTATCCTCGTCCTTGGGAGGCTTTGTTTCCTCATTGAGATATTTCTAGCCAGACCTAAGGATTATTTTCCTTTAAGAACACTCATGGGGGAGTGACATGTGCAGGCAGCAAGGGGCAGCAGCTGCCATCCAATCTGCAAGCAGGCAGAGGTGTTTTCATAGAAGCACAGGAGGGTTAGGGCTGGAAAGGACCTTAAGATCATATAGTTCCAACCCCCTGCCATGGGCAGGGGCGCCTCACACTGGACCGTGTCATACAGTGGTTCGCACGCCAGGACGGGCTGCTTAGGGAACCAGTCCCATCCTCCACCATGGGGCTGTACCCCTTTTTCAAGCCTGGCTGGTCCTGTCTGCATAGGCGCTGGCATGGCTCTGAAGTCGAGCTGATTTTAATGGGAAATGCTTGCTTTGCTGAGCTGTGGGATGCAGGTACCTGCCTGCCCTGGAGTGCTGCGTGGGTCTGAAGGACCCCTGCTCCACAGCCTGGGGTGGGGAGACGTGCCCCTGCATTGTCTGGGGTGGAGCGGGGTTTGTTTTTCCCAGCCGTTCCCTTTTCTGCTGGGCCCCTGCAGAGATAGGTTTGGGTTGGGGTTTTTTCCTTCCTGAAAGTTTTGCTTCTCTTTTTTCCAGCTTTCTTTTCTCATGAGTTTTGTCTGAGCCCAGCAGTGCGGGTGTGCACCTGGCTCAGCAGCTGGAGAGCACTCAGCCAGGGTTCTCTGCGCTGTTTGGAGAGGCATTCTGTCCAACCTCTGTGCTGCATGCTTTTGCTTTCATTCTCATCAAATTAAATACCTGAGGTTTGCACCTGGCTTAAGGCATGCAGGTGAATTGTGCCACTTTTCCCAGAGGAGTGCTTGGGAGGGCGGTTTGCTCTGATGGGTACCTCTGTAAACCGACCCATGAGCCCAGCTGCTCTCCGTCACATCTCCTTCTGATGGGGCTGCACTGCCCTCCTGGGGAAGGGGTTCTTCTCCACCCCATCCCACCTGAACCCCTCTGGGCTGCCCTTCATAGCTGCTGCCCCACCTTGTATTACCTGCTACCACCTTGGATGGAACGCGATGCTGCCCACCTTGTGATGCAAGGGTATAATTCTGGGCATTGCTTCTTGAGTTTTCCGGTCTCTTCTAGTATCTGTGGTCCAGGGAGACTGGAGCAGCTTCTAAATTTGTTCTAGCATCCAGCCAAGCAGATTCTCGCTGTTGGTGCAAGTTCCTCTTGTTTGGGTTAGGGGGATGCACGCCAGTGAGGATGCATGCTGACAGCCTCATGCAGCAGGAGGATTATCTGTTGTGGCACGTGTGGCTGCTGGGAAGTAGGGGATGGGAGGATCACCAGGGCTGTGGGGCTAGTTCCTGCAGCTTGAGTGTTGTGCCACCTCTGGTGTTTCGCAAGCCTCACCTTTTGCTTCATGTGAGAAGCTGCTTCCTGTTTGTGTACACCATGACAGCTGCCCCGGCATCTGAGCCTGCACAGTACTTTTCCTGTGCACCTTCCCTTAGAGCAGGAACACTTCTGAGTGTCAGAGATAGGGGGAAGGAGGAGGCTGGCTTACTTTTGTGTGCGCCTTTCCTATTACCCTACCACTGCCAGCTGTAAATCCTCCTTTCACAGTCTCTGAAGTGTTTGCTTTGGGTGCATGCTTTTGCCAGCTTCCAGCAGCTGCTTACTCCTGTTTTCGAGGTTTTCTTTTGCTAAAAATATACAGTGGAGGCTTTCAGACCTGCTGTTGGGACTCCAGAGGAGGTCACAAGGATGATCACAGGGCTGGAGCACCTCCTGTGTGAAAATGGTCTGAGAAAGTTGGGAGAAGAGAAGGCTGCTTGGAGACCTCATAGCAGCCTTCCAGTATCTGAAGGGGGCTGTCCTGGGTTCAGCAGTAGTAGTCATTTTTCTCCTTCTTAGTAGCTGGTGCAGTGCTGTGTTTTTGACTTTCAGCATGAGAACAGCGCTGATAACACCGATGTTTTTAGTTGTTGCTCAGTAATGTTAAGTCTCACCAAGGACTTTCTGAGTCTCATGCTCTGCCAGGGAGGAGGGGAAGCCGGGAGGAAGCAGAGACAGGACACCTGACCCAAAGTGACCAAAGAGGTATTCCATACCACAGCATATCATGCCCAGTATATAAACTGGGGGCAGTTACCCGGAGGGCTAGATCACTGCTTGGGTCGGGCTGGGTATTGGTCGGCGGGTGGTGAGAGGTTGTATTCTCTTTCCTTGTTATTTCCCTTATCATTATTATATTGGTGGTAGCAGAAGTGATTTGCGTTATACCTTAGTTACTGGACTGTTCTTATCTCAACCCGTAGGAGTTACATTCTTACCATTCTCCTCCCCATCCCTCTGGGAGCAGGGGAAGGAAGAAGAGGGGGGGAGTGAGCGAGCGGCTGTGTGGTTCTGAGTTACCGGCTGGGCTTAAACTATGACAGGGGCCTACAAGGATGCCGGAGATGGATTCTTCATCAGGGACTGCAGTGACAGTACAAGGGGCAATGGTTTCAAACCTAAACAGGGGAAGTTCAGGTTAGATATAAAGAAGAAATTCTTTACTGTGAGGGTGGTGAGACACTGGAACAGGTTGCCCAAAGAAGTGGTAAATGCTCCATCCCTGGCAGTGTTCAAAGCCTTAGGCAACATGGTCTAGTGTGAGGCATCCCTGCCCATGGCAGGGGGTTGGAACTAGATGACCTTAAGGTCCTTTCCAACCCTAACTATTCTATGGTTCTATAAACTCTGTAACTCTGAACCCAAAGAGTGTCTGCCTACAAATCCTAGGCCATATGGGTGACCAGAGTTAGAAGTCCGCATAGCTCTGTCATGCCTGCCTGTTTTTAGCAAGGGGCTTAATATACAGTGACTCCTATGTCAGGCAGTCACCTTGACCAGGAGCAGAAAAGATTGAAATGGAGCGAATTGGGCTGAAAATTTTACCTAGTAAAAACAGATAGGGATAGAGTTTTGGCCAGTGGGACAGCACTCGCAGCAAACTTCACATGCTTTCATGGCATCAGCAGACCATGTCCTGAGTTGGCACCCTTGTGAGACAACAGTCTTGGGGCTTCTTGCTATCCAGGAAGTCAAATTTCAGTAAAAGTTATTTAAAATTAGCAACTGGAACCATGATTCTGATCGCCAGCTGGAAAGCCCATGTTTGCAGATTAAGCTTCAGCCTTGTCCTGCATGGGAAGTGAACTGGAACCACTGATGTGCAGCGGGTAGTATGGTGCTTTTTGTCAGTCACATTGCTTTACCAGGTCTAGCTTGTTTTAGTCATTCTGTATTTGAAAACAGCCTATTCAGGTTTTTCACGTTTTTTGTATTCTTACTGATGCCAGTGAGTGTATTAACCGGGTGATTTGAATCCAAAGCGGCTGCCTTCCTGTACATGTACAATGCCAGTGCCTGGGGTCTTCTCACTGACCTTCATGTAGGCTGCATCCCTCGGGGCCGCATTTGTAAGAGGGTGTGTTGCCTTTAAACTGATCTGATTAACTGGAGGTCAGAGCAGCACAGATCGTCTCTCAGCAGTGTCTGTCAGGACCCTGAAACTGCTAAATATCTGTCTTCCTCACCTGTTTTTTATCATGAATGTGTTTTCCTCTCCCATCTCTTCCTTGCTGACCTTCCAGCCTCCTGAAGGCAAACAAGAGCAACCACTGGCAGGGTTAGTTGTCCATGTTTAGCCCTGAGGGGCTGGTGAGTGCCAGCCTGCAAAAAGCCTGGCTTGGAGTGTCCTGGATAGCCTGTGGCTAGCCTTGCCCAGCTGGAGCTCACAAACCACCAGTAGGAGATTTCCCCTCTAAATTTTCCTAAATGGCAAACTTTTGTGATGTGCGAGTGAGTGTGAGACATTAACGGAGCCTTTGTTCGTTAAACCAGAAAGCATCCTCTGGCGTGATGGGGCTTGCAGTTTGCTGGGAGCAGAGAGCTCATCTCTCTGCGGCAGGAAGGGGCTTGCTCCCTGGGACAGCAGCCGCCCTGCGCCTGGGAGCGGGTGGTGCTGGCAGGGCCCTGTGAAAGGATGTGCTGCTTCCGCCCTTCTGCTTCCTGCAGTGTCCGGCTGTGTCGGTCCTGCTGCTGGCAGCAGGGCATGAACAAGGCAGGGAAATAGCATCCCTGAGCACAGATGCCCGGCATAATCCCATTTGCTGGCTATGACCATGGTTAAGTGAACCATGCCCACTGCGACACCCTTTGCTATAGGCATCATGCTGGCTGTGCCAGTCTCCTACTGAAGGTAGCACTGAGGGGCAGAGGGATGGGCAGGGGGAAGCAGGCATGGATGTGTGCTGGGGCCAGAGGCAGCTCTGAGGGAGCACTCACTGCAGGGAAGAGGTACCCACATTCAGAGGAACAGATGCACTCTCCCAGCTCCTACTGTGCTGCTCCGGTGCCTGCCCCCTGCCTTTCCTACTGCATGGGGAAGCTGTGCCCCATGCCTGCTCATGCCACTGCATGTTCCTTCCTGTGCTGGTTCCTCCCATTCTTGCCTCTTCCTCCCACTGCAGAGCGCCCTCCAGGCTCTCCCTGCAAGCCGCTCTCTCGATCGGGGAGGCTTTGGCCCTAGCTGCGGCAGACGTCTGCAGGACCCGTGGGGCAGAGAGGGTGGGAAGCTGAGCAGGCACACTAGGGTAAAGCTGGGAACCATGAGGGTGCTGAGGGTATGGACAGATTGATCCCAGTGCTGGAGCCTGAGAAATCACTGCCTTCTTTCTCCTTGTGCAAGAGGAACATGCAGGCTTACCCGTTTAACCTGAGATCAGGAGATCCCTTTGCATCCTGCCTGTGATGCCAGGTCATACAAGGTCTTACCTCCATTGTGCTGGCAGCAAAGCATCCCTGCTGCCTCTGGGGATACACCAAGCACCTCTGCCTGTTTGGCTGGTTTCCTTCTTGCCGTCTTCAGCCTTGAGGAAGCACACATTTTGTGGAGCAGCACAACTGAGCTAAAGCAGCTTCTAGATCTGTAAGCAGCGAGTAAGCTGTACACCTGGAGCATTGTTTCTGCCTTTAGTGCAGTCACATCCTGGGGTATGCACAAGGTTGATTGGTACTGCCACTGTCTTTCAGAGCTCTAAAAGTCACTTGTGTCTTTTCTCACAGGGCTCTGTGAGGGCACTGTGACACACACACACGGAGACATGTACATGTGTGTGTCCTCAGAGGTGCATTGGGCATCTCTTCAGCAAATGCAAAGAAGAGATGGGAGCTCTAAGGCACATGTGCCAGTGAGTGCATGCACACACATATGTGTTCACACCCATGTGGAGTAGAGGCAGAGGGTACACCAGCCAAATCTCTAAGGAGTGATCCTCAGCCTGCTGTTTATGGTGAAGACCTGCTTTATGTGCGGGGGCCTTAGCATCCCTGCCCCCTGCAGAGGCTTCAGTGGGAACAGGGTTTGCCTGCAAAGCCCAGTTTATTAGCTCACCATTACTGGGAGCAGGACATGGCAGCAAGAGAGGTCCTTCTGCAGACCACTACCGTGCTCACTGGGTTTTTGCAGCCAGCCTGTTCACCAGGGCTGGGGCTGCTGGAAGCAGATACCACAGAAAAGCCAGCTTGGATGTAAAGAGGAGGCATGCACAAAATGTCTGTGATCCAGTGCTGTAGAGCCACGTGGCAGAGAGGCCCTGGCAAGCAATGAGCACGTGCGTGCAGGCACGTGAGCCAAAGTCCTGCGGAGTAGGTCTCATTGGCCATATCAGTGCCTGGGGCTGTCGCTGCCCTTTCTCACTGAGTTCAGCTTTGAACAGCTATCTCAGTGGCTGCTGTCCTAGCTGTGGTGCCAGGAGGGCTTCCGGTTTTACACACCAGTTTTGGCATAGATTATTTTGGCAGTTTCAAAACCTGCCGCTGTTGAAACCATATGCAGGAATTGCCAACCACCATGCAAATCTGGATATGCTTTTTGTAGCAGTTCTAATGTGGGGCTTCTAATAAATAACAGGCATGCCTACAGAACACGGAAAATAGGAGAGAAAGAAAAAACAAGAACAAGGGTTTTGTTCACTTTGCATGTGTTTGAGCCTTGGTGTAAGTAGTTGTGTTGGTAGGAGAGCAGGGTTGTTTGAGGAGTGCTCTTCTCTCAGAGCTGTGCAGGATGGGTGAGAGCACAGAGGTAACACTCTTCTGTAGGCTTGTTTTGTGGCACACATGCCAGTGGTAGCACTGCTTCTGCTTTGCCAAGCAGATAGGATTGTAATGATAGGACAAGGGGTAATGGGTTCAAACATAAACAAGGGAACTTCAAGTTGGATACAAGTTAGAAGTTCTTTACTGTGAGGGTGGTGAGGCACTGGAATGGGTTGCCCAAAGAAGTGGTAAATGCTCCACCCCTGGCAGTGTTCAAGGCCAGGCTGGACAGAGCCTTGGGTGACGTGGTCTAGTGTGATGTGTCCCTGCCCATGGCAGGGGGGTGGAGCTGGATGATCTTAAGGTTCCTTCCAACCCTACCTATTCTATGACTCCGTTGGTGTCAGTGACTTGGTTGGGGTCTGATACGAGTAGGCTACAGCACTTGCAGGTTTGCTCTGAATTCTGTTGTATGGCTGCTCCAAGCTTCACCATCTCCGTGCACTGCTGGGATGTTGTGTGCATCCAGCCCTCTGTGTTTAAAGAACAAAACAAACCAGGAAAACAAACGTGTAAAGGATGGGTGCTCAGAGAAGCAGATCATGTGTGCTAAGTTGCTTTGTGCTGTGCCTCTCTTCCAGTTGGTGCGCTACGTGTGGAGTTCTCCCAGCCTGTGAACCTGGACGAGGTGGCGAGACTAAACCCAGAGGTCAAAGCAGGAGGTCGTTTTGCTCCAAAGGACTGTATAGCACTTCAGAAAGTAGCAATAATCATACCATTCAGGAACCGAGAGGAGCACCTGAAGTACTGGCTCTATTACCTGCACCCAATTCTCCAAAGGCAACAACTAGATTATGGAGTGTATGTTATCAACCAGGTAAGATGCTCAAGGCATAGTCAGGCCTTTATACCGCTATGATTAATAGTGTCTGTGCCCTGTGAAACAGAGGAGTGGTTTCTTTGTCCTCAACAGCAGTGGTGTGGCAGGCAGGGGTAAGGTAGCTTTAGAAAATAAATAAGAAAAAAAGAAAAGTGAAAATTAACATGAGCAATTTGAGCAATTTTGCTTCAGTGATTCTGATGGAAAATCTGAGGCCCTTTCTTCTGGTCAGGCACAATTCACTCTAAAGAGCTTCTGCTTAACGAGCCCACCTGGTGAGGAGGGAGAAAATCCCTAATGACACAACCCAATCTAACAATCTGCTACCTCTTTCCAAATGGTTCTTTTTCCCAACTGCTGCAGGAGTTGCATACAGAGATTTTTAAGGTGATACGGTAGCATTAATGCATAATCTGGCATTGGGTGTGTCATAAAGCTGTAGGATTTCACTTTCTTGAGCAACTTCTATTCTTGTTAGTAATAGTACACAAAATGTCAAGATGAAGAAAGAAAAGCTGTGGCAGTGGAGTCAGGTGAGTGATCTTCAGGTGAATAGAACACAAAAGAAACAAGGGGCTTTTTTGTTGGTTTGTTGCTTTTTTTTCCTCAATATCTGATGGCCTTAGACCTGTCTAAGGAAAGAAAAAGGCATGTTTCATTCCAAATAAGCTGTCTTAATTTATACTGTAATGGTGGTTAAATAATTGAGTGTTGTCCACACCTAGAGAAGCCTAAAATGTATAGGCATTTGCATGGGCTGCAGTGTGAAAGGGCAGATGTAGTTCTGAGGGCCCCGGAGGAGACTGCCAGCTGAACAATCTCACAATACAGTTTCTCTTTTGGATATGTATTTATATCCTGTGTTCTCAGCTCTGTGGAAACTGGTGTGAAATAACATGATTCTTTCAATGTAACTCCTTAAATGTGTGGACCAGCTGATGTGTTCGTGCATATCAGACACCATGAATACTGAAAGTGGTCACCCAATTCACAGAATTGAAAGTAAGGGGAGACCTTTTTCTAGAGAGGAAACCAATACTCCATAACTACTATTTCCCTCACTTTGCTCATTTCCAGGTGCCAGAGATCTGGGCAGAAGTGATTTGTGGGGAATTAGTGATAGCTCCCAGGAACAGCAGCCAAATTGCTCTGGTGTCTGCAGCCAGGTGTGCTTGTGGCTGTGCTGCTGAGGACACAAGGTGTTTCTGCAGCACACTGTGCCCTAAAACTAAGCCCTATAAGTGTCCCTTCCTGTGTAATACAAAGAACATCCGGTGCTGCTGCAGACCAGCAATGCAGGGCCAGCCCCAGCCCTTCATCCTTCAGGCTGCATTCCTTGCACAGCAACATTTGCCTGTGCAAGGTACTGGTGCCACAGGGCTGCTTGAGCCATTGTCCCCACCAGTCACTGGGTACAGATGGGTGATGGTGGCAGGGCAGTGTGCCTCGCTTTCCTGAGTGTGGCTTGGAAGCAAGGTGTGTTGCCAGCAGTGGTCCTGCAGTGGTTTTGCAGAGGACCAGGTCTGGGGACAGTGCTTGTGAGTGAGCAGCCGTCTCTACTGCAAAGAGCAGCCAGGGCAGGCATTTCCCCATGAGTGATGTTCAAGGATAAGGAAAGCAAGGGGCCCAGTCCCATGGGGCTATGCTGGTGCCTGTAAAGGCAGGCAGTGTCGTCTGAAGCCCGGTTGGAGTTCCTGCTGCTGCTGCAATGCTGCATGCTGGCTTGCGTTGCCCTGCATTGCTGGCTCCTCCTCTTCTCTGGTCCTGTCCTCCAGCACTAGGGCTGTGGGGCTGTCTCTGTGCTCTAAAGTAACACTCACTAAAATTACTGAAGCAAATGCTGTTTTCAGATGCATTCTTTGAGCAAAGTTGGGAATGAGAGAGAGTGATACGCAGTAGACAGGCTATATACACCCTGGACACATCAAGCAGTCGGATCTAGGTTAGTAAGTGAGACTACTTGATCTGTAAATTAAACATGCTCCTTCTGCATGCCCCTAACAAGTTATGTCTGGAAGAGGCAGAGTGATCAGTGGTAGTAAACCCACTGGATGTGTCTCTCGAGGGTGAGTGGAACACTGAATGTAGAGAGTTGCAGAAAATGTATTAATTCTGCCAGAAATACAGTAGGAAAATGGTCTTATTTCTCTGCTGTCTTGACAATTGCTTTTCTCTTTTTCTTGTCTGTCTTTCCCTTTGCATCTGCCCTCGTTTTTGTTGTTTTTTTTTATATTTTTCCTTTTAGTGGGGAAATATTACCTTTACTTGTTAATCCTGTCTATATCAAAGCAATCACTGAAGCAAGGAGACTTACTGTGTGATCTGGTTCTTACGCGCTGCCTACGTGCTCTTCTGTGCTCTGCATCTCATAGAAAGAAAGAGGAGCGCTGAGCCCTGCTACTGCTGCACTGGTAATGTCAAACTTCTTCCTTTCAGCGCAATGTGTTTCTGTCACAAGTCTGTCCTGTCTCCAACATGCTGTTCTTGCATGCCCGAATGCCTCAGGGCAGGACTTGGCTGAAGTAAGGGGGATAATGTTTGTAAATGTAACAGGAGCCAGTGGAAAAAGTATATATTATGCTTCACCCTCCTCACTCACCGCAAGCAAAACCCAGGCCTGACGCATGGAGTAGCAGTTGTAGGATTTTCCAGAGACGTGGACATGCGGCTGTACATGCTTTCTGTAGCATCCACTTGCTGCCATGCAAGCTTGACTGCACTGAACGAGAAGGCAGTGGTGACTGTGGTACCGCAAATGGCTCTGCAGCCAGACTGAAGTTCGGGAGAGTTAGCAAATTCCCTGAAAACCGTGCAGTTCAGTCGTGTTCTGCTGGCCCCTGCAGTGTCCTCAGTAGTGATTTTCCAGAGTGTGAGTGTGTGTACATGTGCCTGCAGAGTGGTTAGGCCATCATACTGATCCATGTTATTCTGCAGGAAGTATCAGGACCCCCCAGGTATGTGGGCAGAGGAGGGAATTGTGCACAGCTCCTTCTTACCCTCTCAGTGGTGGGGGAGGTGAATTTCCTCTGCAGCTCCTTTCTCCTAAGCATCTCCTCGTGTCTCTGTAAGACTCTGGAAATCTGTTTCTACCTGCTACTCAGGACCACTGGAACATGGTCTTTAACAGGGACATCGTGAATCAGGTTGCCATGCCAGATCCCTGACATAGCTAGCAGCCTCCTGTTGGAGGTGCTGGCTCTCTTCTAGCTGGCCAGAAACATGTATCCTCACCAGTACCATCCTGAGACCTGGAGAGCGCAGGATTCCAGTGAGAGAGATGCAGCTACGGGTCCTCTGCAGTGCTGTGCAGTCTGCAGGAGGAATCTCAGAGCTGCCTTCTATATGGAATTGGGTGGCAAGACAAAATTGGGATGGATGGCTTCTTGCTGATTTTCAGGTGCTTTAGCTTGAATGACAGTTCCAAAACTTTTCTGGCGCTTTGGAAGGTCTGGCTGAGCAAACCAGAGTCAGCAAAGGTAATGGATAGGAAGTAAAAAAGCCTCCATGTTCTTTTGTTTGGGCTGATTGTCTCTGGGTGTGAGAATGAGTTAGTGTCAGATCCTGTAGGACTGAGGCAGGAGGTTGTCCCCCTTCAGCCAGTCTCTTGTGGACCACAGAATGGGGATGGACTTGGATGTATTGGGTGAGACAGGGAGAGTGAAATCAGGAGCCACAAACTGGTGCTGGGTACCAGCGCTGAACTCAGACATGGGCTGAGTTTCAGGACAAGATAACATGGGGAAAAAATTGTCAGGGGAGAAAACCAGCAAAAGTGTTCTTGGACTGTATCTCTTCTGGTTGAAAACCTAGGAAGTAAGCATGGATGCTATGTTTAGAGCTTGGCTGCACTGTCAAAGCAGCAGTCAGTCCCTTGCGCACTGTCTGGCTCTTCAGGATGATGCTCCTCTGTCTAAGCAAGTCCAAACTAATCAATTTCCTTGTGACAAATAACAGGGAGCCTCTGTGGGATGAATTGCTGCCAAGCAGAGGCAAGGACTGGAGGTTGCTTCAACTGTGCTTCATCTGTTCGCTGAAGGAGTAGTACTGTGCCTTGTGCTGTCCTGGCAGGGACAGCAGCACAAAAAGGAGATTTCCCAACTTGCTTTCTTTCAAAAAGCTGTGGATCAGTCAGAGATGGAAGTCTACAGCATGTGTCTGGGTTTTGGGAGATCTGAATCTCGGGTACTGCAAGCACGCCAGTGCTTCCACACTGCCTTAGGTAAAGAAACAGAGCTTTATCCAGAAGAGCAAAACCTCTTGTCAGTCTTCTTTCACTCCAATACATGCTGTAGAGCCCTGCATACCTCAACAGAAAACATGCCTCCTGGCATCAGAGAAGTCACCACTAATACTAGCATTGCAAGGCTTGCTGGATGAGCTACCTGCTCACTGTAAAGTTACTAAAAAACGGCTTGGAAAGGAGTTTTCTCATTTGGTTGTGATTTTTTTTTTTTCCTCCTCTCCCCTCCCCCCCCCCCTCCCCTCCCGCAAGCCTTTTGGATCCCACAGTGTGAGCCTGTGTGTCCATTTGAGAGGAGAGCGGCAGTGCCCACATGAAGTGTTTGCTGTGTGTCTGGTCCATCTCCACATAGGGGCCCTGGTGTGGGCTCTGATGGGACAGGAAGGGTCCCAGGTACCTGTGATCTTGTCACTGCACTGTCCTTTGGGTTTTTTCAGGGAGAGGTTTAAAATCAAAGCTCCTCATAGCACTGTTAATCCCTGTCACCTAGAGGAGTCAGAGGCCACCTGAAGGCATGGTTTAATTGTGATTGAGCCTCTGCCTGTAATAATATTGGCGTGAAGCACCCTTTGCCTTGAAATTTCATTATGAAAAGAGCAGCCAAAGGGTATGAAATGAAGACAGTCTTGTCTTCAGGACACTTCAAGCAGGTGCTTTGAGGTGTGAGCATACTGCATTGTGCACCAGCACCAGGAAAAGCGCCCCTTTTGAGTATGGAGCCAGGGCTGGGTTTGATGCCGTGGGACCTGAGGAGCACGGGACAGCTGAGGCTGGGCAGCCCCTTTTGCTGGGGGAAGAAAACCCTCCGATCCCACAGGCTCAGCTGCTCTCTCTCACCAGCCTCTTTGCTCATCTCACCCTCATTTACTGCACTCAAGTTTTCACTGCTCTTACTTACACATGATGGGTGAACATCTTCCCACTTCCTTAGTAACTGCGCGAACCCTTTTGGGTTTTTGGGTGAGGATGCTGAGAATTTGTGCAGGTCCTCTCCCTGAAAGCTCGCTCCTCCCTGTGAAATCATTTATGCCTGAGGCAGGTGATAATGTTAAATGTTAAAACCTTCATTTGAAAGGTATTTGTGGCTGTTTCAAGAACCTGCCTTGGCTCTCTAGCCGCAGGTCCATTAACCAGTCTGGATTAAACACTTTCCAAATTGATTATTTATTAACCAGGCAAAGGCAGCTGGGATGAGGTGATGTTTTAAGCTGCTGCTCCTTGGGCACAGTATTTTGCCTGCCTTGATTCATGTTCCATGCTGGTGTGGGTACCACAGGGTGTGGGGATGACTTGCCCAGTTGGAGGAGAGGGGGGGGGTCCTTTGGCTCAGCACTGCTCAGATGATGTGGAGGAGGAAAGATGGGATATGGTAGAAGAGAAAGGACTTGGCAGTCTTGGTTTCCAGGCTGGCAAAAAGCTTCAGCCTCTTTCAGTGATGTCCTGTGAGTTTCCTTCTGCCTGCTTTGATGCCCTGCACAGGGTTTGGGTTTGAAGCTGCTGCTGCAAAGTTGAGTCCTGGGTTGAAAACCCTTACTCTCAAACCACTGGTATTCTTGGGTTTGTGGGTATGATGTTTTCTCAAGAGTACTCGAGCAATTTGCAAGCCTGTGCTTGTATTCAAAGCCATGTGTGCTTTTGAAATGTGTCTGCCTGAGAGAGGCCAGGCTGATTCTCCACAGGCACCTTGTTTCTTAGGGAGGAGAGCAGGTATTTTCCTGCCCTGCTCCACAGGTCCCTTTGTAAACTGTGCCTGTTCTGGGGTATAAACGTGCCCTGCTGCAGTGTCAGCTCTGTTCAGTCCTTCCTGTCATGGTGACTGCCCTCCTGGTTCCATTTTACCTACAAGGCCCCTGGGACAGGTGGTGGGTCGTGCTGTTCTCGGGCTGGCAGAGCAGCAGCAAAGCCAGGGCTGCGCACCGCAGCAGATGGTGGTGGTTGGTGTGTAAGTCGTAGTCCTTGCGGGAAGCAGGTCACACCGTCCTGCCATCAGTAAACATGGTTGTATGTCACAGCAATGCCCTTTCAAGGGCCTGCACAGCATTCTGCTCTCATGTGTGCACAGCTGCAACAGGGCTCATCACAGGAACAGGAGCTCCTGGTGCCATGCAGTACTTTGCAGATCAGGTCAGGCATGTGCTGCTCAGCCGAGGCCATGCCAGTCCTGCAGCCCTGTTGTGGCAGAGCTGAGGAGGGTGCTGAAATCCTGGGCACAGAAGAGTTTTGATCCATGGTCTTTACCCTGGCAGTAAGCTATAGCACTGCTGAGGTTTCTCTCTGCAGCAAGGGTTCCATCTTCCAGAGGGGCTCATTTCTCTTTGATTTTCTCAGCTGCTGTGGGAAGTCCCATCTGCTTGCCCTAGCGGTCCATAAATCACTGAACTTTAATCCAATTATCACAAAACTCACTCTTGAAATGCCTGTGTGTGGGGTGGGATGGAGGAACTGCTCAGTATCAGACCAGCCCTCTTGGAGCCTTTCACCAAGAAACAGGAGCTGAGCCAGGTCCAGCCTTTCCTCGGCAGTTGCAGCTGCCCCTGCGGTTTACAGCTGACTTGGATGCTGTTATCTTATGGGCAACATTCCAGGGGGGCTCCCTGTGGATGTCCTGTGGGATGCTGTGGGGGGAGATGCTCAGGCTCAAGCTCAGTCCATCACAGGCACACCAACCCCATGCAGTGACACCCGTATCCAGCAGCAGGTAAGAAACTGCTGATGTCAGCTGTTAAATTTAAGTCACTTAACTGCTTTTTTCTTGGTTTTGTTTTAATTTAGGATGGAGAGGAAGAGTTTAACCGTGCTAAACTGCTGAATATAGGATTTGCAGAGGCTCTGAAAGAGTATGATTATGATTGCTTTGTGTTTAGTGATGTAGACCTCATCCCAATGGATGACAGGAACACCTACAAATGTTACAGCCAGCCACGGCACCTCTCTGTATCCATGGATAAATTCGGATTCCGGTGAGATGCCTTTTGGAAGGGTCTTTCATTCTTCATGTTGCTGTTAGGCTAGCAGGCCAGGCACAGCGTTACACATCCCCACCCTCTGTGAAAGCATGGGAAAATGTCTCTTGCAAAAGCCTGTCTTGGCTTGGTGTTCCTGTAGGGAGTGGGTGGCTGCGAGCAGGATGGGATCGGGTCGGATCAGCTGGAGGGGAGAAAAGGGGGAAATGCAGCTGAGTGGTTTATTAACATTCACAGCTTCTGGAAAGTGAAATGCAGAGCAAGGGAAAACTACGAGCCCATAGTTCTGCAGATGCCTGCCTATCCCTTCTTGTGTTTCAGGCTGGAAGACAGCTAGTGTTTCCACCCAGTCTGAAAAGTGAGACACTCACGCAGCGAGAATTATGTGCAGCTTTAAAAAGACTGCATCAGATGCTATTTTAAGAGCAAAATGAAGTATTTTTGGCTGTTCGGTATTGGGCCACTGAGGGAACTGCCCTAATGTCTGAGAGCAGCACAAACGAAATGCCTTTCAGCATACATTTGCACTCCGCAAGCTGCTGTAGACAAAAATGTGTCTTTTCCTTTCTATGTTTTCTTACTCCAAATCACCCGTGGGGAGTTCAGAAGCTCATCTATAAAGTGAAAACCAGTCGTGGCCCCCTGGTGTCCGGTAGTGCTAAAGATGGTGTTGGCAAGACCCCTGCACATCCCCAATCCAGACCCTACTAGCTCTGCTCAGAGCAGGACAATCACCAGCACCACAGCAGCTGCAGTTTCTTCTTGCAGCTAGGTGAAGCTTAGAGCAGAAATGCAGGCCCTGGGAGTTTCCTCTGCTCGTTGAAGTAGAGGCAAGGTCTGCAGTAGGTCCTGGTGATCCCTGCGTGGGCCCTCTCCTCATGCTGTGGGTCTGAGTTTTGTAAGTCCCCAATCCCTTGGTGAATTATCACCTGTTTTGAGCAGCAGCTAGCTGGCTTTGGGCGTGCAAGGTCACACTGATGGCTTACTTTTGGGCTATGAGCTTTCCTTTGGAGCACTGTGGAGCCCCAGGAGCCGCAGGAGGAGAAGGTTCTGCGGCACCTCCAATGCCTTGCTGCTGCTGGGGCATGCATCTGCCCTTTGGTGAGGCAGTGTGCTTCTCACCAGCCTGTCCTTTGAGGACAGCATACTTCTAAGTGAAAGGCTGTGGCCACTGCCAGTTGCCAGCTGTATTTGGGACTGAGCCCACCAGGTCCTTCTGCCTTGTGGTGGGTGCTGGCTGTTTGCAGGCTGGGGTGAAGGGCTGTGGCAAGCCCTGTTTGGGTGGGCAGGCTGCTTCTCGGCTAGCGCCTCTCCTCCTCTAATGTCCTTTTCTCTCTGCTTTCAGGCTGCCTTACAATCAGTATTTCGGAGGTGTGTCTGCCTTGAGCAAAGAGCAGTTCACAAAGATCAATGGGTTCCCAAACAACTACTGGGGCTGGGGTGGCGAAGATGATGACATTTATAACAGGTAAATAAATACCCTCCTTGGCACCTGGAGTGCTTCCAGTGTGGGGATGAGCACAGACCTGCTGCTCTTACCCGGATAAGGGGGTGCAGGATGTCTTTTCACCCCAATCAGGGGAGCCTCCCCTCTGGGTGAGGGAAAGAGGTGGCTCAGTGAAAGCATGCTCTTCCTGCTGGGTGCTGGCACCCCATTTTGCAGCTCCCAAGGTGGGTCCAGGTGACAGACATCCCACCCCTGCCCCACACACACGTCACGCATTCACCACACAGCTTTGGAAGCATCCACACCAATGCACAGGTTGGAGCAGCATGCTTATGGGTCTCTCAGCACTGGCTGAAGAAAGGGGATTTGGGGCATGATGAAAGGAGAAGACTTTCACCCAGTGCAGACCAAGGCTTGCCTGGGTCTGCAGCCTGGTGTCGGATCCCTTTGTTCCCAGGAGAGCTTTGTTTGTTGGGCTGTAAGCAGCTCTAAAGAACACCATGAGCTGTTGCTTCCTGCCCGGAAGGAAACCAGGCAAGGCTCAGAACTGCAAGAGAGGAGGAAGGTGTTTGCATGGGGCAGGCTGGGACCACCCCTGCCTGAAGACCAGGGCAGAAGGTGGACATGGCATCATGCTACCTCATGGATGTGAGTCCCTAGGGCAGTCACTGGGAGTGAGAAGTCATTGAGGGAGCAGATTTGGGAAGCCGTCTTCATGTTTCTCAATGAAAAAAACACTGCATGGTCTTTTCTCAGGGCTTTCCAAGCTTTTCTGGAGTTCCAGAAGGGTCTTCCTAAAAATGCTTTTACCTTCCTGAGGTTCAGCACTTCTGTTTGATAAACCAAGCGAGAGACAACTTTTCAGTGGTGCAGGGCATTCAGAGGAGGGTGGTGATCCTCTCTTTTCGGGACACTATTTTTGAGCAGCAGAGGATGCTATGTAGAAATGAAAACAGAGACACAAAGATGAAGGATCACAGAATGGTTTGGGTTGGAAGGGACCTTAAAGCTCACCCAGTTTCAACCCCCTGCCACAGGCAGGGACACCTTCCACTACACCAGATTGCTCCAAGACCCATCCAGCCTGATCTTCAACACTGCCAGGGATGGGGCAGCCACAGCTTCTCTGGGCAACCTGTGCCTGTGCCTCCCCACCCTCAGGGTGAAGAAACCAGGTACTTCTCTAGCATTGGTGGGCATGAACTGCAGGTGCCTTGCGGAGAGCGTGCAAACAAAGGCAGGCTGTCACTTGCCCAGTGGGTCCCAGCTAGAACCACTGTGGCTCTGACCGTGTGTTCCCCCTCATTCTCCTTCACCACCATTCACTTCTGTTTTCACCAGCACTGCAGTTTTAACATCCCAAATGAATGCTCTTTTGGCTCCTTTCCAGATAGGTTAAAAACTATGTGCCTCCCATACGCATTCCAGCCTTCAGCCTGGAAAAAGATTAACGTGGCCAAAGGCCACAAATGGTGTAGGTCAGCATGCAGTGAATTAGGAGCTCCTTGGTGTTTGCAGGGGGACATCTCTTTTCCTCATGATGATGTGCCTGTGTGGAAAGGGTCTGTCTTTCCCCTGTCTTTCAGCATTGGCAATCCTGCAAAAGGACTAGCAACATCCTTAGAAAAAAAATGCAACCCCCCGTGGTGGTTTATGGAAGAAGTGGGAGAGCATCCCACATCTGTTGCTTGTCACAGGTGGTTAATACGCTTGATTTTTACAGGCTGGTGTTCAAAGGTATGGGGATATCGCGTCCAGATGCTGTCACTGGGAAGTGCAGAATGATTCGGCATTCCCGGGATAGGAAGAACGAACCCAACCCTGAGAGGTGCGTGTCCCTGTCCCGTCCCATAGCCAGTTCAAAAGGTGCCTCCCACCCTTGTTGCTCCAGCTGCTTGGCTTCCTCTTTGCCAGGCAAAAAGCCTCATCACGGAAAGCCTGCCGCCATCCGCTCCCTTGCTGACCTTTCTGTGAGCTGCCCCCTTGCTCTCCTCACTTTACTACATTACTACAGACCTTTTACCCAATATTTCTTCTTTTTTTTTCCTTAAATGCAGCAAATTACTCTCCAAGTAATTGTTTCCAGCTTGTCTTTGGCATATAAAACCTGAGCTCCATTGCAGAGCTGGAAAAGGACCTGTGTGATTTAAAAGCTTGTCTGCTTTTTCCCGGCTAAAATTTTATCCCCTAGAGATGCCTTTGCACACTGCTCAGGCTGGCCAAATCTGGGAGTTTATGGGACCCGTACTAATAATATTCAGGTTGTACTTAAAACACGAGAGATGCTGCCCGAGAGGCTATAGAAATGTCCAGAATTCAGTAGTTTAAATGTTTTTTGTCTTTTTCTTTCTTTGTTTCTCCCACCCCTTCCTTGTTTGGATTTTCCCCACCACCTTCTGCAGGTTCGACCGAATTGCTCACACAAGGGAGACAATGAGCTCTGACGGCTTAAACACCCTATCCTACAAGGTCTTAAGAACTGACAAGTACCCTCTGTATACAAGGATCACAGTGGATATTGGCTCACCAAATAGCTAACATCACAGACAGGAGAGAGACCTTGCCTGTGTGGACCAGGACATCTGGCCTCTCTGATGCTTTATATCTGCTGGGTTTCTAACAGTTGCAATGAACAGCAACAACAACAAAAGGCCTCTTTTGGCATGCCAAAGTGCTTTTATTGTTTTTTTTTTTAAATTCCAAACTTGACTTTACACAACTTTCTAGCTCTCCGTTGTTTTGTAAGTCCAGGAGCTGTATATAGGAGTTGTAAATACTTACTTTGCCAGAAAACGTTGAATCTGATCTGTTTGCTGCAGTGCTCCCCATGTTGAGCTAATTACTGGACCCAAATTGTACTGATTACAACTGTGATGCATCAGCAATTACTGCCCATGACATTCGGTATTTTAAATGAGGTTGTTGAAAACATTCCTTTTAATTCAATCCTGGTTTTATTTTATGAAGGACTGTAAAATGCTGCTAAAATTGTTCAAGTTTACGCTTTGCATTAGATTTGGTTCGGGTTTTTTTTTTTGTTTTTTAACGGGGACATCACCATATATTTTTCCCTTATAGTGACCAAAACAAACATCTCTGAGTGCAGAGCAAGTGTTGAGCAACCTGAATTCACTGAATGCCATTTCTTTTAGCCTCAAAGGAGGCTTTGAATGACTTGAACTGGAGTTTGCCAGTGAGCTCTCCGCATAGGGTAGGAGCTACACAGATGTCATCTGCAAAAAACACTGGCTTCAGACAACCTTGCTTCTGGATGTCACACTGAGTTTGTGCCTCACCACAACATCACCTGAGGTCTTTTGGGGAGGGGTGGGGGAGGGTGGTTGGGTTTTTTTCCCCTGGAAATAAAGATGGGTTAATTGGATTGTGCAAAGAAATTCTGGCCTTAAAATCTGCTGACACATGTTAACAGCGGTAAAAGGTTACCATTTAAACATTGTCTAAAATGAGGTTTTTTTCTTACAAGGTCATGCATAAAACTTGAATTCACTTATTACTCTTGTTGTTGTAACAGTTTAATAACTTTTAAAAGTTTTTAAAAGTAATTTGTATATCATAAGCAATATATTTAATACCAGATTAAACTAGGGTGCAGCATAATAGGGTATGATTCAAGGCCTCTTTTATCTTCAGATGAGTAGGTTCTTTATGTGCGTCATTATTATAAGACATGTATTATATTTGCTCTGTGTATTTGTCCATAAAACCTCCTGCGGTGCTGAGATACTTGCATCAGGGCTGACATCCAATTGGTCTTTCTTTGCCTTAAGCCTGTTGCAATGTGTGTCCTCTACCAGGAAACTCCTTTCTGACTTTCTCAGGCTCTGAGTCTCACGCACGCTTGAAATACTGTTTTTTGTCAGATACCCTGCTTTTCCTTCCCGTGACCGTGTGAAAGCCTCAAGCGCTGACACCCAGGGAGCCGGTTTCAGTGATTTAAAGCTCTCAGCCAGAACCAAGAACTGAATTCCTTCTGGCGAGTATGCTGCCAGCAGCTCTGACCACAGCAATTTGCACTTCCTTGGCCCGTGCTGAAGGCTGTTAAAATCAGGGACACTCATTGTTGGATTGGGGATCATCTTCAGCGCTGCCTTTTTTTTTTTTTTCTGTTTTTGTGGCTTTGATTGGATTTTTGTTGAGACCCGAAGGTTTTGCTGAACCCTGCGCTGCAGGGGTGGGATCCTGCAGGGGACAGGGGACACTGTGTTTCTCATTAGGCTCATTGTATACACGGAGACTTCAATTACTAGGGAGACACCCACTGCCTTTTCAGTCTTGCTTTGAAAAGTTGTTCACTCCCTTTGCTTAGAAGCTGTTGCTGTCCAGACGTGCTGCTTCAGTCATGCTGGGAGCTGAGCAAAGGTGGGCTTGCATGGAGCAGGAGCAAAGCACAAGGAAAGCATATACCATACAGAGCTGCTCACTGGTGTTTATCATTGCATGAAAAACCTGACTGTGCTTTGGCAGGTCAGGCTCCAGTTCTTGCAGGTACAGGGGAGTACAGGAAGAGAATGTGTGGCAGAAGTCAGGTCAAAAGTCTACCTGTAAAACAGTGGTATGGATGTAGTCTGAACCAGTAATGGAGACACAGATGGGGACTTCAGGTTTTATTGGTTCAAAGGTGCCTTAGAAGCGGGGCCCTGCTCCCACAGGTGGCACATCAGCACCAAAACTCATGGAGGCTGGCTGAAAATGTCAGGTCTTGGCAGAGAGCACCTCAGGTTTGCGCTGAGCCCTTTGCAAGTTGAGCAGTTGGGACCTTCGGCTGTAGTGGTGTCTGTCTGTAACAGGCTATGCAAAGGGGCTGCCTGTTGTAACTGAGTGGTTGGTTTGGGTTTTTTTTTCCTTGCCTTGGGATTCTCTGAAGATTAGAGAAGAGTATAACAACTCATTCCGCTGTTTGCTGAAATCATTGGATATTGTGGTGGTGGTCTGAGCACTTGTTTCTGGATGTTGCAATCAAAGGTGTCTACACATGAGTCTTGAAAGGGGGGAGAAATGGAAACTGGAAAACCAGGAAATGTGAAAACCATTTTCAGCAGAGAGGCACTAGCGAGTGAAGAAACTTGCTTAGTTTCTCTTCTGCTGCTCAAGCTGCAAGCCATATAAAAGCAGAAGCTGCCTTTTGTTACTCATTTCACCTTTTGGTGCTGACCCGTGATTTCCAGATACCCCCATGTAAACTATATCAAACTCGTGAAACACTCTTGACTCAATCTGCCCATGAAATTTCTCTCACTGGGATTTTCAGGGGCCTTTCCTACAAACCCTCATGTTGACACAAGTGAATTCTGGCCATAGCCTGTGGTGGGTGGTGGTTTTTCCTCTCTCATACTAGTAACAGCACTCAAAGTGATACTGTGTGTAATGGCTGAAACCCAGAGCAAACAGCTGCAAAGGAAATGGTAATGCTTGGTTTCTTTGGGATGACTGTTGGGATGAAAGAGAGTCCTGGAATGCAGCTTTTCCCTGGGATGTTACTTGTCTACTGGACTGCTTATGGGTTCCCTGTAGATGGTTTTGCTTTTGCATTTTATCATTTCTGCATCAAGGGATGTATAATCCGATGTTCTTACTTTGCTATTCTTGTCAAATAAAGTATTTTCACTTATGCTGTCTGCCTGCATTGCTCTGAATTACCCCTCTGGCTGGGTGGGAGTCTGGTTGATGGGGTGGACTGGGCCATGTCTTAGCTTCCTTGCAGTAACTTCCATAGGTTGAGAGGGACCTCAAGGATGATCTGGTCCAACCTTTCTAGGCAAAGCATGACCTAGATGAGATGTCCCAGCACCCTGTCCAGAGTGTCCAATCTTTTAAGCTCTCTCTAGCTTTCCGCCCCTCTGGCTGTCCCACTGAGTGAATTTCTGCACTGCAATGTTTTTACTGGCGTTAGAAAAACGGGGATCCCCACTTGACGCCAGAAAACCGTAGCATAAGCCATTTACCAGTGGGATGGGGGACAGCACACAAACCCCTGCTGAAACCAGGCAGGGGATACAAGCTCTAACCCAGGCTGTCTGTTGGCTGCTTGGGGGAAACAGGCCACTGCTTGCTCCCCCGGTGCTTGTGGGTTTGGTCTGAGTGTGGAAATGCAGAAGTCATTCCTGGGAAACTGATGCAAAAACATTTGCCTGTGTTCCTTGGCACTTTCTCATGAACACAGTTTCCATGGAAGAGATTCTTCTGGCTGCAAGGCAGTGGCTAAGGCTAAGCGGCTAGCGGGAGTGCTCAGCAGGGAGAGATGAGCTTGCTCCCAGCTGGGGCACAGTGGGCAGAACATCCCCAAGCCTCTCAGTTGCTTGGAGGTAATGATACTGACAGAGGCAGGCTACTGGCCTCTGCCTGTGTCATCCCCCCAGGGCTGGGAATGGGGACACTGGGCACAGTGCAGGAGCATCACTGAAGTTGCTATCAAACCAGGATGCAGTAGAGGGCTGGGACAGGGATGCAGTGGGGCAAGGTTGCTAGGCCCTGTGGCATCTTTCATTGGCTTTTGGACCCTGAAAGGCATTGCATGGGAATTGTGGCCATTTGATTATCACGTTTCAAGGTTTGATATCCATGGACCAGAAACGTGGTCCAATGGGAAATTTCCACTTTCTCATGCTTCTGTCCCCAGACTATTCCATTCCTGCCCATTTCTGCTCAGGTGGGTGAGGATCAGGCAGGACTTGCACAGCTCAGTGGCTGGAGGAAACCCTGTGTGGAAATCTTGTCCCTTGCTGAAAGCAGCAGGTGGGAAGTGTCGCCCTTCTCCCCACTGGTTACCAAGGCTTCCCTGGACCAGATCAGTACGTGCCTTGTAAAGGATTCCTTGACTCCTTTGCTGTGAGACCATACTTACTCCAGCAGGACTTCCTTTCCCACCTCCGGCTCCACGTGCCTGCCAGCAGTGAGGATGGAGCAGAGGTCTCTGACATTTATCCCATGCGTTTAACCTGCCACACCTTCCTGTTCTGCGGCCCATGGGGAAGAAAATTCCCAGTAAAAGTGAAGCTGTTGTTAGAAGGAGGAAAAGGGCTAAGCTGGAGTTTGCTGACTCCTTTCACCCCCTTGGAGCAAGCCTGAAGTGGGTGTGCTTGCCCTCTGCTCTCATTCTGTCTTAGCACAGCAGTGGTGACACTGGATCTGTTCTTATTTGCCTATGTCCCATTTACAGAATGTCTGTGCACACAAGCATGAGACCTGTTTTCTGTCTACGTAAGGCCACAGCCCCACTACCAGAGCCTGTTTTTCTTTCCCATCCCCGGCTCTCAATATTACTACCAGCAACGCAGATGAGCACAGAGACAAGATCTCTGCAGAGTCAGAGGTAGCTGACCCCTCAAAGGCTGCACTAGATCTTGCAGTAGCGGGGAAGACAAGGGGCTGGGGATTGGTCCAAAGCCTGGACCTGTGACTCTTTCTGGTTACCTTCCTGCCCCTCACTTGCTCAAAAATGATCTCCAAGAGGTCTTGCTTCATGTTTTTTACAATGAGAGAGCTTACAGGCTGATGCTTCCCACATCAAGCAAGGTCTGCTACATTGTTTAGCTGTCTATGGTTTTTCCCCTTCCTTACATGCATCTTTTGTTGCATTGTAGTGCAAGAAGCTCCCTTTTTAGTCAAGCAGGACTTCCACTGGAATTCCTGTCTTCCTGCAGAAGGGAAGGGTTGCGATATTCAGAATGGGCACTGTGAAAAAAACCCTCCTCAGGCGGACGGTGCAGCCCTGGGACAGCATCCCAGCATGGTGGACATCTCCATCCCTGGGAGGTTTCAAGGGTTAGTCAGCATTTCCCGAGATGTGTGGCCAACACAGCGACAAACCGGACCCTGCAAGCACCAAGGTGGAGCCAGTGGAAAAGCAGGAGACTGCAGCCCGTCTGCAAAAGGACACTGCAGGAGACAGGGACAAGGGTGATGCCAGCAAGCCTGAAGAAGCCTGCATGGCACTGCCAGGGGAAAAGCATGGAGCCAGATGATTGCCTCTGCTTTCCAAACCCACTTTACACTGTGTTTCCAAAGCCAAACCTCTGTGTGGTATTTACCACTGTGAACATCCTCCCAGTTGCAAGAGAGAAAGGGAAGAGTCGGGAAGTTTTCCATGCTTGAGCCTAACTCATCCAGAGGTGGCAAAGGGACACTGAGCCCATGTCTGTTGCCCATTTCTTCCAGGCACCTGCAGATGTGCAATAAAAGCTCACTTTCTGATGTTTTTTTTACACCCTCCTGAGAGGGAGAGAAAGAGCTTGGTCAAGAAACGCAGAACGTTGTCAGACTCCCAGGTGAAACACACACAGGCTGAAGTCATACCCCCAGCAGCAACCCCACCTGTCAGTGCCCCGGTTTTCTTTCCCCAAACCACCAAAAAATCTCATCTGAAAGGAAAAATGGGAAAAAACATTGTCATCACCATACCTCTTTCACATGGGATGTAGTGACTGCTCTAATGACTGAGGACTGATGAGGTCTCATAGGGAGGGCACGGCTGACAACCTGATGAGGTCTCACTGCAGGGCTGAGGAAGGGGATCACAGCATCACTCTAGGGCAGGATATGCTCCAGCATATCCTGGGAGGAAATGTCTTTACAGCATAACAATTATACTCCCCATATCCAGAAATACTTTCAGAGGTACTTGAGCCCAACGAAGAGCATGATGTGCCAGGGAAGAGACTAGCACTGGAGAATATTAGCTTCAAAGGGAAAAGAGGTTATATTTCTGCTGCTGGTCGAGCTCCTTTGCCTTCCTGACCAACGCAACCAGGGCAGATGTGTTCTTACAGAGGAGGCAGCACTAAGCTCAGCTCAGCGAAGGCACTGGGTTCCGCATGCAGTTCATTCATTCACTCACTAAGCATCAGTGCCTGGGGACATGCTTGAGACAAGGCAGTGCCAAGGCTGTGTGGGATCATCAGTGGCAGAGGTGAGATAGATGAAGCATGGAGGTGAAACAAGTCCACAGGTGCAGTTGCTCTCTCAGATTGCCTGCTTTGATAGTTTCAGGCAGAAAACACTGACCGGTGCCTATGTCTGTACAGCTCACTTTTCCTCCAGCTGCCAAAAGTTTGCACCACATGTTTTCTAGGTCTGAGCAGTCTTCCAAAGCTTGGTCTGAGCAGAAGTCCTACTACAGAGCACAGAGCTGAGGGATGGGTTGGGTGTCTCTGGAGCAATAGGATGGGGAAGACTACAGCTTACACTTCACCTGGGCAAACCCCTGGCTGACTGAGGGATTGAATGAGACCTTCCAGAGACCCTTTCCTGCCTAAATCACTCTAATCCACTATCATCCCTTTACAAATCACAGCTGCTGTGATTTGGTTACCTCTACATCCCACGAACATTGTGGTACTTCTCGCCAGGAACTCTATAGACACAAGGACCCTGCATGCCTCATTGATGTGATGAAATTCATCTAGACACCATGTGGAACATGGGTGGAAATAGGGTTTCCTTGGGGAGGTTCACCTGGCAGCCTTAAAGAGCTGTGATCTCACTGAAGTTAAAATTTCCGGTGGACAAGAAGCCAGGTGATTGCAGAGGTGATGTAAAATCGTCAAGGGTACAAATCCCTAACACATAAAGGGCAGCTGAACATCCGAGTTGGTGGTGGCACCTGCAAACTGCAGTTGTACCCAGCTAAGGCAGCACTCTGCCTGCAAGTTTGCTCTCTGCAAAATTAGCTGCTTTGAAAATCAGTGTGTCTAAAACACTGCCACTGGCCTGCTTTTGAAGCATTGTTCTAAGGACTGCCCTGTCCCACAGGTGCTAGATGGTAATACTGCCCAAAACTGTGATCTCCAATCGCAATTGAGTTGATACATCGTAAAGCTTCATTGAAGACTGGAGCATTAGACAGGAGAAATGTGCACAGAGCCCCATGCTCAGATACACTCATAGCACCACGCACTAGCCTGGGTGACACTGGCGACTCAAAAGGGGTTTGTCAGGGTTTGCAGCCAGGCAGAGTGAGAATCTCCAACGTCGGAAATGTTCAAATGCACCCTGGACATGGTACTGGCTCTAGGCAGCCATGCTTGGGCAGAGGGGATGGAGAGGATTGTGTGCAAAGGTCCCTTCCAACCTCAACTGCTCTGTGGCTGCGTGTGGTCCCCAGGAGAGAAAGACTGCACGGAGCAGGGACACTCAACAGCCCCACATTGGTCCTGCAGCAGTGACTGTGGGGACAAGAACCCACAGATACACACCATCTTCAGCATCCAAGCACTCCTTCGAGGGGTCTGAGTTCCTAGACAGCTCTCATCCCCCATCCTCTTCCTGCACTGCACTGATGGTTGTTGCTTTCCCAGGGAGCAGCAGGTGCCTTATCCTGTTGCTCAGATGTTTCTCAGGGCTCAGCTGCTGCTGCTGCTGCTGCTGCTTTAATTTGGTACACTTAACACAGGCTTTTCCCAGCTTTTGAGCCTGCGCAACTGATCTACCACCAGAGAGCTATTTATAGTCCTGGTGCCTCTGCGTGTGACCTGTTCCAAAACTCTCAAGCCCTCTACAGCTATTGCACTTACATCACACATTAATAACAAGAGACAGCTGGTACTGTGGGCCAGTTCACACACCAGACTCGTGGCAAGCTGACAACAGAGAGGACAGGTCAGGATGGGGTTTTAGGACAGGCTGCTGCCAGCAGTGGCAGTGTCCTTTTGGGGTAAGCCCTGGCCCACAGCAGCAATAGAAAAGCAAACCAGAAGTGTCAGAGCACCACGAAAATGCTGGCAAAAGGTCATCCTGCAACAATGCATCAGAGCTCACTGTGGGGCACAATGGGAAGGAGGACTATTTTGAAGCTAAGCCAGTTTCCTCACTGCCACCCCCGACACCCCTTTAATCATAGGGATGTCCAAGATGGGGGCATCTGAGTTGTCTGTCCACGATGGAAGCACCAAAATGAAAGAAGTCTGCCCAGGGACACTTAATGGTGATGCAGAGTAAAAGGCACACTTGTAACTGAGGTTTTACCATGGCTCCTCCTTTGCTGTCTCAGGAGCTGCACGCTCCTCCTGAGTTCTGCCATTTTGTACCCCTTAGGAGCTGACGGTGATTGTGGTCTCCTGTCTCTTCACATCCCCTCTGGGAACTATTAAGATGCACTCATCGCTTTCTGTCTCCTTAATGTCTCCTTCCCTTTTCCCTGTTTTCCAAACACTTTTTTTAATGGCTGCAGGATAGCCTGCCTAAGGCTCTCACATACTTAAAACCATTCCTTCTCTGGGGTGGTGTGGAAAGCACTAATCATCTAATGCTTGGCTGCCAGGCCTGTGGCCACTCCTGCCACTTATTCCTGCAGGTGCTCCGGTACCCACACAGACTCCATCCACAGCAGTCAATGTATTCACTGCAGCTCCTTTGCAGGAAAAGAAAACCAGCACAGTATTTCCATGACAATAGAAGTTAGGGCAAGAGAACAGCTGGCCACTTATTGAACATCGGGATAGCTGGAAACTGCTATTGGAATTGGCCCCGAGTCACAGTCACAGCATTGTCAAACAAACTTGTTTTCTCCTATTTTTCCTGCTTCAAACAAATGCGGCTCAGAATTATTGTTCAAACCCCATAAAGGGCATGGTTTTTCTGTTACATAACAGGATTTCCTCAGAGCATTTTTTACTTTATATCACCTGATGCTTTGCCAAGCACCCAGGCCTTATGCAAAAGAAACAATGCTTAAAAAGTAGTTCAGCGACATTTCAGAGAGTAGCTGTTATAAGACCTTTATTAAGTTTGCAGATGGCAGGAACATGGTGGCATAGCAAATAATGGCTGTCTGCTGCAGAAGGCTCTGGGTCTAAATAAATCATTATAGTCTGGTGAAATTAATAAATGAATTACTGAAATGCAACTACAGGCTAGTAATGCCAGATGTGACATCTGCCCTGCAAAGCAAGGTTGCAGAGACTAAAATGTATCTGTGAATAACACTACGAGCAATTTGTGCTGCAGTTAAGAGGGATAATGCAACCCCCAGCTGTAAGCAAGTGGGGTTACAGCATTAGAAACAGAGGGATCTTGCTTCTGTGCATAGCCCTGGTAGAAAAAGCACTCAGTTGCTGCCAGTATTTCCCAAGAAACAATTAAATCTACATATTCAAAGAGGTTGCAGAGATGAGCAAGGAGTGCTACAGCAGGAAGATTACCTTGTGCCACACATCTGGGAGGGAGAAAGTGTCTCTGAGCCCTCTTGAATGTTACAGTGCAGCAAAAGGGAAGGCTCTGAGGATTCCCTCTGACCTTCAGTCTTTCCATCAATAAGGTCTCTGCTTTGCTCCTTTTTTCCCCCGGCACTAGGTACATCTCTGGGGAGGAGGCATTGACAATTCTGCAGATACCTTCTGCGGCTCTGTGTTGCAACAGGGACTATAAACCAAGGCTTAGGCTGCAGAGTTAGTTCTCTGCAGGGGTCAGGAAGAATATCCCCTCTTTACCATTTATTTGCCCGGCATTTTCTGTTTTAGATCCTGATGGCTGTTTTACTAGAGAGGAAAGTGCTGAGCAGGTTTGGCACAGCAGTGAGTTAAAATAAACTACGTTTGTAGGATGCTTGAATGGCACAGGGTGGACAAGCAAACCTGAGCACACCTGCGAGCTCGGATAGACCTGCACAACTGAAGGCTTTTCTCTGGGTGAACAACTTCACCTTGAAGGGCTGAAATCTTTAATTCCTCATCTTTCCACATCTCAACGCTCAGGGAATCCCTTTTGTTTCTCGGTGCACAGCATGACTCGAGTGCGTTAGGAACAGCCAGCGGGATACCTTGCATCCACCTGCCTAAGCACTGTCTGTTGACCTTTCCTTCTGCAGGATGTCCAGCCAGGAGGCCTGTTTTCTCTTACCATTTATTTGCCAAGCCACAGATGTGCACAGTCCTGGGAGAGCAGCCTCAGCTCTGCCAAATTCCTTATTGCCCGACAGCAAGAGAATAGCCTCTCTGCTGAGACAAGGAGGCACAAAAATACATAATGTAATCAGCTCTAAGTAATGTTAAGTTTGATGGCTTTGTAATGGAAAATAACTGCGGTGCTTGAAGGTAGTTGACATAATTTCAGGCCCTCAGGACCTCAGTACAAAAGGTGTGAGAAAAGCAGAATAGAAGGACAGGACCTGGGGATGGGGAGTATCTGGGACTAGCAGATGTCCAGGGTGGGCACAGATAAACTAACTGATAAGTAAAGGACAGGATGATTGCTATGCTTGGGGTGTTAATAAACCCATTAAGCTGGTGTAAGCATCTACTAGGGAGTAACCCGGACTAGCAGATGCCCAGGATAGGAGCAGTTAAACTAACTGATAAGTAGAAGGCCAGGATGATTGCTATGTCTGTAATGTTAATTAAGCTGGTTATGAAGATTGTTGGGAAAAGCAAACGACCCTTAAAGACCACCATCACATTTCTGTATGCATGCCCGAAACTTTCTGGAAAACGATGTAATATGCTCAATGACCACATAAGGATGGCCTGCATGGCGATACGGGGACACGCGTTAGGAGGAGCTATACCCCGTGTCTCCCGGCGCCGCAATAAAGAATACCTGTTTGTCAACTTGAAACTGCTGGCGAGTTTGTTCCTGGAGTTTTCTCCGAACCACTGCAAGGTGCGAAAGCCTCAGCATGGTGTCAACGGAAGTGGAAGCAGGCACCTGGTTTTAGTAGTCAAGTTCCCCCTGCACTTCCAGCCAAGAGCAATGCAGCTTTTCCTCTCTCCTGGGGATTAGAGGACTAGACCCCGGACCTCGGATGTCGTTTGCCAGGAGAACATTTATACAAGGGCTTCAGCAGCCTGCCAGAGGAGGGCCACGCAGCCAGACAGATGTTAAACAGAGCTGGTCCCCAAGGGGAGCAGTGGCGAGGACAGGGGAATCTTGGCAGCCGAGTGCAGCACAGCCCAGGACAAGGAGGAAAGCAGATAAGCCCCCAGATTCCCCCTGGGAGGATGGGACAGGACAACTGCATGGCTGTGAGGAGATGCACATGTGGTATAGTGAAACTGTTCCATCCCTGGCAGTGTTCAAGGGCAGGTTGGACAGAGCCTTGGGTGGCATGGTCTAAGGTGAGGCAATGCTGCCCATGGCAGGGGGGTTGGAACTGGGTGATCTTAAGGTCCTTTCCAACCCAAACCATTCTGTGATTCTATGGAACAGTGAGACGGAAGCCTGGTGGACAGTAGCCGAGAAGAGGAGCTGGCGTGGCTCATACGCAGAGGGGAGCAGAGGCAGATGCTACCCCACTGCCCCAGCCTCACTGGTGTATTCCTCCTTTCCCTGCTTCTGTCCCAGAGCTGCCACCCCAGCCCACACCAGCAGAGATGATGTTAGCGCAGCACGGGCTGCCCGGGGTTGGGAAAGGCAGGTTGCAGAGTCCCATCTGAAACCAGCCGGAGCCTTAGGAGGCTGCTCAGCATAATTGTCGAGTCGACTGTCTTCTTCTTATCTCTGTTGTGATTATTTCCTCCCCCCTCCCCTCACTGCATTCCTGGAGTAGCAACATTCATTTTGGAAATTCCTCTCCTGAATGGTTTCAGGATAAGAAACTGGGAGGATGCAGGAGCAGGTTGCCCCAGTCCTGTATGGCAGGCTGCCCGTGTTTACCCATGTTGCACCCAATGGGGTGGCTGGAGGAAGCAACACCCCAGTCCCCCTGCTGCTAAGCATTTGGCTGATGTTGTCCCATCACTTACAGTCCCTCTGTGGTTCAGCAGTTTGCTGCACAGAGGTGGTGGCACAGAACAGCAGTGTACTCTTTCCAGCCCTGCTGCTCCAAATCCTAACCCCTGCCTGCCCTGGCTTCAGGACTGTGCAAGGCAAAGGAGAAAGCGCTTCCTGTGGCAGAAGGACTGCAGCTCAGCAGCAGGGAGCTGACAGCAGTGCTGCCAAGCCCTTTGGTATGATTTGCTCCCTTTGGTGGCCACCATACTCCATTTTGTGTTATTGCCCACTAAGACGTTCACAGTTGTGCTGGCTGAAGGAAGCCATGCACAGGATAGATCCATGACACAGCATATTCAAAACACCTCCCTGCCTCTGTAGGTGGAAGGAGCGACATACGGGTCTGACACAATGCACATGCAGTGAGTGCATACCTCTTGCTGTCAGGGACCATGCAGGTGTCTGGATGCCAGTCAGCCTGGAGACACTGTTGTGGGGACCCCCAAAATCTGCCTGCCACAAAGCTGTGTTGCATCCAGCAGTTTGTGGGCTTTTTCCTCAGACACTGAAGCACTTCATCTATTTACAGTGAGAGAGCATGTTCTTTGAACTGCAGACTGACCCCATCAGGTGAGCAAGAGACGGGAAACAGCCTGCAGGATGTACAAAAAGCTGGGAAGCATGGGGAGCGATCAGAGGCTGAAAGCCCATGGGCATGCCCACACCCTCACCTGCCCGAATACTGCATTGTGCTGTGGGTCCTCACAATGTCTGGAACAACGTCTATATGTATCTTACCTTGGATGTACTATACCTGGCAAAGCATCACCCTGAGGATCATGTACGGCTCTGTTCATGTATGCGTTTCTGCAAGGTTAGAGTATTCTAAAAGGCAGCAGAGACATCTTGGACTGAACCACAGAACAGAGAATAAGGCAGCTGGGCTAGGGAGCTGCCATTTTTCATGGCTCCAGTCAAATCAGGGTAGTTGTGGAGTGTCAGACCCTCCCACAGGGAGCAGTCCTGTGGGTCAGTGCACAGAAGAGAAACAACACCCTGCACACCACCAAAATCCTATGGCAGAAAAATGCTGAATTGCAACATTTTTTGGGAGACCTCCAGGAAATAAATTAACCTCGCTTCACTGCAGACACAGATATTTACATACATATTGCAACACAGCTGATGAGTCCTGTAAGCTGCGGCTGTACTGTGGAGAGGAGCTCCAGCTGTTGTGGCCCCAAAGGTAGGCTCTGCTGATGTTTGGGCAGATGGGGCCAGGAGACTGCTTGCAGGTGACAGGAGGTCAATGCAACTTGGCCACAGCTTTGGATGAGGAGAAGTGTGAAACCAGCAGGTTGAGGCCAAGGGCCCCTTAGAAGCAAGGTGTTCATAGCCAAGAAGGGTGGCAGGGCATGGCGGCAGCAGTGTCTTGGGGGACGGATGCTGGACAGGTTTTTCCGCCCTGTGCTTTATTCAGGTTAGCAGTTCTGCATTGCACCCAGACACAGCACACCACCTTTCTCAGAGCAGTTTCATGTTTCAAGCACATCTTGCTCCCACCACACCAGTATTTACACAGGACTTGCTGATCTCGAAACAGTGCACTTTAAGGAACACTGGGGGACTTCCCCACACCCTCACAGTGCCACTTGTCACCCAGACCTGCTGCCCAGGGTAAAGACAATGAACCTGTAACGTGAATCTGTTCACACAGTCTGTGAGTGGGGACTGAGTAACATGTAAGTCTGAAGCCCACCTTGAATGCTAAAGAGGTTGACAGTGCTTGCATGACTGATGGGATTGTGCCTTTTCCTGGCTCACAGAGGGGCAATAGACTCTCCATTTCTTACTGGCTTGGCTTTGGCTCCTTGCACATCCTGAGGAGACACTCCAAATCTCTTCTGGCACCCAAACCCTGCACCTTGACTACTGAGGGGACTTGCTGGGTGCACAGCCTGGGCAGACAGGCTTGGTGCCTGCTGGGTGAAGTCCTCACCTAGTCTGTCTCCTGACCCTCCTCTCCTGGTCCCTCATTATAAGCAGATGCTCACACGGCAGGGCTGCATGGTACACTGCCTGGAAGCTTTTATGCCCTCTGTCTCCCACAGATGCAGAAGATAAGAGTTTGGATTGCTGCTGCTAACAGTAATTAACAGCTCCATGCTCTGTGTAGGGCCTCATCTGCAGTGGGTCGCATAGAAAGCACACAGTGGTGTTTGCTAGTGCTTCACGCTGGTGGCGCCTTCCCTCAAGCTGCAGCTGCAAAGACAAAGACAGTTACCACTGTGCCTAAGGAAGGACCATGTTTCATCCCTCTTGTTGCTCTCACAGTCAGGTCTGAGCCAGCGGGTTGCACACTGGCACAATCAGGTCTGGACACAGCAGGTTGCACACTGGCACAGCCCTCGCCAGCTCATGGTAAGAGCACCAGCAGTTACACTGGGAGGAAGTTAAGGGTAGTTTCTTGCTATGCAGAGCACTGTCCTTGAGGTGGGCAGGGACAAGCCCCATTCAGCAAAGGGATTCCCACATTTAACTGTCAGGAAAACCAGTCTGATCCTCCCTTTGAGGTTTCCCCTGCTCTCGGGGTAGCACTCCCCTCCCTGCGATCCTCCAAGTGTGCCATGCCACAGGCCCCTGCGGCATGGAGATGCTGACTCACGCCCGCAGGTTGCCATGGAAACGGCAGTCCTCATTCATAAAATGATGTCATCATTCTGTCTGGAAACCCACTGCTGCCAGACGCAGAAAAAGCCACCCATAGGCTGAGAGCCGCCTGGCCAGCATGGCTCCAACCGGCCACACTCCCAGCTTCAGGAAACACTTCATTTCCCTGTGCTGGATCCAGCCCACCACAGGCTCAGGGAATGGCTTTCCTTGCTGCTTCCCCATGCAGTTAGACAGCACGTAGCTGCCTCCCCTCCCCCAAAAAACCCTTTCCAATGGGCGCATATCTCACTGCACTCCCTGTGTGCCCAAGGAGGAGTATGTGCATGGGAATGATACTAATTATGATACTAAACTGGGAGGAGTGGCTGACACACCAGAGGGCTCTGTTGCCATTCAACGGGACCTGGACAGGCTGGAGAGTTGGGCGGAGAGGAACTTGATGAAATTCAACAAGGGCAAGTGTAGAGTCCTGCATCTGGGGAAGAACAACCCCATGTACCAGTACAGGTTGGGGGCTGACCTGCTGGACAGTAGTGAAGGGGAAAGGGACCTGGGGGTCCTGGTGGACAGGAGGATGACCATGAGCCGGCAATGTGCCCTTGTGGCCAAGAAGGCCAATGGCATCCTAGGGTGCATTAGAAGGGGTGTGGTTAGTAGGTCAAGAGAGGTCCTCCTCCCCCTCTACTCTGCCTTGGTGAGGCCGCATCTGGAATATTGTGTCCAGTTCTGGGCCCCAGGACAGGGAATTGCTTGAAAGAGTCCAGCACAGAGCTACAAAGATGATTAAGGGAGTGGAGCATCTCTCTTATGAGGAGAGGCTGAGGGAGCTGGGACTATTTAGCTTGGAGGAGACTGAGGGGTGGCCTCATCAATGTTTACAAATATGTAAAGGGTGAGTGTCAGGATGATGGAGCTAGGTTTTTTTCAGTGATGTCCAGTGATAGGACAAGGGGCAATGGGTGTAAACTGGAGCATAGGAAGTTCAATGTGAACATCAGGAAAAATTTCTTTACTGTGAGAGTGACAGATCACTGGAACAGGTTGCCCAGGGGGGTTGTGGAGTCTCCTACACTGGAGGTATTCAAGGCCCACCTGGACAAGTTTGTGTGTGATGTACTCTAGGTTACCCTGCTCTTGCAGGGGGGGTGGACTAGATGATCTTTTGAGGTCCCTTCCAACCCTTAGGATTCTGTGATTCTGTGTAATGTGGATGCATACATTTACTTTACTGTTGCCTGGGCAAAGGGTTGCCATGGGGGAAATACTGTTTGGACACAAGGGAAAGCTGCTTCCCTGCAAGGGGCGTGCAGATAGGGATCAGAGGGTTGGTAGGGTCTCTGGTCTTGGAGAGACCCCAAACCCAAACTGATAAGGCTCATAACAACCAGATCTGATGTTGCAGTTAGCCTGCTTTGGGAAGAGGATATGTTAGGAGCGCTCCAGAGCTCCCTTCTAGCTTAAGTGTTCCTCTGGTTTCCTGTTAGTATGAGCCAGCTGGCTGTCCAAATCTCACAGGACCTCTAAAGAGCATGTCGGTGAAAGATCCCCATTCTCTATATTTGGGACTGTAACAAGCACAACACATAACTGAGCAACCCTCCACTGCAGCAACTAGATACTGCATGAGTCATTTGTGCCACTTCACCACTGCAAGGATGCACATCATGTCCTGCTGAGTGACAGTTCTCTGGTGCCAGGCACAGCAAACCTGCCAGCAAAGAGGCTGTCATGAGGGTCCATGGTTTAGCCTGTTGGCCTGCCACAGAGAGACAAATGAGAGACAGCTGTTTCACTGTATGAGGGCATGGGCAAGAAAGAGAAGTGACTCATAGTGGCTACAAAAGCCACTGCAGGTCCTCCAGATTTAGAAGCTGAGGTGGATCCTTAACACCAGGTGGATTTAGCCTTGGCTGCCTCTGGCAAGGGCCCATGAAACCAAATCTGCAAACATGGAGGGAGAGACAAAAGGCCACAAAGCATCACTCCCAGGGGTTGAGGCTGTGAAAAGGCAACCTCCTACAGACAGCTATCATAGAACCAAGGTTGGAAAAGACCTTCAAGATCATCAAGTCCAGCAATTCATCTCAGAGGCAGCCTTAGGGCAGACTGAACCCTCCCTTCCTCTGGTCCTGCCTAAAACCACAGAAGATGAGCAGAGGCAGTGCTGGGTGAGGCTCTGCTTCCAGAATGGTGCTCAATGGAAAATGGTTTGGTGAAAGCAGCATCTGACCCTTCGCCCTGGGGTGTCTCCTGTTGATGTGTCCTAGGCTGAGCTGCAGCACCCTCTACCCCCTGTACCCTATCACAGGCTCACCTCATGCACAGACCTGGCTGGGGCCAGAGACCCAGCCCAGCCTTTCACCCATCCTCCAGACCCTCTCAGCTACCAGGCAAAGCCTTCCTGCATCAGCAATCCCTTCTGCTTTATCTCCTGCACTGCAGCAGTGCCACATGTGAACAGCTCTACCCCAACTCACCTGAGCTTCATTCCCTGCAGGGAAGCTGACTACTCCCTACCTTGCCCCTGCAACGGACTCTCAATGGCAGGAATCCCAGCCCAGTCCAGCTATAGTTTCCCAGGGATGCCGGAGCAGATGGAGATGCTGGGTGTAATTCATTACTCATGCAGATTACACATTCCTGGTTGACTGACATCCCCAAAAAAACAAACACCCATCTGTGCTCACATTTAAACACAGAAGTGTTTTTCAGACCTGGTGTTAATAAAGGTTACTGATTTGCATTTGGGAGAGCAAGAAGAAAACTAGAGGAGAAGAGGGGAGTAGGTTCTTAAATAAGCAAATCTTTGTCATAAAAATGCCTGGATAGCTCTTGAGTCCTCTTGGATCTGAGTGCAGAGAGAAGACAGATGTTGCCAACACTCTGCTGTATTAGCTGTTGATCCAAAATTTGTGCCTGGACCTGATTAAACTGAAATCCTTCTCTTTTGTTTTCCCCAAAGTATACCATCTATAGTAGTATGAATGCATGAGACAAATGAGTCCAAAGAAGAAAAAAACCTTGCATGTTCTGACATTTCTGGACAAGGAACAACTACCTACAGGAAAAACTTCAAACCAAGGTCCGTATCCTAAGACTAAAGTCCCGTATCTTCCATCCCCCCACTGGGTTACTTGTAAGTGAGAGCAAACACAAAAGCCAGAACAAAGGGAGAAATTCAATTACTTTGTTTTGGGAATTCTGGTTGGAGAACTAGAACAGAAAGGAGCTCCTTTGTTAGCGAAGGCTGCGGCTTCTTTTGTGAGCGGCTTCCATGTGGTCACTGGTTGCACATGAGTAAATAATTATCCGGTTTCAAGTAACATCCAGGAAACTCTGAAAAAGCACCAGCCATAATGACATTGCAATGTTTTAACAAATCAGATTTCTAACCCCTGCTGTCAGAGTTACAGTACTGCTGGGACTACAATATAAAATAAGGGCAGAGCCATAAAGATCCTCCTTTAGGGGAAATAAGCGACTTCTGCTAATGTTTAACTCCATGGTCTGCTGTTGCACCAACAGCTCAGAGCAAAGAGTGCTCCAATAACCCCTGCCCCACTAACATGAGGTGGTACAATAGTCAGAAACCCATCCAGCAGAAAACACAGAGAGTGCAACACTGGAAACATGGTGTGGCCAAGGGTCCTAGGCCTCCAGACAAAACAATGCCTAGCGGAAGCAAAACATAAGAACAAGCCGAAGGACACCAGGCAGTGCCAAAACCCTTCCATTTTGACTGCAAAGGAAACAGGCTGTGTCACAGGACCCACCCTAACCTTTAACATTCCAGCATGCCTGAAGCAATGGCCCGAGGAGGAAGCAGAAGGGACAGTGCTGCTAGCACCCAGCACCCCAGTGCAGCTCTCACAGCTGACCCATCGAGGCAATGATTACTTAGGCAATGCCAGCAAGCTGTAGAGTGTTCATTCCAGTGCCTAACACATGGCAAAAATCTTGCCTGCCACCTTCTGCCAGTATGCCTGCACACTTTGGTGTCTCTGACTAAAAACTTGGGTTCCCACTGGTCTGACAACCCACAACCTTGACAGGTCCAGAGGGTTGCAAAGGAATCTTTCTTGCACTTTGGCAGCAGCATAGCCTATTTGTCCTTACTACAATGCATCACCTTGAAGAACTTTTTAGACTTACAGAAACATAAGAGTCTCCAACACCCCTCCACTGGGCTGACTGTGGTTTTCCTCATACAGCCAGTAAGCAGTTTGCATTATTCACATCGAGAATTACATGTTCAAGTGCATGTTCACAGTTACCTCCAAGTCCTATCCAGCAGCTCCACCAGTCACTTTCCAGCCTGGACAGCTGCTCAGGGTTATTTCTCCCTCACCCGTGTGTACCAAGCATCACTGGCATTGCTACTTGCGGGGCTTTGTTAGCACCCAGGTATCCCTGTCCTCCCGTTTAGAGAGGTACGCCAGACTGAGGCTCTGATTTTCACCATGTCAGCCACTCCCTCAAAATGGCTATTTCCAGCACTGTAAAAAAAACAAAGAAAAGTATGTAAATACACATGTATACACACCATATGTGTGTGTGTATATAAAATTCCTGTTTTCTAGAACTAAATCTTTTATCTGCAGACAAGTGTTGCTACACTTTACCCAGTTTTGATGTTTCCTGGCAGAGGAAGACTTTTATTAAAAGCAATAAAGCCAAAAATTACCAGTCTACCAAAGAGGAAAACAACAGGAACTAGAGTTTTCCTTAGGGTCTTACCTGTTGACCCCTCATGATGCTTGTAATAATTTCCCTGGTCAAACTTTGAATAGCAGGTTTCTCCTGAGGCATGATGCTGTTGGTAATTTATGTGAGCAACTGAAAAGTGGCAAGGTTAATTATTTGTGAAATGGTTACCCTAGTCATTTTCTCAACATTTGCTATCACACACCATGAAGCCAAACTCTAAGCAATGCATCACTAGATGTATCCTTGGTGGGTTTAGTGGTTTTGGTTTTACCCTACAAAAGTATCTGAAGAGCTTTTCTAGATGATGGATGGTTCCTTATCCCTCTTTTTGTTGCACTCATAAAGGCTCAGCAAAAGCACAGCAAACTGATGGCTGAAGCTGAAAGGTGAAAGAAATTGTACTCTTGTCACAGGGAACCACAAGCAGCATAGGTATTTGTTGTAACATTTTTCTTGGTTGAGGCATGTGAATGAGAATGCAGCACTGCCTTCAGAAAACAGCCATGCTTCTTGGTTTTGGAGGGGTTGATTCCAGGGCAGAGCATGGGGTGCTTTGTCAGGGTGTTATTTCTGAGAGGAACATCAGGATGGAGACAGCCCAAGCTCAACTCTCCATGCTCCCCATGGCCATGTGGGGCTGGGAGAGAGGAGAGGCTCCCTTATACACACATATCACCGCAGGGATACAAACCGCTTCATTAAATGCCAGCAATGACTCTAGGACCACCCTTGGATCTTCTGTTCAGTCCCTGGCCTCTCTTTCTTGGCGTGATGTGACCTGTCCAACAAGTTCAAAAGTGGTCAAGGGTCTGACACTGAATGCAACCTGCCCTTTTGGTATAAGTCAGGAGAAAGCTTTTCTAAGGGCTACAGGTAAAGGAAGAAGGCTCTGTACAGCACTCTCGTAACAGTGCTGGAGCTCTGTAAAATTTGTTCTCAACAAATTATTGTTTAGAGGAACAACAACCAAAGCCCAGCAAACCTGCAATGACAGCAAAATTATGAGAATATTGAGGTCAGGAGGAACCTCCGGAGGTGCCCAGATCCAAACCTGTGCTCACAGCACAGGCAGCTTCAAGGACTTGCACAGCCAAGTTGGGAAATCCCGAAGGTCTCCACGAGGTCCCCTGGCCATTCTGCGCATGGAGGAAAGCATGAAGAGGTGTCATGGCCAAGGTGCACCGGGAGCTGCCATGGGTGTTCACTTCTATCACTTTAGGGCTACCTCCAGCCCCTGCCACCTCTGAGCTGAGCTGCTTTTGCGTGCTCTGCCCTGGTCTGAATCAGAGGGACCAAATGGAGACCCACCAGAGGCTCCATCACCAGCACTGCTGGAGGGCGAAAACTATTCAGGTGAGACAAATTGGTCATAAGCAACAGCAGCTGAAGGTATTCAGTGAAGTGCAAAACATGTCCTATGGTACACAACTGAAACTGAACCTTTGAGCAATGCCTACAGCTTCTCACGTTGTGACAAATAAAATATGTTCCTGCTTAGGTGCAAATACCTGCTGAATCTGCCTTTGTTAGGGACATGGGTGCTAGCTGACACACCCTGCTGGCCGTGGTGTGGCATTCCGGTATTGGCTTAGAGGGTATCCTGCAGGCAACAAAGGCAAGTCAGAGACATCTTTGCTTTTACTGAAAGTCAAGTACGTGCCTTCTCTCCCTTTGCCAGGAAGAGCTGGGCTTCCCCCCACTCAGCTTGGGGTCCTGGGTATAAGAACAGTAAGGGAAGGATCCCAGTAGATGGGTATTTCCAAGACTCAGACTTTGACTTCAGTCTCTGTGAGTTGTATGCTCTATGTGCTTCTCAGTGACAAGATACTTGGGGATCTCATGCAGCCACCCTGCTGCCTGCTGATACTAATTTAAAACAACAACAAACCAACCACTCTAATGGGAGGATTCTACTTACCTCCAAACTGTGCTGTGTCCATGCTGAGGTTTGTAATGCTAACTGCACACAGAGCAGCAAGAGGACACCAGCTCCTACGCTGCCACTGCACCACGCCTGCCAGCAGTACAGGCTGCTGGAGTGTCTCTCTGTCTCAGTGGCTGTCACTCCCGTCAGCACACACCTCGCCTGCTGGCTGGGGAAAAAGCCCGGAGAGTTTTCTTCTTGCTCAGGCTCCCACACAGATGAGTGAGAGGAGCTGTGGCTGTCCTGCCCCCACTTAACCCGAGAGAAAGCACTGCTCTCCAGTGGGATGCTGCAAAGGTACAGCAGCCTGTCCCCTGCACTGCAGCCCCAAGGGGCACCCAGAGGCAGAGACACAGACAAATGAAGGGCAGGCAGCTCAGATATTCTGAGGTACTGAAAGTGCTTTTGTTTGGTGTATCAGGGAGGAATGGCCTGAAGAGACAGCTTGTGCTGGTGCTGCTGGTGCCTGAAATGGCAGCCGCCAGGGTGCTGTCCTGCCATGCTCCACAGTAAAGCGTGATGGCCAGTGTGTAACATGAAATCCTGGCTTCATAAGTCTGCAGCCCGGGCACAAATGAGCCTCTCTGCACTGTCAGATGCTCATTTTGCTCCAGAACCAAGTCTCAGTCATGGGCAAGGGTGAGTGAGACCACTGCTTTGGGGAGAGTAGACTGAGTGCATTGCTGAGGAGGATATGGAGGATCTCCAGGCAGGGACTGGGACTGGGGCTAACCCTAAATAAAGGCTGCCACGTGCGATGACATGGGCATCATTCCCTGGCCCTTCCTTACTCCTATCAGTCATTTTATCACTTCTCACCTCATTTGTAACAGTGTGCAGGAGCCCTGCCCAAGATTACAATTTGGAAACACAACACAGCCTGCAAGTTAAATAAGCTCAATTCTATTTAACGTCATCAGGGAGTGTCACTATTCATGATTAGTCTCCAGTTACACAGAAATTATTCTTCTCACAGTTTTCCCCTGCCTGCAGTCCTTAAAAACAAAAGGCAAATTCCTTTATTCAATTTTTGCCTCTGAATAACAGCCATTTCAGCCTAATTCCTATTTCAACTTCTAACTGTTGAAGCAGTTTTGACATGAGTCACACATTAAAATAACTCCAAGGGGCTGCAAGGTGCAGCTACAGAAATATAACTGTAATGAGGTCTCCCACTCCAAGGTGGTACAGCCTAAGTACACCATGTTGTGCTATGCCTTCAGGAGGCCTCCTCTGCTCTGTATGTACTCAAATAAATGCCTGGCTGTCCTCATATCACAGGTCATTTGGAACTTCAAAGACCATGCAGGTAAGAAGGATAGCAGGAACTTCCATGAAAACTCTGCAGGGGTACCTGTGGCTCTGCTTTGATGCACTTCTGTTGCCCCTGCACTGTTGCACAGTTGCGTGTGTGCTTCTGCAGACACTCAGCGCTAACTGCGTATGGAAACACTATGGGGCTGGAACCCAAAAGCTGTTCTCTGAGAGAGCACCACCAACTGCCTGGCCAACTGCAAGTTGTACTGGATTTCCCGGTGCTCCTCAGCTGCTGATCCTCACTGCAGATAGCAGAAAACTTTCCTGCACAACCTGGTGCTAGCACTACCTTCCCTGGCTTTCTCCCAGCTTTAGGTCAGCTGCTGCTTAGGTCAGCCAGTGCTTCTGAGATGCCCAATCCAGAAGTCAGAGGGCCAAGATGATGCTGGTGGGCAGTCTGAGAACAGACTCTTTACACGCTGCTGCAGACTCCTCCAGACCCCCAGGAACACACAAAGGCAAGCCGGAAACTCCCCAACTGACTGTTCATCCAAACTAGAGCTCAGGTGCTGCTGGAGGTAGATTAAGTCCTCATTCCCACAGCAGCGAGGCAGGCTTGGTCGAGAAGAGGATGTGAAACCTCCAGCTAAAGGACTGCAGGTGGCCAACCACTGAGTGTAGCTGCAGGAAATCTCTGACCACACTCGGGCCATCCTTTCACCTTCCACAAGGAGAAGAGTGCCTCCAGCTCTAACCACACTCCATGCATATCATCTTCTGCAGAAAGGCCACCTTCCTTCCAGGGAAACAACAGCTCCCGTGGCTAGTCTTGCATGCCTGGCCAAGAGAGGTGGAAACCCTGGGCAGCTGCCAGGACCCTTTTGGTCCTGCTGTCTTGTGGAAAGGTGGGTTGAATCCCATTCCAAGAAAATGAGAAAAAGCTAACGTCAACTGTGGGAGCAGTTGCTATGTTTTGGGAGGAAGGCCTGCCACCCAGTGCGAGGGTGGAGGAGTGGGCAGAAGCAACCTTGTGAAGTTCAATACTGATGATCTTGCCGCATAACTTACTGCTGCTGAAGACGCTGTACTTGCATCCAAGTAGCAGTAGTAGTATTTTGGGGCTACTCAGTACAAGGAAGATACTGACAAACTGCAGAGAGACCAGCAGTGCCTCCCAGGGTGGTGATGAGGCTGCAGCGCCAGGTATATGAAGAGACATTGGTAGAACTGGGCTTCTCCAGCCACAAGAGACAACTGGGGAGTCTTCATAGGTGTCATCCACTGCCTGAATGGTGGTTTTGGAAAAAAACAGAGCCAAGCTCTTCTCCAAGGAAGACAAGGACAGGACATGGGCAATGGGTGCATGCTGCAGGATGGGACATTCCAGCTGGGCATGAGAAAACCCCGCCACTGAGAGTGGTGCATCTCAGAAACCATATATCTGTCCTTGGAGGTGCACAGAACTCAACAAGGCTCAGCACAATCTGATCCAGCTTTGGCCCTTGGAGCTGGGACTATAGACCTCCAGAGATGCCTTGCCAACAAAAGCTGGTGATTCTGTGTTACGATGGGAGGGCTGGAAGCTGTGTCCACCAGCAGGCTTGCCTGAAAGGAAGGTCTAAAACCCCAGAGCTGAGCAGGATCTGCCACCACTGCCCTGTGCAGGGCTGTGCACTTCAGCTGGTCCAGGAAACAATACAGCTGCATTTCAGAGCCCCTTAACATGCTTTTGGAGATCTCCTCCACTACCAATTCAAGGAGCACTCGTGTCTGCACATACACAGTTTCACTGATGCAGAGCAGTGACTGAGCAGCCAGAGGAATGAGACAAGAAAGGAAAATGACTTCAGGAGTGTATTAAAGTATTCAGCTTGTCCAGCTGAAAGAGATCCCTACAAAATGATTTTATGAGGAATGAGGCATTTTACAGGAAAAGCAGGGCCTCTCCTCTCATTTCCTCTCTCCTCTTTTCTATGAACTTCAAAGAAAAGAGGGGTCAAAACAGAGGCCAGGCAACTGGAACCGAGTTCCTGAGCCCTAAAGCCTAATTAGTCCAAGATACATTTCATTGGATATCTCTTAGAGACAGGCCTAAATTACCAGTCCTCCCCACAGTGCTGCCAACAGCTGGATAAAGCCAGGATGTGGTCTGCAGTTTGCAGGGCCCCAGCAGCACTAGGGCTCCTGGAGGGGGCTCAGCCCAAGCCCCACTGGTGGCAAGGCTCTCCCAGATCTCCAAGTTTTGTGTGGCCACAGCTAAAGCCTGCTCCCCAGGTCTGGGATTACCTCCTTGGTGCCTTATCTCAGGACTGCCTTCAAAGGGGTTGTGCAGACTGAACTCACCCAGTGCCATGTGGTTATTGTCCTTAGGTGCGTCTGCTGAGGCTACCAAAGAGCCTCCAGCCATTTGGAATTGCCCTTCCCGCAGTTTTAGGCTGACGTTAAACCCAGCTCCCTGCCCAGCTCCTGCCTGCAGGCCATGTGCCCCATGCCCCTTCATGCAACTCTTTGTTCATGCATGAACCCTATACCTTCTCTGCATCCCCCCATAGTGGATGCCTAGCAGAGGGGAAAATAATGTCCCATGGTCTGCATCTCTTTGCATGGCCCAGAGTGTGGTTTGCCTCAACAGCATTGAGAAACAAAGCTTGTACTTGCACAGGTTTAAGGATCCTCTGGGACCACATCAAGTCGCGCATCTCCCTCCCTGCAAGACGCAGGTCTTGGGTGGTTTTTTGTTTTGGGACCTATAAAAAGTATTCTCAAGAACAGAGAGATAGAAATGACACAAGCTGGTTCCCCCATGCAGCCTCTCTCAAGATGCTGGCCTCAGGGGGGTGCTTCTTATTTTCAGACTACAGTGAAAGCACTTTGGCAGAAGGACTAATTTCCGGCCTTGTGGTCTGAAAGCTGAGAAAAGCAAAACCCTACGGCAGGTCACTAGAGTAATCTGGAGAGCAGAGAAAGGACATCATTGTCTCCGTAAGCTTATGTGGCCTCCTGGTGCTGTAGCACAGCTCTGGAGCATAGGAAACCAAGCCTTGCAGCTGGCGAGGCAGCAGGCAGTTGCACATGAAGCCAGATGGCCATCTGGCAGGGAAAGTGAGGTCCTCATGGGTGTACAGCTACCCCTAAGCTGTGACTCTGCACCCCAGTGGCACCCAGGTCTTGCTCCCCTGCCACTGCATTCAGGTGACCCAGTCAGTGTAACGCATGGCTCATTCCTGGTTTGGTGTTTAAGGGAAGCCAGGGAGCAGAAGGGGAGTGCAGAAAACTGACTAATCTTCCACTGGGAGAGATATGAAAAGTATTTTATTAAATTTTCATCCAGGGAAAAAGATATTTTTCCTTAAAAAATCTGACTGAGCTCCCACTTAAAAAGTGGGTCTGGGACCTACAAGGACTTGGCTTAACACTGTTCTACTGCAGATCATCTGTGCTGCCTAACTGCAGCAAGAATATTTATGTCCTTTTGCATCCATTTCCCAGGGGAGCCAAAATATAGAATAAACACCTTTCTTTCCCTTACATAATGCTCTGCCAGAGCTGGCGTCCTGTGAGTGGTGGGTGGAACACTCTCTGGAGGTCTCCAGACCCAGCACTGCTGCCAGCACCATATCAGGCTGGCCTTAGCTGTGTCTAGCCACAAAGCCGAAGTCTGCTTCCCTTGTGCTTGCGCAGCACTTGGTGTGTCATGACCCTTTCCCTGGATGAAGCTCATGGAGAGTGCTGACTCCACACAGGGAGGTTTAGTTGGGGGGTCTACCTCCCTCTGCTGCTATCAGGGAAGGAAGGCCAGGTGGCATATATAGCACTGACATCCGTCCAGGCTGTTAACCTGTTCCTGTGCTGGTTTCACCTTCCAGGAGAATGTCATCCTGATGACTGTGATGGTTCAAGACCAGGCAGCCTGTCTGTTCAGCTCTTCCTGCTGGGACCAGAACACGGGACGGAGGGCGGGCAGGACAGCATACTACTAGCATAAATACTACTATATGCAGCTGAATTTAGTGATGAATTGAGCCAGAGCCCTGTGTGCTGCCAGAACAAAAATAGCTGCTGTTTTTGGACTTTGCTTTGTTACAGTCTGGATCAGACTGGTTTTCAAATCAACCTTCAATAGACATCAATACACCTGTCACTGAGAACAAAATACCTGGTATAATTAACTAGTACTCAGCAGTAACCCCTGCACCTCTATTAGGAGTTAAAAAAGAGGAGTGGAGAGGAAACAACAGCAAGCAAAACGTTACCCATGTGCCTCACTCCTTGTTTTTTCAACTCTGTGCTATTAGATTACTTTCTTAAGCACTCAGGGGACAGCGACAGCAAAGAACAGCTTTTGTTGGCAAAGGCAGGCATTTTCTCACACACGGCTCTATTTTCCATGCCTCATCCAACAAATTGTACACTAAGCCTAAAAAGCCAGCAAGGAACAAGTATATCCAAGAGGGCCCGAGTACAGCAGATCTCACACCCCCGTGCACTAGCAGTGTAGCACTGGTACTGGGCACTTACTGGTGCAGGTGGGAAGTGCCCCGCACCAGGAAGACACAAGCAGCAGCATCCTTGGCACTGCCCAGTGCTGCATTACACGTATAGAAAATGTCCCTGCTGTGTTCCAGCCAGTGATCAGAGAGGCTGGGGATGGCTGGGCTCGATTCTGATTATCACTAATTCAAGACTCAAGCTCCCTTTGTGTTCAGTAAGAACTTTCACAGTTACAGATCCACAAATAGTGCAGTTTATTGAAGCAACATTAATACGGATTCTGAATTGCCATTGATAAATTCACTTACTTCATTAGCACTGTAATCCAAAGCTAGCCAATGATTAATTGAGTTTGTATAGAAAAATAAACCATTGAGCTTAGTTTCACCCGGGTATTATCCAGTGTTGTAGGAGGCACAGAGGAGTGCGTCCCTGCAGAAAGCCAGCTGACTTGTCCGCAGAGCGGGGTCGTATTCTCATGCTCTGCCATGGAGGAGCTCAAATGCTCAGTTTATACTGTTGAGACTGTTTTCAAACTGCCTGTTGCTGCCATCATAGATGGTGTGGGGGATCTCACTTTGGTGTATTGTTATATGTAAGTGAATGACAGTTTTGATTACCTTCGGTCTGGCTGCTCAAAGGGCTGTGGGTCTTGTGCAAGGTGGGAATTGTGACACATTCCATTATTCACACTGCTGAGGCAGCCATTAACGCCCATCCGGCCTCCACCCCTAATCAACTCTCAGCCTAGTCACCCCCATCAGCAGCCCATCACCTCTATTAGGGTGTGCTATTAACCCCCTCGTTCCTATACCAATGGAGCCAGGAGCTCCCTTCCCAGCAAGGCCACCTAAGCCTACGCGAACTCAGGAGGGACACAGTCAGCCTTACTTGTCTTTCAGCATTAACCGGGGCTTCCAGACCTTTGGCCTCGGTCAGAGTCCAAGCAGCACGGATGGCTGCCACAGCCACCTTTTTGTGTTTAAAAGACAAGTATCTTCCATGTCCCCCCACACCTCTGCAGGGGTCTGCCTGGGCACAGCAGCGTTTTCCCAATTCTTGGTCCATAATTAATACGCTATTAACTTCCCTACTAATTAAATATTACCTTATGCAGTGCCACCTTTCACACGCGACCATGCTTTTGAAATGCAGAGCTCACAATGGGTTAAGGCTTGCAAAACAGCAAGCAAAATCCCTGTTTTGCATCGGCAAACCTGCATATGCATAGAAGCAAGCGGCCGAGGAGCTACTCCACATCCATGCCAGAGCTGACCTGCAGTCAGCCCGTGTCACCGCAGGGAGCCTCCCGAGATCCTGATGAGTGAGAGACAGTGGCTGGACTGCAGCTCCGTGGGAAACCAGTGTATTCAGGCTGTAAACCCCTCACACTTATGCAGGAGATGCAGACCGTTCTGTGAGACAGCGCTGCGCTTGCACAGGAACCACGCAGGGTAACTCGGCCTAGTGCTCTTCCCTGATGCCACACGTGCTCTCCCAAGCGGCCGTTCTGTTTGGAGTGTTGCCGCTGGGAGGGACAGGGAATGAACAAAACCACCAGAGCCAGCAGCCACGACTGCCGGAACAGTAGTCCCGACCTTCCTAATGCTCTTTCTTCGCGTGTTTACTCTCAGCCTTCCTGCTCAGCTCAGCTGCAACTCCACGACGCCTGCATTTAGCTCGCGCTACATCACAGCGCAGTATTAACCCCAGCATTCACACCAACTCGCCTGTGTGGCGAGGAACACCGAGGTCGGGAGGCTCCCTCGCTCCCCCCCCACCTCCACCGCCATGTGCCCCGCCATACGCGCCGCAGGGAGTACCCCCCACCTACAGGGGGCGCCCACCCGCTGCCGTAGCGCGGGGTGCCCCAGTGCGCACGCTCAAATTGGTTCCTCCCCCCGTCCATCCACCCTTGCTCTGAGTGGTGAGTCAGGAGGGAGGGGGCGTGGCGCGGCGTGTGCCGGAAGAGGCGGAGAGTGAGGGCGGAAGCCATTGTTAGTGGTGGCGGTAGTGGCCGGTGCGTCGTGACGGTGTCGGCGCAGCAAGATGTCGATCGAAATCGAGTCCTCCGAGTACGTGTAGTATTGGGGGTGTCGGGGTGCCCCCGACGTAACGGGAGCAGTAATGGGGCGCGATGCCCCCGCGGGTTGCCGTTCCCGAGGTGATCGGGGAACGTGAAAGCGGTCGCGGGGGCGCTGCTGCTATGGCCTAGCGTCCTGGCGGGAGAGAGGCCGCGGGGCTCTGGGAGGGAAGGGGAAGAGGGGCCGCAGGGCCGTCTTTATGACTTTGTGCCGTGCCTCTGCAGTGTGATCCGCCTGATCATGCAGTACCTGAAGGAGAACAGCTTGCACCGAGCCCTCGCCACCCTTCAGGAGGAAACTACCGTGTCCCTCAACACTGTGGACAGTATTGAAAGCTTCGTGGCGGACATCAACAGTGGGCACTGGGACACGGTGTTGCAAGCCATACAGTCGCTGAAGCTACCCGACAAGACCCTCATTGATCTCTATGAGCAGGTGAGTGAGTGCAGGCTGCATCTGGTCTGGTTTTCTGGTCACACTTTTCTGGTCACACTTTTCTGGTCTGGGTGTAGATCTCTCTCTGGTGTTTTCCACCTACTGATGGAGATGTTTTTCTCTTGATGTAGGTTGTGCTGGAGTTGATAGAGCTCCGGGAGCTAGGTGCTGCCAGATCTCTCCTGAGACAAACAGATCCCATGATTATGCTAAAACAAACTCAGCCAGAGCGGTACATACATCTTGAAAACCTCCTGGCCAGATCTTACTTTGATCCTCGTGAGGTAAGTTATGCTCTCCCTAGAGACTTCACACTGGTCTCTTGCATGACTCTTGACTTCAGTACCAGGTGCTTACTGCAGCTTTTATTTTTCCACTCTAGAAGTAAAAACATGCAGCCGCCCAGTTTCATGACTTTGCACGTTTTATGAAGTGTTAGGGCAATGATGTGTAACACTTGATCACAAGGCAGTGGTTTTGGAAGTATACTGCAGGTGGGAGTTCAGGGGTTTGTAACTGTGCCCTGTCATGGGATGATGTCTGTGTTGTGCTTTTCTTGTCTTTATATGTGCAGAAGAAAATATACATTTCTGTAAATAAAATTGTTATATAGTAATAAGTTATTATTTCTGACTGATTACATCAGCCAGAAATTTGTAGTGAAAATATATTGCAAGTGTTTCGAGGCTTGGTGTTAAAAGGAAGGGCTGTCTTGAAGGCCTAATAGGAAATTAATGTGGAAGGGGCTTCTGCTCAAAGCAGTGAATGTTTTTATGGAAAGCAGTTTAGAACGGTCATTTTATACAAATGATGTTTCCCTAGGCATACCCGGATGGAAGTAGCAAAGAGAAACGGAGAGCTGCTATTGCACAAGCTTTAGCTGGAGAAGTCAGTGTGGTGCCTCCCTCTCGTCTCATGGCATTGCTGGGGCAGGTAATTTGTAAATAATATTTTAGTAGCTATGTGAGTTTCTGTGGATCTTTGCTGCATAAAACTGCCCGTGAGATCACAGTTTTGTCTAGTTGGTTCTCAGACTCTATGGAAGTAAAGCTTACGTACTGCACATTTACGTGTGGTATAGGTAAAATTATATTTTCTCCATGTGACAAGGATTTAGCAGATTTAGGGAAGTCAGCACTCCAGGAATAGTTTTTTTGCCATAGAATAGGTACTGCGAGCGTAGAGAAGTGTATTTTTAAGGTGCATACTTCAGTGGTTTAAGTCAAGCTGATAACTTGGCACCCCACAGCTTCTTGCTCCCTGCCTTATTTTCCTCCAGTTCCTGGAGGGATGGGGAGGAGAATCAAAAAAAATGTAAACCCCATGGGTTAAGAACAGTCCAGTAACTAAGGTATAATATAAAACCTACTACTGCTACTAATGTTAATTATAAGGGAAGTAAGAAGAGGAGGGAATATAACCTGAAAAGGGAAGGAAAAAATGCAATAAACAGCAGTGATGCACAATACAATTGCTTACCACCTGCTGACCAGTACCAAGCCTACCCTTCCAGGTGACTCCTCCCAGTTTATATACAGTCTCAAACTGTTCAGGTGTGTAAATTGAAAGGGTACAAGAAATTGCTGTACTATATTAATTAGAAGCAAGCTTTGATGAGGAAGATATATGTTAACTGATACGTAACAGTATGGCTTTCAACTCCTCCAGGCACTGAAATGGCAGCAGCATCAGGGCCTGCTTCCTCCTGGTATGACAATTGACTTGTTTAGAGGCAAAGCAGCTGTGAAAGACGTCGAGGAAGAAAAGTTCCCAACACAGCTAAGCAGACATATTAAGGTGATGTTGTGTTTGTTTGGTTTGTGTTTGATATGTGGTGTTCCAGCTTATTCCTTTGCTGGCCTTTATGTTTGGAGATAAGAGTAAACCTTCTGAATTCTTCAGCTCTCTTTTTTTTTTAAATGATTTTCAGCTCTCTCCCTCCTCTTCCCCTTTTCTCCATGCTTTATCTCATCAGGAGGCATTTCATGAGACTCTGAAATCGGATGCTCATAATATTTGTGAATATGATAAATGTTTTAATTGTCTGACTTCACAATTAAGAATAATTCAATTTTCAGAAGTGGTTCTTTATTTTCTTTATTTGTGCAAGGCAGTACTTGTGTCTTGAACTTCTGTGGGTGGTGTATATTAGGTTTTGTGAACCATTGAAGTTTTAGACCTACGAGGTGTACTAATAGGATCAGTATCTCCTTTTTAAGGATTTAATCATATAGATAAGAGAAAGAAAACTATGCTGTAATGACATAGTAGTCCTGCAGCACTCACAATGTAGAATAAGCAGCTTCCTCATGTGACGGTTTTTCAACTTCAAGCAAGAAGTGTTAGGTAATAGTTTTACCAGTTCTCACAGTGAACGAAAGATAAGGGTTTTTTTTTTTTATTTTTTTTTTTTAGAATATGTTGGTATTGACAGGCGTTTTTGTACTTTAACCTTAAATATGTGAAAGCATACCTGTAGAAAATGGCTTATTTTTGCTACCAAAATTAGTCTGCATTTTTGCTTTAATTAGTTGCTGTTTAAAAATTGCTTATCAGGCTTAATTTATCTTCCATAAAACAGTTTGGGCAGAAGTCACATGTGGAGTGTGCTCGGTTTTCCCCAGATGGACAGTATCTTGTTACTGGCTCTGTTGATGGTTTCATTGAAGTGTGGAACTTCACTACTGGAAAGATTAGGAAGGTAAATTGTGCCTTATTTTATTCATATGGATGGCTCGTTGGACAGAGCACCTGGTTTTATTCTTTGATTTTTATACTTTATTTTAATTTCTTGGGGACAGTGAATTTGTAAAGGGTGCCTGGCTGGGTGATTCAGATGCCTTTCTGAAATCTTTACATGGATTCATTTGTCCAGTTTGTCATAAACTTCCCTCTGCAAAGGAAGAGGGGTCTGGATCATCATTGTTGCCTCTAAAATGGTGACAATAGTACCCCCTGTTGTTACAAGGTTGTGAGGTCTGCCTGCTGTTGGGTTATAAAATACAAGTGAAGTTCAAACACGTGGTAATTTTACACTTTGCATTAAAATATATTTAATTGAATTCGCTATTTTGATTGGTGGATCTTCTGCTTTTGTTTAGGATCTGAAGTACCAGGCGCAAGATAATTTTATGATGATGGATGATGCAGTGCTTTGCATGTGCTTCAGCAGAGATACAGAAATGCTAGCAACTGGAGCACAGGATGGAAAGATCAAGGTACAAATCTTTCTACAGTATTTTGGTAGGAATGGTTACCAGAAAGATGCACTTCAATTATAGTGATGTTGCAGTTCCTTCTAAAAACAAATTTAGTGTGGTTCAGAAACAGATATATATTCCCTCTAATGTTTTTAAGGTTCTATGATCTCATAACAAAGTGACCACCTCTGTTTCATTTGCTGTTTCCTCTCAGGTTTGGAAAATTCAGAGTGGTCAGTGTCTGAGAAGATTTGAACGAGCACACAGCAAAGGTGTTACATGCCTCAGCTTCTCTAAAGACAGCAGCCAAATTCTTAGTGCTTCATTTGATCAGACAATCAGGTAAATAAACTGTAAATATGTGACCTACAGTGCATAAGAAAAACTTGAATATATATTGATTTGATCTGGGATTTGATCCTTTTGCACTGAGTTTTAGTATATAGGATAGCATGACTGCTGAGGGTTGGAGCGGAGCAGTTTGAAAGTTCAACCTTTTACCTTGCTTAACTTAATTACTTCAGGAGTAGAGGCCAACTACCTCTGATCTATTGTTGCTTACACTGACTTTGCTCACTTTCTTTCTGTGAGTCTCCTAGCTTAAGTGATAGTTGTGTCAACCTTCAAAAATAACATTTTTCATGATAAGTGTAGGGGGAAAAAAATCTGAGGATAGCAGGATAATGACATTTCTTTTTCTTAAATGACCTAAACAGCCTGATCAAACTCACTGTCTTTAATACATGACTTGAAAGTGGTTGTTTCCATCCAGTTTAAAATCACAGAATGGTTTGGGTTGGAAGGGACCTTAAACATGGTCTGATTCCAACCCCACTGCTATGGTCTATAGTTCAGTTCCCCAATGTCTGGCTTTCTTTTGGGGGCAGTGAAGCAGTTCATGATGTTGAAGGCCTACAGGCTGTGATTTTGGAACCGTGGGAATGGGAATTGAGTTTTTCTACAGACTTTGGAGTTTCTTTGATGCACAGTCCAGTTTGTGTATTCAGCTAGTTGATAGTGTGTCAGCCTAGTTACAGTGGTTGGATATGAGATCTGTCTACAGAAAATCGAAGGAGGTACATCCCTCTTAATGTGGTTGGACTAAACTAAACAAACATGGCATTACCTGACACTTCCCATGTGCTAAGACTTACATGCATACAGCTACTGCACCTTACCTGGCATGCATGTAATCTGTTAAAGCAACAATGTGATAAATCAGTGGATTGTAGTGGGATAGGTATGTAGGTGGCTGGGCTTGTATCCGTGATCTAAGAAAGCCCAAGTGTCTGTGCAATCTGTGTAAAGGCAGACTATGCATAAATTATATCTTTAATTAGAAGGTACCTCTAGAGGTCTCTAGTGCACTATGCTTCTCAAGACACAGCCAGTCTTTCAGTTAGGACAGCATGCTCAGTCAGGTCCTTGTCTAACTGAGTTCTCAAAATCTCCATGGGTGGAAACTCCACTGATTCTGGCATCTGTCTTAGGGCTGTACAGCTGTGTTGGAGAAAATCCTGTTTGGACATAAGGAAGGAAGTTTTGTTTTGGCTTGTTTTTACCTTTGTAACTTGTGCCATTTGCCTCTTGTCCTTTTGCCTCTTGTGCATATGCCTCTTGGGAACCTCTAGGAAGAACCTGACTTTCAATTTATCAGGTGTTTAGTAAGGACTTAGATATCCCTTTTCTTTTTTTTTTAAGGATCATTGCAAAGTGGATAAAATCAAGAATGAAAGTTAATTGTAACTGCTAATAATAGCAAATAGTCACTACAGTACTCAAACTCTGTCCTAATCTAAGTTACCTTATGAATCCCTTGTTCCTGCAGCCCTTAGCATCTGGAAAGTATTACTTAACATTTGTGTAGTGCAGTAATTCTGATCCTGCACCTATTTAGAATTTGCTCACTGCTGGGTAGATTTGGTTTGCAGCTAAGTTCTGTTGCTGTGCAGCCACTTTGCTGCAGTTGAAAGTGACTTAGATGAGTTTTGTCTGGTTCAGTTTCTTCTTTAGGGTTATTCTGACTTACTTAGTAATAATTGGTTTAACCTTTTTTGTCTACGAGGAAGACAGCAATTAGATGCTCCTGAATGTTCCTTTCTCTGGACTGAGTGCACGTAGCCCTTTCAGCCTCCCCTCACTGTTCTGTAGTGCTGTCCTCCAGCTATTTTAGTGACTCCTTAGTGGGGACCCAAAACTGAACACAGTCCTCTCAGGGTGACAGCACCTCAGTCCATCTATCCAGTTTGTCAAGGTTTCAAAAGTTCTCATCTGTCTTTCAGAATTGAGTTGCAGAATATGGGACTTAGATTATGAATCAGATTGATCCAGTGCTTGATGAGTGTGTACATTTTGTTTAATTGAATGGGATTGTGTAATATGTTCAGTGGCATTAGGCTGCTGTAAAACCCAGTGTCACCAATAATATTGCTTTAGATGAAGAGATGTGTGGATCTGGAAACAACTGCACAGTGAACTGGCATTATGAAACATCTTATTAAGAAATGTTAATCTGCTGAAATCCTGATACATATGAACTGTAGCATAAGGATTTTAACTGAAATTGTGTAAGCTTGGATGTTGAATCAAGGACATGAAACTTAAAATGGAATAAGTAATTTCATTCTCAAACTTCTGCTTGAAAACTATATTCCTGCAGCCAGTAGGTAGTACAATTTAAGGCTGGTACGGATCGCCTCTATAATTTCATTTTAGATGGCTGAGCAAATTCTGCAGAATTGCACAGTAAGAGGCAGTGGCAACAGCTTCAAAAAGAGAAAAAGTCTGGCTGGGTCCAGGGAGAGGATTTTTCTTAACTCGGGGCTTGGTCAAGGGCCTGAGCAAACTGACCTTGGTTAGACTGGTGACTTTTGAACTTAATTCTGTAATTCATTTTGTCAGTTTCATAGTTTCCCCTTTAATAGTCCTGTTAAGTAACATGTGCAGTGTGTATTACATACAGGTCCTTGAGGCTGAAGGTTGATAATATTTCCCTAAGCTTTTCAGGGGAACACATAATAGCTTTGAAAGGGGCTTGTCCTAAAGACAGCATGTGGATTTTTGGCACTTTTTATCGTTACCTATGAAAGGTACCTTGGAAGTAAAGCACAGTAAAGCCAAGGGGTTGTTCACACTACCTCAATTACTCACTGTTTGACCTTTCTTTGTGACAGGATTCATGGTTTAAAATCTGGGAAAACTTTAAAAGAATTCCGTGGTCATTCTTCCTTTGTCAATGAAGCTACTTTTACCCAGGATGGCCATTATATTATTAGTGCATCTTCTGATGGCACAGTGAAGGTAAGAACATTTATTTATCCTTTATATAAATAATGTATTCAGACACTTTGCATGTTGGAGCTGATGTGTTATGACTGTTGCAGTCATTGGAGAAGGACTTGGGGTTATCTGCAGTAATAAGTCTTTCTGTTTGTGACCTTTGCTGTAGATTGCTGTAAATGAGAACAGATAAAGTTTCATACTGTGTTCACCGACTGCTGTAGAGTCTTTCTGCTGTATTTATTAAAGGAGGATAGAAGTGCAGCCCTTCTCTGCCTGTTCCTGCTTTATTGTAGAAATAGAATTGACACCTGTCATCTTAGAATGTGGGGATTCCTTGGTCTGAAATAACAGCATTTTCTTGCTTACTGTGTTGGACATGTGTTTATTTCTTGGTGTTTAGGAGTCCCTTGCTGTGTAAGCTAGGTAATCTAGCATTAATAAAACTGACTGTGGGAGTAGCTTCTAGTCTCAGCAAAGTCTGGAACTACTTGGTGTGTAGTAGTTAGGAGGAGTATAGGAGCAGCCACCGTAAGTAGGGCATCAATGTAGTGCATGGAGGGGATGGATAAACATATCTGGTTTATAGATTTGGCCTAGGAGAATGTGATAGATCTTGATGGTAGTAAATGGGGTGTTACTTCAAACTTGCACTCTCTTGCTAGACTGCCTCAAATCATGGGAGTAGAGTAAGAGGGTTGTACCTTTCATTTTGACTGTACTAGTATGCAAACAGCAAAAATATTCCACATTTTATTTTAGATATTAAACAAGCAGTTGCATTTCCTGTTTCTAAACAGCTGGACCAGCCTGGTGTTGGGCCTGAAGCAGCTGGAATCTGGGATGTTTCTCCCACTGATATCAGTGAGGCTTTTTTTTTTCCTGCAGTTCTTGTGTCTGTCATGTGGAAGGCAAATCGTATGTGCAGAGACTGCACATACATTCACAGATACCAGTTAAAACGAGAAAGCAAGTCTGGACTCACCCCTTAGGGAATATGCTTAACAAAAGGGAGCCAGGCTGAATTTGAGTAATGGAAAATAACATTCAGTTCAGTGGTAGTGAAATTGTTCGTGGTGTCCAGGCTTCAAAACAGACATGATAACTTATTGTTTTGTGGTCTTTTATCTGCTTTAAACTACAGTTTTCTGAATTCATATTTCCCTTCATGAGCCTTAAAAAATCTGAACTCTGAATCAGGGCTTTTGTTTGTTAATTGGTTTTGCATATCTTCCTTGTACTAGGTTTGGAATGTGAAGACGACAGAGTGCTCAAACACCTTCAAATCTCTTGGCAGCACTGCTGGGACAGACATTACTGTGAATTGTGTCATTCTGCTCCCTAAAAACCCAGAACACTTTGTTGTTTGCAACAGATCAAATACAGTCGTCATTATGAATATGCAAGGACAAGTATGTGATGTTAATAGTGGCCTTTCAAGTCTCTCTGTCTAATTCCTTTTAAAAATGCTCAAAACCTAGTTAATAACCTAGCGTTGGGTTAAACCCCATTTCTTCCATTTGCTTTCATGAGAACTACTCTGTACCCAGATTATAGAACAACTTGACTTGCAGAAAGCAAATGTAGCTATGGAAAGATCCTGTGTTCTAAACAGGCCTAGTACTGCCTAAATATTTTTGTCTTGAACATAATAACGAGGTGCTGTAGCTTAATCCTGTCAAATATTTTTGGGGGGCTGTCATTACAGATTGTAAGAAGCTTTAGCTCTGGTAAGAGAGAAGGTGGTGACTTTGTCTGCTGTGCACTTTCACCTCGTGGTGAATGGATCTACTGTGTTGGTGAAGACTTTGTGCTCTATTGCTTTAGCACAGTGACTGGCAAGCTGGAGAGAACTCTGACTGTAAGTTCTTAGTTTTGAGCTTTTGGGGAGTTCTAAACACAAGGATGGTTTAAATGCTCGTGCTGTTTCAAGTCTGTAAGGAGAAGTGTCATATTGAGGACTCTTTCACTTCTAGCAGATATGATTGATAACAGATGAATTCTAGAACACTTGGCTGTAGGATGTTGTCATGCTTTAAACCTAGACGGTAACTCGGCACCATGCAGTGGCTCTCCTGCCCAGTCACTCAGGTGGGATGGGGAGGAGAATCGATAGAATGGGTTGAGATACTACTACTGCTACTGGTAAGGGAAGTAACAAGGGGAGAGAATATGAAACTAAAAAGGGAAAGGAAATTAAAAACAATAACCAGCAGCGCTGCACAATACAGTTGCTCACCACCCACTGACTGATACCCAGCCCGACCTGAGCAGTGATCTGGGCCTTCGGGGTGACTCTCTGCAGTTTATATACTGGGCATGATGTGCTGTGGTATGGAATACCCCTTTGGCTAGTTTGGGTTGGGTGTCGTGTCTCTGCTTCCTCCTGCCTTCTTGTGCCTCTCCTCAGAGGCAGAGCATGAGAGAGTAAATAGTCCTTGGTCAAAGTAAACATTACGTAGCAACAGCCAAAACATAGCACTGTGCCGGCAGTAGTAGGAAGGACAAAAATACCTGTTACAGCTGAACCCAGGACAGTGTCTCTTTTTAGAACCCTTTTAATTTAAAAAGTTACGAAAATATTTATCCACAAAGCCAAGAGTGAATTGTTCAAAGCTTGAACTAGAGCATATCTTGACATGGGCTTTGTCTGATGAAAAATCTGACCAAGCTGTCAATATTTAAAGCTGTTAGGTATGCCAGTGGGGTGGGGGAGGAGAAGGGAAGAAATATTCCTCCGTTTTTGCTGTATGCACAAAGCATGTTAAACCTCAGACCAACTTTTCTCTAGTTCTTGTTTGAAGAGAATATTTACTAAAAGATGAATCTCCTGGTTAATCTTTCTGCTTATTCTCTAGGTTCATGAAAAAGACGTCATCGGCATTGCTCACCACCCCCACCAGAACCTGATTGCCACTTACAGTGAAGATGGCCTGCTCAAGCTCTGGAAGCCATAGCTTGATTTTATAACAAGCTATTAAGTGTGCCTGTTAGTTGCAGGTTACTGGTGTTTGTGCTTTAACAAGGTCTGAATACAGAGGGTGTGATATTTGCTCCATTTTCAGTTCAGTTTTCCAGAGAATGATGTTTTTACTTCTTGGTCTAAGTTTAGGTAGATTGATGCTTAAATATAGCATCGGTTAATTTCAGATACTTTTTATTTTAACCAGAGCAGCCGAAGCAACTTCAAGTGAGTGTTTTTTCTGTCTCCTGAAGTCTGTACTCTTCCTATAGTGTTTATAAAAGTTGAATAAGCTAGGAACTATATACATCTAAAAATAAATGGTTGGTGACTTCCTAGAACATGGTAAAATACTTTTTCTGAATGAATTATGTGGAATGAAAAGAATGTCTTTTTTTCCACTGAAACAGAGGCAGTTTTCCCAGAATGCAGATAAGGCTACTCTATCCTCAGCTTGGAGGCAGAGGCTTTTCTAGTCCAGTGTACTTTTCTAGTACAGTGAATACTTTTCTAGTACAGTGAATAGTATTCAGTATTCACTATATTTTTTTCCAATTTTATGTATATTAAGTAGTGTCACACAGCTTCCTTGGAGCCAAACTATTCTTCCTCATCTCCCAGCACTTCCTAATGTGACAGTGAGGTACAGTTGGGCTTTTATTGTGGGTGGCTTTTGTGATTTGTTTGTTGTGGGTTTTTTTTTGTCCTTTGTTTTACTTCACTTCCAGGCTAAAAGGAATTGTTACTTGGGCCCTCTTCCTGTAAGTGCATAATCTTTTCATACAGTCTTTAACTGAAGTGAGCCGCATGGGATCAATACTTTAAAAGATGGAAAATCTGGTGTACATAGGCCAAGTTCCTAGTGCTGTGACACTGCACATGCTACAGTTGTATTGAGCTTTTTTAGTTTACTCAGTTTAGCTTCCTATTTTCCCAAGGGTATGGCATAGTCTAAGTAATTATTAGCAAGGTTTTTGTTTCATTTTAAAATTCCATATGCCTGTGAACCTAGTTGAAGTGCTACTTGGTTCGCACACTATGGTAAAGTTAATCCTTCAGGCTCTTCAGTTTGGAGTAGGTGGTGATTCTGTTTCAGATCCTGACTAATGCACTCTTCAGTGAATATGCACAGGAATCTTCTCCAAAGTATTACCTAAAAAATTGCCTAAATTAGTTCTAATTGGGCTCGATCTTTATAAAAGTGTTGGTTGTCAACTAGTGTCAAGTGCACTCACCCACACACGTCATTGGTCTGTGTTAATACTGGTCTAAGGAGATGCAGAAAGAAATCAGCTTAACTTCTCACACAGCATTGCTTGTGTACTACAACTGTAGCGCTTTGTTTTGTTTAGCTGTGATGTTTTAATTGCTAAGTTTTTTTTACTTCCCTCGATACTGCAATAAAGTTATTTTGTAGATAGCAAAAAGTGTTTTTCCTGCCTGAAAAGACACCCACGTGTCAGAAACATCAGACAGTGATACATCTGAAAAGCTCCATTGGCAAATACTACTTGTACAGAAGTTGTCATAGTATTTTTAATGTTACCTGACCTGTGCTTCGTTTTGCCTTCAGTCATGCAAAACTGTTCATCCTCAATGCAAACAGTATCATTCATTTCCCTTAGAAAGAAAAGTCGTTGTAGCACATGAAACTCCTGGATGTTTAAACATTGGAATAGATTCCCTAGGTTAAAAATGTGAGAAAATCTGGCATTTGATTGTTAAGAATTGTAGTTTGTTGTGTCAAGTACTTCAGACAAAAGGTGAAAGTACTAACTAATGCTTATACAAGGGCAATAGTAAACTCCCGGGCTGCAGCTGTAATTTGCAAAATAGCTGGCAGTTGGCACAAACATACAATGATGATCTGAATGTTAACTTTTTTTTAATCAAAAACCTACATTTTTCTTTTTGATGTAAATGTTAAACTTTTTAGTGTAATCCTCTCTGGAGAAGCAGCCTGGTGCTACACCGCTTCCCCAGATGCAAGACTTGCACAAGGCCACATCTAGTGGTTTAACTAACATTAAAGCAAGCATTGTTCACCTTTGTTGCTTTGTTCTTGAAATACTTTGCTTGGAACTGGTGAGCTCCATCATCCATTGAGGAGTGCAAAGTAGTGACAGCCTCCTATGTCGGTTCATCTTCCTGTTTCTGGATTGGGGATCAGTGAGTGAATTCCAGCCTGGCTTGGATGGAATTGGGTGCATGTCTGTATGTTCTTGCAGAATACATGTGGAGGAGTTACTGCCATCTCAGTCAAAATACGTGATCTTGGGTTCCTTCACATGTATGTGATTGGTGGCGGTGACGTTTTTAATGTTACGGAACGTGTAAGCCTGTAGATATGGTACCCACCACTAGCAGCTTGTAATGTGCAAATTAAAATCAAACCCTCCCCTGACTCCTAGTACAATTTAGAGAGACCAGCTAAAAACTGAAGACTTCTTGGTCTCAAAGATCTTCTGCAAGTCCTATAAAGCAGCCAAATTCTCTTGAGGTCCAAGAGAGTAGGCATCTCCATGGGTGCCTGCCAGTCCCTGTGAATCCATGATAATGCATATTGCTGAAGGACTTGCACCATGAGCTTTGTAGGAAGGCTGACCTCTGGCTTGGGGCAGCTTGGTAACAAGAGTGTTCATTTGAGGTAAGAAAAAAGGAAGTATGTTGCCGAGATTTATAGGAAAGATTTAAGAGCATTTATAACTCAGTTCTGGCATCAAGTACAGCTTTTCTTCACTTCCTGCTTCATGTCTGCATGGCTTTTGGGAGTCCTTAAGCATGATCACTTCATCTGCACTTCCTGTTGGTGACGTGGGCACCAGTGTGTTCACTGGATAGCTGTAAATAAAACCTATGACCTGGACTGTACCCCTCTTGTATGACGGAGACCAAACCTAGACATGACACTTCCAGGTATGCCCTTACCAGCACTGAGGAGAGGGGAAGGATCAACTGCCTTGACCTGTTGGCAACTGGAATACAAGTTTTCTTCTTTCGAAAAGCAGCACATTGCTGGCTCACATTCAATTTGGTGTGCATCTGGGCTCCCAGGTTTCTTCTGTACCCTACTGCTTTTCATCTGGGTGGCCTCCAGCATGTCCTGGTGTCTGGGGTTGTTCCTCCCCAGCTGCAGGACTTTGCACTTCCCCTGTTGAACTGCATGAGATTCCTGTCAGCCCGTTTCTCCACCTGTCAAGGTGTCCAAGGATGGCAGCACAAGCCTCTTGTAGGTCAGCTGCTTCTCCCAGTTGTGTCAACTGCAAACTCGCTCAGGGTTTACATTGTCCCTTCATGCAGATCATCACTGGAACTGTTTAACAGGACTGGAGCCAGCACTGACCCCTGTGGTACATTGCTAGTCACTGGCCTCCAATTACTGTTTTTGTCACTGGTCACCACCCTCTGTGCTTGGCCATTCAGCCAGTTTTCAGTCCACTTCACTGCTCATCTGTTCCCTACACCCATTCCCTGCTTCTCTGTGGGGATCTAACAGGAGACAGTGTCAAAGACCAAACTGAAGTCCAGGGTGACAATGTCCACTGTTCATCTACCAGGCCAGTCATTTCAGTGTAAACATTTGTCAGGTTGGTCAAACATGTCTTTCCCTTGGTGACGATGACTCTCTTGTGGTTGATGCCTCTGGAAATGGTTTCCAGGTTTAGCTGCCCCATTGCCTTCCCAGGGATAGAGGTGAGGCTGACTGGCCTTTAGTTCCCTGGATTTCGTCTTGGCCTTGAAGACAGAAGTGACCTTTTCTTTCCTGCAGTATTCAGGCACTTCTTCTGGTCACCATGATCAATGAAAGACTATGGAGGCTGGCCTCACAATGACATCTGCCAGCTCCCACAGCACTTGTGGTGCATCCCATCAGGACCCATAGATTTATGTATGCCCAATTTTGCCCTGACCTGACCCTCTTCTGCCAAAGGTACATCTCCCATGCTCGAGACATTCCCCTGGGATGGTCTCTGGGATTCCTGACAGCCAGCGTTGCTAGGAAGATGGAGGCAATGAAAGCATTCAGTACTTCAGCCTTTTCCATGACCCAGGTAACCAGGTGCCCTATCTCATTTGGCAATAGGCCCACATTTTCACTAGCATTTCCCATGTGTGTACTTATAGAAGGCCTTGTTGTCTTTGACATCCTACACCAGATTAAGCTCCAGTAGAGCTTTAGCTTTCATAACTTTATCCCTGGATGCTCAGACAATTAGGTAGGCCAGTTAGAGCCCTGCAGTCTTACAGGCAGGCTCTTAAGTGAGCTTGCAGTGGGCATTCCCAGTTTCACAGCGAACCTGTGGAACAGCAGAGCTGCTGGATTTCTGGGGAATAAACAAGTCCTGCATGCTTGGTGCACAGTGAAAAGAATCCCTGTAACAGACTAGCACTATAAGCTTGATGAAATTAATTTGGTGGTGTTGATACAGAAACACTGCAATGCAATTGCGAACACCAACTAAGGTTATGATAAGTTGGATTACTACACAGGTCATTAGGAAAGCAGCTATTTTGTGCTACTATGTCCTTAATTTCTGTGGCTGTCCATTCAGTTCATTCCCAAAACGATGTCAGAAAGAAATTGTCCTGTTTCATGGTTTTGGTGGCACGTAACATGTTTAACTGCTTGTTTTAGCTGTATGGTACCCAGAGGATCACTGTAGAACAAATACATGGAAAAGGCCATATATTGTACTCAATATCCCACTTGAAGGACTAAGGGCTGGGTCCTCCTCCTTGCTCACTCTTGCCTTCAGTTGTTCATGCCTTTTGCTGCCAGCTTACTGTACTGCTGCCAGTGTGTTTCTCTGGGACCTTGCTTTTACGTCAGTCACTAGCTCATGTCAAAGCAGGGTGCTAGGCTGGTGGTGCTTCTGCTGCCCTCCCTGCACCAGCAGCATCATCTTTCCACAGGATGCTCTACAAGGCTTCTGGAAACCTGTGGTCAGCCACCCTCCTGGAAGCTGGACCTGACCCCTCCTCTAGACTGGCTATGGCGCCAAGCATGAAGCAGAATTGGCCACCACGGTTTTGGGAATAAGTCAAGACAGAAACATTACTTGAGCGGTGCTGATGCAAATATGGGTGTGATGAAAGGAAAACTTTAGTTTTCCCCAAGTGTCCCCAGGAAAAAAAAGGCTATGGAATGGTTTTATATATATAATACAGTCACCTGAAGCAAGATAAATGTCCTCGTCATCCCCAAGGTAATTGGTTTGTCCCAGCTGCTTGATCCATGGGTACAGAAGAGTGCTTACTGAACTGGAACACAGCGTATATTAGTGCTGTTTAGCCTCAAGTCAGCCCTAGCCAGACACAGGATTACTTCCTCTTCTTTACTGATAAGAGCAAAGGCTCCTGCTAGTCACATCCATACAACTCACTGTTGAGCTCATTCAGGTACAATCTGGAAAGGCACTTTGTCTACAGGATTTTATCCCTGCTGAAACAAAAAACCTCCAGCAGTCAAAACATACAGGGCCTGGCTGTTCTGTAGGGACCTGAAAGGGAACTACATGTCAGGTTCAAAACCCACAGTACCAGATGTCTTTAAAAAAAAAAAAAAAAAAAAAAAGAAGCCCATAACACAATAGCTAGAGATGTTTCCTAAGTTTACATACAGTTTCCAGATGCTCAAGTTATGACACACATATACTGTCATGTAGCAGCTATTTCCAGGAAGAAAGAGTGCTGTTTGTGACACTTTTGCTTCAGAGCAGTGTGAAAAGCGTAAGCTCTGTCCCAAGCCAGATGGCAGAAGAAGACCCACCGAGCTAGAGCTTAAATCTAGACCTGTCCTCTCAGCATATTCTCTGAAGGAAGTTTTTTGCTAGGGCATTTCAGTGAATAACTGCCTGAAATTAAGTGGGCGGTGTCTTTAAACCAACATCTGGTCTAAGAAAAGAGGCAATGAGTGATTCTGTAATTATATTGGAAATGCTTCATCTACAGTATTTAGATCATACAGAAACTTCAAGAGTCAGCTTAAAATAATGCACGCAACACATTAATTCCAGAACATCCTAAATGCATCAGTTAGTTGTATTCACAGTTTCTCTCCCCTGCAAGATCATGTATGCCCCCCTAACATGGCTGGTACTGCTTTCCAGGACACACCGAGGGAGGCGTGCCCAACTTTGGTAGGCAAGGTGGAAGTCAAGCTTCACATGCCAGCAGGCTAATACAAACTGTGTGTGTGTGCTGATAAAGCCTGGGGGTTTTTGCTCATGCATGGTAGCAAAGGAAGCTCCTGCAGCACCTCTATACCATGGGCTCTATATGCAGTACAGTGTGGGAGGAACAGCCAAACAGTAGCTGGTGATGAACCAAAAGCACGCTTCACATCAAGCTCCAAGGTCAGGACAAATGCTGGCAGAAGAAGAGGTTACTTGACCTTAAGTGCACTGGCTTCAGGGAGCTTGTGGATCACGCTATTTTAATGGGCCTGTGAATACTGGCCACATCCTTGTCAGTTTCATGTATTTTGTGGCTGCATTAAAGCCAATCCCCATTTAACAAACATCAGTACAAGCCCAAAACACTAACATATTACCCTAAAGGGTACAAAATTTTACTATATCTTACAATGAATTATAAGTACTTGTGCATACTTTAACAGAGTATAAGACCTAGAATTCCTAAAAACATCACAGAGTTTTAAAGTTTAAGTCTCAGCAGTTGCACACATACAGGAATTACAAAGGCTTGGAATAAAAGACAAGCAAGTAAGGGAGTTTCCTTGACCAAGAGGCAGGGGTGAAGTGCAATCAACTTCATCTGAGCTTGCACCCTGGAGCTTTATACAAATTTCCAAGTCAGTTTAATAGCTTTGTTTATTTCTTTATGTTTTTAGAAACAGCTATGGCTGGATAGACCAACAGATAACAGTAAGTGAGGGTGAACTGCTTGTAGTCCTTCACTCATCCACTAATACATACAAAACAAGCATCACAAGTTATTCACTGGCTCATTTATGATGTCTGACACTGAACACCACCTCTAGGGTGATGCTCATCATCTTCATAGACTTCCCCATTATAGTGGTGTTCTCTTTTCTGAGATGGATCAAAGTCCACTAAATCCACTTGCTCCATTTCCTCAGTTTCTTCTATTTCCTGCCTTGTAGGAAGCAGTTTTTCAAGTAGAGACAGCTTATCTGAAGAGAGGAAGCCACTCTCTGGGAAGTTCACCTGAAATCATCAGGAACTGGGGTTATTCAAGTCTGTCTGAATCGGCTTTTCAACATCCCTCTACAGGTCAAATACATGCCCAAGGGTATCTTTACCACCACAGATGACTTAAACCAAGTGCTTGAATAAAAATAACATCTAAGTCACTAGGCTTTTTTTTTTAGTGCCTGTAAGAAGTTAGCTTCTAACATGGCAACTTGACCAAGGCTTATCCAACATTTCTTCTGCCTCAGGCTGCCCTCTGGAATCACTCTAAAAGTAAAGTACAGGATATACTGACATTAGGTTGTGTCTCCTCTAAATGACACAGCTTTCAGCACTAGCTTCTCTCCAGAGAAGAAACTGTCCTTTTCCAGCCTACTCCTTTGCTCCAGCACAGGGGATATTACTAATCCATCCTTCCTAGTGCATGCAAGGAACATGACAAGCAAATGAAAATTCAGAGTTACCAAACAAATTCTCCTGGTACTTAATGTGCTTTCAACACAGTGTTCTGAACTGTGTGTTTGATGGATTGCAAGTTCTCAGTGTTGTCAAAAACAAATACTAAGCAAGGACATCTCTCTCTTCCTGATTGAGGTAATGCTTAAAGACTAAATTTCAGAAGGATATTCAGTGCTGAACTGTACCATGGAAATAAGCTGATTCACTCACCCTGAATTCTATGATCAGACGTCCTTTTTCATAGGGTCTGCGATAAATTGGCATTCCTTCATTCAACACACACTTAATAGCCCCATGCTTGACAACCTGGCCTAAAAAATGACAAAAAAGAAAGGATCTATGCAGACAACAGAAGCAGCTTTAGTTTCAACTCCCTTTAATATTTATGCAACCTTCTACACTACGGTTAGCTACAGCAATATGTAGTAGTCTAACAGGGACTTATTGGCTGGTAACTTCCAAGTAGGAAAGTGGGTTGACATCTACATTACGTTCCTGTAGCCTTGTTATGCTTCCTTTAGGAAGCATACTTCCATAAGGTAAGGTCTATTACTATATCAAGCAGAGAGAAAGCTACTGCTGACTGCTATCCAAAAATTCTTTTATTTGCTTGAAGTTTTGCACCACAAAGACTAGGAAAAAACACTGACACCAGCACACACCCCTTGTACATCAAGATGAGATGTTTCTTTTTCTTTAGATTTTCAGCTTGCATTCACTGTATGCTTGGACTTGTAACAGAAAGCAAACCAACACTTACCAGGATGGGAGGTAATAATAATAGTTCTATTATCCAGCGTCGTGATAGGCTTTTGAAAGCCACATAGCGCTTCAACCAGTTGAATATCCATAGACATGAAAAGGTCTTCGTCTCGTCTAAGGCAGAACCAATAAAGAACAGTCACAGAGAGGCAGTACCACGATCATACCTGTTACTGTAACAGTACCAGGATCACACCAACATTCAATTTTTAACTTGCTAAGGACAACAAAACTGTAGTTTTAATAGAAGCCCAAGCAATTAAATAAAGTACGGTTAAAACTGATGCAACACCTCAAGCCAGCAATTAAAGGAATGATAGCCACACTGAAAGCCATTATTGCCCAAGTCCAGCTATCCAAATGTGGAAGGTTTTATTGAACAGAAGTAACTAGAACATGGCTCAATTGCATCCAGTTTTACTTAACTGTTTCTTCCCAGCTATAGAAAAAAACACTGCCAATAGGACAATTAAACTCTTCCTTTATGCAGATTAATATCTTACGTGCATTAGCTAGATTCTGTTACATTTCTTTCTGAAGATCTGGTTCTGGGGTTGGAAAGTTAATTTTAGACTCTGACAGGAGAGGGGGAACATTCCACTTGTCCCAGAGCATAACCCCACTAGACCAGTAATATCAAGGGTTATCTAAGGACACTAAAACTGAAGGTAGTGAGCAGAAAGACAGATGAAAATATGCCAGCAGGGTTGTGACTTCAAGTCCCAGCTAACCATGCAGACAGTTTGGTCCAGACTGTCCCTCTGGCATAGCTGATTCAGTATCTGGTTTCAGTGAAAGAAAAATCAGCTGAGTAAGCTTATCCAAACTGAAGAGAACTGGTTCTTAACCTGTGAGCTCAGTCCTCTTTGGCACAGAGTTCTGGCACAAACTTACAGAGCTCAGCTCCATACATGACAGTCAGGCAGACCAGCAGCCCGTTTCCCAAGAACCTTTAACTCCCCATTCCTATTTACAAGTACAATGCTAGTGTGGTTGGCATTGAGACAAATGCTTTCTCTACAGCCACTGATTCCCTGTGACTGCTCTGAACTGCAGTGAGATTATCAAGCAAAACACATTTCTGCAGGACAACCAGTGTTGCTTTTAATCAGACCAAAAGGTACTGGACAGACTCATTACACAAACAGTAACTTGAAAGCAGGAGGCTTGCAACACCAAGCAGTACTGTCCAGTAACATGAAACAATGGAAACAGTCAATGCTGCTTGAGTCATTTTTTGCTTTTGCAAGAAGGAACAGACAGGACTCATTACTGCTACACTCAGTGTATTTGACATATAACAAGGGAACATGCTGGAAGTTTTCTGTGCCTTGAAGCCAAGTGGGCAAATGAGCAGCTGCCTACACTAAGTGGTAATTTTCTGAGCTAAGTGATGGAACACTATTCTAGAGAGCAAGAAAATAATCACAAATATTCACATCTATTAAAAAAAAAAAAAAATCAGTATTTTAAGAGTTCTTAGAAGTTCAAGTTTTGTAAATTCTTTGTAACCGGTTTTGTTTGTCTTTCATTTCCTTCCACTGCCAAAGCTCACATAAGAATATCTTGTACTAATACAACACAAATGGCTGTTGACTAGTTATTTATACCAGGATGCCATTCCTGGACGCCCAAATTCACAGGTGAATTCCAGCCACATGCTCCTATCACCTGATATTTACAGTAGGTAAAGGGTGAGTGGTGGTCAAGGAAGTACGTGGACAAGCATCTCAAGAGCTAACACAAAGGGCTTTCAGAGTTTTTACCTTGTAAAGACAGAATGGTCTTTTTGATCCAAGACAATAATAATGTCTCCTGGCTCCAGTCCTGGCTCTTGGTCCCCTTCACCATGGAATGTTATTTTCTGACCATCCTTCATTCCTATTGCAGGAAACAAACAAGCAAGGATTTTTCATATTTTTAAGTAAAAAACAGCAACAAAATAAGACTTTCAAAAGCACACACTGGTACCAGGACATCTCTAAATCTTTAAATTAGAATAGCAAGACCCCCCCTTAAAGTATTCATGACTTTTTTTTAAATCCCATTTCATGTCCAGCAGTACAGTGGTGCCAACCCAAATTATGTCTCAAGATCATTAAGCTAAACCGTAGTTCAAAACAGCTACCTGCCAAGATAAAGTCTTTAAAACATTATCAAAAAGCATTCATTACATGCACAAGCACTGAATAGAAAACAGAAGCACTGCATGCAAAGTACATTTTAAGAGCAAGTGACCAATCAACTTCTTCAGAGTTATAAATATATGCAGCAGAGCTACTTTTGAAACATGATCTCAGTGCCTGCCAAGTGCAAGCAGCACTCTCCCTAGGACTGTCATCTAAGAAACCCTTTCACCCACACAAGTCTCACTACCATAAGTTCTAGCTGCTTCATGTTAGCTCACAATCTGTTTTTCCATAAGAAAGGGGGGGGGGAAAGCCCCTCTTTTCAGTGATTTCCCTGTTTAAAATGCCAATAACATACCCTTACTAGCCCTCATATCTAATTTTACTGTAGCATTTCCCCCACTATATGCAGGCGTTGCGTAAGGTGTGCTTCCACATTTAACAGTTGCAGGTGATGATCAGGCACGAGTTTGCAGAAGACACGTGCTTGTCAGCCTGCTCTGTCTTACAAGCTGCACTACTCCAGAGACTTCTCCCACCAGTTTGAGCAGCCTCCTCAATGGAGATGTGTTTGTCACTGACACTGCTGCGTTCTCCCACCACTGTGAGGGCTTGTGTACTGAGTTGCATTTTCCCAGGCAAAGAGTGCCTGTGCTGTGCAGGACTGTCAGGGTTGCGTAGTGAACAGTCCTAAGCATGTGAGGCTTAGCACTGTCTCTGCACCCTATTTCTGTAGCAGACCTGGTTCCCCTTCATACTGAAGCACAGCAGAAGAGATCGGAATCTGCAGGGTTTCCCTACAGGGAGTGAAGACTCATTAGGCACAAAGAGCCAATGAGTGACGAGTTTCACTTTTCTCTGTCCAGCTACCTGATCAAGACTCACATTTGTGAGGTTGCTCAAAATTCATGCACTGCTTACAATACTGCAGGTTTCAGAATTCATACTAGTTACATGCATAGGCATTAGATGCAAACACAGAAGTAACCAACATTCCCTAAAAACAAGTCTCATACTTTTTAAAGGCAGCAACAGGCAATTTAACTATATATATTCAGCAGTGTTACCACCAAATAAACATCATGAGCTTGCTAAAGCTTCTGCTTCATGGCTGCAAAGTCAGCCAGTATATCCAGGTTCAATACTTCACCTTAGTAAGACACCTCACCTCTGTCAATGTGAACTTCCAGTATCTTCTTCTCTCTGACAATTTTCCTTCCAGTGCAGCTCTTACACCGGTCCTTGGGGCTGATGCGCTCTCCGTGCCCCTGACACTCCATACACACTGACTGGATTTGCTGCACCATTCCTGGCCCGATCTGGTGAATTCTAATCTGCATGCCTGTTCCCCTGCAATTAGGACAGCATTCTACCGCACCCTTCTTACCACCACGACCTGAGAGCGAAAATTGGAAGCAGATGGTTATGTGCTGCCAGAAAAAAAAAAACAACAAAATCTTTAGATGCAGCTTGTTTAGTTTCATTTTCCATTACCTTCACATTTGTCACAGATAACATTCTTCTGCAGTGCAAGTTTCCTCGTTGCACCATTGTACATATCTTCTAAGCTTACTGACAACTGATGGACCACATTTTTGCCTGTAGGAGAAAATGGATACTCAAGTTTGAAAGCTCAGTCTCCAAGTAACAGAAACTTCCCATATCACTATGCTCGAGGCATGATAAACTGAGTCTGCGAGCTTTAACATCCTGTTTTAATATAGCTTTGTCTTGTTTTGCTGGTATTAGTCAGTCGGGCCTTCCTACCCGATGCTGGATTAGGTTACAATTCTAATGGCTTTGTCAGCAATGTTTCTCTATTAGAATGTCAGGGATTCTTCAGAGAGTCAAAGCCAGTACCAGAAGCAAAATACGCAGAACTTCAGACATTTAAGTTTTACAATGCAGGACTCCGGTTTTAACAAAGTAACGGAACACATCTCCTACAAGGAAGTGGGAGCCACTGTACGGCACCAGGAAAGAACTTTCCTCCTCTCACCAGGGGACTTTATGGAAACTGAATCGATTAATTACATTTGTACACTTGGGAATTAATTAGAATTTTAGCTCCTGCAGGCTTAATTTTGTGAAAAATACGAAGTTCCGGCTTACTAGGAACACTGATACAAGACGGTGTATCTTGACACAGTTTGTGTCTGACACAAACTCTTTTTCTTCCCTTTTTTACTAGGTATATAAGAAGTTACACGGTCAGCAGTACCCATAACAAATGTAACTAACACTGGTGTGATCAACCTGGACTTTCCGAGCAACATTTTACTACAGCTCCAACTCAATGCCAGTGAACAGCACCCAAAGGCTTCACAGGCTGGATTTATCTTCTTTAGACACAGTTACATACAATTAAAGGCCAAATTTACATTGAGACACTAACGCTTACGGTACCTAAGTTACAAAATTATTTTAAGGTATGTCACTGTTCCGTTCCCTATTTAGCCTGTTAGCAGCTAGGCTTAGGCTCTGCTAGAGGCTTTTCAAACACGGAAACCAGTTAGCTATTAACATGAGACAATGCACAAGAGATCAAACTACCACCATATGAACCAAATGCCCTCGAGGCCCTGCTCTCTTCACGTGGTAAGAACTCGGAACAACGTTTTCTCCCAATTTGAGACCAACCCTGTAATTTCACTTTAACGCTATTTAAAGCCGTTCATCTACAGCATTCTTCTCCAAGGCCCCGATCCTGCGTACCGCACGGACCGCGCTGCAAATGCCCGGGAAAGCGTCGGATTGTGTCACATTACCTCGTCTCTCTCTCTGCATCCTCCCACCGCCGCCGAAGAACATATCGAATATATCCATGGGCGACCCGAAGCCACCACCAGAACCACCCTCTTTGATGGCCTGCTCGCCTCCTTTGTCATACAGATCTCTCTTCTTCGGGTCCGACAGCACTTCATAAGCTTGCGAAATCTGCTTAAACTGCGGAAGACATGCACCGTGCCTCAGACCCCGCGCCGCGGCACCCCGCTCGGCACCCGCCGGGCCGAGCACCCCCCCCTGCATCTCCCCACCCCCTTGCCGTGCACGGCAGCACCCGCAGGGCGGGCGGCCCCACAGCCCTGTCCCGCCGCGCCACCGACCTTCTCGCCTTCATTGGGGTTCTTGTCGGGGTGATACTTCAGCGCTAGCTTTCGGTAGGCCTTCTTCAGCTCCTCGGCCGAGGCGTTGGGCTTCACGCCCAGCACATCGTAGTAAGTAGTCTCCTTCACCATGGCGGAGGGCGACCCCTGGGCTGCGGGCGGTCCCGCGCTCCGCGGCGGCTGCTCTCCCAACGCCGATCCCGACTTTTCTGGAAAGTTCCGAGCCGGTCCCGCATCCGGGCGCTTTTGAGCCGGCACAGACCCGCCCCGGAAGGGCCGCTCCGCCAGCCCACGGTCGGAGAGCAGCGCGCAGCCAATAGTAGGGGGAGGCGGAGGGCGGCCGGCCAATCACCGCAGCCCAACGGCTACCGCGCTCAGCCGCCGCCGCCGCCACTCCCGGCGTGCCCCGGTGGGTGAGCGCCCCTCCGCGCATGCTCAAGGGGGGCGGTGGCTTCCACGGAGGCGGTTTGGCGAGCGCCAGGCGGTGCGTGGCCGTCTCCGGGCCCTACCCCCGCGCCTCCCGTGCCCAGCGCTGCGGCGCGGGCCGTTTCTTACGGGCGGGTACGCATCGGTGCCCCCCCCCCCTTTCCGGCCGGCTCCGTGTTGCCCACCGCCCGTGGGCGGGCGCGTGGCACCGCGGGTGTTACCGCGCTGCCCTGTTATACTGCCGCGCCTGCGCTCTGCTGACGCTGCAGCAGCCGATTGGTTGGGTTGGATGCGGCGTTGAGGCATCGCGTGCAGTGAGGGCGGGGCCCGGCGTTGCCATGGGCGCGGGGCCTGGTTACCGATACCCTCCGTCGCAGGCCGGTACCCACCGGTAACCATCGTGGTGCTGCGGCCGGAGGCAGGGGTCCGGCGGGGCTGGGAGGCGCCCGGCTGGCCGCGGGGGCCGTAAGGTGCTGGCGGTGGTTGCCGCGTGGGAGGCCTCCGCGGAGGGCGGCAGTCCCGGGCAGCAGGCCGAGCGGGAGGTGCTGCTCGGTGGGCATAACCACGTGCCGGACATTGCTGAGTGTGTTGCAGTGGGGACGGAGGGTCGCTTTACACCGGGAGTTGGAAGGAGGAGCCCTTAATGCCAAGCACCGGGCAGGGATCGTTGCAGGGTCACCTCGGTATAAACTTGAGGCCCGGATTCACTGTATGGTCCATCTGCAGGCTGTGCCTACATGAACCTGTTCCCCTCTGTCACCCTCTCTCTGCCTCTTGCTTTGTTTTGGTACATAAATGAATCTCTCAGATCAATCCTGATTCAGTGGGATACAAATATCTTTTTTTTTTTTATGGGTAGGCTTGTCTGTCAGATGGAGCTGTTGATCCAGTTGATTTTTCCCATACATGATCTGTAAGAATGTATAGTGATATGGAAGGAAGGAAATAGGATTGCCCTTTCAACAGCAATTTGCCCTTAGATTACGCTAGTGTTAATGCAGCACTTGGCCTTGACTTTCAGAAGCATGAACCCAGTTAGCAGAAGAGACTCAGCTAATGGATGGACTGGCAGCAGAATCCCTGGACCCCGTTCCACAGGACAGTGACCCATTGTTAGTAACACACTCTATGTTTTGCTCTCACAGTGATGCGTGTGTGCTGGCTGGTGGGGAAGGAGAAATGCAGTCAGAGAGTGAAACTGCCACACATGGAAGCAGTGGTGATTGGGCGCGGCCCAGAGACTGGGATAACGGATAAGAAGTGCTCACGTCAGCAAGGTAAGGTTTAGCTCAAATCCCACTTCCTACATGCAGCAGCAACAACCTTACTTGTGAAAAGTGTGCGGTGTTTATCACAGAATAGTAGAATGGTTTGGGTTGGAAAAGACTTCAAGATCATCCAATTCCAACTCTGTGCCATGGGCCATGAATATCACTCTTCTGTTTGGCTAAATTACAGTAAAGCTAACAAACCAATGCTTCTGCATAAGCTGTAAGCTTGCTTTGAGCAGGGTCTAAATGGGAAATCACAGTTTTTCCCTGAAACTGAAGCAGGCTTTCCTTCGGCTTGCTTCTGCAGTCACTGGCTTATGGTCTCCTTTCTCTACATGGTCCATAGTGTTGCCTGATTCTTGAAGGTATCAAGCTTTTTCCATAAGCACTTATGGACCTCTCTGAGTCCTAAAAAAGTGGAGGAGACACCTAATATCAGGAAGCTCACCTTTGTGAACTAAGGCATTGAACCTGGACATGGGTCCAAAGACCCACAGTCATGTTCCACAGCCTGCGCTCTTGCTTTGTGAGTAGCACTTCATCTCTTTAGTCTTCCACCAGCTGGTTTTTAGTATGAGTTATTTTATAGATGCAGTGTGAGAGTATATAAAAATCCCTGTGGTCTATAAAATACTTGTCATGGTTTAGCCCCAGCCAGCAACTATGTAGCACTGCTCTCCCAAGGGATGGGGGAGAGAACTGGAAAAAAGGTAAAACCTGTGTGTTGAGATAACAAGAGTTTAATAATTCAAATAAGTAGAATATAATGGTAACAACAACAATAATAATAAAAAGATAGAGGAATAAACCGGACAAACAAAAAGAAGAACCCCAACAGTGGTGCACAATGCTCATCACCTGCTGACTGATACCCAGCCTCTACCTAAGCAGAGATCTGGGCCTTCCTGGTAACTCCCCCGACTTTATATACTGGGCACAATGTACTGTGGTATGGAATACCCCTTTGGCTAGCCAAAACATGCACTGTACCAGCTATTAGGAAAAAAATTAACTCTGTCCCTGTCAAAACCAGAAAAATACTTCACATTTTCCCTGCCTTTTTTTCCCTCTGGACACAGTCCTGTTCCATGCCCTGTTAATTATAATTACACAAAGTCAAAAAGGGCTGGTGAGAATATCAGGAGTGTGTAAAAGACTTCCACAGATTTTGTCTGTATTCTAAGTAGTTGTGCTGTGGAATACTCAGGTATGACTCAGTGTATGGGTTGGTTCTGTTTTACCTGTGGTCCTGGAAACAGAGGATGAAGCAGAAGTATTCTTTTTGTACATTCACAGAGATCAGCTTCAGAAAGTAGCAGGTCTTAAAATACAGGAGTGCTTTCTGCAAGGGTGGTTCAGCAAAGTTCTGGCCTTTCTGTTTACACAGCATTGTGACACTTTGTTCTTTCCTTCCAGTTCAGTTAAAAGCAGACTGTAACAAGGGGTATGTCACAGTTCAACAGGTACGTTAACAGGGTGTACAATATTTTTGATACGTATTTAAACTCCACGCATGCTGCAAGTGATGATTCTGTTCACTGGGTCTGAACGACCTGTAGCTGTTCTATGACCAAGGATTGCACAGTGAGTGGGCCTTGGAAATGATATGTTCTTCTTTTTTTTTCTTTTGAACTGCAAAGACTGCACTATTCCTTCCAGATGTGCTCCAGTCTCAGACAGCATCAGGGAACCTTACTGTGAATCCTCAACCCGTTCTTCCAGGCACTTTGTCATGGAGATGGGACTGGGCAGTTGTGGAAGGTTTGGGTTTTTTTTGATGGCTGATAGAGCCAAAGATGTGATAATGATCAGGCAAAATCCTTCTATCAGCCAGTCATTGTAGGTTGCCCCTGCCACTTTGCATTATCAGTTATGCCTGGGAGGGAGGAAATTGTATTGCTTTTCAATTATCAGCTCAACATCAGGTAAATTCTCAGTCTTCAAAACACTGTTTTGGCGGGGGGGGGGGGGGGGGGGGGGGGGGGGGGAATATTTTAGAGTTGCATAAAGCTGGAAATGGATGCAATAAAAGAAGCAAGTAAAAATTTGACCACCTTGCTGTCCTCATTTTCTCCTAGAACAGAATAAACAGTTTGTTTTGTGAAAGTGTGAGGTGCAAAATGAAAATCAATGGACAGTGGAGCAGTAGTTGGTGATTCCAGTTGCAATATCATTTGCTATTTATTTTCCTTTTTGTCCCTACCACAGATAGGAGTCAACCCAACTAGTGTTGATCTCGTGAATATTGGCAAGGGCGAAGAGGTGAAAATGAAGCCAGGCCAAGTTCTGCATATTGTGAATAAACTTTACCCTTACACAGTGCAATTCGCTGAAGAATCAGGGAAAACTGTTACCGAAGCAAAAGAGAAAATACAAACCAAACAGGTGTCACGTGAGGACTCCTATGAGAATAATGATATAGAGTTTGTGCCCAGGAAAACAATGAAGATGGAGGTGGGGGATACAAAAGGCAGTTCTGCAAATCCCAAGCTAAGCAATACTGGTGTATCTCCCCATGAAGGAACTTCGAGCAAAACGGCAAGTGTTAATGCTTGTGCTGTTTCTCCTGGGGTTGTCTCTTCCATCATGGCTTTTGGTCTTTCACTTTTGTGGGTACTTCTGATGGGGAGTGTCTCAGGTGAACACAGATCCTCAGAGTGTTCGGAGCATGTGAAATATGAAACCCAGTCCTGAGAAAGTTTCCTGGGACTCATTCTAACCTGTGCTGAAGGGGATGCATGTGTGTGAAGGTGCTTGCTTGGAGTCAGGAAGGATTTAATCTCCGGTTCCTGTTGCAGTTTCTGCTAGAAGGACAAGTCACATGTGCTGGGTTTATCTGGAGTCACACAAGGATATGGTGCTGGCTCTTATGATGCATTCTGCAGTGTTACAGATGCAGCAGTGATTATCTAAAAGCTTACATACAGCGAATGGGACAACTTGACACTCTTATGTTTGGTTTTTTTTTTGTTTGGTTTTTTTTTTGTTTGTTTGTTTTGATTCTTATGGTTTTTTTTTCCTCTTGCTTGGGTCATTCCTTACAGTAGAACCATGTTTACATTAGTGAATGCTACCAGCCATAATCTGGTATTCCCAAAAAGGGAATTTTTAGCCCGGCTGATGTGCACAAAATAAGAGACTGCTTAGTGCATCTGGACCTATAACAGTGCAGTTGCTGGAGGAGGAGTCACGGAAATGAAACCCCTCAAGACAAGATGTCAGTCACAGGTTGTGGTGGGTTGACCACTCATTTAATTTGTGAATTCAGGTTAGATTAGTGCCAGACAGGACGATTCACCCTGTTTCTTTGGTAGTACTATAATGTTTGAACATCTCTCTCTGTAAAAATACGGTAAAGATCATAATTGATAATGCCTGTAAAGTGATCTGAACAAGTAAAACATTATCTGTTTGGAAAAAAGTGCGCTCAAGGCACCTTCTATTAGGCATTCAGTAACCAAGTTAAGAAATACCTGCTTGTGTTGACTTGATTTTCTTGTGCCTTTCTTGTTTTCTGTACAAGCCACTCCTCGCACAATATGAAAAAATAGATATATGTAAGAGTAGGGCCACACAGCACAACCATTTCTTTGTTCTGTGCAGAGCAGCATGTGATAGGACATGGAGATTCTTCTGCTTCCTTTGGCCCTTGCACTCATTGTGATCCATGAGGCAGAGGGCCTTTTAGTAAAATCTGTCGTCAGTAGCAATGGAGGACTGTGCCATAGCATGTGCATGCAAGTTATTAAATTCCAGCAGAACTAGAGCCCTGTGTTTTTAAACTTCCAACATTTGAAAGACTTAACCTTAAATCTTAACAGTATCTCCTTAAAAGGTTTCAAACATAGCTCTGTGGGGGCAGTTGGAGCAGGCATGTTGGCATTTGTAGAAAGGAAGTCATTCAGCTGTCATTCAGGTGTTCTTTTGCTGCTGTATACTAATGAAAGTACTTCATTGAATGTTTAAAACATTCAACTGGGTTCTTGATTATCTTATACAATAATTTCTTTTTCTTTGTGTGCTTCAGGAACACTCAGGACACTGGAGTCAGGGTCTAAAGAGCTCCATGCAAGATCCAAAAATGCAGGTGAAAGCTGTACACTTGTACTATACAACAGCTCCTGTCTAACAAAATTAAATGAGCTTTCTTTGTTCCTTCTGCAGTTTACTTTTATGACCTGATTAACCAGTGGAGTACTGCATAAGGGCTGATTGTACTTGCATCTCTGTCTGTCCTAGCATTAATTTAAGAGTCTCTACTATACTGATATTGCAGAATGTCATTATCCTAATTACCTTTAAGCTCTCTACATTATTAAATTTAGCCCACAGTTCAGAAAGGTTCTTGGGAGAGCAGGTGAGCCGTGCTGTTGCTTTGTTTCCTCAGGGGGACCATCTAAAATGGAGGTGTAGTCTGAAGCTGAGCAAGCAGTGGAGGTTCCTGTTTCCCAGCAGTAGGCACTATTTTTACCAAGCATGGGGCAGATTCCTGGTATCCAGCAAACTAAACTGCAGCACCTCCATACTAGCTGGCAGGATGTGACCTCTGGCTCCTCATTCCACTCCATTTCTTCATGCTAACAGGAATTTCCTGGTTGTTTCCTTTAACCTCCTGCAGATACTCCAGATGCACCTCACTCCCCCTGCTCCCCTGTGGCTGCATAATGGTTTTCCTTGAGCTCTTTGCTGCCAGGTTTTGGGGAGGTCAGACTCAAGATGCAGAAATCTGACAAATGTCTTTTGTGGCTGTAGTGTATGCATACTTTCTTGTTAGTCTATTCTGAGAGGGCCATCGGAGAATCTTCCCTGTCCATGTGTAGAACCTACTTTCCTTTTGTTTTTAAGATATGGCAAATACGTAGGCATCTCTTTCTCAAAAACAAGCTGTTTGGCCCCAGCATAGGGAGAACGCACTGGCTGGTGGAGTAAGGCTTTAAGCGTGTGTCCATTTAGCTTGGGTTTTGGTTCACTGGCTGCTGCATGGTCATCTTAACATTAGAGATGTGTTTTTCCCTTTGTACTTCTCAGCAAGAGTATGTGTTCAGGAGGACAAATATCACAGACACCTATGATACTTGAACAATTTTAGTTGGAAACGACCTTTGGAGGTGACTCAGTCTGACCACTTGCACTTGGTGTGATTGCCTTAGGCTTTGAACTGATCTCCAGGGGCAGCCTCACTGGGCCCCTTAAGGTCATGATCACCTCCAGCTGAAAATAATGTCCTTGATACTGATCAGAAGGTCTCTTATTTCTATTTTTATACATATATATATATATTTTTTTTTTTTTTTTTTTTTAATTTAGGTGTGAAGTGTTGAACTGCGTAGATTTCTGGAAATGCCAGGAGTTTCAAATGAGTATTTCTATGGGGAATGATAATGCTATTGAAATACTTGTTTACTTTCTAAACATGAAGCTTAATTTTCATCTCTTAAGGAAATTTCATATAGCACTTATCAAGATGGTGTTTTAAAACTGTTCTTTGTGTGTTAGAACACAAAAAACTGTTTGTGATTTAGTGTTAACTTTATTAGTAGTGCGTCTGAACTGAATATACAAACCAAAGAATTCCTTTGTTTTTTAATCAAATATTAAATAAATGGTGATATTTCTTTCTTCTGAACGATCATGATCCCATTCCCACTGGGATATGATGACACTAATGTGTGTATATAAAAAGTTGAATATGAGGAAGAATTTCTTCATGTTGAGGGTGTAGAGCACTGGAACAGGCTGCCCAGGGAGGTTGTGGAGGCTCCCTCTCTGGACATAGCTAAAACCTGCCTGGGCACATTCCTGTGTGACCTGCTCTAGGTGAGCCTGCCTTAGCAGGGGGTTGATTAGATAGATGATCTGCAGAGGTCCCTTCCAACCCCAGTCATTCTGTGACAGTATCAACCAGTCTTGCTACTGAAAGAATCAGTCCTGTGGTTTGTGTGCTGATAAAATTTTAGTCTTCCTGTAGAGTAAGACTGATCAGATCTGTATATAAACATATGAGATTAGCAAAGATGACAAAGACATCATCCATCTCTCACCAGTAGACATGCTGCTGAGTTATCAGAGGCACAGCCCACAGCTTCTGCTGGAGAAATAGACAGGTTTTTATCGCCTGCGTCAGGTTGTCTCCATACCCTCCTAGCCGCATGCCTTGCTACTGTTTCTCTTCAGCATCAAATTGTTGCAGAAGGTAAACCAAAATGAAAACAGGAGAAAGGCATGATGAGCAAGGAAACTGTTCTCCTTTTTGTGAGTGATCTTACAAAGTAGCACATCGGGTGGCATGAGCTGAAATAGGTGGGACTTGAATGTTTCTGTGTTTGTATCGCTGGCGGAGGTCTGCAGCACCAAAACACACTGTTGGTAGCGCCTCTGAGACTTGTGTTTCTCTCCAGAAATCCACAAGGGATGCAGCAGTGCAGTGCATTCCTGCATGCTCCACACTGAGTACAGGGCCATGAGTTTTGTTTCAGTGACTGCAAAACTTGAATGTTACCTGATGGAAGTAAGAGTTTCCTAGATGTCATTGGTATCTGAGTCCAGGTGGTTTTCAGAAGAGTTCATATCCACCTGGAGCAATGGTTAACTTACTGCTCTGTAAGAATAGAAAGCTTTTTCCTTGAAGTGTATAAAGAGGGATGTTGGAACATCTCATTGTAGCTGCCTCATACATGGTATGGAAAAGGGTTGTTTTGATCTGAAAAGAGCTGTTTAGGACAACCTTCCTCCCCTTGGGAACAGTGACAAAGTTCCTGATACCCTTGTACTGAATTAAGGTGAAATGACATCAGCCTACCTATTTAACACAAAATACAAGGCATGTGGTTAGATATAATAACAATGATTAACTTCAGCTGGATCAGCAAGTCCTGTGCCATGTGTTTTTACTTAGGTGTAGTTAGTATTCAGTGAAAAAGAGAGGAGAAGAGAGAGAGAAAGAAAGGGAGAGGAAGAGAGAGAAGTATCACCACCTGTGGATCCAACCATGCCTTGTTGGTCCCCTTCACCCTGGGTATCATTGGTGGTGGGAGCTCTCCCTCTGACCTGAGCCCTGAACTTTTATGTTCATATTCTCTTGGGGTGTTATCCATAATTTTCATACGACGCATAGAGAAGCATTACTGTGGTAATGATGGGCACAGTTTAGAGAGCACTGAGGATCCTCCAGCTGGTCATTGTCCCTTCTATCATGGTGACTGCTTTTTGACTCCATCCTCTGAGTCAGCTCATCCTTAAATCATCCTTTCACATTCCTGTGGAGGCTTATCAGCTTCGAACAAAGGGGGCAGAACAATCCTATCTACACAGTATATAATAATAGCCAACATTATTATTATTTGCTTTGTTTACATTCAAGGCCTCCCATAGTCACATGTAAATGGTGCCTGAGACAAGCTCAGTTTCCTGTCTTTTACTCACACTATGGAATGTAAGCGGTGTTTGAGACAAGCTCAGTGTCCAGGTTCTCACATGGGTGCATATCCTGTACTAACTTAGTTACAGCAAAAGTCCCCCTTGAAGTGAATGCTCTGCTGTTTGATATGTCTTTCCATATAGTAATTTTCCCACGCATTTTTCCTGACAGTCCCACCTGCACTAGCAACACCTATCTGTGCTTAGGCACTCTGCAACCACAGTGGGATGGGTAACATCTCAAAATCCAGCCAATACAGTGCTTATAGGAATCTTGATACTTTAACTTTCAATCAGTAAGTAATCTAGTTGTTTGTTTTGCAAGGTTTACAAAGATGAAAAGACTGTAGTCATCAAGGATAAATATCCCAAAGCACGTTACCACTGGCTTATCTTACCATGGGACCCCATTTCAAGCCTCAAGGCAGTCACCAGGGACCATCTTGAACTCCTGGAACATATGCATGCAGTTGGGCAAAAAATAATCGAAGAGTGCCCTGCCCGAGAGAGTTTGGAGTTCAGACTGGGCTACCATGCTATCCCCAGCATGAGGTAAGGTCACCAGGTGGAGACCCCTGTATAGATTTGGGGCTAAATCTGTAACGTGAAATGCTTGGAATGACGCAGTGCTTCCAGAACAGAGGGCGTTTCTTTTGTGGCAGGGCTGTGGGTCAGGTATAGCAAGACTGACCCATACGTTTGGTGGTCTGACTGCTGAGTCACATTTACAACTGGTACTACTGCAAAAGAACTTCAAGCATTAACGTTATTTTTGTCTCATATCTACCCAATGTATTTGTTTCAGTCAGCTACATTTGCATGTAATCAGCCAGGATTTTGATTCTCCGGCCCTGAAAACCAAAAAGCACTGGAACTCATTTACTACAGATTACTTCTTAAATTCTCAAGGTAATGATTAGAAACTGTATTTTATTACATGTAATCCTGCTTGTGGGTTCTGGCTTTGGGCTTTTTTCCCCCCAAACAAATGTGTAAGCCACAAATTCTGTTGTAATAATTGAAATATTTTGTATAATTTCAGATATTGGGGAATAGCACTAAGTAAAAGTCAGCTGAATTTTGTGCCTGGTTTAAATTGGAATGCCGTGATGACTCGCCGTGCATGCAAAGCAGTGTCAGGGGTTCTGCATGGTCCCAATACCTCTGCTCTCTTTTTTTTTTTTTTGTTCAGATGTGATAGAGATGGTACGAAGCAAGGGAAAAGTGATGGTGAAAGGTGATGTCTCTGAACTTCTCAAATTGCCCCTCAGATGCCATCGTTGCAAGCAACATCTCTCCACTGTCCCACAGTTAAAGGAACATCTCAAGAAACATTCGCCAAAGTGACTTTGGAAATAAATCATCCTGCAGTCTGTCTTTAGATTTCTGGCTAGAACAAAGGCCTCAGAATGTTGGTGAACTTGTGTACTTCTTGTTAAGTGGAATGACAAACGTAATATGTGAAAAAGCAACCTGGAAACAGCAGCACGCTAACTGTAATTATTCAGGCAAAAGCAAAGCCCAATATTAAATAAAATGACTTCTGAATTGAAGGTGTGTTTGCAGCTTTGTTATGGTACAGCCACACTAATTTGTATATGAACTGGAGTCTGAAGGAAGATTTTGTTTGGATTATTTTAATTCAAAGTCTAGGTTTCTACTGAGAAAGCAATAAAACAGTTTCTCTTGATGTTGAAGTTTGTCTGAAGTGATAATGTTGATGAAGCTGGTAAGGCTGACAGCAAGCTGTCAACAGAGTATATTGAGAGTGCATGGGAAGGAGCATCAGCTACTGTGAACTCACTCTGCTGAAATTCCAGTGCTGCAGAACTTCCCCTTGGCCATGGAGCAGGCACTGCATCACACCACGTGCCAGGGTAGTCACTGCTCAGGCGTTAAGAGGGGCAGCTTTTCATGTACAAGGATTTAACAGAAATACATGAATAACACACAATGACCACCTTTGCTGCTCCCCAGAGTAATGAACTATAGTTTGCAGTTGTTTGGCTGCGTATGTTGAGGTTGGCACAGAAATTGTGTGGTTTAATGATGTCCTGTTTCTCTGCATCTAGATTTTGGGGAGCCTCTGTCATTTGATTGTTGTAAAGATGTGAACTCCCAGATAGGCAGCAGAGCAGTAGTGATTAAAATCTGTTTCTGGGTCCAGAACTGGTTTGTGGTGGTTTCATTCTAAACCCAGCTTTGACTTCTCAAGTAAGGTGCCTTCTGGGTGAAATGGCTCTCAGTAAAAGAGCAGATGGAGCTTTTGTTGTACAGGGAGAATGCTGTTCCTAACAGTGCACTGTGTGGAGAGGGTGTCTTCATGTGTCTCCCATTCAGCAGCATGTCTACATACCCTGGTGGGGCAAACAATGACCTGTTGCTGCTGGAAAAGAACAAAGATGTTCCTGTAGTGGTATGGGCAACAGTAGGGGTTGGGTGTGGCCTAATTTCAAACACTTGTCACTCTTTAGTTTCTGCTGACATTAGTAAATACTATGTCTTAGTTTATAAAACAAAACTTGGAGAAACAGAAGCACAGCCAATCCTGGGATTCACTCTTTAACACGAACTAGGGCTTCAGTTAGCCCCAGAGGTGGATTGGTGCTAATGCCTCACAACAGGAACTGTTTTGGACCAAAGGCAGTTGCAAAGGCTGGAGAACCATGGTCATCCTCATGTGGCAGACACAGGCCAGAAATGGAATCATGCTCCTCCAGTTAAACGCACATCTTATGGCCCACGATCCATAATGTCTGAGTGGGTGTCATGTGTTTTAGTACCTCTTAACAGGTCAAAGCGAAGCACAAATGTGCATTCCTTCTGTACAGACACAGCATGCAGCTAGGTGCATGACTGTCACACCCTTGCCTGTGGAGTGCTGATTTCTGAGGGGCAAACCCAGGTATGATGTCATAGGCCAGCATCATCAGCAGAACCACTGCCATCAGGTGCATGTCTGCAGCTTGTGGTGACCTAGGAGGGAGCGGTGGCAGGGCAACACTACCCAGAGCGTGTCCAGCACTGTGACACAATGGTGTCACAGCTGCACAGGAAGGGGCTGCAGGAATGGTCAGCCACAAATCCGCCACCACAGCTAACCTCAAGGCAATGAAGGAAACTAAAGCGTTAGTTGTAGACACTGGCATGGGTCACTTCAAGTGTGGCTTCGCAGGGGACCTGTGGCCTTTGTCTGTTGTTTCACCTACATTTGGTAAGACCACGTGGGAGGCTGGGAGCAATCAAAGAGAAACCTTTGTTGGAAAAGAGCTTCAGAATAGCAGCATATCCTCAGCACGCACCAACCCAGTAAGACACGGCACAGTGGTGGACTGGAACTCTGTCCGAGATATTTTGAAGTGTATTTTCAAGGTGGAGATGAAGATTCAGCCAGAGGACCATGCTGTTTTGATGTCAGTGCCTCCCCTGTGTTCCACCACTGACAAGGGGAAATATGCTGAGATGCTGTTTGAAGGGTTACACATGCCTGCCATACACCTTGCATACCAGTCCCATTTATCCATGTACTCCTATGGGAAAACCTCAGCTCTCGTGGTGGAAAGCGGGCATGGTGTTTCACACGTGGTTCCTATCTATGAAGGTTATATTCTACACAGCATCACTGGCAAAGTAGATTATGCTGGCTCGGACATCACATGTTACCTCATGAAGTTACTAAATGAGTCTGGAAATGCATTCACAGAACACCAGCTTAACACCATACAAGATCTCAAAGAGAAGTGCTGTTACACCTCTCTGGATCTTAAGCATGACTTGAGTTTGCCTGTTGAGAAACAACAAGTAGATTACAAGCTGCCGGATGGGCACTTCATCACTGTAGGCAAGGAGAGGTTCCTTTGTGCTGAAGCACTCTTCAAACCAGAATTATCTGGCTCACAGCAGCAAGGGCTTTCACAGCTGACACTTGCCTGTCTCAGTAAGTGCAGTGCTGACATCATCAGCAAAATGCTGGGGAACGTCCTGCTGTGTGGGGGTAGCACTATGATGGAGGGCTTTGCTGAACGCTTCCAGAAGGAACTTGCCATGATGTTCCCCTGTGACAGCCCCATCATAGCCACATCCCCTCAAAGAAAGTTTGCTGTCTGGATTGGTGGGTCTATTCTGGCCTCACTCAACTCTTTCCAGGACCTCTGGGTGCACAGGTACGAATATGAAGAACATGGTTCTACCTGTATTTTCAGGAAGTGCTTCTGAGGAAGAGACTGGGTGCTTTAGAAAGACCAGTGCTGACAAAGGGTGCGGAATAAATTCGAAAGCACCTCCCTTCCACCCCTTGCTGTAATTAAGAAATTTCTACCACAGCTGTATTATTTTTGTGATATTGTGTGCCTTTAATACTTTTCCTTTTGTATTTTGTACTTAATGAAGCTAGACAGCAGACAGGTGACAAACTTCTCTAGTGAGAGAATCAGTCTTCCATGAAGCCATGTTTGCTTCTTAAGCTAACTCCTTTTCTCTATTATTTCTGCACGGATGGCTTACAAACAGATGCAGTTATCAGGAATTGAAGTAATAGCCTTCGCAGAACGCAGAAGAGCAAACTCAACCTGTTTGCACAGACATCAGCTAAGGCAGGGTATATTTTAAGATGACGTGTCACTGAGAAAGAAAAAGTGTATCCTAGCAGAAACCAAGGGAAAGCAGGCTTTTGGCTGCTGCTGCTGCTGCTGAAAAGGAGGCAGGAATTTCCCCCGGAGGCTCAAGGACAGGAGATGTGGCTACCAGCTCTACCACTCCTTAGTCAAAGTTCACTCAGGAGGCAGAGGGGTAGGGGAAGACAATGGAGTCTGATGGTGAATTACCACATGAATGATTTAGAAGACTGGTCTTTCACCTGGATGGCAGATTTACAGTGATTTTGCCTTGATAAGCAGATAGGAAAATCCATCTAAGACTAGAGGGTCTTCAGCTTTGGCCATCACCACAAAGAAAAAGCACAAGTAGCCATATACATACATTAAGGGAACTGCTGTGTTTGGGCACAAGCATGAAAGCTCAATGAGCTGGCAGTAGTTTCACCTTTTGTTGGGTTCTTCAGGGGGGAACTTCCTAGACAATAGATTAGGCCATACAAGACCTCCACATTTCCTGGCATCAGGTTAAGAAATGTCAGGGATTAGTCCTTTGTTGAATTTCAGTTGCAGGGCCAGAGCCCTCCACAGCCTGGAGAGGACCATGCATTCCCTCCCACTACCCCTTTCTACAGGTCTGAAAGATGGCTTCTGTATTTCATTTGCAGCTATCTTCTACCATTTTAAAGACCCAAATCCAATAAAACCCCTGGGCAGCCTTTCATGTGTTTTACCATCTCAAGGCTTTACTCTTGGAGAATGTTTCCAGTGCAGTCACAGTGCTTGACAACAGGGTTAAGCAGTCCCTGCACTGCCACATAACTCATAATGGCTGGAAGAACACTCCAATGCTTCACGCAACACTGACAAAGGATTATTTTACCACTCCAACAACCCCAAGCCAGCACAGCATGTACAGTGAAAGCCCATGTGGCCATCCCTCTCAGTACAATAGGGTTCTCACATCACAGAATCAATGACCTGCAGCACTAGGCACATGCTAAGGCCATGGAGTAAGAACACAACCCATTGTCATGTCTTGAGGTACCTCCAGCAAGCAGGAACTGCCTTGTTTGTTCTGGCGTTTTTCCACTGCACCTAACTGAAATGGCTTGCATTGAACACAGTAGCTGTCAGACCAGAATGTGGTAGCAGGGAACTGCTACCTCTGGAGGTGTTGCCACCCTCACCTGCAGAGCTTGTCCCCATCCTTTACTCCCAGGACGGCTGCTGTTACCTCTTGAGTCAGGTTGCACAAGTATTCTGGGGTAAAACCTAATTCTCAGGTATATTCAGTTTCCAGCTGAAACCATTCCACAATACTGCACAGCATAATCAGGGTACAGCTGCTGATCTGATACAGCAGCATTAACTGACCTAATCTAGGTTAGTGTGATGCAGAGGGTCGACCAAAGTACAGGGGGGTGGTACAGGGAGTTTGTACAAGGGGGTTAGAGGAATTGGTTTGCTTAAACAAAAGTATTGTCTGTTGTAAATGCCTACTAAGCAGAACAAAGATACCTGGTTCTATTGATAAGGAAAAGCAGACACCTGGTTCTATTGACAAGGAAAAGCAGACACCTGATTCTACTGATAAGCAGCTATTGATAAGGAAAAGCAGAATCTACTGATAAGGGGGAGAAGCAGATGGTTTATGGCTGGGACACCGACCAAACCCTAAGGCCATACGTGAAGACTAAAAGGTGAAAAGTTCAAGAAGAGGAAGACTCATTTACTTCATCTTGAAGACTCCTACCCACATGAGACAGACTCATTTACTTCATCTTGAGACCCCTGCCCATGACCAGAGGGGGCACTGCGCAGGTGCAAAGGACCTTCTAACTCATTATAATATGAAGTGGGGATAGGACATGAATATGTATAGGCGTGTTGTGCAACCTTATGAATATATATAACTTTAGAGAGTAAATGTAGAGGGAAACAACACTGAGGTACGCATGACTTTGAGGAATTATCCCCGTGCGTCTCAGCGCTGAATAAAAAGCACACCTACTTTACAACTTCTAACGAGTTGTGGAGTCTATCCGCGCATCAAGTGTAACCCAGCAGAGAGCGACACAGGATCTACCCCCTGCTTTTATTAATTCTTGCATCTCCCCAAGATCCCCCTGGTGTGAATGGGCACACTTTCAGGACAGCAATGCTGTCGGTACTGCAGGGTTCACTCTGATGTAACAAAGTGATTCTGGTGAAAATCTGGTACTACCAACATCCAGCTTCAACACAGAAAACACAACTCATTCGTTCAGCAACTACAAACCAGCTCTGCAGTGTGGTGTGAGCAGCTGTCCACATTAGCACGATGCCTTACAGGTCATAGTCAACAGCTGCACCAGAAGGAGGGACCCTTCTCTTGCACAGCCTAAGAACAGTTTATCAGAAACATCAGGACAAGGGTTTCCATAAAGATGTAATGAAATTATGTGAAAAGTTACATTTCAGAGTCCGCTGGGATTTCTTGCTTTTAGTTACTGGAGAAGATGCAGTTTCCATTGTAGACTTTTATTGAGTTTTGGTGGAATAAGTAATTCTGGATCTGAAAGGCAAACATGGTAAGTGTCAGAACAGAGGTAACAACCATACAGTTTCTCCAGGAGCTGTCAACTACTTAGTTTAATTTTCTTTACATTAAAGAACACTGGGAAGTCTGACACAGCATTTCCCTTTAGTGGCTGATGACCTGTCTGCACAGGGAAGAGTACCCCAAGCAGAACTGCTTACAGAAATAAATCTATGAGGCAGATCAAGTCCCCTCTCCATTAAGTGTGATTGTTCAGAACAAGGAGACAACAACCAATGGCAGAAAGCAGAATTTCCTTCATTCACCAGTAACAGAAGCATCACACACAACAGTCAGCTGGCTCTGAAGAAGCAGCACAAGTTTTTCCCTGGCAAGTGGCAACATGCAGATCGCATCTAGAGGTTTATTAGAGGATTTCTCCTGGTAATTCCTGGACTAGCAGCGGAACAGACTGTAGGACTAGTGGGGAAGAGGTAAGACAGGGAGGTGGAACCAGCCCTTGTACGTCTCTCAGCCCTAAGGTTGTATTTGCAACTTTGAATGGCAGACTGCAGCCTGGCCTGCTCAAGAGCCTGGCCTGGCTGCCAAAGCCAGACAGAAAAATTCAGCGGGTAAGTTACAAGCAGAATTATCCAACACATCCCCTAAGAAATCAGACTTCCATTTTCCTCATAACAGACAGATGGTACACACAAGGAATTAAGGAGCACAATCCAGAGAGGAGTTTTAGCAAAGTACTCCAGAGCAAATGAAATCTTATTAAGAAGGCTGCTCACCTGCCACAAGGCAGGAGGGTATACCCTAAAGAAAAACAAGAAGCTCCTACAAATGTTGGCAGGTAGCAAAGCTTGGAAAGCCTCAAGCCCACTGACCTCACTGAGATTTCACACCCACACCTAACTCAGAGTCTCAACCAACCTTGTACAACAGGAGTCACCATCCTCTTCTGCTGATAGGCAGCCATAATGCTGTTTGCTGTTGAATTGGGTCCCAGGACCTGTATGAAGAAGCAATACCCACATTCCAAACTGCACAAAGCAAGGCTGAGAGCAGGGTTAGCTACAAATAAAACTCCGCTGCTAGTCTCCAAAAGCATAAGCAGCTGCCTGCAGGAGACCTCACAGTACAAAGTGACAAGGAATATGTGATCAAAGTCCAGTGATCTCTCAGAAAAGTTAACAGAGGCAGAAAGAGAGAACCACTTTCAGACAGCTTCTCAGGACACAGAATCCTAATCCCAGCACCTACTTCTTCACTGCACTGTGTCACGACTTGGCAGGACTACTTTCATTACAGTTCTATCAATATTTTAAAGTTCTTTTGAGAGCTTCAGCTCCCTGTCTCACAGAACAGTTTTAATCTGTCCTTAGAGTCAGTAGTTAGGGAGAAGATACTGCCAAATACCTTGTGCTCACCATGAATGCCCAGAAACTACTTATCAGAAATAAAGACTTTTACTTTGGAAGGGAACTAAGTGCAGTCCTTGTGATTTCCTTACTCTGCATTAAGCTGAAGTTTGGAAGCCTGACATAACCTTTCTTTTTGCAATATACTCCTTATGATAGACTGATTCAGACTAAATTGACTGTCTGGTAGCCTTCACAACATGAGGTCCGACAACCAGTACTCCAGTAGATGAAAGCCATGCAAACACTTCAACCATCAGGCCTAAAATCACCCAAAATACAACAGTGGTTTCATGTTCTACAAATTGCTTAAAGTAGAGCTTATGAAGTCACCCCTAGGACAAGGTAACACAAGCACTATGAGATCTCACCATATCCAACATGCCATTCAGCGCAAGGGACACAGCCGGCTATACCTGTAGTACACATCTAGAGTGCACTGACTTTGCAGGTACTGTACAGATCATCTATTTGAGCTCTTCAGAAAAAAAAGAGCAGATTTGGGAAGCCAAGGAAGCATTCTGGACTCTTTACTGGAGGATGCAAAATACTGCTAAACACTTGGTTATTGCATAGCAAACACAATAGTTATTGCAGATGAGCACAGACCAGGTTGACAGAGCTCTGCTGCAGGTCTGGAGTCCAGATTTCTGGGATGGAGGTCTCCATCAGCTGCAAAATCTCTTCCAGGGCTTGCTGCAGTGCCCCTGCTTGCTCATTGTAACCAAACAACACAAGCTGCTTCAGAAGGATATGTATGTCTCCTGCAAGAGGGAACAGAAGCACAAACAACAGCAATTAACACAGTTGTGCTAAATAAACAGCTGTATTTCACTGGGTTTCAGGGCACAGAAAGAGGAGAATCAAATCTGAACTGGTTCTGTCCTTACCCAGCACCTCCAGTGCCTTAGTACAAATATGAGACAAATCTGTGATAGCACTGGCAAGGGTTCTCTTCTCTGCTCTCAAACTTCAAGTGTGGAGAGCTTACATCATTATGTGTTCTAACAAGCACAGAGGCAGATGAGCTAAATCTAGGTCCAAGACAGGTGGTCTTACGGACCAGGCAGCTTCTCTCCCCACCACACCCATTAACAACAAGAAGGGGCAAGCTGCCTCAGCTGTCTTTACAAGCTGTGGAGTGGATCATCAAGTGTCGTACCCTTCACAGTCTCAACAGCACGAACATTTTCTCCCAGGACTTCTAGAAGGGCTATATCTTCAAAAGGACTCCCCTCCTTCAAGCTGTACCTCTTGCGCTCAGCCTTGCGCCGGTTCTTTGAGGATCGCCTGAAAAGAAGGATGCACAACAGGATCAGCTGTATCAGGGTAAGTCTGAAGGAACATTAACTTGAGTAACAAGTTACTTATTACTCTCTCCCAATGTCAGGAAACTGCATGTAAACTTATATACCTTTATGTTAATGTTTCCATTGCTACTCAACCAATATCCTTTGTGGTGTGAATCACAAGTAGTTGGGCTGTTTCTTTACTACAAAAAGGACTGATCTATGTTCTAGCAAAGTTAAAGCACTGCTCTAAGCACAAAGCAGAGTAAATTGTTTGGCAGTAGTCACTATCAGGCAAAGCTGAGCTCTATTTAAAACTGTTTGGTGCCAGAGTCCATGCCTGCCTGTGCACATTTTCGTTTCTGCTATCTCCACAAACTAGGCACTGATACAGCTCAGCTCCTGGCCATTCTCACAGGAAAGCAATTTCTAATCATAGGCCAGTATTAGTTGCATGATATCCCTAAATGATCAAAACGCTCTGACACAGGTGTGCTGAATGCAGGTTGTGTTCTGCTCCTGTTATCTGGGACAAGTGTCCTAAGCAGCTCAGTTTTCCACAGCTGTATTGCTCCATGTTTCAGCTACGGAATTCAGAAGCAGTCTCACAGACTACAGCAGCCCCTAGCACACCCTACCCCACACTGCAGCTCACATTCTTAGGAGCACTCAAAAGCAACACAGACACCCACTGTGGGAAGACATTGGCATGATTATTTAGTAGTAATTCCCACCCATTAAAGCAGAAAAACTAGGGCAAAGAGCACAGGCCATGTGCATGAGCTGTTAATGTTTGAGGTACTCTGCCCATATTCTGTGTCAAGCTTCCTGCAGCCAGCTATTCTGGCAACATGCCCAACACAGAGCCAGCTCCAGCCCAGAGTCTGTGTTTACAGCTCCTCTGCTGGCCACTCAGTTCCTGTTGCACTAAGTAGCTTCTGCCATTTTCTGCTCTCTCCCTCCCAACAAGAGCCAAAATAACCACAAAATGCCTGTAATTAATGCAGGTTCAAGGCATGGCAGGGGGGCTGGAATGGGATGATCTTAAGGTCCTTTCCAATCCTAACTATTCTATGATTCTACGCACAGCTGCGAGGAGAAGCCTGCCAAGCATGAGCAAGCTGCCCTCCCAAATACCAGCGCAGCTACTACCTAATTTGAAAGCAGACACTTACACTGATATCCTTGAATTGCTGTGTGAATATCTGCTGTTCATGTCACTGGCTGTCACAACACTGCTCGTTTCAGAGAAAAGATCCAATTTTGGGCAATTTGGCGTTTCATAATCTGCAAAACATGTTAGCAACCATCACAGTATCAAAAAGAATTAGTTATTCCAAGCTTTGTCTCTGGGTAATGTGGTTTGTTGGAAGAGCAGCTGGTGTAGATTCATTCTACCTGCTGGCCTTACAGTTCTCAAACCCACTCAGCTAGCATGCAAGAGAAAAAGCAACTGTGCTATTTAATATCACAGTCCCTGTTGGGGCCTGTAATATTGAAAAGCACAATCAGAAGGATGACAATGTCACTGCAGCAAATCTGGACCAGGACAAAGCATTCTGCTTTCAGAACACTTCTCTAAGCCTGCAGGAGCTGTCGGTGAATGTATCTGGTAGGTACTCAGCACAAAGGACATGCTGAGCGCTGCCTGACCCAGCCAAGCTGACACTGTGGCAACAAGGCTGAACTGAAGAGCTCTCAGGTGCATTTTGATCCCATGGAGCCGTGACACAGCACTGAGAATAAAGCTGTCTTTACAGAATATGCAAGGTCAAACAATAACAAGTCCAACTATGGCGTGAAGAGGGGTGAGGAGAATGCTATTCTACTACTGTAGATACCAACACAGGTACAAGAGAGTACAGCTCCACCAGGGCAAATGGAAAAGATGATCACAGTTACTTCTGCAGGAGAAAGTGGTATGCATTTCAATACCTACCCTGCAGGCTCTCACAGGTTTTCTCCTTCAGCTCTCGGACCACCTGCAGGCGACTCTTATGGCGAAGAAATGCTGTCTTCTGAGAATATAGGAAGATCAGCTGACTCTTCTGAGCTGCTCAGTAAGAAAATCAGAACATGAACATGTGTGCAAGAAAACCAGAAAAATGTTATTTTTTACACAAGAAGTTTGAAGGAGCATAGTCCTTTGGCAAGCTCGGAAGTCAGGTGCAAAGCACACAAAACGACTGAAGGGGAAGGAAATTCAAAGGTTGTAATATAGGAGCCCACCAAACAAGATGCACCTAGATGCAGAGTGAATTAGTCTGACAGACAAGCATTTTCTAGAATAAAAATGTGTTTCTGATATAAGGAGAGCTGAAAGATCTACATCTAAAACTCTTTATGTCAATTAGGTTTGAATCAGAGGAAATCTTTTAAACAATACTCGTAAAAGTTTATAGGACTGCTGGCCCTTTTTTTCAGTTCATGGCTCTAGTGCTACATGTGCTCTGGAGTAAGGACTATCCTGCTTGTTTATGGGCATGCAGACCATGACGCCTTTGCAGTTTGTGACTGTGAGGTCTTGAAAAGCTTAGAAGGAGCTTGACTAAGCTGAAAAGAGGACACGACACTGCTCGGTTTCAAGCTGCATTGCGGAGAGCCAAATGCAGCTAAGTGGGCAGTGCCAAGCAGAATCAAAGCATCCTTCCGTACGGCTTTCAGTACTGGAGTGCTGTGACTTCCCACAGACCCAGTAAAGACCTTCTTCAGCCTCTGTAGCACAGACAAGTCTCAGGTTCTTGCACAGATTCACCTTCCAGAATAGCAGGTTTGAAGTTGGTCTCCAAGATATCCAGTCTGCCATACTTGTGAATCTAGATCAGGGAAAGGAAACAAGGTATTACTTAAGGATCTAACCCAGACCCCACCCCTCTGTTCTTGCATTCTGAAGAAATATTTTCACTCTGGTTCTTGTGCTCTGAAAGGCCTTACCAGTCTTAAAGCCTCTTCCCAGAGAGCCCCTTCTAAGAGCAGGAGAAGAGCCTCCTCATAGTCCTAGAAGGATAAAGGAACCATGTACTGCTACTGATGCTAATACACGTTCAGGTAGCACCTACTCAAATGCACATTCCTACACAGCAGTATCATTGTTAGGACAGGAAAACAGTACTCACTACTGTGTCAGGTACTCTCAAGTGGTAACATGAGGAAAAACCCCAACCAACCAAAACCCCCAAACCCAAAAAACAAAGTTACTTCTCCTAAAACCATGGGAAATCCCTCTGGAACTCTGTGTTCATTACTCCAGCCCTCATGCTTCAGCTTTCTAAGACAAAACCTTTTCATACCAAAGCTTTATGAAGGAGAAACTCAGGGACATTGCATCCAGGACCACTCTACTTACTGCAGCACCTGGGGCTGCTCTGACCTCCTCAAAACAGCTCACGGCACAGATGATTTTGCTGTCACCATGCATGGAGTCATGTGTGGCCCAGAAAAACAGAGAAAACACAGAGGGTATTACTGGACACAGACAGGAGCGTGATTATTACCTCAGTGTACTGCTCGAGGAGTATGGCAGCCTCTGCATGTTTTCTCTGTTCAACCAGTTTTCCTACAAGAAAAGACTGAGTTCAGCATTTCAGAAGCAGCTGTACTTTGTGCCACAAAACTACAAAGCAGAGGAAAATCCCACTCAGCGAGGCACTTTCTACCTGCTCACACACTTAATCTGCTAGGGAAAAGAATGGCTGCCTGATGTCAAGAATTCATTAACTTGAACATAATCAGTCAGCTGCTGGTGAAATTGCTGGTGCATGTCCCTCAAGGCCAGCTGGAGACAGTTTTCCTCTCAGTCTGAGACAGAAACAGTGAAGTGGAGGGCATCAGGATGTAAATCTCTCCTAAGAGCTCCAGTGTATTTTGTTCTTGCTATCTGCAGGGAGCACTTTGCCCCCTTTCTGAGGTTAACCAAGGAGGCAATGTGGAATAGCAGCTCAGGAACTGGCTACACGGGAAAAGTGCAAGAAGCAGTTGGCATGGGGCAGCCAAGAAGACCACAGCTTAGCTTGGCAACTCCTGGGTGCCTACCAACTCAGCTCCAACTTCTTTTTGCTCTTTTGAGTAACAAAGGTGATATGCAATGACACAAAGCCTTGGGAAATGTAGGATTTTCATTCTCCCCTAAAGAAAAAAGCTGCTGCAGACCAAGGTTTTCATTAAATTTTAGGAAAAATCAAACGGAACCAAAAATAACAGCAGCCAGTTTTGCTCTGCACACTTACATCTCCTCAAGGCCTACCTGCCATGCTCCGTGCCAGGCTGGACAGCATATCCTTTGTGTAACCAAGCCGTGTTGCCATGCACAGGGCTTGCTGCCAGCTGCCACTGTCCTGAAAAGCATCAAGTGCTTTTGCAAAGATTCCAGCACGAGCAAATATCAGTGCAGCCTGTTCATATAGCTGCTTCTGAACCAAGTACTCCCCATACGCATCACTGATATCCTGCAAGAAAGGGACAAAAGAGAAATGTGAAATCAGCTGTGGAGTCAGCAGTTCTCCATTAGTATAAATTAAGTGTCCACCAAAAATTGCTTATTTCCCCCTTCTCTCAAGGAACATCCCGGCACAATGTTCCTACCCATTTCAAACTTCGTATGAAGCCAAGGGCTGATGATTAGCACATTGAGACATTTCACAGAGCTAAAGCAAGAGGCATGGAGAGGTATCTAACTCTTCAAGCCAAAAGCTGGGTAAACTGCATACTGCAGGAAATCAGCCCCTTCTTCCCCATTCATGTGAATGGTCTTTGTTAGAATGTCTCTCTGAACCAGCTTACTCCAGGAGTCAAACAATGGCACAAGGGAGGATGCAAGCCCTGCAACTCTATAGGCACAGGCTGCTGTGTATTAATATCCTGAGCTTCACTATGCTATTCAAACCGCACAGTCTCCATCAAGAACGGGTGGGTGGATTTGACTGGAAAAATACAAAAGGAATAAAGTAGGACTCCCAACAGGTCAGAGTCAGGAACAGACCTCCCTTATGAGGAAAGTCCCTTCTGCTTTCACCATGCTGCAAATAGACAAAGAGTTTCTGTACTTCCCCTCTTACTTCTTCCTCTACTTCTTTTACAAAGGCTTGTGTGTTGTGTATTCACAATACCTGAATTAAATTATATTAAATGCATTCATTTACATTTTACCTCAGCCTTGGACAAGCTACAGTAATGCACAGAAACCAATACAGGACACACTACAAGCTCTCAATCACTCTTCAGAATACTTTAAGGATAACAAAGTGTGTCCAGACAATCTACAAGCGCCAGACAGAAAGTGGGTCTCACAAGGGTCAATGCAAGAAGAAAAGTCTGCGGTTACACAAATTCTTCAGCACACCCTAAGATGTGCAGCAGAAACCAGACACCTAGGTGCTCTCCTGGTCACTGGATCACAGAGGTAACAGACATTCCTTCAATAACCAGACCTCACAGGGTCAGCGCTGAGCGTAATTCCTGCTATCATCTCAGAGGAAAACCTGAACACAAAGCAGCTGCTGCCTCATCCCTGCCCTCACTCAAGGTGCCGAAGACAGGCAAACACACGTGTGAGAGAGTAAAAAGCTTGCACACTGCAGCGTAACATGCTTACACACCTTGTACTCCTGAGTGCTAGGGGGGTACAGCTTCAAGGCTTCACAATACTGATTCTGATCCTTCACCAAATTCAAAAATTCAGAGAAGTGTTCAGGACCTGAAGAAAATATTTATTTTTCATAGCAATAAAAGAGAAAGCACACAATTCTCATGGCTTCCAGCCAGCCCGAGTTCATTGCATCAAGAAGCATCTAGAGGTGTTTGGAAGAGCACAAAAGAACCTATTCTACTATTGTAAAATAAAGGTGTTCACTTCCTTGAGGTTTGCTCCACTTCTGCCAGCGATATTAACTGGAGATAAGTCACCTACAACAGGAGCAAACAAGACTTGTGCTTCATGATCACAAAGCAGTAAACTTTCTCACTCCTCTCTCCCTGCACCATCGCATACTACACAAACAGGCAGCAGAAGTTAACCATGCGCTAAGAGAAGGGAAGATGACCTTGTACGACCTTCCTCTTTCTTCTGCTATTTCCCCCAAAAGACTCTTCAAAATGGAAATGTTCCACTGCAGAATTTCTCCTTAGAGATAGTGCATATGTAGAACACCTACCACATTTGCTGAGATGCTCAAGAGCTTTTGTGTATCTCTTTAAGTATTTGTCTATTGTATATCGCTGATAATTTGTTTCCATCTTCCGGAGGGTATTTAAGAAGGGCAAGTACTCTTTTGGGTCCTGCAAAGAATAATGAAAACTGCAGTTGAACTAGTCTCGCAAGATCCTTATTTGCCCGCATCGTCACCAACAGAGTCCCGTATTTGAAATCGTATAGTACACTAAAAAGGCCATCTCAAAGCATCAGTTCAGCGTATGTACTCTTGCCAAGAATGACTAACTTAAATTACCAGGTTCCCAAAAGGATTTCAGCTATCATTATGTATAAATTTGCAGCTGTAAAACTGACCAATTTCCCTCACTACAGGGAATCCATTATCATGAATAGAGTGTTTTAACTGACTTGACAGTAGGCTCTGCTATAACGCTAAGAAACTCCGAAGATTCTGATGGGTATTTCCATGCAGAGATTTGAAATTATACCTGCTGGAAGATAAAACATTATTATAATGGCCACCACCAAATAAGAAAGAATGAAGAGTACAGAACTGGGAATGTAAGGTATGCAGTCACAATACTTCAGACCACAGCTGCTCCCTTCTTCTAAGCTATATTGCTGTGCTGGTCTAGAAGAGTCCTATTTCACCTTGAACAAAAGCAGCTTTCCAAAGCTGTGCTCAGGATATATTAAGGGACAGCAGAGACATATCACCTTCACAGCATCATCCCATGCACACACAGGACTTCTGAGCAAATGGAACCTTGCCTGGGTGAAGAGCTATGACCATCAAAACACATGGGTTAATCCAGAGATTATAAAGAACTTTTAGGAAAGCAGAAAAATGGTTCCTTGGCTGGAACCGTAAGAAGACCTTTTGAGACTTTTCTGCCACCATGATGACTAAATCAAAGTCGTATGTCCCCAGTGAATAATCATACAATTCATTCACATCAACAAGGAAAAGTAGGTACTTCAGTGCTTCTTCTGCACTCACGGCTTTGACATCTGGAGTATTATTTTCTGTAACAAGATAAAAAAGCACCATCAGCAGCAGAACCCCACTCTGAGGGTGTGGACGCACAGTCAAGCACATTCTTGACACCAGATAGGGACCATCAAACCAACAGCTCTTTCTGTCTTGCAGGAGGGGTTACTTTGCCTTTCCTGGGAAACTTCAAGGACTAGCCCAAGCACAGTGACTTGTTAAGTGTTCAGCAGTGACAAGTCAGAAGTGTCAGCACAGAATAAAAGCAAAATATGCCAGCTTGAGACAGCAGAACCCAGAATGGGAACCTCCTTTTCCATGCTGAGAGAACTAGAGTTCTGACGGGAAAGAGGAAACAACTGTCTGCTGACATACTTGGGTAAAAGGATGAGCTCTGAGGGCATGACCATCAGTGTATATGCTGCTTCTCCATTAACACACAGCTAGCTTCAAGTAAGTTTCTGTTTTTTGGCTGATTCCATGAACACCCTCCTTAAAATAATTCTCAGTGTGAACAATGCTAACAATGAAAGCTCCTGCAAACCACCCACTTTCAAAACTTTTGAGTTCCTGATACAACACCTCGAAGATCATGAACTTTCTGGAGAGCAATTTCCAGTTCTGGAGGACTTTTCTTTACGTGTGCTGTCAGTATTGATAGGCAGTATCTGAAGGAAACAGAAGCAGTAAACATAAAAAAAAAAATGAGAATGCAGAAGCACTGCTTATTCTTATTTTAGGACAGTTTATGCAAGTCCTGGTCTGCATTTTATTAAAAAAAACACAAACAAAACCAAACCCACAGCAATACTACTCAGGTTTTTCAATATTTTTAAAGGAAGGCAGGAAAAATGGCAAGAGAACTGTATATACAAGAATGGTTTTTCTACTCAGCATGTCCCCCCAAACATGTCACAAGACTGGTGGTGTTTCGAGTAGAATGAACTTCCTTACCATGCCAGCCAGCATAATGGAGAACACCTCTCTCCAAAAGCTCGGATAGCCGGACACAGTCTTCCAAATCAAATTAGGCATTAAAATGGTCTTTCTTTTATAAAAGGAAAGCTTTCTAGAAGGCTATTTCCACTTTCATGTATTTCACACATATTATTTCAAAATAGCTTTCCCAGCTAAGGTGATGCTTTGTTTTCCGAAAGTTTCCAAAGAGAAATCTCTCTAATGGTTCCTTTATGTACAATAAGAATATACTCACTTCTGAGGGTCAATGTTTTCCATGGCAACTCTCATCACATCACATATAAGGTTTACTTTTTTCTGATCAGGATGCTGGTGTGATTGAGCCTTACTGCTACCATTCAGAGACGGGTACATAGTCTTTGTGAAATCTTCTTCTCTAAATAAAAGCAGATTAACATGAATACCAGCACGGTCCATCACTTACCCCAGCACAAAGGCAGTAACATTAAGAAACACAAATGTATGCAGAAAATAACTACACAACAAAACAGATCATATGTCATTCAGTACTGACACACAACCTGCCACACTACCAGAAAACTCTACAGCATCTGTCAGCCATCCCAAGTGATTCTCAGCCAAGACAGGCATTGAGAAAAAACAACCAAAAAGAAAGAAAAACAAAAAAACAAACTGGTCAGAACAACTACGTTAGTTGGACAAAAAACAGAAAGCAAGATCTTCAAGATGCAGCTGTCTCTACAAAACCCACTGGGGACATCCTGAGCACTTCTGAAAATTAAAACATTTGCTTTTATTTCTCAACAACGACTTAAGGTCAGGTCAAAATTTAAAATACAGCAAAATAGCTAAGTGATAGTTCCAGCTCCTAAAATTTATTTACTTCAGCAAGCTTGAAAAGTCCTGAAATGATCAATGTGCTATTGCCTCTTGCCACTCAACCTTGGAGAAAGAAGTCAGGGGACCTAATTTGGGAATCTAAGCAAGTATCTTGGCCTCAGACTTCAGATAAGCAGTACTGTCTTGCTCCTGTTTATGAGGCAACAAAACTTTTTTATGTTCACATTTATCCCAGTACAGTTATAATCAGAAGACAAGTCAAAACTGTCAGATGATGTACTAATTCTTTGCTGGAAATATCTACTGGCTGTTTGCAAGCTGGAATTCCCCAAAAGACACACTCACTGTCCCTGAAACTACTGAGCTTGCTTGAGTCTTTATGACCCAACATTCTATGTTTCTGGCTGACTCCTTACACCCACACTGAAGAGCTGCCAGCATTTTGACAAAATGATATACTGCCACTGATTATATGCATGCTTCCATTTGAGAGAATTATACTCACTTCAGCTCTGTGAAAAACAAGTTGATGTAGTTCACAGTATCAATCTGCCTGACGAAGTTTTCCGCATTTTCCAGAAATACCTGAAACAAACAAGAATGTTACTACTGTTATTTTGAAAAAGTACATTAAGACCTTCTCTGAATGTACAAGGAAATACTAAATCTGATCTGCCTGCATGAGGATGCAGCAGTGCAGAGCAGCCATTTCTTCTGAAAGCAGAAATGACAGCACCACCTACTTGTTTGAGCCCACTCTTCAGTATCAATGGATTCCAGGCTAGACAGATATTGAAAACAACAGAACGGGGTATACATGCCTTGGGATTGTGGTCATAGAGAAGATTGAGGTTGATTCGCAGCTTTCTCATACTCTGAAAAGCTTCCCTGAACATAAGCCTGGGGGAATGAGTCAAGAAGGATAATTAAGACAGTGGATAGGTGCAATATCTGCAAATAAAGGCAACTGACTGGTGGTAAGCACTGATCCCCTGGGGAAGGAACAGCCTAGGCAATAACCCATAAAGATTGCCTTCCAGAAAAAAAAAAAATGTGCAAGGTCAATCCTGTTCATTGCCAGCCTCTGCAGTGGGACAGACCAGCACACCAGGAAGCAGTGCAGGTTTTACATTATTTATTTCCTCTCTTAAAACAGCAAACATTTTCATCTAATGGACCTACTTCTGTTTCAGAAAAGCTTCAGTGTAAATCAATTAAACAAAATATGAAAACCAGCAAGCTCTGTCATGTAGTGACTGAAGTATCTGGATAATGGAGCAGATGAAGATTTCTGCTATCCACACAGACTCAGTACACTTATAAGCCCAGTGGTGAAGTGAGAGGCACTTGGGGCTGCTGAAAGCTGCATTTCCAGCTGGTAGTGTCAGAAAGTTTCATTCTCATTGACAGCCAATTTCTTTGAATTTAGCCTCCCTCCCTTCTCCAGCACAACACAACCAGGCCAGCCAGCCTCTAACAGCTCATACCGGGGGAAGGAAGACCATACTACACCAGTGCCATTTACCTGTCTAACCACTTCCGAATCTGTGCAAGAACCAGAGCTCGGTGGTGAACAGTCTCCAGATTTCCTCTTGGCATCTACAAGACAAAATCCATGCAATTAATAACGTGTAGCATTACACTGAAGGCAAAGGAGGACTAGTCAATCTTCTAGGCCTGTCTGACACTTCCAGATGCATGGACCTGTTCACTTAAAAAAACATGCAATTTCAATGAGTGTGGAAAAATACCTGAAAATTCTCTCAGCTCAGAAACAGTCCTTTCTCAGGAGCCTGGACTCCACTCTATCAGGCAAGAACCAGAGCAACCTGATCAAGCTTTTAGGTTAGACCTGCTTTCAGGAAGTTGGGCTGCACACCTCCAGCCATGTTTTTCAAATGCCATCCTTCTCCATTCTTGCATCTTTGTTGGTTCTGAAGAGTGAGCTCTGCACTTCAGAAAAACTTAGTGCCAAGACTAATAGAGGGCTGCTAGCAAACACAGCAAGTACTAGGAGGTGTGTCTGAGATTCACCATGAGGTATGCATTGTGAGTGCCACAATATGTAACATTATGCTACCTCAGCCATTAGGAATTTGAACAGATCTTCCCACTTATTCCCAGCTGCCTGTGCTGAACCTAACTCCCACAGGCATGCCCCAAATCCCTCCACAGCTGGAGATTTGTGAGGTGCTGTGCTGTAGCAGTATAGGGTAGCAGTTCTGTAGCACTACACATTGTTTGCAGGTTGGCCAGTTGCCCACTGAGAGCCTCACTAGGGTCCCTGACAGCAGACGTGGGCAGAGCACTGACCTGGAGCACAACCTTTGTGTCCTGGGGCACAACGGTGATGATACGGGAACCTCGCTCCACCTTGCGCAGGGTCTCACTGTTGCGTGCCGCAGCACTGCTCAGGCCAGCCTGAAGGGCTGAAGACAGCATATTTATCAGCATACATGGCACACTGCAGCATAGTGCCCCAGTCAGGCTTTCCTATGTGGCCCAGCAAGGTCATACTGGACACACTGAGTCAATAATATGCCAGTGATCTTCAACGGTTCCAGAGAGGAAGACAACCTCTTTGTCCTTAGTTCAGCTCTGCGGTACACAAAGTAGAATACAGAGGACATACAGGAGATACATTCTCTATACCCTACTTTGTCATACAGGACATTATGTCCTCTATACAACAGGATCACAAAGCTCAACAGATGAAAGTGCACTGAAAGATGTATAGGCCCAGTAAGTTGTCACCCTGCCTTTCTCAGGGTCCTCATACCTATTACAGCCAGATGCCACCAGAAACTCTTTCTACTGGGATCCTTTCTCTACCACACACCTGCAATACTGCACAGCCCTTTTTTTTCCTGGACTTGGAGTGGAGGGAAAGAATGCAGGGCTAAGCTGTTGAAAACGGTGAAGGGCTAACAACTACAGGACAAATCCTGCTCTCTGGGAAGGACATATGACATACAAAGTTAGTTCCCTGTGCTCCTTGCTCTGTAGTAGATTCCTGAAAGCAGCTTTCTTCTTCCATCTCTTAAGCAGTTGTTCTGAGTGACCCAAATACAGCAGGTAGCAGGTCTGGATGTGAAAAACAGGGACTTCCTGTGGTTCCCAGACAATGGCCATGAGCTGCCAGCAGCAGGCAGCCACACCTGGCATTTACCTTTCAGTGGCATGTTCTTCAAGCAGAAGCACTGACAGGTGTGGGAGTTTGTGGTCACCAACAAAAACTCATTGTATGTTGCAAATGATGTGATGTTGGAAGCCACCTGTAGAAACATGATGAAGTTTATCACTGTATGGAGTGGAACAGGAAAGCTGCATTTGGCAGAGGAAAAGGGGATACAATGAGAAGCAAACACTTTGGTACCTCAGTATCATTAACAATAAACCGGCATCGATCTGTGAGGCCCAAGATCACTTCCTGTAAATAAAAAAAGATGACAAATATAAGCTGTTTCACAACCTCCAGGGTTTCACAACACTGACAAGCACTGAAGTGCCCTACAGTTAGATACCAAGTACCCCATGTGAATTACTTGGAGTAGCTGGACAAGAAGTTATGCAGGCTCTATTTCAGGAGCACTTACTTAAGTGTCTTTAAACACTTCTTGCTGGAAACCCAGCTTCCTTTACGCTGTAACAGAAACTGCACAGTAATAAAATAGAAGCAGAAACCACACCAGATAATTTACGTTTTTTATTCAGCAGCATTTGCTCCAAAATACCAAAATAAAAGCAGTAGTTCAGAGCAAAGCAACTCCATACAGCATTCACCTGGATGCATGCTGAAGAACAGAAACTCGAACTGCCAGAAAAGAGCTAGCTGTTCCTTAAGCTGCTGTAACTATCAAGAAACCATCTACAATAGGAAAGACCAGTAGAAGGAAAGATGCAGTAACTCAATGCAGCCATATTTGCTAGTAGTGTACATTCAGGTAAGGCGGAACAAAATGCTGTTTCCAAAACAGTGGAGCAGTGATTACTGGAAATTGGAAATCTGAAATTTATCACTCTTCAATGACATTATTAATTTTATTCATAGAATATGCAGATTCTATGTGTTCTGAGATTCTGATGTGTTGCAGGTATTAAATGCCACACATCAGAAATGCTCTACAAGACAAGGAAAGGTACGCCCTCACCTCTGCATAGGGTCTTACAAAGAATGCTGTTAGGAGAGGGTCATGGTGCACATATGATATAAAGAAAACTGAATAGGGGATTTAGTCTGCTCACAGTCTTACTTACTTCACCACCGATCCTTGTGATAGACGTCTGCATGCAAGGGTAGGGGAACTGAACAGCATAGCCACTGCTAGTCCTCCAGGGCTCAAGGACCGGAGCAGAAGCCTCTGAAGAGCAAAGAAGATCACAGAGTTTCCCAGGCAACTGAAGATTCAAACATTACAATCACATGGCATGTATCTGAAGAAAACCAGAGCTGGAAATAAGCTACATTATCTGACAGAGAGGAGGACGGCTGACACAAAAGGTGTCTAGGACACAGCAGAGAAGGTGGTAGCTTCTAGGAGCTTAGCACCTTTTTCCTCTGTGAAACAAGAGAGAAGTGCCAATGATGTGGCAGTCAGTCAACACTTCTGAAATCACTAAACCAATCACATTCCTCTCAATCAAAGTCTGAACTATTATTCTCAACTACACTAACTGCTTTCTGACACAAATCACTAATTTTGGCCCATTTCTGGAAGCAAACAGAGCATGAAAGGCAGGACCGACTATCAGCAAGAATCATCTACGTCCCTGAAAGTCAAATCATCTCATTAAACCTCTTGAGAAGTATGTAATAACTACACCTCAGACCAGGTAGTTTAATAGGGCCCAGCTCACCCCAGAGGTATTTCAGGATCTGTCCATCAGCCAGCTGCAGAGCTACAGTTTTGGTTGCTGGGCTGCAGCACAGGCTGATCACTTCTCCATCTACAGGCACAGACAACCTAGAGCAAGACACAAAAGACACAGATCAGTCACAGGAGATATACTTGATACCTAGATAGTGAATTTTTTATGGCCTGACTGAAGAATACACACCTCCGGCATGGACAGATAACGACTTTCTGCAGTCTTGTCATGCCTATATCAGCTAACATTGGCAATACAGAGCACCAGCAACTCCAGCCAACAGGCATTTGCCTAACTGTGCAGTCACTGCATACTTAAAGCACTCTGCAGAGCCCACACTTCTTTGTTCCGCTTCACAGTTTGTATGCAAATCAGCCTGTTTTTGCTGTGCCAGTTCTGCAGCAAGCAATTCACAAGATCCCTTTGGGAAACCCTGGGTGGCTTCCTTTTGTGATCTAGTTTTAGTTTAACTGACTCCACAAAGCCCAGCAGGTGAGGAGAAGGAAGACAGGAGTAACAAGGGCTACCAGTCCCCTTCCTGACCTTGAAAACGGTGAGCATAGGGTAGAATGGAGGAATTCAGTCCCTCCTCCCACCCCAAGGGCCTGGAATTCATACAAGGAACAGAGCTATCCTGTATAGACACAGGCATGCTAGCATACAGCCTCCTGTCAGGCTGGGTGTAGACATTAGGACTACATACAAGTGCTAAACAGGGGGCAGCTTCATGAGCTGTTTGATTCTTTTGCAGGAAGAGTCAAATTCCCCAACCCACAGCCTCCAGGCTCCATGTCTACTGAGAGGCTTAATTCCTTCTAGACACTGCTCAGAGGTACTCTCAGACTTCACCCACAATTGTCAGATCTCTAGTACCGTAAACTGAGGCGCTGCTGTTCAGCTACAGTCTTGTGAGGCACTTCAGTCAGATGGTGAAGGACAGACTGAGCAGCATGCTGGCCCTGACCAACCACCAGGAAGCTGTCATCTGGCAGCCAGGTGAGAAATCGGAGGCCCAGAGGATTCATCACTTCATTGTTGTTGCTGCCCACATCAACTCTGTCACAAAATAAGAGAGACTGGGAAGCAAATAGAATCTGATTTCCATAGGCCACCTCACTGCAGAAGTGAAGGTCTTTCTAGGCACAGCATGGCTGTTCAGACACAGGATGGCTAGGAAGGCTCCAGTACACAAACACAGTCAGCAAACGCATGAACCCTGACACAGGCTAGGCTGGAGATGGAAGGATGAGACACAGGGAACCCCACAATACCAAGAGCATCAGGTACAGGAAAGGCTACTTCAGTGCTGTCACTGACAGTCACTGCTCCCACTAGACCAAGAGCTCAGACAAGAGCGCTTCTCAGGATAAAGTGCCTACTGTGCTGCCCAATCCTTAGCAGTAGTTGCAGCCAGTGTCAGCACAATGAAACCATGTTATCTGACCACCTCTTCAGTATCTTGAGACAAATGGTCAGATCTAAGACCTCTAAAACATATGGCCAGGTTCTATCTTTTTCTCTCCACTACAGCTATACTAGAGTTCTGTATTACCTGTGGGTTTTATCCAGGTATGGCGTTTCTACTGCTGCTTTAAATCCATTTCCACCCACAGCTCCAAACCTGACACTGAGGTCACTCATTGTGCTTTGTCCTAGCAAACACAGAACAAAGCAGAGTTTAGAGATCCTGCAAACAAAGCCCCTTCCATTTTCATTCTTATCAAAAGAAGATGCTTCAGGTAACTACAGAAGTCAGAAAACAGCATCCCTCCATGCACAGCCATCACCTAATCCTCATTAACACTTACCCTGAGGAACACAGTTACCTCGGAATGTCACATTACAAAACTCAAGAGACATCAGGAAATGTCTTGAATATTACATTTTACATAGGACTGTTTTGGGAAGTGCTAGATGCATCAGACAGACCCTGGGTAGCCATTTCAAGACATGTCCAGTGCCAACCAGCAGCAAGCCATCAGCACAGATTACATAAAATACTGCTTGCTGCACTTTACCCAAGCCAAAACTAGGCAGGGAGATATTACCAGCATAAGCACATAGCTAAGTGCTGAATGATTCCTTCTCACGCAGCCGGTGTACCACCAAAATGGTCCTGTGTCACACAAAAGTACTGGAGATTAAAGAATGGAGCTTGAACCCACAGATTAACCAGATGTATCTCGCTCCTTATGACTGAAGGTTTGAGTGACCATCACCCTACTAGTCCTCCAAGCTGATGCTTTCAGGAACAGAGGGTTTCCTTTAATAAGACAGCGCAACATGCTCTCACCATATCTGTACACAGAGATCTTGTTATCAGCATCCAGGACAGCCATGTCTCCACTATGTTTGGGATCTGTGTGAAATGCAACTTGATTAACTGCCTGTTGGAGCTGGAGCTCATAGGTACACATGGGTGGAGGCACCACAGCATGCTGGAATGCTGTGACAAGCACTTTATCTGTGGAAGAGAAAAAAATAAGCCAAGATGTAATCCAGCTCAAATGTTAGTGAGGCTCTTCTTAGGTTTTTTATTGAAAGTAGGAACAATGTTATTGGAAACAGAGCTGTAGTTAATTCCATTGAACCACCTCTGAAGCTTTCAGCAATGTTAGTGAAATGACCCTCACTAACAGCTTTGTAGAAACAGCAGCTAACAGAAGAACTACCATAATCCCATCCAAAAGGCTAAGCCACTTCTTTTGACCTTAGAGCAAACAAGCAGTCCCACTGCTCACCTCCATCTATGACAGCCACATTTGCCATGTCCTGGCTATTCTCCCCTATACCACGGTCTATGGTCCAGTGCCAGTCATAGAAGAGGTAATGCCAACCCTTGCAGAGTACATGCAGTCTATACAGGTTTTCTCGATCCCACAGCAGCGACACCAACCGATTCTCCTCCAAGCTACCAAAATGTAGACTTTGCTTCAGGTACCAGTGGTAGTTCCCTGTGGTCCACAGCTGAACTACATAAAAACAAATGGTTACTACAGACTGCTACTTGAGACCCATCTCGAGCCCACACCACCACCACTGCTCTTCAAGGGGTGAGTTAAGTGCAACAAAAATAGTAGTTCAACCCACGAGTTGTGCCATAAAACACGCAGCATAAGAAAACTTAGCAAGAGACTACCTGCAAAAGAGCCAGTGCTAGAATTCTTTGAGCTTCCCTTGTGAGAAGGCATGCATGGTTTATGAAGGGCTCACACCTTTACAATTCCGTTAATAAAGCGCAATAAAGATGCTTCGAGCTCAGTCTAAATTACCAGTTCTTCCTGTGCTGCATATGGGTCTCAAAGCTGGAGGTAAGCCTCCCCAGCGTCTCCCTAACTTGTAGAGGAATACCAACCTCTAACAACACAGACAAGTGTAAAAGCCAGAGCCCCTCACAGTGCTCTCACCATAACTGCTTGGGTTGGAGTTGTCCACCTTCAAGTCTTCCAGCCATATAGCTAGAATCGTAGAATCTGCATTCCAAAGCAGCTCATTAACCTGCAGAAACACACACAGCTCTTACTAATATTGTTGTTTCTGTAGGGTGTAGGCTGGGTATGCTCCCAGTTGTTTTGCAAGACCATAAGTGGCTCCTTATGTAATGGTGCACTGTTATCTATCTTAACTATATATATATATACACACACACACTAACTATATATACTAATAATTAACATAGTTAACATAGCCCTCATATATTGCAAAGCTTCCAAGAGCTGGAGCAGAACCTGAAGCAGAACCATTCACAGTGGTTCCACACAGCTGAAGAGCTGATACACCCACAAATGTGCCAACAGTATTCTCTCTGCTTTCCTTGGCACTGAGGAAGCATCTGCCAAAAGACCTCTCAGCCTCCAAAGGCAGAATCTGAAGTAACACCATAGCAGTAACTTCTCACTTCTCTTATTTTGGATGAGTATTTTGCCTCACTCCTGCAATAGCTGACATCCTGAACAGCATTTCTGAAGCACTTGCCTAGTAGAAAGTATACAGAGCCCAGGAGCGCCCCGGGCTACGATCGCCCTGTACATGTGTCTGTAAAACAGGCCTGCAGGAGGCAGTGCGTTTTCTCCACGGGCTTCTTCATTGTTCTCTTTCAGGTCTCTTTTTCAAATAGGACTAGCACTGTTAAGTTAAAAACTTCCTCCTAGAATCTGGAAATGACCTAATCCTTGTCTCCATTACACTCTAACCAAAGTAGCCTAAACACAGCATTTACCTTAACCTGCCCCTTTTGGAATGGGAGGGTGAACTCCCCATGAAGAAGTCCATTCTTCTCCAAGAAAACCACATCATGCCTGTTGGGTTTTTCTTGAGTAGATGCTATCAGGTTTCCAGAGGGCCTTAAAAAAGAGCCACATGAAAAGTGGTTGTTCACATAATCACTTTAATATCATTTTGAACACTAGTCATCTCATATTTTCTCCAGACATGAAGAAAAGGACAGCAGAGGATGTATTTCACTCAGCACTGTTTAGATAAAGTCATAGGTCCAGCAGAGACATTTTTCCAGGCTCATGACATTCTCAGGTAAGCAACTGAATGTCAGCATTGGCAAAGGGAGCTATTTACACAGTTGGGCCCAAAAACACTTGACATAGAAGCTGTGCAGACAGTCTATCCCTTCTTCCCACAAGTAATCCAAGTACTATACTTTTCAAAGTTTTAAGGACTACTCTTCCTCATGCTGGATCAAAAGGAAGCTTTCTTTAAATTTTTGGAAAATAGACAGGAGAAATGAAATTTATGATTAAAGACTGTGACCAGGGAATAAAAAGCAACACTGCTGCCAGCATCTAGATTCTTTTACTACTCACTTCCAGTACAGTGCTTGTTCTAATCCTGAGACAGGTTCACTTGTTGACTGTAGTACAAGCTCTCTGTTCCACACTCTGACCTTCCGAGCACCTACAGGTTGAGAGAGCAATGAGGTGAAGAAATCATTGGGAAGAGACTTTTCTAGTTTTATGAGGGTAGAAGGGCAAGTTTTGATGCACATGAAGAAAAACGAGATTTCTCTTTACACCTTCAGGGACAAGAACTTATTTTGTCTCAGTCAGCTCTCCCATAGTAAACGAGTGACCCTAAAGGAACTGAATAGGAATTTTGGTCTGATGTAGCTCAGTCATAGCCATTTCCCTCTCCAATTTTCGCTACAGAAATGTTAAAAGTCCTGCTAAAATGCAAGATCCTCCCTAACCTAAACTACTGAAGGCAAAAACCTGAACTAGTGGAAAAGCAGTGTAATCTGGTGCAGTTCAGTATACTGAGTGATACATTTAAACTGTGTAGTAGTAGTTATCATAGAGGACATCAATTACAGTCCTACAAGAAATGTAAGAGTGTAATGTAAGAAATGTACTCAGTAGGGTAAAACCTAGGGAAAAGTATTGCTAGCATTTAAACAGAAATGTGCAAGGCCAAACTGCTAGTATGATGGACAGTAGGTATGGCAACCCAAACAGATCGATCCACTTGGCACTGTGAGCCTAGAGATTGCTTAAGAGCTTGAGTGGTGATCTAAGACCCGTGAAAGAAGTAATTCAGATAATAACTACTCAGTAGCAACCTCTTCTGGCTTCTCACTGGACTGAAAACTAAACTGCAAATAAAGTGTTCAAAAGATCATGCGTATAAAATGCCTCTGAGAACACCAGAGAAAACAGAGAAAAGAGTAAATAGCTCAATTCACCCTTGCTTTATGTGGCCCAGAGACCATGAACACCACCTAGTTCTAGAATCCTCTTATATGTTTGTATTTCAAAGAAGTCTGGTCCCATACCTGTCTCTGGACACACAGCACTCACTGCAACAAACTGCCCATCTCCTCTCCACGTCACCCGAGGTCTGCCATCATCCCAGGCTGAAGCAGATGATACTTCCTGAAGTCACGCAAAAGAAAGTTGCATCAAAGCTTGGGAGGCAACTGCTGTCTTTGTCTAAACAAGCTGCATTGCTAAGCCAGCTCTTTCAACAGCCTTGGCATGAAATCAAACCATTAAAAATCTTAAGGCTTCAAAGTTAAAATTCGCTACTCAGATGTTATTAAAATAGTTATTAAAACTGTCTGTAAATTCAATCTGCTCCTCCTGCAAGTGCAAATGGCTGTCTATTCACATGACCACACCCTATCCTTCCCCTCTACCTTAGACCAGCTGTGCATAAGCTGGAAATGAGGGTAAATCAGGGTTTGATTGATTCCTGGAGTCATGACCCCCTGGAAGGAGAAAAGTGGGAAAGGTGAGAAATGCATGCCATCCAAGCAGTTTGTATGGCAGACAGAGGCTGGGATGAGTAGTGTTCTCTGAGGCAAACAGGCTCTTTTCAGAACAATACAGGGAAAAAACAAAATCTCAACAGAATACACATAAAGACCCAGCTGTTCAAAGGTTTAACTTTGCCAAATCAAGCACACTTTCCCAGATACAGCCAAGCCTCGTCCTGTCCCTCCTAACAGTAAAAGACAGAAGAGGCTACATTTTACGCCTGCACTCTGGCCTGCCAAATTTCAGCTGGACTTTTCAATTTTCAAACTTAAACAAAGAAAGAAAAATCCAGCAGTGGAATGTTTTTTCAGCTAATAAAAGGTAGAGAAAACAAGACTAAAACAAGGAAGTGCTAGACAAAGGACCAAAGAGCTAAAATACGCAGGAACACAGAGGTGCCTCATATGACTGCTGATGCTCAGTAGCACAAAATGTTATACTGTTGCCTTCTGGGATATCAAACTACTGCTACTTCTGCTCCTCTCAGCCAAATTGCATGCTGTTTGTCTTGTCATATGGATGTTGCTATAGAGCATATATTAAAGAAAACCTGTCATGCTGATTTAAGGGCAGCTTTATTGCTGCAAGTACTATCATTTGCAAACCTTCTTTCTTTGAGCTCTGTATGAACAGTCCTAAGTACACCCAGGTGCTGCCTTAAATTAGGAGGATAAAGATGCTAGATTTCAGGTAACAACAGAAACAGAAGAAGCCTATGAAGACTTCTATGAAGACCAGAAGTCTATGAAGACCAGAAAGGCAGTGCAAACTGGCACCACAGGAATAACAGAAACTCTCTTTATACATGTTTACCAGAGACAGCTATAGGCCTAACGTAAGAGAACTAGTATAATACCACCTGTTTGCGATGTGCTGCCTGTTTTCCCTCTGATCCATGGAATTGCGTCTCCTTTTTACCCCATCCAAGAGCTACAAGCTTTCCTGAAAAAGGAATAATCATTTTAGTGGAAGATTTTACAGCAGTACTCTGTACGGTATGGTAAACGCAACCACAGCTCCAAGCCACTCACACCTTCCATCCAGGTTTCATTCTAAAAATCTGCAGGAAATGCACATAGCCCAGAAAGTCCTCTAGTACAGAGAATTCACTTGAATGTATGACATCAAGTAAAATACTGGTGCTCCCTTTCAGTTGCCCACCAGCAGTAGTCTAAAACGCCTCCTTGGGCCCAGTAAGTGCTCAGCTCGTTACTTTCTACATGCTCACCACACACCAGTGACATCAGTTTGAACTTCATTTCAGTGCACCTCTCACCTTCCCCAAACTCATCTTGGTGGAGCTGCTTCTCAGTAATTGGTTCAAATTCCCTTGTCATCATGATGAGTGTTTGCTGACCTGCAGGGTAGAAAACAGTATTGGCAATGTTATCTCTGGCAAATAAAAACTTAAATGTTCTCGTGTGTTGTCCTACTATTCTATTATGAACTCAAACATAGAAACATTTCTAACAGCAATATGACACTAAAGTGAAATATCCTTCAAACCAGAAAATCACAAACTGGAACAGAAGAACACTTCTAAGGTTCTCACTTCAAAAACATTCTTCCTGGCATTACCTTAAAAAGTCCACTTCCCCTTCAAAGAACCTGGCACTCTTAGAATATGTTGAGATACGAAGAACAAGGTGCCTGGAAACAAGTTGGCATGGATTTATGAAGGGGAAGTCCCGATGGCCTCCTACAATGAGATGACTAACTTCGGGATATGGGGAAAACAGTGGATGTCATGTATCTTGACTCTAATAAAGCTTTTGACAAACTCATGAAGAACAGGGTAGATGAAAGGACAGTGAGCTGGACCGAAAATCAACTGAACCGCCAAGCTGAAAAACTTGCTATCAGCAGCAGAGAGTTCAGCCTGAGGTCAGTCACCAGGGATATGTCCCTGGACACTAGGGCCAATGTTTAACACCTTCATTAATGATCTGGAGAATGGGACCTTCAGCAAGTTTGCAGGTGACACTGGGAGGAACAGCAGGTACACCAGAAGGTTGTGCTGCTCTCCACAGGGACATTGTTATGCAGTCCAAAGGGGATGTCAAGAACCTCATCAATACACCTGCACCTGGAATAAAATCATCCCATGCACTAGGACAGACTTGGAAGCCAAGCAGATGCAAAACAGCTTGGCATTAAGAATGACCTGTGTTTCCTGGGGAATACCAAGCTGAGCATGAGTCAGAAGTATGTCCCTGCTACATAGGTGGCCAACAGCATCCTGAGCTGCATTAGCAGTGTTGCCAGCAGGTTGAGGGAGGTGATCCTTCTCCTTTACTCAGTGCTGGTGAGACTCACGTATAATGCTGGCTCCAGTTTTGGGCCTCCCAGTACAAGACAGAAAAAGACATACTGGAGTGAGTCCAGCAAAGGGTCACACATATGGTTAAGGGTTTGGAGAATCTGTTACATGAGGGGAGGCTGACAGAAGCCATGCTCATGGCTCAACTCATCAGTGTGTATGAACATCTTATGTGGGAGGTGGGGTACAGTAAAGATGACAAAGCCAGACTGTGATGTAGAGTGACAGCACAAGAAGCAATAAGAACAAACTAAACCACAGCAAATTCCATTAAAAGAAAACCATTTTTTACTGTAAGTGCATTCACAGACAGGAACAGGATGCCCACAGAGGTTGTGAGGTCTCCATTCTTGAAGATATCCAAAACCTGACTGGGTACAGTTCCCAGCAACTTGCTCCAGGTAACTTGCTTTTTGCAAGGGGGTAGGACAGGTGATCTCCAGATTTCCCTTTCAATCTCAAGCATCCCGTGATTCTGTTTTGCTTGAAGCTAACTTTACTTTCTGGGTAACACACACCTGTAGCTAAGTTGAGCCTGTAATTTCTGTACTTAAGCCTGTGACACATGAATTTCCTACTAAAGAACAAGAAGCAATTTCTGTTACTAAGAAATCACATGGATATATAAAGCAGGAGTCTTCACAATTTAGAAGCAAGATCATATATATTTCTTTGGAAGATCTGAAAGACAAATTACTGTTCTATAACACTCAGCTTTTTGGGTGTGAATAGCTTCTGCTTTTATCACCAAAACATCTCAAGCACCACGAAATGAAATCTCCTATGTTGGATCAGGTGAGGTCTTTTAATCTCTTTGAATTCTAATTTCATAAATTTGTATTTTGCTTCTTCTATCTTAAACTTAACTGTGATTCTGTGATTGTGGCCACAGTGAGTTTCACTGGCAGAAACCTTAGAGACTGTTGCTGATACCTGTTACTAACAAAACAAGCTCCTGGTCAGGACTCCAGCTCATGGTACTCAGGCCACTGTCCACACTCCCAACACATTCCACCTGTAAGACCAAAGTAAGATCACAGAAGTGCAGAAACACCATCCCAGCACAAAAGCCATCAGTCACCAAGAGAGTTGAAATCCTTTCCTACTCAGGAAAGTAACAAGCCTTACTTTGCTCTTTTTGTTGAATGAAACAAAATAAACATTTCAAACCAAAGATAGTTCCAGAATGTTTAGGTATGACAGCCCACATAACCTACAGATTAGCATTTTCTGCCATACAGCGTTTTAATAAGCTCTTTATTTTGCAACTGTCAGTCTTAAGTCAGCCTGATTAGTTAATACTAATATTGCCTGGTCAGGTCTGCAGTTACATTGGTAAACACACTGAAGTCACAAAACACAGTCATAATGGTTCTTGAGAATTTCAACATGCAGTTAATAGGCACCGTATCCATTAAAACTTTGACCAGCTTGTGCATGCTGAATTTGGCAATTGTATATAGCTGCACTAACTCCAAAGTTTATGAAAAACTGGGCCAGTTTTACTGGGCCATCACAAGTACATAAGCAATAGCAGTGGGCAGGGAACTTCTGTCATGCACTGTTACCCTAATTTGCAAAAGGCATGGAACGGAACAATTGTGATAAACAGCAAGAGGAGGCCATTCAAGGAATTAAGTTGGGTGTCACAATCTTCTAAGGTAAAAAAAGTGGGATTGGGCACCAATGGGCAGGGTAACCATACCCACATGCAAAAGGTTTCTGAACAACCAGAATACCTTCAGGACTTCTTTCTCGGTGCCCAGAATGCACCAAAAGAACAAACCTTAAAACTGAGAAAGTGAACCAAAAAGCTGTGAAATAAAAGATATGAAATTAAACCTCTGACCCATGTATCAGTGCAAGAAGTCTTGGGCATCGTATCTTTTGCTCATCTCTCTTCCCTTACAGCATGTTTTAAGTTGCAATATGAGACGCATTTTTCAGCTACAACTGCGAACTTTAGTATCTGCAAATCAAACCCAAGCAAAAACCCAAAGAGGGGAGCTGCAAATAACCACTATCTGACAGCTAACCCAGACAGACCACTGTCATCTCATGCCTACCTACACCTGCACTGTTGAGCTGGTACTGCAGGAGCTGACACAGATTTCAGAGGCTGCTGCTGTGGTATTTGTCTTGCTGAAGATCATACAAATCTAACAGCAAGGAAGGAACAGAAAGCAAATATCTCAGTTCCTGCAGTATTTACTCAGCTAAGATATTCTGGTTTCCCTTTAGTATTTTCTAGGGCTTCAAATCACAATGCATAACACTTTCTCCCCTCTTCAGTGAAGTCATGTCAGCACAATGTTCTGCATTGACTGATAATAATAAAAAGGTAAATAACACCAAGTTATGAATTAATTACTTTACACTGTACCTAGTCTCAGCAATATCCTACTTCTCTAAGGCTGCCAAGAGCCCCCTGAGCAAACATAAAGGACTATGGCTGTTAACAAGCAAGGCACTCCTACAATTCTGCCTCTTTCATGGAGTCTATATTCTGACTTTACTTCTGCTCAAGGCCCCCACAAACATCAGCTCATCTTCCCAGAAAAAGGAAAACAGCCACAGCTCAATATGCACTAAACATACAACTGCCCTCTGAAAAATTAAAAGTGTCAACTTTTTCTTTGAAATCCCTCAGTATTGCTGTGTCCTTCCTGTCATTTTACCTGCTTCATGCTGAGATTGCACAGTAGGATATCTCCAGCTGCTGTAGCAACACACACACACTCCTGCTCTGGAAGGTCTTCAATACCCACGATGCAGCCACTTCCATCCTCAGGCATGAAACCCTCCACAGCTAAGTCAACTTCTCTTGTCACCTTGAAGTAGAGAAACCAATGACTTATTAAATACACATCATCTCCCCAAGACTTTGGCAAAAGTGACAGAATAACATAAACAGGTACATCTCATCCTACTGCAATTACACAGTCTTACACCACAGAAGTATGTACACGGCAGCAGGAAACATGCAATGTGCATGTACTTATCTTCACTTACCTACAAAAACTATGAAGGTCCTCTTATGTTAAAAGAGCTAGGAAACAAGAAGAAAGCTCACATAAGGGAAAACAACGCGGCAAGACTACAACTTCCAATGCGTTGCTAGTTATCTCTCATCCTCCCCTTTTAATACTTCTACACCCAGTGTCAACATGAAGATGTTCATGGGCAGCTGCTTGGCGTGCGCCAATACTTGTGAGGGCTCATTCAGACTTCACAGACACAGCATTCAAAAAATGGCAAGGAAACCCTCTCACCGTGTCCCGGGCGGATCCCAGCTCCAGCAGGCCGTACTGGGAACCCACCAGGATTGTGCCGGGCTCGGCGCCGAGGCAGAAGCACTGCGGGGTGCCCGAGATGGCGGCGGGACGGCACCCGCCATTCCGCAGCAGCCGCAGGTTCCTCATGGCGGGGCGGACTCGGGACAGCGCGGACCCGCTCACAGCGCCACCATCTTCTGCGCGGCGGGCGGTGAAGAGGAGGAGCATCCGTGGAGACGAGCGCATGCGCGGCTGAGCTGTGCCTTATCGGAGCACCCCGCCCCCGCCATGTCCTGCTTCGTGCGCAAGAGCTCGTGGGGGTGACCAAGACCTTCCTAGTGCGGCCGACACTGGGAAACCGCCCTGCAGTGCCGCTGCTCTGTTGAGCCTGTCGCTGAGCCCCCCACCCCGGGCACCTCGTCTACCCTGCGGCGGCACCCACCGCCCGTATGGAGAGGGATCCCGGCGCAGGAGGCGGGTCTGGGGTGGCTGCGTGGCTCTTCCTGTGGGGCCTTTGCTCATGGTCTGGCAGCCGCTTTTCCTTTCGTGAGCTACGTAGTGTGTGCTGGGTCTGGAAGTCGTTGTGGTTTTGAGTACAAAACCGTGACTTGGGTTTTCCACCAGCTTAGCTCCCTTTCGTAGTCGCGTATGTCCGTGCTGGTGCCAGGGTGTAAGGCGGCTCTGGAAGCAGGACAGTTCTTTTGCAGCCATACTGGTACTAACCAATTTGAGGAACTTCAGGTGAGCCTTTTAAAATGTGTCCAGGGCAGCCTATACATGAGCTACTGCTGCCCTACTACCACCTTCTGAGTCACACTTGGTCCTCTCCTTACAGCTGTAGCCAAGGGGGACAAGGCAGCTCAGGTATCAGAGGGAAGGACTTATTCACACAGCTGATCTAATCTCATGGCCAACTGCTGTATAAGCCAAATGTGTGTGAAATCACCTTAAGTGAGAAAATGTGTGGAGTTTGTATGCTGTGATCATTTCCATGTGTCCTATGGTTTGGGACTGTAAGCCAGGGGAAGGATAAGCCACTGGACAACTGGACACTTGGTTCTTGCTGCTGAGGTACTAAACTTGGTTGAAGTTGGTGATAAAACTTGGTAAAGTTGGCTAAACTCAGGTATTTCTTGGGAGCAACTGAAGTGAGTCACATCATCATCATCACGGCTCAGCTATCACTGCATGCAGGGAAAGTCATAGCTGTACAGGCTCTCTATCCTGGGGACAGGGTGAAAAAAGTGCCTTCCTAGTCTAGCCCAGTTTCCACAAAGCCCAGCAAGGCTTTGCAGGAGAGGCAGCTGCCTGACAGCATGTGAGCTTGGCTGTGCTGCATGTCCATCTTGTCAGTGGATCTGCACCACTGTATTAAGGGTCTTTGACACCCCTATTCCCTATCCGTACTTCTTTTGGAGTTTTTTTCCAGGGGTCAGTCTACACCCTTTGGCCCAGCTTGATCATACAACCTTAAACCTCCTGGCACCAACTACCTCTGGATGTGAAATTCGTTTGCCTTATCCGATTAGCCGCAGCTGCACAACCGTGGCTCTTGCACTGTGTCTGGGGCGCAGCAGGGTCTGCACCCACTGCCCCAGCGATTTTGCAGGCATGGGGCACATCCCGCCCAGCGGACGGAACCTCCCGGTCCCCCTTGCCCCGCTCTGGCTTGCTTTCAGCGCGCCGCACCACGCCGATGAATCATTTTCTCCCCGGTATCCGTCTGCAATGTCCTCTTTTTAGTTTCCGTGGCTGTAGCGGGCGTCCTTCGCCTCACACCCCGTGGCTCTGCTCCCCCGTCGTGCCGCCCGGCCCCGCCCCGCCAGACCCGGCGGGAAGCGTGGGGCGGCGGACGCAGCAGGTACCGCGGCCGGGGCTGTGGGCCCCCTCCACCACCCCCCCCGCAGCCAGGGTGCTCGCCCCCGCCCGGCGCAGCGGGGCGGGGTGGCGCAGCGCGGTGCCAGGGCCCGGTCGCCGGCGGCGCAGCGCGGTGCCAGGCTCCGGCAGCCTTCGCGTGTGCCCCGACGCGGTGCAGCTGGGCTGGGAGGTGCTTCTGCGGCGCTGAGGCAGACACGGGGTGAGGGGGCCTGCCTTGTGCAGCTCGCGCTAGCAGATGCAGAAAGGGCTGTGCAGGGTTTGTCTTTTCGTTGTTGAGTCAGTGTCGGAGCTGCTTCCAGCAACGTCTCTTCCAGACAGCTCCCAGGCGGTGGATGGACGGAAGGGAACTTGAAGAAGACCCTCTTCTGTTGCCGTTGTGTTTGGTTTGGAGGCTGCTCCGTGGTACTTGCAGTAGTACGCCAACGGACGGTGACTTCAGGGCATCTCTGCTGTTAAGAAGGTGAGATCTCTAGAGTTATTTGCAGTGCAGATCTGACACAGAATCGTAGAATCAGCTAGGTTGAAAAAGAGCTCTAAGATCATCAACCAACATTTAAGATCCAGCCGTTACCTCAGCACAGCCAGGACCACTGCTAAACCATATCACGGAGGGCCTCAGCTACACGGGGTTTGAACACTTCCATGGGCAGTGACTCCACCACTTCCTTGGGCAGCCTGTTTCAGTGCTCTCTCTGTGAAGAAATTGTTCCTAATATCCAATCTAAACCTTTCCTGGTGCAGCTTGAAGCTGTTACCTTTTGTCCTAGTGCTTGTTACTGGGGAGAAGAGGCTGATCCCCACCTCACTAAAACCTCCTTTCAGGTAGTTGTAGAGAGTAATAAGGTTCTCTCTGCACCTTATAACATGACACGTAACTTGGTGCCGGAATCCAAAATGCTTGTTAGATGCTGTTCATGGTGTGGACCCATGGCAAGAGGTAGAAGGTGGAGTCTTCAGATGGTGCAGGAGGTCCTTATGCTAGCACTGCCATAAAGCCACAGGGTCTGTTAGGGAGAGTTGTGACTGCTTTTTGCTCCAGATGATGGTTCCTTTGCACCAGGCAATGTTAGCTTGGAAAATAGTCTTTTTGGTGTTTCAGAGGCTGAGTAGGTATCTTCATGAAGGGTTGTTCCTGGCATTTGCGAGTGAATTCCGCAGGAAGATCCATGATGTCAGGGGAATAAACTAAAAGGTGTTCAGTAGCTTTCCAAAAAGCGTAAGCGTTGTCAGCAGAAAGCTAATGTGGGAACAGGAGGGGGCAGCAATAAACATGATGAGGCTTACCCAGCGCTGAGATGGGTAAGCCTTCTTTTGGTCATGAGGATGAGTCGTTTGGAAGAGCATGAGCTTGGGCAACCTCTCTGTGTGCTCCACTATTAATCTCCATTCACCTGGTGTCACACAGCTGGCTGTGTGTCAATAGTTTTGTTTCTGTGCTTGGAGTGTCACTAACTTAACACTGCAACAATTTATTTGCATACATATTTGCTTCAGATATGTTAGTTTCTGAACTGAAGTCTTTTTATTGATCTTTAAACCATGTTTTTACTGAAGAAAACCAATGCAAGAGGTTATTTATAGGTGTTGGAGTGTTGTATAAAGTGCTTTCTTTATACAAAGGCCATGGGTGTCTGCAGCTCTGAGCAAAAAATGACACCTGCCATGTGCTTTTAAGCACTTGAAAAAGTACCCAGAAATGTAGCAGAATTGCCATCCTTGCATGTAATCAAAAGTCATTAGAATGTAGACGTGAGTAGTTGTCTACAGCTTTGAAGATGTTCCCCTCTCAATAGAGGGAAGATGGACTAAAGTTCTCCACATATCCTTTCTTGTTTTTCTATTTTTCTCTTGCACTCTGCATTTCTCTTTGGAACCCAGCAGGTTACATTGGCCACTGAGCAACCAAGTCTCCTTTGTAAGCATCACAGAATTACTTTGTCTGGTACATAATCCATCAAATGAGGTCTATTGGATGGAGACTGAACACATGATATGTGTACTTTTTAACAACAATTCTCAACTGACACAAAGGATTTATAGGGATGCAGCATAAGGCTGGATTCTTTTCCAGACGCAATGGTTTAAAATATTAGCTGAACATTTACTGGAAATGGCAGGATGCAATTACCTGAAATCTCCTGATCTAAGTATTTGCCCTGCCAGAGCTTGTTGTCTTGCAGTGTTTTTTCCTGCAACTGTTAATGTTGTTGTTTGTGGCTTCAAATGCACTAGTTATTGCTATTAATTTGGTATGTCCATAGACTGTACTTATTTTTCACTCAAGGGATTGTGTTACTGCTTCTCGGCTGGTAGTCCAGGCTAATGTAGGAATGAAAAAGGGAGAAAAGAGGTACATAGAGATCATCTGAGCTAAGGAAGGCAGGCAACAGTGACCAAAAGTAGAAGTCTGAGACCTTGGCTGGGCAGTTTGAAAGCTAGGGAGTGTCTCTTGTTGTATGCCAGACCTGGGTTTATTCTTCCTTTTTCATTTGCTGCAGGTTTTATAACAATTATGTGGAGCTGAGTAGTTCGGTATCTGCTGTTACTTATTTACTCAGAGAATTTCCTGTTTCAATACAATTCTGAGTCTGTTTCCTGAAAGAGATGAAAAAAGGACTGAAAAGTGGAGCTTGTTCCCTTACCACTCCAGGCAATTTAGTGGAGTCAGATCCAGACAGTAACAGCAGCAATGAAGCCTCAGCAAAAGAGAAAGATGTGCTTTCCTCTTCTGGAGAACTGGAAAATGTACGGCTGAAACCCAGCAGAGATGCATCCAGAAAAAAACTCTGTGGCTATTTAAATAAGCTGGGCATCAAGGGGCCAATCAAGACCTGGAAGTCTCGCTGGTTCTTTTATGATGAAAACAAGTGTAATTTATTATACTACAGAACTGCACAGGACATCAACCCTTTGGGATCTATTGATCTCTCCAGCGCCAGTTTTGACTGCAAGGTGGAAAATGGGGAAGGGGTTTTTGAGATCAGAACACCAAGCAGAGTTTTTACTTTGAAGGTAAGGAGCAGCATCTTCTTGTGGAGCTATTATGAAACATTCCCAGTCAGTACAGACACATGTCTGCTAAGATCGGCCAGCCTGGAGTGTTACTGTTTGGACCTAAATTTCTTGCTTTGTTTTGGCAAGACTGGGACTCCATTACCTGTGAGATGGCTAGTGTTTAACAAAATAGGAGTAAAAACTGAACTGGGGGCTGAGTTAAAATCGTTGAGGAGTCCTACAGTCCACATATAATTTGCTGAACAGAAATAGGCTCTTCTGTCTGAAATGGTTGCCCCAGAAAGAGCTTTTTCTAGGTTGTTATCTCTGTGAAAATTACTCTTAAGGAGCTCTGTGGGTGATTCCTGCCTGAAATAGTTGTGACATCTCTGCTTAGACTTGGAGCATAATGAATCAAAAACCAGTTAAAATTTTATCAGCAGCCCACTGAGGTTCTGATACTAAGGCTGTGCTGAAGATTTCCTCTGTCCTCCCAAGTCAGTGTCAGTGTTAGGACCAGAGGATAGCGCATAGGCTTGACACAGCTGGCCTTTATTTCTGCTGACTTGTGCATTGAAGTGGTGGTCAGCCCTTTGGGATACATCTCATGCTGATGAGGTTACTTTCCTCCTTTTCCTGTTTTGTGTTAATACAGGCAATCAGCAATCAGGCAATGATGTACTGGCTGCAGCAGCTACAAATGAGACGTTGGGAATTTTGCAATGCTCAAAGCAGATTTCCTGTGGGCAGCTCCCAGCTTGTCAATGAACCTCTGGCTGGCAGAACAAGTAGGTGTTGCGTTATGTCAGCCTTTCTTCTGCTTTCAGCCTCCCTTGTGATGAATGGTGCTCCTCATCTGTATGTGGGCAGAAGTTTTGGCCAGGTTTTTAAATGCAGGTGCCAGCTATCAATGCTTGGTCAATGTTTGGAACTTCTGGACTTATTCTGGGTGAATGTGAATGGGCTGTTTCCTAATCCACAGCGTGTGGCTGGAGATGCTCAGGTATCTTACAGTCATTAATTTCCTCTTGATGTTTCTCATGCATGTGAAATGTGCACATTTGGGATATCCCCTTCCTCTTGTGAGGAAATTTACAGCAAACAATTTTTTTTTTACTGGTGATCAGGTAAGATGTGTATTCCTAGCAGTGGGAGTACACAGTCCAGTGGATCAGGGGAGGGCACAAGCAGGGTGTCCACCTGCTTAGTTATGACTTTTGTTTGAAACAAATAACCCCCCCTCCATCGTAAATGTCTGCTCTAGAAGATTCTGGATAACTTCGCGTTTTGCTATAGCAGGCGATAATTTGGTAACAAATTGTGTTTGTGGAGTGTTATCTGTGCATTAAAAACACCAAACACTGGGGTGGAAAGAACATCAACATCTCACTTCCTTATTACTTTAGGTGGCTAAACTCTGATTGCTTAGGGTTTGTCATTCTCATATACAAATGGTTGAAGTGACTTCATTATCCTTAAATAGATGACTGTACATGGAACCTTCTGTAATTTGACTTGAAACTACATAAACATGCTCTGCTGTCCTTTTTCCGCCTGGCCCGTTGAACATGGAATGTAGACCTGTAGTAAAACGTTGTGACTCTCAAGCTACCTGAAGGAGCCAAAGTCCAATGGAATTCTGTCTTCCTCACTTGTTTCTGTGTCCTGGTTTGTTTTTACATAGGTGGTGTTGACAGTGAAGACTTTCTGCCTCTGGTGAAAACGCCAACAGAAGCAGTGGGTTTAAAGGCAGCATCCTTGCCTGCACCCCAAACATCTACTGCTTTGCAGAACATTTCCCTTAAGCACCCTTGGACAGAGATACAGTATGTGTGAGGAGAGCTGCAGGTGGTTGACATGCTAGCCTGCCTCTTTGTGCCTTCCTTGTCTGTCATGTTGTGTGAAATGGGAGTCTTGCCTAGGTAGAAGAGCCATGAAGTAGCGTTTTGAAGGATATTTCAGGTGAAAGTAAAATTCCTGCTAGAGGGCTTTTTCCATCACCCTGTTCCAATGCCTTTCCTGTCCTCTAGCTCTCTTAGCAAAGATCCTAGTGGCAGCTGTAGGGCTTGGTTAAGCTTTCTTTGGCGTAGGTAGCAGTTAATGTGCCTGCTGTGATGCATATGCACATCACTTTTGGGGGACACTAGGCAGCTTGTGCCTGTACTCTGTAGGCTGGTGATAGAAGCCCATTAGCACTTTCCAGTAGTTTCAAAGAACCCTGAAAGGAAAGTTTCATTGGACGGTTACCAGCTGCAGACTACAGGGAATGAAGGCCTGCTGATCTTATGTGGCAATATGTTGTCTGAAGTCAGAAGTGTCTGCTTTTCTGTGGTGGAGCCTTACAGTAGCAAGGCAAAAGCAGAATAATATCTAAGTGCCAACTTCGTTTACAGTTAGGAAGTAGCTGACACTGTGTCTTGCGTAGACCTCAAAACAAGGGTCTGGTTTTGTTTCAGTTGATGGACAATGCAGGAGGAGAAGGGAAGGTATCTGTGTAGAAATAAGCAACTCTCACACCTTTTTGTGTAGGTTTTACAGAAAATACTCATGCGTTTGTGGTTTTGCATGATGCTGTGAAGTCATCTCTTAGTGCTTCTGGCAATAGCTGGTCACAGCAGCTGTAACAGTTTCTGGGTCTGATTGCAGTCTGTTCCTGAATCTGTTTACTGCATTGAAGTCTATTGAGTCTGTTGTGGCAAGGTTATTAAATGTGGTTCAGAGCACAGGACCTGTGACTGCTTCAAATGTGATCATTGTGGCAGTTTTGGCTGTACTGTAGCTTTTCTTGGCACCTGGGGATTTCTGCAGTGTGCTAAGGAAAGGAATGGAGAGGAGAAGGAAAGAGGGAGAGAGGAAAGGAAGAGAAGAGGGAGGGAGCAAGAGAGGGATGTGGTTGCTCTACTGTTACCTCTGATCCCTCTGTGCAGCCTGGTGTGTTTATGTATAGGGCACAGTCACATGGGGAAAGATCTCCAGCTGATTTATATTGCTGTGCTGGTACTGATTTTGTGGCACCTTTTTGATTTATGCCAGTTATAACCTCACTCTCCTCAGATCCACCAATGCCATGAGCAGTTCCTTTTCCTAGCCCATGAAGGAGATAGGTTTTGGGAGGAAAGGTGGGATAAGAGGAGAAGTAAGGCACTGAATAGTTTGAATATGCACTGACTGTGGTGATCTTGATTTCTCCTGTTCACAGGGCTGTCTTGATCTCTTCTTATTTCAGGAACACTGTCTACAATATTTGTGGCTCAAAGCAGCTGTGGGGGAACAATGGGAATGTCTTTACCTTCAGTGAATTCCAGGAGCATCCTGAGAACCCGGATGAGAAGCAAGAGGCAGAAGTGGAGGCAGGGTGTGCAGGTGCTTGTTACTGAGCTGCGTGAGCTGGCTGAGTATGGTGGCTTTTAGCAGAGGATCAGACTTAGCAGGAAGGGGGTAGCAAGTTGTCGTGGGATATGAAAACTCTCACATTATCTTAGGTCCCTTCCTGTGTTCTTGGCACAAGACTGACTCTTCTAGCTCTGCTTCAGGCTGCCTCTATCTGTCTCTTACCTCTGGAACCTTCTGCAGAGGCAAAAGTACCATCCATGGTGCAAGCACATGCTGTTATTTCTTCAAGGTAAATGTTAAATTGCTGCATGGTTACAGGCTAAGTTCAGCAGCTCCACTACATGCTTGGGAATTTACTTCTCTGTGATGGTAACTTGCATTTGCCAATGGTTGGGAGGCAAGGTGGGTTAACAGGTACCTGTTACCTGTAAAACAGTACAGCTTTTCTTATTCTGGGGATATTTGTGGCTGTTCCCTACTGTCTGTGCTTCAACCCTATGGATCCCAGCAGGTCAGTTTTCCTGTGTGTCAGTCTTTTCTCAGCTGTTGTGAGTCTCCCCATAGCAAGTCTCAGGAGTCCCAATTCCATATAAATTAACCTTATTTCCCTTCAGTTAAGGGGGGGACCCTAGAGGATGAAAGAATGGACTCCAGGCTGAACTGGGTTAGGAAAGCCAGGTGGATGAACAGTGGCTTCCCAGGCTTGCCTGAAGAACTGTCCAGGGAGAGGAACCCAATGAATAAAGTGAGTGTCCTACAGCAACAGACTCTGACACTCACAGAGGAAGTCAAGTCACAGAAGGTGAGTGTGTTGAAGAGTCTGCTGTTTCTAAGGGCAGGGCCCTGAGACTGGTCAGAGGGACTGCTTTTCACCTTGGTGTTAGGCTGAGAAGTGCTCAGCCAGCACTCACTGGGGACCAGTTGAAGCTGCTCGTGGTGCCCCTTTGTATGTGCTAGATTTTGCCCAGCACAAGGGAGAATGGGCTGTCCTTCAGCCATTGCTAGGGAGTGCAGCTAGCAGATGGTCTGGAAAAGGGAGAAAGGGAGATGAAACAAATCTAACTGTGCTCTGCAGGTGTCTTGCTCATGCATCTCTATTGGTCAGTGAATGATAGAAGTACGGTCCTGAATAGGTACTGGCAGGAACTGTCAGGTTGAGTCATGCTGTTAACAGCAGGTCATTCTTTTTGAACAGTGATGCACCATTAGTAAGTGATTTGACTGTAGAAGTCAGCGTGTGGGTCACTGAAAGAGCTTTCTCTCCTGAATGGTCATGTTCTTCACAAGCATGGAGCAATACTAGGCTCTGCACTAATGATGCTGGTAGCATTTCTAGTAGAAGAGGCAGGAGAGCCAGATCCCATGGTGGGCAATCAGTTGCATCCTTGATTCGATTCCTTAAGTGGCTGAGATTCAGGCTAAGCCTGAATTAGCAGCATGTTGCCAGGGCAGGCTTTCGTGCCTTTGTGTGGGATGGAGTGAGGGAGGGCTCTGGCAGAGGGAAGGTTAGAACGGATACCACAGTTCCTTCTGGTAGCACAGATAGATGTAGACTAAATTATTTCTCTCCCTCCTATTGTACCACACTGCTGACCAGATCTCCAGCTTCTCTGGTCTCTGCTGGGCCTCCCAGGAATGATGACTGTAGGAAAGCCAGAATTCAGACAGTGTGAGCAGCAGCTTGTCCATTAGCAATTCACCTAAAGTCAAGTCATCTGTGTCCTGCTTGCAGAGACCTTTCAGGCAATCTCTGAGAGCAGAACTCCTCTGAGGAGGCACTGTGATTTCAAGATTGCATCATGCAGTTTTGCTTCTGAAGGAGTGGATTTCAAGATCCTGAGCACCCTTCATTGTTTGCTTATTACTGACTGGGTCTGTGCTCTCTGTGCTGCCGTTGCCCTGGGCAGCACTGTGATGTGATGGCTTTGTGTTCCTTTTCCAGGAGCTGGTTAAACTTCTTCACAAAGCTCTGGAGGCAGCCCAGCAGGAGAAGCGAATATCTAGCATGTATCTCACTGCAGCAGAAGACAAGGACAGGCTGGAGCTGATGCGCCACAAAGTGAGACAAATCGCAGATCTTACCAGTCGACTGGAAGCTCTTGAGCAAGAAAAGAAGGAAATGGAGCAGATATTGACTCTGAGAGACAGCCATATTGAGGAACTCAAGGAGCATGTGCAGCTTCTGATGGAGAAGAACCATGCCAAACAGGAAGTCATCATGGCCTTGAAAGAGCAGATGGCCCGAGAGCAGTCTGACCCCCTGCAGGAAGCCAACACTATCACTATGGAGACATTGTACAAGCAGCAGGAGGAGATTGAGCACCTGAAGGTGTGTGAGATGGCACGGGTCATTTGGGAGGTCCCATTTGTTCAGTGGGAGGGTGTTCCTTGTGGGAAGCACAGAATACACTTCTGCTAATTGCTCATCTGTCTCCAAACCAGTGTCAGGCTGGAAAGAGTTCACTTGATACCAACAGTGTGCTCAAAAGCATCTGGGTTACTTTCAGCTTCAGCTCAGAGCCTGTTTTGTTTGACTTCATGTCACCATTCAGTGCCTGCCTCTTTCTTTGCCCTTCTTTTGTTTAACCGCTTCAGCCTCGCTGCCTTCATTAGGTTTGTTACCCTTGTCTTTCGTTCTTGTGAAGAATTTCCCAATACATCCTGCTTCTTTCAAATCCAGCCTATTGTGTGTCACTATATGCACAGTTACAATGACCAGTTGGCCAGGGGGTGGAGAACTGCCAAAAGAGCCACTTAACCACATTGTGGTAAGAGTGTTCATTTTTGCTGCCAGCTATGGGGCTGAGATTTGTGTCAGATTGGTTTTGGTGTTGTTTTGGTTTTGGTTTGGTTTTGTTGTTTTGGGTTTTTTTTTTATAGGACAAACCACATATATTCTCTATCTTGCTTAAGGTGCTTCTCTAGCTTTATATCACCCCCATGTATCTGTGTTTTCTAACCGTGTACATGCAGTGCACTTGGTATTTTCAAGTATTGCCTTGTCAATGCATGACATTTTGATTTAGTGTTGTGCCTTGAGTTCCTTTGTAGGCAATATTTGTCTTGGGGAGTCCTGTCTTCTCCCTAGCACACAAAATTGTTGAGATACTTTCTTGTCCTTAACATAATTCATATATGGAATCTCTGAAGTAGGAGGAGATTCCAAGCCCCTCAAGAACTCTCCTTGTGTGACTGTTTTACTTTGTGGCAGGATGATATTGAGGCATACAAAACCCAGAACCAGTTTCTCAATTCAGAGATCCACCAGGTTACTCAACTCTGGACAAATGCTGCTGAGAATGAAAAAGCCCTTCTGATGAAGGTAAGGCAAAGTGACTTTTTTCCCTTGGTGAGAGCTGTTACTAATTTTCCAAAGCCAGTACTGTAATGGATTTTGGTCCAAAACACACCAGGAATAAGTTTTTTTCTCAATGTGTTTTTTTAGTGTGATTTTTTTTTTTTCCCCCAGTTTGTGTTCTTCCCAAATTAGACATGATCATATTCATTCTTCAGTAAAATACTTGTAAAGCTCAGTCTTAAGGATGTTGAAACTTAACCCAGGTTTCTGCATTTTGGCTATGCTTTTGAATACAAATAAAAAAGCAATACTGTTTAGGGAATCAGAACTTTTTCCTAAGAACTGGCAGACTGTCTGAGCCCTGGTTCCATCTAGTCTTGATATCTCTACCAGGTTTGGCACTACTAGGTGGCACTGCTCTCAGGTCCTGCAGCAGGATCAGGGTTCTTATGTTTTCTTAAGCTCTATTTTTATTTCTAGCTTTGTAAGTGTGCATAGCTTTGTTACTCTGAGACTTGTCTAATCCTGCCTTCTGGTTCTGAACCACTGGCCAGGGTGGTGATGTATTCTGACATTTGTACTGTTGATTCTCCCTGTGTTTTACTTCCCTGGGTTTTACGGAATGTCTCCAAGGCTTGGATTCTGGAGCAGGGCAAAAACCTGCTTCTGAAGTTGTTGTTGTTGCTATTATTACTACTACTACAATTTTTATATCTGTTTACTTTCTTGTCCTCTGAAACCCTGCCTACCTCCTAACTTAGTCCCCTTCTCTGATCCTGAAACCAGCATAACCATCAGAGAGGAAGTAATCAGACCAACGTAGTGAATGTGAGGCAGAATGCTGATTAAAGTGGTAGTATAAGAGAATCCTATTCTCCTTTCTGTCCCCTCTATATGCAGCCTAACTCTCTCTGTAGTTTCTGTTTTGTTTTTGTTTTCAACTGCTGCTTCCCACTGAGGAGGAGTTTTCATTGAGCTACGTGTGATACACTGGGTGAGTCTTGTCACCTGTGTGGCCTCAGTTCCCCACTTGTGGAGTGGGGGTAGCAGTCCTTTTGTTGCTTTGTGTGCCAGGAGTATGGTGGTGGCAGGGACTCTCCTGCTGTTGTTTGAACTCAATTGGGCTTCCTGTCTTAGAGAAATGTTGTGTAGCACTGCCATGGGACCTGGGGTTGCTGGGGGGACATGTGGTCACTTTGATAGTGATGCTACCAAGTACCCTGAAAATTGTACGGCCATAGCTCACTCTCAGGAGTGGTGTATTTTCTTTTTTCAGGGTACAGCTCAATGTGGGATAGATTATTTGTCTGAGGAGCAGGGAAAAAAGACTGCAGAGAATTCAGCTGCCATAGTGGGTCTTGGATTGTGTCCTGAACTGAGCTGGCTGGGATATGGCTATCAACTGATGCAGTTCAGTTGATAGCCATAGCTGTCAGTGCACCCACATAAAGCAGGGGATGCTGCAGTAGCTCTTGCAGTCAATAAGCAACATCTGCTCATGCTAGCTACTGCAGCTTGTGCTTGTTCATAAACCATGGTGATCATTCATGGCTGTAGTTGCACTGACTAGAAAACGGCTGGATGTGTTTCCTTCAGCTTTGCTGTTCAGGAGTCTTAACTTTATGTGCAGAGCAGGCCAATAGAGAGCAGTAGCAATGCAGGAAGAACTATGACTGAGCCAGCTCATTTGCTTTTCTTTCCCCATCAGTGTGCCTGCCTGCAAGCACAAAACTGCCAGATGGAGAGCAAGTACCTGACAGTGTTGCGGAAGCTGCAGGAGGCTGTGCCTGGTCTGCCCATCTCCCATGCTGAGTTGGTGAGGAACCTCATCCAGGAAGCACTCCAGTGGGATGTGAAGGAAAAAGCAGAAGAAGGTTTTAACCTGAGCCCTGTAAGGTGAGGGGCAAGAGCATGGCAATATTCACACCCTTGTAGGAGGTTGTGGAGGGAAGTGTACAGGCAAGTAATAGCTGGGGACATTTCTGTAGGAGGGAGTTGAAGCCATGACCCAGGAGTGGATGTTGAGGAGGCTGGTTTGATTTGGTGGTGTGGAGACCACAAGTGTCTGACGGAAGCATATCACTGTAGGAAGGAAAAGTTAAAAATGATACAGCTAAACTTTTCTTGGCAGTGGAAGACAGTATAGCAAGTGATAACAGCAATGGCATGCCTGGGACATGAGGGTAATCTTCTTCCATAGGAGAGGAGGCCATCTGGGAAGTGGGGGATCTCCATCTTTTAGGGGTTTTTAGTTCCACCTGTACAAAGCTGCCATCACCCTGTTTGGTTCTGGGGACAATCCTGCAGTGAAGGGGGACTGGACTGGAGACCTCCAGAGAGCCATGACACCAGTGCTGCAGGGTCCTTGCATTTGTGTTCATGCTTTCCTGGCCAGTTAACGCCCCAGTTCTGTAGCAGTTTCCATGTAATCTGACTGGGTCAGACTCACAGGTTCTCCAGGTAGTTTTGGAGATGAGATCACCAAGGCCAGGCTTGCTCTCTGTCAAGAATATAATGTTGTCTTACGGAGTATCCCAGCCTGTGGAGTGATGATGATCACCCTCAATGATCTGTACTTTCAGTGCTCCTGGTGTTTTTCAGTGAGTAGGAGATTTGCATTGTGTAGAGGGAGACATCAGAAGGGACTATGGATCTCTCTTCTTCAGTCTCATGCCCCAAAGCCTTTGCAGTCCTTTCTTACAGAACTGTCTCTGCACTTGAATGCGGTAAGGAGAAGGTTCACAGGTAGAGCTAGACAATCTGTTAGGGGCAGGGAAGCAGGTGAGGTGAGAGAGGTCTGATGAGATTGGGCTGTAGCTTGGAGCAAAGTTACGTAAGTCTGTGCATGTATGCTGTTGCTGCAGGCTCATTTGCCTTCAGGGCTCTGAGACAGTAGGCATGGCAGGCTCTCATATGCGGCTGTCATAGAAGTGAAGGAGCACTTGTGCTCCAGCACAGGTGACGGGAACCTGGCAGCAGGCTGCAGCTGGCATGGACCCAGGCAGTAAGTGGTCCTTGATGCAGGTACCAGCACTGTCCTTTGAACTAATCTCTGACTTGTGTCCCTCCAGTGAGTATGATGAGTATGGGTTTATGACTGTACCTGAATATGAAGTTGAGGACTGGAAACTTCTGGCCAAAATCCAAGCCCTGGAGATAAAGTCCAACAATCTGCGGAGCCAGGAAGTAGTAGAGAAGCCCCTCCGTGACAGGTGGAACAGCATTGGAGAGCTAAGCCCCTCTGCAGAGCTGAAGAACCTGATCCGAAGCGGCATTCCAGTGGAGCATCGCCAGCGGGTCTGGAGGTGGATTGTCAGCCGGCACTGCGGCCATCGGCCTGACCACTACCAGCAGCTGCTACGGCAGAGCAAGAGCACTGAGCACCCTGCCTGCCGCCAGATTGAGCTTGATCTGCCCCGCACACTGACTAACAACAAACATTTTTCCTCTCCCACCTCCCAGCTCATCCCCAAGCTTCGGAGGGTGTTGCTGGCATTCTCCTGGCACAATCCTGCCATTGGATACTGCCAGGGACTGAACAGGTGAGGAGCCAGGTATGCTGCTTCTTCACTGAGAAGGTATAAACACGTACTCCAGGGTGTGATTCAAGCAACCCCAGGCTCCTGAGTACTGCATTTGGTGTGTTTTTTTTTCATCCAGTGTTGTTGCCGGAATTAAGGAATCAGCAGGATGCACTTGTTTGGCATCTCCATAGTTACAGAATAGGAAGGAGCAGCCATAGGAGGTTGAGTGAGGCAGTCCCAGTATAACAGCATGAGACTGAGGCTGAATTTCTAACTCTAAATCATCCTGGTGATTCCTATTGCTGAGAAGAGTTGGAGGAAATGTTGGGAAGTTGGAGATGAGGGAGTTGTAGAAAATGACATGGGGAGAGGATGAGGAAACTGGGGTTGTTCTGTCTGGACAAGGGAAGGTTCAGGGAATCTTAAAGTTTCATTTCTTAAGGCTGGAGCTGAAGAGGGTAAGGGATTTAGAAGAATGTATGGGAAAGTGAGCTGTGTCACTTAACATGGAGTGTGTCACTTAATGTATCCATAATATGGAGTATCTCTGAGAGACCTCTTTCCTGTATGGAAATAGCAAAAATGAGCATACTGGTAACTTCAGGAGATCTACAGAGCGTCCCATTAGCTGGCAAGTCTGGCTTTGTCACATCAGTTCTGTATTTGATGCTTCCTGTTTGCTGACAGAGGCATATGAAAAAGAAAACTATAGCCCCATGGTTCTGTCAGAAGCCTGCAGAACAGTTCACTTGCCTCTCTGACCAACAGTCCTGCCGTGTTTGATGTTTTGGACACTCATAGAAGTAAAGACATACCAAGAGGAGTCTTGCATTCTGCAGTTCCTGTGCTGGTGGTGTTGTAGTGCCTCACCATGTCTTGTCCATCACAGGTTGGCAGCTGTTTCCCTACTGGTCCTGGAAGATGAGGAAAGTGCCTTCTGGTGCCTAGTCCATATTGTGGAGAACCTAATGCCAGCAGACTACTACAGTGACACACTGATAACATCACAGGTTAGCTGGGCACACTCGCATCTTCTTGGACTGTGACGTAGTAATTCACAGTAAAGGTTTAAAAGCTAGCAGTCAACTTCCGTTGTGTTTGATTTCTCCACAGGAAAGTGAACCCACCTTGCAATCCCTTTCATTGCAGAGGTGTTGTAGACTTGAGAGTACAAAGTTTTTACACACACAGGAGCAGCAAAATTGATCCCTAAGCACTAGGAAACTGGGCACCACTCCTGAGTAATTACATAAAGGTGAGATTAGTCAGAAGGAAGGTGCCTGTTAATTACACAGTTACTTATTTTAAGAAGGGCCTAAGTATGAACCGAGCATGAAGAAAGCCCCATTCTGCAGCTCTTCAGATGTTTCTTTGGAACCTGCACCCTGTCTTTGGAGTGCCGTGTGCAAATAGAAGATTTTTATATTCGCTGTACTTGCCTCAGTACATGATCAAATACAGCATTAGTTCTGACTTTGGGGTTCCCTGCAGATGAGACAGCGCTCTGGCCATTTGATGTAAAATGTTGTTCTATGAGTAACCCTGTAATTCAACTGGATGCTTGTGACATGTTTTCTTTTTTTGTCAACTTTAGGTAGATCAGAGAGTCTTCAGAGACTTCTTGTCAGAGAAGCTGCCTCGCCTTATGGCTCATTTTGAGCATTATCGGATTGATGTCTCACTCATCACTTTCAACTGGTTTCTTGTGGCCTTTGTGGACAGCCTGGTCAGCGACATCCTCCTGCGAGTGTGGGATGCCTTCTTGTATGAGGGAACTAAGGTGAAACTCTCAGTCTAGGTCTACTTCCCATCTGCACCACCTCTGTGACATGATGGCAGGGCAATGGACATACACGTTTCAAAGAGATGGAGGGTTGAATCTTTTGTCCTATCCTGCCTGTTTGATGAAATGCCTTGATGCCTCCCAGCCTCTGTGTTGTCTGTTCACTTGCTTCTGGTAGGCAGAGCTAGTCCATGATGCTGTGCCTAGGATCCCTGGCACTTTTGAGCAGGTGGTCCTGCCATGAAACAGCTCTCTGACAGGTCATGGTGTCTTCTGTTCTGTGACCTGGACAAAGCTGAGAGTATGACAGATAAAGGAAAAAGAAGATGGGCAGAGAGTTAGTACCTGAAGAAGTGAGTCTAGCATTGCCCCTGTGCATAGTGAGAACTGGAGAATTCTTGTAGAATCCCTGTGGTGTCCTATCCTTTTGGAGGATCTGGTATCCTCTCGGGTTGTAAATTACAGAGGGCCATTCTCTTCATATTGGCTTTGTGCTTCTTTAGGCCTGCCCTAACATAGCCTGTTGGGAGAAGCCCAGTGTCCAGCCCATACTGCAATAATATGTGCCCCACCCCAAGTTTTATAGAAGGAGAGCCTGATTTTCAACTGCCTAAGATTGACAACTCAAATACCTTTCAACTCTCCAGGTGATTTTCCGCTATGCTCTTGCGATTTTTAAATACAATGAGGATGAAATCCTGAGAATTCATGACAGTGTGGAGATCTACCAGTACCTACGCTTTTTCACAAGAATGATCATGGATGGCAGGTAGGACCGTGGGTTGTAGATAAGCTTCCATCCTTGATTTGTACTTGCTTGCCTGTTAGGTCAGCCTAAATGGAGTTCTGACCCGTCTTTTAAGAGAGGTGTATGTGCATTGGCAGGTCCACAGGACATGTATGAGTTTGTCTGGTTTTGACTTCCACTTCATGGTGTTACTTAAACTCTTTTTGGCTCAGGCAAAGGCAACTACAGCAGAGCAGGCCCCTGAGTCTGGGCCAGCCTCCTTTTTGCAGAAGCTGGAACTTGTGCTGCCACTTGCTGGGTTTCTCTCGGCTGTAGTTTGGGTATTTGGGAACACAGCAGCACTCACAACCTTTCATGGCAATGTGTGTCTGAGAGGAAGATTTCTGTGATCAGAAGAGCTTGGTGTTGGGAATATTCCTCCCCTAGGGGCCATCAGAATTGGCATCTGATCCCCCATATCCTGACTGGTGGCTGCACACTGATACCTTAAAAGGTGGTGTAGTGCAAGGCTGTTTAAAGTGTTGCTTGGGTTGGTGTTTGTGTCGGGAGTTGTCTGTGATTCCTTTAAGACTTTGTTGCTTGGTGACTTTTGAGCTCAGAGAGCTGAAACCTGAGGCTCTGCACATTGCCTTCCCCAGGATACACTTGGCATATCTGTTACCATCTGTCACCAATCAGTAAATCGGTTCACCAGGCCTGTCTTTTCCCTTGTAGGAAGCTGATGAACATTGCCTTCAATGACTTAAATCCTTTCCCCATGAAACTGCTGAAGAACCGCAGGTCGATGCATAGGGAAGAGCTGGAGGCAGAGCTGTATGAACTGGAACAGATCAAGGCAGCCTATGTAAAAGAGAGAGCAGAGCAGGGACCTCAGGACCTGAAGGAGGTTGTTAGTGAAGAGGAAGAAGAGATTTAACAAAAAGAGTTCCTCATCACTTCCCTCTCACCTTGCAGTCTTCGGTAGCAACTGTCTGTAAGAGATGGAGCAGAGGGGGAAAGGCAGTCACAGCAGGAGTTCATCTGTCTCAGGAAACAAGGCTGTAAGTATATAGGACCATTTGGGGGACCATATAGGACCGAGCTTTGTAATCGACTGGAAGGTGTCAAAGGCATTTTACTCCTTTTGAACTTTCCCTCATTCAGCCTACCCTGTCTTGTGCCGTTCAGGATTACAGCTGATGGTCCATAGGAAATAACCAGTTGTGCTACCATGACAGAATTTGAGATGGTACAAAAGACCCAGCCAAGCAGGAGTCTTCTACCTTTTCTGATGGAGGCTTGAAAGATACCCTTATATACAAGTAACGTTACCAGAAATAATGAACTAAGAGCATTCCCTCATTGGTACCTGAAGCTGCTGAATTGGTCAGGAAGGAAACCTGCTCTATGAAGGCATGGTGCCTTCAGTGGATAGCCGGCCAGGAAAGCATTGTGTTTAACATTGCAGTTCCTGAGTCTCCTGATGAGTGTTGGGCCCAAGAAAGTTCTGGGAGCTTGAGGGCGTCTTCCCATGGGACTTGGGCTGGGACAGTTGAAATGTGTTGTGGGAGAGCGGAGTTGCGTCTAGTTTATTTTGTTTCCTCTGGAAGTCCATGGGAGCGTAAGATGTGTCTGCCTGCCTGGCTGGGAAATGCTGGGAGGTACCTTTCCTCTTTGTTTAGCTCTGAGCAGAGCCATCTATGAGTTGGCCTGACCCTGGCTGCACTGTGCCTTCCAGAGGTGGGTTTGCTCCATGGAAAATCTTTTATCTCAGAGTGAAATCAACCACAGCCTGGCTGCTGGCAGGGCTTACTTAATGTTACGGAGAATTTGACTGCTCTGGACACCTGGGTCTTCTGATCACTTCACACTTGACCAGGATGAGTGTGTGGCCGTCTCCCTCTGCCTCACAGTTTGCTCTTCCTGTGCCAGGTTTCTGTGTTGACATTCCTGTGACTCCCATTCATAATGGAAAGGAGGAGTTTATTTCTGTAGGAGTTTCCAGTATTGACGGAATATGGACTATGGCCCTCTGCTGGTGAACCTACAAACCACTTGGACTAGGTCAGAGAAGATGGCTTGTTACTCTTTAGAAAAAACATTAATTTCCTCTGAACCAAGGAGCTGGCTTTATGGGTCTGGCACATGGAGATGCCCTGCCTACCTCTGGGAATGGGGTCTGATTCTCCCATGCCTCCCAGGATCAGCCATCACCTGGACTGTGCAGCTCAATCCATCACAGATCCAGGATAGGTCAAGTGTTTTAGATAAATACAACTTATTTTCCTTAACACAGTGCTAGAACTGCGCTGCTTTCCTGCTGAGCAGTGCTTTATTCCAGGTGTGCCAGCAGTCCTGTCACTTTCAGCATCCAGTAGACCCTGCTGTAAGATGAGCTTTGCTCTATGTTTTCAGACTGACCTTGAACTGAAGCCCATTCAGTGGATGATGCCTCTTTCAAACCTCTTGTGGTATGAAGCCGTCAGTGCTTGCAGAGGAAGCAAAAGGAAGTATTCAGAGCCCATACTGATCTCAGCCAGGTGGGCCATAGGCAGGATCACAGACTGTAGTGGAAACAGCACCAGTCTCTGTTCACCTGAGACACATTGTCTGCTTGGGCACACCTGCACAAATCAGACAGTTTCAAAGCATTATAGAAGTCTGAGTTGGGAGAGAGCTGTGGAGGCCAATCACACAGCATGGAAGTAATCAAAGTGGATATGAGATTTCGGGAAGAGTAGTTGGATGGGCAAGAGTGAGGTAGGTCCCCTGCATGTCACTAACAGCTGCACACATTGGAAGTGTGGGACAAGAAGATAATGGTGCTGGGGTCTTACCACATTATCTCTAATAAGAAAGCACTGGTTTTAAAACGATGCCACCTACCTAGAGAAGCTCAAAAGGCAAAAGGTATTTCTTTACAGATGATATTGCTGATCTAATATACTGTTATGTGCATGGGTGCACACAAATACAGATCTTTGCTACTGTTACGGACTTCTTTGATATCAAGACTGTGGAAATTAGAAATGTACTTAAGTACTGTATTTTTCCTCAAGACTTTTGCAGTAGGTCAAAACTCTTTTCTTCCTGACACTATGTTTTTTAAAAAAGGTATTTGAAAGCATCCATTATTAGACCAACCCACAGGCTGATGCATGTCTACAGTATATAAATAAATACTGGTCTGTGTGATATATAATGACCCATTAAAAATAAACTTTTCTGAAGAAGACAATTGAAATTGGAAGGGAAAGACATCTCGGTGTTGTTGGAAGTTTATCTGCTGTTGTGTGTTCACCAGCTCTTGGTTTTGCTCCACATGTGTGTTTGCTGAGGGCCATTTTCTCTGGTCATTCTGTCAACAAGTCACTTGTGGTTGCTCCTTACTGAAATGTGGTGGATGCAGGAGTATCTGTCAGGCCTGCGCAGACCTGCACATTGGAGCCAAGCTGGCATTCCTTGTTGGCCTTCCTCCCTTTTTGTTCCACAGACTTTAGGGCTACTGAAAAGCACTGAACTCATGTCGCAACATGCCAGCTGGTCCCAGAGGTTAGCTTAGCCCTGCACAAGTCCTTTGAGCCTTTGCAAGAGCTGCAGTGAGTATCAGTGCCAGGGGTGCTCTAAACTGAGGCTGACCCTGCATAAAGTGCACAAGGATGATTTCTGTGGTTGGCAAACAGTTTAACATGGTTGCATAACCCAGTAGCTCCCTCTGCCTGTGCATGTGCTTGTGCCTGTGCATGAAGTGGGTGCTTCTTCACCCCAGAGTCAGCCTTTGCTGAGCTTTGCTGTATGCATGACATTATTTGTAGATTAAGCCGTAATTTGTAGATTAAGTCTCTGCCTTAATCGAAACCTCTGGATACCAGCTCCAACCCTAAAAATTATGTTTCTGATTCCCTCCCTCCCTGCCATGTGCAACTAATCTATAGACTGCCTTGTTGCAGCCCTTTGGGGCCACCAAGAGTTGATGTGGTTTTGAGAGGACAGGCTGGTGGAGGGTGACCAAACACACAGAAAGCCACTGCTGGCTCAGTAAATCCCTGTGCTGCAAACAGGTAGAAGCTGGGAGGCCTCCTTCCTCACCCCTTTTTGGCTCCGGGTGATACTGGCCTGGAAGGATCTTGAGTCTTTACATGCTGAAGCCCTTGCATGCAAAAGTGCTAGTGCACGGCACTAATGCTGTATGCTGGCATGCTGCCCTTGAAAGAAGCATTGCCAGGGAGGTTGTTTCTGTGTGAGTTAATGTTTATCCCAAGGCTTCTCATCCATTATGAAGGAGGGAGATACGGGACAAGGCATTGCCCATGAGCAGAAAGCAGCAGCACCCTGTGGTGGGAGATAGCCCACAGTGCTGAGTTTCTCCCCCAGCTTGCAGGCTGCCACCTGCCCCATTAGACACAAGACCATTGCTGATACTCTTCCCATTTAAGAGCTCACTTTAGTGGCCTGAGCCAAAGCTAGGACTTCTCCAGATGTTTCTTAGTGCTAAGAGCTCCTCTACAGAACATAAGCTCTGCCTGGCCTTGGGACAGGCCAGGTGCAAAAAGACAAACCACTTTCCCCTGCCAGCACCACAATGGTGGAGCTGATGTAATTTAGTGCCCTCCAGGGTAGTTCCTGGAGCTCAGTGAGGGGCTGCGGGCTGTGCTAGATCGTGAGAATATCCGTGTGTGCTTCCTGCTCAGCCCTGGGAACGCTCCAGAGTGGGAAAGAGCACACCGGGATGTGTGGAAGAGGCGATACCACTAACTATGGTGAGCACATGTGGGGCGAGGGCTCCCCTGTCCCGCTGCAGCCAGACACTTGATTTAGGCACATGGTCCACTTGCATTGAGACAGAGTCCTCATTTCTTCTTAACTGATGGCTTCCTGCATAGTGTGAGGCCTGGGTTTGGGATTCCAGCTGGTCCATCAGTATCTGCTCTGCTTTTAAGCTTGATTTTCACAATACAGAACCTCTTTGGCATGTTCTGGTGTCAAGCTGGTAGAAAGCTTAAGGCAGCATTCAAGATAAGAAAAATTATATTTCAGGGTGCCTTGGGAAAAAATAGCACTCAGCCCAACATCACAGCCCCCTTCTAAAAACACCTTTATTTTTTCCTTTTATAACACCATTTTGTTACGTACAAAAGTATTGTTTATGGCAGCATTTTGCAGGTAGGAGAAGTTCCAAAAGGAAATTAAAGCCAACTGGTATTTTTTGCTTCATCTTTCAATAATTTAACATTTTTCAATGTGACAAAAGTTCTTGCACACTGGGGAGAGAGGGTGGGGGGAAGACAGGGAATGTCAATGCTACAAGACTAACAGGACTGCCAGTTCTGGCACTTCCATTACAAGGGTGTTTTAAATCAACCCCCCAAGCTGGTGGGTTTGGCATGGCTCAGCTTCCAGCTTATCCCCTTTGTGCTACCTGCCCCTTAAACATGGGTACAGTCACTGCACAGAGCTGGAAATAATGACAGCAGGGGAGGTGTTATATATGATGCTAATTGGGTATAATTAATCAGCAGCTTCCTCCATGAGGCTCCATCCAGACCTACTGTGGGCATGTCAGGCCCTTGTCCTCTGCGGGCTGGGATGAATCAAAGTACAGTGTTAAGTGCTGTGCACTGATACAACATATCCCTGAACTAAATCTAATTGAGGATATTGTCTCTGCAAACCCTTCACAGGGTCACAAGGCTTATAACCAAGCAGAAAGCTTCTGTCTCATCTCACTCCTTTCTGCAGCTGCTCTCTGCAAGGCAGTACCTGGCTCCTTGGGAACTGCCGCAGCCAGGCGAGAGGTGCTTTGTCTGTAGCTGCACAGATACCACGAATATGGCCCCTGCAGCACTGAGCAGCCACTGCAAGTGCCGGCTCTGCTCTTCCCAGTGGCTTGCTGCAGGTTGCAGTGCTGTATGTGGTTTCATGTGGGACGGTGGTGCTTGGCTGTGCTGCTGTCAGGCTCCCCTCCATAGCTAACTGCTGCCAGCAGCAGTAGCTTCCCACTTCTCATTAGTTTGCCCAGCCTGGGAAGAGATGTCCCAGGAAAGAAGTCAGAGAGCGGAGCTCACTCCAGTCACTAAGGACACCCCAGTAGAGACACCAGTCCCAGCCACCCTGTCTTAGACTGCAAAGGCGAGTGGGCAGCAAAACCATTCACTGTGTCAGCGCCTGAAACACCTCTGAGGAGTGGCACTTGTGCATAACTATATAGATGCCTACTGTGCAGGCAGCAGAAATGTTTCTCACCAATAACCTCAAAGACGTCTTTGCACCCCCTGTCAGTCCTGCATGCAGTCTTCTACAGCTCAATCAGGGCTGGAGCACAGTGTGTGTGAAAGGAAGCACTGGACACCATTTGTGCAGTCTTGCCATACCCGATGGCTCAGCCCAGCGCTGCCACTGCTCCCCACTGACCAGTGGGACTGAAGCATGGAGGTGAGCCTGCTCTCTCAGGCTCTCTTCAGGCAGGACCAGAGTGGTATTGGCTCAGTGGCTCACCTGTCCAAGGTCATCTCCTTTGCCTTTTGATCTTGGCCATTGATCTCCACTTGCCAAGTTCCTCATCCAGGGTACCAGGTGGGCTTGTAGTGCTGCCAGGGTACCAGCTAACCCCAAAGCCTGAATGTGAGTTCCTCAGTGACGAAAAGCTTTCTAGAGACATTTGCCACCAGTGAAGGCCCTGCAGCTTGGGTCCACACTTGCTCACACAGGCAAGGCCTGTGGGTACACACCGCAAAGATGATGTCAAGGTCCTGGTGCTGTCAGGACCGTGTTCCTAGGTGATTCCCTAGTTCATCACCTGGGAAAACGTACTCCGATTCACAAGGTTCTCCAGGCACAGCCCCGGGGGACCTATGGGTAATGGTGACAGGGAACTGTGCACATCGATTCAGGGAAAGAAGAGGTGCCCGAGCACTCTTCTGTGGTTACAGGGCTCTCCCTACGACTGCAGCAGGGCAAACCCCACGCTTCCCACGGCAGTTCGCGTTTCGGGGCTGGGCACGGGAGCGCTGCCAGATCGGACCCGAGCGCTCTGTACCGGACGCACCCCTGGAAGCGTTCTGGAGCTCTGCGGGCTCGGGCTCCCGCATCAGAGGGCGGTGGACGGCTCCCGAGCCCCGCTGGCACCTCCCCGATGCGGGGCGCGGCGTGAGGGGCCGGCCGGGGCGGGGTCCGCCGGCGGGCAGAGCTATCTAATCCCGGGTCTGGCACGGTTCAGCTCAGTTCCACTCCTGTGCGCGCTTCAGGATCCCCGCCACCAGCGGTAGGGTATGAGACCGGGGTGGCTGCGGGGTCCGCGGGGCCGGGACGCGGGTGGGCAGAGCTGGGCTGGCTCGGCTCCGCTCGGCTTGGTTGCCATGCTCTCCGCTGGACCCCCGCTGCCAGCGGCAAGGTGCGAGGTCGGGGTGATGGCGAGGGCTGCGTGGCCGGGATGCGGGTGGGCAGGGCCGGCCGCGGCACCTGCGGCAGCTCGGGGGCCTGCAGAGCTTGGAGGCTCGGAGAACGAGGCGCCTGCTCACCGCGCTCGGGCTGCCGCAGACCCCTCCTGCCACTCCCCGCTTTGTGCAGGGCCGCCGCAGCCGTGAGCGCATCGACGGCCGGGGATTGTGGAGGCCGCCCCGTGCCACGGGCCTCGGGCATCCCCCGGCGTGTGCGGCGGGAGCGGGGAGCGGCAGCGGGGCTTGCCGCTCAGCCACCGGCATCGGGTGCCGCAGCGGGTGCCGGTCGTGCCCTCCCCGGGCGGTATTCCGCCTGGCAGACAGAGAGCCGGCCCCGGCGGGAGCCGCCGCGATGCGCGGTCGGGTCAAGGAGCAACAGGGCTCGCCGCTGACTCGGGCGGCGGGATTCACACCGCTCCTCCTCCCGCCAGCCCTGCCCGCTGGTGCGTGGCTTGGCGTCTGTGTGACTGCAAGTGGTACAGCGAGAGCCTCATCCACGGCTCTGTGTGTGCGAGTGGTTGAATTTGGCCCCTTTGTGCTGTAGTCAAGGGTGTTTTAGGTGCTTGATGTCTGTCCACATCTAGTGCAGACTACGATGACAGCTACGTAAATGACATCTGGACCATTCTCTCCAGCAGCAGGGTCTCCTGGTGCCGGTACCCCTTTCTGGGCAAGCTTTTGGAAGCGGTCTTACTTTCATCCAACAGAGCTTTGGAGGAACTGTTTCTTGCCGTGGGTCTGGCTTTGGTCCAGCAGCTTTGACGGGGCCGTTGCGCAGGGCTATGTAATGATGACAGTACTTTGCAAACAAGTCTCCGGTGGCCTCGGGAGGCCAGCTATATGCAGCGTGTTGCCGAACACCCGTTGTTCACCCTGCAGGGAGTGGTACCCTCCTTGTCTTGCTCTGGAGCATTCTGGCTGTTCAGATTTCCACCCCTCACCCCATTCACTTAACCTCATCAGAAGGCACTGTGTTTGCTGCAGTCCCTCTGAAGGGAGTCTGCCTGGACAGTTTTGTTCTTTTCTGGCCTCTTGGGTGCTCAGGGGAAGTGATTTCTGCACTTGGGGGGAGGTTGGGTGTTGGTTGCCTTCTAAGCTTCCCAGTGCGGGCTCCCCAGTGGGTTAACAAAGGACCAGCTTGTGTAGCCCTGATGCTCCTTTTGTTTTCTCACTGGCTGTGCCCTGTTTGGATCTCTCCTGATTTGATCAGAGATAGGGGTGACTGCTGGAGACATGAAGGGAGTTCATGTTTTGCTGTGAGCACTTCAGGAAAACCTCGCGCAAAGCTGGGGTAGGCAGGATAGGGAGGAGCTGGGTGTTTCTTAGAGACAAGGGAAAAACGAGGTGTTTTCATCTGTGCTGATGTTTTTTTGGAGAATTTGTATTATTGCAGACAAGCTATAGCTCCAAATTAATTCAGTCCATTTGGCCATAGCAACAAATCAAACCCCGTCATCTCCGTAGAGGTGCCACAGACCTGAGAAATATGAGTCCCGGGCACTGGAGATGTTTGAACAAAGAGCCAGACATGGCTCTACCCCAAGGTCCCCCCGACCTGCCTTCCTCGGAAGCAAAGCAACTCTGCATAAGGGTGCCAGTTGTGCAAGTCCCAAGGGGGGAGGGAGACCACTGCCCTCTGTGGCTGCACCAGCCTGGCCAGCCCCATCACTCACCTCCATCCCATGGATCAGACTGTGCTGGCTGTGTGTGCAGCAGATCAGGGCACCTCCAGATGGGGTGGGTTTATCACTTTATTTTCTTTCCTGGATAATAATATTTGAATGTGTCTGTGTCTGTTGTTAGTAGCTAAGTAATGCTGGATTTTGGATTTCCTGGCTCCGTGGCAGGCTTCTGTGAGTCTTGTTTTAGGTGGGTTGGCACTGTGCAGGCTGCTGGTCTCTGGAACTGGTATGCTGTGCCTGTGTAAGGTCCGCTCTCCCTTGCCCATGGGCTCTCTGGGCTGCCAGATGTCCAATTGTTGTGCAAAATGGGTTTCGTGGACATACACGTGAGTGTGGATCCAGTTTCTGTGATATGAGCTGCAGGTGCCCAGGCACAAGAATGCTTCAGTGTTAGACTTGGGGAGAAAGCTGAAAGCTCTAGCAAATTCGAGAAGCAAAGGTGATGCTTTGCAGTGAGAGGCTGCTGCCCCAGAGGTGCAAGATAAGGTAGATTTTGCACGTGACTTTGCAGGCCGCTCCTATGTTGCAGTCAGTTTGTTGCCTTTGATGTTTTTGTGTTCTTCGGCGTGCAGTGACTGCACAGCATGAAGCCTCCATTCCACCCTGGTGGGCTCCGATTTCCACAGCAAGGGTTTCAGTGGGAGAGCTGTTGGAGGGTGAGTTGTGGCAGGGTATGACACAGACCTTCTGTGAAGAAACAGGGTGGGGGGAGACTGACCCAGATCAGTTCCCCACCATCACCTCCTGGTTGGCCCAAGGGGACCTCAGCAGAGTTCTGAACCTTCATGGCCAGACCCTGTCCTTCACTTTCATAAATAAGCCCTCTCCAAGAGAGTTTGCCTGAATTAAAAAAAAAACCCCAAACAACCCACTGTCTTATCCGAGTGTTCCTGTATGCCACTTACAAACAGCAGCAGTCTGTTTTAACAATAAAATATTCATTTAACAGTATCACAGTTGTCCAGTGATATGAGGACTGGATACTGCTGCAGAGCTTGCTGCTGAACCTCCTGCTCAGACACAAGGGCACCTGCAGACCCATCCCTACTGAGGCTGGATGGTGGCTGCACCTCCTGATGCACGCATGTGGGCTGGTCTCTTGCTTCCCTGTCAAGAAGACAGGAGTGATACTGTGGTGAGGTGTTTCACATGTAGTCATTACCTGGCTTCCCTGGAGTGCACGTTAAGCTGCTCTGGCTGCAGAGAGCCAGCCGAGGTGAGCAGCCCGTAGCACGTAGCAATTACACTGACGCGCCTCCTGCCTCTCTGCAGGAGAAACAGGAAAGACCTTTAGATCACCCAGGAGGCTGTATGGGCTGAGGGGGTTTGACACGCACAGGGTTATACTGCCTTGCGAGGAGAAGCCAGACTGGCCTAGTATTTCCAGGGATTTCCCCTCTGCGGTGCTCCAGGCTTGCCAGCAAGTCTCCATTTTGAAAATACACCCCCTCAGCGCTCCATTAGGGTAATGCTGGTGCTTACTATTTCCAAAGCACTTTGAGATTTGCAAATAGGACTTTCTGACCCCAAGCGAAGCAAAGCCCTTTCTGAAGAGTGGAGACATGCTGCTGCATGATGGCATGCAGCTCCAAGCCCTGTTCTCTCTTCTCCTGCTGACCTGCTCTATTTCACACAGTTTCACATTTTCCAATGCGGTGCCCAAAGCTTGGCCTCTCTCTACCTCCTGAGCATCCTTCTGGACTTGTGCAGGGGATTCTTTCTGGTCTGGTGAGTCGCTGTGCTCTTTAACTCTGTGCCACGAAACATGGACGTTCCTACCTGCAGAGAGGAGGTCTTCTGCACCAGTGACTGCACTGACTCTGTGGGACAAAGTCACAGTTGAAAATGATAAGGAAGACCAAGCAGTAGAAACTCCCACCCTTTGTGGTAATTTTATTCCTGAGATTGAGACAAAGTCCTTGGAAACTGAGTAGATAGCCTCAAGGAAACAGGAGAGGCCAAACTCCATCTTGTTCTTCCTTCTCCAGCTCTGGGAGCTGTGCTTAAACAGGCACAGTTGCAATGCTCCTTTGTAAGGAACCTCATATTGATGTTATTGGGAGCACTGCCTGGAAGCGTGAATTATGCCAGGAATGACCAGTGTTCCTTGTCATCCTCTGGTTTCTTCTATCTGCTCACTGAAATGAGCCTGTGCTGGCAACAGAATTGCAGGGTAATAGGCACAGAGGACCTAGGCAGCTCTTTAATTGCAATAGACAAATAGAAGAAGTCAAAGACTGTCTTGCTAACATCTACTTAAATGTAATTAGTTCGCATTATTTTTCTCTGCCATTTTCCCTAATTTAATTTAAATACCAAACTACATGCACAGAGGGACAAAAACAAAATCAGAATAGCATTGCTCCAAGTTCCTGCTCTCATAATATTCAGCTCCTCCTACATATAGAGGCTCTTTCCCTTACAGCCAGGGAAGATCGGAGTTTCTCTTCTGACCCCTCCTGCCTGTGGTCATGGCTGTAGCTCATGTTTCTCTGAATTTGTGAAGGTCTTGGTGTCAGTAACTGATGCCTGAAGTCTTAATTGAAAAGATTGATTTTGCTAATGATAGCCTGGCATCCAACAGCTTCCAGTAGAAATCAATATGAATTCAGTTTTTCACAGTTTTAAAGATCATGGCACTCACTTAAAAGTTTAGTAGGGATTGAAGGGCTTGACCCCCTTGCATCTATTTGAGGTTCTTGCCCCTGCTGTACATTAAGCCTTGTGCAGTAACAATGGGTGTGATGCAACTTGAAAACCAAGTCTTTGAGCAGAAATACCCAAGCCCTCACTGAGATTTTATAAGTAAAAGCTCAAGTGTAAAGTTGGCACTTATGTCTTGGCATCCAGGTTGTGTTTTGGTGAACTCTTGGTTCCTGTGGAGTCGAAAAGATCAGAATCCTCTTGTATCTTCATAGATAATGGATTTTTCAATCCAGCTGACAAACCAACATGAGAGCCAGTAGCTGGAAGCAGAACTTATTATTTGGTAAAATAAGGATGTGGTTGTGTTTTTTAGCAACAAAGAAGAGGAATTGTGGGAAGAGCATCCCAGGATGATGCATTGCTAGAAACTTGAACAGGATGATCTTCTCAGTGCAGACAGCAGTGTTCTCTGGAGGTAGTGACATCTCTCAGCCTGCCTTTAGCTGAACAGCAGCCACCTGGCATCCTGCAGAGATTCCTTTCCCTGGCTTGTTGCCCCCAGAGCATCCTGTCTCACCATGTTGGAGGGCATACACTCCTCTTCTGAGCTCTCTGTGTTCTGCTGGACTTTGCTTTTAGAGCCCCAAGGTGGTTTTCTTGTTCCCCAGAATGACAACTAACTTTCTCTCTTGAGTTTTGGCTTATGGTCACTGGAGGAATGACAGTTTGAAGGCAGCAGTCCTCTGAGCCACTTTGGACACTAACTGTAAGTGAAAACGGACTTCTGACTGTGTTGGCTGGAGCTCTGGAGCAGGAGGGGTAGGTGACTCACCCCCTTGGAGTCATCCCCTACACAGAGCACTGTGCAGGACCAGTACCTCCCTCTGTGGCAGTGGGTACTGCCTGGTTGAGGTCACAGTTACCAGCCAGACAGGGCCTCAGCAGGATGGTTTGCTTGCCTACCTCCACCTTCAGAGATTTTCAGAATTCATGTGGGCCAGACCCTAAGAAACCTAGTGTCATGGTTCAAGTTGAGCTGGTAACTCAGAACTATGCAGCTGCTCGCTCACTCCTCTGCTTCTTTCTCTCCCCACTCCTGGAGGGATGGGGAGGAGAATTGAAAGCATGTAACTCCCATGGGTTAAGAACAGTCCAGTAACTAAGGTATAACACAAACCACTGCTGCTACCACCACCAATAATAATGATAAGGGAAATAACAAGGGAAGAGAATACAACCGATCATTGTCCACCGATTGATACCCAGCCCGACCTGAGCAGTGATCTAACCCTTCCAGGTAAACTGTCCCCAGTTTATATAGTGGACATGACATGCTGTGATATGGTATACCCTTTGGCTAGTTTGGGTCAGGTGTCCTATCTCTGCTTTCTCTCAGCTTCCTGTGCCCCATCTCCCTGACAGAGCACAAGCCTGAAAAGTCCTTGGTGAGACTAAACATTACTGAGCAACAACTAAAAACACTGGTGTTATCAGTGCTGTTCTCGGGCTGAAAGTCAAAAACACAGCACTGCACCAGCTACTGAGAAAAATGACTGCTACTGCTGAACCCAGCACACCTAGGCTGACTTAGAGGCTGCTTGGACTAGGAGCTAGGGCTGCAGAGTCTCCTACCAGCCTAAATTTGCCTGTGGTTCTGTCATGATACTAGAAGTGCAAACCTGGTAATGACATTAGGAGACGATATTCCATGAAGTTAAACCGAAGAAACCCATAGCTGAAGTCCACCTGTAAAGTCTGCTTTGATCCCTATCTCCAATGCTTCTTTCCCAACACGCATGCCAAGTATTAAACTTGGGTGAGTGGTGAGAACTTTCTGCTGCAGTACACATCTGCTTTATGGGTTCACTGGATGGAGGCAAAATATCAAAGGATGTCCTTGTATATATTGTGCTCATCCCTGCAGCTTCAAAAAGCATTTCAGTAAAGCTCATCTTGCTGTTAGCTTGGGGAATTTTTGACTGTTGAGCTTGGTTTTGATGTCCAGCCCTTTGTGAGCTGTTAGTGGAACAGGACTTCTTGAGCTTAACTGAAAGCTTGATGTATAACTGTTTGATGTGTAAAGAGGGAACTGAAGTGTCGATTTCTCTACCTCCTCCTTCTTTCAGCTTTGAGAAACCAGTGAAACCAGTCATTACCTTGTGTACGATTTTGTGTATTTCAGAAGTGTTTTCCAGCGTCTTACCTGTTCTTCCTTCCCTGACAGCACGAATGACTCGCAACGTGAACTTTTCTGTGGCTTCAGGATAGCTACATATTAAAAATAAGTGTTTCTGCCTGTCTTGCACTCAAGCTTAGTTGTGGGGGTTGGAAGATCAATGGGACAGACACCATTGTGGCACAAGAAGGCTTTCACACACCTTTCACTGCTGCCTCTGGTGCAACTGATACTGGCAGATGATTGCATGGTGTCTTAGTTTATAAATGTACGGGGATGTCTTTCCCAGGAAATTCATCTCTATTTTAAGCTCTTTCTAAGCCTCCTTCCCTTTCTTTGCTTCCATACCTGCCTGCATCATTATCTGCTGTCCTTCCTGTGCCTCAGTTTCCTGGTGTTGCAGGATCTCACACAGAACAGTGGTAGCTCTCGGCCTGCTCCATCCCTCTGTGGGGCTGTTCCCACTTGCTGTCATCTCTCTGAGCAGCAGTGCAGCTGGGTGCTCCTCTGGCTCTGAGCCATCTGCAGAAGTTTCCTGGAGCCTGAAGACTTTCCCTGGTACTGAAGAGCCCTAGATGCAGATATAATTACATGAACACATATGAGATATACAGAGAAAAATGCATATTCAGTCAGGTGCAGCATAGCCCAGTGTATCCTACCCAGTGCTTTTCTTCTTGCTCTTCTTCACACAGACAGTCTTTGTTTTTGCTGCCTAAGGCATGGAGATTGCATCCCAAGCTGCCTGGCCTGCGTTATTGTACCAGGAGTTCAAATGCTGCTTTAATTCACAGCCAGACTTCAAGGCCTATGCTACCTTTCCTATTCTTATTTTTGTTTTTATTTTCCCTTTCTACTGGTGCTGTGAAAAGATCAAACACTGTCTGGCTACAGCTACAGTGCAGCTGTGCCTTGAATGCCTCATGCAATGCTAGCTTTCTGCAGCTCACTGAGGACCTGGTAGTGCAGAAGACTGGCAGCAGAGGAGCAACTGCCTCTCTACTAGTTTGGAAAAGGTATGTCTGAAAAGGGATATGACATATGGTAGGATGATGAGATGTGGAGTTCAGATAGGGTGTGATTGTTTCTCTGTTTATCACTGCCCAGGAACAACAGAATACAGATAAACAGTGGAACTCATTGACACGGGATGTCAGTGATGTGGTTCAAGCAAACCCATGAGATGAATCTGCAGGTGGAAAATCCATTAGGGCTGGCTGAGCAGGCAGATAAGCCCTTGGCTCAAAAAGCCCATGAGGCACAGGTGCCCAGACTTGACTCAGAGGCAGAGGAAAGATCGGCTTGTTGGCATCATATCAGCTGTGCTGGAGAAATAGGAAAGTAGCGGTAGAGAGAGTGAGCCTGTAGCAGGGAGCTCAGCTGGGATGTGGAGGTTCTGTGTGGGGTGATTTCCAGCTGTAAGGGGTGCAGGAGAGGGAGAATGATCAAAATCTGTACTGGAGAAGATATGCAAAGAGGCTGTCAGGAATGAAGTACTTGTGGAATAAGCTACTATATGGGAGGAGAGGCTAATCTTCATTGATGAGGTGTGAAGAGGGGAATAGGTCACAGAGCAGTGATGCTGAACAAAATGGTCAGAGATGGAGGAACACTCAAACCCATTAAAAGAGATCAACACACTGTTTTCTTTACCTCTTCTCCTCCATGTATCTGAAGACCTGGATGTGAGGAAGAAGTCTTTCACAGTAAGGGTGGTGAAACATTGTCAGTGGTTCCCCAGAGAGGTGGTGGATGCGCCATCCCTGGAGACATTCAAGGCCAGGCTGGATGTGGTTCTGTGTAACCTTATCTAGTGTACGATGTCCCTGCTCGTTTGCGGGGGGGGGGGGGGGGGGGGTGGTGGTGGTGGTGGTGGTGGTTAGATTAGATGAACTTTGGAGGTCCTTTCCAAACACAAACTATTCTATGACTCTAAGGCAGGCAAGGCTGAGGGTCAAGAGAGGGGTATCTATGGAAGAGTGCCTGTGCAGTGCCCGACCTCACCCCTCTGTTAAACTGTAGCCACATCTACAATGCAAGAGGAGCAGATCTGTGAAGTGAAAGAGGTGGTACCAGGACTTCATATCTGCAGGCATTTTGATGTTTTAACCTGACTCAGCTGATCCCATTAGCAGATTGAGTGCTCTGGCTTCTGATCCTGGAATGATTTTAGTTTCATCTGCAATGAATATTGTCTGCATGCTCCACGACAGCTCTGGAGTGCAGTAAATGGCAGCAGTAAGGAGATGTGCTTCAAAAACATGCTTCCAGTCTGAACCAAACACTACTGCTGCACTTGCACCAATGGATTCAGTTCAGAATGATGTCACTGATTTCCAAGACATTTTGCATTTGCCAAGCCCACAGGGTGAATAAAAGGGCACAGAATCTCATTTCCCTGGCAAAGAAGGCATTGGTAGTCCTCCCACTTAGTTAGCATTAGTCAAAGATAGGCTAAAAAAACTGAAAAGAGCACAAATGAACCTGCTGTTGGTGCTCTAAATGGTGAACTGATTTTAAAACTTGTGATACTGCAGCAGAAAGCATTGCCTGTTGTGCCTGTAGCACTTGCCTTTGCTGTGCTCTCTTGCTGGTTTGTCATGCATGAGATAAATGGGGCCTGCTGTTAGCTGAAGTGCTTTAAGAGTTTAGATTTCTAGAGAACAGAGCAATGCCAATTCTTATTTAATCACCCAGTTAAAGAGAAAACCCTCAATTGCAATCATAAAGCAATTCCACAGGCACTGAATGGTTGCTGGAGAGCTCTCCACATTCTGCTGTTCCGTGCGTCCTTGAGTGTTTTTTCCAGGCAGATGATGCTGCAAGGAAGATGAAGGAACTCTGCAGCTATGGACTGCAGAGAAGATCTGATGCTGTCTGCCACCTTTCAAAGAACAAGGTCCTGCTGTCATTGCTGAAGGATGGGGACCACTTCCCTTTGCTCCATGGCTTATGAGTAGGAAACCCACATCTGGTTCTTCTGTAGTCTATAGTTGTAGGTACCTGTGTCTTTTGCTGCCAAACTTATTTACTAGAACTGTGATACAGCTCCTGGAAGGGTGGTTACGGAGCCAGACTCCTCCTGGCAGTGACAGATAGTGTGACAAGGAGAAAAGGACGTAAGCTGCAGCTGGAGGGAAGTAGGTCAGACGTGAGAGAAAGCTGCATCTCCTGTCACCAGGCTGGTGGAGCTCCTCATTTTGGGGTTCTGAAGGCTCCACATCTACCTTGATTTAGAGCTACAGGTTGGTTCTGAGGCTGTCCTGGGGACTCCCAGAGATGAATGAGGTCCCTTTGGCTGTGTTCTTGCATCTGTGCTTGTGCTCTCCAACCCAGGCAGTCAGAGCTGGGTTAGTGCCCGGCTCTGTGTTAGTTTCCATTTTCACCTGGTTGATCAGACTCAGTTTTCCCAGGTAGCTTCAGAGATGAGATGCTAAGGCCAGGCTTGTGCTTGCTCCATAGAATCCCTTCACATCCCGCAAGCGTTCTAACCTGCGTGGTCTGGGCAGCGCACAAACCTTCAGTCCTGGGAGTGCCGTTGCGTTGAATCACCTTAGATTTTAAGGGCTGCATCTTAGACATTCAAGTGTAGCTTACAAACTTTCACAAAACTCAGGAGAAACACCTGCAACGGGTGTATTTCCACTGCCTTGCCACCCTGCTAGCCACTTCACTTTTCCTAACATACCTGTGCTCTGGGGGCAGCCACAGCTCCTCAGCTAGGCAGAAGAGTTTGGGGAAGAACCCTGGCTAGCCCATTGGAACCCATTACCCATTTGGGCTTCTGTGGGCAACTAATCAAAGTCTTGGGATTCTCTGAAGGTAGCCAGCCCCCTCCCCCCCCCCCCCCCCAAGCCAGTAAATCTCAGCTTTTCTGCAAGGAAAGCCTTCTGTACAGTAGCCTTTAGCAGAGACACCCAATCTTCCAGATGTCTGCAGGCATACTTAAACCTGATGATAAAGAGCAGTAGGACGAAACATCCCTATCTTGCCAAAGCACATGGCTGGCTACTGAGACCCAGCTTCATCTTTTGAATGGGTGCCTGAAACTCAGAATCTGGCTTGTCCTTGAATAGCAGGAGGCTTCTTCCTGTGAACTGGGAGAGCAAAAGCATGGTGCTCTGGTTTCAGGAGAAACTGCTGAGCTTGCAAAAGGTCAGGCTATGAGCTTTTTGAGGCTGCCTTTCTAACAAGAGATGCGTCAATGTCTCTTAAAGTTTGTGCATTTCACCACTTCCTCTTTCTAATGAGTTTTTTGCAGTGTGTGGGGTGGAGGAGGCTTCCAGTTTTGATTGTTCTTTGAATCAGGATTGTTGTATTTGCTTTTCTTTCGTAACAGAACAGGATCTTGCCAGGGTAGAAGAGCTCTATAAGGTGGAATTTGCTCTCCCATTGAATTCAGAGGCACATTATACTCACAAGGAAGTTGATAAGCAATAATATTTTCTTTGCTACCCTGGTAACTGGCAGAGTGAAAGAGGGTATTGTCTCTGGAGAATGTAGGCAGGGCTTTATCTTTCTGCTGGACTACACAGGCTATCTTGGAAAGCTGCAGGTGAGCCGGGGAAGGAGGAGCTTGCTTTCCAATGAGGCTGAGGCGGCCCCATCCTTTGCTTCAGTCACACTGCTCCCTGCCCTTCCTGGGAGCTCTGATAAGCCTAATGAAACTGAGTTGAGTTTCAGCATCATTTTGGGTCTCACCAGCCTCTCGCACTTCCCTGACCCAAGGCCCTGTTGACTGAAGCCATTTGTGTCCTTAATGCATCATCTTTCTGCCAGAGCTTGGGGAGTAGGGGCCACCGCATGAAGCTGATATGGGACATGTGGTGAAGGGGGGAGGCTGGACTGTCAGATAACAGTGCTGTCACTGAGTGAAAGCATCCCTGGAGATTGCCCTGTCCCCAGGGGGAATACAAATGCTTGGTCAATACAAAAATCAGAACAAGCTGACTTTGTATTGACTGAGCACAATGTTCTCCACACTCATTGCAGGGTGGGCCATGCTCTTCACCTGGATTTCTACTGATGTTGGCTTAAAATATTCACGGGGCAACTTCTGCAGCCTGGGGCATGTGTGTGCAGTGAGGTGGTGTTTCACTCCCTGAGCCTCAATGAGGTGTGAACCTGCAGGAAGTGCAGCTCCAGGCACCACTGGCAGCAGGACAGTGATGGTGCTGCAGGAGCCACAGGCTGTCTTGCTCCAGGGTAAATCACTTGGGTTGCTCATGGGAAGAGCGATGTTTGTCTGGCCACTGCAGGGAAGTCCGAGGTCTGGCAATAGACCCCTACATGGGCACCTCCCAGCCCCTGGGCTTCCCTAAGCAACCTGAAGGCTTCCTGACAGCTTTATGCCTCTCAAGAGGGGAAGACCAGCCCCCCATGAGTTTCAGTAAAGGTAAATGTCAAGTTCTGCTCCTGATTTGCAGCAGCTCCCTGCAATGGCTCAGGCTAGAGAGCTACTCGTCAGTGAAGGCTATGGGGTTCCGGTGGGCAACAAGTTTGACCAGAGTCATCTAGGTCACTTTGCAAGCCCTGCAGCCTGGGCTTCTCCACAAGAATGTGGGCAGACAGGTTTCCCACAGGGGCTGTGGGATCTCTATCCCTGTTGGACTTCCAAACTCAGCTGGAAAGTCTGAGCAACATGAGCCCCTTTGCAGTGGGCTTTGCTGGGACTGAGGGTAGGACTTGGGGCCTCCAGAAGTGCCTTCTGGCCTATTTTTTCTTGTGTTTCTGTATGCTTTATTGTTTTAATTTCTTCTTGCTCCTCCCACTTGTCCCAGGGGAGGCTCAAGTACACATTGTCAGGCTTGGGAGGGACCCCAGCAGTGAAGAATGGGTGACAATTCAGCCAGTACTTCATGATGTGGCTTCACTGTACATTGTTCTGGGGATGCCTCCCCAAAATACAGTCGGGCTCCTCATTAGCCCAGGTGGATAGCAGAGACAGCTTCTTAAGAGCCGCCTGAGGCTGCGGTCTCTGACAGCTTTTCTCCTTGCTTTCTTCCCTGCTCCTGGCTGTTGCCGCTGGCTGTGCTGGGATGACCCAGTTAAAAATAGCCCTGGCTGGGCTATTTTATAGTTTCCTCGTCCATCTCCCTGCTGTGCCAGTGTGACAGAAGAGTGCAGCCATGCAGTAATACCGGGTGGCGGGCATGCGGCAATACCGCGAGCAGGTGTCACCATCAGGGAGGTTTCTGTGCTGGACACTGCTGAGCATTGCTGCCTGCCTTGGGGTGTGCGCTGTGGTTTCAGCTTTGACCGAGTACAAATGCAGTTGGGAAGCTCGGCCAGGGTGGTCACTGCTTTTTTACTGTCTCAACCAATTTTGCCTTGTGGAGAGGGCTCTTGTTTCACTCCTAGCAGCCCATGCCTGTCCAGACATACATGTCTGAAGTTATTTTAAGGTTCACAATAGTCAGTGTATCTTCTAACAGGAACAAAATTTGCACAATGTGTTTTTTGCAAAGTTTGGGGCTTTGGTATGTCCTTGCTCCTTGGTGGGCTGCTTCGGGTTCCCTTGCTAGAAGGATGCTCTGAGATGATGTGGCATCAGTTAGTGACGATGTTTGTGGGGTGCAGGGTGGCAATAGGATGCTGACACCTTGCTGCTGAGTACAGGCCAAATCTTCATGCAGCGTTTGCTTCCCTGAGCCCAAACTGACACTTGGTGGAGGCAAAAGTACAGATGATGCCTGTGTCAGTAGAGGAGTTGCTGTCCCACCTCTCCTAAGGCTGTGGGCACCATGTACCTTCTGTAAGCTCTGACCTACTGCTAGCATGAGGGAAGGTCTGCCATGCCTTCTCCCAGAGACACGTGTGAGAGCTCATGTCCTGCCCTGGCTAGTGTGCGCTGAAAACAAGGGGCAAGAGGGGCTGCTGCTCCTGCTCAGGGAAAGGTTTGGGCCTCGTTGTTTTGTGGATGAGGGAATCCACTTATTTCCATCTTGAGTGACAACTTTACCCCCTGCTTCACATCCTCTGCATTTGCGCAATGTTTATACTACAGGCAGAGGTGTTTTTCACAACCAGCTTTCCAGGGCACTATATTTAAGTATGTTTGCCATGCTGGAGAACTGCAAATGTTTTTAAGTGTTATTTGGAGCCTGGGTTTTCTGATGAAAGCTCTCTAGAATATGGTCTCCTTTGAGATCTTTTTTGCTGTTGTCATTTTGTCCCACCCCACCTATGCAGACCCTAATCCATCTGCACCAGAAGCATGCTCTCCCTCAGGTCACCAGTAGCCTTCAGATTCTCACTTCAGATTCTGCTGCTGGAAGGAAGTGACAGAAGCAGTTTCCTCAGCTCTGAGGAAACTCCTTCCCCAAGAGCTGCTAAGGAGAAGGGACCTTTGTGCTTCTGAAGATGACTGATGTTCAAACTGGTGCTAGTGATGGACGTGGACAAAGCACTGCTGTCCATCGGCTGCTTTGCCTCTGAAAACAGAGAGGTTTGAGCGTATGGCTGAAGCCAGGCTTTGGTGAAGGCTCTTTGCTTGTACCCCCATGCTGGGGAAGGGTACTTTGATTATGAAGCTGCTTTTACAGCTCAGGAGAGAGGCTTGGTGTGCTATGGGACTACCTTGTCCCTGTAGGGAAGAGAGGGCACCTGGGCAGACTGCAAGCTGTGGGCTGATGCTTCTGGTGTGGCATGGACTGAAGCCTTGATCTGAGCCCCTTAACAGTGAGTGTGGACAAAGAAAGGCAATTGATAAAATCGAGGCCCATTGCAGGATGGGTTATTGAAAAGACTGGCTCCCAGCAGTCTTATTTAGAAGGCTTCCAGCTCTGGCGGCAGATAGGGTTGATTTTCCAAGGATATGCCTCCAAGCAGTTGTAAGAAGGTCCTGCAGCCTGATAGAAAGACTTGCTGAAAGGTGTTTAATTTTTGCTACTGTTCTGGTTCAGCAGTAGCAGTCGTTTTTCTCCTTAGTAGCTGGTGTAGTGCTGTGTTTTTTGGAAACCCAGTGTGTGTTAAACCACGACACCTACCATGAATTGACTGGAGAGCAGATGCTCTGGAAGACATGCTGCATTATTCATGAGACCTTCCCTAAAAGCTAATGCACTGCCTGGAGGCTGTGAGCAGTGGTAGTCCTTTCTTTGGTTTTGTTGATTAACTTGAGAGTCTGGATTGCTCTTAAGCCTTTTTTTTCCCTGAATACTGAGATAGAAAAAGCAATGCGAGATCACTTCACTAATGGCTCTCCACCTCCTCTCTAGTTTACAAACTATTCCTGGATTTATTTATTCATTTTTAATGCATTATTCATATGGAACTGCTTGCTAGACTGGTCCTGCTTGTGAGACCTCACCGGTAATTCACTTTTCTTGTGGCACTGACTTGAACTGCTTCTCTGACACTGCTCAAGTGTCTGAGGTGTGGCGTGCATGCCAACGTGGTTTGAAAAACCAGGCGGCTGCTTAAACTGTGTCCCATGCTGGACACTCCACTAATGTATATGCAGCAGTCTGACCCATGGGGATTCCCACTGTTGAAGGCAGATGCCGGAGCACCTACCACTTGCAGCAGGGCTGTGGGAGGCAGCTCCTGTGTTTCTGCGTGCTAGCCACAGTGGGAGGACCTCATGCAGGGCTGAGGGTGCCACGCTCTGAGATACGGGCCCTCTTTTTGTGGGAAAAGACTTAACTGCAGCATGTGTACTTGTGCCTGGATTGCTTGAACCCACAGAGATCCCTTTCTAAGCTGCTGGCAGTGTGTGCTTCTTGCAGAAACAGCTTTAAGTGATGCTGTGAACCATGGAGTCACAGATGGGAAATGCTTTTCCTGCTTGCACCACATCTGGTGGTAGACTCAGCAAGGCAGACTTTGTTTCCTAGTTGTGGCCACTGACTGTAGTTGCACTGCTCTGTGGGTTGAATGCATAAAAAGCCAGGTAGTCTCTTACTGAAGCAACCTTTTGCTGTCTTTTAGCAACTGGCTGTCAAGTGACATGGTCAAGGTCATGATCCACTGGTCAGGTTGTCCATACGGGGACTCTAAACTGATAACATCCTTGTAGGCAGGATGTTGCTTATCAGTCTACAGTTATGGAAGAGGCAAGTGCTTCCTTTTGCCCTACATTAGGTGGAACCAAGAGTGAAAACCACATATCTGCTGTTTATTACTCTCATAACAGTAAATCTGTAGCCTCGGAGCTTGTGGTATGGTTTGAGATGACACATACAAATGATATTTAAAGCTCTGGGCTGCTGCATAACCATGTTGTTTCGTTGACTTTGGATCCAAAGGAATTTATTACTGATAATTTCTCCTTGATAGTGTTACTACACAAGCAGATGTGGAATTTGAATGGTGAGGTGTGTCTGGGAGTGCGTGACCTGCTCTCTTGCAGGTATGCCTAGGAGAGCATCCATAGCTTGGAGTGGAGCCCAGTTTAAGGTCTGAGGTTCACAAACCTGTTTCTGAAGCCCCATGAGAACAAAAACTTGGAGATCCCAAAGAACTTGCATCCCTGGTGGGCTGTTAAGAACAACAAGCAGTTTCCTATCCCTGGATCCCAGAGTGTACTAGGGTACTGGTCGGTTATTACCACCTAAGCAGGCTTGATGTGCCCTGGGATCAGCCCAGCTTCACAGCCCTGCTTGGCAGGGCTTACTGCTTCCAGCCATATTGGCTTCTTTGAGGGACAAATGCAGAGCCCTACCCAAGCCTAGCTAAATTCCTCTGCAACAGGCAAGAAGGAATGAGTGGTAATTTGGGCTACAGTGGGACAGGGAAGGTTAGACAGTGCTCATGGCAGATGTGTGGGAACTCCAGTGAGTGCAGGCTGCAGGACACATGAAAGAACTGTCTGAAATCAGAGCAACTAGCAGGTTGTCTCTGAGAGCTCTGCAGAGGGTGGAGGAAATTCCTGAGCTCTGGATAGCAGGAAGCTGCAGCCTTTCTGTAAAGAAAATATCAGAACAACAAGAAAAAGTAGAACATGTGGGAGAAATAATGAGGCAAAAGAGGTAGATGAGCATTGCAAAACTAAGCATGTCAATACACTCAGACCTCCTCTTGGAGAGTGTGGTGAGCACAGAGGATATGGAGAAGCAGGCATCATTTATCTTGACTAGGAAAGTGTGCAGTGCAGTTTGACACAATTAAGATAGGCGAATATGCACTAGATACCCCTGTCTATGGTAAGGTACCAGTAAATCTGGTGAGAGAACTATACCGGAGAGCTCATGTGATAGCTAATTAGCAGAATGTGAGGATTTATTGAGAAGAGTTTTACAGGGTTCTTCCTACCATCTGATACTCTTTGGTACTTTTGTTAGTAATTAGGACAAAGGAATATATACTGAACAGGAAATGGGAGGAGCAGGAAGCCTGCAGGAGAACAGGGTTCTGGTTTTAAAATTGCCTTGATGAGCTGAAGAGATGGCATGGGAAAATCAGTTCTGCAGTGAGAGGTTCAGGTCTTTCGATGATGCAGTACTATCAGACTAGTGCTGTTCTGCAGAGAAGTGTTCAGGGACTGCAGTTCCTTCCAGGCTGAGCACAGCACAGTGACATGCTGTAGGCAAGAAAATGGTAACTATGAACAGGAGAGTATCTGGTGAATTATAAAGAGGGCATCTGCTCACCCATATCAGTAAAATAGATGTATGCTAGTTTTAGATGCAGCTGCTCTGGAAGAATACAGATCAGCCAAAGAGACTGGAAGCAAGAAGGACAAATTTATCAGCTGCTGAGAAAATGTGGCTGACAGAAGAAGGAGGTAAAAACTGGAGAATACGGAAAAGCTCTGTGTCAACTGCGGAGGAGAGCTTGCAACAGAAAGAGGGGAATAGGCTTTTCCTGTGATGTGGCCAAATAGGATAAGCAAGGGACATTGATAGCACAAAAGGAGATTAAATTTTGAAAGCAAGGAAAAGCTTTGTCATGTAAAGGCAGTTAAGTGCTCAGATAAGCTTCACAGGAAGATGATGGTCTGTCCATTACTGGAGAATGTTAGAAAAAAGATCTTTAGGGAAGGATCCTAGGGAAGGGTTATAGAGAAATGAATGAGAAGAATAGGAAAAAGACGACTTCCAAAACCTGTGATGGTCTGCCTATGTTCCTTGAATTTAGCCTTCCTGGAGATATGTAGGCTTATGAACAAGGTGGCCAGGGTTTATTTTGAACTTAAGCCTGTAGCACTCAAAAAGCAAGTATTACTCATTTTTCACAAACCACTTATCCACTTGAGGACCTTCTTGCTAACCGTATCACTGTGGTGAGGAACCATGGTAGCACTGGAAACTGGGTATGCAGTATCACAGAGATTGCGGCTTTTGTTAGTGCAGCTTGGCTTGTGAGGCCTGGCAAGGGTTTACAAATGCAGGGCTGACTCTCCATCTATCTCACTCTTATCTGTATATCAACTAATATTTTACTTTTTTGATGTCATTTTTTACTTTGATGTCATTTTCCTTTCCCCAGCATCCCCTGAAAACCTTCTAACAGGTTCCCCAGATCATCTGTCTCGCCCTGCTTGAAGATAAGGATGACATCTTCTTTCTTCCAGTCCTTAGGCCATTGCCATCACCTTTCAGAGAAAACCAAGAATGACCCTGTAGCAGTGTGGGCCAGCTCTGTGTGCTGTTCGTAGTAAACTGTATCTTTCCACAACACTTGATTTAGAAAGAGGGACATGTTTGCCCTCTCTGCTGTTTCTAATGAAGCCCTTTTTCTTGTCAGGAAAGCTGGTGGCCAGCAAGGATGCATGGGATGGCACCTGCACACGCCTTTCTAGCTGCTTGCTTGTTTTGTGATCACTGTGCTTCTATCAGGGTTGCAGCCAACAGCCTTTTCTCTGTGTAAGGCAAGAAGAAAGGGTGAGAAATGCATGCTGAGTGCTGTGAGGTTGAAAGCTTTTAAGCCATCTGGGTGTGAGAATTTCCTCCAAACGCTGTGTTTTCAGTGTTTTTGTCACTTTGAATGCTCTTGTTTAACCTCAGGGGCAGGGTGTATTACTGCATGTGGCCTGCAGTACCAGGTCCTGGGGAGAGATATTTCTCCTGTGGGAGAAGCACTAGTAGCATTACTTAGAGTATGATATGATGTACTTGTCTTTGCACATAATACAATGATGTGATGTACTTGTCTTTGCCAAAGTTGTCCCAGTCTAGCTGGGTGGACCTGAGTCTTAGTTGGCTTTGTTAGTCATCTGCTAGGAGAGGCTGTTTTCCAGTGGAAGTGCCTGTATGTGAGGCTTGCTGCTGTACCACATCCTGATGAAAGTTACCTTGTGCAGTAAGAAACGCTAACCTTGCTGAGCTGGTGTGTGTGCTGCACTGCTTCCTAGCTGATGCTGGCTAGGTAAGAGCAGAGGTTTGAAGCATGCTGCTCTGCTGCTATTCCTCTGCTAAGATTCATCAAGAAGCATGCCTCTGTCTCATCAGAAGAGGGGCCAACAGTCTCTTTAAAAGTGAAGACACTGAAACCAAGACCTTGTGCATGTGTGAAGATTGCACAAGCCTGGTTTGGGAGCAGGTAGCACCTGTCTTCCTGATTAAGCACAAATCTGTTGTGGGGATAGCAGAGTGAGGTGAGGAGAAGTACTTTTAATGGATTTCTTTTGTACAATCTGTTCCACATGAGGTCATGCAATGAAATTTGCAGTGCATGTTAGCTGGCTCTCAGGCATAAAACCAGCAGTCCTGGGGTACTGGGAATGGGAATGTCTCTCCTATTTTCCATGTGCAGCTTGATATTCAGTGCATTGTTAAGCCTGACTTCATGTGCATCTTGCTTTTGTTCATCTGGCTCTAAACATTATCTAATTGCCATTGGCAGAGACAAGATAGCTAAGGGCTTTTTGAGTCTCCCAGAGTGACTGGTCATGTCTTTTGGCAGCAAGTTACATTATTTGTTTTTGGATGAAGAGGGGTGAATTCTGAGAGGATCAGCTGTGTGGAAGGACAGGGAGGTGGGAGAGAGGATTTAGCAGGAGAGAAGGGTAAGATGAATGAAACTGAGTTGAAGATGGTGGAAGAGAGGGTGCAAGAGAAAATCATGGGCGTAGGCAGATTTTGGGAAGGCCAGTGATTCTTGCTTTTGGTTTTATTGCTTGGAGCTGTGTGTATTTAAAGATTTTATTTCATGGACTGCTGACACAGGGCTGAGAATAGCATACGTATCTCCTCTGGAGCCTTCTAGTTGTGTATCCTTTTGCCTACTTCAGTCTGCTTGCTTTCATGAAGTTGGAAGCTTCAATGTCTTGTGGCACTCTTTGGCCATCCAGCCAGTCCTATATCCACCCAGTGGTCCATCCATAAAATTGATGTCTCTCCAATTTAGAGACAAGGATGTTGTGCGGGACAGTGTCAAATGCTTTGCACAAGTCCGGGTAGATGACATCAACTGCTCTGCCCCTGTCCATCGGTTCTGTAGCCCCATCATAGAAGGCCACCAAATTGGTCAGGCAGGATTTCCCCTTAGTGAAGCCATGCTGGCTGTCACCAACCACCTTGTTGATTTTCATGTGCCTTAGCATGCCTTCCAGGAGAATCTGCTCCAAGATTTTGCCAGGCACAGAGGTGAGACTGGTGACTGGTCTGTAATTGCCCAGGTCATCCATTTTCCCCTTCTTGAAAATAGGGGTTATATTTCCCTTTTCCCAGTCATCGGGAACTTCACCTGACTGCCATAATTTCTCAAATACGATGGCCAGTGGCTTAGGAACTTCATTTGCCAGCTCCTTCAGGACCCACAGATGGATTTCATCAAGACCCATGGACTTGTGCACGTTCAGGTTCTGATGGTCTCAAACGAGATCCTCTCCTACAGTGGGCCCAAGGTCTTCATTCTCACAGTCTCTGCATCTGCCTTCCAGGATTTGGGTGGTTTGGTCAGAGCCTTTGCCAGTGAAGACTGAGGCAAAGAAGTCATTCAGAACCTCAGCCTTTTCCAAATCCTGTGTAGCCAGTTCTCCCGAGAGGTTCCTGAGGGGGCCTCCATTCTCCCTTGTCTGTTTTTTATTTGAAATGTACCTGTAGAATCCCTTCCTGTTATCCTTAACATCCCTAGCCAAGTTTATATTCTAACTGGGCCTCTGCTTTCCTAACCTGGTCCCTAGCTTCCCGGACAACATCCCTATATTCTTCCCAGGCCGCCTGTCCTTGCTTCCACCTTTTAGAAGCCTCTTTTTCCCCTCAAATTTTCCTCAGCAGCTCCTTATCCGTCCAAGGAGGTCTCCTGTCCCTCCTGCTGCACTTTCTTCTAGTTGCGATGCAACACTCCTGAGCTTGCAGCAGGTGATCCTTGAATATCAACCAAGAGTCTTGGGCCCCCCTGCCCTCTAGGGCTGTATCCCATGGAACCTTACTAAGCAGGTTCCTGAAGAGGCCAAAGTCTGCTCTTTTGAAGTCCAGGGCAGTGAGCTTGCTGCACGCTCTTCTCACTGTCCTGAGGATCTCCAATTGGACCACCTCATGTTCACTGCATCCAAGGCTGCCCTGGAGCGTCACATTTCCAATGAGCCCTTCCCTGTTGGTGAGCACTAGGTCAAGCATGGCACCCCTCCTTGTCGGCTCCTCTATTACTTGCAGAAGGAAGTTGTCTTCCACGCAACCAAGGAACCTCCTGGATTGCTTGTGCTGGGCTGTACCATCCTTCCAACAGATGTCAGGGTGGTTGAAGTCCCCCATGAGAACAAGGGCCTGCGAGCGTGAGGCTTTTCCTATCTGTCTATGGAGTGCTTCATCCCCAGGTTCTCCTTGATCAGGCGGTCTGTAACAGATCCCCACAGTAATGTCTCCCATAGCTATATCCCTTTAACCCTGACCCACAAACTCTCTGTTAACTGATCACCTGTCCCCAGACAGAGTTCCATACTCTCCAGCCTATCCCTAACATATAAGAGTAACTTCCCCTCCCCGCCTGCCAGGCCTGTCTTTTCTAAAGATCCTGTAACCTTCCATTCCAACACTCCAGTCATAGGAGCCATCTCACCATGTTTCTGGGATGCCTATAATATCATACCCCCGTAGATGTGCCCACCTCTCTAATTCCTCTTGTTTGTGTTGCTTATGATGAGATATCCCAGTACAGGCATGTGGAGTGCAACAGGAGCTCACAGTCCAGCATCATTCTCTCTGTGCACTTGTGTATTATTTCTATTCTGGAAATAAAGACAGCTCCTGCCGTGCTCAAGTATATCAGCTTAGAGCCAGACTACCTCATTCCTTGCTTGTATTTTCACAGCAGGGAGTGTGCCTGGGAGGAAAGAAAATACATAGTGACCATTGATTCGGAGAAAACTCCAGGAACAAACTCGCCAGCAGTTTCAAGTTGACAAGCAGGTATTCTTTATTGCGGCGCCGGGAGACACGGGGTATAGCTCCTCCTAACGCGTGTCCCCGTATCGCCATGCAGGCCATCCTTATGTGGTCATTGAGCATATTACATCGTTTTCCAGAAAGTTTCGGGCATGCATACAGAAATGTGATGGTGGTCTTTAAGGGTCGTTTGCTTTTCCCAACAATCTTCATAACCAGCTTAATTAACATTACAGACATAGCAATCATCCTGGCCTTCTACTTATCAGTTAGTTTAACTGCTCCTATCCTGGGCATCTGCTAGTCCGGGTTACTCCCTAGTAGATGCTTACACCAGCTTAATGGGTTTATTAACACCCCAAGCATAGCAATCATCCTGTCCTTTACTTATCAGTTAGTTTATCTGTGCCCACCCTGGACAATTGCTAGTCCCAGATACTCCCCATCCCCAGGTCCTGTCCTTCTATTCTGCTTTTCTCACACCTTTTGTACTGAGGTCCTGAGGGCCTGAAATTATGTCAACTACCTTCAAGCACCGCAGTTATTTTCCATTACAAAGCCGTCACACTTAACATTGCTTAAAAGGGATTACATTTTATGCTTTTTTTGCCTCCTTGTCTCACCATCCAGGTTGTTAAATGATGGTATTGTTTAGGCTTTGCCTTTGCATAAAGTCAGTGGAAAGTAGTCACTGACGCTAAGCCAGTTGCGGAATCAGGATGGATGGTAGGGGACACGCTTGGCTCCACAAAGAGTCATGCATGCTCAGTGGCTGGTGTCCATTTGGCAGATGGGGGCCTGGTAGCTGATTGTTTTGCTGTTTGCACGTGGAATTAGAAGATGAGTGTCCTTCCTGGCAGCCAGCATGAAGGTCCCAGTTCCCTCATCTTCTGATATCACCTATCACCTGCCCCAGTGGGGGTCTGCTGTTAACGTTTTGTGAGTGTAAACATGATCGGAGATCCTGGGTGGCAGATGGCGTCTGCTTTGGAGTTTGCTGCTCCCTGGCGACTGAGAGCAGAAGGCTGGCATGCTCTGAAGAGTGTGCAGTACAGAAACTGCGCATGCTAAGTGGGATTTCTTGACCCCCAGACTTCTTGATCAGATTACAGACCCATCTCCCATCTGACCTCGATGTAGACTAAATTCCTCCCTGCTTTAACTAGGTGCAGCACAGCCTTTGATGTGTGTCCAGCCATTGCTAGAGACTTGCAGGCCTATACAAAAGGGAATAGGCATGGGCTGGTTCGTAGCCTCTCCTTCCCTGGAGTGAGACCATCACACCACCCAGTTGTAGTTCTCTGGGTGAGCTGAGGGTATCTCATTGCTGTCAAAGACACTCCAATTCCCTCTGCTCCCAGCTGTAGTGTGACTCCCACCTATTTGTTCTCTGTTTGACCCACATCGGGTATTTCTTATGATCTGATTCTGCTCAAGGGCTGTATTCTGTAGTTTGTTTTTAAACCCCCATCTACTCCCACCCCAGGTTAATTTTCTGCTCTTGAGCAAGAGAAAGCAGCTCATGGCTGGGACTGAAAGAGACCACTAGAGAGGTCAGCTCATACCTATGTGGAGCCAAACCTGACAGCTGGTATTTCCCAGAGATAAGGTGCCCATCAAACTTCTTTCAGGCCTTCCTTAGCGTATAAGGAAAATAACTTCCAGGTCTGTTCGCCCTCCAGCTCTTGGTACTGTCGATGCCAAGGATACCAAAGATAGTAGAAGACAGAAAAAAAGTGTTGTAAATGTGTTGAGTTTTGAGACAATTAGGGCTGACTTGGCTGCTGTGACGCTTTCACAAAATACTGTGAACCGGAGGAGAAGGTGCTCTCAGCTGGGTCTGGATTAGGCTATCATATGTCTGGGTTTCCTTAAACATATTTCACTTTTCCTATCTAGTTATGTTGTCCAGGTTCAGGAGAAATCCATCCAAAATTCAAAAATTTCATGAGTGTTTTGGTCAAATCTTTAATCCCAGGTTAACTGGGATGCAGTAGGGCAAGTGGGAACACACTCGTCTATGGTGAAGCAGACATTCAGTCAGTTGGACATGCATATGCCTGTTTTTGTGTGATGTTTCGTGGACAGCAGTAAATACCCCACAGCATAGCTCTCCTAGGACTGCTTCTGGGTGCTGCAGACATTGCTAGGCTTCACAACCCTCTTAGGAGTTCACACCTTCAGCAAAGAGTGAGGACCTTTGCAGTGAGGTTTCACGGATGAGTCGTGGAAAGGTAACTTTTCATAAACGCCCTTATGAAAAGGTCAGAGCTAAGGCAGACCTAAGTCCCTTCAGTGCTGCTGCACCATACTTCAGAAGAAAAGTGATGGACCTGGATTCTCCATCTTTAACTGTCTGCTCTTTAGAGGTCACATGCGCATTTACAGGTTCATGTAAAGTAAGCACAGAAAGGCTGAGTAGGCTGTGCTTGAGGGTATCAGAGTACCACAGTGGCTTTCTGGGCACCTTTCCAGGTGCCAAGAAGAGGAATCCCACTTGTTCTCAACACTGGGTGGAGAATTGCTATGGCTTTGCTGTTTTATCTTATATATCAGACCCAGCTGCTGAGCCAAGGACAATATGACTCTGTCTTAGAAAAAAAAGAGGAACAAAAGGTCTTGCAGGCAGCAGACTTGGGTATCAATTTTAGGTTGACTCCCTTCAGGTCTTCCTTCACAGTCAGCATGAGCCATTGCTGACTGTGCTTGCTGCACATATGATTTAACTTCTGCACACATAGAAAAGAGTAGGACTACTTGCAGTGGCTTTCTGTGAAGCCTGCACTCTGCTGCACATCGGAGGCAATCTCTGGTGAGGATCTTTCTGTATTTTGAGACTGGCCTCCATGGTTCTTCTGCTCTGTAGTTGAGACTCTCTACACGGTCAGATCTCTCTCTCGGAGTAGTCTGTGTTGTTCCCTGCCTTCAGCTTAGAACCAAGCACCCAGAAATGCCTGTTGTGAGAGGCTTCAGGGTATCATTTTAAACCATCTATATGCCCTTCTCTGTTTTTGCAGTTGCATTATCCTGCTTGGAGAGGCAGAGGAGCTGTTTCCTCTGTTTATGCCAGCAGTGAGGAAATATGAAGCAAATGAATGCATTTTACTCTTTCCTATAAAGCGCTGAATGTTCTTTCATGAGATAGTACTCCCAGTGCTAGGGCTGCACATCTCAATGGACAGAAGCTGCCTAGGAAACACCATTCCGCCTGAAAAAGCTTGCACTGATTGCCTGCTGCAGCCTGGCAAGCAGAGGTCTGAGGAGTGCTGCAGGGAATTCTGTATCCTACTTCAGGACTCCTTGGCAGCTTCAGAAAAAAAACTGTGATGTTCTGTGTTGGAAGAAGTGGAGTGACAGCCTCAAAGGCTTGGTCTTTCGGAACTGGGTGAGGGGAGGGTAGTGTTAAACACATTCTTCACATCGGCTGTACGGTCAGAAACATAGGAACACTAGCACAGTCTGCAGTGTCTCCTTCCATCCCAGTTCGCCTTACCCCAAAGAGAGGCTCGTGATATGGGGAATTAGGTCAGGATGATGGGTAGGGAGGGCAGGAGGCTTGGACTGCAAAGGCTATGCTGCCTTCCTCCTTTCTCCAAGATTCAAAGGGCTCTGTGCCATGCTGGCAGAGGTCCCTTCATCAGTCCCTTTCATCCTTTTGTCTCTTTAGCATCAGTCTCTGTGCCTGGGACAGTGACACTAGAGCCCTGAGCAGCAAGTGAGGGAGGATCTTCTACCTCCTTGGCCAGATGAAAAGACCCAGACTTCAGCTCCAGCTCACTCTCAAGATGGGGTTAAACTGCCCCTGAGCACTGACCAGTGTGCAGGGCTTGTCTGCATGCTCCTGCTGTGAGGACCATGGCTCCTTGCAGCCCTGGCTTCTTGCAGCCCCACAAGCAGGTGAGGTGAGCTGGGGATCCCAAGCTGTGGCTTCAGGCCTTACCCAGTGCTGCATACCTGGGATTTTCAGGACCTTGGGCTCTGTCCATGCTGGCTCACTCTGCTCAGACATGGCTGTGCATGGACAACACAGCAAACCTGCTCCAGTGTGGGCTCCTCTCTCCGTGGGGCCACAGCTAGTCCAGGAGCCTGCTCCAGCACGGGTTGCTCATGGGGTCACAGCCTCTTTTGGGCATCCCTCTGCTCTGGTGTGGGGTCCTCCGTGTGCTGCAGGGGGAATCTGCTCCACCATGGACCTCTATGGGCTGCAGGGGCACAGCTGCCTCACCATGGTCTGCACCACAGGCTGCAGGGGAATCTCTGGCCCAGGGCCTGGAGCACCTCCTCCCCTCCATCTCCACTGACATGGGTGTCTGCAGGACTGTTGCACTCTCATATGCTCATCTCCTGTATTCAGCTATAACTGTAATTTTTCTCCTTCCTAGCAGGTGGCACAGTTCTTTGGCTTCAGTCTGAGAATAATGCTTATAACATGCAGATGTTTTGGGTTTTGCTAAGTGATGTTTACTCTGACCGAGGACTTTTTAGTCTCTCATGCTTTGCCAGTGGGGAGGAGCACAAGAAGCCAGGAGGGAGCAGAGCCAGGACCCCTGACCCGAACTAACCAAAGGGCTATTCCATACCACAGCACATCATGCCCAGTATATAAACTGGGGGGAGTAACCCGGAAGGCCCAGATCACTGCTTGGGTCAGGGTGGGTACCATTTGGCAGGTGGTGAGCAATTGTATTGTTGAGCACTTGAGTTGGTTGTTGTTTTTCCTTTCCCTTTTTAGTTTCCTATTGTCTTCACCTTGTTATTTCCCTTATTGTTATTATTAGTAGCAGTAGTGGTTTTGTGTTGTACCTTAGTTACTGTACTGTTCTCATGTCAGCTCTTGGGGTTTACATTCTTTCAATTTTTCCTCCCCATCCCACTTGGAGTGGAAGGGGAAGGAGGAGGTGAGCAAGTGGCTGCATGGTTCTGAGTTACTAGCTGGGCTTAAACCACCACAGCTCACTCCTATTGTGGGCTGCAGTTGCACAGTTTTTTCTTTCCCCTTCTAACTATATCACCCCAGAGGCACTTCCACCATCACTGGTGGGCTTGTCCTTGGCCAGCGTGGGTCTCTCTTGGCACAGGCTAGCATTTGGCTCTATGGGGCATGGGGGAAGCTTCTTGCAGAAGACCCCCCCCCCCCCCCCAGCAGGGTTTGATAGCTCCTTCCACCACCAAAACCCTGCCATGCAAACCCAATACAGCAGTGAAGGCTGTAGTGCCTTTTCTGTGTCCTTTGTCAGAAGACTCCTGCTCCCCTTCTCAGCAGGCTCAAGTTTTCCCTAGTTGTCCTTTTACTGCTGTGGTACCTGCAGGAAACTTTCTTGTTGCCATTCACATGAATGAATGAGTCAGATTCAACTCCAGGTGAGACTTACTTTTCCTAAGCCCAAACCTGCAGACTTTGGCCTCTTCAGGAACCTGCTTAGTAAGGTTCCATGGGATATAGCCCTAGAGGGCAGGGGGCCCAAGACTCTTGGTTGATATTCAAGGATCACCTGCTGCAAGCTCAGGAGTGTTGCATCCCAACTGGAAGGAAGTGCAGCAGGAGGGCCAGGAAACCTCCTTGGATGGATAAGGAGCTGCTGAGGAAAATTTGAGGGGAAAAAGAGGCTCCTAAAAGGTGGAAGCAAGGACAGGCGGCCTGGGAAGAATACAGGGATGTTGTCCGGGAAGCTAGGGACCAGGTTAGGAAAGCTAAGGTCCAGTTAGAATTAAATTTGGGTAGGGATGTGAAAGATAACAGGAGAGATTCTATAGGTACATTTCAAATAAAAAACAGACTAGGGAGAATGGAGGCCCCCCCAGGAAGCTGTCAGGAGAACTGGCTACACAGGATTTGGAAAAGGCTGAGGTTCTGAATGACTTCTTTGCCTCAGTCTTCACTGGCAAAGGCTCTGACCAAACCACCCAAATCCTGGAAGGCAGATGCAGAGACTGTGAGAATGAAGACCTTGGGCCCACTGTAGGAGAGGATCTGGTTTGAGACCATCTTAAGAACCTGAACGTGCACAAGTCCATGGGACCTGATGAAATCCATCTGTGGGTCCTGAAGGAGCTGGCAAATGAAGTTCCTAAGCTGCTGGCCATCGTATTTGAGAAATTATGGCAGTCAGGTGAAGTTCCCGATGACTGGGAAAAGGGAAATATAACCCCCGTTTTCAAGAAGGGGAAAATGGATGACCTGGGCAATTACAGACCAGTCACTCTCACCTCTGTGCCTGGCAAAATCTTGGAGCAGATTCTCCTGGAAGGCATGCTAAGGCACATGAAAAACATCAAGGTGCTTGGTGACAGCCAGCATGGCTTCACTGAGGGGAAATCCTGCCTGACCGATTTGGTGGCCTTCTATGATGGGGCTACAGAACTGATGGACAGGGGTAGAGCAGTTGATGTCATCTACCCGGACTTGTGCAAAGCATTTGACACTGTCCCACACAACATCCTTGTCTCTAAATTGGAGAGACATCAATTTGATGGATGGACCACTCGGTGGATATAGGACTTGGCTGGATGGCTGCATGCAAAGAGTTGTGGTCAATGGCTCAATGTTTGGCTGAAGACCAGTAACGAGTGGTGTCCCTCAGGGATCGGTGTTGGGACTGGTCTTGTTCAACATCTTTGCTGTTGACATGGACAGTGGGATTGAGTGCACCCTCAGCAACTTTGCCAATGACACCAAGCTGTGTGGTTCGGTTGATACGCTGGAGGGAAGGAATGCTATTGAGAGGGACCTTGACACCCTTGTGAGGTGGGCTGATGCCAGCCTCATGAAGTTTAACCATGCCAAGTGCAAGGTCCTACACCTGGGTCAGAGCAATCCCAGGCACAGCTACAGGTTGGGCAGAGAAGAGATTCAGAGCAGCCCTGCAGAGAAGGACTTGGGGGTGTTGGTCGATGAGAAACTGAACATGAGCCAGCTTCACTGTGTGTTCGCAGCCCAGAAAGCCAGCTATATCCTGGGCCGCACCAAAAGGAGCGTGACCAGCAGATCGAAGGAGGTGATCTTGCCCCTCTACTCTGCTCTCATGAGACCTCACTTGGAGTATTGTGTGCAGTTCTGGTGTCCTCAACATAAAAAGGACATGGAACTGTTGGAACAAGTCCAGAGGACGCCACGAAGGATGATCAGGGGCCTGGAGCACCTCCTGTATGAAGATAGGCTGAGAAAGTTGGGGCTGTTCAGCCTGGAGAAGAGAAGGCTGTGTGGAGACCTCATGCTGGGGAGGGACTCTTTATTACGGACTGTAGTGGTAGGACAAGGGGTAATGGGTTAAAACTTAACCAGGGGAAGTTTAGATTGGCTATAAGGAAGAAATTCTTTCCTGTTAGGGTGGCGAGGCACTGGAATGGGTTGCCCATGGAAGTTGTGAATCCTCCATCCCTGGTGGTGTTCAAGGCCAGGTTGGAGGGAGCCTTGGGTGAGATGGGTTAGTGTGAGGTGTCCCTGCCCATGGCAGAGGTGTTGGAACTAGATGATCTTAAGGTCCTTTTCAACCCTAACCATTCTATGATTCTATGTTTGGACAGTGGTCATATCACTTTCTTTTGCCTGGTGTTCCTGTGTGTTCTTCTCCACCATGTGTGGCAGTAAAGGAGAGGAAGGAAAACAAATAATTGTGACTGTCAAAACCTGAAAACAGAGAAGAGGGAAGCGAATGTCTGAAAATGGAAAAGAAGGACCCTGCAGGGAACACTGAGCAGAGGCCTCTGGTAGATCCCAGCGCCCTCGGATGGGCGTGGCACTGTGAGCAGAGGGGGGGCGGATGCAGCCCTGCTACTGTCAGGACCTCCTTGTCCAGTTTGCTTTTCCTCTGCAAGTGGGAGGCTGTGTGATGAGGGCCAGGAGAAGGCTGGTAAGAAGGTGCTGTAGTGTAGTGGCACCTCGGATGGGGGAGGTAGGTGGAAAGTGCAGCTGTAGCCTCAGTAGGTTTTGAAGAACTGGGAAAAGTTACTTGTACACCAAGGTTTACTGCTTGCCATGGAAAGATACGGGGGAGGGCCTCCCCATGGAGGTGCCTCTGCCTCCTGCTCTGGGGAGGATTTTGCAGCTAACTCCCTGTGGCCCATGGAGTCAGCTCTGATGATGTGCAGCCCGCTGCTGCCTCTGCTTCCAGCAGGGAGAGGACCATCCTCCTAATGTTGAGGTGGTGGGCAAGGGTGGGGAATGGAAACGGTGAGGTGTACATGGAAACATGCCAGTGTGGGGGTCATCGAGGAGTTCAAAGGCCCTTATGGAGAAGGTGGGGCCTGCTCTGCTGCAGGACTCACCCAGGGTGGGAGAGAATTCAGGGTGGGCTTGCCTGCAAGACAGAATGGTGGGGAATGGAGCTGGTGGCACAAGTGATTGCTCTGCTTACTGCCAGGAAGCTGTTTTGAGTGGCTGACAATCTTGCAGGAGTGGAGAATAAAAGATGAAAGACCTGTTATAGCTGGCTGGAGTGCAGCAAGTAACATTATGTTTTCCCAAAACTTGGGAGCTGCTTAAGGACAGCCCTGCAGAGAAGTGTTTTGCCCAGCCCAGCTCTTCCCAGCTTCTCTATCTTGGCTGCTACTTGTGTCTCCATGTGTCTCACCACAGTTGTGTTCAGAATGGGCATCTATCCCTTTTGTATTGCAGATATGTCATGGCACTTCAGACCACACTGTGCTCCTTCTGGGAACAGGAGATAGGACAGGACTTGTGTCCTAGCACTATTGATAGCTCACATCTTCTGGTGTGATGTGGGATGTGAGCTTTGTGGATCTTTGTGTTGATGGGTGCTTGTAAAGTTTCAGTTTAACAGCCCAGGATCAAGCAATACAGTTTCCTAACCTCAAACAGTCATCATAAGAGGATGCAAAAACATGCCAGCAACAAGGATATTTAAGTTTAGAATTGCTTAGACCCCTTGTCAGGTGATGACGCTCTTGATTTCCTGCCATTGCATGCCTCCCCTTAAACGTTTACCCACATGAGTGAGTGGTTTAAGTCTTGCTGTAACTCAAAAGCTGCTTGGTTGGGTTCCCATCTCAGACTGGAGTATTTTGATCCAGTATTGCTGATAACAGTGTTCACCAAATTCATGTTAAAGAAATCAGTACTGGGTAAAATCAAGCCTTTTCCCAATGTTTGCTCATACTCACAGCTGACTGGGGATCTCTTTCACCCATAACCTTCTTGCCTGATCTCCATTTCTTTTCCTTTAGGCAGTAGGACCATCCCCACTGTCTAGGTCTTGTTGAGAGAGCAAGAGTTAATAGTCTGAACGACCTTTTCTGCCCAACACTGGTAGTTTCCTACTTGAGAGCACTTGCATGAGTTCTGTTAAGCTCCAGTGCTCTCTGTGGGAAGGGTTCTTGTGTTTAGCATGATTTATGTATCTAATTTAAACACCATTTAAAATGCTGCCTGTTAGAAGGCTGTGGTGCAGTTATAAACTAGTCATGCAAAATGTCATTCATTGTTAGTGGGGAAAAAACCCAGAGGTGACAGCAACTATTCCTGTAACCTGTCAGATCTTTTTTTCCCTTCATATGTGCAAAATTTAGACTTATTTTTGGTCCTAAGCCACCTCAGGACTAAATGAAGCATGCATCCAGACTGGCTTTTTCACTTGCCATCTTTCAGGCTTTCCCCACCTAAGATGTATCTTTTATCCTTCCTGAGCTCTGTGCTACCAAGATTCATCTCCTCTTAAACTTGCTGCCGTGTGGCCCTGCCTCAGTGATAGGGACTGCATGCACAGCCCAGCTGGTGATGGAGAGAGCTGTCTTCTCTCCCCTGAACTCTCTTCTCTTCATCACTCCATCTGCAGCGGGTGCAGACACAGGTCATGCCACAGGGGTGAAGACCACCAGAGAAAAAAGTGACTGCTGCTTGCTGTCTGAGGGTTGATGTGAGAAGCACAGATGCGGAGGGGTGAGCCTGTGCTGGGGAGCGGGAGTCTGCAAGCCTTGCTTGGTCCTTATGTCACGGAGCATTGTGTTTCTCCAATTGCAGATGTCGTGGAACCTGCAGTACCGCACCTCCAAGTTCCGCCACGTGTATGGCAGACCAGCCAGTAAGGAGAAATGCTATGACTGCGTGCCCATCACCCACAACGTCCACGACAACCAGTTCTGCGCTGTAAACCCCCACTTCATTGCAGTGGTGACTGAGTGTGCGTGCGGGGGGGCCTTTGTTGTCATTCCCATACACCAGGTGAGCTCTCCTGAGGCAGGCTGGCTTTTGAGAGAGCATCAAGAGGCTGGAGGAAAGCCAGGCTTTCTAGGGAGCTAGATCACACAGAGGATATTCAGTTAATGCAGCTGTCCAGATTGCAGAGTGATAGGAGGGGCCTCAGATGCTCTGGCAGGTGATTCCTGGGTTGTGTCTAGTTTTGTCTCTTACATTGCTGCTTGCAGCTTTTTAGCACCTTCATTCATTTCACATCTCATTTGCATTTCCTGTATAAAGAGCAGGAACTGTGCTAGGAGAAATTTTAAATATAGAAGTAATTAGGAGACACGGGGCAAAATCTGAAAGTTGCATTACTGGCATGTTTTCAGATATGACAAAAGGAAAATGTGGCATGTTTCGCTCTACCTCCTCCTTTGTGAAAGAGTGGAGAAATGATTATCAGCCAATGAAGCTCTTAAGCTTAAAGCATCGATGCTGGAGAAGCTTCCCTTTCAGTAACAAATCCGATGTTTATGGGTTTTGATGACTTACGGATCTGATGAGGGAGAGAAGCAGGCCATCTGATGTTTATTGCTTCAGAAAAAATTAGGCATGCACTAATGTGGATTAACTTGAATATGAGATTATGAGCTCTCTGGAATCAGGGCAGAACAGATGAAAGGCAAAAGTTCAGCCTTTAATTAAAAGTTAATTGATGGTGTTATTGCATTACCACTTTTTCAATATATATTTGCTAAGGATGAAAGTGAACTGGCTATGCTTGAAGAATTTAGCACAGTTCCTGGCTCTCCTAGACTTTGTTTGTTCATCTCCTTCTCTGCAGGTGCTGTTCAAAGACAGTCCTTCTAAAATTAACCCTTGCCTTGTTTTTCTTGACTGAGTCACTTCTTCCCCCTCAACGATGATCTGTTGAGGCTGAAGAACTTGTCCTTATCACAGAGCTGCATCTGTAAGCTGGTGACTGTGGGACAGGGGGTGGGAGCCAGCTCTCAAAGTGTTGGCAAAATGAGTTGAGAGTGCTTGCACTGCTTACTATTAATTTTTCTGTCTTCTCACCTTTTCTCAGCTCTCTAGAGCTCTCTAGGCTAGTCTTCAGTAGTAATTCTTCCATCTTAACACCTGCTTAACACTCCATCCAGATCTGAAATACCTGCCTGCAGAAATAACTGCCTTATTTCAAAGGCATGGTAGAACTGGGAGGTACAGAAAAAGGTTATTAAAGTACATCAATGAAAATATGTGAGGAAGATGTAGATTAGGCCTCAGTCAGTCTGGAAAAAAAGACAAAGAAGTGAGATATATAAAACTTGTCATGAGGATGAGGAACAAGCATAAGGAGTAATTCTTCTTGTTTTTTTGTGGTATGGAGTCCCTGGAATCCTGGTAAAGGGAGCAAACTGTTATCAGCCGATGTGAATTCTTCTGCAGTTCAGATGTAGAGCTCACTGCTCCAGATGCTGATGAGACCAGAAGAACTAAGGGTTGTAAACCAGGATGAAGTTATAGAGCATTTTATGAACTGTGTTAGTTCTGATGCATGTCCCTTGAGGGTTGACCATTGGTGGTGGATCGGGGAAACTATCTGTACGTGCTGCGCTTTGTACAGCCGTTCTCTGAATACCTGTTCCTGACCCTTGCTGGGTGTGGAGAGTGGGCTCAGCCCCTCACAGAAAGAGGTTCCCTGAGCCTGGGGACTGTGATACACTTCTCAGCTGGTCCTACCTGGTAAAATCAGGCAGCTTTTGACTTTTGCTCCTGGTGGTGGTATTTGTGGCTGCCATCCTTTGCAATGCTGACCATGATAGACAGCATACTGTGGACCCAGCTGCAGGGAGCCAAAGGCAGCTGCTCTGGAGACTATGCATGGGACAGTATTGCCTTCTCATGATGAGCCTCTGATCTGTGGTTACTTTTGACTGGATTCACAGGCAGCAGCTGCGTTACAACCTTGCCATCGTGTGGAGGAAAAGCGGAAGAGCCAGGACATCACATTTAGCCAACGCAGGATATGGTAGCTGGGAAAGGGAGGCCTACACTTTCCAGGCTGGGTGAATAACCTGCCCTTGGAGCTGCTCTTGTCCCTCCAATGCTTTTTGGAGTTCTTTCTGCACATGCTACTAGAGGGACTGCCTGCGTCAATATGTGCTTAAATGTAGGCTCAACCTTGCTCTGGACTGTGCCTCCTTGCTGGCTTGTTGTGCTCCTTATTGTGGGCACCAAGCTCTCTCGTCAGTTTGCGTAAATCCCGCTCTCAACTACTGCACTGTTTTTCCTCTCTGAGAGCCTGGGGGAGAGTTAGGGTTGAGAGCAGCAGAGGTTATATAGGGAGGTAGCTCTTTGCCACAGATACTCTCCTTTCAGCAGGCCTTTGCTTTCAGCCTGAAGAGGAATTAGTTTGATATTTGCCGCCACTTGGAGAATGGTCTTCTGATGCAGGATGTGTCAGACAGGTCCTCGTGAAGATGTACCGTTGAATGGCAGCACATCTCACCAGGGAGGAAGATGGCTGAATAGACTGACTGCCTTTGTTAATCTTGCAAGTCCAAGGAGACACAGGCTCAGTGACTATAACTGGGAGATGAATGGTCTTCTTAGGGTGCGTAGATTGGTGTCTGGCACAGATGTGTTTGGGAACTGCATGCAGTGCATAGCAAGCAAAGATCTTGACTGAGAGAGCAGTTTTGTGGCCTTCCTTTTTGTGGCAAAGGCCTGACTATTTCCTTCTCCAATGACCAGACTTGGCTGAGACTGCATCTGTCTCTGCAGCATAAAGCAAAGGGATAGAAAAATGAGAACAAAGTCCCAAGAGACAAGGAGATATTTATCTAAGTCTTTGCGATCTCCAGTCTTTCAGTGCGTCAGCACTGGCTGTTAAAGGAAGGATATCTACCCTGTACAGACTCTGCTCTTGGGAGAGTTGTAAGGGCTGTCCCAGTAGAAGTGTTTTTTGTCAAGGGGCTCTGAGTTTGGTTACTCTTCAGAAGTGCTGGGAGTTTAGAAAGTGTGAGGTTGAAAAATTACTAATTTTCAATCCCTGCAAATCTCTGTGGAAGTCAGGTACATCTGCATGAATAACAATACATTAGTTACTGAAATAGTAACTAATTTTGAGATGAAAACTTCCCCCAGCATGTGAAGAGCTTCACTTCCACATACAGATGTGCATCTGAGACCAGCAGCTCTACCTGTCCTACGTGTTTATCGGCAGCCTGGGGGTTCATGTGTTGCGGGGTCCTGCTCTGTCCCATGGATGCAAGGCTGCACTGGGGCTGGTGGCTGGAAGGGCAAGGACTCCTTTTCCAAGGCCAATTGAGCCTGCTGGGGACATGGTGGTAGGACAGCCTTGCAGGATGGGACTGGCAGAGCAGGCTCAGGGCAGCCTGGGAGTCTCCCAGATGGAATGGGGAGCAGTCAGCCAGCCAGCTCTAGGAGGGGACAGTTCCCATAGGGATCAAGGCATCGCTGTGGAGCTGGCTGCCCAGCCCATTGAGTTGCCAAATTGAAATCAAGCTCTGAAGCCTACAAAAGGACACTGTGGGTGGGGGAATGCTGCTTATTAAAGGCTTTTTATCTCTCTTCTGCCTTCCCAAGTCACTTTGCTTTGTCACAATTGTTTTAGACTGTAGTCTAAAAAAGCAGAGTCTTTTACATTTCAAAGCCCTCTAGTGTTCAGATTAAAGCAGGTTAGTCCCAGTCTATGTGATAAACTTTCCAGTGAGGCCAGAATAGTTACATATCGTGTCCTGTTCTGCATTCAGAACCATACACATTTTAAAGGCTGGGAAAATTACATTCGGGCCACATCCATGTTAGAGCCAGCACTGATTTCCCTCTGCTGTGCACTCCTAAGGCCCACCTCTGGAAAGGAGCAGGGAGAGCACCAACACAAGTGTCTCCTTTCCATGAGAGCATGCATTTGTGTTCATTTTGGTTTGTAATTCTTTGAGGTGGGACAAAAATAAAGCAGTGAGCAGGACCAGCTTCCCACCATATCTCTTTAGGTGTCTGACCTTTGCTTTTGGACAGATGTCTTGGATAGAAAGTGGGTCCGTACTTCTCCTGCTTCTGACAGGGAGAAGCAAGTGCTGCTGCAATGGTACTAAAATTCCCAGCAAGCTTCCTAGCATGTAATACACTGGTTTGGCTTTGTAGCACTGTGCCTGCAGTATGTTTTTCTCCTGATGCAAGACTGCTCCCATGTGGCATCAGGCTCTCAATACTCCTTTGTGCACTTCGTGCAGGATTTTTAGTAGTGAAGATGCCACCCAAACTTTGAGTCTTTTAGGAGAGTCTGGAATCTGGTTCAGTCTGGTGAATGGCTGGATTTGAGCACCATCAGGGAGAAACAGATAGCTGTTGAAAGAAAAACTACATTTGTAATTTGTGTCACAAATACCTTTTTGCTTGAAAAATAAACTCTAGCTGATGAAACTAAAGAATAAAAGCTAAAATATATATACATGTTTTTCCTGCTTATAAAAAATGTCTTCTGAAAGAGGTAAGAGGTAAGAAATCTTATGGTGTGTGTGTTTCTCCCCCCAAGATCTTTAAAAAATATGGAGGATTCAACTTGTTTATGAGTGTTTCCCCTCAAAGTTTTATCCTGGTGTCTGAACCAAATACTGTGTTCTAACTTCAGCAGTCTCAGCTGCTGCATGTGTACAGATTTCTTCATAGCAATGTGTAATTAGAAAGGCCTGGATAACTATTTCCTTTCTTTTCAGTGGTATCATCAAGACTTGCTTAGCAGGAACAGCAAAAGCCCATTCTCAATAGACAGAGGCCACCCAGGGCACTTGGAACATAACAAGGAGAAAGAGGTTTTTTGCTGGAGCTGGCTTGGATCTTCTTTAAAAATGTCCTGTAATTACATGGCTCATCTTAGGTTTGTTGATATGTGTTTTCCAGACAGGGAAGCTTGACCCACATTATCCCAGAATATGGGGTCACAGAGGGAATGTTCTGGACATCAAGTGGAACCCATTCAATGACTTTGTAATAGCTTCATGTTCAGAAGATGCCACAGTAAGTTTACCAGCTTGTCGACGGTGTTGTTACATAGCTAATATCCTTTTTGGGGAGTGAAATGAAAAAGAAACCACAAGGCCCATGGCTGAGATGTGAAAGCATGCATATACATATAAAGAAGTCAGGTAAAAGTAAGATCATTTATTTCTCTTGGGGTCAGACCTTCCAGATGATATATCAAAATCAGTGTGTAAAGAAAGATCTGTTTTATGGGGACTTCTGTCTTTTTGGGTATGTTTGCATGAGAAAACAAGAGTATGAATTTAAAATGGAATTACTATTCAATTTTAATCATTATAAAACTCTTTAATTTCAAACAAAAGCTTCAATACAATGTAATCTGGAGCAGCTGTTTCAGATTAATTCCCTGCAGAGCAAATTTGAGTTTGTTTCTCTACTCAGTTACTCTGTAAAGTCATGTTGGATCACTTATGGAGTAGATGAGGAATCTGCATCATACCATTCTGCAATAAGTGCCTTACCTGGTATTATTATAATTAAGATGCAGTCACACATTTTGCCTCAGTGTAGGTGCAGACTAGTAACTGAAATGTTTGTAATGGGCAATTTAACCCGTATCTAAGTGACCATGAAAGGTTGTTTTTCCATGTCCTGTCAAAAGCGGGATGTTGACTTCTGCAATAGAGCCACCTGACTAACTACTGTCCTTTTTTCCAGAGATCCCACATATGTTTTCTTCCACTGGGTATATTCACTCTCTACCACACAGCATCAGGGAGGTTTTCCTTCTCATTTCCTTCAACCCTGACTTAGTGCACATTCAGACATTTCAGCTCTGCCGAAAATCACTCTTGAATTAGAAATCTAGGCTCTTTTAATTGTCCTTCATGTAGTGACTTTCCTTTGCTTCTTCGGATATATTTGTCTTTTATTTTTTGAAGGCTTTAAATTTCCGGGCTGTCTGTGAGGGTTTCATTTTATCCTCCAACCTGTCTGCTGAGTTTTCATACTGTTTCCGGATGGACCTGTGGCAGGAAGGATCTACCATGACCTCTCTTTTGATCCTTAGATAAGGAATGAGCAGAAGCTTCAAAACTTCCTGCTGCAGTTACAGAATCACAAAACCATTTGTGTTAAAGGAGCCTGGGTGCTCTCCTCTGCAGGTCTGTTGAGCACAGGAGGCAACCCAAGGATAGAGGTTTCACCACCTCTCTGGGCAACCTGTTCCTGTTCTTCACTGCTTCCATGGAGAAATATATTTCCTTATATGCAGTCAGAACCTCCCCAGTGTAGTTAGTAACTGCTGTATCCTGTCCTACCACCCTGCTCTTCAAGACAGAGCCTGGCTGAAATTTCTTAGCAGTATTCTAAGTATTGAAGGCTTCTCTTAAGTTTGCCTTGAAGCCATGTCTTCTCCAAGCTAAGCAAGCCCATCTCCCTCAGCTTCTCAAAGGGCAAGTGCTGCAGCCTCCTGAGCATCCTGGTGGCCTCCACTGGAATCACTTAAGTTTATCAGCATCTTTATTGCACTGAGATACTACAAAACTGGATGCAGTGTTCCAGCTGCTGTTTAATGGTAGCTGAGTAAATGAGAAAAATTGCTTCCCTTGATCTAACGGCTGTCTTCCTTTTGTATCAGGCCAGGATGTTGCTAGCTTTCATCCCCACCAGGATATGCTGCTGTGTCATATTTATCCTGTTGTCTACCCAGGACTCTGGAGTCTATGCAGGAAAGCTGCTCCCTGTCAGCTTTCTTTTCCAGCTTCCTACTGAAACTTGGCGCTGAATCATTCCCTGATGATCTAAACAATGAAAATACTGAGCTTGTCACTGGTGTCATCAATAAAAGTTGTTCTAAGAAGTCTTGCTGTTTGTGAATATGCTCTCTGTTTTGGTATCACCTTCCCGTCATCCTGGCACCAGGACCTTAGGGGTTCCCTACACAATGACATAATGTAGGGATACCTCTTCCATCCCTGCCAACTACAGAGGACAACAGACTATGTTTCTTAGTGTGACTGGTTTGCCTGGTAGCCAGTAGCTAGACTTCTAGAGCTCACTTAGTCCAAGCCCTACTCAAAGCAGGTCAGTTGAATCAGGTTGTTCTAAGCCTTGTCCAGGTGAGCTGGAAGATCTCCAAGGCTTCAGATGCTGTTGCCTCACTGGTCCCTTCTTCCAGGGGTTGAAGGCAAAATTCTAGGCAAAATAGGGCTCCTCTGATCACCAGGGAGTGCCCATATTGCCATTTGTTTTCATTGTTTTCGGTGCTGTCCCTGTGCACCTCCAAAGACTCTGGCTCCATCTCCTCTGTGCTTTTCTTGAAGGGTAGCCAGAAATTGAACAAATTCTTTTCATCCCACCTCTCCTCAGATTTGCTCCCATTCCCCCTTCATCTCAGTGCCTGCTGTTGGATTCACACATCACTGACAGATATGGTGTCAACATCTGTGTTGTGCTGGCCTGTACTAGAGAGCTTGGACTGGATGTACTTTTGGCACGTCTCCACAGCAACACTTTCTCTGTCCTGAGAGAAGTCTGAGGAAGTTTCTAGGGTCCCAGAGGTGTCAACTACTTCCACTGGGCTGGACATCAGAGCCCAAGACTCCTCGCATTCTGTTGTTAAAGGTATGGTGCTCTGCACCATTTCTGAGCCTCACTGTGGCATTAGCCACTGTTCTGGCTTGTGTGCAAGGATGCATCTGATTGTTCTTACTGGACTGTGTCTCCCTGGAGCTTTTGAGGATGGCCACAAGCTTCTGGAAGGTAGTGGAAATTTCCCATTACCCACATTCCTCAGAGGTTTCTTGGCCATTAATCTGCCTTTCTGGAGCTTGCCTTGGTGGTACCACAGCTATCTTTTGCAGTGTGTAGCTGAAGATTGTAGAGTGGTAATTTTTGTCATGGGAGGGGATGGATAGTCTCTGTGAGTCAGTAGTCAATAGTCTCACCTATTGCCCTTTACAGTTCCCAGTGCTGCTTCAGGCAGGCTTAGAACTGAGGCCAGTGCAAGTGGACAGGGACTGAGAGTTTGAACGGTATGGGGAGAGGCCTTATCCTCTTACCCCTTCTGTTCCTTTTGGCACATCAATCAGGAACATGTGAATTCAGCTTGCTGAAGATGTCCTGTGTGCTTATAAGGGCAATTCTGTGACTTTGCTTTGTCAGTTTTTCTTCAAGATGCAGCAAGGTAAATGGTTCATGAATTGTTCTTGCTTGACCTGGCAGGGCTGGCTCCAAGACCCACTCCTGCTCACTAAGCACTGACACTTTCTGCCATTTAATACAGTCTGAGACACCAGGGGCTTTTCCCTGCTTTTACCACCAACCATTTAATAGCATGCAGGGTGAATGGCTCATTCTAGGCAGTTCTCAGTATGAACACAACCTATTTTTCCCTTTCTTACACTCTCAGCTCTATTGCTTTAGTGATTGCTGTTGAAGCTCTTACCACTCTGGAAGTTTGTCTAGAGGCTACTGGACCCCGCAGTCCTTAGGTTTCTGATGACCTTGATTCCTCAGTTGAGAAGAATGCTCATGACCTTTCCCAGCAGGTCCCAGGATTTATAGCTCTCCTTCTTTGTCTTAGAAAGGTGTGATCCTCATCAGCCAAACAATGGGAGACTTGGGCAGATGTGGCTAACTTCCATGACCTATCTACGTCAAAGAGCATTACTCTTTTGCTTCAGGCTAAATCTAGGAAAAAATATGACAAGCATAGTAATTTTCATTGTGCCAAAGGCTTCATCACCTGTTAGAATCCTAAATAGTTGTGTGTCTACAGTTAGTGAGGGACTCTTTCATTATACCTGCATAGGTCAAGCCCCTTTTGCAGGTTTCTTTTATTTCTTCTTCTACTCCAGGAGGACAGAGGTTTTTTGTCTTCATGCAGCATCCCTGTAGAAGAACCCAGGGCTGCAGGTAGACCTGTTATGAGACACCACACTCCCAGTTGAAGTTGAATAAACTTCAGTGCAGTGCTTCTCAGTCTCTCTTTTTGGGACATCTGCTATGTGGGCTTCTGAGTACTTTACCCACCTGAGTGGGCTCTGTCTACTTTGACAAATGGCTGTGTCATTTGCAAAGTGTTCGGCACTGGTGCAGTTTCTATGGGACAAACAATACTATAGTTGTCATCTGACCAGGGGAGTTCTCAGTTCTTTCACTAGTATTGAGTGGATGACTGCTTGGATTGATCACTGCTATAATATTTTCTGTGACTCTTCAAAGTTTATTTCAGATTTGCTTGCTTTTGCTCAAAGTTTGTTATGAGGCAAGGTCTGCAAGATCTGTCATTTACTTTTTCCCCTTGGAAATAAGTTTTTGTAATTGTGTTGACAGCTTGGCCAAGTGTAAGTGTTGAATTACCAAGTTAAAACAAACTGGTAGAACTGCTGGCTAAAGATAGAGGGTAAAGAGGATTCCTCAGGCCCACAGAAAAGTAAAGATACTAATTTAAATAACTGGCATTCAATAAAGCCAGGAGCATTCCTATTCACTATCAAGGGCATAATAATACCAAGGGAATAATAGTTATTAGTTCCAAATCAGCTCCTTACTCAGGAATCTCACAAAGACCCATCCTGTGCCATTCAGGTGAAAATCTGGGAGATCCCCAAGCCCTTGCTAACAAAAACCATTACCAGTCCGAAGAAGGAACTTCTTGGGCATGTTCGAAGAGTTGGTCTCATTGAATGGCATCCCACTGCTAATAACATCCTCTTCAGCTCTGGGTATGACTACAAGGTGGGTCTGTTCTATGTGCAGCTCTCCTCCTGGGGTACCCTGTTTGGCAGGGTGTTTTGAAATTTGTTTTAATTTCAAGCTGTGAACTAATGCTAAAGAGTTCATAAACCTTCCCCAGGGTGAAATTCCATGGTGACCCCAAAGGCAAAAGGACATTGCTGCAAGTTCAGAAGGACTTGCTAATTTTCCAGTCTCTCTTAAGTCTACTCTGCCGTTCTCCTTTACTGGATTAGATACAATATGCAGTGCCATGCACTTTTTTGTGTTTTTTTATTTGGCTTCATTCTTATGCTAGTGCAAATATCTGCACTGATGGTGGCCACTCTTATGTATAAAATGTGGCTGTGAAGGAAATTAGAACATTTGACATTCTGAGCAGTGTATCCCTGATATATTACTGTAAGTACCAGGGAATATTTTAAATCCTGGAGAACAACCACTTAAGATGGCAAGACCTATGCATGCAGAGAAGAGGTTAATAGGGTACAAAAAGCTCCCAGCTGGTCAGGCAGCAAAGGGCTGATTTTCTTTTATTTCTCCAGATAATGATCTGGAACCTTGACACCATGAAGACCGTCATCTCAAACCCAGTGAAGATCCTCAATGCTCACAGGGATGTGGTCCTTTCTATGTCATTCAACACAGATGGCAGTCTCCTTGCCACAGCCTGTAGGGACAGAAAGATACGTCTGATAGACCCTCGTGCAGGAACAGTCCTACAGGTAGGTTGGGTTCAGAGGTTTGTGGTTCAGCTGATCTCACCCTTTGGAGTGTTTTCTCTTCTGGGTAGATTCATTGCCATTAAAGAAGACTCCTCTGTGCCTTCCATTGCCCAACACACTAGGTGCTGCAATTGCCTTCTACTTTTCATGGAACACTTGCTGTCATTGTTGAACACAGAGTTTCCACATCTTGCTACCATGCTTCTTGCTCCCTGAAACTCCTTTCGAAGGGCACTGTTCTGATAGCTGCCTCATGCAGTCCCGTGTGGGATGCCACAGGGAAGACCTGTAGAGATCAGGGCTTGTAGAGATCAGGTGGACAGAAGGGTGCAAGTGTCCCATTGCCAGAGTTGTTATTGTTGCCTGGATTCTGTATTTGTTGGCAAGGTGAAGCTGACTTATTCCTAGGTATTTGCACAGATTTGGGCGCACAAAGCCCTGCCAGCAATTAAGAGATCACCCTTTTGCACATATGTAATTCATTAGTTTGACTGCGCTTTTGCGGATGGCTCTGAAGAGCTTAAGCTGCCTTTCTCAGATGCCCATGAAATCTTGCTCACTGTAGTTCAGGCAGGCTGAGCAGATCTTTCAGATGTTACTGAGTCAGAGGTCTTGCGTAACATGAAATTTGGCTATGCGATGGGTGCTATCTCTTCCTCACACAGTGTCCTTTCTCTTCCTATAGGAAGCCAGCTACAACTCTCACAAAGCCAATAAAGTCTTGTTCCTTGGAAACATGAAAAAACTGATCTCTACTGGAACATCTCGGTGGAATAATAGGCAAATTGCATTATGGGATCAAGTGAGTTGGACCAGCAATCTTAACCACACCAGCTTCAGTTTTCTCTCTTTTGCTGTCTCATTAACTTTTTCTACCTGCCAAATACCCAACAACCGGTTTATAACAGCAATTCAGAAGTGATCTGTCAAATACTTAGTTGGTGATAGTCCTTACTGTTATGACACTGTTAATCGAGTATGAGTTTCTGAAGAAGCTCTCAAAACTTTCAGCATAGAAATCCACCAGAATTGCTATGGGTAGAAATCATTCAAAGAACCTTTGGATGGTCACTGTAGCTCTGACTTAAAAGCAGCTCTTCCTGGTCTTACTGGTAAATTGATACTTGTACTGGAAACAGAAATGAGCTTTAGACACAGCCTACTCAGGTGAAGCCCTCAATGGAGTTAAAAAATGTGGTGTGTTTGTTTTCTGATGATCTTTGACATTAGAGTATTGAGGTAGTACTGATCACTTCCAAGACGTGCTCTCCTATCGCGATGCCTGCTAGCCCTATGAAACCCTGCTGTTCTCTACCCCTCTCTTACACAGTGATATTCTTTTCCTTTGTCAGTGTCTCACTTCATCCCTCTGTGTTAACTACCTTGTAACACAGTCTTTTGCCTCTTTGTGGTGCTGTCACCCTTTGTACGAGTATCATGAGCTGATACTCGTACAAATTGAGAGCCTGGGACAGAGCACCCATTTCCCACCCACAGAACTTTGAATAAATTTCTGCATGACCCTCTGCTCAGGGCAGCTGGCCATGGCCTAGGGTCATTATAGAGTATGAGTTTCTGAAGAAGATGGCTTATGTGCCACTGTCAGGTGGGGCTCAGGTGAGATGTCCCTAACTTGAGGTGACTGGCCAGTGATTGAAGTTCTCTGTTTTTCCTGTGTCCTGCCAGGATGACCTTTCTGTGCCTTTATTGGAGGAGGATCTGGATGGCTCCTCAGGAATCCTATTTCCCTTCTACGACTCAGACACACACATGCTTTATGTGGTGGGAAAGGTAAGTGCTTCCCATTCAGCAAATGCTGGGGAGGCACACTGCAGAGCCCTAACCTTCCCACATAGGAATCTGGGGGTAAATGTTTAGTTCATTCTTGACTCTGCATGGCTTCTGAGGCCAGGCAATCTTCTCATGCTTTCATACTAAGCAGCAGAGGTTGCCTTACGTTGATTTTCTTTGCCTTTAGGGTGATGGAAATATACGGTACTATGAGATAAGCCCTGAGAAACCATACCTGTACTACCTGATGGAATATCGTTCTCATTTACCACAGAAGGGAATGGGTGAGTGACAGCATATGTCAAATGTTACAAGAGGTGGCTTCTTTGTTTTAAAGGCTGCCAGAGTCCAGGACTATCTAAAATATCATTTAGAAAAGAGAGTGGGCCAGATTTGAGTCTCTATTCAGGTTTACAGGTGCACAGCAGCCAGCTTGACCCAATTTACCTTTATATCACAGGTGATATTACAGGGGCACAGGTTTGAGGGTTCCCTTCTGACCAGCAGAACATGGCCCACACAGCTTTACCAGTCACTGCTGCATCCATCCCCTCCTGCATACCTAATCAAGGTGGAAGGGAGGTGTCCTGGGTTCAGCAGCAGCAGTCATTTTTTCTCCTTCTTGGTAGCTGGTGCAGTGCAGTGTTTTGACTTTCAGCTCGGGAACAGAGCTGATAACAAGGATGTTTTGGTTTGGCCAAGGACTTTGTGAGCCTCATGCTCTGCCAGGGGGGAGGGGAAGCCAGGAGGAAGCAGAGACAGGACACCTGACCCAAACTGACCAAAGAGGTATTCCATACCACAGCACGTCATGCCGAGGGATGTAACTGGGAGTTAGCCAGGAGGGCTGGGAGACTGCAGGGTTGGAGGAGGTATCGGTCGGAGCTTGGTCGGGCTTGGGGGGCGAGTTATCTGTCAGCTGGTGCTGAGGTGTTGTATTCTCTTCCCTTGTTATTTTCCCTTATCATTGTTTTAGCTGATATAGCGGTGGCGATTTGTTGCTGGACTGTTCTTATCTCAACCCGTGGGAGTTGCATTCTTTTCGATTCTCCTCTCCGTCCCTCCGGGAGCAGGGGGAGGGCACAAAAGGGGGGGAAGTGAGCGAACGAATTACCTGACTGGGTTTAAACCACGACAGTTCTTTTTGGCGCCCAGCGTGGGGCACGAAGGGTTGAGATAACAACAGATCTGACTGGATTAATAGTCACTCGTCACAATGACGATTTAATGGCTCTCAGAGTTGTTTCTCTTGATCTCACAGCTTCAGACCGTTGTAACTTACTTAGAGCCGGTATTTGCTGTGTTAGTGTTTATCAAGTGTGGGGCCTGGGCTAAGGTTCTTGTCTCACTGTGCTTCATGGCAATGGCTTGTAATACAGGCAGGCTCCAGCAGCAGGGCGGGACGGACGTGGCCGTGGACTTGTACCTGGCCGTCCGGCTGCTCTTCACCGTCGTGGCCCTCACCCTACTCTCCATCTTCGTGAGGCTGCGGGGAGCCGAGGGGGAGCGGCCCCGGGAGCCGGCGGCTGCTGAAGCGGCCCGGGAGAGCGGCCCCGGGGACCAAGCGGCAGTGGGAGCGGGGCCGGAGGCCGCGAAGGGACGGCTGCCGGTGGAGGTGGAGGAGGTCGGGGCGGTCGAGGAGCAGAAGGAAGGGGCTGGCGAGCAGCGGGATAAGGCGGCGGAGGAGCCGAGCCCCGCAGAAGAGCCGAGCCCCGCGGAGGAGCCGAGCCCCGCAGAGGAGCCCAGCCCCGCGATGGCCGAGAGCATTTCCCGGAAGCCGCCCGCCGAGCGCCAGGAGGATGCAGGAGACCACGCAGCATTTCCCAGCAAGGCAGAGGAGGAAGAGCTGGACTCAGGAAAAGAGAAGCTGGTGGTGGGAGAGCCGGCAAGCACAGCAGCTACACCAGCCCCAGTGACAAGTACAGCAGCATCAACTGAGAGTTCTGAAGGTTTTGAATGGCCTTTGGGTACCCTTGGGACCTGCCTGCTGATTGTGATGGGGATCAGCATGTTGGCACACACACAGACTGTGTTCTACCCACAACCATTTTGTCTGATCTCAAAAGTTAAGCAGAGTCAGGTTTGGGTCTTGTCTGGGGTTAGACGACAATATAGGGGGACCAAGAGGTTTTCCCCAAGGCTGAACAGTCATGAGTGGCAGGGTGTGTGGGACAGTATGGGCAAGTATCTAGTCCACTGGGCCCCTCCAGTGCTTTGGAAGCATCGGAGATGGAAGGCAGCTGTATGGAGTCCCCAGCAACAAGCTGCAGAAACTGCTTAAGGGGACAGTGAATTATTTTGAGCCTGGTGGGCCCATGGCACTTCAGGCCATCAGAGCAGAGATGCAACATAGAGATGGACTCATGATCGAGGGGTGGACTTAGCAATGGACACTATTGCCGAGGTGATTCACGAGTGTGAACACTGCACACAGTCTCTCCTGCTCTGAAAGACTGTTACAAGAGATGGAGCCTGCCATCATGGACCAGATGGACTCAGCAGCTTTATAGGGACTGGTCCATGCACTAAGATAAGAGTGATGGTATACTGAAAATGTGGGAACTGAGCATGACGTGAATGGTATGGAATAAGGGGTGGATAATGTCCTGGGTTCAGCAGCAGCAGTCATTTTTTCTCCTTCTTGGTAGCTGGTGCAGTGCAGTGTTTTGACTTTCAGCTCGGGAACAGAGCTGATAACAAGGATGTTTTGGTTTGGCCAAGGACTTTGTGAGCCTCATGCTCTGCCAGGGGGGAGGGGAAGCCAGGAGGAAGCAGAGACAGGACATCTGACCCAAACTGACCAAAGAGGTATTCCATACCACAGCACGTCATGCCCAGGATGTAACTGGGAGTTAGCCGGGAGGGCTGGGAGACTGCAGGGTTGGAGGAGGTATCGGTCGGAGCTTGGTCGGGCTTGGGGGGCGAGTTATCTGTCAGCTGGTGCTGAGGTGTTGTATTCTCTTCCCTTGTTATTTTCCCTTATCATTGTTTTAGCTGATATAGCGGTGGCGATTTGTTGCTGGACTGTTCTTATCTCAACCCGTGGGAGTTGCATTCTTTTCGATTCTCCTCTAAATCCCTCCAGGAGCAGGGGGAGGGCACGAAACGGGGGGAAGTGAGCGAACAAATTACCTGACTGGGTTTAAACCACGACAGGAGGATAGTCTGGATTTAAAGGTGGAGGATGCTTCTTGCCCATTGTGAATCTGCTCCAAGATTTTTGGCATTGAACTCTGTTGACACTGTTTCCACTCTGGGGTTTCTCTGGTAATGGGTGCTCCACATCTGAATACCTTTACTGCTTGCCTATCTTCTCCTTTGCTGGCATTTCCCAGTTATAGATGGACTTGCTGTGATTAGGTCACCCCTCCTCCATTGGAGACCCGTGCTTATTAACCTGTCCACTTACTACCCATTGCTTAGCTCATTCAAGCTACACAATTTGGCTTTCAGCTCTCGGACCCTATTGGTATCCTTTTCTTGAACCTTCTCCAGTCTACCCTGTAAGCTGTATTCCTCTATAAACATGTGTTTTTAGGACCATTTGCCACCCCTCCACACTACTTGCAGACACTCTCATTCTTCCAGGACATAGTTACAGACATTTAGCAGCACTGGATTTATACCTGTGTCCTTCAAAAAAAAACTTATTGAAAAGGAATAAATTATTTAAAACTTAACTGGAATATGTATCTGTCTGTTACTCAGCTTTTACGATCCTTGCAGTATATAGTATCCTAATTTTTGGTTGTCATAGTCTTCTTAAAATTTGTTCACTGAAAAGGAAGTGTACAAGTGTTTTTAAAGGGCCTGAATGAATCAAATATACTTCCCTGGTCTGACCTGTTATCCTGATCAAATCATACTGCTAAGGTTATTTCACTAAATCTTATCCCCCAGTATTTGCAAAACAGAATACAATGTAGATGTAGAGGAGTGGAGCTTAGGTTTACATTTAGATGAATGCACAATGTAATGATCACTGGCCCTTCATGTAGAATCTACTGTTTAATGGAGTCATTTGGTATTAGTAAAAAACAAAGCTTCTGTAGGACATAATGAAGCAAGGTCTAAAAGAGAGATAATCCCTTTTGTTAAGGGAATTGACATGGATGTATCTTTGTAGGTGTCGTGGTTTAAACCCAGCCAGTAATTCAGAACCATGCAGCCACTTGCTCACTCCCCCCCCACTTCTTCCTCCTCCCACTCCCGGAGGGATGGGAAGGAGAATGGAAAGAATGCAATTCCCACGGGTTGAGATAAGAACAGTCCAGTAACTAAGGTATAACACAAACCACTGCTGCTACCACCAATATAATAATGATAACGGAAATAACAAGGGAAGAGAATACAACCGATCACTGTCCACCGATCGATACCCAGCCTGACCCAAGCAGTGATCTAACCCTTCCGGGTAACTGCCCCCAGTTTATATACTGGGCATGATGTGCTGTGGTATGGAATACCTCTTTGGTCAGTTTGGGTCAGTTGCCCCATCTTTGCTTCCTCCTGGCTTCCCCTCCTCCCTGGCAGAGTATGAGCCTCAGAAAATTCTTGCTCAGAGTGAACATTACTTAGCAACAACTAAAAACATTGGTGTTATCAGTGCTGTTCTCAGGCTGAAAGTAAAAAACACAGCACTGCACCAGCTAATAAGAAGAAAAATGACTGCTACTGCTGAAGCCAGGACAGTAGGCTTTGGGCTTTAGAAGCTTATGGGATAGAAATCCAGTGAGGTTACCAGGTACTTTGAGACTTTGTGTGGCTCAGTGAGTCCCTGAAGGACAAATGGTGCTTTCTGACAAAGTAGATGTTCACATCCTGCTCCTACTCCATTCTGCTTTGGTACAGTGCTGAGGGAAGGATACTGAGCTGGAACGGCTTTCAGCATGACTCATGTAGCTCTTCTAATGTGTTCAGGTGTCCTGAAATCCCTTCCTGCTGATCTTGATAGTCAAATCCTGTGGCATTCCCTGCCAGTTCTGCTCAGTCCTGTTCACTCAATTTGCAGCTCATGAGAATGAAGAAGGAACAGGAGGCTTGGCATGAAAAACACAGACCCTTATATGTAGCTTCATGGTTGGACAGAAACCAAAATTATTTAGTCTTGTCATTTGTGCCACTGAGCCAGTTTTGACTGCAAACTTCAAACCTCACTGCTGTATAGCTGATGCTGTGATTCCTTTTGTTGTTTAGTGTCATACCTATTCCAATATGGATGACATTAACTTTCCTAGGGAGATTTATATCCTGTTTGTTTCATGCTATCCTACCAGGAATGATGCCAAAGAGAGGCCTTGAAGTGTCAGCTTGTGAAATCTTCCGTTTCTACAAACTGATACCTACTAAAAGCATGATTGAGCCCATCTCCATGATTGTGCCTCGACGGGTAAGTTAACTTCAGGTCATGTTTGTGTCTGGGACAAATATCAGTGAAAAATAAGGCAGCACCCTCTCTCTGTGACTCTTGAGGGCAGGAAAGTAGGTATAACAGATTTTCGCTCTCCTGGACTGAGGGACAAAGCTGGTCAGTTTGTGGGAAAGCCGTGCCAACAAACCCTGGCTGGGTAACTCGGGAGTTAGGTGTCTGTGTTTGACATAATGATGAAAGAGAGAAGAGTTTGGAGTGTTGTTGAGTTACATGAAAATCTGCTTGTGGAAGAAAGAAGAATTACCCATGGAAAAAGGGAACAATGGGTTCCAGAAACACTGGAAGGTATGAGTGCCTTGAGTTCAGAAAGGCAGCAAGAGCTAATGCTCATTGCAATGACCAATCAGGCATGTTCTGCCAATGTTATCTGCTTGGCCAGTTTCTGTCAGCTGATGATCAGCTAATAATTTGTGACTTGTGCCTATCCTTCATATCCACTTCTTCATCCTCAGGAGTGCTGAGTTTGAGAGAACTGGGTTAGTGTTTCACCAACCTCCCCCAGTCTGTTGTCTGGATGTGTAAAGATCTTATTGGCAGGTATTAAAATAGGCCTTCAGATACAGTTCTGAGTTGGGGTGAGGAGAAGAGAGGCTCAGGGCAGACAAGAAGGTTTTATGTCCAAGCTGGTGAGTGCTCATGACACATCCTGTGCTGAGGTGGAACAAACTCCTTTCTCCACCACAATCCAGTATAATCCCTCTAAGCCAAAATCTCACTGATCCGGTGACTCTGGACTTTTGCTTGCTTGCAGTCGGAGTCATACCAGGAAGACATCTACCCTTTGACGACAGCAGCCCAGCCAGCACTTACAGCACAAGAGTGGCTGAATGGAGTTAACAAAGGTCAGTACATGGAGAACTCCCCAGCCCTCCAGCTCTCCAGGGCTTAGATAAACTGCTACTGGCTCCCTTGCCTGTCAAGTTTCAGAGAAAGAAGGGAAGGAAAAGGAGAGACATAACAGATGTGGCTGTAAGCTAAAATAATTTGGTGGCTAAAATCTTCACCACTGCGAACTCAGGAATTTGCTCTGCTCTACTCATTTATCCCTGCAGGCTGTTTGAGTGAATTTCCTACAGCTGATTTCTGAATGTGGTTCCTAAGTCCTAACCTGTCACCTGCCTCCTCCCCTAGGACCTCTCTTGGTATCCTTGAGACCAGGCTCTGGAGTTGTGAATTCCTTACCACAGCTTTCTGAGCCAGAGCCACCCGCAAAGACTGATGACCTGAGCCGGCACCAGGGCTGGGGAGGAAGGATGCCGCTGGAGGATGTGCAGGAGCCAAATGAGATTGAACATAGAAGAAAACTTCTCAGAGTGGAGGAGAAATTGCCAAAAAATGAGCAAATGTGCCTCTCCAGTAGCTTTGACATATTTGAGTGTCCACCACCCAAAACAGAAAATGAGGTGTGAATATCTGGGGTGAAGGGTTGGGACTGTGGGTGGAAGCCTCAGCCAGCAAAAGGATGCCATTCACAAGGTGACAGAATCTGGGGAGGGTTTATTTTGCAGACCTGGCCAGTGCAAGCTCTTTGTTCTTTGTGCAGCAGAAGCTCTGCATGCTCTGGCTGCAGAGCTGAAGCAGAAATGTGGCCCAGCTGCACCAGCTGAGGGAGTCTGGAAAGGCGAGAGCAGTCAGTATTCCTGCTTCTTAGGCATTCTTGTGCACTGACCTGCCTGGTGTCTGGGGACAAGGAGGCGCTTGTGACCTCCAGGTTCTGGAGAAGAGAAGGGAGTATATGCAGTGTAAACCTTCTATGGGAGCTGTGTTCAGATAGCCCCATGAGGCATCAGGGATATCTGTGGAAGAAGTGGGTGTATCCTGCTTCCTTGGCCCAGGGTGCATCCATATAGTCTTGAGCACTTAGCTATATTGTAGACCCTGACATGGGAAAGGGGCTGGCTCTGCCCCTGTCTTGGAAGCTGACTGCTGGGGAACAAGCTGGCAGCACAGTGCCACTGAGGCTGGCTGCTGGTCACTGCCTACTCCTGGGAATGGCTCCAGAAAAGGTCCTGGCAACAACATGATCTGACTTAACTGACAGCCAAACCCCTCTGTGTATCATAACCAAAGCTTGTGCAGTGGTGCAGGATCAATAGGAAAAAAGACCAGAAGTAAAAGGACATGCCTAAGGTCAGAGTAGGAGACATGGCAGATCCAGGAATTTAGACTCCAAATACTCTCTGTGTTTAGGCTCTCTTGGAGTGATCAGAAGTGTGAAAGTTAATTTTTCTGATCTTTTCCACCGAATTAATCCAAGGTATCATCACTAAATGGTGCTGAGAAACACATGCATTTATAGCACAAGCTAGAGGACAGCAGGAGTACTGCTGATGTTCATTCTGTTGGTTGAAGTCTTCCTCCTTAAATGGTTTCTCTCAGAAGTGATTTGACAGGACTGGTGACATTTGACAGGATAAGTCTGTGTTTCCTTACAGTAAGGGAGATAAAATGTGACTTTTCTTACAGCTTTTGCAGATGTTTTACCGACAACAGGAAGAAATCCGTAGACTACGTGAGCTGGTAAACCAGAGAGATGTTCAAATTAAACAGATGAAGCTGGAAAGTGGAAACTTCTCTATGGACACAGACAGTTACTGAGGGTGCTGGCCTCCAGCTCTTGGCACCCCTGACAACTGCAGCAGACTCCTGTTTCTGTGGATGACTCCTCCTAGTGTTTTTGCTGGGGGAAAAAAAGATGTGTCAGGCAGCATGGACTTCCCTGGCTTGTGGTGGTTGTATTTCCCTAATCATCACCAGACAGTTACTTATGGACTTGCTGTGCTTCTCCAGGCTCCCCTTGCTCGCAAGCTCACTTGTGTCAGAAGCTCATGCATTAATGCTAGTGAGACACTTTGGAAAATCTTGCTCTTCGGATCCTGGAGATCCTTTAGGAACAACCTGTATTGCTGTTCCTCCACATGACATCAAGATGGACACTGAAGGCAGCTACCAGCTTCTTTTCCCACTCCTGGACTCAGCAGTGCGGCTCCTGTGGCTGCTGTCCTCCTACCCTGGGAGACCACTCTGCAACTGAGCTTCACAGGCACCTCTAGCTCCCAAGTGATCCTCATGCACCACTCTTGCCTCATGGCTCGGCCCTAAACCTGAGTGGCTGGGCAAAGCGATAGCTGCCCTTAACTTGGAGATAGTCCTGCTCTGAGCGGGAGGCTGCACTGGGGCTGACACGGTGATAGATAAAGGAGAGTTGATGTTTGAAGGTTCTACTATTAAAAGGGTGGTGTTGTGGGCTGATTGTCAGCAGAGAAGCTTCAAGTGCAGCGGAGGTCTCTGGGTCCTTTGAGTCAGTGGCCTTCTGTCCCTCCTTCTGCCAAATACCAGTGGCAGTCAGCTGGGGGCCTGTGATGCTGCAGTGGTCATCAGGCAAATGAGAACAACATTTAAAGCTGCGGTTTTGAGCACACTTGCTCAAAGATCTGCTGTCAGATCTGGTCACAAACAGCCCTCCCCCTTTGCTGGAGTACTGCTTGTCCTGTCTGCAGCTTCTGCTTCCTTAGCTCCAAGTTGCCAGCGCCTTGTCCAATGCCTGCAGCCATCTACAGCTGTAGGCTCCCTCTTTCCAGCTGTGTTGCCCAGCCTCCTGCATCCTCCAGGGCTGCCCTGTGTCCCCAGGCCCTGAAGCCACACACATGTATCTTCCCTTCAGCATCAACTCTCTAGCTTGCTGCCTCCCCCAGACCTTTCTTGGGAATAAAAGCAGCTGTAGGATGTGGCCCATCCTTGGTTTCAGGGCTGACACTTGTGACCAGCTTTTATGCAGCCTGCCCGCAGTGCCGAGCACCCATGCAGGGCATAGACCTGCCTGCCTCATTGGTGCCTGTTTTTTTTTTCCCATTTGTTCCTGCAGTGCACTGTCTGTTGCCCTGGGATCAGAGCGCAGCAGCAACACCAGAGTGGGAATGTCCCAAATGCAGAGCTTATGGAGATGTCTTAAACCCAAGCAGAGCAAGCTACTGCTTTTTAACCTGTATCCGTGCACCTTTGTTGTGACACATGCAGGAATGAATACTATCCCCTTCTAGTTGCCTGGTGTCTAATGTTTTCTCAAAAGTCTAAAGAAATTTAAGTATCTCTGTAGTCAGAAATTTCCAAAGACAGGAATCCTTAGCAAGGGAACTAAAAGCTGTGCACTGCCTGTGCTCATGTGAGATACCCCTCCGGTTATCCCTGAAAGCTATAGCCAGCAGGGAGCTCATGGGCACTAAATACTTCAAGAGAGAGAATCACACAGACTCCAGCATCCCTTTTTCCCTGCTGCAAACACATCACCCGCTTTCAAAATATTCCATTCATTTATCAATAGCAACAACAGCTGTGGGTGCTAAAAAGTCACAAATACTGTTGTTTCTTTCTGCAGCATTACAGAAAGCGGGTAGTTGTTCATGTGCATCAGGAGGAGTCCTTTACCATTGGTCAATTAACACTACTCTTTTTGTAAAAAAAAATAAAAAATAATATAACAAAATTGTTGAAATAAACTTCAGCTCATTTCAGGTCTTCTAGAATGGACTTCCCTGTGCCCTGCAAGCACTGCAGTATGCAGTTACATGCAGAAGCAGCTCAACGCAAGTTACAGAGCTTTAATCCAAATACATGAATATTACACCAGAAGTAGTCAGGCTTTCTCACCAAAGAGAAGAGCTACATAAAAAATCGAGAAGCTCACAGTTTTTCAGCCATGTCAAACAGGCCTGACAGCTTCAAACTTCAAAGCCATTTTCACAGAGGGTAGCCCCAGGGATATGGTACTCTGGTTTTCAAACTATCATTGTCAGAAAGGAGAGCAATTGACACAGCCTCAGCACTCCAGGGGATAGGACACATCCTTGTCGACATATGTGTTTCATTTGCTGCATTGTGGTTTTTTTTTTTGTTGTTGTTATTTTTCATACAGAATAAATTATTTAAATTATTTCCAAGTTAGAGTAATTTTCCCAGGGGATTTTGAGGACTGTTTCTTCATTACCCTCTGACTGACTAGCATAGAAAATGGCCAGCTACCATGGTTCTTGTCTTAGGGTTGTGTTGATTTCAGCATTTCTGGAAAAGAAGTTGCTTTCATTTAGGCTTTATTGGCAAAATTTGATAAGGTAAGACTATTTAATCAAAACTTCTTTTTTAGACATTATGCCTGTAAAAGCGTAGACTGTGAAATGTATTTCAATTTGGAGCTTAAATGCAAGTGTATATCTTTCACACAGAGAAAAAAGTGGAGAAAGTGCAGTTATGCATTAATAAACTGTGCCTAAATAGACTTAAGTGATCATTCTAATAGTTTCTAAAAATCCTAACAACTTTGTAAAAAACTGTAAACCATGGGGATAAAAACCAAATTTGTGCAATGAAAAACAAATGTAACTGAATAATAAATGTATTTAGAGTTCTACTTTTTCATACATGCAAGGTTGTTGGTTTCTTATTATCACTGCATTGTTGAAGTGGCTAAAAATTAAGCTGAATCAAAGTCAGACAGAAATATCACCTGCTGTCCTTTCTTGCATGAAGTTGAGGCCTTACATTAGTAGACGTACACCGTCTTAAGCACATATTCCCCATGTGCCCTTGATGCTACAAAGGGGTGGACATTTTAAATCGTCCTGCATTACAGTGATGTGCATGTTGTCTTGAGTAAACCAAGCCTCCCCTGGAGATGCACCCCTCACGACGAGGAGTGTCCTGACCATGTTGCCTTGGAGTCCTGGCACTTCTTTTGTCCAATGCATTCTGACCAAGCTCATTCAGATATTCCACATGAGAATGGTTTAGTGTGTTATTACTAAATTTACTTATTTGGAAACTTTTATTGTTACCTGGGATTTTGATTTAGCAGAGTGAAGCAGCAATCACAATAAGAGCACAATATAGCATTTACAAAATCCCGTTGAACCAGAATATAGACAAAATTGCCATTACTGGTCTATATTCATTTACCATCATGATGCTACATATCTCCAGTCACTGGTAAGAAATATGTGTGTTGAAGCCAGCTCAACCCCATAGCTCTCTTCAAAGTTCGTTTTGCTGGTTGCTCAGCTTTTATGCTTTATTTTGGTCTGAGTGCCATACTGGTCTAGCTGGCTTAGGAAGATATTCACACCTTTTGATTAACTCAGAACACTTGTACAACCAGCTGATCATTTAACTGATATAGCTATTAATATAAAACAAAATTAACACTCCCTTTTCTATTGAGGTAATTGGCTCCTCCTGTTCTTCCCCAAGCAACACTACTGCGTTGCCTATGCCCATCCCTGAGCCAGATTTGTTGATCAATCCCAGTTTAGGGCATGGGAATATTCACAGGAATATTGACGGCTGCATTCAGGGTGTAACTTTTGTCTGATAAAACATATCCCAAGGCAGTCTTAGGAAAACAGAAACAGGTGGAAATTACTGGAGAAAGTTGGTGCTGGGAACTTCATGTACCGGCTGTGCAATCAGGGCATTGTGACAATCCTGACCTGTTTGTCTACTAAGGGACCTTGTGCTGGGGAGGGTGGCTGGGCAGCCACTGCCCTGGGATGGGTCTGTGGGTGGGTCTGACATAGGCTCACTGCTCTGATCAAGGCCTTGGGAAAGGCAGCAGTGATTTATTGGTGTGGAAAGCAGAGGAATCCTGGGTTTATGGTTGCTGAACCACAGAGAGAGCAAAACACAGGCCTGCAGTTTTACTTGCCTACTGTATTTAGAGCCACAACACATCACATCTTCACCCACTACTCCAGGCCAGCTGCCAACTGCTAAATAAACTCCACTCAAACCTGCACAATAGTTGTCATTCTTATTTCCCACCCTGAGGGTGTGTACCCCTGGCGTGCTTGGGGAGATGTGAGCAGAAGCAAGCATGGAGCTGATGCTGCTTCATTTGCCCTGCAGGGCATTATGATTTGTGAGGCAGCTTCTTTGGGAAGATTTGAGTGAAGCTATGCTCAAGCACTATTTTCATGATCAAGGACACTCAGCAAAGATGCTTTGTTCCAGCTGGAGCCTCAAAACTGGTGGAAATAACAGCATTTACAGAGAGCTGCAAAATAAGGAATTGATTTTACTTTCCATTGCTGCTGAAACTTCTTGAAAATAGATTCTAGGGAGGGACTGGGAATTCACTGGTGTTCCTAAGTCTTGGACACACTCTGATCTGAGGTGTGTCACACAGTTTTCTGCAGTCATAAATTTTGACTGCCCACAAGCACTCAATTGCTTTTGGGGGTGGTGAAGTTAAAATTGCAGTCATCTTCAAGCTAGATACGGAGCTCTCTTTCAAGGAAGTGAAGCACCCTGAAAAAGTGAGGGGCAGATAAGAATGCCTACCTTTCATCTGAGAACGGTGGTGAAAAGGGACTTAGTTGTTTTTAGGGACATGGAAGCGAATTGTAGCAGCTCACACTCAGGCACTGACAGTGCTTTTGCCCCTGGCCCTTGTGGCCAGAGGGATTTCGTGGTGTTATGAAAATCAGTGGAAATGCAGCAATGCAGAATGAAGAAAAGCTGAGTTCCAGTTCCCCTGCTCACTGGAAAGGAGCAAAATCATTGTGTCTAGCCTGGATCACCTCATAGTGATGGAACAGGCATCTGTGATTGTTTCATAAAAAGAACGTACGAAGAAACATCTGACTCAAACCTATGTTTCTCTCCCCACTGGAAGACAACTGTGGGTGACATGTTTGGCTATTCATTTTAATTCAAGACCAGAAAAAGCAGGTCAATATTCCAACTACTGAGCCTTGTTCCTTCAGCTGGCTAAAGGTGACCACTGTGTCCCTGTAGAAGATGGTCCTCTCACAGGCCTGTTTTAGCCACAGGCTCCTTTGTATGTGTGGTATGAGCTTTTTATCATGTATCCCAGCAGCAAGCATTGGGTTACTAATCTGTGGAGTACGTATTTCTTGGATCACTTATTTTTTAGACCTCAGAGCAGAAAAGGTTGGCCACGGCCCAGTTCTCTGTTAAAGTTTTCTGTGTTTTCTTTCAGCCAATTATTAAACCAATCAAGCACAGTAAAAAAATGGAACACAAGCATATCTGTCTTTTCTGCCTGACTAGCTTCATAGGACATACTGGAGTCTGACCAGGCCGTGGGCAAGTTTTCTAATACACTGTGAGCACTCAGAGCTTGCAGAGTCTTGAAAAAAGAAAAACCTTGAAAAAAATATTTGTTAAATATCTTTATGATATTTCCACAGTCTCACTCTTTCTGTTCAACAGGGCACTTTTATTTCGAAGAGGGGCTGTTTTGAGCAGCCTTTGTTTTGGGGTGTTTTTTGGCCAAGTGTAACACTTGCCATGGCACAAGTACAGGCCCTTTCCTTCAGTGAGCTCTGCAGCAGCTGATCCTTGACATCTGCGTGTACATGGGTAGAAAGTGCAGGGACTTGGCCATGGTGTCACAGCCTCTGAGTGCCGTCCATCCTGGGGAAAGACCAGCTCAGCTTCCTGGGACACAGCATGTCAGCTTTGGCCAGGCGGTGGGGGTAATGGCCTTCAGAGTGAAGGGCCACATGGCTGCTGCCAGGAACATGCTGAGGGGGACAAAGCCCACCTGATGTCTTCTTGGTACCCACAGTCCCATGTGTCCAGCCCAAACCCCATGCCTTTCAGCTGCAGCCAGAAGGGGGTCAGTGACATTCATAATGGGGCAGCTCAAGTCAGAATAAGTAGATGTTGTTGTCATTGCAGTCTCTGCCAGCCTGCAGCTCCTCACAGCAACAGGCAGGACAGGGCTTTGATCACCTGGTCTAGTGTGAGGTGTCCCTGCCATGGCAGGAAGGTTGGAACTAGATCTTTAAGGTCCTTTCCAACAATAACCATATGATTCTATGATTCTGTGACAGCACATGGCCAGCAGCCAAGTCTTGCTGCAGGCAGTGCAGGCAGGGTTGCTCCCCAGAGGGAGGCAGGAGCTGGGACCCTCGTGCACGTGGTGCCCAGTGCCTGCCTTGCTGAGTGACCCGACCACCAGATGATGCAAAGCAGGGAGAAGGTGGCATTCCAGGACATGTGAGTGTTGCTGCTGTGTGCATGGGGCACAGTGGTTGCTGCTGGGCACCTGTACCACCCCAAGGCTCTCTCTTGTCTCCACCAGCCCAGATGTTTTCTTTCAAATCTTCCATAGGGAAGGAATGCCAAGCAGCATCCTTGGGGATGAAAGGTGGAGACTGAAGCTGCCAGAGAAGCTCCCTGAGCTGGAGGGAGCTCCTCATTTGGCCGGAGCATCCCTCCTCATTTGGCCGGAGCTGCAGGATGGAGGACATTCTGCTGGGAGTGAGTAGTCTGTGTGCCTCGTGCAAACCAAAGGCCCCAGGTCAGAGCAGGAGGAGGTCCTGGCTCGCTGAGCCATGGTATGGGGAAAGTGCAAGGAGAAGGGGAAGGAGGAGAGGGATGAGATGAAGAAGGAAAAGGGTAATGCATGGGCTCTATGTCCAGGTGGAGGCCCTTTCACCTCCTAGCCCCACTGGAGACCCTGCCCCACTCTGGGTGGAAAGCTCTCTGGGCCTCCACAACCTTAAGCCCATGGGCTCCTGGCTGAGCTTTCTGCTGGGGTCCAGCTGCTTGTCATCTGCACTAAGGCAGTCCCTGCTGGTTAGCTTGTCCCTGCACGGCCCCTCAGAGGAAAGCAGGCTGAGGTGAGGCTGCATGACAGCCACTGCAACACCTCTCACACCTCTGGTTTTCTCGAGGCACAAGAAGGCTTCTCTGGAGGCCCTCAGGTTTCCTTGCCACCAAGGCAAGAATCATGGAGGTCTGTGAAGCAGGGCTGGGAGTGTGAAATTTCCTGTATGTGTTGTTCTGGAGTGGACTTCAGTAACATCTGTTTGCAAGATTGAGGCTAGCTGCCATTCGTCTTCAGATGCAGGTTCCTTAGATGCTTCAGTTCCTCCCGTTCTTCTGTACTTATACTTTACTCTTCTGGGCTGCTTCTTGCAAACAAAAGGTTAAAACCTGGGAGAGAACAAAATTAAGTTTCAGGTGCTTATGCTCCCTTGCGTATTTGTTTCCTAATACTTTGGTCAAGGTAGAGATGAGAATTGGTGTATTTGAGGGGCCATTTTTTTCCGTGAATTTGAGCCCTTGAGATTTTTCTGCCTTATTTGCTTTGGTCAGTGTTTCTTCTTTCAGTGGGTGATGATTTCTAACCTAGTCTTTGGTTATACAATCAACGTTCAGGTGTGAAAGCAGAAGACCTTGAATCAAACACTTGTTTAAAATAAACTCCTCCTTCCAGCTCAGTGATTTGTGCAGCTTTTTTAAGAAACACTGAGAGTTTGTGAGTCAATGCATTACAGGGAATTTGTGTTTCACTCCTGAAATGGTGACAGATCCTTACTTATAGCTGTTGTAGCTATCAGCGCCTTCAGCTGAAACTGAATACGAAACTCCACAATCCATTACTTCATTGATTTCTTCACCTCTTTTGTGTGCTTGACTTGTGTATAGACCTGAAATCTTTTCTTGTTACTGTAATTAGGAAAAAAGCCCCAAACCCTCAGTAAACATTAGCAGGAATTTCATTCAACAGTGGTTTCTCCGCAGTAATTGCAACATTACTTCAGTCCAGAAGAGGGGACTATTGCTTCATTTATGGAAAATACAAGCAAATAGTTTAAAAAACTTTATAAACTCTAGGGTTCAGATGATTTTTTTTTTAACTTTTTTTGTTATCTAATGGTAACAAAAGATGAGGTATGAAAACTGAGCTATTTAGAGATTCTGACAAAGCCAAAAAAGATCAGAGAAATACCACGTATCTTTGCTTTTAGAGTATTCTTACATTGGTGATTGATATAAAAATATGTAGATTAAATTGAAATATTTATCATAAAACAGGAACACCCGAAATCCCACTGATTTTCTGGCATGTGAAAAAATTTATGTTAACTAGGTTGCTTTGGTAACATACCTGGGTTTAAATGTACTTTTTATTAAGCCTGTCTGGGGAAAATTAAATCATAGAATCATAGAATGGTTTGCGTTGGAAGGGACCTTAAAGCTCATCCAGTTCCAACCCCCTGCCATGGGCAGGGACACCTTCCACTAGACCAGGTTGCTCCAAGCCCCGTCCAACATGGCCTTGAGCACTGCCAGGGATGGGGCAGACACAGCCTCTTTGTGCAACCTGTGCCAGGGCCTCACCGCCCTCATAGGAAGGAACTTCTTCCTTATATCTAATCTAAATTCCCCCTTTCTCAGCTTAAAGCCATTCCCCCTTGTCCTGTCACTTACATGCCCTTCTAAAAGTCCTTCTCCAGCTTTTGTGTAGGCCCCTTTAGGCACTCAGAACTGGTCTGAGGCCTCTCCTGACCCTTCTCTTTTCCAGGCTGAAAAAGCCCCAGTTCCTTCGCCTGTATTAAAAAATGAATCCTTTCATTTGCAGCTTTCTGCTGTAAGCCATTGCTATAAGTCGGAAGGGAGGAATGTTTTCCGTCGTGTACGGATTCCTTTAAGTGAGCACTCTGATACTTAGAACTTGGGTGTTATAAATGGCTTAGTTTGGTGTTTTTTTGTTTGGTTTGTTTTTTGTTTTTTTTTTGTTTTTTTTTTGTTTTAATGTTTTATTGGGAATGATTTTCTTTTTTTAAATTATTATTATATTATCCAGTTCTTGTGAGAATATGCTGAGATAATTTAGCAGCCAGTGCTCTTGTAGCTAATATATGTTTTTGGAGAAGGAAACCTTTTCTCAAATCTGGCCAGGGATGATGGTATGATTCCATTTTTAGCTGTGTTTCCATCTTTAGCCTCAACGTGAAATGAAGTATTTGTATCCTGACATATTTTGCATGCTCCTGTCATCATACATAAAATCATGCAAATGAATGCCAAGTTACAAGTGAAGGCACAACATGAAGCCATTGAACTACCATCAGCTTTTGTGGAGCCCAAGTCTAGGTATATACTCTGGGACTGAGAATAGGAATCAATGCTATTTTAAATGTTTTAGAACAATACGTGAACAGTATGTCCTAGATACGGTGTCCCTAGTACTAGTATACAAGAAAGCAAGTCTGCTGGACTGTCAGTGATGCTAGCTAGCACCTGTGATTAGATCTGAATAGACAACTAGGGCCTACCATAAACTTCCATTTACTGGCTTGTCAGTTAAACCATGCCATTATTCTCATTACTCCTGGTAAACGGAAAGGTAATATATTCAGACCAATAAAACTTGTCTTCTGGAGCTGTCTTTAGTCTTGCTGATTTGTTGTCTGATTCTAGCAGCTATTTTGAATGGCTTTCTCTGGTTTCTCACATGGCCATCACTAGCTCATCTTCCTGACGAAAAGCAGAACTGATGGAACTTTCTAAAGTGTGGCTGCCTGGAGGATGACACCCCAGAATGACTTCTGGTTACTACCAATAGGCTAAATGCATTTTTTTGGTAACTCCAGTTAAACCCAGTGGGAGAGATTTTCAGCTGCTGTATGTCAACACTGCACTTTGCAGGACGGCTATGCTGGTTTTTACAGTCTATGGCTGGGAAGAAGTAATCATGGCCACTTGTAATGAGCTTGTTCTCACTCTTTCTGTGTTTTCTGAGTAATAACATCTATTTTGCATATTTTTTGGCTGTTGTTATCCTCCTCTTCATCAGTTCTTGTACTTTCCAAATAATTTTTTTATTTTTGCTAGGAATAGTGACACAGTGGCAAGATAGCTATGATGGTTTGCCCTATGAACCATCAAAAAAATCAGAAGTTGAAATTCCAGCTCTTGAATCTTAGTGATTGACAATGATATTCCAAATGGAAAGAACAATAGCTTAATTTGCAGTTAAGATGGCAAGACATTACACTGACAGTTTAGAGTAGCTCATCTTTTGTCAATAAACTAAGCAGATAGTACTCCATATAATACCTTGAGGCTATATTATAATCTTTGCATTTACAGCTGTAATTTGCTATGATGTGAAATGCTCTATAAGTTGTATGTATAAAAGATTTTTGCTATACAACCAAACAAATGTATTTCAGACTTACAAAATCAAGCAAATGTGATCCCGAACTCACTGGGGAGAGTAAGGGCAGTCGAGTCCAATGTGTCTTCCTTATTAGTTTTTTATTCCAGTTATGTATAGAGCAGAGCTGAAAAGGCCTAAAGAGGTCATCAATCCATCTCTCTGCCTGAGGCAGGATTAAATGCATCCATGCCATTCCTGGCAGGTGTTTGTCTAGTCTGTTAAAAAGCTCCAGTGATGGAGATGCGTGTCCTCTTCAGGCAATCTGTGCCAAGACTTTTCCATCTTCACCCTCAGCAGGATTTACACTAATGTCTTACCTGGCTTTTCTTTTCTGTAACTTAAGGCTGTTACTTTTTTGTCCTATTCTGTGGAACTGTAGAATAGACTATTCTTTTTTATTCTGCATTAGCTCTTTTCCTTGCTGAAGACCACTAAGTCCCTCCTCTGTAGGTGAAATTACTCTCAGTTTGTTCTCTTTTTCTTCTCTGGATTAGTCTCACTGATCCTCTGGGTCCTTTTAAATTGGTCTACTCAAATCTTGTGATGCAGCACTGTACACAGACTCCCAGAGGACAAAGGTTCATTCAGAGGTTATCTCGGCTGTAGCCCTTTTTCTGAATGCTTTATGATTGCTTTCCTGCAGAAATGCGTGGAATCATATTCACTGTAATCCTGACCTCCCTTCTTATAGAGGTGCTATGTGCTTTCCTCCTTGGATTTTTCAGATGATGATTTTTGCCTATGTGTAGTATTTCACATGTTTTCACGGAAAGCATTTTCTAAACACCTTGAAATAAAAATATGCCTGATGAGGAAGGAATGGGAGTTTAAATTTCATAAGTGTGCCATCAAGAATTAGCAGGTGATTTTTTTTTCCTGGATGTTACAATGTTATGTTGAATTACAATAGCTGGGAATCTGTCTTTATTATGGACCTTAATGAGCCGTTATCCAGTCATTCTTGCTCAGCCATACTCAACAACATTGTTCATGGAGTCATTTGAGTGCCTATCTGGCTCAAATTTTGCTTTCATTCCCTCCTCTTGTACTTGTTTACGAAAAGACTGTATGTCTTGATACCTTGTTCCATGGTGGATGTTACAAGAATGATTTTTTTGAATACCATAGGGTATTATAGAGCAGGATCTCATCCTCTGAATCAGAATCATAGAATGGTTAGGGTTGGAATGAGGCCTCTTTCTTGAATTTTCAGTGTAGGCAGAAAGCCTTATATTTTCCTATGTACTGAACTACACATAGTTGCATATAAGAAAGAAGATTAAGTATAAACTACAAGTATTCAAAAAATACTGGAGAAAAATCAGAAAGTGCTGGCAGAAAGTGAAGGTAGAGAAGAGCAAAATGAAAGTAAGTCTTCCTTTTCAGTTCTAAAATGCTGACACGCAAAAGACACTATGACAAAAAGGCTGTGGTGAATTCTTTGTCCTGTGATGTCCTCAGATTATGGCAAGGTGATTATTAGATAATATTTTAGTTAAATATGAGTCACTGGCTCCATTGTGAAAGTGCCTGAGTGAGTTTTTCTGGACTGAGCCATGTAGGAAATCACATCAGACAATCCAAACATCCCTTCAGCCTTAAAATCATTGAATGAGCAAAAGATTGGTGAGAACACAGGCTGTTTACAATGCCAAAGGCAAATTATGTGGGAGGCTGAAAAGGAACATAGAAAATGAGGCAAATTCAGTGCTAGTAGACAATGTGGCTTCTAAAGAGGGGAGAATGAGTAACAAAGTAAAGGTTCAAGTCTATCTGGGGAAATCAGATGAAAGATTGCTGCATGGGCTGGCCTCTTAAACTGTCCGTAACTCATGTGTGACTGTTAGTATATACACCAATATATGTATACACACAAACACATACATAAGTAATTGGAGTGAGTTTGTAATATTTCTTATGATTAAACCACAAACTAGCTTTTAAATAAAGGTAAACAGTGTGCCATCTTCATATTTCAGATAAAAGCCAGATTTTAGTTTTGGGGACAGAGAAAACACCTGATGTGTACCCCTTTACAAAGAGAACCTATACACTTCCTGGTAAGGGTGTGAAAGTCATTTTACTTGTGTGCTGCTTATTAATGTGCAGAACCATCCTTTCTATTGGCACAGGATAGAATATTTCAACTGAGCTGTCAGATGAAAGCACAAATATCTCTTCCAAAAATGAGAAAACCAGATAGATTTGATAGAGCTTGATTTTACTTCTGACCTTTGAATTAGGAATGTAGAGGAAAGGAAGAGGAGGGAATGATTTTGGTGGCAATACTTCTCTATTAAATGTGTTCAATGTTCTGGGTCAAAAAAGAGCATCCATCAATACTTCAAGATGGCTTACTGGAGCAGCTGTGGTAGTCTAGCATACGCAGGTTACAAAACATTGCCACATATTAGCCATCTGGGGCTGATTGGAAATGCCTGCCATTGTCTGCCTTGGGCAGCAATTTGTAAGCGCTATGGTGTATTATGATGGATTAGCTCTGCAGCTGAAGTTGTCATGACCCATTTCTCTGTATCTTCTTCGGAATAACACTGTAAAGCAGTGGCTTTTATTGTTGCAGTTTCAGGGGCAGGAATCTAATTTGTAATGATGCTGTAGGACAGAAGAGAGGGAATGCTTAAATAGTCACTATGCCTGTGAACTAGGTTACACTTTAGTTCAGCACTTGGCTGCCACCACTTACTTTGCTTCAGGGGATTCCTTATTCAGGAACTGTCAACATACTTCCATGCACTCAGGAGCTGAGCTATTAACACCAGTCTGGGACTTATTTTCAAGGATGCTGCTTCAAGTTTTGGTAACCTGCGTTCCCACTTCCACCTGTCCACCTCCAACTCTCTGCTCTTGCTGACCTTCTCAGCTGCTGTCAGTCTTATGGTACTCTGACAGCTGCTGTCAGCCTTATGGTACTCTGACAGCTGCTGTCAGCCCCACTCCTTGCAGTTTTTGCCTCAGGAAAGGCAGAGCCACCGAGTCTGTGGTATCGCTCTACGTGACACTGGCTTGCTCTGTCTTGTAAGGAATATTAGTCCTCCACTACCTTTACCTTACATGAGATCCTTTCTGAGGGATTTCTCTGTCCCTCTGTTGGCTGCAGGACTGTGATGAAGTATTGTTATTCCTTGTCCCTGTGTTCTGCTAGCTTCTTCTCATTCTGCTTCAGTCCAGTGGGTTGTACAATGGATAGGACCAGTTCTACTGTGATACAACTTAAGAGTTTGTCACCTTTCTCTTAACACCACACAAATGCATGCATATAGATGCATGTATGTATACTCTCATGCATATACACATGTGCACTCTCTACTTGCTTTAGGCAGTGACCAAGAAATTTATCCCTTTTGGTGAGAAATGGGAAAGAAAAGCACATAGTTGTGTATAGGCTTGTCATTACTTTTCTGTCTGATATACTTAACAGCTAGCCACTGTGCCACTGAAGGCTGTAAAGTATCAGAGAACAACAACTGGAAACTTTCACAAAGAGCTTCTAATGGACCACCCAAGCAACTTTTATTCAGAAATTCCATGAGAAAAATGCAAAAGATGTTACCTGTTTTGGTTTTAATTCAAAGGTTACCACAAAAGATGATGGTGGATTGTATATTAACTTTGGAATAGGTACCACATATAGCAGAGCAATCAATACAAGCTTGTGAAAGTGCAAGTGGAAGACAGAAACTCATGGGAGAAAAGGATAGGAATAGTCTTATAAGACTATTTTTTTCAATAAGATTTAAAATAAAACAAAAAATGATAAAAATGTCCCTTTAAAAAGCACAGAATTCCCAAGAGACCTATGGACAAACTGTCAGGGGATGAGGGAGAACAGGGGACACAGATAGCTCCTGCAACTGCTCTGAAAGACTGCTGGGGCAGGAGCACGCCAACACTCATGTTGCAACCAAGGCAGAAGTGAGTGGACTCAAGGAAGGGTTGCAAACGCTGGGGGTTTTTTTTTGATCTATAAAAGAGACAGTACCCAAACAAGCTTAGGCTTATCCAGGAGCTGTAGTGCTGGTACTTTTCAGACTGCCTTTAGATGATCGCACCATAGGCTTGCAAAGGAAAACCCAAGCTATCTACCAGAGAGGAAATAGTGCTTACAAATGTAAACAGGTGGATGAGGTACGTAGTGTAATTGTCAGGGTCAGAACATTTTAAAAGGTGTGAGGGTATTTAAAATATCGGTGCCTGGAAAATTAGCTGAGCATTTCTTAGAGAAATCTTAATCTTCTACCTGTGGGGTGAGACCTGCCTGTCCTGTGAGTTTTCTTGGAGCATTGTCAGGGTGTTTGCTGGGAAGAAATGACAATGAAAAAGCAGTTAGGATTATGCTGCACCACTGCTTTCTACATTGCTATACCAATGGAGGTATACCAACTCTAGGCCAACTTCTGGGATGGATTTCATCCTGTTTAGCTGTAGGCACCTGGTGTATGTTCAAAGTCAGTGGAGGAGCAGTCTGCTTCCAAAGGACGTTTTTGCCTTGAGTAGGAAAAGTTGGTTTCTCAAATTGGTAAAGTCTGTGCAGGGTACAGGGATCCTGAATACAATGTCACAGTGATCCTAAGGGATTTAACAAAGGTGTAATCTAGATAGATCAGTCCCACCCTTCATCTGTCTCAGCCTCACAAGTGGAGAAGTTTTTTTTTCCCCTAACTCAAAGGAACTTATTGAGGGCAAAGATGCTGTTGATGATCAGATATCACAGTAAGGCACTATAGGTACTACAGATTTGCAAAAACCCATGGAAAGATATATGCAGCGCTAATTGGCTTTTATTATTTCCTTAGAACACCTTCTGGGACGTTTGTTCCTCTGGCCTCATTTCAGCTACATGGCTGGTATTCATCATTAGTGCTACTTTGCCTGCTATACAGGTTTTTTTTCCTAGCATTTTGAAAAGGCCTAATTTATTGTCCTAGGGATGCCTCTGGAGAAGTTCTGGCAGTTCATGCTACACTTGCTTAAGATGTTCTGACCCTTAGCTGTCAGCAGTTGGAGAGGTAGGAGACCAGGCAGTGCGTCTTCCACGTACTTGCCCAGGGTTAGGGACAGGTAGATTACAGTAAATTGAAACAAAATGACAATGATCCTGGCTTGAACACAGCAGACTTCATACACAGGCAGACTAATTTTGGGGGTTTTTGAGCTGTATTTTGTTGTAGGTCATTTTCATATCTTTTCAATGATAAAAGAAAGGTTGCTCTGTTCTTCTTTTCCTTTCCCCATGAAGGATGGCTCTAGGGATTTTCTTGCTTACAGCTACATGGTTTGATTCTCCTTTGGTCATGACATGGGTGCAGTCTGAAGTTGGGCAGGAAGAACCAGCTTAAAGGTGTGCCTGAGCATGGGTGAGTTAGGTAACAGTCACCCTTTCGTTTCCTCTCCAGACTCAGAAAAGGTACTCAGTACTGTGAATCAAGGGAGTAGGAGATGTATGCATCTCCCTTCAAAAAACAAATGTGAGCAGTAATGAAGGCTGGCTACTGCTATTTTTATCACTGTATAGTCTGCAGAACTGTAAAATCAAGCCTTCTGTTAAGCAGTTTCCTCTTTTTCTGTCTCACATTTAATCACAGCAAAGACAAAATACATCAGTTAACATTTTGTACTTGCTGATTAATGGCTGCATTTGAAAGCAGCTGTGGGAGATCATTACAGTGGAGTTAAGGGACCCGAGATCTGCCATTAAGATCCTAGGATTATGCAACAAAATTTTGTTTTGTAGTTGGAATTATAACATTAAATGACTTCAGTTTTGTTTCTGGAGCTGGCTATTTATAAACAGAAGTAATAAATACATGTTTATTGTGCTAACCTGAACAAAATATCTTGCAACAAAGATTCAGGGACCAACATATACAGAAAGGCTTTTATTGCAAAAAAATCTGTTCACATGAACTTCAAACCAATATTTCAGCCATGCTGATGAGTTTATCAGTGCATCAGTATGTCACTTGATAACACTATAAAACTTTATAAGCACACACATATACCTCACAAGGTAGTATGTAAGTGTGCAAAGGCACAGATCATTTTCTTCACTGTGAAGACTATAAAAACAGTCTTGATGAACTGGACCAAAAGGCTGTCTGCAGCACTATTTGGTCTTCAGGAGTAATCAGAATCAGATGTAAGGGAATATAGGAACAGGGCAAACATAGATGCAACTTCCCCCAGTGCCCAGTTATTCTAAGCTTGAGATCTCCCACGTTTTGGACTGGGACCAGTTTGCTCTTCCAGCTTACTATATATTCCACAAGTGAATGTAGGAGAGCAATTGGTGATAAGGTAGTAGAAAGGCTTTAAGTCTGTCCTACTGTGAAGGAGATACTTTAACAAATCACACAATCAGATGCCACAATCATAGAATCGCAGAATAGCTGGAGTTGGAATGGACCTTAAAGACCATCCAGTTCTAACCCCAACGGCACAAGCAGGGACCCCTTCCACTAGACCAGCTTGCTCAAATCCTCATCCAGTCTGGACGTGAACACTACCAGGGATGGAGCAGCCACAGCTGCTCTGGGCAACCTGTGCCAGTGCCTCACCACCCGCACAGTAAAGTGCTTCTTCCTCATATCTAATCTAAATCTCCCCTCTGTCAGATTAAAGCCATTCCCCCTTGTCTTATTCCTACATGCCCTTGTAAAAAGTCACAATGGTGAGAATTTAGAAAACCTGGCTATGTGTATAGTTTTAGGGTTAACATATTTTGTAATGAAAGATGTGATTATTGGGTAAAATACATAGTTTGCAATGGCTAACGCAGCTGAGCATGTGATCTTTAAGCATCTTTGTATGTAACTGCTACGATTGATGACTGCTACAAACTACTTTCTTACCTATGAGCTACTCCCTGTATTTCTAATTTTAAGGTGTTTACTCAAAGAACTCCTCCAGCAACTTCAAATAAAGCAACTGCTAAAGTGGTAGCTGCCCAGGAGAGCCCTGGGAGAGGGGTGGTATAAATGTTGACAATAGATGAGCTTAATATATTGTTTGAGAAAGTTGTAGCTAGTGGCCTCATTCATCATAGTGACAGCAATACTGACAGCTTTCTGCAGTGCTTCATCTGTGAAATGATGGATCAGCAATGAGGGCTGGCTGGCAGGAGATGCTTGAAACATCCTGGCCTTTCAAAGTCTACCTTCTCTGTCATGCTTTATTTGTGCCGCATAATGGACAAGCAAAGACAGTGTGTTGAATCATAGGCTTGAGCCTTGAGATCCTGACCAGGGATAATTTACCTAAATCTTCACAGTTTTTTTTTTTTTTTTTTTTTTTTTTTAGTTGCATGCTGTAGCAAGGAATGTGGCAGAATGGGAAGGTGAGACTCTTCAGGGTCTGGCCACACAGAACTGTTCAAAATCGATACACATGTAGGCAAGAGGAGGAGTTACCTAGGACAGAGGGAAAAGCCAGACTGCTTTTGGAACAGAATCATACAATTGCTTAGGTTGGAGAAGACCTTTAAGATCAAGTCCAACCATTAACCTAGCACGGTCAAGTCCACTACTAAAGCATGTCCCCAAGCACCACACCTACACTTCTTTTAAATACCTCTTGGGGTGTGATTCAGCTACTTCCCTGGGCAGCCTGTTCTGGTGCTTGATTACCTTTTGGTGAAAAGATTTTTGCCAATATCCAACCTGAACCTCCCCAGTGCAATCTGAAGCTATTTCCTCTCATCCTATTGCTCATAACTTGGAAGAAGAGGCTGATCCCCACCTTACTCCATCCTCTTTTCAGGTAGCTGTAGAGAGTGATAAAGCCTTCCCTGACCCTCCTTTTTTTCCAGACTAAACCTCCCCACTTCCCTCAGCTGCTCCTGATCAGCCTTGTGCTCCAGGCCCTTCACCAGCTCCACTGCCATTCTCTGGACCCACTCCAGCACCTCAATGTCTCTTGTAGTGAGGGGCCCAGAACTGAACACAGGATTTGAGGTGCAGCCTCACCAGTGCAGTACAGGGGGATGATCATTGCCCTGGCCCTGCTGGCCACACTACTGCTGATAACAGGCCAGGATGCTGTTGGCCTTCTTGGCTGCCTGGGCACAAACTGGCTCACGTTCAGCCCCATCAATCAACACCCCCAGGCCCTTTTCCCCTGAACAGCTTTCCAGCCACTCTTCCCCAAGCCTGTAGGGTTGCATGGGGTTGTTGTGGCCCAAATGCATAACCTGCCACTTTGCCTTGTTGAGACTCGTGCCACTGGCCACAGCCCATAGATCCAGCCTGTCCAGATCCTCCAGCAGATCAACACTCCCAGCCAACTTGGTGTCATCCTCAAATTTACTGAGGGTGCACTCAATACTCTCATCCAGGTCATTGATAGAGATTAAAAGAACTGGCCCTAATACTGATACCTGGGGAACACAACTTTTGACTGACCACCAACTGGATCTAACTCCATTCACTACTACTCTTTGAGCCCAGCAATCCAGTCAGTTTTTAACCCAGGAAAGAAAACATCCATTTAAGCCATGAGCAGCCAGTTTCTCCAGGAGAATGCTGTGGGAAATGGTGTCAAAGTCTCTAGTAGTAAAGTCCGGGTAAACAACATCCACAGCCTTTCCCTCATCCACTAAATGGGTCACCTTGTCACAGAAAGAGATGTCAGTCAAGCAGGACCTGTCTTTCATAATTCCAGGCTGACTGGACCTGATCACCAGGTTGTCCTGAACATGCTGTGTGAAGGCACTCAAGAGGATTTGCTGCATAACCTTCCCCAGCACTGAGGTCAGGCTGACAGGCCTGTAGTTCCCTGGATCTTCCTTCTGGCCATTCTAGTAGGTGGATGTCACATTTGCCTTGGTGAATTGGCCTAGATGCTGATGACTAGAAATTATTTTAAAGGTATGGATCAGCTTATGAGCTGTATGCATACAGACAAATTAGTGATGACATAAATCTAACGGCTTGTGTAGATCAGAGAGCAAATGAAGTTATAGTGCAATGACAACAGCAGATGTATTCAGAGAGGATGTGAAATAGACTTTAAAATTTGGCAAAGGTAGGGTGAATAAAAATAATATGTGCAGAACATGACTGAAATGCTCCCTGACAGTACCATGATAATTGGCTTTTTCTTCTTTATTGCTGTGAAGCTGATACAAGACTTGCTAAGGCAGAGCAATAGCAGCTTCCAAAGCTGTGTTTTAGTTAAGGGTCGGTGTCACTGCTTTCATTATAAAACTTGTTCCTCCAGAGAATATAGTACTGCAATAAAAACATTCACTGTGGCCTGAAAGGTGGTGCATGACAGTTTGGTCTAGGAGCACAAACATTGCAGTGAAACAGCCCAAAAGTCTGCTGAAGTCAAGGGCGAAGCTTTGGTTTGCTTCCTGATTAGGCTCTGCGTAAGATGGGTGGTTGTGAAATGAATCAGAAATGCCGAATTTCCTTTGTCAGCAGAGCATGAACAGTGAAAGTGCATGCTTCCCTGCAGTGACTATTGATTAAGGACACTAGATTTGTAAGATGCACATTAAGGGAGCACATTGCCAACATGACACGGATCTTAGTCTGTTAATAATTTCACCTTCCCCTTTCCTTAAGAGGTACCTATGGCATGGGCAGGGACCATTCAGCACAGTTGCAGTTCTAGAGCTTAGATCAAACCATTGCTTGGACCCTTCACTTCTCACACTGGGGAATGGGTTGAGATATCCAGATTAGGACTGAAGTCTCTGTGCGTTTGCTCTAAAGTCAGTGCAAAGAGAGAGAAAATTTCAGAGGTGGTCTGTGATATGAAACTCTGTGGCTCTAAACTGAAAATTTCAGTTAAGCAGCTGATATGAGATGGAGTCACAAAGGAGTTTCTAGTAAGGGTGTAAACAGCCATTGTGCTGCTGAGGTCCTTCCCAGGGCCAGGTCCTCCACAGTTTCTTGCAAGGGGGTCCAGCTGGGATAGATCCAGGTAGCCTGTGGAGGAAGTTTTATTCAGTCTTTTGAGGCCTGAGTTCATGTGAGTTCAGCATGCAGCTGGCAGTTTCATGAGTGTGAAAGGTCCTTCAACTAAAGGGAAGATCCCTAAGGTATAAGGCAAGGACAAACGGGGATTTTTCAATCAAGTCTTCCTTATGAAGTAAAGTCAGGGCCAGAAAAGCACCGTTTTTTAATCTGCTTCAGTTTGTAGGCCCCTAAAATCTATGGATGTTGGAGATGCAGACAACTGCCCTCTGAATTCAAGCCAACAGCTTACTACTCTTAATTACCTTTTCCAGATGCACTAAGTATAGTTTTTGGGACTTCTTACAGTGTGTGCAGCTCACAGATTGAAAGCCAGGTCCTTGAACTGGATATTCTAAAAGGAATTAATTATTCTTGTGAGTCATAATACCTGATTTATTCTAAAGCTTAATCAGGGTGAAGTAAACGTCACCATGAAAACTGGACATGACCTGGCAATGTGTGCTTGCAGCCTAGAAACTATCCATCCCAACTGTATCTGGTATTCCAACTAGCATTAAAAGAAGTGTGGCCAGCAGGTCAAGGAAGGTGATTCTCTCCCTCTGCTGTGCTATGGTAAGACCCTCCTTAGACTACTGTGTCCAGCTTTGAGGCGCTCAGCACAAGAAAGACACGGAGCCATGAAGGTGGTCAGAGGGCTGAACCACCTCTCTTATGAGGACAGGCTGAGACAGTTAGGGTTCTGTAGCCTGAAGAAGAGAAGGCTTGGGTGAGAATTTATTGTGGCTTTTCAATACTTAAAAGGGAATGTAAAAAAGATGGAGACAGACTTTTAGCAGGGCTTGTTGCAACAGGAGAAGGGGTTAATGGTTTTAAACTAAAAGAATGGAGATTCAGACTAGATTTAAGGAAGAAATTTTTTCGATGAGAGTGATGAAGCACTGGAACAGTTTGCCCAGTGAGGTTGTAGATACCTCATGCCTGGAAACATTTGAAGTTAAGATGAATGAGGGTCTGATCAAGGGCTACTTGAAGATGTCCCTGCTCATGGCAGGGGGTTGGACTAGCTTGTCTTTGAAGGTCCCTTCCATACTAAGCCATTCCATGATTCTATGATTACCTCTTTCCCAAATAATGAAGCATGTAAAGAGTTACCTGGTTGTGAATATATGCATCATCTTAGAGTTGAAGCCTAGTCTTGAGGTTTTACAAGATCAAGAATTTAAACATAAGTGGTCCTGGGCATACTGACATGGTGAGGCCCTGGAATGGGTTGCCCAGGGAAGCTGCGAATGCTCTGTCCCTGGCGGTGTTCAAGGCCAGGTTGGACAAAGCCTTATGTGAGATGGTTTAGTGTGAGGTGTCCCTGCCCATGGCAGGGGGGGTTGGAGCTAGATGACCTTAAGGTCCTTTCCAACCCTAGCTATTCTATGATTCTATGATTCTATGTACCCTGTCCTGGTGCTTGTGCAGAAGAGCTGCTTCATGACCTTTCATGTAGTCCATGCTGCTGAGCTGTTGACCTCAGCCAGAAGTCTAGCACTGGAGAAGGGCTTCTCTCTTCGTGGTCTGATTTTAATTTGTTACTCCATCTGAAGGAATTCCAACCAGAGGGCTTTGGAAACAATTGCATCAGCTGCCTTTACCCACTGCAACTCCGTGAGCTGAACTGACATGGAGTTCAAACCGTGATCTGCCTGTCACAAGAGGCTATGTACGCCCAAAGGTGAGTCATGTTTGTCATGTGCTACCATGTAAAGCTTCTCCATGCTTTGACATGTGGGAAGGTTAGTTCTAATGGCCATTTAATCCTTTTTCTGGATGTGATGACGTTTGTTTCTATGACAACCAGTTTGGCAGCAGGGGTATATTTTCATTAATTTGTATTGCTTGATTTTATTTTATTTTTTCTTTAAATCTGACTTCTGGGGCTTAAAGAGTAAAAATGTTCAGTGTAAAACATTGTAATTTAGGATAGTCAAGTTTCCAACTTGAAACACAAAATAGTTCAATGAAATTAACCATTTGATCTCTAATCCCATTTTTGACCTCTGTGTCCTGGTATTTTCAGAGCTACTGAGAATGTGGGTATTCTAAAGCAACCTCCAGCATCTTATATGCCTGTATTTACCATTGCAGCATTTGTAAAACCCAGATGACCAAAGGATATTTCACTGACAAACACTATTTCGTGTTAAGGTGAGGAAATAAGAAACACCAGGAGATACTGCCTCTCAACAGTATTGCAGTAAGGGTGTAAATGTGAAATATAGGAAATGTATCTCATATTATGTATGTCTCTCATCTATCTCATTCAGAGCTACCTGACATGAAAAATTCAGGCTGAGTTCTCCATCTGGAATTTTTGCAAGCTTGGCCCATGTCCCAGCCAAAGACACACATACTTGAACTGGAAAACCTAAGAACTTAAAAATACTGCATTTTAACACATTTCTGTATTTTTAAGAAGATTCTGAGTGGTCTTTTTTCAGCGGGAAACCAAAAGCCCCTTTCAAAACTGTGTATGCTACAGGATTGAATTGTTATCCAGGGGTACTCCATGCTTTTATTTAATTTGGGGATGATTTCCAGTTACTGTATGCTTAAGCCCTTGGGATGTGAAAATTGTAATTGAAAGGGCAGATTTTTATGAGGAATGAAGGACAAGAAGTTATACATATCAAAAGGTCTGTCCAAGGTATCTTGGAATCTAGGCATGACTACTCAAAAAGTGAATCAAGTTTTCTTTCCATGAAACAGGTCAGTCCATGGACTTGAGAGGGCTGGCTAATGTTTAAAGAGATTTCAGCTCAGTTTGCCAGATGTCTGTGCCAGTTCTATCTCTATAAATTTGGACTACAGACATCATTTATAGAGGTTTATGGCTTCAGACACTTGAAGAGGAGGAAGACACTTCTGTAATTACAGAAATGAGAAACTGAATGCTGCATTATCCTCTTTCAGAGTATGTTCTTTACGAATGCACCACCATTTCTGCCTCTTAGAAAAGCTCATCCTCGCACAAAGTCTAACCATGTAGATTTACCTTGGTTGACAACAGCAACTACAAGGAGCATAGTTTCATTTATAACCTTCCCTAAACCAGCTGCTGTACTTCTGACTGCTTTAAATTAGAGGTTTCTGCAGCTTCACTCTTCAGGGATGCAAAAGGCTGGTTGTGTTCTCAATATTTCTTTTGATGTTAGGCAGCTCAGGATAAGATAAAACCGTGAATGCTCCTTGGGTTATAACTTGAATTTACAATCTTGACAGTTCTGTTCAGGCACAGCGCCAGAAAGCTCTTGGTACATTTAAACAACGATAGCACGAAGTGATATTGTTTCCTAAGGGACAACAGGAAACAACTTGGCCTTTCAGAAATGTTACATTGATGTGCTTTCCTAGGAACATCAAGTCTAAGTATGGCAATCTCCTGGTAAAGGATCTCCAGGGATCTCAATTGAAAGAAAGCCATGATATGATAAAACTGCTGGATGGAATGAAAATAAGGAAAAAGAACTGGCAAAGCTGATTCCTATTAAACAAACCTTAAATCAGCAGAAACAATTTCTTTATAGGAAAAGGGATTCTTTGTTCATTAAAGAACAGTGTGAAGGGGTACCTCTATAGTAACTGTTGTGTGATGTAATTGTATGATGGACACTCAGTGTAACCTAAAACTTGTCATTGTCAGACAATGTCAATAAATTTGTCATTCTTTATTTTTATAGCAGTCATTTCTTTTCCATCTTGGGCAAAATGATTATCAAAAGCTAATCTCGTAAGTCAAGCTGCTGCATCAACAGTGAAAAGGTAAACAGGGAAAATGTGGGCTGCATGAGGCAGATTACATGAAAAGAGGCACAGATAAGACAAAGGTGCTCACTGCTATCTTTGCTTCAGTCTTCACTGAGGGGTTCCCCAGAGACAGGAGTCAAGGAAGAGGAGAACAATCAGCAAGTGAATAAGGGCTGAGTCAGGGATTACTTGCACAAACTCAATCCATGCAAGGTGATGGGACTTCACAGGCTGCACCTAAGGGTACTGAGAGAGGTGGCTGAGGTTCATGTTCAGATCACCCTCAAGCATTTTTGGAAGGCTGTGGAGAGAGCCTTCCAAATTCCCAACAACTGGAAAAAGGCAAATATTGTACCTGCCTTCAAAAAGGAGAGAAAAGATGATCTGGGGAACATCAGGCCAGTCATTTAATTCCCTGAAGCAATCATGGCATGCATCCCCTTGGAGCACATCCCTGGTTACATGAGGGACAAGAAGGTGATTGGGATAGTCACCAACCATTGACCAGTGTATATCATGCCTGAACTAGCTGGTTACCTTGTGTAATAAATTCATTTGTAGACAAGTGAAGAGCAGGGTATATTATTTATTTTGGCATTGGCAAGGCTTCCAGCAGTCTTGGTTGGGTGCTTATGCTCAGGGGTGGTGGTCACTGGGCTGTATCTGCCTGGAGGGGGAGGGTCTTTCAGGGTCTGCTCTGAGGCCTGTCCTCATTACTGCCTCTAGTGCTGAACTGGGAGGTCAGATAACACCACACTTGTGGGGCTGGAGTTGATTCAGCTGGGAGCAGAGAGAACTTCAGGGCACCTAGCAGCACTTAAGATGCCTGGTGGGGGGAGCAATGAGACAAGGCAGGGACAAGCTCTTTACAGCAGTGCCTGGATGCATGTAAGGAACTCCTTCTCCTTTCCAAGGATAATAGCCAAGCCCTGGAAGATCTGCCCTGAAAGCCCTGGAGTTTCCACCCTTGGAAGCTGCAGACCCAGAGCTGAGCTCCTGCTGTGTGCATGTGGTGAACAGGGGGGCCTCCAAGGGTACCTGCCTGCTGCTGCTGCTGTGGGAAGCAGCTTTATGATTTTATGAAGCAGATAACAATAGACCATTGTTTTTTAAAGTGCAGTTGAAGGTTTCACATAAGCACAGCTCTGATTATGCAGTAGATGAAATTTTCACAGTCCTTGCTTTACTAAAATGTTTTATCATTTTAGGCAATAAAAGGGATGAATCAAATCCATGATCAAAAAGATGTGACTTTGCAGTAGTGAAGACAAGGGCAACCTGCTCTAATATCCTTGTAGCGAACTGCAGTCTGCATGTCAGGTGCCGTAGTCTTTACTTAGATTCATTTACACTTCTGCAAAGCCATTGTAAAAGTGTTACCATTCTGATTGCTTAGTGCTTTGAACCTACTTTGTGTGAGTGGAAATCACTACTTAAAAATTGGAGTCCCACTTTGTTCTCTGGCAACTGTGAAGTTTTTGCAGTTCCCAGAAATAACTGGTTGGCAATTATTTTTGCATGCGTAAGATTGAAAGGAATATGGGTGTATAAACCCTTAAATGTCTTTCTGTAACTAACTCCTTCACTCCCTTCAGGCTTTGCCAAAGCTCCCACAGCCATTGACCTGGTTTGGAGTGATTTCTATAGCAATGTTTTCTCATTCATGTTAGTTTTGGTTTTGAACAATCAGTCTTGATATGTATATTATTATTCAGCCTTATCTAGACAGAGACTTGTTTGTAGTGCAAGGTCTCTCCATTTTGGTATACCCGATAGATTTTACAGTGGTAGCTATCATACTAAGGAGCAAGCAAAGGCCAGCAGATTGATTTGATATGGTGATAGAAAAGAATCTGATACCGATAGGCCCAAGTGAAAGCTCATGCTTCACCCAGCAGGCTTTGGAGGACTGCATCGTTATTTCAATTTTTTTTGGCTTAGAGTAATACGATAAATGACCTCTTGTCTTGCTTTGTAGTCTCTCTTTACTCCATTTATTTGTTGCCATCATGCTCCCATGAATATTTCATCATTATTTTTACAAAACATTGCCCAGCAGGTTACATGCACATTAGTGTTTGAGAAAGCAGAATCTGTCAGTACCAAGCTTTTGAAGAGGTTTTCCATTTATTCATAGCAAAGGGGTGGGAAGGGTCAGACGAAGCTCACTGACTTAATGAAGAGATGGAGGAGGAGGAAGTGAAAGAAAATGAGGAGAACTGATCATTCTGAAAGCTGTTGCAGTCAATATAATGCACGCACACCAATTTTTTTTTTTTTTCTTGGTTACTGGAATTGTGACACTGTGTTATGTCTTTATAAAACACTCAGGAAAGACTGCAGTGTCATTGAATTCATTGCCCATGATCAAAGGAAAAGACTATCAAAAGAAATCATCAGCAGGCAATGTGCATACAGCTCATTCAAACCACCTGGAAGCATTATACATTATGTCTCTGCCTGTGGCAGGGGGGTTGGAACTAGATTATCTTTAAGGTTCCCTCCAACCCAAACCCTTCTGTGATTCTATGTGACAGAGAAGTTCTAGAAAGAATGAAGTATTGCTACAAGAATGATCTTGATGAGATCTGGGTCAGTCTAGGACAGGTCATCTGCATGTACTTTTTGCATTGTAGTTACTGACTGCAGAGTTTGGCCCTGAACAGTTCTAGGTATACAATTTCCCAGCTTTCATACTCCCAGCATGGTTTAGAGGCAGAATACTAAAGTATGTTACTGAGGAAAAATGTTTTGTGAGATCAGACCTATGCTTTGCCAAATATTTATGTGTTCCATGGTTATAATGTGGTCGGCTCACGAAGAAGCAATTCTGATACAAAGTGGTAAAAAAGGGTAAAAAATTTGATAATGAGTAGCAAAATGGGAGAATTTGAGTGTTGACAAGTAGCTGCAGGTCAGTGTGGCTTTTTCAAACAGTTGTTGGTTTTGAACTGGGTATTTTAGTTTTAGTATTGTAAGAAATGTTCCTAAACAAAAGGAGCTCCAGTTCTGCTTAAGAGCAGGAGTCTTCTGTGTGCTTAGTTGTGATGAACCCTAATTCTTCCCGAGTGAGATGTTAAGATGTTATCGCTTATTCCTAACTCACCAGGTGGATTCTCCTCACTCATTTTTACTGGATTAGAGCCAACCCTGATGCCTGGACCTTAGCCTGCCACTGTCTCTGTTAAATATCATAGAATCATAGAATCGTAGAATAGTTAGGGTTGGAAAGGACCTTAGGGTCATCTAGTTCCAACTGCTCTGCCATTGGCAGGGACACCTCACACTAAACCATATCACCCAAGTCTCTGTCCAACCTGGCCTTGAAAACCACCAGCGATGGAGCATTCACAACTTCCATGGGCAGCCCATTCCAGTGCCTCACCACCCTTACAGTAAAGAACTTCTTCCTTATATCTAACCTGAACTTCCCCTGTTTAAGTTTTAACCCGTTACCCCTTGTCCTATCACTACAGTCCTTAATGAACAGTCCCTCCTCAGCCCATCCCTATGGCCCCCCCTTCAGACACTGGAAGGCTGCTATGAGGTCTTCACGCAGCCTTCTCTTCTCCAGGCTGAACAGCCCCAACTCTCTCAGCCTATCTTCATACAGGAGGTGCTCCAGTCCCCTGATCATCATCGTAGCCCTCCTCTGGGCTTGTTCCAACAGTTCCATGTCCTTTTTATGTTGAGGACACCAGAACTGTACACAATACTCCAAGTGAGGTCTCACAAGAGCAGAGCAGAGGGGCAGGGTCACCTCCTTTGACCTGCTGGTCATGCTCCTTTTGATGCAGCCCAGGATACGGTTGACTTTCTGGGCTGCGAGTACACACTGAAGCTGGCTCATGTTCATTTTCTCATCTACCAACACCCCCAAGTCCTTCTCTGCAGGGCTGCTCTGAATTTCTTCTCTGCCCAGCCTGTAGCTGTGCCTGGGATTGCTCCAATGCAGGTGTAGGACCTTGCACTTGTCATGGTTAAACTTCATGAGGTTGGCATCAGCCCACCTCACAAGCGTGTCAAGGTCCCTCTGGATGGCATTCCTTCCCTCCAGCGTATCAACTGAACCACACAGCTTGGTGTCATCAGCAAAGTTGCTGAGGGTGCACTCGATCCCACTGTCCATGTCAACAGCAAAGATGTTGAACAAGACCGGTCCCATCACCGATCCCTGAGGGATACCACTCGTTACTGGTTTCCAGCTGGACATTGAGCCATTGACCACAATTCTTTGTGTGTGGCCATCCAGCCTGTTCTTTATCCACTGAGTGGTCCATCCATCAAATTGATGTATCTCCAATTTAGAGACAAGGATGTTGTGCGGGACAGTGTCAAATGCTTTGCACAAGTCCAGGTAGATGACATCAACTGCTCTACCCCTGTCCATCAGTTCTGTAGCCCCATCATAGAAGGCCACCAAATTGGTCAGGCAGGATTTTCCCTTAGTGAAGCCATGCTGGCTGTCACCAAGCACCTTGTTGTTTTTTCATGTGTCCAGGAGAATCTGCTCCAAGATTTTGCTAGGCACAGAGGTGAGACTGACTGGTCTGTAATTCCCCAGGCCATCCATTCTCCCCTTCTTGAAAATGGGGGTTATATTTCCCTTTTTCCAGTCATCGGGAACTTCATCTGACTGCCATGATTTTTCAAATATGATGGACAGTGGCTTAGGAACTTCATTCACCAGCTCCCTCAGGACCCATGGATGGATTTCATCAGGTCCCATGGACTTGTGCACGTTCACGTTCTAAAGATGGTCTCAAACCAGATCCTCTCCTACAATGGGCCCAAGGTCTTCATTCTCACATCTGCATCTGCTTTCCAGGATTTGGGTGGTTTGGTCAGAGCCTTTGCCAGTGAAGACTGAGGCAAAGAAGTCATTAAGAACCTCAGCCTTCTCCAAATCCAGGGTAGCCAGTTCTCCTGTTAGCTTCCTGGGACCACCCACATTGTTCCTAGTCTGTCTTATTTGCAATGTAACTATAGAATCCCTTCCTGTTATCTTTCACATCCTGAGCTGAGTTTAATTCTAACTGGACCTTAGCTTTCCTAACCTGGTCCCTAGCTTCCCGGACAACATCCCTGTATTCTTCCCAGGCTGCCTGTCCTTGCTTCCACCTTTTAGAAGCCTCTTTTTTCCCTCAAATTTTCCCCAGCAGCTCCTTATCCATCCAAGGACGTCTCCTGGCCCTCCTGCTGCACTTCCTTCCAGCTGGGATGCAACACTCCTGAGCTTGTAAATGTGTGGAGTATGCATCTTCTCAACTTGCAGAGTATCTGCAGGAAGACCTTTATTTGCATTAATGTAAAAAGATGCACACAATCTTTGTACCCCATGTATTTATGTACATGTACACTATGTACACAGTTGTGTTTCCAGAACAACCCTCTCCTGCAGCTAGATAAAGACAACCCAAAACTATTAAGCCAACTATAATGGAAGTTGAGTTCATAGGGAAGGTAGTGCTGTTTTTAGAAATGCTTCATCCTCCTTAATGCTGTGCTGGCTGTCTTCCTGCAGATATCAGTCATCACCCAATATCTGGCAGCTGATATTTTAAAAGGGTCATTTGGTCTTCAGTGGCTTTGTAAGGCACTAATACAATTTGTGACCTGCCTGTGGCCAAAACAAAAAGGCTTTTTTGTCTCAGGTTTGCTCTGCACCTTGCCAAGAAATGTTTATCCTTACTTCACACTGTGGTGCAGCTGGTCCCAGCTGAGGTGAGAAGGCCCTTGGCTTTTTACTCTTTATTTTCCTGTGGCACCTTGCAAGTCAAGACCAAATATACAGGGAAGAATAAACCGCAGCAAAGAACAACAGAAAAATGGTCATCACCCCTGAAAGAACTCATTTTTTTCTTTGCCCTGTCCCATATGTGAGGCAACAAGGTGCTGGGTCCATCACCATCAGACAGCCCAGGCTTAGCAAAAGACAAACTGTGGTCTTGTGTTGCCGGAAGTGAAGATTACAGATGTGCTGAAATAACTGTAGGGAGGGTGGAATGAGTAACAACCATGCAGATGGAAGATACTGAATAACCCTTTAAAAAAATTAGTAGAGAAGGTGTGGAATAAATCCTCCACTGGTACAAAATAATGTAGCACCATTTGAAGGCAAGAGACGTTTATCAAAAGCCTGCTCTTATGAAACAGATGACTCTGTTTCACAAAATACCTCTATTCTGCAGTATGCTTTGTGATTAATGAGTAATTTCTCAGAGTGGGTCCACAATAACAAAAGAAAAATGCTTTCTCTCCCAGTTTTTGTAGAGCATTGAATTACACCAACAAGATAGTGGCAAAGTACGCTCCTGATACACTTAATACACTCTCCAGTTTTACCCAGTTTTGAGAGGTTTTCAGTGTTTTGCCCTTCAGCTGTGATGAACAGAGTGTTTTACTAATGCTGTAGAATCCCTCTATCTGTATGCCCATCTTATGTCTGACATCTTATTTGCTGCCTCTTGTAAATACAAGCAGAAAATGATTATAATAATTTAGCTAACTTCCCTCTTTATCTCTTGTTCTTTCCATCTAAGAAGCATTAATTCCCTTGCAGCATATCAGCAGGAAACACATTCTGAAGCTTCAGAGAAATGCAGCAAAGCACCTGGGATCTATAACCTCTGCCAGGGAAAGAGCTGAAATTTGTTGCCACATCCCTAACAGACCAATTTGTGGATTAGGTGTATATAATAAGAAAAGAGCAGACTCATATATCCATTCTCCAAGATCAAAACTAGGGCCAGGGAGTCATGTAGTTTATTGCAGAACAGTGAAAACCAGTGTTTGCAATCAGGAAACCAGAGCCTTGAATGGGTTAAGTCAGTACATAAAGTACGCATTTACACATCTGTGTAAATGTCTTTTATAGAGTATTCATAACTGGTAGTGTTAAATGGAGCCTCACAGAGCATAGCTATATCACAGCTTCATCATTTTTGTTACAACCCACACTGCAAAAGCTACAAAATTGCTGACTTGTATGTAGTTCAATTAGTCTGGTGAATTATTATTACTTTTATATTTCTCATTCCTGGGAACAATTGGATGGCAATCTATCTCTGGCCAGAGTCTGAAATTAGGGTGTTTTTTAACAGCATGCAAAAGAATCAAGTTCAAATAGGCAGCTCAGTGTAAATACATTTTATTGTCATGGCTTTATATGAGTTACTATGGAATTCACTGGGGGGTGAGGCTGTTGCGCTAGCAACTTCAGGAGCTTTGAAGAAAATAAAAAGACCCCATGAGACTACTCTTTACTTGCACCTCCTGGGGCAGCATGGCTTAAAATGCTGTGGAAATCCTCTTTATCCCATGTTTTTCGAGACCAGCTTATCTAGGGATGCTGCAGTCTGTTAAAAAGGGTGGTGGTGGTATTCTTCCTGCTTCCCAGTCCCCCAGCTGTTTTATGGGAAGCAGGGAATCAGTTGTGGACTAGTTCATGGAGAGCCTAAGAAGGCGATACTGTAAAAGGCTGCAGCTGTGTAGCTGAAAGAGGAGACAAATAAGAGTTAATAGCAATAACAAAATTGTACAGGAGATAGTGCAAACATTCTTTCTGCTCCTGTTTCCCCTTTTCCCCTCAAAGAGAATCTGGACATAGGAGATCTTAATGGAACTGGATATGATGTATTTAAAGTGGGCAGAAAGGTACAGTTTCTTTTTGAATGGTAACTAATAAATTAAAGCTTGTGTATTCATAAATATGGAGTTCTCAGAAAGCTTGGTCTTTGTTTGGTTGTTATGTGGACAGATGTTGATCAGCTGCTATCTAGAAATTCCTGAAGTGTAGGAAGTAAGTTAAATTTAACTGGATGAGGTTAAAAAACCTTCCCTTAGTAGCAAATTATTTTATCACAGTGTATGCTAGAAGTTTGTTTATTAGCTTTCACCTGAAATCTAGAGTATTGAGCAGGATATTGGCCTAAATATGCCTGAGGTCAGAGCCAGCATAACAGCTTCTATAAAATTGATAAGTTAGCTTGTCCTGAGACTGCAAGATGACCATTTTCTCTTTTTAACTATTTTTTTTTTTAATTTCTGGATAGAAGAATCACTTTAGAAAGTCACTTGCACAGCAAAATGAAATTCATTTTTCTTGTGGCTGTTCTTTCCAGTGCTCTCACCAAGGAATCAGACTGGGCAATTCTGTAGTGGAACAATACCACTGAAAATTCAGTTCTCAGAGAGAAGCATTTCTGAAGTCATCATAAAAATACATCATTTATTGTGATGCTCTCGACATGGTGTCGACAATGCTTTCATGTTTGATGTTTTGTGAAGCTAATGTTGGTGCTGTTTCTACAGTGCTATTATCTACATTTATTAGTAAAAAAAAAAAAGCAGACACAGGTTACAGATGTTATAGCACAAATATTCAAAAGAAAAACATAATAGAGGCATGTTGTGACTAACAAGGTTTTTCTTGTTTCTCATATTCCCAGCAGAATTAAACATCCCAGATCTCAGATGTTGGTTTGAATGTTGGCTGTAAATTAACCGCTATTCAAGCAGCATCTGAAAAGCATCCTGCACCTCTGAACTAAAATGTGCTTTAGAGTTGTAAGCTCTTTTTTTTCCTCCACTTTTTACCTACCCTTTCATTTTAGAACCTATCTTTGATCAATGTGCTCTCTTGAGCTCTCTGAACTGACAGGAGGGAGAGAGTTCTACAAACTAGAGGAGATTATTATGTTAGGTCCCTTTTATTGTCACTTTGTCCATCTTTGGAATGGCCTTGTTCCCCTAAACTATATGTTTTATCTCCTTCATTGTCAGTCCTGTCTGTCTCCTAGCCAGCCCCATGTATGAACCCCAACTTACAACCCTGTAAATCTCTCTCACAACTTTGTTAATGGACTCATTTATAGAAAAATAAACAAACAAGCCCAAGACCCAAAGCCCCATAATGCAGTGACCAGGCTGTTCTGTCTGAAAAGACATATGACACAGTAGGAAAGAAAGGAGAGACTTTATGCATCTTGATTGATCTCTTCCTCTCTGTATTGCAACACTATTGAATGTCTTTCAGTATAGAAGTGTTTTGCAGAACACTTAACAGATTCAGATAATACTTCAAAATGGCTTCTCTGTGTGTCTGTATACCATTTGTCTATTTGTATTTTGGAGAGATAATTGCACTTCCACTAAAGTGAACAACTGAAGAGGGATTGGAAGGATGAGGTCATTGGAAGAGGTGCAATTGTTTATACAACTGTAAGTCCTGAGCAAAGGCTAATAAAGTGGAGGGAGGCATGAAAAAGGAAATAATATTCTACAAGCAACTTGTGTCAACACATTTAGCAAAGTGCTGGATTTTCATGGATTTCAGCTTATTCTCTTCCATCTCTGAAACTTCTTCCTGAACCATCTCCTCAGCGGGAATGTGTGGGATGCTTTGGGAAATGCTTGGGGCATTTACTGTTTTATCACACATCTCAATAGTACATGCTCACTAATAATTTCTGCCTTGTTGCAAAGCACACTCAAGGTGATGGAAAGACACCCGTCCACTTTGTAAGGGACTGTTGACCAAGCATTCACTTCATAAGCTATTAATTTCATCCTAGGGCTGTGCAAAGACACTTTGTATATGTTCTGTGCACAGCAAGCGCCCTATTTATTTCTTCTGAATTGTTTTATGTTTTAGATGGGAAAATGGAAGGGATGAAGAGGAAGGAGACGAAAAGGAGCAAAATCAGAATTCCTGCCAGGCAGCACAGGTTGGGCCCCTTTCCAGAGGAGAAGGCTACCTGGAAAGACTACTGTTCCCACCAGTCGTGGAGAAACAGAATGGTACAGGATCCAGAAAATAAAATTGTTGTGGCTCTGTAACTGCATCTTTCATAACTTCAGTTTCATGCTGAGTCCTGTGGACTTGGCAGTGAGCCCAGCAACAGATGTCTTGCAACACATTGACATATAGTGTAGTGAGACCCAGGACAGACATATAATTTTGCAGCAGGCAGATGAAATAATTTTTTGTGCACTCATTTTCTGCAATCCAGAAAACTACGTTTTGGAAGCAGGAATAGGGCTGCTTTGACACCTGTGAACACCAATTACTTTAGATGAAGACTGGGGCTGGGTTGCAGCATTCTGTGTCCAAGACCCTTAGAGAGGATCCTGGATGGAGTGACTGCTGATAAACTGTCCAAGCAGGCCACACAATTTCTGCAAGTAAACCCTCTCTGCTTTTTTTCTTACTTGAATGGTAAATACTCTTCTGATGATTTTTTAGGACATAGTCTTCAGAGGCACATATTTCTTCTTATTGTATAGCACTGTGTTAACACCTGAGAGCTGTGTGAGGCCTTAACAGAATGTTTTTGTGTACAGATTTATGCAAACAGATATCACGGCTACTGTACAGTGGGAACCCAGTGCATTCATTGTGGTAGAAGGCACTTCGTTTACAAGCTTATGTAGAACCTGTGTATTCATATGGGCAGTTCTTCCCTGAACTGCACTGTTTTGCTCTTAGCGATACTTTGTTTTTGGACAGACTGAAGGTGGTACAGGTTTGCATTGCCATGCTGCAGACACACCAGGAAGGCAAGGCAGAATTCATGTTCCTTTGCACTAGAAAGCTTGTCTCCTGGCTAAGAAAGCAGGGTAGCTTGGCCATGACCACAAAGCTGAATGAACTGATGCTGTCTCTAGAAAACACAGTTTTGCCCCTGGCTCTTTGTTCCTTCTGTCCTCCCGCATGCCAGTAGAGCCATTATATGGTTGCTTGGTGGACCTCCATAGTGAAGTTAAGCTGACTAAACACCTTGCTTTTGCCTCTTAGTTTTGTATCAGACTTCCTCCACTTGTGGCGTAAAAGCATTTCCTTTGTTATGAAGTGGAGAGCTGAAATGCCAAGCAGTCAGGGTAAGGGCAAGACACATGGCTGCTTATGCCTGTGATAGATGGCAGCACTCACTTAAAATGACAGGGAAATCATTCTTCTTTGCTGCCACAAGTTCCACTACCTGGGAGTGCTAGGTTCTGTGATACAGGGGTGGTGATTCTTTTCCTCTAAGTTTTCAGTGTAAGTTTGAGATTCTAAGGGTAGAGACTGTGTCCTGTTAGGTACACCATCCTGGAAAACACAGTCCTGATCCAGGCTAGACTTTTGCGGACCTCTATCATGTAAAGAATAGCAGCTAATAAGAAAATGAAGGAAGGGAGGTAGAAGAGAGCTGTGTTACTGCATTGTACAACTCTCTGTACAACGGTAGTGCTGGGGGAGGTCTGTGGGAACATCATTTGTGAAGGCACACTTTTGCTCTGAGGACCTGTACTTTTCTCACTACCCCATCAGAAAGAAGAGGTATGTCATAGGCCCCATGTGTCCAAAGAAAATGTCAAGAAGTCTTCCTAAGAAGCCCCCAAAGAGAAATGATGTGACAAAACACTTCACACACTGGGTGCATCCAGGAGTACAGCTACTGGTTCACTAACAGCTTGCCCACGCTTTCCATAGACAGGCTATTAATTTCTGTCTGTTTCCAGTGTAGGGCAGCAGTTCCCAAAAGCCTGTGTGTGTCAGGTGCATGATCCAGACTGCCTGCTTCTGTAGGGAGAGTATCACCATATTCCTTAACACAGTCTATAAGCAAGCTTCTCCCTGTCCTGTTTTGTTTTCCAATGTGGAAATGTGGAAATACATCTAACATCACATCAGGGCTCATAAACTCACGAAATCTGTTGTTTATGAATGTCTACACTCATAAACTAATGAAAACAACAAGAAGGTTCAGGAAGAGAGGAGCCTGTGGTAAGCCTTTATTTATTTATTTAAAGTGATAATTCAGACCGCAAGTAGGGGAAAGAAAGACTTATTTTTATCACTGTTTGTGTATAAGTAATAATGTTAATGACATAATACTTGAGAATAATTGAGACCTAAAGGGAAAGAAGGACAGAGAGAGATGTGATAGGCAAAGAGACAGTAAAAAAAATCTTAAATAAGATTGACAAGCAATAACATTTAATCATTTTTAATGGAAAGGTGAGAAATTACTTTAATACCATTTTGAAAGAAAAAAGAAAGCAAGCTGGTTTACACAGCTCAATCTCTTCAGGCAGAAATTTTACCTGCTAAAGCTGGGCATTTGAACTGGTGATTGTTGTGGCTTCCAGCAAAAGCCTTATTTTGAAAAAGCTAAATTAACATTCCTTCTTGGCTGTTAATTTGATTTTACTGTGAGAGAGCTGGTAAAATGTACATGTTGCTCTGCTGTGGTGCTCTGCAAAACAGCTGCTTGTCTGCCAGACAGAAAATTGTAAATGCTACTAATATATAGTGGATGCTGAACTGAAAGTCGATCTTCCTGCACTTTAGAGTCAAGTCCTGCACAAGCTCTGATCCTCATGTATGCAAGATGTGTAAATTAATTCACTTGCAGCTTCTGCTTCTCATGAGGTTGCCAGATGGAGCACCGTTACATGTTAGAAAACCTGGCGGCACAAGTAGTTGCAGTGTCCTCCCTCAGTGGGGTCTGTGCTAACCTGCCTGTGGGTGCAGCTATCAGAGGCACTAATTTGTAGGGATGGGATTGGGTGGCATGGTCACCAAATGCACGATTGTGGCGCCTGTAAGTGTGTTCCCACTACATTTCCAGGGTGAGGCACTGATAGACACCACCCAAAATGCAGAGGAGTGGGAAACTTAGCATCAGAGCCAACTTTCCTCCATGGTCCCAAATACAGGCCATGAAAACATTCTCCTTTCATGGAGGTGGCCAGTAGTCGGGTGGTGGATTTGCTGCAGACCTTGGGCTATCACCTATTTCACCTGTCCAGGGTGCTGTGAAGGCAAATGCTTGCTGGTTCCTGAAGTGGCTGGTTTTTACCAGTATGAATGGGATGAAACTGCTGGTTGTAAATATGGAAGATGACAGACAGGTAGTCCTGCTTAAGCCCTGCCTCCTGGCAGAGGAAAGACTTTGGTTCAGCTCCAGGCTCAGATAGCAAACAGCAGAGGCAAACACAGGCTTTTGACCTGATGTTTGTTTGCTCTGGGCTGTCACAAATATATTTTGATCTTTAACACAAAGGCAGTATGCCTTCAGAAAGCCAGTGACACAGAAGTGCTTTTACTGATACAGAATAAATGCAACGGTTTGGTCACTACCAAGCTCATCTCCAAATACTCATCCCACTTAACTCACATCTGACCACGGCCTTGCTGGTTGGCAAGCCTCATGCTGTGTGTGGCAGCCCTCAGCAGGGCACATGGAGGAGAAGGCAGCCAGCTTTGCTCCCACTTCCTTTCTCCTGTGCTGTCCTGTGAGCTCGTGACATTGGAACACAAAAAAAAACCCAGGCTTTCTCAGGACAGGAAAACAAATGTAGAAGTCAAAAAAACCCATACAGAGGTGTATGTGACTCAACAGGCATGATTCACTTGCTCCGAGGATAGATGTATTTTGTGGAGACAGACGTCAATAGGACTACAGGGAGGTGGTCCAGAGAGGAGAGGCTGGCAAGGTGGGAGAAAACACTTGAAGGGTGTGTAAGTCATGCAGTGACTTCTACACTCTAAGAGCTGTTGAAGGTGGCACTGAAGAGTCCAACAAACTTGAAACCAGACTGACTTTAAATAAGATTATTACATCAAGTTACATGGATGTTTCCAGACGCATTTTAGGTGCAACTGGAATGAAAAAGAGAATCAAGAAGTACTTTTTCCATCTGAGTTTTACCCTATTTACTGTAGTCCACAGTGGTCACTATTCAAATACTGCTGGGAAATTTCTAGGAGTAGAAATAATCTTCTTGATTGCCAGACATCGTTCAGCCATGCACAATGATATATACAGAATAATTTCCCCCCATGCACTAGAACAAATGTGCACATTCTTGATTGATTTCAGTGCAAGACTCAATGAGACTGTCCTCTGCAGTAGTCATCCTCAGAATCAGTTTAGTTGTATCTGTATGCCAATTATCTAAAAATCATTACTCTCATTGATAAAACCCCCTCCAGACTAGCAGTGCCAAAGTTGCAGGTGATTTTCTGTGGAGATGGTTGCCAGGTATTAAGAAAAAGCAAGTACGGGTCTCAATGATGCATGTTGCTTTCTGTAAGAAGGAAAAGGTTACAAGAAAATTTAGAGCAAGTTCTTTTGCACTCAGATTTTTTCTGAAGTGGCAGTGTAGATTAAAGGAACAGGGATGTCTTCCTGAAATTTAGGAGGTGAGTGCAGGAAAAGTTTGGGAATAACCAGCCTCAGGACCTCCTCTTTTTCTTAGCTCCAATAGGACTACACTTCCACAAGGATGGAGGTGTACAGAAGGAACAGCCTCTGCATTGCTGTGAAGCCATTTGCTCCTATCTTCCTGTTCTGCATTTTCAAACCTAATTGCAGAAGAATCCCAGGTGCGCAGGTTTCTGACTCTCACTTGCAGGGAAATTAACACAACAAGATTCAGTGCAAGAGTTTTGGAAGAAGAACGTGGCATTTATTGACAAAGTCTTTAAGCAAGTTTCTTTTATACATTCACACTCCAAACTCACAAACTTCAAAATTTGTGAGTCTATGTGGCCTGGACATAGACAGAAAGGAGTGCTGGCTGGAAAGTCCTTGTCAGATAGGAGACATTAATTTTTGGACTTTTATATCTCTTACAAATCACATGTTGCAATGAAGAAATCCTTTGCCCTGGGTTTGTACTTACTTCACCTTTCATAAGCCTTTCATCACATTGCTGTCTATTGTTTTTCCTTGTGTGATGTATATTTGAGATGTCTGTTCCTGATGGTCTAACACAAAAAGATAAATATCAGTGACAAGCCATAGCCTTCTAGCCATCCTTCTTGTGTGTGGACTGCAGGATCTGTGGGGTCTGTAGCATCATCAAGATTGCTGGCCTGGTGGTTGTGACGGAAACAACTCTTCCCTCAGTTTTGCTGCTGGCACTAGTGTCCTGGGAGCTGTGTTTCTTCTGGTAGTCACATACAGATTGCTACCCATTCTTTGCTCATGCCTTCTTTAACATGTTTGCCATGAGTCTCTACAAGCTTATGCTCTGTATAACTGACTTGTTCTGTTGTGCTCTGGGAGATTTTAGTGCTGGGTACAGTTTTCAAACCTAATTCTTAGTGGCCCTAGGGAAAAAACTTAGGAAAAATATCATTTGGGTCCTTCAGCAAGCCTAGTTGAAGATGACTGTGCAAAAATTATAGTGACTTACTTGCATGCTAATTCCTTTCCAGAATCTCTAAGTAGTGCTTTCCTAAGAAGTAAATAGGGGCTGGGGATATCACAGAACAGGATGGGTGACTAAAAGTATATCCAAATGCAAGGTAAATTAAAAACAGTGAGAAAAGTGTCTTGTATTATTTAAGTTATCTTCCCAATGTTTCTGCGCAGCAGTTAAACTATTTTTAGCTATACAACTGTTTGAATAGAAAGAAATGGGGAAGCAAAAATTAATTATGAGCATGTTCTGCATCATGTTCTTGGAGATAATACATCATAAAATCTGTAAGCACCTTTTAAGACAAATCTAAGACACCTCTAAAAAAATGGACTTTTCAAGAGTATGAATCAGACAAATATTACTGGCGAGTACAATTATGTGCTCACAGGCTTCCCCTAGGTCAGAATCTTTACAAGATCAGTATTGACTTTGGAATTCTTTCTCTCATGCTGCTAAAAATTCATCTGTATTACAGCATTTAACCCATCCTTTCACTCTGCTGGGTGAAAGCAAGCTGGCTTGGAAGCATGACTGGAGAAGGGAAAAGATGTGGATGATGAAACAGACTTGCAGAGGTCTGTTCATATTTATCTGTCCTTCCAGCAGTTACTTACCTGATGCAGCTGCTGTGCATGTGATCGGTTGTTTTAAAAATCAGCTTTCTAAAGTGACCCAATGTTGTTCTTCTTGAATGCAGAAGAAACAGATCAAAGCTCCTCAGATGTCTAACACTTCTGACACTTCTCAAGACTGCAGTGAGAAAGACTTGACAAAAGAGTCTTGAGTGATAACGGGTAATCCTCATCTTTCACTCTTGAACAGATATTTCTGAGGTTAAGACTGCAGATTATAGTCTGGGCTGGATTCTTGACAATATGACTGAACTTGTGTGTGGCCTTCAGCAAATCTGTGTTCAGTCACGATGTCTGGGCTCCTCTGCCAAGAATCAGCAAGGGATATCAACGATATTAATATTTTATCTAGACCTGTCTTCAGTGCTGATAGCTTCGCATCCAGTTGTTAAGTAGACTTTCTGGTATGCTGGTAGCACTGTTGAACTTCGACCGTAAGAGACACCTGTAAAGAGAAGTGTTGTAATTTGTTAGATTGACCCACATAACTAGAAAATGCATGTAAGATTACAGCTGAACTAGCCCTTACTCAGTGGTGAGGCAGACATGGAATACTTGCAGCTAGTGACTGGGAAAAATAATTTCAGATTTAACGATATTGCGTTAATGGAGGGTACTAACTCCCCTAGAAAAGGGAATTACTAATTGTGGAAGAAGATTATCAGCTCCTAGAGGAAGGAGAAGAAGAGAAAGTAAACATCTAGGGAATGGAAGCACACCTTACATCCAGCTAACTCCTCTGCTGGATAGCTCTGGGATGGCATTTCACTTTTCCTAGTTTTTCTATTGATAAAATAAAGATAGTAAGGACATGGTAAATTACTGCAAAGAAAAGCTTTTTGGAAATATAAGCTTGCCCAATCTGAGAATGGCATGTAATGGCCTCCTGAAAAAAACAGGAACTCAATAATGCTTATTGGAAAACACCAATTGGGTTGCCAAGAAGTGCTTCCACTCCTTTGATGTATTTTTAAACAATTGAGGTTTACATGCTTACATTGTCAGATGAACTTGTAAGACTATATGTGAATTCACCTAAGAGATTTTGTTCAGCTTGAAGGGGTGATGATGTAAACCCCATCAATCTTTAGTAATAATTAAACCAGACCAAAACCCATTCACACAACTAAAGTCTCTTTTGCTTGTCCCTTTACTGTATTTTGGAATTGCTTCTTCCTGAAATGATGCCCAAACTTTGCCTAGTAGGAGCTAATTGTCACCGTAAAAAAATGTGCCAGATAATGTCTTGATAATTAAACAGTACGGGTGTACATCCCCAGCCCTACTGCCTGTCATTCTTTAGGTTATTGGCATGGGTATAGTCAAAGACACCACGGATTTCATGGAAGTAGATTAGTTTGGTTAATGAAAAGACACCTTTGACCCCCTTGTGGAACGAAAAAAGTGACATTTGAAATCAGTCCCTATTATAGGCTAGAGTAGATACATTGGAAATATGCATGGGGCAATTGCCTAAGCCACTGGAGGCCTAATGCCTCAGTTATGGCTTCTATGTGCTAGAGATACTCTGCTGCCTAATGAAGTGTGGCAGAGTGCACTGAGCACTTCCTCAGTGTAGTTCAGTTAAAACTCAGCTGGCTAGAACAGTCAAATTTGCTGAAAATCAGTTGCTTACAGGGCAATTTATTGTTTTATTGCATGTTTCCGTATGATTTGCAGAAAAGACTTGCCAGTGCACAGTGGGTGGTACTTTCTGTCCTCAGGGGGTTTGCAAAGCATGGTGTGCTGGAAGTCAAAGGTGAGGCTTGTGGGGGTGCCTTGTCACTCACCTTTCTGCTGTTTATGGTGTGCCTTTTCAGACAGCCTGGATGGGTGTGCCACATGGTGCATTAACCTGTCAGCTCTGCTTAGTCACAGAATGTCCTGTGAGTTCCCAGGCATCAGAATGAAGCCTTATCCATTCCAGATGACCTAGCTCTCCTTTCTCACTGGTAATTCCTGTCACTGCTGTGGATATGAAGGATCAATCCCAGAGTTTGACCCTGTTGCTTCGAATTGCATCATCAAGGTTCAGAGAGAGCATTTCAGCCCACATTCACTGTCTTATATATAATGCAAACGATTGCTGACTCCTTATGGTACAAACAAGGTTATTCCAGGGTGATCAGATTTGGAGAGAGCAAACCCAGTTTTCTACAGGAATGTGGCAATTTCTCAGTGTCCTCACATGGATTTTGGGTTGTACGCTATCATGCTGTTTTTACCTGGTTGAGAACCAGGAGAGCAGTATAATTACATTGACTGAAAACTACATTATAGGAAATGGGGACAATTCCAGTGTGACAAATCATCTCCAGAGCCAGATAAGTAAATAAGAGCTATTGCAGCATGTAACAATTTTGAGAAAAAAATAAAAAATGTCCAACCCAACAACAACAAAAAGATCACTGTATTTCATTCCAGGTAGCCACATGATGTGTATCTGCTGCAGAGGATGACCTCCAAACTGTGCTTACTTACATAGACGAGATTCTATTAAAAGCCATGATGGTCATGAAGATATTCTCAGATGTCTAACATTAAGTGCCATTTAATAAAAATAAGCATACAAACCATATCTATTTTGAAAGAGAAGTTACTTTATCTGTAAGAATTAAGAGCAGAGATTTATCATCCTTACATTACCTGGAACAGAGTTTATGTTATTTGCTTGGAGGAACAACCTGGGCAAACTCTGTTAATCCTGATAGTCAAGATAACTCCCTGGGTTGTAACAGAGTGGCTGAAGAGGAAAAAGATAGATTTGCAGTATCAAATAAAATCCTTGTGTCATGTGATAACTCCCTGACATCCTTCAAAGGATGTGGGATACAAGCATTTCTCCTGAGAGGTGAAACATTTGCCATCTGCAAATTACTCAAAAGTCTTTATGAAAACTGTAGAAATCTTGAAAGAGTGGGAGGCAATTTTTTTGCTTATAGAAAGAACAGCAGTCATGTAACCTTGGCAGAGTGGTACTACCTCAGAGGAGGTAATACCTGACCATACGCTTACATGTAACAGGAACGCTTTAAAGTAAAATGTCATGCACTTTATGAGACAAGTATGTAATAGGAGATTCAGTGGCTGTCTGATAGTTAAACCTTACAGGTTTTGGCAGAAGTTCAAAATAATGGTTAACTGAAGTTAGAGTGTTAGTTCAAATGGGAGCTGCTAGATTTCTGAGGAATTTAGAAACATGAGCTTCTTTAGGAGACTAATGTGGGTGTAAATGCCTAACTGTATCAAGTAAAACATGAACCATGTTCAGCTGTGACAAGAAGGAAGAAAGGAAACAAAAATAACACAACCTCACCTTTGATTTTTTCTTTAGACTCCTTCACATCAGACAATTCAGTACTCCAAGGGAATGTCAAGAGACTACATGTGGCCAATTACATTTCATACCGTTTCTTCTTGGCTAACAAGACCTGCTATTCTATGTCCTCCCGGGATTTCTCTCTATTATGATGCCACATATTAGACTATGTACTGTGATACACAGGCTGGAATTTCTTCTATATTGAAACTTGCAGTGACATGTTCTGAACCTGAGTTGTAACTAAGTTTTAAATTGGCTTGATACTTACCCTGTAATGGAAACCACTTGGAAGAGTGTACATACTTGAGCTTATTAATGGAGTTGCAGGGTTAACCATATGAAATACATCAGAAAATATAATCTGTTAGGTCAGCAAATGCAAACAGAAATAGATGCACTCCAGAATACCTAAAAGGTAAATAATCCATGCTGGGAAGAGTGGTGATGTTTGGTGATGCTTTATAAAATGGGCACACAAAATGTTGGAAGTAGACAAGAGTTTTCTGCTTTTTTAAGGAGAACAGGCATTAGGGTAGGGTGTATACTACAGTGCCTGCCACAAAAGTGTTTAGGTAAATTATCATTTGGATTGTGACCCTGGTCCAGTGTACTGAATCTCTTGTTCTTGGTGTATCAAATGTCAGATTTACAGGCATATGGGTAGCATGTTGGATGAATGGAGCAAGCTGCCTTTTAGTAAAATAGAGATATGAATAATTAGGGTATTTAGTTTCTCAGGTTTATTTTGTTGTTGTTGTTGTTTTCTTTGACTTCAAATAGAATTTGGCTGTTAAAAAAAAAGAAAGTTTCATTTTAAGATTGATTCTTTTTTTTTTCCCCTGTGAATTATTGGTAAGAATGTAAGGCCTCAACCACTGCTCTGTTATTGGAGACAGCTGTCTGCAATATACTGAGTAACTGATGATGGTACGCTTGCTGTTTTTAAGGCACATTTACGTAAGTGAACTTTCTTAAGTCCTCTAACACTTGCTCCCATTTCATCACACTTCTGCTGACCAAGTCCTCTGTCTGACTTTGTTTCTTTTAAAAGAATTCATTTTATTCTGACAATCACCTTTTCATTTTTAACCTGCATTGCATTTTCCCTACCCATTTTCCTTCTGGACATGGCAAAGCTGCAATTAATTTATTCCTCCAGGTGGCTTTGCATATGACCTGCTAAAGATCATGTCAAAAGGCTCCAGAAACTTTTACAATTAACAGTTGTAGCTGTTTAACAACTGGCTATCATAAGTAGCCTCTGTGTTCAGCTTACTTAATTAGTTACAACCAATTACCAGTAGGTTGTTCTCTTCTGTGCAATTTGTTATTGATTGCAACAGCTTTTCCCTCACCCATTTAAAAGTCTAATGTGGATTGCTGTGCTTGACTGATTAATACCTGCCTGGTAGAAGACCCATAGCAGGCATTTGATCCTGCTGTGACAGGACTCACTAGCAAGGTTTCCTCTAATGGCAGATAGCCCAGGATCAGCATAACTCACTTCACAGATAGATCAGAGGATGAAGCTCATTGTGATGTACAGAGGCGCCAGTGGGAAAGTCACCTTTTTCCCCTTAAACTGTGCAGATTTGTGATAAAGTGAGAGCTTTATCCTCCTGTGTATTTAAAACAAAAATTACTTTAAACCAGCTCATTAAAATGTCATTGTGCTGCACAGGAGCCCCATTTTTTCCTGGACAGGTTGGAAACATCAGACTTACCAGATCTGGGCAGGAGGTATGGAGAGAAGAGACTAATGCCTTCAGGTTCTGCTCCTCCATGCCTCAGACAGCTTGCCAGACAGAGTAGCAGAGAAAGCTCCAGGGAGACCTTACTGCAGCCTTTCAAAGGAAGCTTGTAAGAAAGATGGAGAGAGACTTGACTTTTTTTAGTAGGGCCTGTAGTGATAGGACAAGGGGTAATGTCTGCAAACTAAAAAGGTATATTTAGACTAGGTATAATAAAGAACTTTTTTATAGTGAGGGTGGTGAAACACTGGAAGAGGTTGCCTGGGAGGTGGTGGATGCACCATCTCTGCAGACATTCAAGGCCAGGCTGGATATGGTTCTGAGTAACCTGATCTAGTTAAAGGTGTCTCTGCTCGTTGCGGGTGGGGGGGTGGATTAGATGAGCTTTGAAGGTCCCTTCCAACACAAACTATTCTGTGAATCTGTGATTCTATGATCTTAGCCTCTAGTATCTTCATCAGAAATTTCTCTGCTGGATTTAGAAGACTCTTGTGACCACAGAAGCCTCTTCCTAACAATGGCTATAGGACCTCCCAGATTCATTTCTTGTAGGGAGACTGAAATTGAAGTTGAAATGGCTTTAAGAAGATGATATGCTTGCCTGAAGATGCCTAGTTCCTATCAGCTCATTTGGATTGCTGGACAAGCCGTCCTCTGTCCTGTCTTTACAAAGCTGAAATTTTAGTGCTCTGAGTTTAACCATGTGTGTAATGTCTAAACTGAGAAAAACATTTTCTAATGCCAGAAAATCGCTGTCTAGCTATTTGGTGAGACACTGCAGTCTGAAGACCTTTCTCCAGGCAATGCTGCACAATAATGAATAACAAATAGAAATCATTAAATATAGGTAAATCTCAATGAATAGCACTTGTGCGATGAATGAGTTGAAATGAATGTATAATTAAAAAAAAAGATTTATTTATGAATGTTCACCTGAGATTTTAGCAGCAGCAATCTAAAATGAACAGTGCTGTTCTTGATGTATGCCAGTTTGACAAAATTTCTGCTCTCAGAGAGGCAACAACAAGGGAAGCTTGCTTTTACTGTAAAATAGCAGTTGTACTAACTTGCATTGGAATTAGCCAGTCTTTAAAGCAAAATGAAGCTTTGAGGAGAAGAGTGAAATTAAATAATGACAAATAATTGCAATAGATTTTTATGTGCTATGCCTATAGAAAGACTAGATAACTGACGGATGTGCATTTCTTACTTCAAGAGGCTCAGTACTTTGGCTAATCAAAGTAACATTGTTGCTTTGCATGAGGTGGCTTTCCAAAGCACAGCTTTTTTATATGTATGTAAGCTTCATAAATTGCTTCTTTGTGTTTCCCAGCACCTTATCTACGTGATATCTGCTTGCTTCAACTATTTATAGCAAAAGTGTTTTTTACTTTTTCCCCTGGATGCAGCCAAATAGTGTGTGTAAACTATCCATGAAAAAAATCATAATGTTTAGATTAATCATTGAGCCAAGAAGGCAAATAAGACATACCTCTAATCTTATTGGAGATTGAAGTCACGGTGTGGACTGTGGTTAAGTCAAATTTTTTTCACCCATTTATTTAGACATAAAACAGTTTTCTAAAAGCATTCATTAAGTCTATTTTAGTCTTCTGAACAGTTTTGAGTGCTGAACATAAACTGGGATCAGCACTTTCCATGCTCACACTGGAAGAGCAGTAACAACAGCAATTACTCCATGCTGTAAACGGTTTAAACTTGTAAGTTTCTGGAGTTATTATCTAGCAGAATAGCTGGCTGTACATGTAATGACGCTTATATTTTTCTAAGCAGTATTTTGCAGACACATTTAGTGATAACTATAAATCTATCCTTTATGAGTTAATTAAGATAGTGTTTAAGTTTCTATCTCCCTACAGGAAGAATATAAATATAGCATATTATGTTTAAAGCATTACTGTTGAGTTGATTTGAAAACCTCAGTTTGAGATGTGGACGTTGCCAGTACTGTTTGTGACAAGACACAGAAGGTATCTGTAATCCTTCTCCTATTGAATACACACTGCATGTTTAAAAGAACTTACTGGAAATCTCTTCACATTACGTGAGTAAAATATTAGAGAGAATGTGTATCATATTATTTCTAAGAACATATGTATTCTAATTTTAAGTTATATAGATAAGCACACAAAAAATAAGAAAATCTGAAAACTGTCGTTGAGTGTATAGTTGAACTTCTCACTTTGTATTATGATCTAGAGCCAGATTTTTCCATGGTGTCTTGGTTACCTACAAAAATGCATGCTACTGGGGCACACTGCAGTTTAAATAGAAAGTGTTAGGCAGCACAGAAGCTGAGAACTCAAATAATGTTAACCACATATAGTTACACTGACTTTTGTTCTTTTGCTTTTTCCCTTTAACCCAGAACACAGACTTTTCAGTTCTTAATTTCTGTGCATCTTCCAGCCACATAGCATTTAGTTAAAGTAAAATGGATAATGGCTTACTGGAGGAATCTGAGGCAATGACATTTTCAGTCCAGGGCTATAAAAGATATTCGTCTGTCACTAGACAAATTACAGCAACGTAAAAAGCCCAAAAGCCTTGATACTGGAACTGAATCAACCATTTATAGATTTGTAAATAGCCATCAATCGTTATCAAGTGATCGCTAATACAGACCTCTGCAATTGCACTCTTTTTCATTGGAAGTGCTCAAACAATCTGTGGATGGGTGTACTATGGATTTTAAAGAGGGAGAAAATGAGGCAGTGAGTGACTGGAGACTTTTCCAAGTAACCTGTGATTACTCAGCTTGCCGTTTAGCAGTCCTGAGGATATGAGCATCAGAAGTTCTTACTGGTTTACAGTAGCTGTCAGCATTTTCAAGTTCAAACACTGCTAAGGTTTGCAAGTCAAGAGGTATGTTAAGAATATGGGTAAGTAATGACCACTAAGGTGCAGCAACAATTCATTAGCACGACCCAGTTTTCCTGGGTATGGTCCGAAAAGAGGACATGTAATTATTTGTTTGCCTGTAAATCCTAGGTTGTCCTATAATATTTCTTATTTTTTGATGCAGCAATGCAATCATGTTTCTCCTTTTAGCTCTGTTTCTAAAAGGAATCACTTGTATTTGAATGTCTGAATATAGACTATGACAGCAACATCTTAGTCTGACCCAAATTCACTCTTTTTTTTGAGCTGCTTTGCTGGAACAAGATGAACAAATATCAATTCTCTTTTTCTGTTTTTATGAGAGTGGATATATTTCCAGCAATAAGATATGGAGGGTGATGTTGAAACATTAACATGCAAAGTACGTTGAGATGATATTTCTATCAAGGGAAATAAAAGCTCTTCCATGAAATTCCCTCATCATTCCTTTCATTTTCTGCATATAAGCTGCATGTAAAGCTGTCAGAGTGATAATTAGGGAAATTATAGGGAACTTCTCATAAGAAGACTAGTGCAATTTCCAGAGCGAATTTCAAATGAAGATGCCCACAAGGAAGGCAGAAGTCTGGGCTCGTTTTCCTTTACTGAGGCTGATTCATAAATACCCAGGTTTTCTCCTGCCTACCCCTGAGAATGGCAAAAAGATTTAGAGGAGGATGTGTGACAATGAATAAGTCTCTGAAAATACTTGGCTTCCAGAAGGTAACATATTTCAATATAATTTTTTTTTTTTTTTAAATGTTCCTGCTAACTGTAGTAAAATTGTGCAAGTTGTCTGCATATAGCATGATTTTCATGTGAAGTTCTGAACTGGTGAAGGTTTATTCCAAAATCAGGATAGACTTGTGAAGCTTTCAGCAGTCTTTCCCGGGAAGGCGTCTGTGGGAAAAGCTGTTTATAAATTAAGTTTCACAATTTGCTGCAAATCTCTATGCAGAGTTCTGCAGAGAAATATTCTTCCTCACATTTCAGGGCAGAGGACAATAATATACAAGTGTGATAATTAGCCTTTGTTCTTTTAAAATAAACAACATTCAGTAAACAGAGAGTCCTTGGAAAAGTATAATAACCTAAGTAAGTGGGGCCCACCTCTCAAAATGATCAGGGGAAAAGTTTTGTGGTAGCGTAGTCAACGAGGTAATACAATGAATGAATCCAGATAATTTTTATGGTGAGAATTGTGTTGATATAATATGCTTATGTTCTTGTAAGATGTTTTGCTTAGTTCAGCATTCTTGCGTAAAAAGATTCACACTTTTCAAAATTAGTGTATGCTGAACTAATCTAATTTAGAAGCAGTTCACTGAAAGATAAAGAAAGTTGATCTTTTCGGCACATCATCCAGTTAACTGTTCCTAGTTGAGGTCTCTATGGGTTGGTTTACAACCTGTATTTGACATTTTGTTATCAGTGATAGGTCAGGGGGATCTGCAGATGCTGGGGGAACACCCTAGTTCTGGGAGCCAACCTGCTTCAGCTCTAATGGGCTGGGATGAAAACCCTCCTGCATCCTGAAGCCCACAGAATCTGGCTTCTTTTCACAAATATTAAATAATGTCTGCCAAAATGTGTAGCTCACACTGAGGTCACATTTTAACCCAACTTGAGGCTTTACAGCTTGGAGTCCTTGACATGACTCCAAGGCATGTCAAGGATGTCTGAGAGCAGGCATTGCTGTCTGTGAAGATACTATCTAAATTTACTCTCTCAGCAGACGTGGGGTCTGGCATCTAGGACATAGCACACCACTAATAGTGGGTGAGTGCCCAGAAACACTAGTGTTCCCCCAGGAATAAAAACTAGCCAAGGCTAAAGTCCTGAGGAGGGACATCCCTCAGTCAAACTGTATTCATGGAAAGATGATTTATTTAGGTATATATACTATTCCACTCACTTCATATACCTTTGTTACCCACATAAGAAATGATCCCCAAATCCTAATTTTACTCCTGCAAGTATAGTTCATTATTCTCAGTCTGTTTATTTCTACATGCCTGATAACTGCTCCTTCCCTCCACAACCTCCTCTTTGTGGAGTGGAGCCTGAAAATGCAAACATCATCTGTTTCCAAATACTGGTCCCTGTGAAGAGGCTGGGAACATCTTTGGTGTTGAATGGCAGATTGCCATTCATGCTTATTATATTGCTATGAAATGTCATGAGGGCAATTATGGAAACTAGGAAACCATTTCCTCATAAAACTGCTTGGAACCATTGCTGGAGGCATAGTGTAGTCTCCTGAATCTATTCATGATGAAATCGAACACACTGTGTATAAAATAATCTGTCAGGGAGAAGCACAGCCAATTTACAGGGGAAATGTTTCATGCTGTTCTTAAACTTTAATTAAGCTTCAAGCAAAATACCAAGAGACATAGTGAATTCTCCATTTTCTCAATGTTCAAATGGGTTAACCTCAGATCTGTCTTTAAAGTGTTCCGCAGTTCAAAGGAGCAAGCTCTGGACTTGTGCAAGGGATCAGTGCATGAAATAGTGTTATCCAGAGGGTAACATTAGATAGAGAAATGTTTCTCTCTTTAACCTGGTGTAAACCCATGCATTTCACTGAACAAGAGTGATTTTATTTTGATAATTTGCATTTTAAAGATTAGCCCAACTACCTCCACCATTAATGAATGTGTTTACACTTCTGACAGCTCAGCCAATAAAGTTAGGATGTATAAAGTAATACAGTCATGACTTTAGATTGCATTTTCATTCTTAAATCATTTGGTTTGGTAGTGCTTGGAAGCAATGAAGTAGAATTTAATATCCACCCACAGCAGGGAAAAACTTCATATTTTTTATCTGTACAGTTGCAAGGATATGACACTTTCCCACGCTCTCTTTAATTCTGCTATCTTAGCAGCCAAATAGGAAAACCCTCTAGGAATAGTAATCCTATCAGTTTATGATAGTAAAGTGCTAGTTTTCGTATCACATCTATACCATCCTCTCTTGATATTTTTTAATACATTCAGTTGCTGAAGAAGCCTGCTACTCTGCCACACATTGTCTAAGAACTACCTCTGATTTTTGGGAGACCTAGATCAATAGTAGTCTGTTGGTATTACCAAAACACTCTACCTGCCACAGGACATTTGAGTGGGTGAGGTAAATGTGCCAAGAACAAATCACAGGTCTCCTTTTACACTGACTAAAGGGGTAAAGAGCTTACCACTGACATCAGTGAGAGAAGATGTGAGAAGTGTCATTACATTATCCTGCCTGAGACCGCTGCTATAAATGATAGGCCATAATTTTGGAACATTGTGGTAAACTGCACAAGGCATCTTTAAGCTTTCAGTGCTGCAAAAATGGGGTCCTTTCTTTAAGAGAAGAGGAAGAGATAAAGATAGAAATCACATTTTTCTCCTGTCTCTTGTGTTTCTCCGGCTTCTTAGGTTCATATGGATGTCTCTGTAACAATTTTATGATTAGAGCCTTAGAAATTATTTTCTGCAGACATAGGTATTCACCGCAGCATCCGCACCTGGGAGAAGCAAGTTGTGATTTAAGAATAGCCAAGCCAGCTCCTCCTCTCTCTCACTGCTTTGCCAGGTCGATTTTATTCATAGTGGACCTTCAAACTGGATGTCCCATCGACGTCCACAACATGGTGGCACTGTGTGCACTGAAAAACAAATGGGGAAAGGGTGACAGTGCCAGGTGACTATGAGGTAGATATATGGGATAGATATATGGGGTAGATATATACAGTGTTCAAAAATTGTAGTTCGGGTCCAATGTGCCTGTATACGCAATAGTAACTCAAGACACATGCCTGCCTCTCTATTAGCTGATAGACTGACCTCCCTTCTTTCCCTGTTTGAACCTGTCTTTGAAATTGCTCACTGAACTGTAGAATCATAGAATAGTTAGGGTTGGAAAGTTTCCTCTGGCTGCAGAAGCTGCTTTCCTCTGAGCTCCTTCAGTCCCCTCATGCTGGCTCCATTCTGTCGATCAAGATCTGCCTCCTCTGTGGTAAACAACTTCTAAAAATAATCATCAGTCAGACCTTATTAATGAAAGGGAAGAGGAGGACTTTGAGGATAACTAATCTATCTGCATGTTGCTTACTAGTGAATTCCCAGCTGCCAGGCTGTGCTCAAGTTTTCACCTAACAGCGAAACCAACTAAATTCAGCATCCACAGCTGCACCTAAGTAATTTGTTTCATATGAAGCAGCACTGTGTGTCAGGTGGAGAAGGAGACAAAAATGATCTTTTTCCCCTGCCAGCAAGGTTAGGAGGAACAACAGAAGATTTCTCTTACCTGAGAAATCTCTCGCTATTTTAAATAATTAAACCCCTTCCTTTCCCATAAAGGTTTACATCCTTACCTTTCGTGTGTGCCTGGGATGGGGAACCCCCCTGCGCTCTGCAGCATGTAATTATCGAGCTGTGCTCAGCAAAAGTTTTGATGAGTGACAATCAGTTGGGAACAAGGAATGATTACAAGTGGCAGTGTAGGCTAAATGCAGTGGTGATGAGAAGTCTTTAGAAATCCAAAACAAGAAATCTGATCACAGGGTAAACACGTGGCATAATTAATTAGTAATCATTATGCCTATTTTACTTGCCTGCATTGGTCTTCTAGACCTAAATATTTTGTTTCATTTTAAATATTTCATTTACTTGTATGACATGACACAGTTTTCTTAGAATCATAGAATCACAGAATAGTTAGGGTTGGAAAGGACCTTAAGATCATCTAGTTCCAACCCCCCTGCCATTGGCAGGGACACCTCACACTAAACCATGTCACCCAAGGCTCTGTCCAACCTGGCCTTCAACACCACCAGAGATGGAGCATTCACAGCTTCCCTGGGCAACCCATTCCGGTGCCTCACCACCCTTACTGTAAAGAACTTCTTCCTTATATCTAACCTAAACTTCCCCTGTTTAAGTTTTAACCCGTTACCCCTTGTCCTGTCACTACAGACCCCAAGGAAGAGTCCCTCCCCAGCATTCCTATAGCCTGCCCTTCAGATACTGGAAGGCTGCTATGAGGTCTCCACGCAGCCTTCTCTTCTCCAGGCTGAACAGCCCCAACTTTCTCAGCCTGTCTTCATACAGGAGGTGCTCCAGTCCCCTGATCTTCATCGTAGCCCTCCTCTGGACTTCTTCCAACAGCTCCATGTCCATTTCATGTTGAGGACACCAGAACTGCACACAATACTCCAACCGAGGTCTCACGAGAGCAGAGTAAAGGGTCAAGATCACCTCCTTTGACCTGCTGGTCATGCTCCTTTTGATGCAGCCCAGGATACGATTGGCTTTCTGGGCTGCAGGCACACACTGAAGCTGGCTCATGTTCATTTTCTCATCAACCAACACCCTCAAGTCCTTCTCTGCAGGGCTGCTCTGAATCTCTTCTCTGCCCAACTTGTAGCTGTGCCTGGGATTGCTCCAATGCAGGTGTAGGACCTTGCACTTGTCATGGTTAAACTTCATGAGGTTGGCATCAGCCCACCTCACAAGCGTGTCAAGGTCCCTCTGGATGGCATTCCTTCCCTCCAGCATATCAACCGAACCACACAGCTTGGTGTCATTGGCAAAGTTGCTGAGGGTGCACTCAATCCCACTGTCCATGTCAGCAACAAAGATGTTAAACAAGACCAGTCCCATCACCGATCCCTGAGGGACACCACTCGTTACTGGTCAATTGAGCCATTGACCACAACTCTTTGCCTGCAGCCATCCAGCCAGTTCTTTATCCACTGAGTGGTCCATCCATCAAATTGATGTCTCTCCAATTTAGAGACAAGGATGTCGTGTGGGACAGTGTCGAACGCTTTGCACAAGTCCAGGTAGATGACATCAACTGCTCTACCCCTGTCCATCAGTTCTGTAGCCCCATCATAGAAGGCCACCAAATCGGTCAGGCAGGATTTTCCCTTAGTGAAGCCATGCTGGCTGTCACCAAGCACCTTGTTGTTTTTCGTGTGCCTCAGCATGCCTTCCAGGAGAATCTGCTCCAAGATTTTGCCAGGCACAGAGGTGAGACTGACTGGTCTGTAGTTCGCTGGATCATCCATTTTCCCCTTCTTGAAAATGGGGGCTATATTTCCCTTTTTCCAGTCATCAGGACCTTCACCTGACTGCCATGATTTTTCAAATATGATGTGCTTTCTTATCACATCACTGCAGAGAACTGCCTTCATTCTCCCCTGTTCTCTTTCTCTCCTGCTTGCTTTTGCATCATTTTAAAAACACACGTGTTATTTCTACTTAGAGCAGTTCTTCAGTGTATTCAGGCCATGTTTAACTCCATGAGGAGTTTCTTTTGTCTGTGCTTTCAGAGAGCTTGAACTTGTAGCAGAACATCATCTATATATTATATATATAAATTAAGATTGGAAACTGTAGGGAGAGAGCTCCTTGTACTGTCATGCTAATGCAATTTTATTTTTAAAGTACATTTGGAGACCTGGCACTTATCATTTTAACACATTGGCTTTGCATTTGCTGATCTGGCCTTGAAATCAGAGGCATGGGTGGAAGTTGGCATGCATTTGGTGTAACAGCAGATTTATTCTGGAGTCTGCAGATCTGCAAGCCATATCTAGAGCTGACTCCAGGACTACAAGCTCAAATAAGAAGGGTGATGGTTCCAGCTCGCACTGTCAGCTACCTGATTTGAAAGAGCTGCCAGGTTTAGCTGAAATTTTGTTCAAAGTTTCATGTAAATCTGTAGTGTGTGTACACTAAGGCAGCCTTTAATTGACAACATCTGCCATATGATCAGTAAAAGTGATGGTAAAGGAGTAAGCACAAGACAAAGAGTATTACTGTCATGCCTTTTGAACATTGTTTCAGCTACAGAGAGGGCATGGAGGTGCACATCTGTGCTTCCTCTCTGTGCATGTCCAAGTTAGATCACGTTCAAGTCATTGTAATTCCTCTTCTTGGTCCAAAGTAGGGTAGAGAACCTCAGAACCTCAGAAGCAAAGAGACCTTACTTTTGAAAGAATGTATGCCCCTTTCCCAATGGAGATAGCCTTGGAAAAGCAAAACTCTTAAGAATAGCGGGGTTCTGCCCCTTTTAGGGCTCCTGTGTCCTGATACTGCTACAAAGACTAGGCTGTTGAAACCAGCTGACAACACTAGGATAAGAATTGCACATTTTTGGTTGTGCCTGAGAGAACACTGGTTGTCCTGTGGGCTGCTCAGGAGTCCTGTGAAATGTTCTCAAAGCTGTCACAGAAGTAACTATGGCAAAATCACTCAAGCTGAAGATTATAAAGGTTCTTTTCATTATTGTTGTTTCATGTTTTGTTTTTCCCTTAATTCATGCATTGATTTTGGGTGTTTTCCTTTTAATATTCCCTTGGCAGCACTTGTTTACTTAATATTCTATTACAAAAGTTTTAGTGTTTCAGGTACACAATTTGAAAAGAATTAAGGTGGCTAAAGATGTCAGCAGACCATGAAGTTTCTAAGTTTCAATAGAAGTCATGTTCCTGGGCCCTACTGTGCATTATGGTAGGTGTCACTACTTCAAAACTCTGAGGCTTTCACAGACACAGAATCACAGGTTTGTCTTGGAAGGGACCTTAAAGATCATCTGGTTCCAACTCCCTGCCATGGGAAGGGACACCATGTTCTTGTTAACCATTAGTTAATGGCAGGGTACCCAATCATGAAATGTAGGGAGCAAAGACTGAAGTATACCCAACATCCAGTGTAGCACATGCTCAGGACAGCTTTGTGAGAGCTAACCTTCAAGGACAAAATTTACATGTCCTTGAAAAATCTGTCTGGAATTTTCAATTTGGGGACAATAGTTTTCAATGACTGGGGGACAATGAAAGAGCTGAGACTGTTTAGCCTTAGAGAAGTGAATTCTCAGGAGAGGTCTTACTGATGTATGTAAATATCTGAAGGGAGGGTGTAAAGAGGAGCAGGGCTCTGTCCAGTGGTGCCCAGTGACAGGACAAACGGCAACGGGCACGAACTGAAACACAGCAGGTTCCCTTCGAATACCAGGAAACACTTTTTTCTCTATGAGGGTGAGTGAGCACTGGCACAGGTTGCCCAGAGAGGTGGCGAAGTTTGAATATTCTACTTTTGGAGCTCTCTGGACATGATTCTAGGCAACATGCAAGTGCTGCTTGAGGGAAGGGGTTGGACCATATGATTTCCAGGTACTGCTTCCAACCTCAACCATACTGTCATTGTGTGATTCTGTTATCACGCATGTTGTTTACTTGGGAACTTCGTTAGCATTTTTATTCAGCTAGTCATCCTGGAGACCTACAATACTGCTTTTGCCAATTACTCATAAATCTATACCTAACTCTATTATCTGCTTCAGTTTGAAGCCATTGATATTTCAGTGGCTTTGAATTAATTTAAAAGAATTTAACTCATTGTGTAGAAATTCGTAACCCTCCATGTAGCCTGAAAAAACAATCCAGTTTCTGCAGCTGGATGCAATAGAAATCTAAAAGTTTATAGCACTCACTTTGTCCCCAACATGGGTAGTTTGTAAGCTACTGAAACATGTTGCCTTCTTCACAGATGAGGGACAAATTTAGATTGCAGCTGTAAAGAGTAAGTCTTTCTGTCAGCCTTGCTGTATGGCAAGTTGTTTTATTTTGCCATAAAATTCTATGGTGTTATATTAGTATATAAAATTTAGCCTTTTCCTTTCTTAGATGTTACATTTTTTGAGGCAATGGGTTGGCAGGAAGACAGTGAAGACATTCCCTGTTCCAGGGTTTCCCACACTGAGCTAATCCTAGTGAGTTTATAGCTGGAATCATGAGCACTAAGGATGGTGAGAGACTCAGCAAGGCAAAGAGCTGAGGGACCTAAACTCCACCAACCTATCCTGAAGAAAGAGACAAACATGGGGTAGACCAGCAAAACAAAAATATCACAAATTATAAAAGTCCCTGACCACTAGGCGTAGTCTACCCACGTAGGTAGCAAGTCAGAAAAGAAATGGTGCTGGACCAGTAGCTTTTTGTGCTGTTTGTTATTGCATAGAATGATTTCATACGATGCTTTTACACACAAAGGTCCTTATTTGGTGTTTTACTACACAATAGTGCAATGTTTCTGCTCATTTCTTGCAATAAAGGAATTACCATGCCACAGACTTCGTAATGCTCTGTCTCAGCTGCCATCAGTCCTACATCCTCCAAAGGGAAAAGTCTGAAGTCATATAGAGCATAATAATGAGAGTCATCTGGTGTCTTTTGGATTAAACAGCCTCATCAGGAAGAGGGCTGCACTGTCTGAAAAGAGGTATGGTAGGTGCTGTTTCTGGTCTGTGGCCAGAGTTCCTCGGGGGCTGTGCTGATGGGTAGCACTGTCAGGAATTTAAAAAGGTGAAGGAAAACCATTCTTTAGTATGGGTGCTTCTCAGAGAACTGAGTGAATTAAGCCAGCACACAGGGACACAGGCTGAGGAGTGCATCCGGAATCCTTTTTTTTTACAGAGGGCTACCTTTGTATCACACTAATTCATCCCCTGGCTCTGACTGCAGTATAAACGAGTAGCAGCCACGATCGTAACTGCTCTCTGAGCCGGGGCAGGGCGAGGCAGGCTGCAAGCTGTCATGCACTTCCACAGCTGTTTTAACCGAACGGATTTAGATATGCTTTTGGCTATTGCACCAGAGGAGGATGGGGGGAAGGAGGGAGGTCTCCCATGATCCCCTGCTCTTCCCTCCCTATCTTTCTGTTCTTCATAAGGAGTGGATGGCATACAATTTAGGAGAGGAATTTAGCAGGAAGTCAGCTCTTGCTCCCATAAGTAACACCCTGATTAATACGTATACCTTCAGCTGATAACCCCAAAATGCGATTCGGGTGAGGAACAGGGCAGGAAGGAGGGTGTTTGCTGTCTCACAGTGCTATGTAACATAACACTTATGCTTCCTTGTGACCTTGACTAGAGATTTCTGGCTTTGGCTCCAGCAGAAACAGGATTTCACTTTCAAAGCAGAAATATCTTACTTCAGTAGAACAAGGTTTCAAGCTTCAGCTTTTGATAGAAAGCCCTTCATCTGCAATTCCCATTTCTTCCTAGTGATATGAGGAAGAAAAAAAGAGTGATTAAACTTATCATATTTTTTTTTTCTACTAAAGGAGAAGGAAAAAACCCTCATGGATTCAAAAGTGCTTTTCTGCTTGCTTTAAAAATAGATCTTGGCACATTAACCTCACTTTAATTTTGAATTGTAACTAGCCTGAGAGAAAAATAGGGAAAGATAGCTGTGGAGTATCCCTGGATAAGTGTATTTTATCTGCTCTTTTTACAGGATGAAGAACAGCAATGAAAAAATGATCATATTTCCTTGGCAGCTCCGTAACCTACTTTTTGAAGCAGCTGCTTCAAGGGGCTGTTGCTGGTGCACTCTAATAGAAATCCTATATAAATGATCTGGTCTCTTTCTCTTTCTTTTTTCTCTCTCTTTCCGTCCCTCTCGCTCCCTTCCTCTCTCCTTCTTTCCGTCCTTCCCTCCCTCACACCCTCCTTTCTTTTCCTTCTCTTTTTGTCTTTGCCCCATGGCTCTTTGTCTGTCCTTCATTTTCCCTTTCCTCTTAGGTGGATAATGCGGTTGGCTGGTAAGAAGTCTCACAAGGGGCTAATTCAAGGATAAAGGATTATATTTGTCTGGTGTTTGGTCACAAGGGATTCTCTTTCATTTCATTTGAAATCATAAAACATAGTTAGCTTATACATCATAAATAATGTTAGCTTTTAAAAATCTATGAGAGGATGGCAGTGTGTCTTTGCTGAGTGCAATTTAAAACCTCTTGTGTGAGCTGATCAAATTAAATAAAGCTGCACCGTCAAGGTTCAAAATCTACTGATGTGCCAACAATCATTCTTCAGCTCTGTATTTAGCTTTCCAGGCAGACAAGGTCAGCAATGTCTGATCCAGCTTCTGTCTTGTAGGGAGACCAGACGGTTGTTTCTGTAAGAAAGAGGGTGTTTTCCCTTGTTTTCCTCCAGCAGCGGAGCAGCTGATCTGCTTTCACTTCGCTAGATGGCAAGCTTTAACCAAGTTAAAAGAAGCCCAAAATCACACGTTTTACAGCTATCCATTTACCTTAGGGGAGCAGGGGAAGCAAGCTTGGCTCATTGGTTATTATTGTTGTTTTTTTTCCCCCTTCTTTCTGTTTTAAAGAAATATTTTTGCTAGATCAGGTTCACATCCATCTTCCAGCATGATCTGTAGTGTTTAGAAAAGTAAATCAATATAACAACGTTTGCTGTCAGCTGTTGAGTAACTGACAGGTGTCACAAAGGGAAGTGAAAAATGGGTTAGAACATACAATTCATCCCTAAACCCCACTAAACAAAGCCAGATTCAGTGCTTCTAAACAAACCAATACGTATGGTGGTTCCAGTCAAAAGTGAGATGTTTCCAAGCTGTCCAAGCATAACAGACCCTGAGTTCCACTTATCCAAAACCCATGTAAATCTCTGCCTTTGACTCTCACGAATGGGCCTCTCTGCCATGTGCTTCTGCCATCATAACCTGCCTGCAATGCCTGGATGATGCACAAAGCAGAGGAGAACTGTGCTTGCTCTGTCCTAGCTACATTATCTCTTTAGTTCAGTGCAGTCTAGAGGGTTTCAGACATCCTGAGAGTCGAGTTAAAATCTGCTCGTTCTAACACAGCGCACACTGACTGCTGCCTTAAAGTTAAAGGTGCTCATTTTCACTCACATTTCAGTTTACAGACTGGCTGTCTCAGCTTTGCAGGGGAAGTTGTGGCATCAGGAGGTGGCTTCTCTTGGCAGAGACAATTCAGCCATGGAGCATTGCAGCAATGTGTGAGGAGAAAGTCTCCCAACTCTGAGCTCAGCAATATGCCCCTGGGGATCTGGAGTTCCTGTCTCCAGCAACACGAGAGAAATGCTGTGGGGAATCTGCAGCCATAGGTTTAGAAAGCTGCCCAGCTGCCAGTTCCTTCACTTCTTCTTGCTTTTTTTCTTAGCATTTCCCTCCTGAGACCCTTCGTCCATCCCCATTTGGTGAGTTACATGGTGGGAGCCTTGGCAGTCTTGGGGGTTGCTATGCCCATCCCTGCAAAGTAGGAAAGTGGTACCCAGTTGTTCAAGAGGAGAGAGATAGGCTAACATCACATGACACTTCAAAGGGTAGGGGGGAAATCAAGCCACATCATCTCGCTTGCTGACCTAATAGCTGTAAGAAAAGTTTCCTTTTTCTTTTTTTTTTCCCTGTAGGCTGTGTTTAAATAAACTGTTACTTTTCCATTATAAACATCTTTATGAGTTTGAAAATAGCTTTACCTGTTTCTTTACATTTCTAAGCTTATTTATTTCTAAAGAATAAACTCCTAAAAACTAAATCAATGGCATAGACATTTATAAAATTATGCCAGATGAGCCTGAGGGAAATCTGTGTAGCAAACACAATTTTATGGAGGACTGTAAGTTGTCAAAACTTGTGAGCCCCGTTTCTTATACTGAAAAAAGATTACACACATTTTAGCTATTTTTGCCTTTCTTGGTTCCTATTTTTATTTTTTTTGCCCTCAGCATCAAGGGAGGTTGGAAACTTTTGTTTTTCCAAAACCAGGAACTCATTTTACTGTTGTCACACAGCTCCTAGAACTGAGGTTTTACAAATGGCTCAGGAGTGATAACGCTATGAAGTCTCAAGAGCTGCAGCAGCACAGGCTGCAGTGCAGTGGAGCAGCTAAGTAATATAGGTGGCAGGCTATGGGTGTCTGCTGCCTCTGTAGTCATGCCTTGAGGACTTACCTCGCGCTTCATTTCTCCCAGGGAGAGGATTATGGGCTTTGGAGTTCTGTACCGTGCTTGGAGTTTGTTTATGTGTTTGGATTTTATTTCTTTTCCTTTTGGATAAAGCGCTGCAAAATCCTGCAGTGTCTCTGCCAGAGCTCGAGGCATGCCTGAGGAAGTTGTGAGTGCTCTCCGTGAGGGCTCACTCCTGCTCACAAGCTTCTTCTCTCTGGAAATAAATATCCCTTTGAAGCCACACATGCCTCACTGACAGCATGTCTCATATCACCTTGCTTTCCTGTAGCTCATCTTACTATCCGCATAGTCCTTTGAATTAAGGGGGCTTTTGAAGGCATTCCCCCACGGTGGCAGCAGCTGCTGTCAGTGAAGCCAGCCAGGGACTCCAGGGTGACTCCTAAGGTGATGTGTCCTCTGAGGGACATGGGAGCCCACTGCCCTATTCAGGCTGTTCGCACCAGAGCGGTACTATGCCAACTTGGCATTGTTACCAGTGTAAGGACAGCGAAGTTAATTTTACCCTGAGCCTCACTTCTCTGCTGTTACTGAGAAATACCACTGCAGTGGTGTAGAGCTGTGGGATGATTATTTTCTTTCTACTCTTGCTGTGGGCTTGGGCTCTGTGCACACTGCTTTAGTTTCCCCAGTGTGAGTTTATTTAGAGATCACTTGGATTGCTAGGGATCAGGCCAGTCTACTGATTTGGACACTAGACCACTAACAGCAGCCCATGATTGCCCAGTAGAGAATTATGCTTCCTTCTTTCCATTGCACTCCATGAAGTTTCATGCAGTAAGTAAGCCCACAAAAACCTTGAATGCATTAATGTATTTTAACCCTTTTTACCCAGTTTTAAATTTACCGTTGGTCTCGTGTGAAACATTGCTGAGTCTGAACTTCTCCTTTTGGTTCATAATTCAATTGTTGAACACAAACCAGAATGAAATCTGATCCCTTTTCCATATTCATGTTGGATCTGCAGCACCGACAAAACTAAACCATAATAAACCAAAGCAAAACAAACTTATTTTTGCTGCTGAGAAAGTTCTGTAATATAATTCCAACTAAAGGTAAAGGATTTCACATCCACATAATAACTTTTCAAGGGTAGGAATGGGTTTTAAAATCATGCATCTCAGTAAAAGAAGAAAGCCTTCAGTTCCTCTCTGAATATTGCTTTTAGTTGATGGCATTTTGCAGTCTGTAGGGATTTTTAAACACTATCAAATGCAGAGAGAGTTGAGATCACTGATCTAAGTCATTTGTGGAGAGGAGACAACCCTTCTACCTTATGTGCATTGAAATAACTTTGCATCAGAAATGCCAGACTGGCACTCTGGCAGGAGGATGAAGCCAGATGTGCTGCTTGGTTTCAGACATACAGAAACCATCAGGCATGCAAGGATGTATCAAAAAATGCATCTGCATCGGGATCAGAAAGATTTCAGGGCTTCAAATAGAGCTGTGGTTGAGTATTTAGTAGGGTTGAAGGATGTACTTGCCTTGTTCTTGCTCTTTTCTGGGCTTCAGCTTGCAGCCATGCTGGAGGCAGGATTCTGAACTAGATGAACCTTAGGTTTGAAATGTCTGTCTGCTCTCATGTTACTTATTGACAAAGTTTTTCTGTGCTCTTATCTATTAACAGTATTTTAAAGTCTCTTGTTGCACTTACTGAGATAAAAAAGTTCTGTGCTGATGTAAGCTTCTAGAGAATCCCCCTCAAATAAACATGTTTTGTTATAACTACTTCTCTCTGCCACAGCTAAAATAAATCAGAATCTCCATCACAGTGCCTGAAGAGAGGAACATTTAATTTATAGTGATTTTCTTTTCTTTTCATGATTTCTACTAAACAGAACATGCTGGGTCTCAACCTGCATTTGCATTTATGATAAATTACAAGCAGAAAAATCAATACAAGTCCCAGCTCATGCTGCCTACAACTGAACAGCAGCAAAGAAAGCAAACTGCCAAGGAAATCTCTCCCACCCAGCCAGCTTGTTAATACACAGCAGTGTTTAACCATCTATTTAGTCATCACAGTGGTCTTCAGTGCCTCTCAAGTGTTGTAGGGAGGAAAAAAGAAGCTTATCCTTAGATATTCTGTGAGTCTGCCTTGCAAGGCAGCCCCACATGGCCACTTACCAGGGCAGGCGAGGCAGAAAGGGTGTCTGGGCAGTACCTCCCCCTTAAGTGCTTGGAGAGATGCAGACAGGACTGCCCTTCATCCAGGAGTGCTCTAAGGTGGGACCTCCATTGGAGTGGTCACTGGGGACACTCAGTCGCTAAACATGACTGACGTCTTCACCAGTGACTTCAGGTTCACCCTCTTTCCTCTCTCCTCTGCACCATTCCCTTTCAGACTTCTTTTCCCCCCAGGTTTCCTTAAATCCCAGCTCATCCTCCTTACTCTCCATGGCCCTTTTTCCATCTGTTTTCCTTCCTATTTGCTTTCCACACTCTTTAACATTCTCTAGTGGCTAAGCCTTTATGTTTTTTGTGTCATCACATTCCTGGGATGAGAGCAGCCTCACCTGTGGGTACCAAAGCACTCAGGTAGATGCCTGGAGCTCTTTGTTGTGCAACGCTGTGCCTGCACTGGTCTATGTCAGGTTCAGGTGTTCTTGAGTCCTTAGGGTTTTACAATGGTGTGAACAAATCTATCTGGAATACTGTACAGATAAAAGCAAAGTAAAAGCAACAGCAATCATTAATTTTCCTCATGCTCCAGTCCTTGTTCAGTGCCTGGCACTATGTCCTTTCTAGTCATTGGGTTTTAATTTGAAAGCAGAACCTGGCCCTTCTTAAAGGCTGGACTTGATGATCTAAAGGGTTTTTCTGACCTAGTTAATTCTATGATTCTTGTTGCCATTTTGTGTTTATCCAAAATCCTAACCAGTTGTTCATGCTGGAAAGTGTTCTAAAGCCTGACAGAAATTTTCTTGGAAAAGCTACAGGTTTTTCTTGTATCTTTTGGCTTTCTGCATTGGAAGTGCCTTCAAAGTCAAAGCTGCCCAGCCATGTCTGATATTGTTTCGTACCTTCTCTAAACCTCAGGCACCAGCAGCATGGTGAGGAAACACTATCTAGCTGACAGGCCTTGCTGTGCATGGGAGCACTGGCCCCCTTGCATGTGCCTAGCTGATCTGCAGGAGAGTTGCCTTGGCACAGCCTGGAAGCACCAGTCTTCCTGAGCTCAAGCAGGTCCCTCTACCTGGACACACTCCAACATGCAGCCCTCTGAGCGCAGAACAAGTGGGGAGGTGCTAGCCTCTGGACCCACACTGAGCTTAAACCAGGCAGAAGAGCATCTCTGTAGTCCTGCAGTCAGCAGCTGTATCCTGCAGAGCTGCAGCAACCGACTGAATTGACAAGATTAATGTGACTCCAGGGGTCTCCCGGCAGCTAATCAGGAGACACTGGTCCTAATGAATGAAGCACAGCGGAGAGAACTGTTAAGCTAAAGGCAGCAAATGTCCCCTTTGTTGTAGTTACAGCATTAGTGATTAAAACATAACTCAGTGGGATGCAGCTAGCTCTCGAGCTACTTCTTTGACAGGAAACACTGGCCCATGAAGTGTCAGCATCAAATATAACAGAAATCACTGCTCAGCAGTTTCGTATTTTTTCATCAGGTTTCATGCTGCCATTAACACAGGTGTTGCAGGCTATTAGCTCCAGCCCCTGCAACATATCCCCCATAGAGCCTGATCCACAGCGCAGAAACAAGAAAGTTCAAAAGAAAGAAGACAAACTAATAATTTCACTTCCATAAACTGATGTTTATAATCCTGTCTTCCCCGATGCAGGGGACTTTATTCCCTACTGTGATGAAATAAAATGAACGAAACCATTGTCAAAATAGTTCAAAGCGCTCTTTTCCTTTGGGCAGAGGGATCAGCTCTACAGCCTACTTTGCTGTTTAGTTCCTCAGACTGCTGAAGAAACAGATGCAGGAAAAATGATAGCCTGCCTAATATTATTTTGTTAAATTCAAGTGCTGTGTTTGTTTTGTCAGTAGCGCAGTGTAGCGTGCAGTATGTGTTTCTGTCCTGGCAAATGCCTCACCTTAGAAGAATAAATCAAAATCTCTGTGTACCTGTAAGCTATTGGCCAGCATGCAAATTAACTCCTTTAAGAATATGCATGAAATACCATGTAAAAGACACAGAAAAGTTAACAGCTGTGAGGAATGGGCCCTTGGTCCCTGTTCACTCACATTGTTAGACAAAAGAAGCTGTTGGTTAAATCAATGCTAATCACACTAAGGGTGCAGCTCAGTTTCCATGTAGGCATCAACTTGAGGCTCTCGTCTGTTCCGATGATACAAAGAATTTGTGGGTATGTTTTGGACACAATTTTTAGTTGTTCTTCCTATCTGCTTGGGAGTCAAAACCAACAGTCCTTTGAAACGCACCTTGACAACAGTGTATAGCTAACCAGCCAGGGTCCTCAGTCAAAGCTAAAACAGTAGCACCTTTTACGGTTGCTAAGTTTGCCACTGCATGCCTCTCTGGTGGAAAATCAGTCTCTAACGGGAAGGGAGGGAAAACAAATTGGGATGGTGTTCTCACTTCTTCTCTTTACCAGTTGACTTCACTGCTAAACCTTTCTTCCCCTGATATTTTACAGCATTGTGCTGCAGTTTGGCTTTATCTGCTGTTCAGAGAAGTAGGAGCCTGCACAGGAAGTGGGGCAGCAGTGCTTGTGAAAAACCAAACCGGCTGCCTGGGGGCTGTTTAAGTGTGTACATGATGACAGGCAGCAGTCACACGATATGTAAGACCAGTAAGACTGCTTTCTTTTGCCTTTATGTATGTATGTATGTATCTATCTATCTATTGTAATTTTAGCTCCTTACAGAGCTCTCTCAGAAACTAATCTCCCATTCATCTTTCCCCCAGATCCTGGAAGCCCATGAATAAATAAGTTTACATTTCCGTTTTACTTTTGAAAAAGAGGAAGGCTTGTGTGATGGCCAAGAATGTGTTTTCAGTGAAGAAGAAAGTGTTATTATTCATCCTGTCCCTGGCAAAACATACTTTTCTCTGTCTTACATTTATAGGGTTTCCTTCCCCCATTATCTTTGTTATGGTAATTAAGTCCTAACTTCTACTTTCTCTCTTTCCCTCTCTCCTATTTAATTAACTTGGTGGATGTTGTCTTTTGTCTCACAGTTACAATGAACAAGGCTCCTGTGAAAACTGACATTTTTTGAAAACCTTTTTAATCAAAATGGCATGAATTCAAAGATCATCAACCAGTTCTGGTCTTTTGTCACATGAAAGCTACTTTGGAGACTCTTCCTTCCACACACACTTAAAAGAAGAAGAACTAGTTTTTTGCTAAGGCAGCAATTGCTGTGCAGAGGAAAATAAAAAAATGAGAGACATTAAAAAAATAATTCAGTATTTTCTAAATTTTAGCAGTCACACTTAAGATGTTGCAGTCAAGCCTGGAGTCACTCTAATTTCCAATAAATGTCTTCTGTCTAAGATAGAGAATAAATCATAGACTCTGCCTTTAAAGATTGATGCTGGATTCCTGTCCATGATGTATTTGCACTTGATTTTTCCATATCTTCTTTTCATCCTGTAATGAAATCCTCCTCCTCAGCCCTCAGTGGGGTCTAGATATTTTGCTCCTGCAGGCCAAAGTAGTTTCCTGATTACTGGTATGAAGAAATGCTGCGTTCAGCACTCACTTCACTCCCAGTGAAGATGGGTCACTCATCCACATGGGAAGCAAACCACAGATTTAGGATTACAGCAGGGAAATGACAACCAGAACCTAGTTCAGAGATAGGTGGCTCATCCAGGAGGGGGCAGACACTGATCACTTGCCCTGCTACTTTGCTTTTAGCTAGGGCTCTTGTGTTTTCTGGCCTAGATGCTTTTCACTTAAATGAAACAATCTATTTCCACAGCTTCATCTGTTTGTCTGAATCTGGTGTTATGTCCCCAAATGCTCCAGTGCAACAATTTGATGTTGTTCCCAGAGATTTTTATGCGTGCATGTCTTGTACACTGCATTGCTGTGGGTATGATGTTCATGCAGAGTGTGACTGTCACTCCACAGAGTGCATTAACACTTGTTATTTAAGTCTTTTAGCAAAGGTAAATCTGAGAAATTGCAATAGGGTGTTCAATAACAGCATACAGTAGGTGCTTTGATTTTTTCTCTAGCACTCAGAAGGAGCTCAAAAACTCATTTCGGCATCTTCCTCTGTATTTGTACTTGTCATACAGTGCTTGCTGCAGAGCTGAGTAGTACCAAACAGAAGAGATGAAATGCTGCAGTGTGTTTCTTTTAACTTAGGCTGCTAAATCAAATGGGATCAGCCAGGGTGAATGTCCTCGGACTGAGATATAGGCCATAACTGCAGTGTTTCAATGATGCTAAAGCATCTGCTTTTGGGTGATGAAGCACAGTGTTTGCTAAAAGAATCAGCAACTGCCCCAGTCTGCATTGTTTGCCCTTTCCAGAGTTCAGTCTGTGTAGTGGCTCCAGGTAGACTGCTCAGGGTGCAAGGGATCCATTTTGCAAGAATTTTCAAGGGATTTGATCCTTGAACCTTGGACAATCATTTAGCCAAACACAAAATTGAATGTGAAACTGTCTTATTATAACTGATTAGCATTTATAAACCTCCTGGGTCCTGGTGCCAATACCTATGTGGTAGAATAATAACGGAGAGTAATACTAGATCATGGCCTTAGCCCATACTTCATTATCACAGTCACTCTAATTCCCCAGAAGTGTAGCATCATGAATATACTGATTTTTGTCACAGAAAAAGGCATGGTATTTTTCCACTTCAGGGGCCTTTTGTAAAGGTCCCTTAGTGTAAGATCTGCTCCAGACTAGTTTTTACTGCAGAGCTGCACATGTGACTTGATTGATTCACGAATAGTCATGTCAACTGTAAATTAGAAGGCATTTAATTACAGTTCCTGCAGCTTGTGAGGCCTTATTCAAAGCCCACCAAAGTCAAAGGATGCTTTAAAGCTGAATGAAAGGAGTTTGAAGGACAGTGAGTAGTCCAAAGTAAGCTCTGACTAGTCAATATGTCTTCCAAACCAGGAAAAACTCTCTGTAAAACAATACTAAGGTTTGTAACTCTTCTTCTAATCAATTCTATTTTATGGGCTTCTTTCTTGATACTGTTTTTCTTTTGTATATGTTTTTTGATCTGATATGTTACTATTTTAATTTATTCAAAAGCAAGAGTGGGCACAAATACTCTGCAGTGGGTATTGGTAGATTTCTTGTACTTCTGAATTAAACAAGTTCCTTTTAGCAACTGAACAATTAACTTCATGTATATTTTAATTAAGTTACATTGGTTCAGCAATGGAACACAATACTTATTTACCTTCTGCACTATTGTAAATTCTGTTTTCTTTTTATGTTTTACCAGGCTATGGTTTACATTTATCATATTTCAGTAGCACAATACAACCATTCAGCAGCTTAAAATATGTTATAAAAACATTGTGCTTTGCTGTTTCGAACACAGGACCAGAGTGTAAGTTAATGTCAGAGTAATTCCAGTGAAATCAGTAGGGGAAGACCATTTTATAGAAATATTGTATAGAAAATCTCAGAACTGTGAGATACGGCAAGGCTAGATATGGTTCTCCATTGCACCCTGACTTTTTGTAAGCATTTAAACTAGAGGAAAGTGGATGCAGGATTTCTGCCTGCTACTGCTGTTCCAGCTGGGTAGCATGTTCGTTTCCTCTCAACTCCTGCTTGTGAGACTGGGCCAACAAAAGGTGGCATTAAGTAGACTAGTTTTGACAACAAAGCACTGTGTTCCCAGTCAATTTTCCAAACCTTTCCCTTGGGTTATGAGTAAACAAGATAAACATGTATAAAATGTCAGCGTATGTGTGTGTGAAGCCTTACTTTTGACTTTTGCATGTGGATTGGTGACCCATAACTAGGAGAAGGAGGTGTGAAGAGTTGGGCAGTATAACAGTGTAAAGACTGGTTTTACCCCAGAGAATGGTGCAGATCTCCAGAGAACTGCAGTCACTCCCTATTCAGTAGTTTTCGTAAAAATGGGACTGATCAGTGTTCCCTTTGCCCCCTGAAAGACCCATGGGAGGAAGAGTCTCAATGTTTTTCCGCATAAGAGGTCTCTGTTTTTTTCCCTGAGGGAGATACATAGCTTCGCTCTGTAGGCAAGAGGTCTCTGGTGAGCCTCTGACAACTGTGAGCCTCTCAACATTCCTGTAGTACTATCAATGCTGCTGACATTTATTAAATCACGCACTGTATTGTTACTGCTAATCATGTGAACGTACAGAATTCATTAAATAACCTAAATTTATTTAAAAAATAGTGCTAACTCTTAATGCAACAACAGTAAGGAATGAGGAACGCTGCCTTGGACTTGCCCTTGAAGGTATGAGAAAGCTCATTTAATGATAATTTCATGGAAAAATATCTGGTGTTTTTTACCTATGTGTTATTAATAACAGGTAAGTTCCTGCCTATTATTTATGAAGCATGAACTCTAATTATGGCTCTTTAGACAAGCTTTCACTTGGACTCAAATATTTAAGGCTTATGCTTTGATTCGTGCAATGTGCTTTTGTGTACTGTTGAAAAAGCCTGACTTTCATATCTAGTACCTGTTTACCCTGTAGGCTGCCTGTGCCCTCTGACTGGGGAAGGGGAACTTTGAAAATCTGATAAAAATGTCTATAGAACCTCACCATATCTTTAGCTAGTGTACACTTCTGGGAGCAGAAGAAAGTGCTAAAGTTGGTAAATTTTCACTCAAAGTTGCCAAATTCCCAGTCACAGAGCTTGTCACATTTGTACAAGTTATCTGTATTTTCCAAGTGTTCCTGATGTAGTTCTGCTATCTTTCATACACAAAGATTGAGTGATTGTATTGTTTTAGTCCTGGAACTTACACCATGATAGAGATACTATGAATTATCACCTATCATGGAACAATTCCAGTTAGTGATTTTTTATAAAGAAGAAAATCAAAATTTAGTTTATATTTGGTTGCTACACTATCTTTTAGAAAGTCTTTTCCATAGGTATTTGAATACTTCGCAAATGGTTGTCACTGTGGTCCAGTTCCTCCATTTTTCAAGGTATGTACTTGATATGAATGAGATAACAGTGCCAGCAGCTTTCACTTGAAAACACTAGTTTATGGTAATTCTTTTCAGTGCTGCCAGGGCTGAGACAAGCTGCAGTGAGTTTCAGTGAATCTGATACCAATGATGCTGTGCACGCTCCTGTGACTCTTTTTGGGAGGTGAGAGTGCAGAGAAGTTGTGCCTTGCTTGATTTCAGCAAAAGAGCATCTGATCAAAGACTGGACCTCACACCATTTTGATAGCTGTCACTTCAGCTGAGACAATCTGGACATGGAGGTATCAGGACTGAGAAATTAGATTCCACCTATTGATTGAGATAGATTGTTCTAAATGCCAGCAGCAGCATTAGGATAAACGACTTCTCTATCACTGTGGGAAAGAAAGAGGAGTAACATTGCTTTCAGATATTAAATAGCTATTGATGTTTTCCAATATTCACATCCTTGACTTACAGGACAGTCTGTCAAGATGGAAAAAATATTTAGAAAGAGACATTAGCCTCAATGTCATGAACAGCTAACTGAGAACTGTAGAAGTCTTAGACTATAACTTCCCATCTATTCTCTGCTACAAGAGAGATATGAAAGGATAAAAAAGTAGGGTAAGATTGCAGTACAGCTTGACTGAGACATCGAAGTGTTCCTTTTTGTATGGAATGTGAATGAAATTACAAGGACTAATGTAGCTCCAGCTGTACTTAACCAAACATCTGACACTGTTTTATAAGCCATTCTCAGATTACCTTCTCAAGGAGCTGTTCAAGTCTGGTGAACTGTTTTGACTGAAATTAACTGATGCTTGGGTTGTAATAAAAATACGGACATTTTCTATGTCAGTTTTATGCCAGAATTCTTCAAGCATTGCACTGTGTCCTCGTACATTGTCTGTAAGAGCTAGGCCAGGCTGGCATGTTTTAGGAGAGAAATGGAGTAGTAAAAACAAGAAAATGGGATAATTGCAATCCAGTGAAAGAAATCTCTGTAAAATGAGAGCTGTATTCAGCCAGGGAAAGCAAACAACGACATCTTCATACAGAACACTGGTATCTGGCATGAACTGGTGATAGAAAGCCAAATATCTGTATACTGTTCCCTGAACCAGACTGCTGCAGTGCAGCAGCAATGCAGCAGCAAGTCCTTGGCGCAGCAAGCACGTGCTTATGTCTGTCCTTGTGCAAGACAAGTCCCATGACATTCTTTTTCCTGCCAGGTCTTTTCATTTTCCCGAAAGACTGGGATAAGCATGTAGGAGTGGAGTGTTAGGAAAAGCTGTGTTATTCACACTTGCCTCTCCACAGATCTAGGTTTGCAGTAATCAACAGGAAATTTTAAAACATGCTTTCCAATGTTTTCTGCTCATACAGGAAATGACAGACAGGCTTAGTCACTGAAAGGGAAAACAGACAAATGTGAAGAAGCATGTGCATGCAGACAAGTCAGGCTTACAACTCCCCGTGGCTGGTGTGTAGTACCAGTAGCTCTGGGGAGGAAATTTGAAGATCTCATAGAATCATAGAATATTATGCCAGGTTCAAGAGACCTCAAGGATGATCAGCTCCAACCTTTCTAGGCAAAGCATGACCTAGACGAGATGTTCCAGTACCCTGTCCAGACGAATCTTAAAAGTATCCACTTTTAAGTAGGGAATCCACCCCTTCCCTGGGGAGATTATTCCAGTGGCTGATTGTTCTCATTGTGAAAAATTCTCCTTTTGTGTCCAGTCGGAATCTCTTCAGGAATAACTTGTGCAATTACTCCTTGTCTTTTCCACATAACTCTTTGTGAAAGGGAGTCTCCATTTAAAGCCACCCTTTAAACACTGTAACATGGTGATAAGGTCTGCCCTGAGCCTTTATTTCACCAAGCTGAACAAACCCAGTTCTATCAGCCTTTCCTTGTATGGCTTCCCAGTCCTTGGGTCATCTTTCTGGCCCTTCTCTAGACCCTTTCCAGCCCCTTCACACCTTTCTTTGTATAGCAGGGTCCAAACCTAGCACAGTGTTCCAGGTGTGGCCTGAAAAGGGCTGCGTGGAGTGGGACAATGACATTTTTATCTGCTGGTGATGCCCTTGTGGATGTAACACAGCATCCCGATGTCTTCCTTTGCCACAGCTGCACAGGGATCACTCATACTGAGCTTACAGAAAAGGACCCTCAGGTCCCTTTCCACAGAGCTGCTCCCCAGCCAGGCAGATCCCAGTCTGTGCTGCAGTCCTGTATTGTTTTTACCCATACAAGACCATACAAGCACAAGACCATAAGAAGACAGCTTCTCTAGGAGAAGGCTGTGGGAAACCATATCAAAACCCTTGGAGAGATCCAGGTAGATAATGTCAGCTGCTCCCCTCACATCGACTGAGCACATTAATTTGTCATAGAAGACATTCTGGTCTGTAGTGGGAGAGGAAAGAGGCCGTCATCACTGGCCACTTGTTGAACCCAAAGTCATCAGAAGCTGGAGCTATGAGTGATGAACTAAGTTTGTGCTTACTTCCCCTGCCCTTGTCAAAGGGCACCCATGCTGGATCTGCTTGTCACCACAACTGCTAGCAAAATGAAGCCTCTTGTGACAGCAAGGATGAGAAATAAAAAAGTATTGATGCCCGAAAGCCTCATTTGAGGACTGTAGAAATGTATTTTTCATGAACTACAAAAGGAAACTATTTTGAACTAAAAATAGTTAAACAAAAAGGAAAGCTCTGAGATAGTTTGCATGTGTATTAAGATATCATATATATCAGTTTGGTATCACTGCACCGTGCCTGGGTTGCACAAACTTATTTTCAGTGGGTTTAGGTGTTTTTTCTCATCTCCTCCTCTGCTCCCTGCTGCAGAGCACCACCACACAGTATTTAACCATACTGTTCATCTTGGCATCAGGCAGAGGAGACCAGATGCTGCTGCTGTCGCCCTGAGCGAGTGAAGTGGTGACTGGTTCATCAGCACAGTGGCATTTCCCTTGAGAATTTCCAAACTTAGGTTCTGCTGCAAGGTACCATTTGCTAATGCTTTGAATTCCAGAAGGAAAAAGCAGACTTTTCATCGACACAGCCCACTGGCTCCTGGGCTCTTTTGGAAAGCTAAGTTGATGCTTTTTATGGAGAGCATGCAAATCTGGTGCTGTCCCATCTGTCACTGGTGCAGAAAAAGGATTTCTGTCACATGCTTGGTTGTTACACAGACCATTCATAAATGCTGCACTGATTCAGGTGTTCTGGGTTAGGCTGCATGGGAAACCATCCTTCTCAGCAGGACACATCTCTCTTCTTCCTACTCTGAACCTGAAGAACAGCAACAATTTTGTTCCTGCTGGTCCATGCTGAAGGGTTAAACTTGTCTAAATGCAGATAGAGCCCCACAACCTAAAGACAGCTTTACCTGTTCTGTGTGAATATGTATGGATGAGAACTGTTTGCTCAGGGAAAGCACTCACGGGTTGCAGCCTATAGATTCCCATTCAGATAGACTGGAATGGGAATTTGCATGAGTAGAAACAGCTGGATCAAGGTCTCTGTAAGTAATTAGCACACAGGAGAGACAGTTGTGCTTGCACTTTATCAAGCCTCTTGCTAAGATACTCCAGATAATTAATCATTACATTTCCCTATACACATAATTACATCCACTTTCTTGCTCTCCCACCTCCACACATATAAACAATTCATATGCATGTATTTACTGAGTAATTACAGAGTGCGTATGCTGTGATTAAAGGCAATATAAACTGTGTTACTCTAATTACAAGAAAAAACAAAAAAACAAATACCCCAAACAAATGAAAGCACAAGCAGGAAACTGCACAACTCCTTTAACAGAATCCAAATGTTTTCTTTTCAGAATATTAAAAAAGAAGAAAAGAAACTCACATAATCTATGCTATGTGCCTGGCACAAAAACTGAGAATGCCAGCTAGCCCAGCAACTCCCTTGGCTGTAAATTATTTAATATATGGGACATAAATCAGAAAGCAATATTACTTGAGACAAGATGAAAGAAGTGCTGCATCTCTAGTTAGAGCACATTCTGCACCGTTTGGCTCAGTTCTCTCGCGCCAGATAAGAGAAGCTCCTGTAGATGTAGCTGCAGTGGAAAATACCTGCATCCCACATAAGGTGAACGAGGGCATGTTTGCGTTTGAAACTCCTTGCTGGCTTTGTTTACATGAGGTGATCTACTGCAGCTTTTACACAAGTAGCAGCACTGTTCCTTCCTCCTTAAGACTCACATCACTCATGATATTTTGGCATATGAGCTGTGTGTTTTTTATGGTGGACTGCTCTGATACTTTCCTTTGGAGATTTCTGGTTCAATGCACTCCATACTAATGGCAAATGAAGTAATTCTGAGGGATGGGGAGAGTAGGATCAGATGGAGTAATTCTGTATTTTCTTTTGTCTTCTCTTTGTGATTCATCTTTTTGCTGGTCTTCTTGAGGCAGAACTGCAAAAATAGTCAACAAGGAGAAGGAAGGTGACATTGAAAGGATATATTTCCTAGGTTTATTTTGTCTGACACTAAACTATTTAGCAAGTTACCACTTCAATTTTGCCATCTGAAGGTTAGTGGTGAGACCACACTTGAAGCTTTTGGCTGACAATCAGTGCTTAGAAATGATGTTTGCTGTTAGATCTAAGAGTGGCCAGGGACTGATGGTTGTTTGTACTTTTATTCATTACTGGGGCAACTGAGGGGTCCTGTACCTGTCCTGTGTACCCCAGTGTTGGCCATGGAGTTCAACAGAAAGAGCTGTTACCTTCATATCTGTAATACCAGGCAAGCTGCTGTAAAGTCTGCTGGAAAAGGTCCTTGACACCAGCTTCAGGAGCAGGTTGACCTGCTTTCCGCCACAAGTGGATCTTTAGGATTCATCATCTCCATTGATGTCAATGGTATTGCCCTTTGATATTCATTCTGGGATACCATGCTTAATGTACTGGTAGTCTCTGGACATGTCATTGTAGAAGTGGAAGTATTGTCTTCTGCTTTGAAGTGGCTTCTATGGTAATGTCTGGGAGGCGTTTAGTGCCTTAGTGGAAATCTTAATGCTGAGAAAATAAATCAAGTAGATGTGGGAGACAGTGGGGGAAGAACAGAAGTAAAAAATGGTAGGGATACTGAGGAAAAAAGGATGTCATGACAGAGGATGAGGGGGAAGAAAGAGAGAAAGAATACCAGACAGAAAAGGGCAGGAATTAAGATAAACAGAGATGTGCTGGTGGCACAGGAGTAAGAGTAGTCTTGAGTTGTTTCTGGAGACTAGAAAGAAACTCAGAGCCCCAGCATCCCTTTAGTGCCAAACAAGAAGGAGCTAAACACCCTGGCATCTAGTTGAAGTTGGCTGATATGGATGGCAGAGCCTGCTACAGATACCCTGTTGTGTTACATCAATGTGAGTCTGCACAGTAGCTCTTCAGAAGCTCACCTTGCCTGTGACACTGCAGGGGCCTCTGTAGGAGCCCAGTACATGACCACGAGATTACATTCTACATTTTGTTCTTCCTTGAATAGACATTCAGAGCGTGGCTTGACCTTCCTGCAGGCCATGCAGCTTTGGATTACCTCTGTGCCAACCCTAACCCTTCAATGTGTGGCCTGAGTAAAAGTGTCTTCTTAATTAATACACAAGCTGTGAAATGGGATCGGCGCCAGGTGGCTTGGAATTCTGCAGCCTGTGAGGTGAAATGCTGTGTTGTGTAAGGCTGAACATGATGATGTTTGGCCCAGTGGTACAGAAAGAAAACGTGGCTATGTCCAACTGAAACTGTGCCCAGGATGGAGACTCTGTCCTGTTTGAGCCAGAGAGGTGATTTAAGCCTGTGCCATGTCATTACCTGAAGTATGATTTAGCCTGGAAACAAACCCACACTTACAAAAAGCACTTGAGAATCTTTAATTATCACAGCAGATTGAGACCTCAGTTTTAAATCTCATCAGGAAAGCATTTGCCCTCTGACATCATGCTGAGTCACTGGCTCAGTGAAGAGCTCTGAGGGAAGAGAAAGCTTGTGGTATGTCAAATGGCAGGACCTCTTCTTACAGGGATCCTTGGTCTAGGGGGAGATGAGACTCCATGGGAATTCATAATTAGTAGCCTGCATTACTTGAAAGTAAATTCACCTGTCAGGTAGGGTTGCTCGTAGTGTTTGCAATGCTTTCAAAGTGCTTGATAATTGCTTATTTGTTCACTAAGCTAATGCATATAGGGCAACTGTGCGTGTTGTTGTGTATATCTTTCCACTGCCAAGTATGGATTTATTTACAGTGCAGATTTTTATCTGAAAAATGTTACGAAGCAATTTGCATTCCTCAGTGCATAGGGACAGTGGCCTGTGCTTGCATACTAATACCTTGTATAATAAGTTTGGAATGACTAAATTAAAAAGGAAGCAAGGTCACCTTTAAGCTTGCCACAGTGTCAGGAGTGAATGTTGTGTAGAATTTATACTGCAGGGTCTTTGCTGAGGCAGTGTGATCTTTTGCCAAATGGGTTAAAGCGTGGTGAAAGCCCTGGCTTCTTAGATCAAATTCAGCATGAGTGGAGCTGGCTCAAAGTTAACAGACTGGATATGCAAAGAGAGCAAGAGCCCCAAAGAGCCCCAGGTGTCAGCCTGGACAGAGAGGTAACTTGTGTTTGCAGGTATCTTCGTGGTCTAAATTGCACACACATTTCACACCACTGCATATACTAACCAGGAATTATGTCAGCTGCAGACAAAGCAATTAGGCTAATTTTCTCACTGGTGTGTCAGCAGCTGGCAAACTATTTGCAGGAGGGCTCCTAAAAGTGCTAACATTAGCCAAATTATTGTCATGGATAATCAGAGATCAGTTTCCTCTCATTGCCAGTGAAATGCGCAGTTCAGTTAGGGGGAATTTCATTGCAGCAAGAAACCTTTTTCTTCTTATAATGATACTTCCATAAATTAGTTTTCCTCTGACGGGTGAAGGACTTCCTTACAGGTGTTAAATTTGGTATCTGGAAATAATAGCTAGAATGTATTTCACCATTAGCAGTTGTCTAATTCCCTCATTCCTTCTGCTAAATATGATTTGTTCACTGTTTTGTCACCTAAATGGTATGACTAATGTCTTAAATTAAAAACACTGCCCAGTTGCTCTACCAGCCAAAAAATTCATGACATTTATAAGTCTGATGCCAGAAGACTACAGGCAAAAATATCCCTTTCTTTCTCTTCCCTCAGGGATTTCAGTCCATAGGGATCAGATCCATATGACAAATGGTGCTTGACTCAGGCAGATTAAAGCACAGCAGAGAGAAAGGGAAAGGACCACAGTGAGAAATGTGGGTGTGAGGCACAGCTGCTCTGCATGTGTTGTGTGTGCTGTGCTGTTATGTTTGAAAGGCTTTGCTGTGTAATGAGAAAGCTTGTGGTTTTAGTAGCATACATAAGTCTTGGTCAATTAATTCTGAATGTGCCTGTGGTGAGCGGACGCCTTAGCTGGTAGCAACCGAGGTGCAAATGTTAAACTTTGGGAAAAAAAAGAGCTGGAGTCTTTTGCAAGCTTTGTAAGAGACAGCGGAATCTTTCAAAGAGCCTCCTTTCGTGAGCCAGTGGCTGTGGTCTGTTTCAGTGTAACACACACTCTTCCTTCAGGTCCTGCTGGTGAGTGGCAGGGGTAGGAGAAGTGCAAGAGTACTGCAAGGAAGATGGTGAGCTGCCATGAGCTACAGGAGGTAGGAGCTCAGGGAGGCCTTCCCCCTGCTTCCAGAATACGCCCAGAAATGGTTTTTGGGCTTTGTTTTCATTTTAAGGCATCCTCGTTAGGCTTTCAAATGTAATGTCCAGCACCATGACCATGACTCCCTCCATGCTCTAACCTGCTGCTGGATCTTTATTAGTAATGAAAATAGCACACCTGAGAGCTGGAAATGCAGAAAAAACAGGTTGAGCTCCTCTGTGGCTGTTTAATGGCATAATGTTTCATACATTTTGGATGAGGACTTCCCAGTTGCCTTGCTACCTCTCATCCAGTGTTGTCTGACATTCACACATCTCATTAGGCAACGGGGCAATATACAACAAGGCGTGCTGTGAGCCAAGGCCAGTGGTGCAGAGCACACCCGCAGGAGAAGGCTGTATAAATTATTGCTTTAAAGCCAGGCAGGGAGATATCATAAAACATGAGCTCAGAAAACTTAAGGTTTAAGGTTGTGCCTGTGAGGGCAAGATAACATTGATAGAATAGGATTTTCACATTGTTTCAAAGGACTTATCCAAGAATTTACACACTGGACCAAGCTCCTCTCTCTCTCAGTGCCATTAATCTCAGTGCATCTGTTATGTGATAGTGGTTGCTTGGGCTCCTTGAAGTGGATTTCGGAAGGAAAATAAAAATGCCACAAGGTCCAGCAAATATACCTCCAGCTGCAATACTGTATTTGAAAAGGTCTGTTTGTCATCCTAGCCCTTAGTTTTCTCATGACTCTTTTGATCTTCAAAGGACTTCACAGGTATTAATTAATCTCAGAGTGGACACATAAGCTAGGTGCAGTAACTGTCACCTCTGCTCCAGAGGCTGGGAAATTGAAACAAAGCAGTTTTGGCCACACAAGAAGCTGAATTTGCCATCATGAGAGCCTGCCCAAGCACCCTAATCTCAGACCTCTTGATCATATATCTGACAAATAAATAAAGTTTTGTCTTACATTCTACTCCTAGCAAGTGTTTCTTTTGAATTAGTGACTGATCCTGTGGGACATTGAACTCAATACTAACCTATTTTTAATAGAAGAAATCCTGGCTGAAGCTAGCCCAGAGTAACTGGCTAAAGTTATCTGAATCAGATTGCATTGTTCTTTCTCTGTTTACAAGGAGAAGGGGTGTGGGAGAGCACATACTCAATCAGACAGAAACTGATGGGGTTTATTTGGATTGCCATTTGAAATCATCACTTTTTTCACTGGATATAAAGTAACACTGGCTGAACATACGTGTGAAATATGCACAGAATAATCTCTCTCTACTGAACTGTGCAAGCAGTTATGTTGTGGCAGATAATGAGAAACACACTGAGGTTCATGTGGGATCAGGTAAAAAAAAGCAGATAAAAATTTGCAAGCAGCAGGGATGGAGCGTATAGTTCAATGCAGTACCAGAGCAATGCCAATGACAAAGTATAATCTCAGTTTAAAGAGGTCCATTTGTTTTGGAATGGATGATATGGGTAAAAAAGAATGACTTTTCCTTCAGGGAAAAACCTCTTAATAATGTTAAAGGGGCCATGAATTAAAATGACCTTTCAGATTATGAAAGGGAAGAAATTGCTGAGAAAGCTGTTTAAAAAAGATGATGAGAAAATTTTGGTAAAACTGAATTAAAGGTAGCTTTTCTTTTACTTCCCATCCTCCTGTTTCAATCACAGAGTAAAAGATACGTGGGTCTCCAAAGTGGCAATGGGCATTTGAATCACAGCACATTCATCGGCTTTTTCCAAGGGTCTTGGTGAGTTAAAGGGTCACTATGAAGTAAATATCACCTCTGATTTTTTGCAGAGCTTATGTTTGATTTGTCCCAAGTTTCACAAGGAGCTAGTGCCAGAGACAACTCACTTCTTAGGGCAATTCAGAAACTGTAAATGTGCCACATTTTTAAATAACCTTTCAGCATGATTGAGCAACCTCTGATGTTCCACCCATCTTCAGGACAGTGCCACTCGCACACTTGATACTGTGTAAATTGCTAATGCAGAAATTTCAGTGGGGGGAGATGTTACTGAACTACTATCCAGGGGTGCAGAGAGGCAGGGAAAGATGAAGCAGTGTTTTCTAATTTACCTCTTGCCTTCTGAATGTGTTCCCTCCTCACAATGCTTCTCATTTCTTGTTTTCTACTATCCATCTTACTAACCAAATATTCTTCCATGCTTTTTTGAAAAGGGATTTTCTCCAAGCAGAGGGTGCACTTGTGAGTCTGAAACACCAAGATTAAGAAAAGATACTGGGACTCTCAGAAACAAAAAACACCTTAACCCAAACTCCCCAGTTATCATAACCAACAGAAATCCCATGTTACTAGAGAAACCTTTCTCTCAGATGCGCATTTTGTTCTTCAGCTGGGTCTCATTTCAGAATCTAACACAAGCTTAAAGGAAAGAAAAATTGGGGAAAATACCCTTTTTGTCTTTTATCTCAGGAGCACACTGCAACAATTTTAATCCAAACTGTCCCAGTTTTGAAAGGCTCTTTCTCTCCATGTTCTTTCTCCAGCACCTGATCTTTGGTCCCTTGATGGAAATTGATTCTGTGCTCAGTACTTGGTTGCTAAGTGACCCATGCAAAATCTCTGTGCTGATTTTCCTTCTCCTGTACATTTGACCACGAAAAAGACAATCATGTGGTTAGAAGATGGATATCATTTATATGCAAAGTTTTTCTAAATACATAAGAATTTTTTCTGTACTTCTTTCAGCACTGGGAAGGAAATAATTTACACTGTCAAATCTCCAAACTACTGGACAAAAAATGCAGGCGAGTGGGAGCCTAGCAGCAGAATAGGGCTAGTATATGACAAAGAGAAGCAGAACCAAAATTCTGATTCAGTGAGCTTTTTGTTGTCTAAGTCAATTTCAGTGGAAAACAAGATAATCAAACTGGGAGGATAGTCAAAGCCCAACTTTATCTATCTAGAGGGACAGCTGATTGATAAACGGCTGTGAATTTGCCTATATGTGCACCGATTTTCAAAAAGCCTTGCACCAGGGGTTGCTGTTGAGTTGAGGGAGCTAAATTCAGTTAAACTAATGACTTAAAGAATTGTTTTGAGGCAAAAGAGCAGGTGATGAAATCAACTGGTAGTGTGTAGCTTGGTATTTTATTTCAGACTGCCATTGACCTATCACTTTCTTTCTTGTTTAAGAACATAATGTTAGGGGGAATACTACCTGGTGTACCATAGTTGAGTTTCAGATGTGTTGGCATAAATTGGACAGAATTTAGCACTGGAGGCTTCCTACTGACTCCAGTGGGAGCTAGCACCAAACCTCTGTGCATTTTGAGAAGTGTCATTCAGTGGAACTCAAAAATAAAAGGGATGGAGTGCTGATTTATGGCAGGTAGCAATTCCACACCTATAGACTAGTGGGGCTCTGCCTCTGCCTTCTTGCAGAGTTTGTTGAACAGGCTGGCTTTTCTCACTGCATAACTCCAAGACAGCCAACAGAGGGGATGCAGACCTTCCTCCTGGTCAGGCAATGGGTGCTGGTGGGGAAAACGGAGACCGTCTTTCCTGCTGTATCCACATCTCCGCAGGAGGTGACTTTTCCCCCAGCTCTGCTGGCTCTGCGACTTGCAGGGACCTTCCCAGCTCTTACAGCTCAGTAAAAGAGAGTTGTCAAGTGTAAGCAGTAGATTTTTGCTCATTCTGTTTAAAACAGAAAGTGCTCACACAATACCTCAGATGTCAGACTCAACAAGGCAGTGACACAGAGCAGGGGAGGCAGAGAGACAGCAACCTGTAGGCACATTTGCAGCCAGAAGATGTGTGTTCACAGCTCAAATCATGCTGAACGGATGTGCTCCGGTAGGACGTGAGGATTAAAGGCTCATCTGCAATGCAGATGAGATTGTCTTTCAGGGAACAGAAGTGACAAAGTAGGAGCAGATGTAAGGTATGGTGGTCAAGAGGGCTCTTCTGTGGTCTGGATATGAGAAACAGGATTGTCACCTGAGTTAATTCACTAAGCAGATTTATCATTACTGTATTTCCCCCTATTTTATAAAAAGGACAATGAAGCAAAACACTGCCAAAATGTATTGTATTACCAGAACACTGTCACAGTATTGCATTGTAATAGGAATTGACATCTGAGCCAAAGCACTATGCTTTTTTCACTAATACACTGTCATCAGTACTTCTCCCTGCAGAGATGCTGCATCCTCATGATCCCACGACAAGGGAGATAGTCTGCCACAAAGATAGTGTCATCCTCTCTCTGAACCACACAGACCCTTTTAACCAACAGAAAAACAAAGCTGGATTACTTTGGGTTTGTTCTTTTTAGATGTGTGGCACAGCTGTGCAGATTGTAGGCAACAATTGCCTGCTCTGATGTGGCATCCTGCACAGCAAGAAAACTAAGCATTGCCACTTTCCTTCGCTTTGAGCTTTGGCTTGTGAATTGGGAGCTCCAATCTACATCTGCCTACTCGTGAAACACCCACTGGATTGTGATGCTGGTCTGACACTGGTGTTGCAGAAGGGTTTGGGCTAGCAGTTTATGGTTGATGCCTTTCACTACTGAATCCCTGGGCACAGTAGACCTTTAAATTAAGTCACACTGCTCAAGGTCTCCCAGAAATAAGCATGAACTCTGGAGGCAGGTAACTTTTCAGTTTGTAAGTTTTATTGTCTCTATGGCTTTGATGTTGCTGTCTGGCAGAGCCTGAAGACCCCAGCTGTGTGATGATGACTGTAGATTATGATGAGCCAGTTGCTATCTACCAGCCTTCATGGAGCAGGTGTCTTACTGGTGATGTCTGTCAGAGGACAGGAGGGAAGGTGGAGAGTGAGGCAGTATTCTGGGGTGGCAGGCCCATAATCCATTCAGTTTCCAGAAGTCTACAGGTGAATTTGGCAGTCAGTATAAAAAGAAGATGCTTTCATGTCAAAGACCTGTGCCAATGAAGAAAAAAAAAAAAAAGTCTTCTTTTTCCCTCATATTTTACAGCTGCAAATCCTCTAGAAGTGTTTCAGGTTAGACAAGATCCAGTGAAAGTGTAGCCTTGATCCGTATTAGAAACAGAGAGGGCCACACCTTGACAAAGGAACATGCATTTTGTTTTTTCATACCTCTCCCACTAAGAGATGATCATAATTTCTAGTCAAATATGAGTTTAGAATTTCTAATATCAATTTAATTGTGTTTTCTTATATATCAGTTCTGTTCTTCATTTAAAATGAAGTAACATTTTTATTGGGATGTCTGACACTTCCTCATAAACTTCAACACATTTATAACTTGCATATTATATATTTTTAAATAGACTTTTTCTTATCTGGCCCACTTTTTAACATTACTCTGGTGTGCCAGCTAGGTTCAACAAAGATCATGTTAACAGTATAGGAATACTGTGAAGTGAGTATAGATGTTCTGATGTTAACTTAGGCCTGAGTGGAAAGCCTATGTGAGAACCTGCAGAAGTTACATTTTTATATTTTCTTTGGCACATTTGAGAAATCTGTGCAAGCTTTGCAATTCTTTTGCATTCCCTCAAACTCTATCTGAGATGTAGCTTATAGTCTGAAAATGAAAGAGGAAAAGAAGAAAGATCTGAACCACTAGAAATTAGACTGAATTCAAGCCTGCAACATAAGAACCTATCCCCAAAGCATTAATGACCTGTTTTCCAAAGAAATCACTGGAAGTGAAGTACCCACTTACCATTGAGGTTCTGGATATTAGATTTTGTCTTGCAGTGTCTTGTTGTGGTGTTTACACAGGTGTAGAACATCAGAGAAATACTAATTTCCATTCAGCATGAACAACAAGAGAAAAACATTATTAAACCATCTGTTTGCAGGCATCCCAAGCCAAGGGTTGGAAACGAGTGGCAAAATATGTACATCAAATACAAAACAAGTTCTGCTCCTCTCAAAGTGCATGAGAGATTTCAACTTTCAGTTGATATTTCAAACAGATAGATAAATAAATATAATACAAGTCCCACAACATCCACTGACTCCCTCCCCTTCTCCCTTTTCAAATTCAGGCTATTTAACAATGTGCTTGTTATAATTAAAAGAAAATTTTATATATATATAAAATAATGAAATAATGGAGCCTGGACACATCCTTGTTTGGTCTAGCTGAAGGGTGGCCATGCACATGCTCCTGAGCAGATGCTTCTCTGCAGTGCCGTTAGACATAGGTTGAGAGCACTCAACAACATACCAGGGACTGGGAGCTTGCGAAGGCGACTGAGGTAGCTGTAACACCTCTCTCTCCTGTTCTATCAACAAGAAAAGAGCCTTGAAATGTTTCCATCCCCATTGCAGCTCCTCTCCATGCACAAAGCAGGATCCAGAGGTACTTGTCACCAGAAGACTAAAATGACCCCACTAGTGAGCAGGGGAAGAAGGGTCACTGGATGAAATGCTACCTATAACAATGCTATAACAACCTATAACAACAGAGAGTGTTGGCCTGGAATGGTCTCACAAAAGCTCTTTACTGCTTCTGGGTGTTTACTTGGCAGGAGGCTGTGGAGGATGTTAAGCGATCACCGCTGTGCATATATGCAATATAAATGTGGAATATTCAGAGCACTGCCTGTGATGCCAGATGTTCACAGCTCTTCTCTTTACTTTTCAGTAAGGGTTTCCCATGCTGTATAACTGTTTATAGGCTTTACTCACTTGGTGTTTGGGGGTTCTTGCTGTGCCTAGATTCTGCTAAGGCATCAGGACAACAGAAGTGTCTTAAGGCTAGCAAATACCTCCTTGCTCCTTACTATTTATAAGAGAAAAAATGTTGTGTGTGGTTTTGTTTTCTTTTTTTTTTTTTTTAATGTGAAATAACACTCTCCAAATCCAAACCATTTTGATTACTGGAGAATTGGAGAGTTTGTGGAATGAAAAAGACATTTCATAGAAGAGTAAAAAAACCCTATAGAAATTGGTGGCAATAACTGTGGCTGGGATGGGGAGCTTAAGTCTTTTCAAGTTTCCCCTTGTATAGGATTTGTTCTGTGTAGAGCACTGTGAATGCTGCTTTGGCATCATTTCTGTACTCATGGGGCATATGGTAGGGGCAGCCTTTTACCCACCACATTGATTCTGTGGACCTCTTTATTCTCTTCAGACTTTGATAGATCCTAAAAGCAGGGAGGGATGTGAAGGCTAAAGTTGTTTCAGTAGGAGAGACACCATGGTGAAAAACAGCTTTACTACTGTTTTGCTGAGTGTCAGATTTGTGCCAGCCTCAAGTGCAGTTTCTGCTGGAATGGACTGTCCAGCTGATGGGAAAGACACTGGGAGGATGTGGGTGTGAGTGAATTGTCCTTCATTTATAATCAATCCCTGAGCTTAACAAACTCTCTAGTGTTAATTAAGCCTGTGAATCTGTTTGTATGACAGGAAGCAACAGCCATTCCCACTTCATGGGGGGAGAAGTTAAAGGTGTCCAGTCAACTACTGAAGCAAATGACTTAGTTCTCAAGTCATTTGATCATGTGAAAGCCAGGATTTTCTTCTACAGTTTTCTGTTCTCATTGTGTTATTTATTTATGCACACAGAGAGACATCTTTATATATTTATACAGTTATGTATATATATACGTATAGTTGTCCTGGGTTCAGCAGTAGCAGTCATTTTTCTCCTTCTTGGTAGCTGGTGCAGTGCAGTGTTTTGACTTTCGGCCTGGGAACAGAGCTGATAACAAGGATGCTTTGGTTTGACCAAGGACTTTGTGAGCCTCATGCTCTGCCAGGGAGGAGGGGAAGCCGGGAGGAAGCAGAGACAGGACACCTGACCCAAACTGACCAAAGAGGTATTCCATACCACAGCACGTCATGCCCAGGATGTAACTGGGAGTTAGCCGGAAGGGCTGGGAGACTGCAGGGTTGGAGGAGGTATCGGTCAGAGCTTGGTCGGGCTGGGGGTGGCAAGTTATTGGTCGGCTGGTGCTGAGGTGTTGTATTCTCTTCCCTTGTTATTTCCTTTATCATTGTTATTATTGGTGGTAGCAGCAGTGATTTGTGTTATACCTTAGTTACTAAACTGTTCTTATCTCAACCCGTGGGAGTTGCATTCTTTTCGATTCTCCTCTCCGTCCCACCGGGAGTAGGGGGAGAGCAAAAAGGGCGGGGAGTGAGTGAACGAGCCCTATGCCTGGTTTTAAACCATGACAATTGTATACATATATATAGTGTATGTATATATATAATGTACATATATAGTGTATATACATATACACATACATATACATATACAAAACATATATATACACATTTCCTGACAGCTTTGAAAACTCACCCTGGGATATGAAAGTCAAGCAAGGTACAATGTAGCTTGCAACATGTGAGGTATCTTCTCGTAGGACACCATATCAGAGTATGTAGATTACACATGTGAGACCAGGATAAAGCTAAGGCTAAGCTGCTGATCCTTATTTAGCAATTCTCTAGCTTCCACAGATTATATTTATTCAATAACTAAAGTATTTTATCACCATTATTAGTTTTTAAAACAGGTTAGTACAGTATTATGGGAATGTTTTTATATGAGAATATTTCATTATATCTATATTGTGAGCATTTAATAGAGTAAAGAGATTCTATTCTTAGTAAATAGATGCATATAGGGGCAATTCAGAGCAGTTTTATATTGTCAGAGGTATCTTAAGTGGAATAAAAAGCCTAGGATAGAATGCAGTTGGGAATGTCCCAGCTGTGTACTACAAAATTGTGCAGAATTCAAATCACCAGCTTTTATGAAAACTCTGGGGAGTTTTATCATTATCACTTTTGCCATTGTAAAGCAGGATTAACTCTGTTGCAGCCAGTCCGATCTCATCAAGATAAAATAGATATGTCGGATTGGTAACTTTTACATAGGCAGGTAACAGAACTGGTTTGCTCTGACATTGCTATTGCTTTACTTAGCTTCATCTCAGCAGAGTGCTCTTTTTGATGAAGGCAAGAACTGATATTTTTCATGGTCCCTAAACAAATAGCTGTACTGCTATGTACAGAGATATAAAAGAGATGTTACTGCAGTTACATACTGTACTTATACAATCCTGCTATTCCTTGTCAAGAACAGTATTTGTTACAGCTGTGCCTGCAATGAGTATCAGCCATCTTATATGCTATAATGGATGAAGCAGATTTATTCATCCAGATTTGGAGACAGAACTTTTGAATTTTTCTCAGTAGAAAAAGGTGAAAACTAGGTCGGTCCATGTGTTCTTGTAGCACCTTATCTTCTGCTTGCTCTAAGATGTTAACTGCACATGAAAGGAGGTAGCAGAGAAGCAGACCCAGAAAGGTAGCTGGGAGAATTAAGCACATCTAGAAAAATGATCTGTTTTCCTTCTTCCTTTCCTCTTCTCCCCTCTGTGCACCCCAATGAAGCATTTATCTTCTGCTTGCAGTGAGTACTGTCAGACAGAGATCTGCAGGAAAATCGGTAATTGCCTGGTTAAATTGTCTGAAGCCAGAGTCATGGCGCAATGCTGTCCCAGAGATTGTTTGGAAGCATTAAATAAAGGGGAAATATAAGAATAAGATTCTTTCTTTTGCTTACAAGACTTAAAGTAGCTCAAGATTCTAGCTTTCAGGAGCAGAAGTCAAACAACCCAGGCTTAGTGTAGAAAGCTTGTTATTTAGGGTAAAGGGATTTAGTTATAACATTACAGAGGTTGTGATGGTTTTGCTCTCTGATCCCTTAATCTTTTTCCAAAGGATGTTGGCATGAACTACCTTTTAGAAGGAGTTCTTGCCGAATGCCAAAAACTCTAGCAAAGAGAGATTTCTTTTCAGAGGTGCAGTATTCCAATTTAGCAGAACAACAAATATGTTTACTGTAAAGGGTGTTGTGTTGAACATTAACATCAGATTTAGAGCAGTTTTGATGCTTCTGTCATTCATCTTGATCCATAGCTAGCTGCTCTCTGCTTGGTGGGTTTTATTTATCTATTTTAGAATTTAAAACGGTTGCTTCTTTGTTTTAAAATTGTTGCTCCTGTCAGAACCTCTTTTGCCTGGGATATTTTTAGTATGCTCTTCATTCAGGAGAGCTCCTTGTTAACAGCAAACCCACAGGTCCTTGACTCCAGGATTCTGAGAAAAAGAAGCTTGCTTTCACCCCAAAGGAAAGTTAAGGTTTATAATGCTGCAGACAAGCAATTCTAGACAACATTAAATGGAACTCTGAATTACCTTGCCAAATCACTTTCTTCTTTCTGTATCTTCTCCATTCCCAAATTCATTCCCATGCCTGAGGTTGTACATGTGGCACGAGCATGTTGAGAATCAGGGTCTCACTCAAAGGTCACCCCCTTCACACTCCCAGAAGGTCTTCAAAGTGCTCCTGCAGACCTGCTAAGCAGTGTGTCCTACGGGCTCAGCCTGTCCCATTCTCTAGCTGTCCTTAACGGCCCTAATGGACAAGAAGTAATCTCAGATCACCCCATCTGTTAAATGTGGTGGATAAGAATAGCTTTTATATTTTGCCTATCACACCCATGAAAGGTCATGAGGTAACACATAGCAGTAGTGCTAACTGACCCTGCCACAATGCAGTTCCAGCCTTCAGCAGGAGTTCCTTTTTACCCTAGATATCTGAGTGTTTGTTCCCATAAATCTATCCTGCAACGTCAGCTGGAAAGTGTTAAAAAATGCCATGCTTTCTTGATATTTGCATTGCTTTTGGATAGCCAGTTTTGGGAAAGAAATCTGAAGCTGTGTACCTCTGGCCAAATGCATCCCTGAAACTGATACAGTATTTTTAGCTGTGAAGGCAGTAAACAGACTTAGGCTGGCTTGCTGAGTTTTCTCTCAGAGGTCATGTAGTATAGAGGACTGCACCCAGATTCCAAGGATAAAGTTCATTGATACAGTCATTGTAGGGGTTAGAACTTTGCTTTGGCATTGAAAAAGGCAGCTGGTCTTGATGTCTGCAACCAGATGTCAAACTGAAAGTGCTGATTGATTGCCAAATAAAACTTTTTTTTTTTCGAGAGAAAGCCCATGAAGGCTGAGACACAATGAATTAGGTCCACTTTTGCTTTTGCTGAGATACTGTCATTGCGTTAGAGGTCTTGAAGGCACTTAGTTTACAAAGATCCAAAGACCTAGTGGAATAATTCATCATTGGAGAAACAAATTAAAAATCCATCACCCACAGTAGTGCAAGGAAACCCACAGAAGTTATTCTATTAGGAATTAACTGTGGTTGTCACTGATATTGGGAAGACGAAGTATTATTCCCATTTCTTTTCCAGTACAATTGCAGCTCATTCCTGGTTGTTCTCTAGTTTATGTAATAAAAGAAAAAAAAAGGTAAAAAAGCCTATGCAGAACCAAAACCTCAATTAAAAATAAATAAAATAAAAATAAAATAAAATAAGATAAGATAAAATAAAATAAATTCAAATAAAATAACTAGGAAGAGCCATAAATCTGCAATTCAAATATCTCAATCTGCCAGGAAATGTGATCGGCTGCATACAAGGGTCGCATCTGTTCTGCTTTATTCCCGCAGGCAGCAAGCTGCCCACAGAGACCACACCTCCTCCCACTCCCCCTCCTGCTCAAGTTGCTGAAATGCTGCCCAAAACCACCACCACAAAATCGTCACTGAAGCGCTTTTCCAGCATGGCCTTGTTACCCACTTCAGAAAGGATATGTATTGTCTCCCGGTTCAGCATTGCAGGGCATTAGCAGCAGGGTCTTTGGTTGTTTAACTGCTTTGTTGACCTGCCAGGGCATTCTAAGGCATTTGGCATTGCCATCACAGACCTCTGCTGTGGTTTGATCCATCTCACCCCTGTGATGGATGCAGATGAGATCGGAGTTAAAGAACTACTGTATGGGGAAGAAAACCTCTCTTATTTCTAGAGTTGGTTGTTTTGTTTTGTTTTTTTTTTCCATTGGTTCGGTAAACCCCATTACTTCTCTCTTTTAAGTAATTCCTCTGCAGAGATGCTATTTTAATAAAGCTCTGCAAAATGGCTGCAGCTAGAGGGAAAAATATGTATGTGAAGGTGCCTTCAAAGGGATATGCTTTTATTATGAGCCTTCCCTGCTCTCCCTCTGATTTAATTTTCTTTTGTGCTCTGGGTCACTCTTGGTTTGTTTCTAAATTCATTGTCTCCCCCGCCTCCCCTGAGGAAAAGAGATGCAATGCAGCAACCAATTTATTTAGAAACCCATTGTTTCCAGGGAAATCTGAACACAGATATCCTGATACTTTATGCTGGTGTAGTGGGTTGACTCTGGCTGGATGCCAGGTGCTCACCAAAGCTGCTTTATCATTGCCCTCCTCAGATGGACAGGGGAGAGAAAATACAGAGAAAGGCTCATGGGCCAAGATAAGAGCAGGGAGAGAACAGTCACCAGTTACTGTCATGGGCAAAACAAACTTGACTTGGGGAAATTAGTTTAATTTATTACCAAACAAATCACAGTAGGTTAATGAGAAATAAACCCACATCTTAAAAACACCTTTCTCCCACCCTTCCTTTCTTCCTGGCCTCAGGGTTACTCCTGACTTTCTCTACCTCAGTTCATCACACATCTTTGCCACTTCTTCCTTCTCACACTCCTGGGGTCCCTCCCTCAGGACACAGCCCTCCATGAACTGTGAGTACTTCCCATGGGCTGCAGCTCTTCACAAACTGCTCCAGTGTGGATCCCTTCTACGGGGTGCATCCTTCATGAGCAGACTGCTCCAGTGTGGATCCCTGCAGGGTCACAAGTCCTGCAACAAACCTGCTTTAGTGCGGGCTCCTCTCTCCATGGAGCCACAGCTCCTGCCAGGAGCCTGCTCCAGCACCAGCTGCCCACAGGGTCGCAGCCTCCTTTGGGCATCTCCCTGCTCTGGTGTGGGGTCCTCCATGGGCTGCAGGTGGAATCTGCTCCACTGTGGATCTCCATGGGCTGCAGGGGCACAGCTGCCTCATCATGGTCTACACCATGGGCTGCAGGGGAATCTCTCCTACAGCTCCTGAAGCACCTCCTCGCTCCTTCTGCACTGACTTTGGTGTCTCCAGGGCTGTTGCTCTCACAGGTCCTCACTCCTCTCTCCATCTGCTGTTGCACAGCAACTTTCTCATCGTCTTAATTGCGTTATCCCAGAAGCACTGTCACTATCACTGATGGGCTCAGCTTTGGCCGGTTGTGGGTCTGTCTTGAAGCCAGCTGGCTTTGGCTCTATTGGCAATAGCATGGAGCGGGGAATGAGCCATGAACCTGATATGTATTTGATTAATCCTTTATGTGTTGAGCGTGGAGAGACTGAAGGATCTTTGTTAGCATGATTTGGTTTGCCTTAGTCAGCTCACTGGTGTTGGCTTGCTGTTTTTTATCATGTAACCACTGTGTCAGGGCCAGCTATGCCGTAGCAACTGGAATGGTAGTAGAGGAAGGAGCAATGATGAAGTCTTCTTCTAAGGAGTCCTCTAAGGAGTCTTTTTCTCAAGACCTCCTCTAAGCAGTCCTGTGTCTCCTTAGAGTGTTATGCTCATTTCTCAATATGGAGAGCCCAGAATAGTAGTGGATGTGGCAGAATTTAACATCCATGATGGAGTTTTTCTCTGCCACCCTGCAAGAACCCTTACCAGATTCATGGGGGCTCCTGGTATCCATGAGGCTGTGACCAATATGTCCCTTGGCTGGAAAGCCATCATCTTCATCAGGAAGTGTGTCAGCAGTGTGTATTCAATGGTGGGGAGTGGTGGGAGGGATGGGGAGTGGTGGGAGGGACTAGCCACAGAGAAGCTCTGTATTTTTCTCAGCATTTTGAGTCCTCCATCCAGGAGAAATCAAAATTACAACTTTTGCTCTTCCCACGTGGAGGGCTCTTAGCCATTTCTTTTGCTGTCTGCAGGGAGAAAGAGACTGTAACGAGAGCCAAAAAATCTGGTCTGGTTCTGGTGCTGCTCTCCCATTCTCCCTTAAGGGAAAGAGGATTTCACAGATATTAGGAAAAAAAAAATCCAAATCCTTTCCCAAATTTGACAGAAGTGGGAATAACAGCATTTATGTTTGTGAAACTATTGCCAGACTTACCTGCTGTCAGAGATTTGTATGCTACACCTGATGAGCTGCCCATCTCCAGGAGGTCCCCAGACAACCTGATGGAAAGGACATGGCCAAAGGGGAGGAAATGCACCTCTTATGTGGCTGGAACAGCTAAGTAAGCTGATCATTGCAACATGCAATGTGTTTCAGAGGCCCAAGGTGCCATGGCAAACATACATTAAGGCAAAGCAGTATGAAGTTGACATATGTATTCACTTGCATCTTGATCAACCTCCTGTTTTCCTCCCTTTGCTTCCTATTTTATCTGCATAATTCACTCCTGAAAGTTGCCTTTTCAATGCAAATAAAAATCTAAACCAAAGACAACAGGCTGCTTTGTCTGAATCTGTAATTCAAATTGCTGCTAAGGCATGGAAATGTCACAGGTTCTCTCTGACAGACCACATCTGCTCTGTGTTAGTCCTGTCAAGATCCAACTATCCATGAAGCTGGTCTCTTCTGCTCCAGTAGGAAGACAAGAAAGGCTGTCAAAAAAAAAAAAAGAAGAAAAGAAAAAAAGAAAAGGTCATCTGTGAAAGGGTACTGCAAGGGATTTAGGAATTTAGAAGTAAGTTTTGCTTTCTGACCAGCTAACGTGAGACATTTCAGTGCACTAGTGCTAAGTAGGACTTTACAATGCATGTTGTTGAGGCCAAGCACTTAACCATGTGTCAGGCACTCTATAAATAGGATTGGGATAAATATCCCCCACAGTCCCTCCCAGATGTTGAAAAACTTCAGGAAGGGTTAGGCTTGATTTACGAGACTTCGATGTTTTTCCTTTGCACTGTAACACATGGATTAGTAACTGCAGTGTTTCCAGTGTTTTAGTATGTAAAAAATAACTAATTCTGTTTATGAAGGAAACCACAATGAACTGGGAAAAAGAGTGGCACTGAACCCAAGAGCCACAACTGCACCTTTCTGCTTCTCTGAAGCCATTGCACTATAACTGGAGAAAGGCAGAAACCAGGGACAAATCACATTTTTCTGTTCCAGCCAGGAATATCAGTCTGTGCACAAATGTAGTGGGTGGGAAGTGTCTCAGGATGTGACGCTGTGTTATCCCAGCATATCTATGCAACATGTGGGCTGGATAGGAGAGTGTCTTTGGTGGAGACATGTGTCTTTCAGGGAGACGTGTAGAATGGTCAATACAGGTTGATGCAGAAAGTGGGTTTTGGATGATGATGGTAGCCTGACTGAGCTCAAGAGACACACTGGAGCTCATGCTGGAGAGGTCTGGAGAAGAGACTAGAAGTAAAGAAAGACTATGGTGTACAGATCAGAAGCTTAGTGGTGAAGCTGGTTAGTAAGCAATGAGTTTTAGATTTGCTCTGAAAGAAAAGATAGTCAACATGCAAAGGAAAGGTGTGGATCAGTGTCATATGACAACACTATTCTAAAGCTTAGAAGTAGGAAACATTTGCCCTCCTCTCACCCCTAGACATATTTGAGCTTTTCCTCCTATTTTTATGTCCTCCAAAACAATCACACCGAAATATACCATGCAGACATACAAAAATCCATCTTCTTTCCTGTATTTGCTTTCTGTGTGAAAATACATAATTGCCATAATTTCTTCCTCCTCCTAGCTCAATCTTTGTATATTCATCACCCATACACCTACACACATATATATACTTTTAAATAAAAACCACTTTTCCTGAGTATCCTCCCTTTCTCCTTCCACATGCATCCATCCATGTTTTCCTCTCAGCTAATTAACAGCTTTTCTCTAATTTTGCACCACCTTTTCACAAGAAGATATCTCTGCCTCAGAGCTGCTTTTTTTTTTTCAGTCAGAAAGAGCCAAGTCCTTTGCAGGACTTTAGGTCTCTGGCTCGCCTGGGAAGGCATGAGGGTGTCTGTGTTAGCCAGTGGGCAGGCACCTGAAGGCAGTTGCAGCTTCAGCTCTCATAGCTGTATCCACAGGGAGCATGCGTCCATGGATTTTTAACCCTGAGCCTTCGCACCTTTCTTTGGTTGCTTTTCTGCATGGCTGCAATCTTACTAGTATTCTGCTGTATGCTCAGTATTATTCTCCTGTTAATCCCATCAAGGTGTTCTACTGGGATGAGAAGAAAATAGCGTGGTCATCAGCTACTCCTGTGGAAGGGATCAGTGCCATTTTCAAGATAATTATTTACATATGATTCCCTACAAATAAATTCCAAAGTGCTTTGTAAAAATTTCTATTAGAAGTCCCACTCCTCAGTATTAACGCATTTCATATAATCATATAATCATATAATCATATAATCACATAATCATAGAATCAACTAGGTTGGAAAAGAGCTTTCAGATCATCATGTCCAACCTTTACCCCAGGACTGCCAAGTCCACCACTAAACCATATCACTGAGGGCCTCATCTACATGGTTTTTGAGCACTTTCAAGGGACGGTAATTCCACCACTTCCCTGGGCAGCCTGTTCCAGTGCCTGATCACCCTCTCTGTGAAGAAATCTTTCCTAATCTCTGATCTAAACCTTCCCGGTGCAGTTTGAGTCTGTTACTTCTTGTCCTATCGCTTGTTACTTGGGAGAAGAGACTGACCCCCATCCTCCTACAACTTGCTTTCATGCAGTTGTAGAGGGCAATAAGGTCCCCCCTGACCCTTCTCTTCTCCAGACTAACCCCCCCAGTCCCCTCAGCCATTCCTCATCACACTTGTGCTCCAGACCCTGCACCAGCTTCATTGCCCTTTTCTTTTTATTCATTTGAGCCAGTGTAACCAATTTTCATGTGCGTATTGTCTGTATGTTCTTGAACTACACAATGTTATTTTCTTTTTGCATTTGCAAGTACTACTCACTGTACATTTTATTCAGACTGATCTCAGCTGCCTTTAGGAAATCAGTTATATGGTCCTTTTTCTTTATTTATTTTGGTGAAAGCACACTGAAACTCAGTATTCTTCTTGCTTTACTGCCTGAGAACACAGACTTTCCTCTTTAGCTATGAACATGGTGTCTTTTAAAAATATATGCAGGACTAATTAAATTATACTTCCTTCAGGCTATTCAGACAGTGCAAAATGAATATTAATTTTCCTTCTCCCTCTTCACCCATCCCCACAGTCTAATCAAATAATTATTTTGTTTTAACACTAGGTTTGTATTCTCTCAACACGATACTTGTTACATTGAAGTGCCCTGGGAGTCATTAAAGCTTCTTGCAAAATGCAAATATGTGAAGCCCTCCCTCTAATATTTTTTAATTATCTCATGTGCCATCTGATCTTGCCCAGCACTTAACTCTATCAAAGCTCCAAACCCAGATTAGCCTGGGTGATCTTGCGCCCCCTCATAGGCGAGTCATGGTGCGAATCTTGTCTCCTATTGACTTTGTATTTTAATTGGTATCTTGTTATTAACAACTGAGAGTTCAATATGCTGACAGGAATATACTGGATGGCTAATATTTATTCATGTAAGAGGGGAAAGGAAAATAACTTAATCCCCAGACTTTAGCATCTCTGTTATCTCGCAGTTTCTAATGTTTCTTACCAAAAGAAATTAGAAATGAGCCTTTAAAAGAAGAATACCTTTGGATCTGGAAAGAATTACTTCCTCTCATTCTCCCTTCCTCCCTTCCTTCCTTCTTTCCTCCCTTCCTCCCTTCACAGTATCACAGTATGCTAGAGATTGGAAGGGACCTCAAAAGATCATCTAGTCCAATCCCCCTGCCGGAGCAGGAACACCTAGATAATGTTACACAGGAATGTGTCCAGGCAAGTTTTGAATGTCTCCAGGGAAGGAGACTCCACAACCTCCCTGGGCAGCCTGTTCCAGTGTTCCGTCACCCTCACTGAGAAGAAGTTTCTTCTCAAGTTTAAGTGGAACCTCTTGTGTTCCAGTTTGTACCCATTACCTCTTGTCCTATCATTGTTTGCCACTGAGTAGAGCCTGGCTCCATCCTCGTGACACTTCCCCCTTTATATATTTATATACACTTATAAGGTGTATATATATTCCCTTCCTGAATGTCTGCGTGCCTGCCTACCTGCCTACCTTCCTTCCTTCCTCCCCGCTTTTCTTCCTCCCTTCCTCCCTTCCATGATGTGGGTAAGCACATCCTCCTCAGTATTACTCCAAGAAAATAATCACATCAATAACAAACTGATGAGAAGGCCCTCCTTTTCAGTAGTCATACTGCTGCAGCAGTTTACTCTTGAGCAGTTTGTTACTGAGCCCTACAAAATACATTCAGTTGTTTGTCTTTTACTCATGCAAATAAGTATAATGAGCTGTTTGTCCATCATTTCCCAGGAACTTTAGACTTATTAAAGAACTTTGAGTTGACAGACACTCACTGGTACCAAAGAAAATAAATTATGAAAGAAAAAGAAAAAGAGAAAATAAATCCCTTTAAGTGGAGATCACACCAAAAGAACTAACAGCAACATAGAAATCCACTGAATACCACGTCTAATCTAATTCTCTACTCATGAAGATATTAGTAGTTCCATAGAAGACTAATTCAAATTCAGAAGTGGCCATACTTTGGTCCTCTGCATGGGTGCAATCAGCCCTGCAAGGCTGAACCTGTGTATCTGTGTCACTCTGGTTTGAGTGTTTTTCTAGCTTTAGCTTTCCCATTCTGCTCTGTGAACAAGAGCATGCAGTACTCTTTTCTGCTTTGTATGATGAATGTAGAATACAAACAGAAATCTTGATCTTCACAGCTGCCTTTGTAAGAAGGTGCATTAAAGGGTACACAAGAGGCAGCCATGAAGTTACACCTTGCCAGAGGGGAAAAAACAACAGTGGGGTGGTAGAGAAAGGCAGCAGCAGTTTCTAGAAGCTGTGTATGTTTAATCAGAAGTGGTACTGTGAATCTTAAGTGTGTGCTTGAGAAGAAGACCATCTGGGAACCTGAAGGGCTCAGCCTGGTTGGCCGTCAGGCCAGCATTTACAGGTCACTCTCAGAAAATTTGAGCTAGTAAAAAGACTAGTGATATTCAAGATTCTTCTTGTTCTTCTGTTTAAACTTTTTGTTTCTTAGAGGTCTGTCTAGAAATAGGAATGTAAGTGAGCTTTTTCTCTGTTATTTGTTGTGTATGTATCTCCTTGCCCTTTTTTCTTCACAGCTCTTGCTCTTGCCTCTTTCTTCTTTCCCCTTATCCTGTATCTGCCTCTAAAGTTGATGCTGCTTTGAGAAGGCTAGATCAGGTGCCCTCCAGAGGTCAGTTCCCACTCAACATACTAGCTGGCTCTGTTGATCAGTGTATTTATGGGTCTGATATCAGAAATAGGCTGTGAACGTGGTAAGAAAGCTAGGGGAGGTGGAGATGTGCAGCGAGCATCAGCCAAATGCTTTTATGCCTGTGCAGCAGTGGGGATGGTGAAAGCTTTTCATTTAGGCATGATATTTTGTAGATTAGGCAGTTTTCTGGCAGTGATGGGAAAGGAATATTCTACCTGAAATGTCAGCACCTGGAAACAGTGTGTGGAGGGAGACCCAAAACATGAACTGTATGGTGGTTAAACTCATGCATATTCCATGATCTCCCAAGAGACAAAGGAGGCCAAGCTACAGTTAAACACAGTGGGAAATGGCCACCACTGAGAATCAGACACTGGGAAATTCCCAGAGAGAGATACCCGTAAAGTGCCCTCATTACCTGGGCTGGAAATGTCACTGAGCTGTTTGTGAAAGCAGAGAAAGCAGGGAAAGTAGGGACTACTCACTCTGCAGGGAGCAGATGACTTCTCTTGCCATAAAAACAAATTGGGGTTAAAGCAACTGTGAACAAGAGAGCAGTAGTAAGAGTAAGCAACAAGAGGGATCACCTCTGATCTCTCATATAAAATGATGGTAATGCAAGGGCCAGTCATGAAGAAATGGCCATCTTCTTACATGTTATTGGAAATTTGTCATAGGGGCCTCAGGGGACTTGTGAAACCGAAAGATCTCACTATTGCTAACACTAAAACATGTACTAAAATCCACATTGCATTGGAGTGCCTAGGAAGGTCCCCAGTAACATACTGCAAAACAGATTACAAGAAAATCCCTGCCACAGAGAAGGGCTGCTAGCTACATTTCTATATTGAATGCTACCTTTCCAGCAGCAACTTTACAGGTTGTAAAACACAGAAACCTTGCTCATTCTATTGCATGTTCGTAGTGTTATTAGTTGTATCTTAATCTCAAGTTGCTGACTACATTCACTCCAGAGAACAGCTATGGAGTGTTTCAGTGCTGACATCTGTGGAAATTTCCCTTTTCCCTAGCAAAATGGTCTTCCCACCTAGTGGTTAATCCAATGGAAGATTGCTACTGCACAGAAGACTAACACTTTCTTCCTGATATCATTGATATATAGAGGAAGGTTTTCTAGGGCACCAACAAGAATTTTATTTCAGAAGCAATAACAAAAATATTCTGTCCCTAGATCTTAAGAAACTGCTGTAGCAATTATGGCCTAGAACATCAGAGGCAAATTTTCCCCACTCATTCAAGGTGTATAAAGAGCTACAAAGCAGGATTTAATTTCTCTGACCTGGAAGAAACCCATCAAGCCCTTGCAACCCTAAGAGGATGTGTGAGGATGTCTAGAATGCAAACTGATGAATCACTGCTATATTCTGGTACACACATGGGCACTGAGAAAATGGGTGGAAGAGCTTATGAAAAGGAAAAACAGCTGGGTGACATACACTGGATTAGCTACCAATCTAGCTGGTGTGTTCCTGCAGCAGTTCTTCTGCATCTCCTTGGATGTGTCCAGAGAGTACTGGTCATAGCTAAGACTGGGCTGTGAAGGTTAGGCACCCAAAATCTACTTGCAAACCTGATGTCTTCTTGTATTAAACTGGCAGGTTATAGTCTGTAGGTATCAAACTTAGTGCTTTCTCTTCACATCTTCCCATGAAGCAGCTTTCAATTCATGCTGATATGTTCATGGAAAAATGGAAAAGGGAAAAATATATCAACTTACTTTAGGAGAATAACTCTGCAACTTTGGGATGCAGAAAATTTATGGCACTGTAGTTGCTTTGCCTGCTCACCCTCATGACCGCAGAGTGTTCTCTATAAGTAGGTGAACTTATACCTGCTCAGACCTAGGCTGCAGTCGTGGAAGGAAGGGAGAAAGGAGAAGTAGTGGGGAGGTATAAAACTTAAAATGTTTAACCTCTGGTCTGTTATGGGGAAAATTTTTTCCGAGTAGTGTCAGCAAGAGATGCTCTGGACTCTGAATCTTGTCTTACATTTTATGCTCAGGGATCCCTGTGTGGCAGAATCCTTTTCTGGATCACTCGCCTAATGTTCCCTGAAGCACTGGAAACAGTTTTCACATAACTCAGAGTCCTTGGAAGTGGGTGGAAAGCATGCTGAAGAACGCTGTAGATTCTGAGAGAGAGCAAGCCTGTCTGCTTAGCTGTAACAGTACTTTGTAGTTCCAGTATAATTCATGATGAGGCTGGTGAACATGGCTTGGAAGAGCACAGGTACTAAATACTTCTGCTGTGACAGGGAATGATCATGTGTGATGTTACGCTGTAGTTCTGAGGGGGTAATAGCAATGTGTAGGAGGGACAAGCAGCTGGGAAGAAGCACACATCTGACCGTGACTATTAATTCTTCCAGGGGTGGCTGGGAACTTAGGGAAATCATGCTACTCTGACACGGGTTGTGCTACAGAAAAAGCTAGAGCCTTCATTGTACCTCATCTGTTTTAAAAAACACTTCTCTTTCATCTTTTACCTCCCCCCTTCCTTCCCTGAGTGTGCATTTCTGTAACTAGGTGGTTATGAGGAGACATCTTTTGTGTTGGCAAGAATGACAACTATTGATAGGGAGTCTTTCTGGAGGGACAGAATCTTTGTTGTTGATTCCAAGTTTGTCTTTTCCAGCTACAAAATAAATCAATCTCATGCTCTGTAGCTGTTGAAGCGAGACATTTCAGTGTAATACATGAATGCAACTTTATCTATAAAAATGGCATACCTTGAAAATCAATTTCATGCCAAAATGGGGTGTTGATCATCTTTACTTATTATATTTATACCTAAGGCACTAAAGGGCAAACCACAGTACGTAATTTGGCAGATATTGGTCTACTGCATGTGCATATAGCCAGTTAATTGTATGTTGTATTCTGCAGTGCTACATGTACTGTTCAGGTCATGAAAGTGCTGAGAGCTTGTGTTACAGGCTGCAGGATGGCATTTGTATTACAAGATTAAGATTAATCCACAAAATTAAGATAGGTTCACAGCTGTGGCAATTTGTTTTGAAATGATTTATGGAGTATGTATTATGTCATTTTCCTCAGTAGTGATATAGTACCTCCTTCCTTTATACTGCATAAAACATTTTGGGACATGGGTGTGTGAAGAGGTTTACATCGTCGCTGTGTAGTATATAGTACAGGAGTGAGAAAAATATGCTGAGACCAATACACTTGTGGTGGTCAGGCTGGGAAACCATCTTGCACACAAGAATAAAAAAGATTCTTGGTACTCTTGAGTAAGAGGGCAGAACTGTGCATTTAACTTTTCTTTGGCATGCCAGTTTCAAAAACAAAATAAATTATTGTTGTACTTTAGATATGTATGGGAAAAAGAAACACTGGAAAATATACGTTTACCTCTATGCAAATCAAACTCATCTTCAATTGTTTTGGTTTTGCAGCTGCAGTGAAAAAATTTTGTTTATAGGAAGGCTTTTCCTAAATGATAGTAGTAAGGTACCTAAGTGATACCCATATCTTCTTATGACCCTCTGTTTCTATTTAAATATGTATTTCATCTAATGCAAATGCAGGTATTCAGCACAGTAATTAGGCTGAGAGTCTGAGAACAAGCAAAGACACTGTTTGCATAGACATACCCCAGGCAGAAGTATTATTTGCTTCTGCTCTGCCCGGAGGTAAATAATCCTTTAACTTTGCTAAAAAGCCTGGTTCGATTTTTACCTTATTGGTCTTTACATCTTTAACATATTTTCTAAAGGGACACACCTTGTCTTCATATCCTTTACAGACATTAGACCTAATCCTCTTTCTTACTTGACTTGCACGTGTTAAGTGCAAGTCAACAAGTGAAACTTGCACTTGCACTTGCAAGTGCAATACAGTGAAAGCATTAACTCATAGACCCTTGAAATAGAAACTGTGAAAACTGAAGGGCAGCGGTGCCTCTGGTGCAGTGGAGACAAGAAAACGTTATCTGTTAAATCCTGTCTGCTGGGAGAGGAGTGCAGCTCAGTATTGTGTTGCACAGGGCATCATGGAGTATTTGCCTCTTGTGGCTGCAGCCCAGGCAGCTTGGTAAGACCATGGCTACAGTTACTGGGTACCTACCTACACTGTGAAACCCTTCTGCCCTCTACAGTAACCTTACATTTTTAACTTATGTAGTGCATTTTGGATTACTGCAGGAAGCAAAACCCTTTCATGGTGCAACATTCTCAAGTCCTGGCAGATGATAGCTCTTCACTGTCTCTCCAACTTTAACTCTCTGCTCCTTAAAATAAGGTCAAAGTATATACTTTGGAGGTATATACTTTCCATCACTGCAGTGCCTTTTCTGTCTTTCCTGATGGTATTCATCATTTTACAAAGCTGGAAGCCTCAAACTAAGGACTTTTGAATGTTAATGTGAGAAGGATCTAGAGACCTCCTTGGGATTAACAGTTTTCCAGGATGATCAATCTGCAAGCTTCTGTTTCAGTCTGTTCTCATTCTCTCTGGTGAATTTTGTTTGGCCCTGGTGACTTACCTTTACATGATTATTGTTCTTACTATTCCTGGCATGAGGTTGTTTAGGAAACCTAACTGTGCTGTTAATTCCTGAAGGTGTGGCGGTGTGCTGCAGCAGCATACCTCGGTTGTGTCTCTCACTCTATTCCTCACCACTCTGACCTCCTTCCTACAGAGACTTTGTTCTTTTTAAGATTCAGGAAATTGTTTTTCTGTCTCTTCTCTATTACTACATAAGTTGCTGATGGCCTGAGAGAATTGATGTAGAGTTTTCTGGGTAAATCAAAGCCAATACTGACTACAAAAGCCGGAGATCCCACAGAGCATGAAATCCTCCTACTCTGTTGCTTCTTGAATGGCATCTGTACGCCTAGTGCTGAGTTTCACACAAAGAGCACTGCACTTGGGGAAGTTTTTTGCTTTTTTTTTTTTTTTACACATATTAAGACAGAAGATACTTTGTATGTAGACAAAGTTTTGATATACTTTATGATGAGCTTTACTGTAAAGTCACATATTCCCCCTTTCACACATAGGCAAGACCATAACAGGTCTTTCAGCTCCTGCAAATTTAGAACCTTATTTTACACCCAGTCATCCTTCTGCTCCTTCTGACACCTCCTAGCAGTTTGATAAATTCTTATTATGAGAGTCTCTCATCTTGGAATTATAGAATTATAGAGTCCCAGAATCCTAGGTTGGAAGGGACTTCAAGGATGATCTGGTCCAACCTTTCCAGGCAAAGCATGACCTAGACAAGATGTCCCAGCACCCTGTCCAGTCTAATCTTAAAAGTGTCCAATGTTGGTGAATCCATCACTCCCCTGCAGAGATTATTCTCATTGTGAACAATTAGGAGAGTGTTTTCATTGTGAAAAACCTTGTTTTGTGTCCAGTAGAAATCTCCCCAGGAGAAACTTGTGCCCATCACCCTGTGTCTTTTCCATGTGAGTCATTACATGGGAGCATGAATGGCATAGAGCTGGTTCAGTGTCACTGCTCTGTGGTTCATCACAAAATACTGTGCAGCTGTGCTCTTCTCCTCTAGCCAGAAAAAAAACATGGGGGGGTGCTAGACAGCTGCTCTGTTCCCTTATGTTGTCACTTTAAACCAAAGTAGTTGGTTCCTCATTAACTGCTGCTACATCTGTTACTTCGGAAGGCTACTCCTTGAAGCAGATATTGTAGATAAAGGCATCGCTAAGGAGCAGTTGAGGCTGACATACCTAGAGGTAACAATTTTAAGCCAGAACTGAGATACTGGCAAGACCTGCAGTAAGGACAGCATGGTCTTGTAGCTTAGGTGTGGCTACAGGCATTTAGACATACATTCCCAGCCTGTGAATCGATAGACAGCTTTTGTGAAGAAATTCTCTTTTTTAGGTCTTGGGATGGTATTGGCATAGAGTGATTTGGAAGCACAATTTGTGTTTTCTTTCTTCTTGTCCCACCCACATCTGTAAATAAACTTCACTACAATAGCATCCCACTTGGCCCTTGCCTCTTCTAGCACTCACAGCCCTGTTCCTGGTGGGACTACAGACTCATCCTGGACCTCTCCGAGCTCCTCTGGGAAGAAGCTAGAGTCAATTGCAAGTGACATTCACTGTGTATTTCATTCTGTTTCCTTGCACAATGACTGCTTGGACTGCACTGCATTTAAAGCAGAAATGAAACTGAAGAGAAGCAGAGGGAAGTTGAAATTAAGAGGATTATGACGTTTACTGACTTTTTGAAATGAAATTTGCAGGTTGGTATGTTTCTGACATAATCACAACCTCATACTTCTAAATCACTCTCACAACAGACTTCAGAGGCTTTGAGATGTTCCATATTTTAATTGTCCAATCTAGCATGCTCTGCATGCCTTTGGAAATTGCAGCCATTGTAACAGTGATGTGGCACGAGCATGGTCTTGAGTAGTGACTCTAAGTGGGGGTCCATTAGTGCAGTTCAGATCCTTAAGGATGAGCTGAAGCATCCTTTGCCTGTAAGGCAAAGTATACACACAATGCATAGATTACAAAAGGCACCAGAAGCACTTCATATCATTCACTTTATAGACTAGTGGCCCACTTTACTCTCTTCCTGAGTAGAAGGATATTTAGAGAATAATTGTAGGTCTGAGTCATGCTATGAGCTCCATTGCTGACTCCTTGTTCGCCCCTAGGCAGGTAACACAGATCATCACCAAGTTATGGAACATTTGCCTGTCCAGCATAATTCCCTGCCCATGATTGTAAGTCAGTCTGAATGACACTGATTCTTCTCTACTAAGAGCCAGTTAAACCTGAAAAGCCTTCTGATTTCCACATGCTGAAAGCAAAGGCTTCACTTGTGAATACCACAGAATAGCAGAAGAACGTTGAGGCATTGGAGTCCTTAATCTGTTTGCTCTCCCAACAGTAAGAAAAGAATAATAATAGTATTGCACATTAGAAATGTATTGCTAGGTTGATGGGGAAGAAAGTAGCTACGGTTAATATCACGTGCATAAATATGTAAGAATGCCATATCCAACCCATGTCATAATTTATCTCCTATGCCCTATTTCATGTAATGGCTGCTATCAGGAGCTCTGGATTTATTTACCTGAAGGGGTGTTTTCCAAAATTCACAGTAGTTTCTGCTATTACTGAATGAAGTCATTTGAATAGCAAAGCGGCCAAACTTGCTGATGAAAAGACTACTGCAGGTAGCTTGAGACAGTTGGGCAACATGGCGGTAAATTACATTCATTGTTGATGGCTGCAAAGGGAATACAAATCGGATGGAACAAATTAATCTCCTTATATACATCGATGGCTTCCGAATTAGTTGTCACCTCCCAGGGAAAAAATAAGCTATGGGTTGCTTTGTGGAAGCTCGATGAAGATGTCTGCTCAATTTGCAGCATCAGTCAGAAATTAATAAGCTGCTGAACAGCTTTAAACTGAGGCTAGGGAACACCACAGCAACAATGCTCTACACTACATGTTTTCTGAATGGGGCCCTGCTACTTTGAGTACAGGTTTATTTTAGGCCTCTCTCATTGCCCCCTAAAAATCAGAAGAAGTCAAATTCCTAAGCAGAAATCAAAGAGACATCCCTGAATAAGCAACAAAAATTGGTATTTTTTTTTCACAATCAGTGTAGGAAGGACCTGTATAGTCTCAGTCTGTAGCTAGCTTTGGAGTTACATGACCTCCCTGTGATGAAGAACGGAAAACCAGACTCATGGCTGAGGTTGACAGGCATGCCCTGCTATGAAGATGTTCAATCAGCTCATGAAGATCATCAGATATAAGAGACAATCTGGGTCAGGGGCATAATATCTGAGAAAAGAGGTGCCAAATGCAGTATATTATAATTTATTTTCTTTTTTTCTTTCTTCTTTTTTTTTTAAGCAGTTAATGCCTTTCTATGATCTCCTACTAAAAAGCTTTTTATAAGTGTTTGTTTTTATCTGTTTGTATTTATTTGTCTTATTTTTCTTGTTTTACAGAAATGAGCGCTGATCATCAGGCAAGGAACTAGCTAACTAGCTTGCTCCTTGTAATAGTACATATAATCATATATTTTGTTATAGTGAAATCTTTCTTTTCCTCTGAAGAAGCATCATTCTTTGATTCTTACAGGATTTAGGATGTGAGTGAGAGCCATTTTGACAATTCAACAGCAAATAAACAAGTTTATTTATTTCTATGTACTGCAACTTAATTACAGTCTTTCTGGGAAACCTATGGGCTTTGGTACAAGATGTTATCTTCCTGCTCACAATATTCAGTTATTTTCTGACTTTCAATCAGAAAAAAGAGAAAAAGATTATTTTTTTCCCCAGCTTCTTTTTATTTAAACATGGAGAACATGAGGTATTAGATAAGAAATAATAAAAATCTTAAAGGTTAAATGTTGAAGTATTCCTCCACTGGATTAAAGATTACAACATAATGCCAGACCAATGGCAGGTTAAGAAGGGGGAAAGTTAATGGACTATGAAATTAAATTATGCATTTAAAGAGTGCTCAATCTATTACTGACAGCTACTGATTGCAGAAATAATTGGTGTTTCTTTGCTTTGTGCTGAACCGATCAGCTCTCTGGAAGAGGTCACTTAAGGGTGTGAGCACGAGTCACTCTTTTACCTATAGAAGATTAGTGGTATAACAAGATAGTTGGTTTTCATGAAATTTTAGTTAACACAAGTTGAGGGAGAATGGCAGCTTTGTTAGCAGGCATAGTTTGAGGAGGTTATGCTAAATAAGCGTTGAATTTCATGTCAGACTTCAAGAGGGATGAATACTCTCAAATCCATGGGATTTTAGGATGTTCACTCACCCCTCTTTAGGGAGAAGCTTGCAGTATTTTCCATAAAATCCTAGAAATGGTAGTAGAAAGGGACTGTGAAGGACGCCACTATAGCCTCCTGCTCAAAGAGTAACTGCTACTAGCATGAAGTCTGTGTCTTTGTCTAACTGAGCCATCAAAACTTCCAATGATGAGCCGCTACAACACCTCTGTGTAACGTACTCCCGAGCTGTACTGCTTTCTACTATTAGCCTGTATTTTTTTTTAAGGACTAGACAAAATCATTATGACTCATTTAAAAAGAGTGGGCTTTGGTTTGTGTATAGAGATCCACTTTCTTATCTTATGTATCTACCTGTCCACTTAGTTTACTTCCTTTTAGGTACAATTCCTACTGCTTATGCTTGCATTGTTCTCACATGAGGCACCAGTACTCTTCAGCAAGACTGGGGTTCATGGATAACACAGGATTTGGCTACTGCTACCAGTGGTAGATGGACTATAACCCTTGCATCTACTGGTGGTAGATGACTTGACCCTCTGCCTGTGTTTTGTTGAAAATGCAAAAATAAAAAATACAGAAGCCCTGCCCCAGACAAAGATCTGAAGTGATGCTGACTCATACTTAGCAAGCAGAAAGTCCTGTAGTAAACTTACCTTTTCCTTTCACTAAATTTTCAAGTTCCTCTTGACCAAGCCTCAGAGATTTACCCTAGTGCTTTGAATTTCTCTGGACATTGGGAAAGCCCACAAAGAAGCCTGTGGTACATGGTGATTGTAGGAAAATCTCCAGGAGTGTTCCCTGTAGTTGGCCTTGTTGGTCAGATCTTGTCCTTTCTAAAGAGTATCGTGTTTCAGCAGCTTGACATTCAGGGATGTGGCGGAAGTCAGGGCCCCTTGACTGCACAAGGATGAATGCAGTGGTTGGTATTGGGACTGGTGCTGTTCAGCGTCTTTGTCGATGACATGGACAGTGGGATTGAGTGAGTCCTCAGCAAGTTTGCCGATGACACCAAGCTGTGTGGTTCAGTTGATACGCTGCAGGGAAGGAATGCCATCCAGAGGGACCTTGACACACCTGTAAGGTGGGCTGATGCCAACCTCATGAAGTTTAACCATGCCAAGTGCAAGGTCCTACACCTGGATCGGAGCAATCCCAGGCACAGCTACAGGTTGGGCAGAGAAAAGATTCAGAGCAGCCCTTCAGAGAAGGACTTGGGGGTGTTGGTCAATGAGAAAATGAACATGAGCTGGCTTCAGTGTGCGGTTACAGCCCAGAAAACCAACCATATCCTGGGCTGCACCAAAAGGAGTGTGACCAGCAGGTCGAAGGAGGTGATCCTGACCCTTTGCTCTCGTGAGACCTCACTTGGAGTACTGTTTGCAGCTGTGGGTCCCCCAACAAAACAGGAACATGGAGCAGATCAAGTGAGTCCAGAAGAAGCCACAGAGATTATAAGAAGGCTGAAGCACCTCTCCTATAAAGACTGGCTGAGAAAGTTGGGCTTGTTCAGCCTGAAGAAGAGAAGTGTCAGGGGAGGCCTTTAAGCAGCCTTCCAGTACCTAAAGGGAACCTACAAGAAATCTGGAGAGGAACTTTTTACAAGAGCATGCGTTGACAGGACAAGGGGGAATGGCTTTAAAGTGAAAAAGGGTAGATTTTAGTTAGATATTAGGAAAAAAATCTTTGCTATTAGGGCGGTGGAACTGGTTGCCCAGGGAAGCTGTGGCTGCCTCATCCATGGCAGTGTTCAAGGAAAGGTTGGACGGGGCCTTGAGCAACATGGTCTAGTGGAAGGTGTCCCTTACCCATGTCAGGGGGTTGGAACTGGATGAGCTTTAAGGTCCCTTTCAATCCAAACCATTCCATGATTCTATGTACTTGCTGCAGAGACAACGGTGGCACGGGCCACAAGCATTTGGCTTACACTGTGTTACTGCGAGTGTATCCTCTGTTGGTGCATTCACCACCACTGATTCTTACTTGCCTGGGGCAGATGAAGAAGCTGCTCCTTCCTTTCTGATTTAGACTCATTCTCTGTCACTGTGCGTAAAGACACTGTCCCTTTTATTTTCACCTTCTCTTTGTTCTCGTCTCTGGCTGTTGGCAGAGCTACATTCAGGCAAATAATCCTCTTCCCCTGCCTTGCTGCTGCGTTAGCAGTGTAAGACAGAGGGAGCAAGCAGACCCATGCTCTGCAAAGCTGCAGCAGTGCCCATTCCTCTCTGCGTTGCATGGACAGTGATAGAGCAGCCTGACCCTATTCTCCTTTTTGCTTTGCCTTCCCCAGGTTTTGCTCCAGACCTCTTACAAAAGTGCTAATATAGCTTCACCAGCCAACCTGACAGATCTTTCCCTCCCACCTCCTCAATCATAATGTTTCTTCCTGATCCTCCAAAGGCCCTTGCTGTGACTGCACCATTTAACTGAGATGTCACCATGGCCTTTTAAATGTACAAAACCAGGTAACTGATGCGAGGTGAAAACCAGCACTGCAGGTAATACACCAGCTCCTCTGAACCCTCCTCATCCCTGCCTTAGGAAAATAATCCCATAGCTCTGCCAGGCAGGGTAGAGGCAGGTGAAACATGCATGGGTGAGCCTCTTAATGAACTCACTGCAGAAAGGCAGAGGAGGAGCGGCTGGGGGTGCGGGGAAAATGCGGCAGCTGTATTTACTCTGGTTTGCTCTCAGTATTAGTTTTATGACTTGAAATTACAGGGCAATACTGCTGTGAGGAAGAGCTGTCTGAAAAGTGAAGTGGGGCTCTTTTAAAAAACAGCTAACAGCAGGGGAAGTTCATTGCTCTGTGCCTCAGTGTGTTTGCTCTGAAGAGAAATTAGATATGCTGAACCTCTCAGACTGAGGGATGTGCCTGCATTTTTTAATAATAATAATTTTACAGTCACATACACATATTTGAAAAGGCATATATATTTATATATATATTTTATATCTCTCTCTCTATATAAAAACGCACATTTAAAGCTTTGCCTTTGCTCTCAAGTGCATCCCCACATCAGAGTGACAGTGATGTGGGAAGGCATGATAGGGCTGGAGGGCAAAATTCCCAGCAATTAAGCTGTGCTAACAGTGCTGTCACCTCTCCTTTCCTTGAGTTCCCTGATTAGATTTTTATAGCTTCTCTGCTTGAGAAGTGAACCATGGTTGTATCTTCCTGGTGGAGAAAGACTCTGGATAGATCTGAAAAGTTCTGATCTCAGGAAGGAGACTGTGGGGCACCTCACAGGAGTGAAATGTCTCCCCTCTCCAGGAAACCATACCTGTTTCATTGTTATATTGTTAAACGTTGATATTTGTATATTGGTATCATATTCAGTGTCAGGAGTGTCTGTGCCCTTGTTCCCACTGCAAGCAGCTGTGCCCAGCCTTATCTGCATGTGCCTCTTCTGGAGCCTGCAGTCTGGCTCAGGGCACCTCTGTTGTGTAGCATTACCTCATAAAACTTGCCCTCGTAAGGCATTTACATTGCAAAATCACATGAATTCAGGTTGGCACGGACAACTGGAAGAGGACAGCATTGCACACACCGTAGCAAATAATGGCTTTACATTGACCTTTCTTTGGGAAGACTGAGAGTGAAATGTGTGCAATGCAGAAAAGAGGTTGGTCAACAGACTTCTTAGAGGGTATCTAAATTTCCGTGTTTAAAACCCTGTCTTTCAGAAGATAAAAAGGCAAGGCCCTTTCAAATATTTAAGGGGATGTTGTGCCCAAAAAATCCTGCTGTTGCATTTGCTCCATGTGATTAAATATTGTCCTTCCTAAATTTTTTTAATCCATACTTGTGAACAGAATTATAATTTCCTGAAGAAATCTTCTCTTCTTTCTGCATTTCCCTAGATGTAAATGCAGATATTAGATGTGGTAAAGTAAGGTAACCCCAACTTAAACCAGTCTGAGTTATTTAAATATTTCTCCAACACCCTTTCAAAGATCCTATGGAGAGCTCTGCAGTTTCAACTGTATGCTGCTGTCCTTGTTACAGGTTTCATCTCAGGAAATATGAACTGAAACTAATGCAGAACTGGTCTTGACTTCAGTGTCAAAGACCTGGATGAACACTCTCTTAGCCAACAAGTTAGAATCATAGAATCATAGAATAGTTAGGGTTGGAATGGAAGTTAAGATCATCTAGTTCCAACCCCCTTGCTATGGGCAGGGACACCTCACACTAAATCATATCACCCAAGGCTTTGTCCAACCTGGCCTGGAAGACTGCCAGGGATGGAGCATTCACAACTTCCCTGGGCAACCCATTCCAGTGCCTCACCACCCTAACAGTAAAAAATTTCTTCCTTATATCGAATCTAAACTTCCCCTGTTTAAGTTGTAACCCATTATCCCTTGTCCTACCACAACAGTCCCTAATGAAGAGTCCCTCCCCATCATCCTTATAGGCCCCCTTCAGATACTGGAAGGCTGCTATGAGGTCTCCACGCAGCCTTCTCTTCTCCAGGCTGAACAGCCCCAACTTTCTCAGCCTGTCTTCATATGGGAGGTGCTCCAGTCCCTGATCATCCTTGTGGTCCTTCTCTGTACTTGTTCCAACAGTTCCATGTCCTTTTTATGTTGAAGACACCAGAACTGCACACCATATTCCAAGTGAGGTCTCACGAGAGCAGAGTAAAGGGTCAGGATCACCTCCTTTGACCTGCTGGTCACACTCCTTTTGATGCAGCCCAGGATACAGTTGGCTTTCTGGGTTGCGAGTGCACAGTTGTCCTGGGTTTAGCAGTAGCAGTCATTTTTCTCCTTCTTGGTAGCTGGTGCAGTGCTGTGTTTTGACTTCCAGCCTGAGAACAGTGCTGGTGATACCGATGTTTTCGGTTGTTGCTAAGCGATGTTTACCCTGACCAAGGACTTTGTGAAGCTCGTGCTCTGCCAGGGAGGAGGGGAAGCCGGGAGAAAGTAGAGACGGGGCGCTTGACCCAGGCTAGCCAAGGAGGTATTCCATACCACAGCACATCATGCCCGGGGTGGGGGGTAACTGGGAGTTACCCAGAAGGACACGGGTTTCTGGGTTGGACTCGTTTCTTGACCGGTGGTATTGTATTCTCTTCCCTTGTTATTTTCTCTTGTCATTGTTGTAATTGGTGGTAGCGGTGGTGATTTGTGTCGTACATTGGTTGCTGGACTGTTCTTGTCTCAACCCGTGGGAATTGCACTCTTTTGATCCTCCTCCCCATCCCTCCAGGAGTGGGGAGGAAAAGAGCCCTGGTGGGTGCGGGGTGAGGCTCAATTGCTCTCAGCCCGGCACTACTCACTGGGAGTGAGTTAACATGGTGTCTGGCTAGGGTTTAAACCATGACAACAGTGAAGCCGTCTCATGTTCAGTTTCTCCTTGACCAACACCCCCAAGTGTTTCTTCAGAGGGCTGCTCTGAATCTCTTCTCTGCCCAACCTGTAGCTATGCCTGGGATTGCTCCTACCCAGGTGTAGGACCTTGCACTTGGCATGGTTAAACTTCATGAGGTTGGCACCAGCCCAACTCACAAGCATGTCAAGGTCCCTCTGGATGGCATTCCTTCCCTCCAGTGTATCAACTGAACCACACAGCTTGGTGTCATCGTCAAACTTGCTGAGGTCGCACTCAATCCCACTGTCCATGTCACCAACAAAGATGTCGAACAAGACCGGTCCCAACACTGATCCCTGAGGGACACCACTCATTACGGGTCTCCAGCTGGACATTGAGCCATTGACCACAACTCTTTGTCTGCAGCCGTCCAGCCAGTTCTTTATCCACTGAGTGGTCCACCTATCAAATTGAAGTCTCTCCAATTTAGAGACAAGGATGTCGTGTGGGACAGTGTTGAATGCTTTGCACAAGTCCAGGTAGATGACATCAACTGCTCTACCCCTGTCCATCAGTTCTGTAGCCCCATCATAGAAGGCCACCAAATTGGTCAAGCAGGATTTCCCCTTAGTGAAGCAATGCTGGCTGTCACCAACCACCTTATTGTTTTTCATGTGCCTTAGCAAGTTCTTTTTTTGATATTTACTATATGATACCCTTTTCCATCAGCAATGTATGTGGTTTCTGAAAACCTGACTTCACTGCTTTCCATCCTTGAATATCTGATAAATGGCACAAGATTCAGAAATCGCTTAAAAAAACGGGTCCTTTTGAGAGTAGGGATATTCTTATTTTACAGGCAGAAAGCTGAGACAGACCAGACAGGTGATCTGACCTCCCTAAAGCTATCTGGTAGGCAGTGGCAGATCTGGGACTGCTCTCTCCCATGTTGCCATACCACCTTTTATATTTTCACTCAAGCTTCCATAAAGACGGTTGATGAAATAATTACCTGTGCTACTAAATCTCCCCTCTCTTTGACAGAATTGCTCTTTGGAAAATAGCATGAAAACTCAGTAAGGGAACAGAGGAAAGAAAGGCTGTTACCAGAAACAGAAGCAAAAGAAAGTCAAGAATGTAAATAATTCTGGGCCAGCACTTGGGTTTCAGGGAAGGAAGAGCTTAATGCAAAAGCTAAGAATAATTTTTTATTTTCCCTATTAATTTACCAGTGGAAAATGGATGTGACACAAAGAACAAGTTCAGTGAATCTGGGTGGTTTGTTTTGGTATGTGATGATGTTTTTGCTTTCAATTGTCTTACCATTCTAAGGGGTTTTTGTTTTTTTCCTTTTTATCCCCGTATCAGTGACTTGTCTTATATATTGAGAGTTGGAACCGTCTGATGCAAACCCAGTTTTACAGCAGGGAATGGTCTCAGCATGAGCAGTCTTCTCACAGTAGATTGCAAACTTGGCTCCCTAGGGCTTTGGGCAGGACTAGGTAGGACGGTGTGCCTAAAACAAGTGTGAAATAGAGCAGCTTGCAACATTTCATGGGTTCCTATTCATATAAGTAGCAATTTCATTCTGAACAAAGAATGTCAAGAGGAAAATGAACAGAAAAAATAAATACTGTGTCACAGTTAAGCCCTCAGTGATCCTGATATACTTTCAACTTGTTTTATGTCACTGGAGTTTTACTGATTTTCATGTCATTAACCCTGATTTATAGCAGGGTAGGGATGGGGAATGGCATTATCAGTTTGTAATATCAGGCTGCTCACTGCATTCACACATGTAATTATGTTTTTAGAAGCAAGTTAAAGTTTCCTATTATATCCACAGCAAGATCTATTTAAGAGATAGCAATTGCACATCCCAAGACAATTTATACCACTGAGGAGTGAATCAGTTTAGGAAAAAATTTAGAGAGGATCTATATCTCTTTTCATCCCTCACAACTCCCAAAGAGACTATTTTTCAGGCTCCAGTAATGCAGAGAGCTTGATTGGTTTTTTGTCTTTCCACATACCAAAATTCCTCGCTTTTGTTCATCAGTGAGATGCTGAATATGGAGCCCTGGAGCCTGATGTTCCACCTGCCTTGCAGAAATGCAGTGGAGCTAATCTTACCTGTTTTCTAGGTAAAATCCTCACTGTTCCAGTAAAATTCAGGGTCAGAGTAGAAGCAGATGAAGCTGAAAGAAGAGTGAGTTTGTGTGCATGTGTACTGGCAATCACACAGCATGGGAGTTTGTTCTGTGGTAGCTCATACTGATAGAGGAGCAGGTGGAGAGGGTGCCCAATTTCCCTTACAACATCTGATAATCTACATTAGAAAGGCTGTTCTCAATGAACTTGAAACTAAGCTCACTTCCCCAAACCTCAAACCACAAAGTTACTGCTAGGAAAAAAACCACCCAACTTGCTACTGTCATAATTTTATTGAGGTTTCTTTTTGCTGGAGAAACAAATGCAGAAAATTAATATTATCTGGTATCTTTCTCCTATTTCTTCTGTCATCATTCTTCTTTCCTAAAATCGTCCATCACTGTCACTTTTTATTATCTATAAAAAAGTAAATAGTTAAAACTTTTTTTTTTGAGTCTTGTATTTAATGACATTTTAGTTTTGACATATTTTACTGAATCAATCATTGTTATTTCTACCTTGTCTTGTCAAAGCGATTCTTTTCAGCTTGTTTAGTCTGGAAAAGAGAGAAAGCTGCAGTTTGTATCACAGCCAGATTTGTGCTAAATCCCAATGCTGTTGAGCTGCATTAAAAATAATCTAAAAAAAAAAAAAAAAAAGAAAAAAAATCAGATCAAGTTATTCCTAAAGGCAAAGGAACATGAGGGAAGAGAGTTCATGGATGAGTAGATGAGCATAGCTCTTCCAAAGACTACGCATACTGAAATATTGTTACATATCCCTCTATTGTAAGAGTATGTCATTTTCCAGAGGAGAATTTCTTTTTCAGGTTTTCGGTCTGGTAGTGCAGTAACATTCAATGTGAGATTTATGGGTCCAGGACAGTTTGTATTTTTTGCTAATCTGTAGAGATTAAGAGATCCTAGGTAGACCAGTGTCTAGAAAATGGGTGCTCCTGCTGCTAGGAATATTCAGCTGTTGTGGGTCCTTATGGGTGTCTCCTGATTTCTGTCTAGCTACCAGGAAGGACAGTACCTGCTTGGGTGGCATGGGCTGTCTAAACAGCAAGGCCCATCTCCGCTTACCACAGAGTACGGAGGTTGGAAAACATCTGCATGTACAGCCTGATGGTAGCCTACAGTCACACCAGGGGCTGCAGGTGTCAGCATATAGGCAGCCCTGAGCAAGCCTCTTTGGCTCAGGGAGATGCCAAGTGGGTTTCAGTGTTGTGCTGTATGGGAATTGGATACGCGGCCTGTGGCTGGACTATACCGTTTGCTCAGTATAAGCACCATAGGATCAGCCAGAAAGGCTTTTGTTCTTTTGCTGTCCCGATGATTCAAAAGAAAACTGTTGATTAGCGAATCCTATTTTTGATGCTCACTTGTGGGGCACATATCAGCTCACAACAGGGACCTTCTACATGTGCTTTTATCCCTCGGTTGATACTACAGGGATTCTGATCTGAATCTGTCTATGTGTAAAAGCAGTGAGGAAAGAGAGAGAGTCCCTCATTCCCATCACATATGGCTGATAATTAGTATACCATTTCCATCTCCTTCAAAACACAGCAAAGACAGTTTTCTAGTGACAATGTGATGACTTCAAGCTGTTTTGCTCTCAGTAAGGCTCTTAAAAAAAAAACGTAGAAAGACTCCCTACCTCTGAAAGTCTGAACACTTGGAAGTTTGCTTTCACTTGTTTACATTGGGTCAAATATTACATGTCCTTCTAATTTATTAAACGGGAAATTCTGTCTGAGTAGGAGCTGCAGGTTCATGGGAATGGAGAAATATTGGGAATAGCTTCTAAAACCTTTCTGACATGAAAATCGTAATAGATCTTGAAAGGAAATACATGCTCAATTAAAAGTCATAGATAGCTGAACCATCATTCCATTTCAGTTTCTGATTTAACTACTGGTCTTAGCACAGGTCTCTTCCCTCAGTATGGAATCATGTTCTTCCGTGGTGAGCTGGTTCAGCCCAGTGGCTCCTGATGTACATGGTCTGTCCTAGCGCAGCTCTCCCAAGTACAGCAGTGCTGATCACAGGCAATGCAGGCTGTGCCATCTCCTAATAACCTAACTGCATGGTCGCCACCTGTCAATTCTCTTTTCTCCTTCTCTACAATCTGAGAACTTTGCAGACAAATGAAAATCCCCAAACACTGTATGGTTTAGAAAATCTTGTTGATAACACTGAATTTTCCGAGGAGGCAGGACATTGGATCCTGTCATTCGAGCTCTCTTTTCCTTTGCAACGCCAATCTCTATCACTTCTATCACCTGCTTCTTCACACCTCTCCCATGTTGGAGCTAGCATCTCTTTATTATTTTCCTGCCTTACATTCTTAACAATGTGTCTGCTCGAGGGAGATGGGGAGCTTCTATCACTAACACCTCTGATAGACAACAAGGCTAAGGCCAGATCCTGTAGGATTTCTATAGCAGTCTAGGATTTTTACTAGTTTTTAAGCCAGCATCTCACTGTTGGGAAATACTCCTTTTCCTCATTGGTTGCTGCAGTTCTTGGAGAAATTAAACAAGACAGTGTTACTGCTAAGATGGAAAAAGTGTTAGCATGGCTATCAGTATGATCAAGAATTACTATAGACATTGCCACAACCTTAAATAAAATATAAATTTTGCTGTGATATCTTTATTTTATTTAAGTGTTCGTAGGACGGATTCTGACTCCATTTCTATTGGGAAATCACCTAATAGCAAGTGAGACTAAAAGCTGGCATCCCATTTGCCCTGAGCCAAGGTGAGACCAAAAGTAATCAGGCTATGCAGTTTCTGGGACCTACACAAAAATCTTGTGATTTTGGTAATGCAGACAGAGACTGGTGCCGTATGCTGTGCAGACAACACAAAAATCTGACCTTGCATGGAGCAGCTGTGGATTTGACCTTGCTTCTGAGAGATCATGTGTGTGTGCCTGTGTCTTGTGTCTCTGCGTTTAATGCATTCCTCAGTCTTATGCAAATCTGAATGAAGGTTTAAACTGAGGGTCAAACAAAAAGTTTTGGCTCTGTACTTTCACTGAGTGGGACCAAGAGGTAATCAGGTTTTCCAGATGAAAGTGCTACTGACACCTATTTCCTGTTGCTTGCTCATGCAATATTTTCTTCCTTTCACCTTTTTATCATTTGTGACAACTGCAATTAGTGTCAATTCAAAGCCTCCTTTCTGTTGACTTAATGTTTGCTTAAAGTCCCTTGAACTCATTCTTGTCCCATTTTTAAAGCCTTGCATGAATACAACATGTTAGTAACTCAGGAGTACAGTCAGTGTCATCAGTTTTTAAAACTGAAAGACTCTCTGCAGTTCAGAGAGGTAACAGTGGTTCCCTAGCTTCTCCATATTCAATGCCATTTGCTTCCATGAACTTAAGCTGATTTATCTCAAGCTAGTGAGCAGAAACAAGGTACAGGTTCTTGTTACTCTGGAAAAAGACAGGAATGGCTATGAATAGTGAAAAAAATTCTTCACTTACACCTATTTAACAGCTTGCAGACAGTCTCAAAAACTTTTCACCTTCATTTATGCATCTAAAATCATATTGTTGTTTTTTGATTTGTTAGTATGTCTGTCCACTGTTTTAGTAAATCACCTTGTTCTTAAAATACAAACGTGTGACAAAAACTATTTGCTAAGTTGAGCAGAGTTCACTGGATGTTGTCAAAATATGAACCAAACAAGAAAAGCAGTACTTGGAAGTGATTCTGGGAGTCAATTTCTGAAGTGCTTAGATTTTAGCAATTGTAATGTGGTAGTGGGCTGAGTGAGGAATGACTGGCGAAGGTTCTTAATGTGGCGTGTGTGCATGGTTGCTGTTTTCCCACATAAGTAAGTATTTAGAAATCTGCTTCCAGCTGGTGAAATGATCACATAGCTCCAAGGTGGGGCACTATTTTTCTGGAAGTTTGAATGTGCTAGTTCAGAACACAGTCAATGACTGCAACACTGACCCCATGGTATTTAAGAAGACTGTTCACTGTCTTTGAGCTCCTTCGAGTTTTGATTTAAGCCTATGAAAAAAAATGTCAGCCTAGAAGTCTTCAATTCTTTTATTTATTGTTTTAGTCAGTCATTTTGAATGATTCTGGCAAATAAATGAAAGGGAATAAGTATTTGCATACACATTTTGAGCAAGAGTGATTACCAGATGGTTTGAAAGTGGGGTTTGTTCAGTCAGTGCAATTCGGGTTGGGCATTTTGGGAGTGTTGGTCAACATAGCCATTAAATACTCCAGCTGTTTGCTCATGAAATCACATAAGGCACCTTCTAAGCATTTTTATTTTTGCTAACTTACTGCATTGGACAGCAAACTAAGAGATTGAAGAAAATCATGACATTAGTGTAAAGATAAGAAGCTATAACACTGTTCATTTTCCTGTCTCCCAGTTTATGAACTTTTCTGTTTCTGAGGATGTCACACATGCTTTGTGACTGAGCATCCTGAAACTCCTTTTGTCTATACAGTCATCTGGTGCAGAAAATTTCAAACTGGTCCAAATGATTTTTTGCTTTGGTACAACTGAAGTTAATTGGTTTAATGCATCTCTAAGAGGATGGCTGGCTTACTTACTGCCAGATTTAAGCCTCAGCAGACCTAGTTTTCTGTCAGCTGCGTTAGGTGGACTTCGGATGACCTGAACTGTATTTGAGGTGACAGTGCAGGTTTTTTGTCTTGCAGTGACTGATAAGAGGGCTGCAAGACCTTCCCATTTCCCTGGCATACTTCCTCCTCAAGGTCTATCCAGCCTGAGTTCCACTGGTCCATAAATTCTGCAAGTGAATTGCAGTTCTGCTGTCAGACCTCTCAGGGGCATTGGCCCACCATTAAGACCTCTGCAGTGTATTTAGATTTTAATTCTGTGGTGGAAGGAAAGGTAAGAGTCACCTTTAGCTGACTTGAAAGCAGTAAATGAAAACTAACTCAGTTTTTCAAAAACTGTAGTTGTGACAATCTGCATGGAAAGCTCCACTTGCAAAGATGAATGTTTCATTAATCTTTAAGGATGTGAAACTGCACTGGAACCTTAACTAGAGCATTTGCTATCTACCCAACGTACTAATACCACGCAACAGTCATATTATTTTATTCTGTTATAATAGTCATCAAAAGCTAGCTAAACTTAAAATGGTGAAACATCAAAGTGGGGATTTTATTCTAATGAGTGATTACTTTGAAGAAATTACTAGTTTTCAGACTGAAAAATTACTATGAGCTCTTCCTCAAAAAACCTTGAATAATGCAAATCTCAATCTAAAATGCTGCCTGAGAGAGATGCGTAAATTCTATTATTCATAAAGAGTGTGCTACCCCTGGAAATTAATTATCTTTGAACCTAAGTTTTCTCTATTGCTACTTAATACCCTGTTAGCAGAGAATCAACACCCAGTGGCTTTATCTTACCACTGTATTAGTGCAACGACAGTCCCTCTCCTTCCTTAAAACAAGTTTCTCAGTTGATATTGGAAATAACAAGAGGAAAGAGAACTGATTGTCTTCTCCCTTACTTGAGGTCTTGTGTAGTCATTCATGTTAGTACAATTAAGGCATTAAACTGTCAGACCCAAGGGAAATAATTATATAAAGTAGGAAGCAGTGAAAAATGAACAATGTTTGTAAGGTTGGCTGGGAGCTGATTGTCTTCCAGTCTGCACGATTTTGAAGGGAATAGGAAATATTGAAAAGCAACCTCCTAAATACCAATTTTTATTAATTTTTTTTTAATTGCAAAAAAAAAAAAAAAAAGAGTAAGTAAGGTGAGATACTTTTAGTTTATGCTGAGCATGTCTGGTTTCACTAATAACAATATTCCTAAACTTTGCCTGTGGCTTTCAGCTTTTCAATTTATGTGTACCCTTCCCTGGACAGAGATTACAAGTTAGGATGTGTGCATCCAAACAAAATGCCCATGTAAATAAGCTCTCTGCAAATGTTAAAAGTGATGAGAGGTCATTGCATGAGTCATTTACTTACCTACTCTAAAGAAGAGGCTTTCCATGAAGGGGCAAATGCATGCTGAGAGAGAACAAAGACTTGTATTTCGTTTAAAGTACCGATGGAAAAACAAAGGCTCTTGGCAAACAGATTAACCCCAAAAGAGTTCAGAATGCAGAATACTGTTGATATATTCAGGAGAAAAGGCCACCTAAAAATCTTAGGGCAGGCTTTGTACTTTTCACTTGAGATTATTCTCTTTTAAATCAAAGCTTGCTTTTTAATTTTTTTTTTTTTTTTTGTATTTTCGTGTCCAGTTCTTCTCTAAATCTCTGAAAGAACTGCACAGAATTTCCATAAGGTCACTTAGGGTAGGTGGGAACAGCACACTTCTAAAACATACATTTTATATGCTGAATTCCAGTGCATAAAGCACTTTGGGCTCATGTTATATGCTTGGGTGCTGCTGAGACCCAGTCAAGTGTTAACTTCTTCTGTTAAGTGTGAAGTTCCCAAGAATGTTAACAACATAAACAGTAAAAAAAGCCCAAACAACAAACCCAAAGCAAACAAAATCAGAGATGCTGCCAGAGTTCTCCAGGTTTTAAGAATCCAGGTGGGACACACTGCATGTTGTAATGACAGTGTGAAAGTCAGAAATATCTCTGGAGAAAGAACAGAGGAGAATGTGGTTTATATGTGAAAAAGTACAGTGCGTAAGTGTTGTGTGGAAACTTATATTGCAGAATGTTTTGTAAATCAGGAAAGATCACAGACGTGACACCATCTATTGTGCCATCTGAGGGAGCTTGCTTTCAAACTACAGTATCCTCAGCAGTGTGTAAAATATTTTGTGACAGATGCCATATTCTCTGAATACATTCAATTCCTTTAATCAGGAGACTGTATGTTACCCTCCTCTGCAGTTATTAGCAGGTAAGAAACAAATGGCATTTATTAGACCTTCACATAAAGCTGGATTCTTAATTCTGTTTACCCTTTCTGCAAACACAAGAGTCCAGCCTATGTAGGAGCAGAGAGAACAGCTGCAGTGCAGGAAGAAAAGGAGTAAACTTGAGAGATATATTACTTCATCCAAACCTACCCGTTTTCCTACCTTCCTATTATTTTCTCAATTTTAAACATATATTTTCTCTTTTCCAGAAGAACATTCTGGTGGTAATCTGCAATCCTCTCTCACTGAAATAGAAGATTTGTAAGAAATCTTTGTTGTTGAAACACATTTTCTGGTTGGCTTATGATATTATAAATTTTTCTGACCTCTCGTATGAGAGCCGCAAATTCTCCAAAATAAATTCTTTCACTGAAAAGTTGCTAAGCAACTAATTCTGTCTGATCTATTGTGGTTCAAATAGATGAAACAGACAGACAAAAGAGAGTTTATAAACCTAATGGGTTGTAAAAAACAAACAAACATAAACCCATATTTTATTTCAAAATAAATTATTCTGCAGGAAGAAAAACCACAAGAAGCATTTGAAGGTACTTATAACAAAAGCAGAGGGTCAGTGTTGCCATTTCAGAGATCCAGATTTCCTGTCACCCCAGTCTATTCTTTGGTAACCTTAACTGTGGTTTGCAGGTCCTTTTTGCTGGGTATATTTCCTTGCATGATATAACGTGATATTTGTGTAGTCAAAAAGATGTTGCTACTCATTTTTCAGAAGAGCTGTCACTTTTTTTTAAATTTTTATTTTTTAAATTTAGCTCTGGATTTGGGGAGAGTTGCTCTGTATTTCCATGTGCTGCTCCCCCCTACACCTCACACTGTCCTCTTGCCGCTGGTCTTCAGATCTGGGCATTAAAACTAGAGGAAGAAGGTGGAGCCTCTTGCTGAGACCCAGCGGAAGTGCCACTGGCCTGGGGTGGCCCTCCAGCCACTTGTCAGCTTTATAGCCAAGTAGCTTTTCTTGTCTGAGGCAAACTGTGCATGGCTTTTTTTTCTGCAAGAGTGACCGTATTTCTTTCTCCATCTTGTTTTGTGTCCCAGTGGTTCATATTATTGGAAGGAAAAGACTTCTGCCTTTTATTTCTAAGCCAGGGCCCTGACAGCTTCAGCTGCCGCCATGATTTTGCTCCCCTGATTGCCTGTGCCTGGTATTTTAAGGTTTGAGTTTCTATGGTTTATGCTAACCAGTGTAAGCCTGTCCTTATCACAATAATCCCTTGGCTGCTTTTACCTCTACAAGATGCTGTGCATTTTTCCCTTCCATGATCAGGACTTCAGTGCAAGATTAGTGCCACAGCATTTAGTGCATGCTCTTAAGGAAGAGGAAGCTGATTTTCATTTTTTTTATACAAAATCTTTCAGCAGTTTGATTGAGCCTCTCAGGCTCACACAAGTGCCAAGATGCATGTGTTCATGCAATCTTGCCAGGGTACCTGGGTGAAGCACAAGAATAAGGGATACTGTCTGCATCTTTTGGGTACCTCCTGGCTGGTAACAGCAAAGAGGGTTTTAGACAGATCTTTTATATCCCATAAGAAATACAAGCTGCAGTGATGTAATCCTTTGCCTCAGTTCATGTTTCCTTTGCCTTTTGTAAATCTTGGGCCAGGTCGCTGTCCACTGACTCTTCTCCCTTGTTTGAAATATATATATTTGAGACACGTTTATAGCCTTTTCCTGTTGGTCTAACAGAAAAGCAGTATAAGTGATATGTCACAGCCTTCTAGATATCCTGCTGGTGTGAGGATGGTGGGTCTCCTGCTGATGTACTGTGGTGTGTGGGACCATCAAGAGCACCTGCCTGTCAGAAACAGTGTTCATACCAACTCTAAGACTACATATTGTTTCTAATTTCTGCACTGATTTATGAGCAGAGTCACAGCTCTTTACTGGGAGCCAGAAAGTCTGGGAGATGTCTTTGAGGTGAAGTGCTGGGAATTTGAAAACAGAAGAATGAATCTTCTTAGTTTCACTGTTTGCTTGCTTATATACTGTAGATGTTACACTGGAGGTCTTTATAGTTCTTACAAGAAGGGCAGAAGGAAACTTTCAAGTGAAAATGATGTTTATAAGAAAAGTTAATGAGACAGAAAAAAAGCAGCAGCCTCTTTTTACTTGGTAAGATGACGGTCTTTTTAGCACCTGACCAAAGCTAGGACTTTTCTACTGACTTGTTTGGGCCAAGCCTCTGTTTTATTTTAATGTAAAAGCTACTTGATCTAAAGCAAGGGTCAAAACTTAGAATTAAATACGCACCTCAAATCTCATTCTTTTCTCATTATTATTCACTTGAGGAAAAACAACTGATCCAGCTTTGTTAAGCTGTTGACAGAGAAATCAGTTACTCCTTAGAAATAAATGAATGGAAATGAGTTATTTCTACTTTCTCTCAGTGTTTATGCAATCTTCCCCTTAAGCTGTTACCAGAATGAAAGCTTGTCATCTAACACTTTAATTCTGTACACCTTTTCTATGGGACTGAGAAAATAAAACAACAGTGGTACTTAATGAAAAGAAAAAGGGAGTCAATGTAGAAGAAACACTCCAGGAGCAAGTAATTCTCACATCTTATTGAATACAGTCAGCATAATGTTTAAACATTTTTAATGACTGTCGTTGCATGTGAATGGTATTCATGGAAATTCCAGGCGCTCATCTGGAAAACATATTTTCTCAAAACAGGAAGGAGAATGAGAGTTTTCAAAAACTAGCTCTTCCCTTAGTATTTTTGCAAACAGTTTTCTCTAAGCATGCCAGATTTTGTTCCACTCTGTCATCTGGGAGGTCTTCAGACTGAAGAGCTTGTCTGAGACTGATTTGTATGAAATTCTTATGCTTTGTAGATGTTCTGCAGTATCTTAAATAAACTTTTCAGTCTGCCTGGTATTCCATTTACCAAATAGGTATCACACTCAGAGTTCTCTTCCATTGCTGATCTCTCTGGTCTCTTCAGTTTACCACCACTATGGGAAAGGATATACCACTTCCAGACACATGCTGGTGTTTGTTTGTTTTTTTCTGCTGTTGTCTAGCTCTTAATTGCTCTCATTTCATGGTATCTGATACATAGGCACTAATTATTTTCTTGATATATTCTAGACCCATTTACCTTCAAGTAGTAGAAGGTGCCTACTCTTCCCCTCCAGTAAATACAAGTATGTCCTGGGTTCAGCAGTAGCAGTGATGTTTCTCCTTCGTGGTAGCTGGTGCAGTGCTGTGTTTTGACTTCCAGCCTGGGAACAGTGCTGGTGATACCGATGTTTTCGGTTGTTGCTAAGTGATGTTTACCCTGACCAAGGACTTTGTGAGTCTCATGCTCTGCCAGGAAGGAGGGGAAGCGGTGAGGAAGCAGAGACTGGGCACCTGACTCAAGCTAGCCAAGGAGTTATTCCATACCACAGCACGTCATGCCAGGGGTGGGGGGTAACTGGGAGTTACACAGAAGGACACAGGCTTCTGGGTGGGACTCATTTCTTGGCCGGTGGGCGGGGACAGAAAGAGCCCGGGGGCGGGGGGGGGGGCCTCGATTGCTCTCAGCCTGGCACCTCATTGGGAGTGAGTGAACAAGGTGTCAGGCTAGGGTTTAAACCACGACAAAGTAGAATTGTAGGATCATAGAATCAGCTAGGTTGGAAAAGACCTTTAAGATTATCAAGTTCAGCTGTTACCTCAGCCAAAACCACTACTAAACCATATCACTAAGGGCCTTATCTAGATGTTTTCTGAACATTTCCAGGAACTGTGACTCCCCCACTTCCCTGGGCAGCCTCTTCCAATGCCTGATCACCCTCTCTGTGAAGAATTTTTTCCTAATTTCCAATCTAAACCTCCCCTGGCACAGCTTGAGGGTGTTATCTCATGTCCTATTACTTGTTACTTGGAAGAAAAGACCAGCCCCCACCTCTCTCTATCCTACTTTCAGGTAGTTGTATAGAGCAATAAGGTAACATGTTTCTTGTCAACTTTCATATCAATAAGTTTCCCCTTGTCACAAATTAGTTGCCTTGTATTTCCTGAGGCCCTGCACAGCAAATGATGAAGTGTCAAGACTTGCAAAGATTTAGCAAGATGAGCAAATTTTTGCAGTCCCAATTCCTATTCTTGTGGCAAACTGAAGATATGACTTACAAGCTTTTGTACTGCTAGCCCAGCACTACTTAGTAGCTACAATTCTTGACTAAGAGGACTGCACTGGGTTTTTCACCACTGGGCAGCAAATGTGCTCAACAGTCATTTTTTTTTGCATGGAAAGCTGAATATTAGAAATAATCAAAATACTAGGTAAAAGCAGTCTTCTTTGTTGCATGTGCTGTATGTAGACTGATATTGTGTGATGTTTTTTGGCTTACAAAGTTGATTTCAGTCTGCAGGAAAAGTGTGTTTTGGATTTTCATTTCCCCTGTGTCGTGGTTTAAACCCAGTCAGGCAACTTGTTCACTCACTCCCAGTGAGTGGTGCCGGGCTCCCCTTCCCCGCTCCCGGAGGAACAGGGAGGAGGATCGAAAGAGTGCAACTCCTACGGGTTGAGACAAGAACAGTCCAGCAACCAATTGTCCTGGGTTCAGCAGTAGCAGTCATTTTTTCTCCTTCTTGGTAGCTGGTGCAGTGCAGTGTTTTGACTTTCAGCTCGGGAACAGAGCTGATAACAAGGATGTTTTGGTTTGGCCAAGGACTTTGTGAGCCTCATGCTCTGCCAGGGAGGAGGGGAAGCCAGGAGGAAGCAGAGACAGGACACCTGACCCAAACTGACCAAAGAGGTATTCCATATCACAGCACGTCATGCCCAGGATGTAACTGGGAGTTAGCAGGAAGGGCTGAGAGACTGCAGGGTTGGAGGAGGTATCGGTCGGTGCTTGGTCGGGCTGAGGGGGGCAAGTTATCGGTCGGCTGGTGCTGAGGTGTTGTATTCTGTTCCCTTGTTATTTCCTTTATCATTATTATCATTGGTGGTAGCAGCAGTGATTTGTGTTATACCTTAGTTCCTAAACTGTTCTTATCTCAACCCGTGGGAGTTGCATTCTTTTGATTCTCCTCTCCGTCCCTCCGAGAGCAGGGGGAGGGCAAGAAAGGGGGGGAAGTGAGCGAACGAATTACCTGACTGGGTTTAAACCACAACAGTTCTTTTTGGTGCCCAACTTGGGGCACGAAGGGTTGAGATAACGACAGATTTGACTGGATTAATAGTCACTCGTCACAATGCTGATTTATTGGCTCTCAGAGTTGTTCTTGTTGATCTCACAGCTTCAGACCGTTGTAACTTACTTAGAGCCGGTATTCGCTGTGTTAGTGTTTATCAAGTGTGGGGCCTGGGCTAAGGTTCTTGTCTCACTGTGCTTTATGGCAATGGCTTGTAATACGGGTGGGCTGCAGCAGCAGGGCGGGACGGACGTGGCCGTGGACTTGTACCTGGCCGTCCGGCTGCTCTTCACCGTCCTGGCCCTCACCCTACTCTCCATCTTCGTGAGGCTGCGGGGAGCCGAGGGGGAGCGGCCCCGGGAGCCGGCGGCAGCCGAAGCGGCCCGGGAGAGCGGCCCCGGGGACCAAGCGGTGGCGGGAGCGGGGCCGGAGGCCGCGGGGGGACGGCTGCCGGTGGAGGAGGCCGGGGCGGTCGAGGAGCGGAAGGAGGCGGCTCCCGAGCAGCGGGAGAAGGCGGCGGAGGAGCCAAGCCCCGCGGAGGAGCCGAGCCCCACGGCCGAGCCGAGCCCCGCGGAGGAGCCCAGCTTCGCGACGGCAGAGAGCATTCCCCGGAAGCCGCCCGCCGAGCCCCAGGAGGATGCAGGAGACCACGCAGCATTTCCCAGCAAGGCAGAGGAGGAAGAGCTGGACTCAGGAAAAGAGAAGCTGGCGGTGGGAGAGCCGGCAAGCACAGCAGCTACACCAGCCCCAGTGACAAGCACAGCAGCGTTGTTTGAGAGTTCTGAAGGTTTTGAATTGCCTTTGGGTACCCTTGGGACCTACCTGCTGATTGTGATGGGGATCAGCATGTTGGCACACACACAGACTGTGTTCTACCCACAACCATTTTGTCTGATCTCAAAAGTTAAGCAGAGTCAGGTTTGGGTCTTGTCTGGGGTTAGACGACAATATAGGGAGACCAAGAGATTTTCCCCAAGGCTGGAGAGTCATGAGTGGCAGGGTGTGTGGGACAGTATGGGCAAGTATCTAGTCCACTGGGCCCCTCCAGTGCTTTGGAAGCATTGGAGATGGAAGGCAGCTGTACGGAGTCCCCAGCAACAAGCTGCAGAAACTGCTGAAGAGAACAGTGAATTATTTTGAGCCTGGTGGGCCCATGGCACTTCAGGCCATCAGAGCAGAGATGCAACATAGAGATGGACTCATGATCGAGGGGTGGACTTAGCAATGGACACTATTGCCCAGGTTATTCACAAGTGTGAACACTGCACACAATCTCTCCTGCTCTGGAAGACTGTTACAAGAGATGAAGCCTGACATCATGGACCAGATGGACTCAGCAGCTTTATAGGGACTGGTCCATGCACTAAGATAAGAGTGCACTGAGATAAGAGTGATGGTATATTGAAAATGTGGCAACTGAGCATGACGTGAATGGTATGGAATAAGGGGTGGATAATGTCCTGGGTTCAGCAGTAGCAGTCATTTTTTCTCCTTCTTGGTAGCTGGTGCAGTGCAGTGTTTTGACTTTCAGCTCGGGAACAGAGCTGATAACAAGGATGTTTTGGTTTGGCCAAGGACTTTGTGAGCCTCATGCTCTGCCAGGGAGGAGGGGAAGCCAGGAGGAAGCAGAGACAGGACACCTGACCCAAACTGACCAAAGAGGTATTCCATACCACAGCACGTCATGCCCAGGATGTAACTGGGAGTTAGCAGGAAGGGCTGAGAGACTGCAGGGTTGGAGGAGGTATCGGTCGGTGCTTGGTCGGGCTGAGGGGGGCAAGTTATCGGTCGGCTGGTGCTGAGGTGTTGTATTCTGTTCCCTTGTTATTTCCTTTATCATTATTATCATTGGTGGTAGCAGTAGTGATTTGTGTTATACCTTAGTTACTAAACTGTTCTTATCTCAACCCGTGGGAGTTGCATTCTTTTGATTCTCCTCTCCGTCCCTCCGAGAGCAGGGGGAGGGCAAGAAAGGGGGGGAAGTGAGCGAACGAATTACCTGACTGGGTTTAAACCACAACACCAATGTACAACACAAATCACCACTGCTACCCACCAACGACAACAATGATAAGAGAAAATAACAAGGGAAGAGAATACGATACCACTGGCCAAGAAACGAGTCCCACCAGGAAGCCCGTGTCCTTCTGGGTAACTCCCAGTTACCCCCCACCCCGGGCATGATGTGCTGTGGTATGGAATACCTCCTTGGCTAGCCTGGGTCAGGCGCCCTGTCCCTGCTTCCTCCCGGCTTCCCCTCCTTCCTGGCAGAGCATGAGCCTCACAAAGTCCTTGGTCAGGGTAACCATCACTTAGCAACAATCGAAAACATCGCGGTTTCACCAACATTGTTCCCAGGCTGGAAGTCAAAACACAGCACTGCACCAGCTACCACGAAGGAGAAACATGACTGCTACTGCTGAACCCAGGACACCCTGTCAGGGTAAAACTTCTCTTAGGAAATGTGAACCGTCTTTCAGTGCAAATAGTCTGAACAATCTTGTCTTGGCAGCAGAGTATACCCTTACACACCCAAATATGATGTTTCTCTTCTGCAAAACCCCATTCCTGATTCTAGTAAGAGGATGTGTATGGTAGATGCTGTGAGGCACTGAAAACAGCAGAAGACTTGAGTAAACCTGCTGTTGCGTTTTCAGCATCAGCCCATGCGTAAACCAGTTATCTCCTAACTGTGATTTCCCTCCCATGATGTGTGTCTGTGTATACCCAGAGCCCTTGCAATGTTCTCATATGAGGCAGTACTGGAACTTGTTTATCCCTGTTATACCCTGACAGCCCACATGGGAAAGAAGATAAAAAATCAAAAAGGCCCACAGAAAGTAGAACATTAGAGATAATCAGGAATATTTCAAGTTCTGAGAATGGACATTTTCTAAGTGATCCCGACATCCATACCTTGAATGTTTCTGGAGAAAAAACAAATCTATCCATCCGTCCATCCATCCATCCATCCATCCATCCATCCATCCATCCATCCACTCATCTACCACAGCGCAGCTTGATATCAGGACTCTGCCTGTGTGTGAAACTTGTGCTCCTAGGTTGTTAATTTGGGGGTGACCCAGGAGGTCCCCAGCTAGTTGTCATCAGAATGAAGACAACTTGATGGAGAGGATGGAGCCCCTTCAACTGGGTGATAGACTCAACTCCTGGCCAGCTTCACAATTAGGTATTTAACTATTTGGTGCAGAAACCCTTCCAGGGGTAACTTTGGTCTTGTGGAATTCATATATTCAAAAGTATCAGTCAATATGCTGGTTGGACAAGCTGGCTCTTCCTTCTGAAAATTACACTAGGTGGTTCTGGCTTCAGAGTTTATCAAATAGGACACAGTTAAAATACTTGTAAATAAGCATTTTAAACTATTCATGAAGAAGGGGTCATGCAGTACAGTCTTTTGTACATCAGTAAGATATTTAAGATATTTTGCATCTTCTTAACCAAGACGCTGGTTAGCATAATATATAGTGATGGATTATGCATGTGGTCACATAGGATTATAACCAGCTGGGCTAATAAGGAGTAAAAAGTACAGAGGTATGGGACTCTCACCCCATCGAGGTCAAGATGCTACTGCAAGGACTCTTGAGGAGAGATACCTGTGACCATCCAAGTAACCAGCTACCGCCCTATTTGGAAGATTTGATTCTCAATGTGAGCCTCATTCCATGCCAAGATCCCAATAATTTATGTTTTTTCATTTTCAACATACAGTCTGAGACTATCTGTGCAAAAGTCTTAGTCTTCTGACTTTTCACCTTAACCTGGGTCTGATCCTTTCAGACATTATGGGTCTCCTGATACAACAGTGTGTACAAAGCTGATGTTTGGTTCATGAAAGAAATTACCAGATTCCTGTTCTAGAGAACTGGCTTCCCTATCCTCCTCTTCCCCACCCTCCCCCTTTACTACATAACCAAGAACTTTCTGTACATTGTGTGTGAGAGAACGCAAGGCAAAAGCTTTCTCAATTATGGTAATTTTATGAGAAATGAAGGGGACAAAAAAGTCAGGTTAAATTCTGCCCTTTTACTGTTACAGTTAGCCACCCTCCAAGAAAATGAGCCACTATTCTTACCACGACACATGTTGTTGATAAAAATAGCTAGAAACAAACCAAACCAAAAGAACACAAACCAGCATTCTCCTCTGCAAAGGGGCCAAGCAATCCCAGCTCTGATGGGCACCAGCTTCTTTCAGCTGGCAGTGGGAACACTGGTGATTCAGGTTACTGAAGAAAAGTCTCTGCAGTCTGGTCATGCAGCAATGAAAATAATGGGTGGTGTCTCGGGGATACATTGGTGTCAGCCTTCTCAGTAGCTATTCTGAAAGTTTATATAAAACTCTCTCTCATCATGATGGGGTGCAGGGGGTGACCTAAGCTTAAATGAAGTATTGACAACCTTGGCTTTCATTCAGCATCTTCAAAGGGTGCATTTCACTTCTGGATAATGAAAATGATGGTTGGTGCTTCCTCAGGACCTTGAAAGAGGGAGAAGAGTGAGGATAGAGATTTAAAAAGATGGCTGACTGTCTTTCATCATCTGCTTATACATCTTAACCTAAACTGTACCTCAGAAACAGGCAAGTTTAGCTTTTTACAGAGTGTAGCCAGTTATTTGCCAGTTTTCTACTGATTGTTCAAGTATATGATCCTGCATATGAGACTCAGAGGTTCTGAGATCATCCTGTGGCAGGCAGAAATCTCCGTTCATTCACAAAAGACACACAAGCAGCTCAACAGAGCAGCAAGAACATTTTCAAGGTTTTCTTAACAAATCTCAAGGTTTTCTTAACAAATCTCACCTGTTGAGGTGGGGTGAGGTGACTTTGTGTTTAGTCACCCTGATGTTATTATGAAGTGTTTTCAGACTATCTGTGAGGCACCTGAAGAGCTTTATGATCATTTCCTGAGGTAGTTTTATGTCTCATCAGTGACAAATAGCAACCTTATTTTGAATAGTGGCTTTCTGTTGATTTAAAAAATTAGCTCACTCCACCCTTGGTGATAAAAGGACACACTTAGGGGGTTCTAAACCCAAATACTTAAACAGGACAGAGTGTAAGAATTATGCCTCCCATCTCATTTCAGCTGTTACTTTTCATCTTCTGATACTAGAATTATGTACACACTTGTTTTTCTCCAAAGTGACCCATGCCTGCTTGGTGCTCGGTTACATGAGCAGTTATTTGACATTTATTTTATCTTCTTTATCATACACACTTCAAACCCTGCTTTGAAGATAAAATAATTAATTTCTTCACAGGCTTTTTAAAGATGTTTGTCACTGTATGTCTGAGTGCCTTAAACACAAGGCTTTGAATATTTATGTGAATTAAAAGGAGTATTTGTACCTGTTTTACTGATGGAAGGATGATTTTAAAAGCAACTAGAAAAATATGTCTGTTAAAATGTTTGGTGATACAAACTGGTTCACTGCTGTATGCCACATAAAAGATGTCAAAGACCAGTTCTCATTGCCTTCAGCTACAACTCTGAGGGCTCAGCTCTTCTACATTCCTCCTTCCTCAGTGGCTCTTGAAAAAGAAATGTCATACATTTTATAATCTGTAAAATCCTGAAGCAACATGTCTCCTGTTATGTAGAAACTCCAAAGTAGATACCAGAGCTGGAATCTAACTCTGGGCAGCACTTAACAGTATAAATGAAGAAACCACCCTGACCCACCTATAGTCATATGTCTTGTTACACAGTCCTCATCTATCAGCCAAACAGTTCGGTGCCTCAAGGCACAAAGCTACATCTTTGTAGCTCACCTTATTCTAACTCTGGTTTCTGCATAGCTAGTTCTTCAGTCTTCAGTTGCTTTCCCTGCAGTTCTCTATTTCACCCTTTCTTTCCCATTCTCAGCCAGTGTCAAAATTATGTCCTGAAAGAAAGAACTCAAATAAAGTAAAAAGTATGACTAGACTGACCAAATTCCTTGCGAACAGTGGTCATCAGGTTGGTAACAGCAAAACACCCTCAATAGCACCCACTTGTATACAGTAACAAGTTTGTTTCTGAATCACATATTAAGCACATTAGAGCAAACATATGAACTCATGTTGAGTTAAAATAAATTAGTTTATGTGGCTTTAAAGTTCATCTTTCTTCAACTGAATGCAAGGTCTTAGTCTTCTGGACCAATTTAATTTCTTCAGATCATATGTTGAATATTTCTTGAGAGCTATTTTATATTTTTCATGATGAGACCTCTTTTCTCTCACTGCTTTTATATTTTAGTTTTTTAGAACACTAATTTGACCATCTAGATATATCATTGTCTGGAATTTTTTCCTTAAAAATAATAATAAGTCCATTGGCAAAATTAATGCACTGATAATTTCCTTGTGTCATAGCATTAGTACATGTATAAACTCTTTTAATTTGCCATTGCACCTGCTGTGCTCTGATCATGCTTTGCAGCACCTTTCTGTCTTGACAAAGCATAAAATGCACTTGTTTTAAAACATGTGTCTATCTTACACCATCAACATTTGATACTTTAAGGAAACTTGTAGTTTTTTCAGATATCTCCTCTTAGTGTCATTAGCTTTGCCCCATATATATATACATATACACACATGATTATATATGTATTTGGTAGATTATGTTGAACTTATTCTACTCTGTGTCACTGTTAAGCAATATATTCTTAAATGGACTTCCCTGATCCCATGCATGTGAGTGTTAGTAGCATCAGACAGGGCTTCTCAAGTACCAGGACCAGAAAGTATTGCACATTTTGAGGCATCATGTCTCAGTATAACAAAGGAAAGATGTTCCTTACTCCTGGCTGATCTACTATTATAAATCAAAGAATCATGGAATTTTTTAGGTTGGAAAAGACCCTTAAGGTCATTGAGTCCAACCATTAACTGAACACTGCCAAGTCCACCACTAAATCAAGTCCACCACTAAACCTAAATGTCACAGCTACCTTTAATTTAAATACCTCCACGCATGATGGCTCTGCCACTTCCCTCTGCTGGCTGCTCCAATGCTTGACAACCCTTTTGGTGAAGAAATTTTTCCTAGTATTCAATCTAAACTACCTGCCTCCATTCTTTTATTCTTTACCTTACTGCTTGTTTCTGGCTTATGTTGGAGATCTTACACTGAACTAGATGGACTTTTGGTCTGGGCTAGTAAAGAAATTCTTGTATCTTATGTTTCTAATTTTATACTAAGGTATTTACTATGTTGGCAAGTAATTCATACCTGTCTCTTCATTTCACCCCCAAAAAATAAAATGAAAAAAGAAGAAAATAGAGATGTTTTTTAAATATGAAGTCTTCTTTCTGCTAGTGAGATGTAACTAGCTCCTAGCTAAATCTGGTGAATAGTTCCCCTTTTTATGATTCGTTCTGCTTCTAACTATGCCATATGGTTATTTATCTCATGGTGAACACTAGCAGCTGAGAGGTATTTCTCTTTCTTGACAAAAGAGTTACTGCATGTGTCTAATTACATTTCATAGTGTATTTCCATGAGACTTCTATGCAGGAAGAAAGTACTTGTCATGGCTGATAGATTAAATGTGTTCTTTCGTTAGTTCTTAAAGTTGCTGGTACTTATTCTGCTTCATCTGCACTATTTTCAGCATCTAACTCCTGACAAAAATTTATGTTGTTCCCAAATTTCTCATCAAATACAATGTTTGAAAAGAGCAGCAAAAGATATATGCACATGTAATCAGAAATGTTACCACAGAAATATATCAGAAGCTGTCTGAATAGAGTAGTAATCCTTTAGGAAGTAAATACTAACAGTAATACTTTCAATTTTAATAGTAATAGCATAGTGAAAAGCAGAAATACTAGCGGCAACCGCAGTAACAATATGACAGGTATTGTTTTATCTAGGACAGCAGACAGACATACTGGAGTCTTGGTTTTGGTTCTTTCCTCTGTTAGGTGATCCATGGGATCTTCAGCTTAGGGGTAAAGATTGAACTGATTGTGGCTACCAAGGATTTTGCCGGATTTTGCCATTGTCCTAGGTTGAGGCAAAGATTCCCTCTTCATATTCAGGCAAAATTCTCCAATGAAGATATGTGCTCTACAATGCTGAGACCCTATTTCAAAGCTGGGATTGGAACTCAGATCCCCCTTAAAGCTTGCAATGTCAGAGTTCCTAGGGTATTTCTGCCTGTCAGCTTAGTTTATGGATTATTTAGGGTAAAACCAAAATAAACTATTAATTATTAATTCAAAGGGATGCGTCAGTTATTTGTTAATGAGATGTATGTGAATGCACATTTTTCTTCCACTACTTACCCCAAATTTTCATCTGTAGTTTGCAGCTGTCTGTGAGACTGCTGTGATGAGAAATAAGCTCCGTGCTCTCAGAAGCATTCAAAGCAATTGCTTTCCTACAGCATCAAAACACTGAAAATCAACATGGTAGCATATAATGTGTCGAGGAGTTGCACAGTTTTCTAGTATCTTTAGTGTGTTTTTTTCATAGGGCCCCAGACACTAAGACAGTTGGATATAATTTCATCATTGCCTTACTTCAGCATAAGCTAATTAGGAAGCTCATTATTTATTTGGCACAAATTTAGCATAACAAATCAATTTAACAGGGCACAGGAGACAAAGTAATTTAAAGGGAAAGTCAGAATCAAGATGAAATGGCAATACAGAATCTTTTAATTTCTAACAATGCACTACCATATTAACGGCTTGGTGGGTCTTGATGGTGATTCTGACACCACAAATCGTGTGCTGTCTGTATCTGGTCAGGACAAACCACCCAAAGAAGGGCGTAGTTTGCTGATCTATGTCCTGTGTTTTCCCTTCCAGGTGTCTCCACCTCCCCACCTGTGTCTCCAATGCGATACCACTATACAAGTTCCACTACTGTAAGCTAGATGGTTAATCTGAAAGAGGGAATGTCTCAGACATGTGACAAAAATATATCAAATAGCTAAAAACTATAACTAATGAATTTTTTAGTTTGAGTTACCTAATGACAGGTGTGCCAGTGATCTGTATTCAAATTGAAATGTAAACAGATTTATTGGGCTGATGTGGAGGCCTGTAACCCAGAAAACATTTTAGGATTAGTTTTTCCATTATCATGAACATTTTGGTTTACATATTAAGACTGAGATCAGATCTTTATTTTGTATTGCTTTACATAATAAAAATATCAAGATTATTGTAGGGGGAAAAAGTTCAACTAGACTAAATATTTTTAAAGTCAGCGTAATTATATGAGTTTGCACTAGGGGAAATTGGTCTCCATCTGCCTGTTTTGAAGTTCCACATAGCTTCTTTCCACCATGGAGGTAACTGCTCTAGCATGGTTTATGAGATCTGGGGACAGCAGTAACAAGCATTTTCCAGCCATCTTGGAAACTGGAGGGTCTCCTTGGCTGCTCATAGTATGTAGTTGTAAGCTTTGCAGTTCCCAGAGTGGTCCTACTCAGTTTTCCAACTGCTTGGATTTGTATTAGAAAATAAATGCTGAGACTTGAGGGACATGACAAATACTCTGTGCTGAAATCCTACGCAATTACAGATGTTTTCCTTTCAGCTGGCTGAACAGCTGAAGTTAGCTGTGTTCTGTGGAGATAAAATTCTCTGATGTTTTTTTCTCCACTACCCAGAACTGGTGCAAAAGCAGAGCAGAAGATCTACATGGTCTACACCATCTTCCAGCAGAAGATCTACACCACAGTCACACTGAAAAAAACCTCAATCTGGGGGGAGGTGTGTGAGAGACTTATCTGAAATCAGACTCTACTGTCCATTGTCTCAAAGGCTAGTAAGAGAAGCTGAGATGGGACTCACCATCCACTGCCTGTGGGATGAGTGGAAAAGAGCTAAGATAAGACTCTTCCTTCCACTGCTTCAAGGACTGGCGTGAGGAATTGAAACAGGACTCCAACAACCATTGTCTCAGAGATGGGTGGGAGGAGTTGAGATAAGACTCTTCCATTCATTGGCTGGGAGAAGGGTGTGAGGAGCTGAACTGGGACTCCACCCTCCATTGCCTGAGGGATGAATGGGAAAGACTTGACTCCATTACCTGGAGGATTGATGTGAGGAATTGCTACCTACTACCCGAAGAGCTGCTTTGTGCAGGTGCAGACATGTGCAGTTGAAGAGCTGGCTACAAGACCAGGAAAAACTGGTCCACCAGGAACAGGAATACATGACATGAAGAACATGGGTACTCCCCTAACTCATGAGAAAAGGGAGAGTAAAACATTGCCAAAATGGGTACCTTCAAGAGGACTCCAGAAGGACGCCTCCACAAGGACACCCACCGCTGACGGACTCAAGGGACACTCTGGTCCGATACTGACTATGAACCCTGAAGAACTCCCATCATCAACAACAACGGCCACGGATCCCCAGGACATCTCTGGATCCATAGTGGTGACTAGCTCTATCTCTCCCTCTCTGCACCCCAAATTCTTGCTTCATTTTCTACCTTTTTTTCAAGCTCTACTATTGCTAGTCCCTTTATTACAATAATTTCCCTTTTTTATGATAACCATCTTTTTTTTTTTGTAATTTGTAGTAAACAAACTGTCCGATTATGGTACTTGACCTTGTTTGTGTCTTGATTTCACTCGATCACAAACTGAAACAGGGTCTGGCACTGGGGTTTTTCTCTGATTGGACTCTGACAAGGTGAAGTAGTAGAAAGGAACATCAGAAAGCGTGATGCTCAGTGCTGTAGTGTGGTGGTGGTTGTTCTGCACTGTACACCTGTAGATGGAAACATATCCATTCCTGAGGATTTCATGCGCTTAAGCCAGTGAAGAACTGAACTATGCAGAGATATGTTCACCTCTCATCCTAGAAAACTCTGATCTTAGAGTTGGAGATTTCTTATTTCTAAAGCTGTCCAGAAATTTGCTGGGTCCATTGTCTTTATCTTGTATGTGTGATGACAAATGACAAAAATTCTCTGGCATTCATGATGGTTTATATTTTACAAGTGCCAGAAATGTGCTCAGAAGTCATATGCTTACTCAAATATGGGAGGTGCTAGCTTGCTATTCACTAAGAATATACAAATACAGGTGAGTACAGGATCAGTCTCAACTGAGATCTTGAGTATTCAGGTGCTTATGCTGCAGGACTTGAAGCAGATACCTTTTTTCATTTGTTTATGAGGTTGAAGAGTAAGAAATCCTCCCAGCAATCTTTGCAAATGCAATAATCTGGTTCTGGCTAGCTTTTCTCCACAGTTTGAACAGCTTCTTAACTGCTTTAAATTACAGATTTTTCCAAGCTTGCATAGTATGAGAAAGTAGAAAGACACTGCATATTTCCTTTTTCCTGAATGAGGAAAGAGAGAAACATTCTGTAAGTTGTCTGCATCAGGGTCGTGATTTCTAAGGACTGTTTTTACCAGCTTCTCATTTTTTTATACTTTGGTGTTCCAGGCTGGAAAGAAATGGCTTCAAGGTAAGTGGGCAAAAATATGATAAAATGGAAAAAACACCAATTTTTTTTATCCAATTTCTTTGTCCTGTGAAAATTGTAGTGTGTTCTGTAATAGTACATGCATATTCCTAGCTGGAGAGTACTTACACTGATTTATAAAAAGGTACATAAAGGGCAAAAGACATTTCCAGATAGAACAGGGAGCTGTAAATGACAGAGCGACTTCACTTCCATCTTTCTGTTAGATTTCATGTTTGTGTGTTTAAGGGGAAAAGAAAGGTCTGGAGACGGCTCTTGTACAGAATTTTAAGACTTATAATTTCTCATTCTCACTTGCTGATCTGTCCAGGAAACTGAAAGATGAAAATTGGAATTGGATAAGCAAGAAAGGAGCCACTTCTGTGTTGTGGATTTTGGTTAAAGAAAATGATAACATTTGGATAAAAGCCTGTAGATGGAAGTCTTAAATAAGCTGCAGTGGAGTTATGAATCACAAGATTTGGACTCAACTTTCAGTTCACTATCTGTGTGTGTATGTCTGTAGCACTGCAAGGAAAGTGATGTGACTTACTTTCCACCCTGAACTCCTTGCTATTCCTGTTCTATGGGTATCACCTCCTGTTGCCACCTTACACAGTGGAAATAAAGTTCTTTCTCCATTACTTGCTTTCTAGGATTACTAGCTCGTGTGACTCTCTTGCCCAAGGATACCTTTTCCCACAGCTCTGAATCATTTTGAGAGGCCCAGGACCAATAAGCTGATAGCAAGAGTGTATCCAGGCGTGCACCTATCACTTGGCATACAATCAACTTTCTTGCTTGACAATAAATTTTCGTTATGGCATTGCATTGAATCCTACCTTTAACCTTACAGTTTTCTTTGTGAGATACATGTAGGTACAGTGACTTGCTAGTCAAGATTTCAGTGCAGCTACGTGCATGAAGTTGTCTGGAAAGGCCCAAGTTATTCCTGTTTGATTCTAAGTGAGAGAAAGAAGCCAAAAGTGGGGTTTCATCAAGATTCTTCCGCCAAAAATATACATGTATTTGAACAAACAAAGACCCTTCCCAGTGACTTAAGTCAGAAACAAACACCTTTGATCTACATAACATAAGGTCACATGGAAATATAACCTTCCAAAGGCAGTTTTCATTTTTCTGTTGATTGAATTTTGTAGCAAAATTGCCAGTGGATTTTGTGGGGAAAAGAGCTTTTTCCTAAAAAACTTTACTAACAGCTAAGCTCTTAAGCATCAACAAACTTTAGGAGATTCTGAGAGTCCTGTTTAAGATATGTATGAATTTGTCTGGACTGCCAAATCAGCACCTTATTTAAGCTATGTAGGAGTTTATGTAAATTGCTAAATCAGCACCTGGATGACAATATACAAGAACTGTAGCTGAAATAACAAGAGCTGACACACCTCTATACAGTCCTTGGGGCAGAGAAACAGACTGATCAAACTGCTAAATATTTCAGCTCCCTTCCAGGAAAAATTCCTGGCAAACCGGAATATCAGTACAGATGTTCATTGGATAAACAAGCACAGAGCTGCACTCCCAGTCCAGTATTTAGCAAACTGGCTGGAATAGTAGCCCTCCTGCAATGTAAGATCATCACTCTTAATTACACAGATGCCTTGATATTCTTTCCTTTCCTAAACACACTAGGATGCTGCCATGTTATCCAAGTATCTATGCTGACAAATAAGGCAGTGGATCCACCATTAAAAACATACTGGCAATTATGACGTTTATTGTCAGAAGTGATTTGAATATCATAGTGCTAACAATATTGAGCTGAGACAACTATCCGTGAACAAAATGTCACTGTCATTTTAAGTTCAGTTTTTGCTTTAAGTGCTTGTTCACATGATCAAAACCTTCCAGGAAGATGAGTGCACCCTCAGCAAGTTTGCTGATGACACCAAGCTGTGTGGTTTGGTTGATATGCTGCAGGGAAGGGATACCATCCAGAAGGACCTAGACACACTTGTGAGGTGGGCCAGTGCCAGCCTCATGAAGTTCAACCAAGCCAAGTGCAAGGTCCTACACATGGGTCAGGGCAATCCCAGGCACAGCTACAGGTTGGGCAGAGAAGAGATTCAGAGCAGCCCTGCAGAGAAGGACTCCCAGGCACAGAAGCCTGGGAGTGTTGGGTGGTGAGAAGTTGAACATGAGCCGGCTTCAGCGTGTGCTCGTAGCCCAGAGACCAACTGTGTACTGAGCTGCATCTAAAGAAGCGGGACCAGCAGGTTGAAGGATGTGATCCTGCCACTCTGCTCTTGAGAGACCCCACTTGGAGTCCTACATCCAGCTCTGGGTCCCCCAACACAAGAGGAATATGGACCTGCTTGGGCGAGTCCAGGCTAAGAAGATGATCAGAGGGCTGGCAAACCTCTCCTATGAGGACAGGCTGAGGGAGCTGGGCTTCACCAGTCTGGAGAAGGCTCAGGGGTGACCTTACAGCAGCTTCCAGTACCTAAATGGAGCCTGTGAGACAGCTGGAGAGGGGCTTTTTACAAGGGCATGAAGTGACAGGTTAAGGGGGATGGTTTTACACTGAAAGACGGGAGATTTACATTTGATATAAGGAAGAGGTTCTTTACTGTGAGGATGGTGAGACACTGGCCAAGGCTGCCTGTGGAGACAGTGTTCTCATGGGAGAATGCATAATTAGTACATAAACTCTGAATAGTCCTGAAAGATACAGCAAGGCCATGAGAGGCCTGAAGAAGCTTAAGCAAGCAAGATAAGAAGAAGATGGAATTCACTGAGTTAATGAGAACTGTGGACTGTTGGCAAGCTTTTGAGGTCAAGTTCTCACACCTGTGCTTAAGCAATTATATGTTAGTCAGTGAGGGTCTTCAAGACATGTATCCAATCATAATATGCCAAATCACTGTAAGTGCATGTAAGAAATAGTATATAAGGAGTTAAGGCTTTGTAATAAATTTGGCACTCACTTGATCACATTGATCGTCTCTGCGTTGTCCACGATTCCCGTGTCAACAGCTGCCCAGAGAAGCTGTGGCTGCCCCATCCCTGGCAGTGTTCAAGGACAGGTTGGATGGGGATTTGAGCAACCTGGTCTAGTGGAAGGTGTCCCTGCCCATGGCAGGGGGTTGGACCTTTCGACTGAAACTGTAGTCTATGATTCTATGATTTGTCCTTCCTTTGTCTCTCTCTAAGGAAGAGAGAAGTCTATGCAGTGGTCATGTACGCATTACAATGTTTATCAGCTATGAAGTGTGTGTCCACTAGATTTGTCCACTGCATGTAGGCACAAACCAAGACACAGTCTTGCTGTCCATTAATAGATTTCTATTTTTTGTTATTCTCTCAAAACAAAATGAATATGTCAAAATTGATCTCTTGTCTAGCTGTCATTACTCCCAGTTGTGATGTTTTAATTTTTCTTACCCTGTCTTATAAAATCCCTAGACAATATTTAAGAAACTTTTGACAGTGCTGACTACTGACATTCGTTTTCTGGACTCAGCAATACATGACTGTTTGGCTTGCCAGGAACTGTTACTGCCTGTAGGCAAGAAGAAAGGCTGGTTCTTGCGTTCCTTTTAGAGGAACACCACACTTGACCAAACTGAAGTTTGACTTCTCTGTGGTAAGGTAATAAAAGGTAATATAAAGGTTTATATACAATGTTATATATAAAAGTGTATACGTAAGCTAATATATAGGTAATGATAATACAATCACTTAGAAAGCAAGCTCTCTCTCTTAATGATTTTTTTTTTTTTTGTTAGTATAATCTTTATTTGCATGGCAAAACAACAGGCCAACATAAAGATTCCCTGAAGAGTTGTGTATTTTTATCTGCACTGTACAGGCAGGAATACAAATCTTAGCAATGGTAGCAAAGAACATTTGGGCTTCTAGAAAGAAAACTCACAAATTTTCCCTGAAAAATTCTTTAAACTTGCAGTTCCCAAGTTCAACGGCTTGGCTTTGCGAGCGAAGATTTGGGAGGGGCTTTAATCACGTTTAGTACAAGCACGATGACCAAGGGCATGTGGGATATGCAAATCTGCTTGGAAAAAAGGGAGCTTAGGCAATCAGGAAGTGTCCAACCAGGACTGTCATCTCCTGAGCAATGTCAAGCTACCCGTGCGCTCATCTGCCCGCATGCAAGGTTGGATCTGCAGCTTCCCATGCACCTTGTATTACCTCCAAAACTGAACAAAAATTAATAGCCTTCAATCAAGTGATACTGGTATTACTGAAAAGTCATTAAGCTGGATTTTTCTGGGAGATTATCTTCTATATGTCCTATGATTTATTTACACTGTGTAGTGCACAGTACTATCCCATAGCACAGTGATGGTCTATGTAGGAGAAATTGGAATAAAAGATGATACCCTCAGAGAAAAAGAGCCTGAATTTCTTTCCTGCCTGACTTGTCTTTTTAAAGCAGTGCAAAAGAAGTGGAAAACAAGCTTTCTTGTAAAATTTTGCTTTCAGGCAGCCAAATTTTGACTCCTGGTGTTGCTATCAGAGAAGCATGAGGGAATTTAGCATCTTGAATTCATGAAGCTTTAATGATCACTTATGCAAAAAGGGTGGGACATATATTACAACTCAGATACCTTCATAAAATGTATTTCAAAATTTAGGACATCAGTACCTTGCTCTTCTGCTGCCTGAAATGCTAAAATTTTGGTGCTAAATTCCCCCAGAACTTAAAATTATTTGTTCAGGGAATGTCTTGGTGTGTCAGAGTCTTAACAGTCTGAAACCCCCAAGTGGTATCTCTAATGGGAAACCCATACAAGCATTCTCCTATCCATCTTGACTGACAAAATTGTCACAAAACAACTGCCCACTTCAAACCCCAGTCATTATGAAAACGAATGGAAATTGTTTCCAGAAGGAAAGAGTGCAGAGAGAAAAGTGTTAAGTCTGGTTCAAAGGAAAGAATGTCAAAGAAATTGCAGGGACAGGGAGCTAATGGTGCCTCAGTGCCTCGGCTGGTCTACTGCAAGTTTGGCCTTCCACTTATTTCAATGGTTTGGTAGCTGTGAAGCCCAGAATCATAGAATGGATTTGGTTGGAAGGAACTTTAAAGCTCATACAGTGCCATGGGTTGGGGCACCTTTCACTAGACCACATTGCTCAAATCCCCATCCAAACTGGTCTTGAACACTGCCAGGGGTGGGGCAGCCACAGCTTCTCTGGGCAACCTGTGCCAGGGCCTCACCACTGTTGTAGGAAAGTTTTTTTCCAAATGTCTAATCTAAATATCCCCTCAGTCAGTTTAAAGCCATTCCCTTTTGTCTTATCACTACACGCCTTTCTTTTTTTGTTTTTTGTGTGTGCGTCTTTTTTTTTTATTTTTTAAATTTAATTTTAGTTTTTATGCATTGATAGACCAAGTAGAAGAGAGTTCTCACACTCTTAGCTCTGGCTCATGTCTCCCTACAAATTAACAAAATATTTTAGGTTTTATAGAATTCTATTGGAGAGCAGAGGGTAGGGAGATATAAACCGGAGTAGCTTTGGGGCTTTTTTCCTCCATGAAGCAATCTTTCAGAATGCTTCTGTCAGACTTGCAAAAAGACTGTGTAATATATGTGACTGGTGGTGAATATTATTATGCACATTGTTTAAGAGTAGAACAAAAGGAAAACAGGCTTGATACGGGGAAGAAGGAAAACAGGAATGTCAGTAAGGTAAGTGGTTATACTGTAGGAAACAGATTGTGTTATAAGCACTTCCCTGTGGAAGAAGAGTGCTCCTCCAGTTCACAGAACAATGGGTAATGTATTACAGACATTCTAGGATTATTGTAGGTGTTATTAAGTGAAACCCAAGGATGGATGTCCCTTATTATTTGGATTATTGTGGGAGGCTGCTAAAATGTTTTGTGCTGATTCTGCTGAACATCAGAAAAATCAGTGGCTGCAATCAGAAAATAATGGTTTAAATAGGACCTTAAAACTGGCTTAGTCATTAGAAAAGGAAAGTCATTTAGCACCCCAGAAAGAAATCTCAGAGAAGCAGCATGACACAGAAAAAGGTGGTGACTAGAAAGGAAAGGGACATATTATAAGAACTAGTGAGGAATTTAAATGTATAATACAGCAGGAATTCAAATAAAGGGTCAGACAAAGACGAAACTCCCAAATAAGCTGATCATTATGCAAAAATTAAACGCAGCTACTCTATTTGCAGGAAGAAAAGAAGTGTTAGGTTGCGAGCCATTGGAGGATGCTGACTTTTTGGATGATACGTGTGAATGAGGAAAGACACAGGAGTGGGAACTTGGATGGTTATCCCAGGGGAAAGCAGTGCTGAAAACTGCTTTTGCCACTCAGTAAAAGAAACATCTCCAGGGATGTGAAACAAATGCTGCAAATCCCTGGCCTTTAAAAGAGAGCACATCTGGGGATTAGAGTGTTGAGCTGTGCAATGAATGCACCAGCAAGTTTGCTCTGAAAGTGCAGCTGAGCTTGACCCTTGTTGCCCTGCTTAAAAGGTAAAAGCTTCAACCATCCTTCAAGATATGCGGTGTGGTGATGGTAAAATCAGACGCGGGTTTCCTCTGTGGGACTCTCATTTGAGATGAATGAGAGCTGGGCAAATTTCCTTCACTACTGGACAAGATTCAGTTTTATCTCTCTCCCTTCAGAGCATGTTTTCATGGCCAGGTTTCATGAGGGACAGAAGACTTGTAAGACCAAGACAGCTCTTTCCTCCAGCTTGTTCACGCTGTTCAGCCACATTTGAAATAACCAGCGGTTCACTGAATCAAAAGAAAAATGTGTGATTTTTTTTCTTTGTGTTGAGGGTGTTCATCAGAAGGCAGTAATAGCCACTTTTACCATCAAGTACTGGTTAATGTGTGGTGGGAGCCTATAGTCCTACATTTTTCTCCTCTGCATGTATGATGATATGAGCTGTGAAACCACTTCTGAACCAGAGTGAAACTGAAAGGGCTTTATTAAAAAGCCTGTGTTCCCTAGGTACAAGATCCAGAACTAGAGGTTAGAACTTCTGGAAACTGACGTCAGCTTCAGAATTAGAGACCATTAGCAGCCATTAGGTAATTAGTTCTAACATATGTCTGCACGAGAGATTTCTGGTGATCTGAAATGCTGCAGAAACCCCTGTGCAGTACTTCTTTGACTTGCTTTTCACTGTGTGACTGTCCACCTGGAAGTCTCTACGTCTGTTTCTACAGCATTTACTCAGATCAGCCACCTCCTTCACACATGGTGTATCTGATACTTGAAAGAGTTAGTCACTGACTGGGTGCTCATCAGCTGAAATGCACATGCAAAGCAGTTCTGTTATGCTCCTGAAGCATATTGGAAAAAGCATCATGTAGGAAACCTTGGAGAGGAATAAGACTTAATTATATTGTTAATGTTACAATGGTGAAGAGCCCTGATACAATTTTTTTAAATACAGAACCCTTTTGCCAGTGTTGTCTAAGTTCTCTAAATAAACTCTGTCATTGGACTTTCTGCTTGCTACAGATCAATCTGTATGTAGTTTTCTATTCTTACTGGCTTGGTTACATCTATCAGAGTAAGATTTCCTAATTTAGGATTTAAATGAGTTAGTATAAGTGCAACAATTTATAATTATTTCCATTCAAAATCTTACAAAGTAAACACATGTCATCATTTCCTGTTGATTAGCTGATTAAGAAAAAAAAAATTGACGTTGGAATTCTGTGAGGAAAGTTGGCTTGACAAAGAGGTTTTGACTGAGGCTCATTCTTAGAAGAAATATCATTTAGCTAAATACAGGAATTCAAACTGGAAAACCCCCACAGACCTGGAGGTAATAGTGCAACCTCCCCCTTGGGTTAGTTATTTCTCTTGACACAGTCTGCGCACCATAACCCAGACTCTTAAGTTTGGGGAGTAAATGAGTACAAAAATGAAATAAACTCTTCAGTATCAGCTGTAGCTGTGATTGGCAGTTTTCATGGCAGGTGGCTACCGAGTTCAACAGCAACAACCCACCAGAGAGTATCACTGAATAATTAAAGAAAAACATCTAATTTGCCTTTTATCATCCTAAACTCCAGAGATTATATCAGAATAGTTCACATTAACTGCAAGCTAATCATATCTACTTCAGCTGTCATTAGTCTCAAAGCATTTCCCTCAGTTACTGCATTTTCAGCCTGGTTACTGCGATACCTCTGAAACCAGTGAGGGCCCAGTGAAGGCCAGGCTGGTGTAAAAGTGATGAAGAGGAGATCAGAAACTAGCCAAAAGGCTTTGGATACATTAGCTTTATTTTCTTCATGATGGTGAGCATTAATGTTCAGAAGAATACAATAATCTCTTTCATAGAAGATAGGTGTGGTATACGCTTCCTGGGATCTTCTCAAAAGCTGCTGGTTGAAAACAAAATCAGCAAGGATTATAACACAGCTATCCCTCTTTTTTTCTGCTGCTTGCTCTGTTTATTTTGTGGCAGAAATTCACAGTCAGAGGGATGGTCTTGACAATTAGCGGGTTTTAACATCTTCCTCAAAGAAGCTGTCTTGGAAGAGCTTCAAAGAGGGTTTTTCTTACTGCAGAAAAATTCTGAAAAAAAGCAGACTTAGAGAAAGCCCACCAAGTTTTCATAGCCCTACTGTCCTGGGTTCAGCAGTAGCAGTCATTTTTCTCCTTCTTGGTAGCTGGTGTAGTGCAGTGTTTTGACTTTCAGCTCGGGAACAGAGCTGATAGCGATGTTTTGGTTTGGCCAAGGACTTTGTGAGCCTCATGCTCTGTCAGGGAGGAGGGGAAGCTGTGAGGAAGCAGAGACAGGACACCTGACCCAAACTGACCAAAGAGGTATTCCATACCACAGCACGTCATGCCCAGGATGTAACTGGGAGTTAGCAGGAAGGGCTGGGAGACGGCAGGGTTGGAGGAGGTATCGGTCGGAGCTTGGTCGGGCTTGGGGGCCGAGTTATCGGTCAGCTGGTGCTGAGGTGTTGTATTCTCTTCCCTTGTTATTTCCTTTATCATTGTTACTGTTGGTGGTAGCAGTAGTGGTTTGTGTTATACCTTAGTTACTAAACTGTTCTTATCTCAACCCGTGGGAGTTGCATTCTTTTCAATTCTCCTCTCCATCCCTCCGAGAGCAGGGGGAGGGCAAGAAAGGGGGGGAAGTGAGCGAACGAATTACCTGACTGGGTTTAAACCACGACACCTACCTTCTGTGTGTCTGTATTAATTTCAGGCTTACTTGTTTAAATTTTACTTCTGACTCAACTGGTGCTTTGTCATGCAGTACATCCCAGGCTGGTATACCAAATGAAATCCTCCCACTGCCCACGGGCTGTGGAGTCAGATGACAATGCTGTCTTTGTGACCTCACTTTCACTTTCTTCTTGGTCTTCTGAAACTCTTTTCACTTTTTATTTCACTCTTTTAAGTCTTTCGTTCATGAGCTTTTGTGAGCTTTTATACAGGTTTAGAGACGTGCAAGTACAGCTATGCAAGCCGCAGCAGCGATAAGACTATAAATAGTGGTAAGAAAGATATATGGCAATAGTAGATATCTGGAAATGGAGCTCAGAATGGTAGTTCTAGAGTAAGTTCTTAAGCACTGATGAAATGAGAAACTGTGATGACATGGGGACTGAAATCGCAGCTGATTTTCTTTGTGAGTTCATGTGGTACTGTGCCTTATCAGAAATAATTTTTGTTCAAGCTAGTAAAGAGAGATTGCTTTTGCCTGTGAAACACAGCAGATGTTGTTTGACCCTGTGTGACCAACAGAAGAGCCTTGGAACAGCCACTTTGTCTGTGATCATGTGTTTTTCACCTGAGAAAGAGGCAAATTACTGGTGTGAATTATTTAGAACCAATTTTAAAGTAATTTTAAATTATTTTTTAAGTAATATTTAGGGTCCCAATTGTGTTAAATACAATATGTACATGTAGCAAGAAGCAATCACAAACCATAATAAGCTAAGCACAGGAGACATCAGAAAAGACCCTTCTTTTTAATAGTAGAGTTGCAATAACAGACCACAGAGTTAAAATATCTTGCCTAAGTACTTGCCACTCTAGGGATAAACTCATCTACCTCGTATGTAGGAACCTTGACACATCAGCCACCACAAAAAGGGTGCTCCTTCTGTGAAGAAATCTAGGGAAGAGAATTACAGCACTACTGTCCTTGCTTGTTTTGTAGGAGAAGGACTTTCTTTTCCTGAAAAAGTAATTATGAATTCATAAAAATAGTACACGCTTTTTTGCACTCTTTTTTATGTAATGAATTTTCAATATTAGTTGGGAAAAAAAACCCAAACACTAGACCTTTTGCCTAGCAATATACATCTCATTTGAGAGCTAGAGTTAGCAGATTTGCTATGACCTGGTCTTTAATACGATCAGATTCATATCCCTCTGCTAATGACTGGGGGTTTATTTTCATTAATCACATCCAGATATGTTATTTGTAAATAGTATATAACCACTTTTTCTCTATTTCAGTTTTTTTTTTTTATACACTGAAAGTGGCAAAGTAATGAATATCAGAAATTCTCAGCATCCATACTGGCAAATAATAAGACCTTCCAGTATGATTAAAGAACATAATGGCACTGGAGTATCACAAGGAAAGAAATGCTGGGTTCAAAATACTAACTCAGGATTGAAGGGATTTACTGATGCATTAATGAGACATAATTAACCAGCAACTCAGTGAACTATGCATTCAGGATCAATATCTGACATGCAACTGATGAACTACAATAATAACCACTTGTAAAACATTAGGAAACACATACAAAATAGTAAACGCAAGAAGGTCTAGCCCAACCTGTGCACAGACATGCATGCATGCACAGTGGCATGCACGCACAGGTGCACACATATCCTGATCCTGCACAGGCTTGGGTGTCACAGACCTTTCCTCCCAAATCATGTGGGACCCCTGAGGTGCTCACCAGGAGTGAGCAGTGGAAACATCCCTATCCTGGGTATACAACTTCAGTGTAGACTTCAAGGAATACTTTTTGAAGAGATCAACTCCAGGTACACAGGATTAAAATAACAAGTAAAGTACTTCCAATTATTGAAAAACTGTACCATCACAACTTCAACTTGTGGATGGCCCATTCCTGTGTTTCTGCACTATGTATTATACAGTGGGGGCAAATTAGATCTTCAAAGCTCTGCAGTTTGGTGCCAATATCAGTGAATCATGTGAGGTTGGGAGGTCTCTGATTACATGTGCTGTCCCCTTTCTTTGTGAAGATGTGTCTCCCACTGCACAGTCTGGAGTGAGATTACCTAATCTCAATGCTTCCTTCATGTTCTGCAACTCATGAATTTCTGCTGTATGCTTTTATTGAAATTTACAAGAATGAAAAATAGAGAGAAACAAAAACAAACAAAAAAGGAATTGGTTTACTTAATTTTCCTTATTGCTTTTTAATTTCAGGAGTGGTATTTCTTCATCAAGGAATTACTGGAGTGCAATAATACTAATTTTTCCTCATTATGTAGGAAATCAGAATGATAGTGCGATTGGAGTGAGGAATGAGCTTGTAACCTACCTGGGTTAGCAACAAGCAAGTCCTGTTCAATCTCTTCACCTCCGTTTTGGTCTTTTCACAGTGTCCAGTCCTTTACCTATTTCACTTCTCCTGCTTTGATTAGCTGCCACGAAAATCCAAAGCGTCAACTTCACCCTAAGTGGGTGCTTGAGGCTGTCTTTTAACATACTGTGCAAGTAACTTGTGGCTATATCATATTTCTCAGGCAACCTTCTACCCTGCTAATGTGAACTGAATCTTGATTTGTGCAGTACACCTCTAGCCCACTTCTTGCTTCAATTGTGATGAAATACTTCTTGTTTTAGTGTAAAATTTTGTTGAACAATACATAAGGTTAATCTACAGAGTGAATTAATACACTAAATCCCCTTTTGTGAAAGATTAAAAGGCTGTTAAGGAAATAAAACTAGGGAAAAAAATAGAAAATACCTGCTTCACAGGAGAATATTGTTTTTTCTTCAAAAGATGTTTTTGAAAACCTATGCACAATGTCTGGAAAGGAGTGATAGCAGATTTTTATATTAAAACTGCATAAGTTTTAATTGTATAAGTGCACTTTGGTGTATGTAAGTATGAAATACAGTACACCCAAGTTTGTTTTGTTTGAGAATCACGATTCTGTTTTGCAAGGTGACATCAGTAACAGATGATGTACAAATAAGAACGCATTAATGTTAAAACACTAATTCTGGTAGATGCTCCCAGCATAAGACAAACGAATGTGAATGGCTCTGCCATTCATTATACAGTCTTTATTCCATCATTTGATGGCATCAGTGAGCATCATGGTGAGCACACCTCCATTAGGTTTGCTTCAGAGAGAAAATCTGAGGTGTCTTTTGACATAAAATATAAAATTTCACCAAAGCTTTCAACTGAAAAATTCCAGACAGTTAAAAGGAGAAAATATTGTGGCTTGACAGAAGTAAAAGATACTCAAATAAATCAATGTGCTCTAAGAATCAATCACATTAGGTTATGACTAAGCAAAAGCTGCTTAAGGTTTGTGTTTATAGCACTTTTGTCATTTTGTGAGTAAAAGAAGGTGTTTTTCTATTGAAGGTTGTAGGTAGATGAAATTTACCAATGGTTTGTCTGTCACATAGCATATAAGCAGACTTAGCAATGCCTAGATGAATTTCAGGTAGAAATAATCTTGAAAACTATTAAATTTTAATGTTTCCCCAAGCAATATGAGGCACAATTCAAAATGTAAGCAAAAATGTCTAAAAGACTTGCAAAGGTGCAAAAGCACTTTGGTACATCACAGTTGAATTTGATATTCTTACAAATATTGCTTAAATAGTAAAATTTGACATTTTTACAAGGCATTTATCCAGTTTGCTGAGGTCTAGTGATCACAGATTAATTTTGTAAGCAGCAGATCAAATTTTTAGGAGGTTATTAAATTCTTTCCAGGACACAAAATAATACTGTTCTTTACAGAAATTATGATGGCATTTAGAACAGAAACGAATGAAGCACATGATGCTAACAATTCATTCTGCATTGGCTGTACATGAAATGCACCAGCAGGTGCCTTTATTGTTATGAGATGTTTTGGTGTGGCACACTGTCAGACGTTGGTCTGACAAAAGTAGGGAAAAAAAAGTTAAACTATGTTTTGCTTTGCCAAATTCCTTCAGTAACAACAACTGACTCTCTTTTGGCTGCAGACTCACACTCTCAGCCATGCATACTGCTCTCTGCTAGCCTGCAGCAAGAATTTGTGGCTTTGTGTTAAAAATCCATTCCTTAATATATTCTTGTGGAGGTAATGAAAGAGTAAAACGTGTTATAAATAAAGATGGTCATTTTGTTGTGCTGTGGTTAAAACATTTTTCCAGGTCCGCTTATAAATGTTGCAGCTTCAGAGGTCTCTGCTGCTGTTCCTGGGCAAATATATGTCCCTTAATTAATATTTGCATGCTCTATCTCAGATTAACTGTGAGGACTGAGCAATAGAATGAAAACAAAGTCATGTCTGATGAGACTTCATGGTTAGTACAGCCTAATTACATGTCAATTACATCATACAAAGCATTGTTCTGTTTTATATGTAATTGCCATTAATTTATACATATTCATTATAAATCTGAGAATAGCATCACAATACGGGTGGCCTCCAATGCTGTCTGTTTTCAGATCATGGACAAATTCCTTAAGTTAAGAGGTTTTGGCACTTAGCTCCTGATGTTTTTTTGTTCTGATCTTAGATAATATGTTGTCTGTGGTCAGTACATTACCATTACAGGGGATTCGGTACAGTGCATAGCTAATTATTCTTTAGAGTATTTCCGGGAATGTCCCTATGCAAGGGCTGCAGGACTGAAGGGTGGTTGTAGGTGAAAGCTGGAGACATGAAGTCAGGAATAATCTCAGGTATGCTGACTGCATCTGTCTCAGTTTCTCTCTTCACAAGATGAAGTTGGAGATACCTTTTCCCTCTTCAGAGGAAAATTTAACTTCTTTTACATAATTAAATAAAGCTAAACTTTCCAGTCTGGTCTTGGAAGAGCTGGTTGTTTCATTTGGTCCTATACTTTGGGGCACCACCCAGATACATGTGGTCTAAGGGGATGCAGAGCTCAGGCTATTGCTGTAAGAGTTGTGCTCTGGTGCCCTAATTGACCAGACTGTCAAGTGTGTGAGGCTCGTGATAGGCAATGAATGCAAAGTACGGTTGCTCAAATGGCCTGAGGAAAAGATGCAGGACTCATAAGCAGTAACCAAGCACAGCCATACAGGAGAGGAGAGTTAAATGATTCCCTGCTTTAGCACTGTGATTTCTGTTTTCAGCTCTGGAATGTCCCTGCTGGTCTTAGTAGTACACCTAATTTTTCATCATATATTATTCTTGTGCTTTCTCAATTTGCTTCTCATTAAAGACTCTAACCTGAAAGGTAAAAATACTCTCAGATTTATTGGTAGTTGAGCATGGTCTTTAGAATACTTTCATTAGTCAAAGTGACCTGAATTCATAGCTTCCTCAAATCTAATGCTACTTATCCCAAGATTTTCTGGTTTTAAATACTTCATCTTGTATTTAATTTGGAAAGAAGAATATTGGTTGTTCCTCCTCGCAGAGAAGCATAGTATGAGGTGTGTGACTGGCCCAGTTCTCCCAGGAGAAACTGCAGGGGATCTGTGGACAGGGTAAATTGCGTGGTGGTAATTCTGATAGATTAGTGTCAGATACTTGAAGTAAAATTTGCCTGCTCCTGGCACAGTACCAGTGCTTTCCTACAGCAGTTTTGGCTAATGATAATATTTGCAAAGCTCCGTCTCATGATGTAATTAAAAGAGTGAAGTACAAACTCTAGAGAAAATAAAAATTCTTCCTTCTGCTTTCAAAAGGCAGGGGTAGGTGAGTGGTGAAGGCAATGCAGTAAGAATCAATTGAGGGTCCCAAAGAATATACAAGAAACACAAAGAAGCATGCGAGAACAAGGAACTCTGGTTCTGAATTGGTGCAGGGCATGAAACTAACAGAAGATACAAAGATGTAGGTAGCTGTCTTTCATCTTGTACATAGGACTGACTTTTGTACAAAAGGCCATTAGAGGTTGTAATACCTGGAAAGAGACAGATCAGGAAAAAACACTACAGCATGCTTTAAAGAAAATCTAGTTCATAAAACATGAAACTACCACATACTCCTACAAGTGTAATTTGAGATAGGATCTCTTCTGAAAGTGTCTTCTTATGACAATGCTTAACGACAAATATTTAACAACTACGTGTTTCTTTTATTACTGATGAAGCAATGTCAATGGGTTTACAAAAAACTACCTATGGATGAAGAGGGCATAACTCAGCCTCAGTAACTCATTGCCCTGTACACAATGACAAGTCTCCTGGTGTGAGGCCTGGCATACAATGGAATTAACCTCTGAAAAGAACTCTGGTTATCTATATTTAGTTACACAGCAATATCTGTTCATTTGTGTCACAGCAGAACCAAAATCCTAAGTGAGTGTGCCTTTGTTGATGCTCTCTGCACGGCATTACTCTTGTTAACCAAACAGAACAACTTACTGGTGAGGACAGCAGAGCCGCTGTTACTCTCATATTTAGGTCTTTGAAGGGCAATCAGAGCGTTGGTGCAGACACATACCTTGTGACCAGGACTATTACGTTCATCAGAGCTAAAACCCCACTGAGCGCAGTGCCATGCAATTTGAGTAGAAACATGGGGCATGAAAATACACAGTTTAAAAGGCATAAAAATGAAGTTCAGAAAGGTAGTAATGCCAAAGATGGTAAGAAATGAGCTTGTTTTGATTGCCTGCCTTAATCTACATGGGGATAAAAATAGTTAATAAAGTGGATCCAGGCATTATCGCCCTGGTCCAGCTTAAGCTTTAGGAAGGCAAAGAGAACAATGAAGTGTAAAGGTCGGTTAGCGAAAGGAAGCGGGCGGTTTGCAAGATAAAGCAGGATGTGCAACTCAAAGACAGACCAAACAATGTAAATATTTGTAACCCTTAGGAGTTTTACTGAATCAGGATGACAAGGAAGTAAGAGAGTCAAAAGTTACTGCTTAGCATTCAGTGGACTACAAAAGGGATGTGAGACATGCAATAAAGGTCTTCAGATTTCACCAGAACTGGAGTCCTTCTTTGATACGCCACAATCAACAGTGCTCTAGTTCTTACCATTACTATTTATGAAAATCTCAGAGCAGCTCAAATGGCAGCAAGAGCTCTTGCTTATAGTTTGTCATTCCTAAAATTTTGTGCTTGCACTCAAGTTTTGTACATAATCTTCCCTTAATAGGTGTTTCCATATCTTCCTTTCTCTTCTGCGGGTTACTGAGCTCCATCCCACCTTCTCTTTTCACATTATCCTGCAAGACATTACAAGGAGTGAGATATTTGACTCTTATTTACAAGTTCTTCTTGTATCAGTACCTCCCTAGAATTAGTTATCTAAACAGTTAGGCATGTGTTTTAAAAAATATGAACTTAACCCAGCCACTCTCTGTTTAAAAATATTTGGATTGTTATGTGGCAGGTCCTGATGCATTTACTACATATTTAAGAGATCAGAAGAACAAAACTTCCTTTCTTGTTCTCTTTCTCTTGCTTTGATAGCAATGTGCTTGCAGTAGACTACACAATACCATGTGTAGTAGAAATGGGGTATTATTTTCTTTATATGCAGCTTTTCCTTTTTCAGACATCCAGAAATTATTTCAAAAAATTCTAGAAAAGGTGATTGCAAATTTAGGAAGACTGCTAAGGCTGGATACTCTGGATGATCTATTATTATTTGATTACATGTTGTTATTTTTATTGGTATTACTGATATTATACTGTTCTTAGTGTGTGACTGTTGACCTATAAATAGCAGAAATGAAAGTAAAAAAAAATCCTCCCAGAATGATTGGTAGCCAAACTGGCCAGAGTGACTTTCAATCTATACATTTTTTTAAATGGTTAAATTCCAAATTAATGGTTCCTTTAACTTTCAACCACTCATTTTCCAAAACAAACCTCAGTGAAGATGTCGATATTTGCAGCTATTCAAATTCAAGTAAGTTCCAGTCTCAGCAGTGTGCATAGATATGAGATTATTCTTTCATTTGAGAAAGAGTGAAAATTAAATACAAAAGCAAGCACCTATCTCCACCCGTTAATCTATTCACAAGAATATTATCTCCTACATGAATATTCATTCCTTACATCACTTTTGATATCTTACTGGTTTAATATTCTTCAGAATTCAGCCTTTTTCACTTTTTTTTTACCAGCTCTGTCAATGTGGGTCCCTTAGTAGTTTAATATCTAAAATGACAATATATATATTAAGATTAGAGAGTTTAAATTTACGTGGAGTGAGATGATTTAAATAAACATGTACAAACAGCATTTTTTTTATTACATAGGATTTTATAACATTCTCACTGCAGAAATTACATGGTGTTTTTTTGGTACTTGACTTGCTATATAACTGACCTCTTTTGTCTTATACAACATGGCTCTGGAAGCTGTTTTTCCCCTTTCTTTCAGTCTTTATGGTGCAGTTATGTGGTCAACTGCATTGATAAACAAGTGGATTTCATGGTTTTCTCTTTCTTACATAGAAGACCATTGGGAAGAGACCTCCTTTTATACTTGTTTGCATGGCAGGATTACAGGACGTGAAAATTAAATTCTAACTCATTAGTGTGGTTAGCAACTTGTTCTTTCACACATGTAATATGAAGGGAAGGTTTATGAATTTGTACACCTCTGTTTAAGGTACATACTTCTGTCTACAGAAAAATCAGAGAGCATTCAAAAGTTTCATGTACCTTTCCCTAGAAAATAAGGGCAATTCATCCAAGAGCTGGAACTGTCCTCTTGCAGAGATTAGAGTGTAGGAGATTTTGCAGAAGTTGAGGCAGGGTAAGAGCTGTGTCAGAAGAAGGAAAGATGCATGGAGATCTCCTTTTCCCCCTTAAAATAATGCAGATTTTATTATTGTCTTTTTTTTTTTTTTTTTTTTTCCCAGTAATAATGTACACTCAGTTCTGATTTTTGGTAAATCTGATTTCATTTTGGTTCAGGAAAAAGTCAAGGCATTTTGAAATTCCCTAGGGAAGCACTGTTGCAGAAAATTGTTCAGATCCTTTAAACATGTTATTCTAAATTACATCATGACACACAAACCATTTCAAAAAATACCCTTGAAATCAAAGGCCATTCCTGAATGAAAGTAAAAGAATTTCAAAATAAACATTTTAGATATTTCTGAAGTTTCCCTAAAATATTTAGAAATTTATGTCAAAAAAGAGATAGGATAAAACATTTTGAGTTTTGGTGGGTTTTATGTTTGTTTTGGTTTGGGTGGTTTGTTTTTTTTTTTTTTTGTTTTCTTTTTTGTCTGAAATCTGACAGGTTTTTATTTCTAGTCCTAGTTTAAACCAGAAAAAATCTTTATATTAATTAGGATTATTAACTGATGGTTTTCAAATTTTGTTTTTCATACAGAAGTTCTTCTATAGGGCATGGACCCTTCTCTACCAACTCTGAAATCTCTGGTAGGATTTGGGTTTATTTTGGCTTTTCACCTCCACCTTTTTCTACAATCTTTCTTCCCAGAAGCATTTGCCAGTATGATGACATGACTAAAAAAAGGAGTAAATCTGTTTTAATGTGCTGGGTTAAGCTACGTGGTTGTCTCCATGTCGTTAGGTGCTTGTTCGTGTTTCTCTCTGGATGCAAGCTTTTTTGTTTATCAAAACTCATTTTATTGCCTTCTGTTCCTGCTGCTTTCACCACTATGGCAGCTGAATGTTTTGTTCAGTTGTATTCTACTCTTTACTTCTACCTGCAAATTTATCTGGAGGAGCACTGTGAAACAAAGGCATGGATTACAATGTCTGAGATCTGCTTGTTCGTAAGAACAGTATCTTTTAATAAACAGTTTAAGTACTTGCCACTAGCAAAAATTTCAGCATTACTTCATTGAAGAATATTGAAATGTGACTCTAAACCCAGAATTGTTACTGCTGTGGAAGCTGACTTGTACAATATTGAGAATATTTTTAATTAAACAGAATAAATTTCTGCCTGAGATCTTGTATTTATTACTAATAAAGCAGATTAATTAGCTGAAGGAAACCAATGCAACCATAGAAATTGTGCATGTTTATTAGGACTTACATTTATTCCAGGGTTTATAAACATAAGGAAACACTGTGGCTTTTAGCAGTGTCTGATACCATGCTAGTCAGGGCAATGGGCTCTGTCATCATTCTAGTGTGATTTTCAGGATTTTTAAGGCTTATCAAAAGCATTAGGCAAAATGACATTAAAACAAGCTAAGCTATAAAAACAAGTTGAGTTATGCTACTTTTTGTATTAAAATGAATGGCGCTGCCACCTGGCAAAACCCATGCCAACAGCCAGAACAGAGAAAGCCTTGAATATTTGAATGGGAGGATGTTTGTTCATCTTAGGACTGCAATGGATGTGAAGGACTTCGATTCCCATTTCCCTTACCATACATCCTATCTACCTCCTGGTATTTTGTATAGCCCAGGAAAAAGAAGGATGCTGAAAGGGCAATCTGTGCCAAAGCAAATCTAGGAATGTTCATGGTCTGAGCTGTTGCCCCTTCCCTCCTTTGTGTTGCAGAAATTCTTTGGCTGCAGAAGCTGCTTGTCAGTCAGCTCCACTCCCTTTGAATCCTGTGTTTTCCAGAAATTGAAGCTCTTATCAGGTGTTTAAAATAGGTTTCTTATGTATTCCTTTCAATGACAGGCCTGTAAATACAAGTTTCTAAAGTGAATGTAGTGCTGGAGAAATATGTCAACACAACAAGTGGAGAAACTGAAGCTGTCCTGGTCATCTGCACTGTTGGTGTAGGCTGGAAGTCAGGGATAGGGTTTTTGTCTTGCTCTGGAGGTCCTCCCTCCCTCCACACCTCCGGAGTCTCCTGATAAATGTGGAGCTACTTCCCAGCTGTTTGCATTTGTGTGTGTGGAGGTCTACCTGTCTTCCAGTGGCATAAAATTTTGGTGGTCATCTCATTTTGAACACCTCAGCCCCCACATTTGGGATTTCAGACCAGGGCAGACACATGTGAAAGGTTCTGAGCCTCAAATTTCATGCTAATGCTGAAATTTGCACAGTGGGAATGAGAAAGATTATTTTGCCTATCTTAATAGTTTTATAGATTCATACAATCATAGAATAGTTAGGGTTAGAAAGGACCTTAAGATCATCTAGTTCCAACCCTCCTGCCATGGGCAGGGACACCTCACGCTAAACCATGTCACCCAAGGCTCTCTCCAACCTGGCCTTGAACACCGCCAGGGATGGAGCATTCACAACTTCCCTGGGCAACAAATTCCAGTGCTTCATCACCCTTACAGTAAAGAACTTCTTCCTTATTTCCAATCTAAACTTCCCCTGTTTAAGTTTTAACCCATTACCCTTGTACTACCACTACTGTCCCTAAGGAAGAGTCCATCCCCATCATCCTTATAGGCCCTCTTCAAATACTGGAAGGCTGCTATAAGGTCTCCATGCAGCCTTCTCTTCTCCAGGCTGAGCAGCCCCAACTTTCTCAGCCTGTCTTTATACTGGAGGTGCTCCAGTCCCCTGATCATCCTTGTGGCCCTCCTCTGGGCTTGTTCCAACAGTTCCATGTCCTTTTTATGTTGAGGACACCAGAACTGTACACAATACTCCAAGTGAGGTCTCACAAGAGCAGAGCAGAGGGGCAGGATCACCTCCTTCGACCTGCTGGTCATGCTCCTTTTGATGCAGTCCAGGATATGGTTGGCTTTCTGGGCTGCAAGCACACACTGAAGCTGGCTCATGTTCATTTTCTCATCTACCAACACCCCCAAGTCCTTCTCCACAGGGCTGCTCTGAATCTCTTCTCTGCCCAGCCTGTATCTGTGCCTGGGACTGCCCCGACCCAGGTGTAGGACTTTGCATTTGTCATGGTTAAACTTCATGAGGTTGGCATCAGCTCACCTCACAAGCGTGTCAAGGTCCCTCTGGATGGCATTCCTTCCCTCCAGTGTATCAACTGACCCACACAGCTTGGTGTCATCGGCAAACTTGCTGAGGGCGCACTCAATCCCACTGTCCATGTCACCAACAAAGATGTTAAACAAGACCAGTCCCAACACCTATCCCTGAAGGACACTCCTTACTGGTCTCCAGCCGGACATTGAGCCATTGACCACAACTCTTTGCGTGTGGCCATGCAGCCAGTTCTTTATCCACCGAGTGGTCCATCCATCAAATTGATGTCTCTCCAATTTAGAGACAAAGATGTCGTGTGGGACAGTGTGGAACGCTTTGCACAAGTCCAGGTAGATGACATCAACTGCTCTACCCCTGTCCATCAGTTCTGTAGCCCCATCATAGAAGGCCACCAAATTGGTCAGGCAGGATTTTCCCTTAGTGAAGCCATGCTGGCTGTCACCAACCACCTTGTTGTTTTTCATGTGCCTTAGCATGCCTTCCAGGAGAATCTGCTCCAAGATTTTGCAGGCGCAGAGGTGAGAGTGACTGGTCTGTAGTTCCCCGGGTCATCCATTTTCCCTTTCTTGAAAATTGGGGTTATATTTCCCTTTTCCGGTAGTCCAGAACTTCACCTGACTGCCATGATTTTTCAAATATGATGGACAGTGGCTGAGCAACTTCATTTGCCAGCTCCTTCAGGACCCATGGATGGATTTCATCAGGACCCATGGACTTGTGCACATTCAGGTTCTTAAGATGGTCTCGAACCAGTTCCTCTCCTACGTGGGCTTAAGATTTTCATTCTCACAGTCCCTGTGTCTGCCTTCCAAGACTTGGGTGGTGTGGTCAGAGTATTTCCAGTGAAGACCGAGGCAAAGAAGTCATTAAGCCTTCTCCAAAACCAGGGTAGCTAGTTTTCCTGAGAGCTTCTGGAGCTGCCCCACACTGTCCCTAATATATCTTTTACTTGCAATGGACCTTGCAATCCCTCTTGCTATCTTTCACATCCTGAGCTGAGTTTAATTCTAACTGGGCCTTAGCTTTCCTAACCTGGTCCCTAGCTTCCCGGACAACATCCCTGTATTCTTCCCAGGCCGCCTGTCCTTGCTTCTACCTTTTAGAAGCCTCTTTTTTCCCTCTAAGTTTCCTCAGCAACTCCTTATCCATCCAAGGAGTTCTCCTGGCCCTCCTGCTGCACTTCCTTCTAGTTGGGATGCAACACTCCTGCGCTTGCAGCAGATGATACTTGAATACCAACCAACAGTCTTGGGCACCTCTGCCCTCTAGGGCTATGTCCCATGGAACCTTACTAAGCAGGTTCCTGAAGAGACCAAAGTCTGCTCTCTTGAAGTCCAGGGCAGTGCTTAATTTTTGTTTAACTATTTTGCCTGATCAGCTATTCAAAATGACAATTCAGTTCATCAAGTAGTAATGGATTTCTACTTCTATTGTTTCTTACGTCTGTGCAATTCCAAGATTTCTCCAATGCCCCATCCATGAACAAATACTGGGGGAGCAGAAACATATACAAGCAGTTGCAAGTTTACCATTGTATCAGCATGAAAGTTTACCCTTGTATCAGCACAAAATACAGGTCCCTCTTCTTGCCTGATCCACACCGATACTGTGTCACACTGAATTCAGTCAGTAGGTGTGATGAGAGCTTATGTAAAACCTAATTGCTTTATTTTAGATGAAATCTCATGATAGCCCTGAATAGTCTGTAATTTTGTTCTCTGCAAAAGCAAGACCGCAATTACCTCTGAGATTATGGAGCTATTTTCTGTCGGTCCTCAGTGTCTGTTCTCACAGTACCAATTAGGAAAACAGGTATTATCTTTTAGTTTTTGTTACAGAGAGCTCTCAACCAAATTCTGAAAGTAAATTAGAAGAAAAAATATCAGTTAATGCTTTTTCTCTTTTGAGTATTTTTGGTAGTATTTATTCTGATTCAGCAATTATGTTCTTTATCAAAGTCTGTTTCACTGGCAGCAACATCAAATAGCATTGTGTAAACCTGCTCACTTTGTTTGTTCACCAGATCTTTTTCTCTCTACTAATCCTTCAGCTCCACATTAAGCCTCTGATTTTTATCTGCTGAAAATGGGAATACTCATGTACCTCAGGGTATATTGGTATGGATCCTCATGCTGAAGCCAGCACTCAGTCAAGATCATAAACTCTGCTGAGGAAATGTGCTCCAAACTGTGCTGTAGGCAAGAAAGCAGATCTCCCAGGTCATCTGCTTCTCGCAGTCTCTCCTGGGCTTTCTCATGCTGTGCCTGTCCTAGAGCCCAGTTCTGCTGGAGGATGCTGAAGAAGACACTTTGGGTACAATAACCATACCCTGCAAGATGCTGTGGGAGAAAGTAAAAGGCTTTGGCAGTCCTAGCTGGATTTCAATATTATGAGCAACTCACTGAGGTTTCTGAAAAGACTTCTGATGCCCAGCAGTTTGGCTTGAAAATTGGGTTTTTATAAGTACATTAAACCTCAAAATAAAAGAAAGTGACTCCTGCCAAGGCAAGACCAAGTTGTGCTGCTTGTTGGGTGTGGAAGTTAGCAGAGACACCAGTTCTTGTACTGCATTCACATTTTTCCCTTAAACATATTGTTACATTCCATGTTCAAATGCATTTTCATTTGTTTTCGGCTGTTTTACATGTAGATGCTTCTAAGAGTTTAAACCTAATAGACCCTTTCCATGTCAGTGACAGTATCTATATTTAAAAGCAAAATACTTCTTGAAGGCAATTGTTTGGTGGAGATATTGTAGATAGAAATACAACACAGAAATATATTGCAAATATCTTTGGTTTTGATTTTTTTTTTTTTTCCCCTCTAAGAAATTGCATTTCATCTGAATGGAAATGCATAAAAATCCTATTATAATTGGTTCCATTTGTTTGAAGTGTGCTGTAAGAAAAATTCTGACAAAGTTGACATTTTAAATGCTCCTATCATGAGTTAGGAAAGGTGATAAAAATAAATTTTGTACTATAGTCAGTATAAAACCTGGTATGAGATGAACATTACATTTGATATAGTACTATGCCAGTAAAAAAGAGAAAAGTACTTTATCAAATACTTTGACTTCTGCTTGGATAAATTTTGAACTGCCTAGTAGGCTGACAATATTCTTTGCTAATATCTTTCTTGGTGGAAAAGCTGAACTTTTGATCATTTGTCAGATTAAGTCCAAATAAATGTTTTTGTCAATTTTTTTTTTCCCCTGGTCAATGAGTAGAAAAAGGAATCAGTTATTCACCAGAAGAATCTACACTCTGCCAGCCTTCATCTTTGCAAATGAATTCATGAAGCACGAGTTGTACGAACCTTATTCTTTAGCATGAGCTCCTATTGCAGGTCTGACACGCTGCTATCACCAGAGCATTCCAATGCTCTCATCGGAAAGCAAATTGCAGAATCTGTCTCTGGCCACACCACATATTTCAGCAGTAATCCCACATCATTACTACTGCAATGCAGTCATTTATACTAAACCACAGCTGAAGTGAACCTTTAATCAGGAATTTTTTGCATGTGGTCATGCTGGGTGTCTCCCCTTCAGCTTAGTTTTGAGTAGCTAGTTACAGGAAACTGTAACACTCAGAACAAGCACATTTCACCTGAAGCGGCCTCAAGAGCAAACTGATATTGAGCCTTGATTTACACTGTAAGATCAGCAATGGCATCCAAGTTTCCATACTGTAATAAATCCTGATGAGTTAAGGCTGAAGTTTCTGGATCTCGAAGAGCATTAAAAGTCCTATGCTCTCTAAGAAACAGAGTAGTCAAAAGCAATATTTGCAAAAGTACCTCAGTAATTTAGGACTCTGAGACTGACTGATTTTAAGATTTATCAGGAATTAATTTGAATTATTTGTCCCAGATGCTGTATTTATATTGTATAGTATCGATACAAACAAAGATTTCCAAATTTTCATTCACAAATGGCTGCTGGCTGTGTGGATAGATTCATTCACATTGTTGGGCAAAAGAGTCACAAGCGGAAAGCTCCTGCATGTCATTTACAGCATTGCCAGGTCCTGCCTGAGGCTTTACAGGAGGGGTCCAGCCCAGTTTTGCATGAAAACCTTCTGAGGAAAAAGCATTCCACAAGGATTTCTTTTTCTGAGGAGACACAGCAGAGAAGAAGCGTGATTCATGGGAAACTCTGAGAAGTGTAAGCTTCTTGTCAGGTCTTTATACAGTGTACTGATATCCAGAGAATGTATTCATATTCATTCAGTGAATGTATTCAGACACTTCGAGCTTCTTCCTTAAAGAGAAATCTGCTAGTTATTTTAATGAGCTAATGATTAAAGGCCCTCTATTTCATACGAAAAGTATTTTTATAACTTCAGAAAGTGCCCAGAAATCTTGCATATGGTTTGAAAGAACAAGTAAGAACACTGCATTCACATGAAAAATGTTGTAGTTAGTGATGGTTGAAAAAAAAAGTCACAAAAATTCACAAAATACTTTAAATGTCAAGGTGACTTGAATTTCAGTGTGCTGCCCTTTCTTAAGTTTTGAAAATTTTTATGAAGTGCTTTTTCCTCCAGTCTGTTTTTATTACCAACTGCAATAAAATGAAGGGTACGAAAAAAATTAATTTTAATTTCCTTTTCATTTTGCCATTTGGTGTCTTTTAAATTCTTCTCCAACTTCTGAAGTGATGTAAAGACAGACAATGCCTTTTTTTTTCTTTTTTCTTTCCTTTGTAGTCAGTATTCATCCCAGTCTCAAGACATTTTGTAACAAACCAAGACTGAAGGAGGGGAAAAATAAAAATTTATTAAAAAAGAAGAAGTTTAGTCTTTTTCTTGTGTTCAACTCATGAAAAGAAAGAAAGAGGGAAATAACATGAGAACACCAAACATTCAACATTTGTTTTTTAATTTTTTCAGTACCAATGAAAACCTGCAACATTAAAAGCAAAACTAAACGGCAGCCCTGAAAGCATTTGATGTGGTTCTTCAATTACAAAAAAGGCTGCTTTTGGCCAGGCAAACAGAACCAGGGGTAAACATCTGACTGGCTCTAGTTGAAACACCTGCACAATGGTAAATCAGTTCTTGTGGAGAGTACATTTTCCCCATGAATAGGAGATGGCAATCATATCTCCTCTGCTTGCTTCAAGCTTTCCATGATAGTTATTAGTCTCATGCAAGGCAATAGCATCTGACCTTGGTTACTATGGCAACTGGTTGTGCATGGCAGTGACTGTAGGATCTGGGTCCAACCAGGGTTGCTCATCCTTTTTGCATTTGGGCTGTCAGAATGATCTTATAATATGACATGTCTCATAAGTAACGCTTTTTATTCCTGAGGAATCAATAGACTTAGCAGCTTTCAAGTTTCCTAGAAATAGCTTTCCACTTGGTAACCAGTCCTTCTCCTGTGTGGTGTTTTGAGTACCCATCATTATTTGAATGGTCTGATTGAGAAGAACCATTTCCCCCACCAAATATCATTATTTTTTTCTATCACTTTACATGCAGTCAGGGCTTTTCTTGGGAACTGGAAAAGTTCTGTGTGTGAAGTCTCTTCAGCTTAGGAAAGATATAGTGACAGGGCCAGCAGACAAGGTCAGGAGCAGAGAAAGAAAGAGTGATACCAATGATACGCATTTATCACTTTTTCTGGATCTGCCAGCCCTCCTGGCTCACATGCCTACTTCCACCCACTGAAGGGGCCAGGAAGGTGGTTGGGGTGGATGGAAGCTTAATGTAAAAGGCTGGGGTAGGTGAAGTTGATAAAAACCTTTGTGTTCCAGTAAAGGTTTTAACCTGTGCTTAACCACACTTATGCTATGGTGTGCTTCAATCTAATAAAACCTTAAAAAAAATGTTTTAAATTCTCAAGCCAAAACTCTTCAGAGTTCTTTAGTTTCACCTACAAAATCCAACTAAAGTAGCTTCATGTGTGTACAGGTTACAGGGGAAATGGCACCTGTTTTTCTGAGGCAACTTTTGGGCTCTTCTGTGATGCCACTGTGACAACGAATGTGGTAGCTGAGGGTCTGGCTTTGAGATCTTGTCTCATTTTATATGAGGTCTGTACTAAACTTAGAAGATGGGCTTGTCTAACTGTGCCTTGGTTCCATGGTCACCTCTTGGTTTCTTCTTGTTCACACAAGTCTGAATGGTCTAGCTGGCCACTTAGATTTGAATTGTTGCCCATTACAGCAAGATCTCAGATGTGCTCTCATCAATCTGTATGACAGCCTACATCATTTAAAACGAGTCTAGTCATCAGCCTATGTTGCATTCATGCAACCACAACATTGACTTGATGACTCTCTCACTCCAGGGCTCACGTGGAATGAAGCTGTTTGACCTTCCTGGCTTATCACAGCCATCCAAAGTCAGTCATGGTTTGCTGGAACAATGAATGCAAAGAATACACAGCAGACATTTTATTAACTTGAAGGATTATACTTTCAGCAGCATTCCAGAAAGTAGTTTATCTAAGATGTATTATCTGTTACACCCACATTTGAACTTCAGTACTCATCAGTTCATAAGCAGAAACAACACCAGAGAAGACAGGGACGACATTTATCATGTTATGTTGTTTACTACTAGAAAGAAAACAGAGGAGCTTTCCTATTCTGCCTTTCCTATAGGCTCCTTCATTCACGGCTTTCTTCAAGGTTTTGGCTACATTTGCAGGTAAAATTACTATTGAGGTTGGCAGTTAGCTTCTTTTGGTACTTCAGGGACAAGTTCCACATCTTTCTTGTCCTTTGTCTTGCCTGTCTTACCAGACAGCAGACATTTTGAGGAGAAGCATTGACTAGTGCAAAGTAGGTGAGGGGGTTTAGACCGCCCTGTAAATATTAATCCCCACTGCAGCAATTTCCTCTTTCATAGTGCTGAGTACGCTCCATCCCTCCAGGTGGCACTGGGCACTGAGACCTTTTACCTGGGAACTGGGTACTAGTCAATGATGCTTCTGATTCCTGTGGTGGATAGGCAGGCATGCATGTTCTCCTGTCTGCTGCACTACTACAGAAGTCCTGATTTCAGGAGGAGGCTGTGTGCAGATGGCTCCCTGCTCATGTGAACTGGCTCACAGCAGTCTGTGTGGGACGAAACCAGCACAAAGGCACCAGTGGAAGGGTCAGAGCCTGTGGCAGCATATACCCCTCCATTTGTAGCAGTTGCTTCACCCCTCTCCCTCTCCCATACTGTGTTCCACAGACATATGAAAGAAATGGAAAGACCTCACAGTGGTCCAATGTACCAGATTTAAGTAAATGGGAAGTTATTATATTTGGGGAATCTTTAGAAAGATAAGAATTTCTAGTCTTTGATAACCATTGAAATTTTCTCCTCTGTGTTCAGGGAGGGGATGGGAGTTACCCTGGCTGGAACAAACAAGAAGTGCATTAAAATTGTTCTGTAAGCAGTTTGAGCCAGAGACTGCAGTAAAAGCAAACAGTTTTGTAACTAATTTCTTACTATTGCATTAAGCTTTATAAGCATTCGGGAGGCAGAAAGGAATAGAAGCTGGTTCATATATTTGGGTTTGGTTTGACTTGTTTGGGTTTTTTTTTTCACAAAGTCTGCAAACTAGCTATAACCAGTTTTACTTCTCACAGAATTTTCAGATATGCCTATGATATGTTTCCTTGCACTTTTCTGATATGTTTCTACCGCATCATGGAAACGTTAAATCAGTGTAGTTTGCCTGCGTGCACAAACATGAAGGGAAATCCTTTCTGTTCTCCCCATCACTCTCCCTGATGCAGAACATAGAAATGAGAGGAAAAGGCATTCAAGAGAATAAGTGAATGGCAGCAAAACCAACACAGCTGGAGGGCTGGGGGTAGCAGCAAGCAGAACAGGAGAGAGGGCAGACACAGACTTCTGAGAAGAGTTGCAGAAAAACACACATACTAGAACAGCTTTGAAAGAAACATTTGGTTAAGATTTAACAGGTTAATCACTGCATGTTAATTACTGTTAATGGCAAAATTAAAAATAATAAAGCAGTTTATCTCATTCCAAAATAATTAGCCTTGATGACATGTTTGTACAGCACACAGAAAGAAATTTTGATGGGAATCAGCCCAACATCTGTGTGTGCATAGTATATATAACAGCAATAAGTCCTTGTAAAATGTCTGACAGATGTGGGATCATTGGCTTTGCTGAGACTTTTCCAGGGATCTGAGCGTCAGCTTTGATTTTCTGCAGGGTCTGCAGGTGGTAATGTTTCTGAAAAAGAGGATCATTCATCTGTATTCTCCCTTATGTATGCCTATTTTATTAGCCCTTCTCTGCATCTTGAGAAACAAGAGATGTAACCGGACTTCATCAGGATGATTAGGCAACCACTGTTGGCCTTTGGAATCTGTTCTTGTTGTCTGCGCCAAGTTTTATGCAGGTCTCCCATCCTGCTCAGCTCCTCTGTATCATGTTTGATTAACATTGTGAGTAATAATGCTCTTCTGCTGGCTGATAAGTGGTATTAATTCTTATTGAGATTGTTGTGAAGACATTTAGTGTGTGTGTAATTTGGTTTCTTTAAACACAAGGAAAAGTTACAGTTTTCCCTGTTTGTATTCAGTCATTACATCACTGAATCAAATCAATAGTGATGCAAACTGAGGGGTACTAGTCTGTAATGCTAGGGATTTCTCATCCTGGCATTTTGAGTAGTGGATACTACCTACGCAGAAATGTTGCTGAATAAAAAAGGGCAAAATATTATTGACATCATTATGCCCCTCATAAAATCTAATGAGTGGTAAGCATGGGAATTATAATGAATTTAGGTGAGTGTTACCCGTGGAGATCCCTGCCTGAATAGCTCTGCTTAAACTATTTCTTCATTAATGACTGACTGGTGTATTTGTTGCCATCTTGGCTACTGCAGTAGGATGATAGTTGGATTGCCTCTTTCACTTGGGCAGTCTGATCTGGGCTAGCACAGTTGGCTACCACCTTGACTATTTTTCTATACCCAGCTCTTTAACACATGAATGTAGTAAAACAAGGGGTTCAGCCTTTTCTTGGCTGCCTTCCTCTTCCAAATGCAAACATCTCCACTGACAGCAGAGTAGATGACCTCTCTACAGCAAGCTTAGCACACACCTTCGTGGCTTCTGCAGGCTACAGTGAGCAAGCATCAGCATGTAGTTAGCTGAAGCATTGCCTATTCTTTGTGCAGAGTGAGTCTCACCAGTGTTGCTCCTTTGCAAGTTGTTTTTGGGTGGAGATCTCATCTGCTGCACCTGGGTAAGTGTGGTGGGAGCCTCTTAAATGGTGGTGGTGAGCATTTGTGTTGCTAAGAGTGAGAAGAATGGAGGGAGTTAGAGTTGTGGTGGTGTCGTCATTGTTGCAGCCTTCCTTTTTTTGGTGCTCTGAGGAATCCTGGGTCAGATCCTTTGCTAAACTGGTACTCAGTTTCTTAGCCTTCATCTTCTGGGGCATTGCTGCAGCTCTGGTGTTTGGTGGAGTTTATGAGATACAGATGCACAAGAACTATGGATATTTATTTCAGGAGTCTTTCTTGTCTCTCCTTGGCTGGCTGGCTGTTGCAATGGCACTCATCTTGATACCTACTGGAGTTTTGGCTGTCTCTACTTCTACTAGGAGCTCCCGCTGTCAACAAGGGGCTCTCATGTACTTGCTGCTGGTTCTTTTTTGCCTGGAAATGTCTTCAGCAGTTTTGGCACAGCTCTCCTCTATTCGGATGGCTTCTGAACTAAAGAGCACTGCGGGTCACCTCTTCTATCAGTACAATGGAACATACCCCCAGGGTCCTATGGATATTGCACAGAGGAAGATGCAGTGTTGTGGGGTCCAAAATTGCACAGACTGGCTGAAGGCAACATCTGCCTCTTGGCATCATCTGGGTAGAACAGCTTGTGTCCCTGAAAGCTGCTGTAAGAAGTATTCTAACTGTGGAAGTGACTTAGGCCATCTGGAGCAGCTTTTTCAGGAAGGCTGTCTAAAGAAGCTGGAAGATCAGTTGCATTTTGTTATGCTGTACATTTTTTGGTGCTGTACTGTGCTAGGTGTCTTGGGGCTGTTGGCTGCTGTCAGTAGTGGAATCCTAATGAGGCATGAGCCTTTCTATGACCTCCAAATTCTGTAATCATCTACCTTCTCATAAGCTCGTAGGCACAGGCGGCACTGCTGAACCTTCTGCACATTTCCTTGAACTTTCCTGTTGCCCTGGAAGTAAAACACTTTTTTCCCCCCCTGTAAAGTATATTTGCATGGGAATCAAACTGATCAATCAATTTTATTTTGTTTTTCCCCTTAATGTTACAATATTAGGTCAGTTTTCCCACAGCTTTTGTTTGATAAGCATCCTGTACCTGAAAAAATTAATTGCTGGAAGACACAGCAGGGATGGGAGGGTCTTCAGCATGTGCAAACATGAAACTACTGTATGTGAGAGGAGGGGAAGCAGTAGGTAGAAGTATTTTTTGCTTAGGGGAACATGTTGTGAGGTCATGACCTGAGCTTTTGGAATAAGTCTTAACTGTAGTAGAATCTTGTAGACTAATTAAAGAGCAGATTCCTTCACCTTCCAACCTGTATTTGATATTTTGGTATTTCTAAAAGAAGCCCTTTGGATATAAAGCTTAACACTTTTTTTATTTTTCTTTTTCTCCTTCAAACAATGGTTTAAAAACTAACTTGCTGTTCAGTAAAAATAAATGTCAGCTTTTGAAGTGGTGTGAGTGTGCATTCTGAATGGAGAAGATAGGTTTAACAGCAGCAGAGTAACTAATAAGGTGACATACAGCAGGAGATACAGTATTCTCAGGAGTTGCACAGGAGCAACCTCACACTTAAAGAGGAAGAAGAAAGTCTGTATTTATTCTTTTATTTCATGTCAAAACAAGGAATGATTCAATTCTTTCATAAAAAAAAATGTGGGGTTATATGCATGCTTGATGACAACAGCTATATGCTGTTTTTTCTTAAGGTATGTCTGTCCTACTCTTACTAAATCTTCTTATCTGTTTTCTGTGGGGCTTGTTCTAGTCTGCATATGGTGAGAGAGACTCAGTCAGCATATGGGCTATCCATATTCTTCTTTATGTTAGTGCTGTTGATGTTTAAGGAGGTGCTGGTAAAAGCTCTGCTCTATTTGTACAGAGCATGGCTGTGTGTGTTGGGAAGTAGGTGTCTATTTGGAAAATGTTCCAAGCCCCACTGCTGACCTGGGAACGGGAACTGTAGCAGCTGCATCCTTTGGTAAACATAGGTAGGGAATCTCTGGGGTCTACAACTACACCAGGCTTTACCAGTCTGGGAACAAGGAAACTGTCTTGGTCACAAAAAACACTGGCCTGGGGAACTCCTTTGGCAGTTAAAGTAATAGCCAGATAAATCATTTTTATTTATTTTACAAATTTTCTACCAAATGTCAGGTACCTTATGACAAATCTCAGACCCCAAATCACCAGGTACTTACTTCCATGGAAAAAAACCCAGAGGTTGGTTGGAGGATAAAAGATAGGTCAGGAGAGCTGACCTATCTTATTTATTAACAATTGTATGGAAACCAAACAAAATATACTACAAAGTTGGTCTTTAAAAAGAACCAAACAAACAAACTCCACCCCCCCACCCCCAAAACCCCAGAACCTTGGTTTAGATAAATGAAAATAACTCATTAATCAGGAACAGTACTTAAAAAAAAAAACAAAACAACAGAGCAAAAAAGCTATGTCTTGAGTAACATAACAGAAGAAAAGATTTCTTTCTGTTTGCATGTGGGAGTAAAATATGTGTAGTTAAGCACTGCATTTGGGTCTTTATGATTTTGTGGTACCCTTGCGGATAAATGTTTTGTGATGCAAAGTTATTGCTATGATATTACAAAGACACAATGAAATGGAAGTGACACCAACTGGCCCAGGAAGAAATTGAGTTTGTTAAAAAAAGGAAGGTGGAAGAGTGGAGTGGATTGGTGCCTTTTTACCACCTGTCTTTCTGAGGGGGGACGTTTTTCTTCTCAGATTAATTCTTATTCCTTTCAACTTTCTTCACATATTCTGAGACTGAATCTCTTCAAAAAGAGGAATGCCCCTATTATTCATTACTAAGGGGAAAGAAGCAATTTCAAGGTGATTAAAGAATAGACTTACTAATGTGGATGTTTTCATCTACTCTTCAATTGGCTAAAAGTCCAAAGCACGCATGGTTCCTTCTACTGCTTTATACTAACAAAATTATAAGATAAATATGAAATATATATGTATATATAAAATATATCTGGGAGTTAATGGCAAGAAATTACTTCTAGGAATGATGTATTTTCCCCTGCATACTAGATGTGCCTCTGAAAGATTGGATCTTAAACTTGGTAGAAACAAAGTAGAGAGTAGCAGGATACATGGGACAGATCTAGAGTTAGAAATAGTTATTAATAGAGTTGCTAGACAAAACAGTAGGTTTGTTACCCCTTTCTGGTTGTGTTGTCTTGGGCAGTTTGATTCTAAATAGTTACTTCTCAACGGGATTAATTTCTTTTTGAAATAAAAATGGTGTTATTTTTAACAACACCAGCATATGTCTTTTATATATAAGATCTTGGTTACTATTGCAATCTATACATTGTATGCTTTATTCTGAAAAGAACTCCAGATGTTTTGCAGCAGCTGTGTAGGCAGGCAGCAGATGACTAACAGTAAATATTTCTGGAAGCTGTGTTCTTTTGGATTTGAAAGGAGAAACTTACATTTAGTGCAAACACGGAAACATATTCTGTGATCATTCTTTTGCAGGGTACACTGAAACCCATATAGTACATGTGTGAATTGGTGATTTCACTATGTCTTCTTAGAAATCAGTATTGAGAAGGAAAAATTTATGTTGAAAGGTAAAAGTCATCATTGCAGCCCCTTAACAGCCTCTTACTCTCATGTCTCTCTTTGACTGAACCACCGAACTTGGTAGAGAGCACTGGCTGCAGCTTTAGGCCTTGGCCATTTTGAAACTGATTGCTGCATTCTGACTCCTTCACCATCCCCAACGGTGAGCATATTGAAATTATACAGTTTCTTCTTTGCCTTCCTGTATGTCCATTGGTCCTCCTGTCTGTGTGTTCCTGTCATTTTTTTTCCAAAAGGGAGTCTTTCCCCTGCATACCCTTCCCTGCTGCCATGTGAATTATGGTTTGTTTTAATTCTGAGCAGAACATAATTGAGCTTCTGGAACTATGAGTTGTCCTTCATAGATCTGTTTTATCTTTTAAGTTTAAAATTAAATTCTGTATCACAAATACAGAGTAGAACGATCTGGGCTTTGCTAGAACATGGTTGAAGACTCAGTTCCTGCGTATTTCCTGTAGATATTGTTAGATCAATTGAAGTTACTCTTCAGTTGAAATTATGGCTTTTATAGTCTAGGAAGGTTTTCTGCCTGTGTGATGAAGCAGGAGGTTGCACTGTTATGCTCTGTGTTTTTTCTTGAAATATTCAGCTTGCAGGCCTGGGCTAGGTTCCTCACTAGTGAGAAACGACACCCAATTGTCAAATCTCAAAATGCCATCCTAGAAGATGAGACAAAACCCAGCCTTTTTTGTGATCTAAGTACAGAAAATGAGGCTGAACTACTTATTCAATTATGTCAAATGATCAGCATTCACTTATTAAACTATGTAAAGTGAAATTAAATTAGAGCAAGTAAGTGATTACATTATGTAAAGCAATTTTTAAAACTGGGTAATGTGATCACCCTTCATTTATTACATTAAGTTCAGAATATTGAATATTGGTGCTATTATTAAATTCATGGAAATACTTATAATGATGGACTAGCTAAAACATGGCTTGGAAGTGAAGGTACTCTTTTACGTATTTCTTTTCCATTATTTGCCATTGGTGAAATGCTGCTATTTCTTTCAAAGTGAAAGCTGAGATTTCACAGTAACTTTTCAGCTATTGTTTGTTCTTAAAGGTAAAATTTATTAAGCATTACTTGTGAACATCTTTTGTAAGGGGTCATGGTTTAAGCCCAGCTGGTAACCCAAAAACCACACAGCTGTTTGCTCCCTCCCCCCATTCCTCCCCTGCTCCCAGAGGGATGGGGAAGAGAATTGAAAGACTGTAACTCCCATGGGTTGAGATAAGAACAGTCCAGTAACTGCTGCTGCTGCTACCAATAGCAATAATGATAAGGGAAATAACAAGGGAAGAGAATAGAACTGCCGACCGATACCCAGCCCAACCCAAGCAGTGATCTAGCCCTTCCAGGTAACTGCCCCCAGTTTATATACTGGGCATGATGTGCTGTGGTATGGAATACCTCTTTGGTCAGTTTGGGTCAGGTGTCCTGTCTCTGCTTCCTCCCGGCTTCCCCTCCTCCCTGGCAGAGCATGAGACTCAGGAAGTCCTTGGTCAGACTAGACATTACTGAGCAACAGCTAAAAACACTGGTGTTATCAGTGTTGTTTCCAGGCTAAAAGTCAAAACCACAGCACTGCACCACCTGCTAAGAAGGAGAAAAATGACTGCTACTGCTGAACCAAGGACATAAGGTCTCAAATATGGGGAGAAAGAGACCAACAATTACCCATCTTGGCAAGGGGTTAAGGAAGGGGAGGGAATAGGTACTAAAATTGCAAGCTTATAGGAAACATATTAATATATTTTGAAAATAAAATACTGTCATATCTTTCTGCAAGACTGATTTTCTATTTTGCAGATAGATGGGATGAAACTGTCACATCTGATTATTATATTGAGACTTTTTTTAGAGTGGGAAAGTGAGAATAAAGAATGTGATCCTGTTGTCCACACACACAGGTCGAAATTGCACACTACCCTGTTTTCTCATGATTGTACTGGACAGAGGAAAAAAATATTTTCTTCATATCTCTGGATTTCCCCTTCTGCTACTCACTCGTTCATGCTGTAAAATTGGTTGAAAGTAATAAAAAAAAATATTAGAAATGGGATCCATCATTAAACCAGCTCATTTCTTCACATTACTTAGTGAAAGAATATTACTCTAAGGATTCAAATATCAATTTCTTTGCTTAAATTTAGGTATCCTTGTTGCCAGAAGTTTTTAATGTTCTAAAGAATGTGTTCTTACTCTGTAAGCCAGGTGCAGACATCTTAGCAACCTCTATTAACTTAGGAGTCTATAGAGTTTTCTAATTAATGTAATTGTACAACTGAAGCCTAAAAATAGTCAAATGTGATATGCTGATTATTTGCAGAGCTGTGTAGGAAAAAACATTTCAAACAGGTAAGAGTTACTGCACAAGTGGCACAAATAGTTATGCATATAGAAAAGACACTGGGTTTAAGCATGCCTGGAATAGGCACTTGAAGTACTTGCAGTATATCCCTTAGCCAATAGAAACTGATTTTTTTCTGGTGTTTTTGTTTTCTGTAGGATTTTGATGCAGGAATAAGCTGGCATGTCTGTATGAGAGATCCTCTGCCATTTCCCTAAGAGTAGAGTTCATTTTCTTTCCAGGACAGTTGGATCCAGATAAAAATACTATAAGAGTTTATTAGAGATGAAGATGCCATGCAAAGACAAAATAGGAAATTAGAGTTATGGGAGAATCAGTGACTACTGGGCTCTACCTGAGGAGAAAATGGTGAGAGAAATGTGAAATGTAATAGAATACAATAGTGAAAAATTCACAAAGTAAAAAAATAGGAAAACAGGAGAAATATTTTTATCTTTGTACCTCAGTAATTATGGTCTTATAGTGCTGTGAATAATTCAAGGTTTTAAAAGAAACTTACAAAAATGAAATTTTGAGAATGTAGAACACTTACTGTAAGCTACTGTCATAACAACTGCTGAAATATCTACCTGCTTCTCTGATTTAGTATGGTTTGAGTTTACTGTGTTCCTTAGAAATTTTTTTTTTATAGCTTTAAAATGATGGGGTTCAAGATTCCCTTAAGAAAAAGTATATGTAAATAATCTTTTATATAGGGAAAGCTGTATTTTGTAGTTTGAAAAATAGATCAGCATGTGGCAGATAATCTGTAAAATGAAGCTTAAAGTGTTTGTAAGCACCTTGTTTGGCTTTGTATAAGGCCAGAGAAATAAAAAATAGAACAATGTACACTAGACAGAAAGAAATATTGAAAAGAAAACTAGGTTCGTATAGAGTATATTAACAATGACAATGAAATATGAAGGCTATTAAAGAAATATATTTTAATGGTTTCAATAGTTAGCTGCCTCATTTACATTCAAATTTATAGCCAGTGTTATCTCCTGCCCTAACTAGATCAGAATAAGCTCAGGGATTGATAACCTTAAATTAATATTATGAAGTCATTTCTATAAATTAATTTAATATGGCATATTTCCAGCGCCTGTATAAACAGGAGAAAATCAGGGCGATAAAACACTACCACCCTCTGAACTAATAAAATCTTCAGTGGCAGCACATTCTTCTGAGTGGAGGACTCTGTCATCAGTTTCAGCAAGGAAAGGAAAACAAAGGAGGTGAAAAAGCATGGAGGAACACTCCAGCAGCAGTGGAAAAGCTTTTAGGGTGGGACTGGACCAAAATGATTCTCACACTCAACCCACCATGCGGTGAGGGCCAGGGCCAGGGAAATACAGGCCTTGCTGACGCTGCTTCTCCTGCCTCATTTTTCACTTTTTTGGCAGCTGGTGGCAGCTGGTGTGTGTCTTCTGTGAATCACATGTGGGTATGACAACCACTGGCACAAGTAACACCCCTTCCTCACTGGTGTCGTGCAGTTTTGGCTCAAGGCTTTCCATCTTCCTGAGTTAAAAGCTTTTACATTTGCTATTTAGATGAAAATTAATGGTTTAGGCTTTTGAGAGGTCTTCTTGGGTGCACAGTAGCTTCAAAATAAACATGAACTGTGCAGCTAGGTTTAGATAGAAGCAAAACCAGTCTCATTAATAAGAATAAATTCTTCAGAAGTTTTCTGACTAGGCAAGACATGGCCTTTGTGCTTTGCCTAGATGTCTCAAATACCTGAAGAAAATGCGAATGGGCAAAATACTCTCAGGCTGATAAATGACAATGCTGAAACACTGGTGTGTTTTCACACTGTACCCACTTGGCCCTATGTCATTCTGTCCTTTAATCATATATTATTAACACAAAATTGGTTTTCACTTGGAGTCCAGGTATCAGGGCATGGTGTCTAACTGTGCCTTGCTGACTGTGCTCCTTGTCCCTTCAGACCAGCTGCTAGCTTCAGTAAACAGTTACATGCATATGGCTCCTGATGCCATGCAATATACGAGTAGCTGATTAGACAGCAGCAAAATGAAGGACTCTGGGATGAGAAGAAGGGAATTTTGTATGTTTCTTATTTAAAACAGACTTTTCATCCTGCATTAGGCAAAAATCCAGGGGAACAACCTTTCCCCACCCTTAATTAATCCAGAGAATGAACATGAAGATGACTAGACAGATGGGGCATAATTTGAGTAAGGGAAAATTGTCATCATCCTTCTTTAATTAGTGTTATAGGTTGGCTCTTTTCAGATATAAGTAGATATGACAAAGATGTGTTTCATACATTCAAGAGGGTAATTAAACTGCCACATGCTCAAACCAATATACATACAGATCTGATTAAAAAGCTGACTCTCTGAAAACAATGATGGATGAGGTTTTAATGCGCATGGGTGTTAGAAAAGCAATGAGAAAGGATTGCTGTGGAATGAATTGTTTGAGGTCTTAGTTGTGAAGGCAAAAGAAAGGGGATAATTCATTAAATTTAACAGAGGGAAAGCTACAAGGAGGAATGGAGGACACAGGAGGATGAATTTGTTCTATATAGTTTAAAGTAATGCTTTAATTATAAAGACAGAAGAGAACAGGCAGACTGCACCAGTCATCAAACTAAAACATATCTCTCTGAATAGTTACGCAGTATACACTGTGCAGACTGCTTTTTCACCTCCAGACCATATGGCTGCTCCTTGAAGTAAGGTGGTAAGTTAGGAGTGTGTATTTCTGGAGATGAGTTTTAACTTTTACACAGAGACAGGACAACAGTAAAACCAATCAGTTGTTCTGATAGGGCAGGAAACTAGTTTTGGCTTTTGTTTCTGCTTTGCTGTTGACAGTGTTTTGACCCAGCAGTAAAATGTTGTTTCACTACTTAAAATGAAATAAAATAATTTCTAATATATGCAGCAAGGTTTTTGCTGAGTAAATTCTCACTTTAGCCTGCTTTCGTCTGTTGAGATCCATGTTAACTCTTGGAGATACTGCAAGAGTATTTGCACAGGGGAAGGAGCCTGCAGAACTTCCCAAGGTGGTTTTTGTGCCCAGTGGATGCTTTTTTGCCTGTCTGCAAATCTCTCAGCTCATACAAGTTCCTCTCTGGAGGATGCCCCCTTCATGAAACAAATCTCGAAGTTGCTTTGGTGTTCAGTCTTCATGTCCTATTACTGTTTTTGCAGAATGGCTCTTATGACTCAAAATCACAGAAAAGCTCTGCTTGACTGCACTGAAGTAATATTGAAATTGTGTGTTATGACACTAAAAAGGTCTTGGGATGCGCTTGGTAGGCAAGAGAATTAAGGGAAAATAAGCCTTAAACATACCTGTAATTTCCTGTCAAAATACTGCATAAATCTATTTACATGAAGAAAAACAAAAGAAAAACATACTTAAATGCCAGTCCTGCTATTTGGGCCTAGTCATACGTTTCTCCCTGTCTACTGTATCTGCGAAAAAACCCCACACCTCTGCTTGTGCTTATGTTATATAGGAATTGCTGTTGCTTTCATCTCTGAGAGGTAATAGGAGGTGAAGAAAAAGGTAAAGTTCTTACATTTTCACAGATGCTTCCTGATCCAGTTCTATTACAGACTTCAGCTTCAAATCTTAGGTTTTCTTCTGTTGTGAGTCTTGTCTCATCATGCCACTTCACTTGGTAATTTCATTTTTTAAAGTGAATACCACTCACTAACAGATAAATGATGCTTTCTGACAGATACTTAGCTTTACTGTTGGCTTTGTATTTACATCTCTGGTAGAGTAGTGAAGATAATGGGCAGCTTTCATGGTGCAGAATGAGCAGATGTTTTTTTCTTAATAACCTTATCTTTTTTTTTTTTTTCTTTCTGGAAGATTGCATCAGTTTCCAGTTTTCTTTTCTTCAAATTAGATATATAGTTGCATACTGATGGCACAAATGGCCTGGCACTTAACATACCTAAATCAAAAGGAAATCAGTACCCATTAAAGTTGGAGCTAGGGTTAAATAATCAAAGTAATACAGAAGATCCTTGAAACCTGCTTCAAATAGAAATTTCAACTCCAGACACTCAGCCAGCAGAATTGCCCTTTTATTTATTTCCTGCCACTTTCATTATGATTTATTCTTTCCATATAAATAATCCCTGTTCTGTACCCACAGTCATTTCAATTTTAGGAGATAGAAATCATTCATTTCCTGCCAATGGAAGCTCATAAAACAATATATTGACAATTACAGCCAGCTGAGCTTGTGATTAAGAGATCAATTATTGTTGAGTGATGATATTTAGCATCTTCAGGTTTCCAGCTTTCGTACAGTGGGCATTTTCTGTGGGCAGAAGGCATCTGTGCAAAGAATGCTGCAATGGCTGTTGGACACGGGGTCAGTTCTGTGCTAAGAACCCCCAGCTCTAAATGGGCAGGAACTTGATTGACTTGGTCTGGGATTCGCAGCTGATGGCTTCTTGACAGCTGTGAAAATGGCTCTAGTACCATTAGATCAAATGCCACTTTTGAAAAGGAATCTCTGGGTTTTGCATGCAAGTAGGTGACTATTTTCACTTCTATTCACAGTAGGTTATTCAGGATACCCCGCAGGTAGCAGTGACAGTTTGATTTTCCCTGGAGTTAACCATGAGAAATTAACGTTGCAACAGCTGTCGTAAGAAACTAATCTGCAGAAGAGTTAGACAGCCTCTCAGATATTTTGGACTACATGCTAGTCAGTGACGGAACTAGAAATTTAACTAAACAAATTAAAATAAAAGCATGTGAAGTATCTAAAGTACCCAAATAGACTGGCTCTGAGATGCTGAGAAATCTTTCTGAAAAGATGAAGCTTTCTGAAGTACTAAAATACTAATGGCTAAAATAGTTGATCCCCAACAGTCATGAATACATGGACAAATTTTTTTTCTTTAAATGCTTTAAGCTAATTCAGCTCATTTTAACTGAAAAAGATTAGGAATCAGTCTCAGGAACGGTTTAGCTGACAGATCTGTGTGGGATGTGGCAAGCCCAGGTAGGCAAACTACAACCATGTGTCTTCTCAGCTTTGGCCTGAACACAGATTTGCCAGAGGGAGAAAAGCTACTGTGACTGTGATAGCTGTCCCAGAGCCTAATTGTCTGCTGATCCAGAAGGCAATTTCACTGAGCAGGAGGAATACTGCTCTAAAAGCCAAAGGGGAGAAAATTTAAGTGTCAATTCTGTTACTGCTTATCAAGAAAGTGAGTCACTGGAGATGTATTTTCTCTACTCCTCATCAGATCCTTGTTTTCATAGCAGCTCTCTGGGTAAGAGTGAATGGTGGCCAAGCCTGCAGTGAGCCTGTTGACAGAGCTCACTGCAGTGCTGTGGAAGCAGAGCTGTGACACAGTTGGGCAGCCCAGAGTAAAATGCCTGGGATGCCCAAAATGTGCATGTTGCTGTTAAAGAGAATACAAGAAATGTTGCATTATATGCAGTATCTGCACACAGGAAACCTGACCAAAGAAATGGCAAGTGTGTATGTCCAAATCACTTACTCAACCTGCTGAGGTGACTGATAGTGAGGCAATGTGTCTCCCATGCTGAGTTACATTATGTGATCAGTGCAGACCCAGGTAGGGCTGTGATAGAGTCCTTGATTTTGTGCCCCTTGTCACTGCCTCGGGAACAGATAATTTCCCAGAGCTGCAGTTTGAGATAATTATGTACAGAAAACATCATACAGTGTCCTGGTGAAATCCCAGGATACTCCATGTTCTAGCTGACCTTTAAGAAAATTAGGTTGTCATGTTAACATACAGTGATTGTCCAGTTATACACCCCTGAGTGGAAAGGAGCTGTTTAAGGAAACTGAAATTCAGAATACTATGTTGAAAGTTTATGCTTTGAATTGTATTTCACTTCCGTGGATATAAGATTGTAAGATGCATATTGTTATATTTAACATTCCTGATGGCTGAAACCTGAGTTATGAATGCTCTTAAAGCAACCATTGAAATGGTTGAAATGTCAGTTTTTACCGTTTCTTTTCCTTAGTCTGTATAATTGCTGACTAAAGTATTATGAGCTATTTAGTTGCTTATTAGTTTTTGTTAAGGTTGGCATTTGATTTATCAAAACCTAATTATGATGGGATATTACTGAGGAAAAAAGCACATGATCTGTGAGGTGAATGCCAGAGAGATGGTTTAGCAAACTCGAGATGCTGCAAGATGGAGCACTGAACTTAGTTGCTGTTTTTATATTGACTCAAAGAGTCGTGAAGCTTATAGAGTCATAGATGCATTATGTGTCCTATATTTTAAACAGGCAGTGCAAGAGATAGAGAACAGTGTTGATGTTAAGGAAATGCAAGTTAACAATGAAGGGCAAGAGAAATAACCATGCCCACTCTCCTGCTCCCCTTAAGAATTCAGTTGAGATGCTGGTAGCAGTGTTTAGGCAGAGATTTTGAGGGATGAACAAGCTTTCTTTAATTTCTGAAGTGCTTAGATGCTGCTGAATGCTGTGAAAATCTTGGACGTCACATTGACGGGCTGTGTTTCCATATGTACTCTACCTGAAGTCCCATGCTAAACTGCATTAAAGTGATTCAAATACATTGAGAGGAAACTGCCAGCATTCAGCCTCTGTGACCAGTCCACACCAGCTGTTCTGCTTTTGAGCACTGCAGAGTTATTTGGCAGATAATACTTTGTACAGTCTACAGGAATTCATGAATCTGTAGGCTAGGTTTGTTTTGTTTTTTTTTTTTAAATGAATTTTCTTTCTTTGTAGTTGAAACATTTTCAAAACTGAAATCTGGCCTATTAAAAAAATGAAAAAAAAAAAGGAAAAAAGGAAAAGAGTGGTTTCAGGTATTACAACTGGCCTTAGTTTCCTCAATTGCTTGATTGTTAGGGTTTTTTTTCCTGTAAGATTGCAATCAGGTTCTTTTTCCTGAGAAATGTTTTACCACTACCAGCAACAGATAAAACTTTCATACAAGCTGTAGAAGAATGACACCTCAGTACCTGTTATTTGAGCAAACTCTTGGAGTGATCGATTAAGCCCTTTCAAAATCTTGTCATTTTTGAGTGTATGCTGGGTTGCATAAACATGCAGTTTGGACTGCTAGGTGGGAACCTGTGGAGCTGTGCTGTAGTGTGGTAATGCTACACGTACAAGAACAAATTTGACCCCGTCCTGCCAAAAGAACAAATCAGAGGGAACAAAATATATTCCCTCACTCTGCTATGGCAGGAGTGATTTTTTTAGTGTAATTTCTCCTTTTGAAAGCTGCTTTCCCTTAAGAACTTTCCTGATAATTCTCCACTTTAGTTTCTGTCCTTTAAAGGTACAGTTGATTTTTCTATGCAAATAATGGGTAAGCCAGAAATAGCCTTGTGTAGCGCAAAGTTGTATTCCCAAAGTTGAGTCAGTTATGGCAGAAAAGCTTTAAAGGAAAGGTAAGGAAAAAAAAATATTCCTTTTTAATGTCTAAGTTTAGTCCAGAATATTTCAGTAAAGTTGGTTACAGTTTCTGTCCCACTTCAATCTGTATTTAATCAGGATTGCATATCATTCCAACTGAAATAAAATATACTTGCTCTGTGAAAACCCACTATTTCCATTTTACTCTTTCTGGCCAGGCAATCAAATAGCAAAAATTTGCCTCCTTTTATTTCCAGTGGATGCCCTTCTCATCTGAAATAGCTTGCTGCATTGAGCAACAGTCTCTCATACTAATGAAAGAAATAGTCATACCTTATCTCATGTGAACAATGCTGGAAACGTTGCAAAAGAGAGAATTAAAATGTGGCAGATTTTGGTTATGATTGAGCTGGTCCCTGTTGAGTGGTAGCATACAAACATTAAATGCTCCTTGGTCTGAAATGGTCATGATTTAACATTGGCAAGGCTGGAGAGAGGGAATGATTTGGCAGGTACGAGAGGCGAAGGAGATTGAACAAAAGCCTATGGCATCTGTGCATTGATCTGCTCTCTCCTCTGTGCTACCCACCACACCTTCATAACCATCTGTATGGGCTGCTACAGGTGAAAAAGGAGGTTGACTTTATAGCTGCCAGTTGGATGTCCCCAAACAATAACAAATGATATTGCATTTACATGTAGAAGCTGAAATGTAATATACTCTGATATCTTATTTGAGGCCATGAAGCCAAGTGTCTTGTGATCAAATTAATAATCTCATTCTTTGTGAAAAAGAGCAATTCCAAAGCGAAATGGAAGTATTCACTTGCATTCTAGCTTCTTCTCCCTTTGGGTTAAATGTGAATAGAGGAACTTACTTAAGTTGAATAGTACTTGTCATTAATTTACAAGTGCTGAAGTCTTTTTGAGCTGATTAATGAATATTTCATTTCTGGTCAGTTGAAGCAACCCTGTTAATAAAGGATGTTATCATGGACTGTAAACATTTCATCAGAAGTGGGGGTATTTGTTCACTTAAGAATTAGCTCCCTCCTCTGATACGTTGAGACCCATAGTACTGCAGAACAGACTTGGCCAATATATCTGTGTACTCTGGTCAAGCAGTTTAGGAGCTGCCTAAAGTTTCGTGATCCTGGTAAAGGACATATGAACTACAGTACTCAGCTGTAAAGAGACAGTGTGATAGGGGAAAAAAAGGTGCCATGAGAGAAAATTCTTTTTCTTTTTCTCCAGTTTATAATTTGGGTTGCATACATTTCCCTGCTGAAAGGGAAAACAATATTGTAAGTATGCCATAACTCTTGACTGTGTCACCGAATCTAAGTTCTGCTCAATTCCATGGAAACCAGAACTGTCACAGCAGCAGCAAACAGCAGCTTCATGTGAATCTAGTGTACACTATATAACATGGAGCTTTTTACCAGTTTGTTGATTTTTACACCAAAACATTTTATACTAAATTAGACCTTAAAATATATAGGTAGAAAAATAGAAATAACAACCCAATTTAAATCTTTAATGCTTAACCACCTACTTTACAACTTAAGTTTATAGAAACAGGAAATGAGCTGCTTTCAGGAGGTAGTCAGTGGTGTGACAGAGCTAATCCAGTGCAGACTTTGAGGCTGTCCAAATATTAGATGTTAATACGAGGGGTGGTGGTTATCACATGTATGCAGCAGCTTGTTTGCTCACTGTTACAGATACACAGACTAACTTATGACAGAGCAAAGATTGCTTTAGCTGCAGATTTTCAGTGCTATCACGGCAAGATACTGACTAGCCTAGGATAAAACTGACGGTGGTCAGATTGGCTACTGTTGTTGGGCATTATCTTCGGGGGACATCAAGGAGGGACTGCATCTGCCTTTAAAGGCGCCTATGGCACTATGTGGAAGGGTGTTGAAAAGTTTGTAGGCATTTCACAGCCTTTTAAAAGTGATTAGAATTGCTGGTAATGGTCCTGACTGAACAGTTTACTGGTTGCTGGCTAGTTGTGTGTTGTTAAAAAAAAGCTGCTTCAGTCCTGATTTAACTGTGTTAAAGTAGTTTAAACTTTGTGAACTGAGCAGTTTTTCCTGTCAGGCTATCCGCATGTGTATGTATATACACCTATGTATAATTTCTGGTTTTATTGTTGTTTACAATTGTTGTTAAGGTCCATAGTAATTTCCTGACTTTGCAAGCCTAGTAGCTCTTACTTAAAATTTGTTGTTTCTAAAGAAGTCACCTCTATTCTTCTGTCTGTTTCTTCAAACACCATGTCACATGTTCCTCCACATCCTTGTAGTATCTGTGTGCCTGGAACTAAGCATGGAAAATTGCTAATAATAATGTTTAGAGTGAAAATTTATTCACCATCTTAATACCTCTATGTGTAAAACAATATTCGGTTAGCCTTTGTAGGTGCCTTCCCACTTTGTGAACTTACCTAGATTACCCTGTCCATTAAGAAAAGCAAGAAGAAATTCAAATGCCTGTTTGTTAGTCCCAAGTCTAGTTCCTTGTGCAATTTAAACCCTTTTCTTGGAGAATCCCAATTTAAGCACCTATTGCCTTTCTCTTTTGAGTTGAGTACTTGCCACACAGGAGAAAAAAGAGACCAATAAATGCTTTGCAGCCAAATGCAACCATAAGCAACACAGAATGCAATTCATTATTTTAAATTTATTGTGGCTCTTTTCAATTCACCTAACATTGGTAAGATGTCTCTTGATAAATGTAAGCTGTCTGTTTCTTTTGCCTGGAAAAGGAGGCAACAGCCCCATTTGTTATTTTCTGGTTTGTTTGCTGCAGATAGTTGTTTAAGCAACAGTAAAGAGTAGAAACAATGGCTTTCCTTGACTTGTAGAGTAACACTGCATTGGTTTTTTGCTGCCTTTGTCAAAGATGAAGTAATCAATGGAACAGATTTAAATCCTCAGATGCTACACTTGTGTGCAGCCAACCTGGATGTCACTGTGGGAATTTTATGGTGCATTTGTCTGCAACATTGCTTCACTTGCCTGCTTTTTTTTTGTTTGTTGGAATGGCTAGATGAAGGGAATGTCTAGGTTTGAGTGTGTATGATGGAATTTACTGTGAACTTCACAGCAAATGCATAAGGAATTTATTTTAGATTCTCATGAAATCCAGCAAATCTGACCCAATATGCCTCATTAGTCAAAACAGAGATTTAGAAATCTTGGTACAAACCTTGTTTATCTTGCAGCCCACATTAAAAAGGTTCCAGTTTACGGGGCTGCGGAGTACTGTTTATGTGACATAATGTCCTTTAGTGGGCCCTCTCAGCCTTCATTCACAGTAGAACCGTTTATAGCATCACATATTTTCCTCCCAGGCTAACAGCTTTTGTCTAAATGAGCTTGAAATACTTTCATGTACCGTATAACTCTTGTTGATGTTTTGCACACAGGCTTGCACATAGATTAATATCCTGGTGGTTCTCCTAAATACAATATAGACTTCTACCATTGGCTGACACGAAAAGTGGACAGTGGGAACCTCCAGTCTGCAACTTGGCCCTCCAGACAATCATTTAGAGTAGTTCAGCTGTAATGTGGAACAGTTGTGATCACAGACCTTTTTGTACCTCCTATGATCTGAAATGAAGGATGCCTGTTGCAGAGCAGCAGGCAACAGCACCAGCTCTAGACTCTGGTCTTTACCCATGCCAATGGAATCTATGAGTCTTTTCATTGTCCTCTGCTTTTGCCTGGTCAGACTATAACCCTCAGTTAAAATATCTATTTGTCTGAACCATACTGTAGAGAATCACAAAGAATCACAGAATGGTTGAGCTTGGAAGCAACCTCTGAAGATCATCTAGTCCATCCCCACTGCTAAAGCAGGTTCACCTAGGTCAGGTTGCACAAGTTTTGAATGTCTCCAGAGAAGGAGGCTCCACAAACTGGGCAGCCTGTTCCAGTGCTCTGTCAGACTCATGGTAAAGGATTTCTTCCTCATATTGAGGTGGAACTTCTAGTGTTCCAGTCTGTGCCAATTTGCTAACTAACCGTTTTGAAGTATTTGCCACAAGGTCAAAGGAATGTGTAGAAGCTTGCCTCACTATGCCTTTAGGTGATAGTCTCAAGACCTTTCTGGTCAAGGGACAACATATTTCCCAATAGAAGACTCAGAACAAAGTTTCTAGTAACAAAACTGAGCAAATCCTTTTTACAATCTACAAAACACTACTTAAAAGAACATAAATTATAAGGTTTTGCCCAAGTGTTTGTCCAGTTAAGTGTCTCACACTTAGATGTAATTATGTCCTGAGGGTCTTTTAGGTGTCTAGCTGCAAAACTTACTTAGTGTCTTTGATTTTTTTTGCCTGTTTCTCCACCCCAAAGCATACTACTCCACTCCACCTAAAAGTACATTATTTGTACTTTTGGACTGTTGCTCATACATGAAATCCTACCCATTGTGTGACTGTCAAAAAAATGTTCCTTGCTGTTAGTTGTCACAGTGATCCTTCCACCTTTTGATTTAATCTTTGATTGCTGGGGGCATGAGCTATAAATTTTATGTCAAAATCATATATCAGTTTACTCAATGCCATTTCTGCCCATGCATGACATTCATGAGTAAATACATTCAAATACTCTAATGGACTTATCATTGCTTATCCCATTACCCACTGAGTTTTTTGAAGGGAAGAGTTTCTTTGTTAGGATGGGATCGTCTCAATTTGGTGAATGTGAATTAGAAATAAACCTGAGAAATTACATCATCTCCAAGGGACTGAAAGAATAAGGGTTCCTACCTTGAGTCATGAAGGGAATCTGGCAATTAGCAAGTGGAGCACTTGGTAATTATATAAACATTAAATGCTGTGGTATATGACTTCATCAATATTCCCTGATCATCAGTGGGGGTAGGGAGGGAAAGCAATTTAATGCTGACCAGAGTTAGTAGCACATTTGTGTCATGGGAGGTCATAAATACAGTTGACTGAATAATTAATTGCAGACAATATTCATGAAGGAGCTAGCTCCATTTTCTCTGATCCTAGTGATTCACAAGCTTTGCCCACATGAACAGCCTCTGTTGAGCCCCATTAACTTCACAAAGGAAGGGCATTAATTTCTGCAAATGCGTTTTACTATTGCTATGTATATGCCAACTAGCAGAGGTTATTTTATGGGCAATTCACAAACCGTTTACTTTGACTGTTTCCCATTTAGCACTCAACGAGTGTACTTGGTCAACTTAAACGGATGAGAGTAGCAGCTTCTGGAGGCAAATAAATTTGATTCTAAACTTAATTTTTGTAAAATAAGATGGTTTTTACTGTAAAACTGAGGAATTGCAAAAAAGTTAATCATATTATAAAATATATCTCAAAGCCAATAGGTGTTCTATCTACAATGTTTGTTCCCCTCATGGAGTATTTGAACTCATACATATCAGCACTGAGAGACTGGGAATGAAAGCCAAACAAAAGTGAGATTTGTCATGTTTTGTCAGTTTTACTTTTGTAGGCCTACCTGAAAGCATCCATTTTGCATGAGATTCAATTTCAGTCAGTTAGTGCAGTGAGTGGAGCTGACCAAATTACTTTTACAGAATGATGTTTTTGTTAAAAGTGCATACTTTTCTTAGAAGGAGAGGTAATTCTGAATGTTTCTTCTTTCTCATTAAGGGCAATAAAACTGCTGATTATGACCGAACTGTTTTGATTTTGAAACCTGCAGGTGTTTCTGCATCTCCCTTATTTTTCAATTTTGCCTCTGCATGGCTGATAATTAAAAAATCATTTTCTATGCCCTACCTTTTTTTCCCCCTTTCCCTTGTTGACTTATGGACTACTCTTAATTTTACAGTTATCTGGTGACAGTTCACACTAAAAGAGGGAGGTACTCATGTACTCATATAGACCATTGGACAAGGAATGTCTGCTGACTGAGGGCAGTAGTCTGTGTAGCCGAACACTGTGTCTCCAGGACTGTATCTCCAGGACTATGTCTCTTCTGTTGTCTGTTCTCTTAGGAGTTTGTGTCCACAATTGTTTCATTAAGTATGCTGTGGAATCTCTATCAGTAACCATTTACTTTGACATCTCTTTGGCTCTTAAAAATATATTTACTTATGAGACCTGTTGTTTATGAAACTGTCTAAATCCCTTTTTGAACCTTCAGATACTGACCCCCTCTGCAAACACCATGTGGCATTCTGTTATAAAATTTTGCAGTCCTCTGTAGAAAGTAACATTTATGTGCATTTTATACCAATTTTATGCTACTTTAATTTTCTTTTTTCTTTTTTTTTTTTTTTTTTTTTTTTTTTTTGTGAGGCGGGAGGGTATCACAGTTCCTCAGTTTGTTCTTGCTTTTCTATTTTGGAAAACTTATTCATACCCCTGTCAGCCTTCTCTCTAAAGCAAATGATGTCAACCTTTTCAAGTGCTCATTGTAAGGCAGCTGCTCCTTCCTCTTGACAGTATTCAACCACAGTACCCAAGATGTAAGTATATGAAAGAATAACAGCAAAATTATACCTTCTGTCTTGTTCTTAGTATCTTCTTTCTTTAAGTCCAATATTTTCTTGAGTTTTTTTGGCTGGCACTGCCCATTGGATATGGAAATGTGAAGAATTTCCAAAAAAGCCCTCAAAATGTATTTTGAGGTGTGGTGCCATACACTGGGGATGCATTGCTCCTCTCACTCACATTTCACTCATTTGCTGGTTTACAAACAAAACATCTACCTTTATTTGGTGAAAAATACTTGGTAGCTTAATAAGAGAGGATTATCTACTATTTCTTGTGATAGTGTGCCTTCATAAAATATCCAATCAAGTTATTGAAAAGTTAGTTTAAAGTAAGAAAAGAATTGTCAATTTTACCTTATGCCATCCTTCCAAATTTAATTTCTAGTGGTTCTTGAAACATCCAAGAAAAGGTGTTGGATAATATTTACACTGGTAACTATTAAACCAGTTGTACAGTCCAACTCATAATGTTGTGAATCTCTGTTATCCAGAATCTGAGATCTTATATTAGGCTAAGTAACTCTCAATTTAATCTTGTTATATTGTCCTCCAAACAAGTGATGCTACTGGTCTCACATATATAAATTTAAGTACCATATCATCTGTACAGAACTAACGTGACTACTGAGAAGCTGAATATAAGACTCTCAGTCAATTGTAATTAAAATCATGAAATGAGAGTGATAAAATATCATTGAATACCTATAATGCTAAGGTCAGTAAATACTGGAGTTCAGTTGCTATAAGCATAGCTTTTGACTAGATTTTTGCCTTTCTATTTCTTAAAGTGGCATTTTATTTGAACTATCTTGAGGTAGGGGAGCTGCTAATATACCCTGCATAAAATAATATTACATGCATGCCAGAATTGCAATGTTTAGCTCATAACTTTAAAGAATACTCAAACTGGAAGATTCATGCACTGCTAGTTAGTTGTCATTATATTTTAATGAGTAAAGTCTTATGATGACTTATTCACTCAATGATTGCAGTTACCCTTCTTTAGATTTGGAAGGATTTGATGGCAAACAGTGATCTGATTTTAGTTTTATCTGCCTTTTACTGAGCCTATATATTTTCCCCCTACAAACATCTCTTGTCAACGTGTATCATTGTTCCCCTTACCAAGTGAAAGGCAGCTGTACAACTGAGCTTGTAGAGTCTCAGTTTAAACAGAGATAGATACCTAAAAGCATGACTTCAAAGAGGGACCCCAGATGGCATTTTTGCTTCAATGTACGTGAGGATTCAATGTTTTGGGAGTGGAGCTGTTAATTTAGGTACAGTTTATTTGTTTTAAAACATTTTGTGGACAGAATAGAAACCAACAACAATCATTTCTGGAAGAGCATATCATTCCTTTGTGTCGGCAAATGGTTCATTGACCACTATCTAGAAATGTTATCCATTGAGAAGAGATTGGCAGTTCATTGAAAGAGTAATAATTTAGCAGAACTGATTGTTTTCTGAAGTGCGCAAATGACTGTTGATTAATTATGTTTCTATGGCAATACTTTGTATTAACAAGGACAAGAGCATGGGAATTGTTAAGAATGTTAAAAAGTCATTTCATAATTAGACATCTGCTTTTGCATATCCTGAGACAAAGACAAAAGTAAAGAAAACTAATTTCTTAACTATAAATGCTTAGATTCTGATACTGTAGTCAGTAATGTGAACAGATGTTAGGAAGTTTTGGCTTTCCTGATCAGACATCAGAAACACCATTTCTGTTTGCTCTCAGAAAAAAACTAAAAAACTAAAAAACCCCAAACATTATTTTCCTCTACTTTCTGCTACAGCTTGTGACAATTCTGGAAATATGGTCATACCATGGTTAACATGATGATTCTTAGATACTGATACAGAGGGTTGACCAATGTACAGGGGGGTAGTACAGGGATATTGTACAAGGGGGTTGTACAGGGGGGTTGTATAAGGGGGTTAGAGGAATTTGCTTGCTTAAACAAAAGTATTGTCTGTTGTAAATGCCTGCTAAGCAGAACAAAGGCACCTGGTCCTATTGATAAGCAAAAGCAGACACCTGGCCCTATTGGTAAGCAGCTATTGATAAGGAAAAGAAGACACTTGGTCCTATTGATAAGCAGCTATTGATAAGGAAAAGCAGACCCCTGAATCTACTAACAAGGGGGAGAAGCAGATGGTTTATGGCTGGGATACCGGCCAAACCCTAAGGCCATATGTGAAGACTGAAAGGTGAAAAGTGCAAGGAGAGGAAGACTCATTTACTTCATCTCGAAGACCCCTACCCACAGGAGGAAGACTCGTTACTTCATCTTGAGACCCCTGCCCATGACCAGAGGGGGCGATGCGCAGAGGACCTTCTGGCTCATTATAATACAAAGCGGGGATAGGATATGAATATGTATGGGCGTGTTGTGCAACCTTATGAATATATATAACTTTAGAGGATAAATGTAAAGGGAAACAACACTGAGGTACGCATGACTGAGGAATTATCCCTATGCATCTCAGCGCTGAATAAAAGCATACCTACTTTACAACTTTTAATGAGTTGTGGAGTCTATCTGTGCATCAATACTTTAGTAAGCACTTGATTAATTTTTTCCTCCTTCAGCAAACTGAGGATAAGTTGTAAAAATTATCAGGGTTTTTCTTTGGATGGAGGGCAGCAAGTATTAATTGTAGTGCAGCAAGGATTTCTGTAAAATGGGGTGTCTTACTGTGCAGGAACTATGAGAAAGCTGAGTACCACGAAGAGCAATGGATGGAAGAAGACAGAAAGACCTGTAAGAGACCCAGGAGAGTGGACTTCTTGAGGGTGCTGCCGCTGACAACTCATGATCTGTCTGAATTATCAAGCTACACAACAGGTATTATTACTGATTCCCAAAATCCTGGAGGAGGCAATAAATCTTCATCCAGTAGAAAGATCAGTGAACACTGGCCTTGGTTCAGTGCTCTAGGAGCTATTCTGCTACAAAGAGCAGCATGACAATATAAATCTCATTTGTACTTAAATTCAAAATTCTTCACCTGTACTACCACCACAATCTTAAGGGATTTTGTTACAGGTTCTCTAGCTGCACTAGTTGCCTTAGTTTTCAGTCTATTGTCTCAAGTGCCTTTGCAGAGCTAGAACATCACCCAGCTCCCTAATTTTCCCTTAAGCATTACTATCTTTCACTGAATAAATGAATTTTCTTATCTTTTCTGTATTGAAAGACGACCAAGCCTTAATAATGAAATATTAAGTTAAAGTTGGAATCCAATGAGCTTTCCAACATTGTGCCTGTTCTTCTTTTTTCATCCAATAATTTATTTTTTTTAGTGATGTCTCAGGAAGTCTACAATCCTCACTACCTACGCAAAATTTATATGCCATTTCTTATCAAAGCTAATGAGATCCTAATCTACAGAGATACTTTCATGAGCTTGAATTATCTTTTTTGTCTTTTCTTATTGACAGAATGCTGTCTTTGAAAGAAAATGAATACTGATGTGTATGTCATAGGAAAGTATTGATTTTTTCATTTGGGATGACATAATAGTGCCTGAATCAAAATCCAGCCAAGCATATATACTGAGGTCATGTGTTTCAGAACTGAGAGGAACACAGAACTATGCAAGATACATTTCAGAAGACAGAGAGAATTGTTTAATTAATGTAGATGTTCATGAAAGCTTGGGTCATTGCAAATCTGCATTGTTAGGTCTTTAAATCCTTTTGCTTTGTAGAGATGGTCAATATTGCTGAGTGGAGTACATGGTGTTTGAATAAGAAAAGGCTATTGGAAAGCAATGAATTCTACACTTGCTATTCCACAGAACTGAATTAGGGCATTAATGTATATAATGTATGCTATACATGGTCGCTTTCTTTGTTGTTTAAAGACTCTTCATCTTGTGCTGTAGACACTTTTTTCTTTCATGGTTGATCTTTTCTGAACAGAAGTAGGAAATTTCCAGGGATCTTGTCTAATTTAATCCTCAGACTAGCCTGAAATCTAACCATAACTACAAATTTTATGCAACTTGAAGCCAGTACTCCCCAAAGACACTGGGAATTTCTTCACTGACATCAAGGAAAAGAGCTGTGTTGGCTGTAGTTTCTTTTGGATAACCCATACAGAGGTTTGGGGATAGGGCTTCTTTCTTCCCTTTGACTTCCTTTCTCACTCCTTGTACTGTACCTGTACTTGAAAGCCTGTCCTTCACAAGCTGCATGACCCAATTCTTTCCTTTTCATCCCCAAATTCTTTTGATTTATATAAAGATCTCTCAAGTAATTAATTTATAAATGCCTGACTAAATAAAACCTGACCCTTAGTTAATTCAGAGCTTGCTTTGATATTTTCTTGTCAATGTAAATCACTGAACTATGTCTACGGAAGGCCCAACAACTTTAATACATTTTATTTACAATTTGCTGTATCTATGAAATTTACTCCTAATCGATGTGCTTTGTAAATTGATCTACTACTTTTCATTTTAGACAGACATATTCCAGATTATCTTTCCTTTTAGAATTGTTATTCTTCCAACAGGCATCCCTTGCTAATCCAATGCATCTTGTATTGTAATGTAGAACTGGCAGGATCTCTGCTTTAAGCGAAACAGTGTCTACAGGAAGAAATGCAGATGGGAGATAATGTATTGTTTGCTCCATAATAATCAAGCAGGTTGGAGTTTGCTTGAGCAATACATTTGCTTAGCAGGGCTAAGCATAAAATTATATGAGTCTATTAGATAAGTAAGAACCTGTTCCTTAATTGTGCAGAGGAAACACAAGTTTGGATGACCTTAGGAAGAATTATTGTAGTAATAACATTTTTGCATCAGGAAATTACTTTTATGTGTTACCTTGTTAAGGGTAAATTTATCACTGCTGGTGGGAGGGGTGCAGAGTTTGGGAGAAAACAGAATAGAATGAGCAATGTAATAATTGAAATATTTCATATATAAGTATTTGTAGTTGGAATAGTAATTGTTCCTGATTTATTTGGGTTTTATTGTTTATTTGCCTTCTAGAATTGCTGCTGTTATTGTAAATGTGTCCCACTTTCTGGGCAGTCTGTGCAATGTTTTTCTCAAATAGGTTCACAATGAAGTTGTGCAACTGTTGTTTCTCAAATGTAGATCACCTAGAAATGGAAAATGCAAATTTTTATGATAATGTTTAAGTGTGTTGGTAAAATAGACACAAAGCAAGGAAATTTTAGTATTGAAGTTTCAGTTTAAGGAGTGTAAACTGCAGATTATTTTTCAAAAGGCTGGTTATTTTTGCTTAGCTTGATCATTACCAATGCAGATATATATTGTTAAAGCAGTCCTGAAATAGGGATATTCTTTCCCTCTCCTACCTCCAGACTTCCACCAAAACCTGGAGTCTATAAAAGGAGCAGGGTAGCTCCTTACACTTTCTGCACAGAATACTCAATACTGAAAAAGGACTACTAGGTTAATTGGACTTCTGTTTGTTGTGGCTTGTTTTTTGTTTTCCTCATGTAGTCTGTTCTTGTAGTTTGAGCTGATTAGTCAGCTACCTACTCCAAATGGTGAAACTGATTTCTCATCCAGTTATTCCAGCAGGAGCTGTAACAACATCACCGTTTTCCACATCATATATCTGTTTTCCAGACAAACCAAAGCTGATTCTTTAACATTTCCCCCCAGTTCAAGTTCGTTGTCATAATTTATTTTCAGGATTCTCTCAATTTTTTAATTAGAGGGCCAAAATCTGGGACAGCACCTCATCCAGTGAGTTGCCAGTGCTGTGTATGGCAGAATGGTTATCTGCCATGTCTTCCAGATAATACTGCTGATAATGATTTATTGGCTGAGATCTAGTCTTTCTGAAGAAACATCATTAACTTAAAATCAGTTTGCATGCTAGTATAAACTGGAATGGTATCTTTTACAGCATTACTGTTTCCAATAGCATTTCCTTTCATATTTACATATCTTGGACTTTCTCTTTTTTTTTCATTTGGTACTTTCTGCTTGACATAGGGAGATTTTTTGTGCATTTTCTGCATCAGCTCTGAAACTAATTGAGCTTCTCAAAATTACACGTAGTTTTAAAGTATTGCATCATTCAAATCATAAAAAAAAATTGAACTTGTCTAGGAAAGACTCTTGAGACATCACTTGTATATCATTTCAGTGTGGTAGGAAACTACTGATAACCATGCTTAGAGGATTTAATGGTTATTAAGCTATGTCCAGTTTCTAAGTTCTCCCTGGTGGAATCAAAAGTTTGACCTTATTCATGGGCCTGACCAACATGAAGCCATTACACAATGACCATGACTTAACAACCGCCTATTTTCCATATATTTGTATTAGTTTGTTCTCAAATAACTCCATTGTTCTCAATAAATTTGAATATTTGTATATTAAGATAATTGATTTACTTGGTTTTTAACTTAGATTTTGTTCAAAAATCCTTGCCTGTGCTCCTCTCTGTGTTAAAATAATAAATTGCATAATTAAAATAAAAAAATAAATTGCATAATTGTGTTTCAAAGCTCCAGTCACAAGGCATTTAATGCTTCAGATTTTTCTATTTCATTGTTTATTTGCCCTCCTTCTCCTCAATCAATGGACCTATACTTACCTCTTACTCTTTCCGGATCCTGTAAATGCAGTAATTTTGTTCTTATTGATAATTTCTTTGGCCAATTGTAATTCATGCTGTGCTTCATTATTCATTCATGTATGCACTGTTCTTTTGTTTTCCAGTGCTAGCTTTTTGTTACATTTTAATTTTCGCAGTTAGATGTCATTTAAAATTTGGTCATAATTGTGTCTTGCCCTTTGTCTTTTTCACTACTTTCAGAAAGATTTTCCTGTCATGCTTTCTTATAGTATCCTTTATAATCTGCCAGCTCTACTGAATATTTTTGTCTTTTACATTATCTAGTCAAGATACAGTGCCTATCCATAAGGCTACTTTACTTTTTAAGTTAACTCTCCTGAGTTAGACAAAATTGAGTTATTTTTCAGAGGATAAATTATGAGACTATTAAAGACATATACTAAAAGAGATCATTAACTACTCTTCATGTAAAAGCATTGTTTTTGACTCTTATTCAGAACAAACCAGCTGCATCTCTATTATTTTCAATAACTGAAGTAAGGCATGCTCTTCACTGCTCAATAAAAGCCCATGAAGTGGAGTTAAAGTGTCAACTAATTAGAAATATTCAGAAAAAAAGACTTGTTGATCAGAGTGACAAGCTTGGTTTACTCAGATTTTGTTAAAGTGAAGCTTTTTGTTGTCTACAATTCAGTGAATGAATTGCAGGTAACCAAATACAATCACTATATGAAATACATCTAAGTGATCAAATACAGCAGATGATGCTAACTGTAATTATAAGAACACTATCCAGATAATTTTATGTATTCCATTTATCAGTGTAACATGATAAAGTCATTGGTTAAAATATCATGTAATTGCTGGTAATACCTTCTGTGTCCAGTGACACAAGCATATATGCTTCATTCATATTAAGGTTTGAAGCACAATTTTAATTTAAAGTAAACAAATAATTCACACCTCTTACAGCAAGATCTAATTGTATTTCCTTAGATATTGCAGCTGGGCTTGCTTCCAAGTCAGAGGAGTAGAAACTTACAGAGCTATCAAAACAAATACCATGACCTACATATGCATGCTGCAGTACTCGCCTTGTGTAAGCACGATCCTGTATAAAACACTGAACTTTGTATTTCTTTACTGGATGTGACTGATCTTTAAGCACCTTGCCTTTGTGCAGACTGGCTTCAAACTCACCAAAGTTTTCAAGTGTCTTCCCATCAGTTTTTAAGTCTTTGTGTCAGAAATATAAGTTAAGCTTCTCCTTTTGAAAAACTGTTCTTATAAGTATGCATTAAGCCATTCAGTCACTTCACAAAGCTGTCAGTGTAACTTTTGAGGTGTTTGTTTAGGAATGGGCAGAAGTTGCAGGTGTGTCTGTTTTTTTGGTGCCTCATGAATTCTTGTTCTCCAGGTGATGAAATGATATAAGGAAAGGGCTGATTTGACTCTTTAATCTCTAAGTCTCTTATAAGGAACATTTTTAGTTTTTTACAGATTTTTCCAGCTCTTACATTTTTCAGGTTTTTGTCTCAGCTCATTTTTTTTTTTTTGCGTTTTTCAGTGCAGTTTTGTGATTATTCTATGACTTTTTATTTTCGTTTTTAACTGGTTGGTTTTGATATGTTGTTTTCCAGAAAACCCCTTTCTTGACTTATTGACTGTGGATGAGGATGTGGTTTTCTTCTTTCTGGTACAAGAGTGGTTTCTTTCCACTCACATTATCTTGAACCTGGGATCTAATTATTTATAAAAGTATAAAAGGAATATGCTTTCCATGCAACTCACATTACACTTCTGCATGGAGCAGGTCAACATGTTGTGCATCTGCTGTACTACATGAGTTGACCCTAATCAGAAAAGATGACAGTGGAGCAAACAACAGACTCATTTTATTCACAGATCAATATGTGTGGCAAAGTGTGCTTTAAGATGCTATAACTAAAGAGTGGATGAGTCAGGAGGCAGAAAACTTCAATTGTTGAGTGCTGCTGAAGTTTACTCATTTTGTAGCTAAAAATAACTTGAAAAAATTTCACTGGTCTTTGCACTGCTGGAAAATGTGACTTTTTTATAAAAATAAAGTAAAAAGAAAAAATCAGCTGGAAGTTTATTTTATGTTAGTTAAGATTTGATGTATTAAGTGGTGTGTGAGCAAACACTTTCATGTGGGTTGTTTTGGTTGATGACCATAGTTTCCTGACGGGCAGACCCATATGAAAGTGTAAAAGGGGAAGCCTGAGATGGCAGTGGCATGAGTGGGAGGTGTTCCTTATGGCTGGGGTAACAGTAGGCTGCATGGGGGCACTGTTGATGGGAGTGAGTAGCAGGAGGGAGATGCAATGATGTAGGAGAGCATGGAGTAACATGACACACCAGGAAGAGGCTGTGTGCTGTCAAGGATCCCACACTGGCCCAAACCACTGCAGGAAAGAGGAAGTACATGAAAGGAGAATGAGTCTGGGGCTGCATGTGACGTATGGAGTAGGGGCACAGGTCCCCATCCAGAGAGGTCTTTCTGGAGGCTTGGCTGTGGCAATGTCAGGTATCTTGTAAGGTGTGTCTTAGCACCAGAAATTCAGAAAATGAATGACTTGTAGAGGAGCTATCAGAGCTGTGAGGTTAAGCATATGTTCTGCCCTTTTCTGGGGTTTATGATGACTGAATACAGTGTAAAGCCAGTGTTGAAATAAACAGCTCATCCCTTCTACATTTTTTTTATTATTTGTCACTGTAGAGATATAATTTTTTTTTTAGTCTCCTGCTGAATCAACCTATGACCTCTCCGTCCCCAAAGGTTCATAACTTCTTAATGAGAATTTTTGGGTTATCCAGATGCTGCTGCAACATAGATAATAAGTGGACATATTGACCTTGTGGCAGCTTTATAACAAACGTGAAATGAAGGAAGCTTTATGTAATTTTTTGATCTTTGAATGACCTTAACATGAAGCCCTGAAAGCTTAGCTTTAGGAAGTGTGATTTCCTATCAGAATACAAGTAAATAGGACATCTTTTGGAAAGGAGAGCTCCTAATGATTTAACACAGTCTTCACTTTGGCTGCTGTAAACTGTGGAGGTTCACGTATAAGGAAAAAAGCAAGGTTATAATATGCTTCACCAGTCAAACTTAAGCTTAAGGAAAGAATCTGCCACAAAAATGGAATGAGCTTGAGAATAACCATGTCAAAATCAAATCCATTTTGCATCCTATAGGTATGAAATGTTTAGCAGTGTTCTCAAAGGATATTATTTGAAAAATGAGAAGTCAGGAGCTTAATCTGAGTATCATAGAACATTCTTTCCTACCAGACAGGTTTGACTTGCGTATATCTCATTAAATCCGGTGTCTAAGTTAGGGTACTTCTTGTCTTTTGTACCTTTCTAGAAGTGCAAGTGTACCAAGCACTAAATTATAACATTTTCAAAGAAGCCTGTAGTTCCTCAAATTCTGAATTATGCTGTCCTGGGTTCAGCAGTAGCAGTCATTTTTCTCCTTCTTGGTAGCTGGTGTAGTGCTGTGTTTTGACTTTCAGCTTGGGAACAGAGCTGATAGCGATGTTTTGGTTTGGCCAAGGACTTTGTGAGCCTCATGCTCTGCCAGGGAGGAGGGGAGGCCGGGAAGAAGCAGAGACAGGACACCTGACCCAAACTGACCAAAGAGGTATTCCATACCACAGCACGTCATGCCCAGGATGTAACTGGGAGTTAGCCGGAAGGGCTGGGAGACTGCAGGGTTGGAGGTGGTATCGGTCGGTGCTTGGTCGGGCTGAGGGGGGGCAGTTATCGGTCGGCTGGTGCTGAGGTGTTGTATTCTGTTCCCTTGTTATTTCCTTTATCATTATTATCATTGGTGGTAGCAGTAGTGGTTTGTGTTATACCTTAGTTACTAAACTGTTCTTATCTCAACCTGTGGGAGTTGCATTCTTTTCGATTCTCCTCTCCGTCCCTCCGAGAGCAGGGGGAGGGCAAGAAAGGGGGGGGTAAGTGAGCGAACGAATTACCTGACTGGGTTTAAACCACGACAATGCATATTGCATATTTGAAATGTCCCACCCTTTAAATACAGATTATTTGTATTTTTGTCTGAAATGTGTTTTCTTGCCAAACATATGTTTAGATACAATAGGAATTAAGTGAAGAACTGTGGAAAGACAATTCATAGTCATTATGTTTATTAGCACTTTTAATGACAATTGTTTTACTTGAATAATGTTACTTATTGTGCATGTATACTTAGCTTCTGTCTCAGCGGTACTCTGTTGTTCAGTAGAGAGTATGGGTTTGTCAGTGGTGAGCAATGGACACACAGAAGATGCACACTTGCAAGGAAAATGCAACAGTTAAAAAATCAGGTCTGAGAAAAGCAGAAACAACAGGTTCCAGTGAAATGGAATTCACATAGTGGCTCATATAGCTACCTTGTACTTAGTGACACATTGGATTATCTGCTCTTCCAACGGAGGGAGCTCTTAGAGATAATCCTAGAAAGACTAGGCCCATAAGTAGCCTTTACATTAAAAAAGGTATGTTTGTGTTTCTGAAGTTCTGTAAAGCTATGGAACAATTTGCTTGAGCTGTTCTGGTTCAACCTCTTGCAGGAAGAGTAGGAAGTCTCGCAATTAAAATTTGGAACAGAGAATTAGGAAGTTAAGCAAATAAAAGAAAATTTTGTCACGGAGACCAAAGGATATATTAAGAAGGTATAAATGACAACTCTATGGCATGCAGAAAGAAATGTGAATGATGACTTAATCTCAAACAGGACAACTTTAGCAATTACAGCTGAAATTTAGGTTTTATTACAGCTTTTGGTTGCAGAGATTATGATGAATGAACAGCTGCTGGTTTATGACACTAAAAATGTCTCAAGCTTCCTTGTAAAAGTTTGTGATACAAGTTTGATGGTATGAGTCCAAGGGGAATGCTTGACTAGTCACAAAAAACACTGAAGGCAGAAAACACTACTTGTCCTACAAATCTTCAGCTTTTCCGTGAGCCCTTCTCTTAACTGTGAAGGTGTGATGCCTCAGGTGTCACTTTGTGGTTTTCATTACCTACCTTGTTTCAAAACTCCAAAGATCTGTGAAGTTGTATGATTTTGGGGTCAGTCAGCCCAGAGGGCTACAGAAAGCTATGCAATCAGGATCTGTACCTGGGTGATATAGGCTGCACAGTTTAGCTGTTATAAGCACAGATGAATCAGTTCAAGACTTCCTCAGTCAGAACACCACAAGAAACTTCTCATTTTGTTAATTTCCAGATCCTTTCTGAAAGCCGTCGTACTTGTTAGCTCAGGAACAATCTGCTGTCGTTAGGTTGTACTCTGTCAGTACCAAGGTGTGTAAACATTTGGCCTCAGGATGCTGAAAGGTACTTCTGTCAAGCCCTTTCATTTGCTCATTCTTTAACTTTAAAGAAGCATTCTTGTGTTGATTATGCAGCATAAGTCATGCTTAAGTTTGTGGCTTCTATTGCATGTAAAAGAATTTGAATACTATATATATTTAGGTACTTTGCATTCATATAACTGCAGAATAAAGCAAGTAAAAATATGAAGGCTCAGAGGAGGCTGTTAACTGTTGAACTAAGTTACACAGAATACAGACTACTATGAACTTCATATGGGTAAAATGTATAGCACTTATAAGGATCAGAACATTGACATTTTTTATTCCCAGTACTTTGTAATAGAAAAAGGAATGTTCCTGAAACGTATAATGGAAAAGACTATAAGCTGTACAAAATTATACAAGCTTCCCTCCACATATTGGCCTTTTTTTTTTTGACAGGTTTTGAAGTGTTGTGAAGAGGTCAATTCAGAATTGAGCAAAGATTCTTTCGATTTTTTACCATCACAATAGAACTTTTGAAGGTGGTAAAATTTGCTTTTACTTATACTAGTAACCTTTTTTTTTAGTTGAAAACTGATATTAGAATCTACACATGATTTGTAATGGACTATGTCACTCTTTCATACTTCCTCTTTTTCCTTTCTTTCTTATACTCATCCCAAAAGGGCACCCTAAATTAAGTAAAAACATTATTCAAGCCTCTATCTAAAAATAAGCTTCCCCTTCCCTTCTTTAGGTTATTACAGTCATTTACACCTGGGCAAAGAGGTAAGTAGACACAGCGAAAGTATTTTTTTTCCCACTATATTTGTATGTGTTAAAAATCACACAGATTCTGTAATTTTTGACATATATCTTAGAACTGAAGATATAACACAGAAACAAAATCAATCTGATTTTGTAATAGTAGAAAAATTTGCACTTCATTTTTTTCAAATTTTGTTTCTGTGTGGTAACAGGTCCTTCAGCTTAAGGGGAAACCCTTACTGTACTAGGAAATGGGCAGCTCTCAGTGGCAAAAAAAAGGCCTGCTTTTTAGGCCAGCTGCCTGCCAAAGAGGATTAATTCACTGCGCACAGTAGCTCATGCTCAAGGGTTTGGGTGAATTAAGCTGTTTGTTTGAAATAAATTGTCTCTGTGAACCCCTATGCTTTTGCATTCCCATACTCCTCCGGTGGACCTTTTAATGGCCAACTGAGACTCGGAAACATCAGAAATTTAGACAAAGATTTCATGTAGAGGTTGATACTTGAATGAATGCTGTTGAGGAAGAAAATTCCGAAAAAGATCTTGTTGAACAGTGGACTTTCTCCAGCATTTCCTAATTGACCATAGAAATGGATATATTTTTTTCACTGATTTAGATGGAAAAAAAGTGAGACAGTGGCAGAAAGAAAATAATAAAATACTGAATTGGTAATTAAAATATCATTCTGCCAAGAAAAAATGTTGATCAGAAAACATTTCCAACAGCTCCCATCTAATCTGAAAAAGAAAAATGAAGAGATTTTCAGTATAAACAGTGGCAATACAAAAATACAGGAAGGAAAATGTTTTACAATATAAGTAACTCTTAAAGGATTTGTAAGGTGTTCTTGATAAGGAGGTGGTAGAATTAACTTCCTTACTAAACCTTACTTTTGACATCTAACAGTTTTTTTAGCCAAATGCTTACAAAATTGGGGGATAATTTTGTGCTTTATAGCTCTGGAAGAGATTTTCTTCTGCAAACACTTCTGCTTGACTTTTGAGCATATTCAGTTTTGGCATTCATCCTATGTGATGGTAATGATTCATAATTTGGTTCTATGTGGTAGAAACAGAAGTATTTCTTTCCTATTTGTGCAAAGCTTTTTTGTTTAATCTCCTTAGTTATTCCCAATTTTTTTTTCTTGCATTTTTTTCAGTTATTAATCATTCTTCTTCCCAAACACCTTTTGTTGCCTAGTCTTGTTCAAAGCTTCCATGACAGTGGAAAACACATTGTCCATAGCATCATATGAATATTGACTATTTAAAAGAATCTAACATGTGCTCATACATTTCCATTATATTGGAATTATCTGTTTTTTTTTTGTTTGGTTGTTTTTTTTTTTTGTTGTTGTTTTTCCCTTTGGATGTGTTTAAAGAAAAAAGAATATTAATATAGTTATATAATAATAATGAATAATTAATAGATACATATGTTATAAATAGACATATAATTTCTCTAAGGAATGGGAAATACAGTTAAACAAATAATTTTTGCAAAAGTGGGCACACTGATGCATAATTATACTTCCCCCTTTTGTTAATGTCTTTTGTCTCAAGCCTTCTAGATGAGTTTAAAGACTATTACATGATTTTTATAAAAAATATTCTGTTTTGTCAAACCCACAGTAAATTTAATTTGTTGCCTACAAAGTGAGATGTATATATGAGAATAAAATGTGGTAACACAGTACATCATTAAAAATTTATAATGAAATGTTGAATTGATTGTTGAGTGAACAGCCTATTCTCTATATATTATCTAGCTGAAGTATTGCAAATACTTTCAATCATTTAACAGATTCATACTTAGCAGAGCTTGCCTATAATTATCTATGAATCAAACACTGTATCCAATATCTGAGTTTTAATACGGAAAGGAGAGGCATCCTAAAAGTAATTTCTTTGAAGAGTAGAAAACCATTTTCAATAACACAAACAATGAGGCTATGATGGTAGGAAGGAGATATGAATATACAGGCAGCAGCTGCAACTCCCTTGAAACCCAGGATGCAGTACTTCTGGTCAAATTTGGCAATGGACTTGTTCTTCTTGCATCCTTGTCTTTGGGTGACTTGGAACAATTGACTTTTCAGAAGCATTCATGCAAAGGTAAATAGGTTACGCAGGTTACAGAACAGCATAGCTTTGCTAGAAATATTGTTTTGGAGGGTTATCAAAGAAAAAATTTATTAAAATTAAAGTTATTATTATTTTCAAATTAGAAGTAAGAAATCCTTTCTTAATGCCACTGTATACTTTCCTTTGACTTACCTTTAACTTTCCTAAAATTTGTGTTTCATGATTTTTGCTCCTAAGGAGGTAAATTATCTTATTCTAAATGACTTGTGTTAGACATGCCTGAGAAATCCCTCCTTCTAATGGAGCTAGTGATACTGCTTTAAAAATGAGTTTTAAAAGTCTGGCTTTTTTTATTTTATTTTATTTTTTTCTCCTAGAAAATTTAATGCATGGCTGAAAATAAATCGCCCCTTGAATAGGGCATTTGATATATGGTCAATTTTTATTTCATGGTCAATTACAGTATCTCTATCCCATCTTTTTTCTAGTATTCATTCTTAGATTTAAATAAATAATACGTAACATTTAGGCAGATATTTTTCTATAGACAGAAGAGAAAAACAAAGGTTGGGGTAGAAATACAGAGTTTAGGAATGTTAAGAGTATAGGTCTGAATGATGATACCATATTGGATAGTTCTGCTGTCTGCTCAGTGTATTGCTTATATTTACAGCGTTTTATGAATTTTCTTTTCTTGAAGTTATAATGCATAGTTACCAGTGAGATTTATTCAGAATCTATGTTATTTCCATTTCATAATATTTCATTAAACTTTATTTATGTGTCATTAAACCCACACCCTCTCTGCTCTTGTGTTGTAGTTATCTTGTCATCATAAATCCTCTGTTAACAGGATTTTATTTCTGAACTAACAATAAAAAGTAATGGAAAAATGAAAATTTTGTAACAAATGGTTGTCAAATGAACAATTTGAGCCATCAGGCTGGAAAAATAAGTATTTTTTTTCACTTACAGAGCAATGCATTAACAATTTATGAGCTATCACTTCAAATAATCTAATTAGATTAGTGGAATCTGGACAATGAGTCTGAAACATTGTCTCTGAGGGGACATCTATGTTGTTTTTTTTATTCTAACCATGTTTCATACTCTGTCATAGCAATGGAAAGGAGGGGATGAGTTCAAAAGAATTAGTCTCAGTTACTTTTCAAATTTAATTAAGGCTTTTAAACGCATTGTTTCTTACTTTTCATACAAAAATTAGAGCTTCTTCTGGGAAGTTTATAATCCATACCAGGCTGTACTAATCTATCATAATCTTTATTTCATGTGTTTCTTACTTGAAAAAGAGATTTGTTTTTTGTTTTGTTTTTTTTTGTTTCAGATGTTTCCCAGAAGAAATTTAAAACTGCCATAGGATCATCTTCATGGCCTATTTTGGACTCACTTTAACAGGTCCACATTCCTCTTGTGTTGGGGGTCGCAGAGCTGAAAGCAGTACTCCATGTGGGGTCTTATAAAAGTGGAGAAGAAAGATAGAACTAACCTCCATTGTCCTGCTGGTCACGTTCCTTTGATGCAGCCCAGTGTATGGGTGGCTTTCTGGGCTGCAAGCACACACTGTCAGTTCATGTTGAGCTTCTAGTCAACCAGCACCATTTACCTGTGCAAATCCTCCTGGCAGCACTACTGAAAGTCCAAGCATGTTTTTCAAATAAATTTGAGAAACACTAATCTAGAAAGAGAATTAACTGTCTCCCACATTCTTTGAAAAGACTTTTACCAGAACTGGTAGCCAAGATTATATTTTTCTTTCATTTTGTGAAAAGTAACAATTTATAAATAAACATCATAAGCAACCCATATAGAAAAATACTACAAACTTTAGTACACTTTCTTTTTCAGCAGTTACTCTGATACTATAGGTGAACCCATATGAACTTTGGTTGAGTATAACCAAAATCACAAAGTTATTTAATGAAATCTAGAGTGTATTGGGGAGATACTTGAGGTGAGAATTTTCCTTTTTGGAAATTGGTTAAGTGTCATTAGGATACTGTCACCTTTCTATACGTGAAAAGTCTGGACCACAAAGGCCAATTTGCAGGAGAAGTTGCTACCCTGTGCACTTGTGAAGCAGAAAAGCCTCATCTGTAGAGCACAGCTGTTAATTTGCATTGCCTTTCTAAGACAGTCTCCTTGACTTCCTAATGTTTCTACACTTTTTCTCCTGATCTTGAATGTTCATGGGCTGAGCGGTTGGCACCCAAAGGAGGAAACTCACATTTCTAACCTGACTGAGTAATAGGCAAAGTCACTGAGGTGCCATGTAACAAGTATGATATAGCAAGCATTGTCAAATGTCTTCGGCTGTAGGAACATGGAACAGGGAGAACAGCTGGGTAGATGGGTAAAGGCTATAGGCTGATATTACATCTTACTAAATACCTTCTATTGCCTTTTGCTTTGGGGTTTCAGGAACACCTTGAAGTTTTGTCATCTTTTGTGTTATGCATGTTAATGCATATCATCCATTGTGAGCCACATAATTATTAATTTTGAACCACATAACTATTCTGTAGTAAAACGATTAACTTTTTAAGTGATAATTGCCTACATTTTCTGGAGTGAAAGAAAGGCAACCTTAAAGCACTGGGATTACCTGAGCAACAAATTCAGTAGTGCTATCTTGTAAGACTTTAATTTATTTGAAGTTGGACTTGAATTTATTTGAGGCTGTGCAGTATATTGTCACTGATTAGCCAAGAACCTGGTGTAGAAATGTAATATTTAGGTAAGGAATGTATTTACTTTTCCTTGGGCAGTTGCATAAACTGATGTTTACTAATATATGACGCAGAAGAGAAAACAAGGCCCATGCATTTCTAAGTCCTAGTTAAGCCTTAGTCTTGAGCTGGATTGAGTGACAGTCTTTCTGGAAGCTTGCTTCATAAGGATGCATTTTAGCAATAAATTTGTTATTTTGTGGGTAATGAGTAGCAAAAGCACCTTTGCCTAATTGGAGATGAAGTCACTTTTGATATTACTTTCTGAAGCAGTTAACACGCTTACCCATTTGGACATCTCCTGGCCTCCTAGTGTTAAGTCAAATTGCTTTTGTGAAAGCCTTTTCCACTGGGTTTGAATCAGTGTTAATGACAGGGTATAAAAATTGTGGATAAACCACTCAAAATAAAAAAAAGTGATCATAAAACTATCCACTGGTATGTTTGCCTCCCCTGGCTCTTGCTCTATCACTTTCACATGTGGGCAGGCATCAGATGTAGTTAGTAGAAGCCAGGTTCAAAACAATGAAAAGGAGACGGCTCTTAAAGCCATAAGTGACAGAACTGTGGATGATGCCATGGGATCTCTTGGACTTCTAAAGGTTGAGAGTGAGACAGGACAAGTTCATGTAAGAGAACTCTACTGAGGTCTACTATACACACAAAAATTACATCTAGCCCAGGAAATCACTGAACTAAATTATTTGAAGGCTGTAGAGAAGAGGTTAAGTTTTTGCTGTGTTTGAAGGCCAGTATGAAGAGATGATCCCTGGAGACAATATAGCTGCATCCTGTGCAGTCTTTTGTAGGTTCTTATGTTCTTCTATTAGCTGTGTTTTATATCAGTCTGATCCACCCCAAGGATCTTCAAGGCTCATTAGCAAAACAGCATACTCATGTGGGGTGTGTGCTCATTAGGAATTTTTTGGTTCTGAGTTTGCAACTGATTTGTTGTGTGGATTCAGGCAATGTATATGTGTCTTTGTTTTTATGTGTTGCTCTGAATATGCATATTTTGGTTGTTTTCCATAATTGGGAAATTAAGTAAGAATATGACCTGGGAAATTGGAGAATTGCTGCTGAGGGGCAGGGGTTGCTAATGGGCATCGGTTTCTTGAGTTAGAAGACAGCTGTGTTGATCTTATCAGTGCTATTGACAAAAGCCCGTAGAAGACCATCAAAATGGCACTGGAATATTCTCAACTCAGCTCTTTCCTCATTCCTTTGTATCAAATGGCTACAGCATTATTTCCTTCTCCCTTTAAAAATTCAAATTAATTCCCCTTACTTACAAAACAAAACAACCCACACAGTGTATTTTCTTTTTGTTTATTTTTGTAAAAGTTGTGGGGTTAAAGATGATGTTTGGTAGGCTGGAAGAATGAGCTTATCAGAGCCTGTGGATATATTTCTCCTTCTGGAGAGATGATATGTTTTCTGAGATGCAGTATGTTCCACAAAAGGTAAGTAATGCATGACCTTAAATTTTGGCACAATATTCTGGCTGCATGAGGTTCTAAACAAGTGCAACATAGGCAGTAGAACATAAAGTGTATTATGCTGGGCAATGTCCTGTTTTGTTAACTGTCATTTCTTTAAGTGTATATGTCTGTTTCCACTTGGCTATATCAGGCACTGAGAAAGGATGTGGCAATTAAAAAGCACAGACAAGAAGTTTAGAATAAAACTGGAAGAAGTTGCTAATGACTCCATTTGCTAATAACTCTGGACCTTCTGAAATGCCCTCAGGTCTCAGATAAATACCATTTTATAGCATCAAAACTCTAACAGCTGAGGCTGTTATGACTGCAGAATAGTAACAACAACCAAAAAAAAAAAAAAAAAAGGCTAAACAATAGTAAACTTGATACCTATAGCGAAAAATACAAGAAACCTGTATTTAAATTCAGACTTCCAATCAGCAGCCTCAAATGCAGAGAAAAGAAGATGCATCTTACTGATCCTGTCAGACTGTCATGGACAATGAGCTCAGAGATTTCAAAGGATGTGAAGCAGCTTAAGCAATGAATCACTGATTTAAAATGCAAAATAAATTCCCTCTGTACAAGCAGCACCAAGGAATGAAACTAAATGAATGTGAGAAATTGGAATTGAGGTTTGCCAGTCTATATGTATTGTTTTGATGCCCTAGGTAATAAAGTGTCCCAGCTTGCCATTATTTCAGCATTTTTTTTTTCATTAAAAGTGGTACAAAATGAAGTAATAGATATCAGGGAGAAGAAATAAGTGCATGTTTCTCATGGTTGATCTTTTTTTTACCTTATTTGAAGATTGGCTCCTTTCCAAACAGATAATGATAGCTTTATACAAACAGGATAGTTTTTTTTGTGACTAGCATGGTGTATGCGAGGCGATAAATTGCACAATAATGTTTCTCTGGCTTTGCTGGTCAAAACAATTGTAATGTCCTCTGCTTTTAGCTGTAGGCATTTAATCATTTTACAATAGCCATAGGAGACCAAGTGTTTGAGTTTTTCTCAGTAATAGGACCAGAAGTCTGACCAGGGATAAAAAAAACAGTGAATTTTATTATATAGTATCCCTTTGCATGGTTTCTGAGCAGTCTCAGCTATCTTTTTACTGCTGTTCAAAAGACACCCTGAACAGCAAGTTGTCAATGCAGCTTGGCCGTTCAGCAAAGCTTAGCTTATTGCTATTAATTCACTATATGTGCGGTGCCCTCATTTTGTTTAGGTGTCAAAACAGAAAATTAGGCAACCAGCTGTTAAAAAGCAAGGCATGCTGAGACCAGGCTTTCTAAGGCACATTATTAAGCTTATAAATGTTGAGTTTTTTGTAAAGATCTATTTACTTCCCAGAGCTGGTGGAAGACATAATGGATTACCTTCTGCATCATTATATTCTTCCCAGTAATGCCAGCACTTGTACTTCCATTTCCACTTTGAACATTGGATAGAGAGCTCATAGTGGGGGTGATTAATGGTTGGACTTGATGATCTTAAAGGTCTTTTCCAACCTAGTTGAGTCTATGATTATAAAACCAACATGCCTACAGATCTTGGAAATATTTCTGCACCTTCAGGCCCTATGAGGATTTCTCTAAATGCTGCTTCACCTCAAAATGAACAGAACAACTGCATTAGTCAGAAGATCTGAGACAATTGATTACATATATGCCTTCTGGACTTAAACTTTAGAAACATGCATTTGTCTCTATTTTCTCATGCCCAGTAGCAATCTTAAGAGTCCTTTGGGGGCCTGCTCACCTGTTACACTGCCCCAGAATGGAGCTGTGGTACTATCAGGTTAGCACATTCAGAGGGAATTTTGCCAAACTACTGAGCTCATACCTGATAAAAGAAATTTTCCATGCATCAAAGAACACAAAATACTCCAAGACAGAAGGTGAGTTAGCACCTTCATTAGACTGAAGGGTGTTTTACATCCTTTTTAAGGTTTCTGCTCATATGCAGCTGAATGGAGTCTTTCTGCAGATTGCAATAACAGATCCACGTGCAAATATGTATTCATATGAATTTACATTCATAATTCAATAAAGGGTTGTGCATTGCCTTCCTGGAGGCATGAAGAGCACTACGGAGACAATGCACTTGGCCACCTGCAAAAATCATCTGACTCAGTACAGTCACGCAACTAAAATATTTCCTCTTAAAATTATTATTATTTATTGTTGTTGAGAATGAACTGGAGAGGGCTGGAAAAGCATTACCAATGCAGATTCTGGGCTTTCAATAGCTATTCTAAAAACACACTATGTCCTGTGTAATTTACATCTTTGGCACTGCAGCCAAATTCATTCTTGTGACCTGGAAGCCTTTCAGTACTGCATGAGTGTTGATAAAATATCCACCTCATCATACGAGTAAACAGAAGTATAAACACGTGACACTTGAAATTATTACCCTGAAAGGAAAGCACAGAACTCCTGATAACTTCACATATTGTGAGAGTCCTTTAACAAGATATAATATGGTGATGTTGGAGCACAGAAATTACATGGCCTAAGAGAGAAATTTAGAGACAGCCAGCTTTCCACAGTTAATAACACAGAAATATTTCAGAATGAATAAGACTTTGGCAGGATGTGTTTCTAGAACACTGCTGAAGGTTTAAAAGTGAAGCAGTGTGCTTCTCCCCCATCCTGGGGCCTCATTTTGTATATATTTCAGTGAGAATCAGATCTTTGATTCATGCTTTAAGCACAAGAGAATAAACTGTCTCAGTAAGGCATTAGCACCTGGCTGGATTTTGTCAGATGTTCAGCTTAAAGAGTTTAATTTTTTTTTTTACAGTACGGGCACTCGTATTCTAAATGTTAAAAGCTGTTATCTGTGTAGCATTTGGAAATTGGCAGGTTATATTGGCTGGCAATTTCACATGTTCAGATGAGAATATTTTCTTGCAATTTTAACTCAATATAAAAGTGGCTCATGGAACTGCTCAGCTAGCACATCACTGTAGTATTCTGCAGGGGTTTTCATTAGCTGGATAGAAATACACCTGCAGACTATTAAGTGGCAAGTTATATTACTGTGAAGCTGTATCTGTAGTGGTGACTGTCCCAGCAGAAGGCATCCACTGATATGAAAAAACTGCTGTCCCTCTTCTAATATCCATACGTATTCAATGGCAGGTTTGAATTCACTCCAGCAGCTACCATACACACCATCAGGGCACGGTGGCCTCTTTGCCATGGGTGTTGCTCACTCTTCCTGGTCTTGTTTCCAGTTAGGCACAGGTGCTTTTTCAGCTTTTTTCACTCTTGTGACATTACTGATGTCTTTTTGGTTGTGTGATATGACCCAAATATGAGGGATAAAAGGGTGAGGAAAAGGGAACAACTACTTCAATTGCACTGGCTATGAAAACGATTTAGACATTCACCACAAACCAAGGATTTAGAGCCATCATGACAGATGGCTTTTTTCTTGTTTTATTTGGCACAGTAAAGTCATGTTTCCATGCTGCTTGCTCCAGCAGATAGTTTTTCCTTTTCTTTCGTCAGTTTCTGGGACTGTGAACAAGAAGCCACGTAGCTGGTGTGCTGCCTGCTGCAGCCAGCAGAGCATGCCAATCCTCACAGCATTTATAAATACAGTGAAGGAGTTTTGTTAGCTCTCTAATGTCTATCCCTGGGGGAGATGTTTCACTAATCTAACATTAAATTAGATCTTGAATTCCAGCTACTACATAACCAAAGTTAATTTGGGAAAATAATTTAATTACAGTGCTGGGTTACATATGAGCAATAGGTAGTGTATTATGAATATTACATGAATTTTATCTACAGAAAAAATGCCCAACACTTTAACTGTAAAACTTGTTTACCAAATTTTTGAAGTAGATGTAGTTGAAAAAGGGACAAGACATTGAAATGATTTAATTAAACAGAAAGAGCAGAGACAATAAGGCAGTAGCTAGTTCTGAGGCAAGTCAAATGGGGAAATTAGGCATGCCATGACAAATATGTGGCATTTTCATGTCACTGAAATGGAAAAGGACTTCAATATACAGAAAATAAAGGTGAAATTTAAGGATGTATTTTCTAAGTTCAGTACTTCAGGATGAACAGGAGAGTGCAATATACTGAAAGGTAGTTGTAGACCACTGCTGGTGAAGAACAAGCAAAGACACTCTGATGGAGACCCCAAACCATGCTACCCTCTAATGCAACTCAGTGCCCTTGTAGATACATACTCTAAGAGCCTCACAATGAAGTGCTGTGTTTAAATGTTTCCAAACAGTTGGGATTTTTTTTTTTCTTTCCCCAGCTGTGTTTTTCAGTTGTATTTCAGCTGTTAAACTCACTTTTACGACTGTTTCCTCTGTATTTGTAATTTTATCTTGATGAGTGCTGTCTGCCATCATTAAAGATATGCTAAGGGTGAAGGCATGAGGTCTGCACAGCAGTAAGTAGTTTAGAGCTGGTTAGATGTGGTTTTATAGAACTGGAGTTCAGCTAACACAACTACACAGGCTGCCTAAGGGTGATATCATGATTTCAAAACAGGAGGGAACAATATTTTCAGGGTACAGCCCTGGGCTTGGAAGCATCACCAATCAGACTGAGAGACCTGAAGGTGACAGTTACATTTTGTTGTGTTTTCTTTTTTTATTTTGTGGTGGAGAGAATTAGCATGAGCATATGAGGCTACTCATGTAACAGACATTTGTTGAATTCAGCTGCTTGAGAAGGTAACTGGCCATCATTCACCACCAGTTGGCTAGTTTTCAATATTCTGTTTCTGGGAGTTTCTTTATAAAGCTACAGAAAAAAAGGTTATGTTTATATATTTTATATATATATAATATATGTCACTTATAGATATTTTCTAGATGATTCTATATGAATCAGATGCACTACAACATTACACTGACATAAAGTTAATGATAATTACAAAGTCAGTGCTGATCGTTACAGGTGTGATACTTTTAGCAATTAGCTATCTTGGCATAGTGGAGTTAATAGCATTGTTATTTGTTTTTAACCTTCACTGTGCTCTCAAAAAATGGTCTTCATTTTTCATTTAAAAGTAATTCTTTGAAATTTGGAAATGTAAGTACAAGAGCCTAAATAAAAAGTAGTAATAATTTCTACTATATCATCCAGTCTTATCTAAAAATGTACTTTCAATGGAAACCCTGGACAACATTTCTGGAAGTGTATGTTTGACTTTGGATTCTAAGAATAGTTTGAAAATAGCCCTCCGGAGTCTGTCCCCCTGAAAAATCAATTCACATTAAACTCAAGTAATTTAAGACCATTCTCTCTCTCTCTTCCTCTTTCCTCTCTTTCCTCTTCCCCTTCCCCTTCCTCTTCCTCTCTCTCTAACACCTTGGAAAGGTAGGACTGCTGGAGGTGAAAGATTTCTAGCTGTAATCCACTGCCATGTATCTCCAATAAGTTACTTTGAATGCAGAGTTAGGTAAGTCAGAGAAAAGTTTGAGGCAGCAGGTGCTGCAATATACTTTTGTCTAGGTTATTTCTGAATATATATTAATCCAAATGATTTTTTATCCATTTGGTTAGAATTATCTAGCTAATTTGTCCACAAGAAATAAAATTAGAAATAATGTGTTAATAGCTTTTAAACACTTAATCTGTAATCATTTACACAAACGTGTGGTACAGTTAGATGGGAAAAAGCCTTTTCTTGTGTTTGTGCTGACTCTGTGCTTCTGAACAATGAGAATACATTCAGTAAAAATGCATGGAATGAAACACAGGTTAAGAAGGTTTCTCAAGAATATGGCGTTATATCCATGTCCTTCATTGGAACATTAAATTAAAATTAATCTTGTTTTTATTATATATAACACAAGTCTTTAATGTCCTGGGAGGGGGAAAAAGTTGGTTAGCTTAGCAAGCAGTTACTTCTCCCAAAACACGAACATAAATAAAATGTTTTACACAGTTAAAAGACAAAAGGTCTCCTGGCTGAAATGTGTTCTTGAACAAAACCCTTCATGATGGAAGTGAAAGATCTGTGGAACTGACTGATCCAAAAAAAAGCACTGAAATAATCTTCCACAAGCTGTCATAACTGCATTTGTTTTGCTACCTATTTGTTCATTCTTTAAAAGTAATCTTTATGGCTATTTATATTTCCCATTGACTTCAGAAGCTGTACTTCCATTGTAACATTTTTAATGTGATATTTTTGAGCAGATTGTAAAGCTTGGGGTCTGAACCCAGGATCAGTTTCCAAAACAATCTGATCTAAAGAGTAAAACTCAGTTTTCAGAAAGTCAATAGCAGATTCATTCCTTCAGTGAAGTAACCTTGCTGTGAGAGGGAGACAAAACACAGTTGATATTATATTCAACTTTTTCTTACAGAGATTTTTTTTCTTTATATCCTTGATAGCGGTGTTTACATCCTTTTGTCATTCCTGCTCCTGTTTTCCTCAAGTAGAAAGAAAGCTCAAAAGCACAGCTGGAAGAAATACCTGTGAACTTGTTTTACAAGCATATCTCATTTCTTCATGCTGTATGATGAAAAAAAATAAAAATATATTGTTTTTTGATTTTCTAACATTATTAATTTGGATCAAGCTGAGATGCCTTTGCTCCACATCTTGCTCCACTGAAAAGTAGGAATTAATAGTATTTTGGAATTTGTATAAGGTAACATTTTGTAAAATTACAGTCCATTTTCGACAGAGACTGTCACCAACATAAGCATAGAAGGATGCCTGGGAGACCACTAAGTATCTTTTCTCCTATGTTAAGGAGATTCCTTGGTGAATTTAAAGCTACTTTTTGTTTGATGCATGCTGGTAATGTTCATACTAGTAGTTCCTTTTTTTTTTTTTCCGTTGAGAAGGGGAAGTTCCCATTTAGAAGAAGTGTTTATGAAAGCATGAATTGAAAACTGCAGACCTTACCAGCGCTGTACAAACATCTGAGCATTTTAAAAGTGAACTTTTTTTCTGAGATAACCCAGCCTTACCGTGGGGCAGAGTTCTGAGCTGCCTGTGGTGGTGCTGACTTACCTGGTCCAAAAGAAGCACAGATGCATAGTCATGGTATTGACTGGTGGTTTTGTAAGCTGACTTGGGGGTGTTGTGGCACAGTCCTGGGGATGCAGTTCAGAAAGCCCAGTCACTGGCAATGGTATACTGATGGTAAAGGCAGGAGTACCAAAATGAGTTTTCAAAAATATGTCAGATTTTAACAAGACTGTGCTTCCATACAAAGGCATTTATGAAACTGCTGCCTATTACAAAGAAAGGGCCAGCATGCCTGTAATGTCTCAGGAATCTAGTTTGATTAATTCTCACCTACAAAGAATAATATCATGTAATGCAATTGGACGTAAGTAACTGGAAAGGAGAAACAGAGTAATAGCATGTGCTGAAATAATTTAAAGAAATGTAGGAAGATCTGTGCCTATGAAAATCTTTGTAGGCCTAATTTAATTATTTGAGTTATGAAAACAGGCAAAATAATAATTAAGGCAAGGATGACTCTGTAAATCTACTATGATTCTAAGCCAGAAGCAGAATGCTAATCAGTTTTCAGAATTAACAAACCCTTTCCTGCATTGCAGGCTACCCACCTGATTAGTTTCTTATGTGGCATGCTGGTTTGCATAATTACTGTTAATGAAGGAGTCCCTGGTGCAGTGGGTTACTTTTTGAATGGTTCTGTCTCAATATTATAAAACTTTCTGGAAAATGAATTTGGCTGATGACCTGCTTCAAAGACAGATGACAGATGCATGTTAATCTTATTTCTGTGTAAGGAGGTAGAGTGAAAAAAAAAAATAAAATTGTCAGTAGTGCTTGAATTAGCTTTTCAGACAAAATCAAGTCCCATGGCAGTGCTCTTTGTTAAAGGCTGTTGAGTGAAAGTTTTGTTGCTGCCCAAGTATGATAAATACTCAATTCTTGTTTTATAGATATGAAATAAGGAGAAGCACCAGCTTACCCAAGGGTCTCTAGGAAAACCTCTTTGCTTTGGTCAGTATCTTCCTGTTGTGATATATGCTTGTGGACATCGAAAGACAGACACTTGAGAGTATCTTGTGCACCCTCAGTAAGTTGCAGATGACACCAAGTTGGCTGGGAGTGTTGATGTGCTGAAGAATAGGAGGGCTCTGCAGAGGGATCTGGACAGGCTGAATCACTGGGCTGTGTCCAGTGCTATGAGGTTCAATCAGGCAAAGTGCTAGGTCCTGCCTTTGGGCCACAACAACCCCATGGAATGCTACAGGATGGGGGAGGAGTGGCTGGAAAGCTGCTCAGCAGAAAAGGTCCTGGGGGTGTTGATTGATGGAGCCAGCTTGTGCCCAGGCAGCCAAGAAGGCCAACAGCATCCTGGCCTGTATGAGCAGTAGCGTGGTCAGCAGGGCCAGGGCAGTGATCATCCCCCTGTACTGCACTGGTGAGGCTGCACCTTGAATTCCGTGTTCAGTTCTGGGCCCCTCACTACAAGAGAGATATTGAGGTGATGGAGCTGGTGAAGGGTCTGGAGCACAAGGCTGATGAGGAACAGCTGAGGGAAATGGGAGTGTTTAGTCTGCAGAAGAGAAGGCCTGGGGGGACCTTATAGCTCTCTACAACTACTTGAAAGGAGGTTGTAGTGAGGTGGGGTTGGTCTCTTCTCCCAAGCAAAAAGTTATAGGACAAGAGGTAATGGCCTCAAGCTGTGACAGGGGAGGTTTAGACTGGAGTTTTTGAGAGGTTGCTCAGGCACTGGAACAGGCTGCCCAGGGCAGGGGTGGAGTCACTGTCCCTGGAAGTGTTAAAATCCTGTAGATGAGGCCCTCAGTGACATGGTTTAGTGGTGGTCTTAGTAGTCCTGGGGTAATGGTTGGACTTGATGATCTTACAGGTCTTTCCCAAACTGAATGATTCTATGATTCTATACTTTTATAAGATAAAGAGAAAATGAGATATCACCTAGAACTTCCCACAGGCAATGTTAAAATGAAACAGCTACCAAGTAGGCTACCAAGTAGTCAATTAAACAATATTAATTTTTACTTAGCAAGAGGTAAAATATCCGATTACCACATACAAAGATATTTTAATTACAGAGATTACACAATTTGTATTATCTATTCCTTTACATTGAATATGCTGTTTTATCTGTCTTGTTATGTAATCTGCTACTATTCTACATACGAAGATAGCAAAAGAAACGTCCAACACCCTGATTGGGCTCCTTTGCACTGGAAATTATGTATACACAATCATTTCCATAAGGAGGAGCCTACACACTCCTTCATAGTCATGGTCATTAGAAAAGTTAACTAAGTTTGCTGTCACAGCAGATGGCTTTGTTAGAGAGAACCACTGCTTTCTCTGAAGAGAAACCACCTTGGTTTTACAAATCTACTTAGCAATGGTTTCTGCATTTGTTTTCTATTTGCATTCAGTGTCTATACAGCAAACATTTGCATATGTTTCCTTTATATACTCTATTGTATATACAGGAAAATTTTTTTTTTGTTTTTTTTTGACATACCACATTAAAATTGCTTCACCTTAACACGCGTTACACACACTGTATTGCATGATTTAGTTGATGGTAAATTATTTAGTTTCTTTCTGGTGGATTATTTAAACGCTTGTAGTTTCCCAACTCATTCCTGTGATGCAATATTTACTTCAGATGCATTCATTCTCCCAGCAGTTGTGGCCATATCTCCTAGGGAGGCTTATGTGTGAAAAGTGTATGCTGAGTTTGTATCTATCTGGTTAGTTATTGTTGTATATATGTGGAATCACACAGAAAAATAAATCAGTTAAGATAGTATAAGATCTGGCTGCAGATCCACCAACAACAAATGGGGCTTTCCCTTCAAAAGCCTAGTACTAAATTAATCTGAAACTAGACTTGTATGAAGGTGATGTACTTTCTTGTATGGGAGAAAACGGAGGCATTCTCCACAAAACAAAGATCAGATGCTTGCAAAACACTGATGCAATAATCAATATATATTTTTCTGAGCCCTGTGGAGCAAGATACCAGTTTTGAGCTTAGCTCATGACATGTTTCACTACACAAACTGTAGAACATATTGTTCAAATATAGTTTCGAATTAATTTTAATCAAGGAAATTAAGGTGCAGTGTAGAAGCTCCATGAGACAAGACAGAGGACAAACTCTTGTTCTTTCCAGCACAGACATGATTGCACCCAATCTTTCATCTGTCGTGACAGTCTGTTTCCACCCAAATGTAAAAGACTCCTAAACTACTCACATAAGCATGGAGCTTACAGATCTGATTGCCTGAAATACATATCCTGTTCAGTGTCAAATTAGTGCCCAGAATACAAGAGGCATTACAGTTTTATTCAAAAACTTTGAGAAATGGCAAATGAAGAGACACTGTGGGAAGAATTTACATATTTATCATTTCCATTCTGCAGAATATTTTTTTCTCTTTGCTTGTGGCTGCTTGAGGCCAGTAACTGGTGTTACATACACTCATTGGTGACAAATACATGCCTATTTCTCTGTAGGCCTGGCCAATAAAACAGATTGGTTGGGAATTGCAGGAGCATATACTGTTAAATGGTTCCTGCATCCCCTAGTTACAGTCACTTATTTCTGTAATTGGGGTCAAGAATAAAAGTTGGAACCCTGATCATAATTGTGCTAGACTTTGGGACTGACTGAAATTAAAAAAGTCCCTTAATAAACTAAAAGCCAGGCAGTGACTGTGAGGAATGTTTTTTAACCACATGCTTTTCTTTTCTTACCTTTGATAACACTTCTTTCAAACTGAGGGCTTTGACTGTCTCATGGCTGGAGTTCAGCCCTGACAGCTACCTTTGTTACTGCAACCCTCCCATGCTGAACTGTTTCAATTTAGGAGGTGGAAGTAATGCAGAAAACAGTCTTTTCCCATTCAGACAGCTGCCTACATGGTGGCAAAATATTTCCCTCATCAAAGCAGCTGGAGCATTCAATAAACTGTTAAGCAGCATTTTTGTAAGAGGAATGCCATCACCTTCAGAACCCCTAGAATCAGTGCAGCCTTCTTGCAACTAGTCTATAAATTCTTTCATTGTGACTTTTTTTTTAATTGGCAATATTTATTACTTTGAGGCACTTTACAAAATATCTGAACAAATGACTATCAGGAAATAAAATCTTTTGCTTTGACTAGCTCATCTTGACAGACCCTAAATGAAGCCTCTTCAGCCACACAGCATGACCCTTCTCATTTTTTTCCCTCCATAACCTCATGACAACCTTGTAGTCCTCCTGAGCTTCCTGTCCCTTCTTCCAAAGGTCATAACCTCTTTTTTTCTTTCACCCTGAGTTCCAGCCAAAGCTCTCTGTTCAGCCAGGCCCTTTTCTTCCCCACTAGCTCATCTGTGGGCACATGGGTATGGCCTGCTTCTGCACTTCTAAGGTTTCCTTCTTGAGAGTGTCCAATTTCTTGGACTCCTTTGCCCTTCACAACTGCCTCCCAAGGGACTCTGAAAACTGGTCTCCTAAACAGGCCAAAGTCTGACCTCTGCAAGTCCAAGGTAGCAGTTCTGCTGACCCTCCCATTATTTCTCTGAGAATTTAAAATTCCATCATTTTATGATTGCTGTGCCCAAGACAGCCTCCAGCCACCACATCACCCACAGGTTCTTTGTTCACAAACGGGTCCAGTGGGCCACCTTCTCCAGCTACTTAAAGAATATTTCATCTGCCTCTTCATCATGGTTGTGTTGTGTATAACAGACTACCACCATGGAATCTGCCTTGTTGGCCTTCCTCCTGATTTTCACCCATAAACACTATCATCACCATAGTTAAGCTAGACAGTCAAAATACTCCCTCAAATACAGGGCTAGCCCCCTGCTTCTCCACCCTTACCTACCACTTCTGAAGAGTTTATAGACATCCATTGCAGCATTCCAGTTTTGTAAGTCATCCCACCTTGTTTTTCCTGTGATGGTAACTATACCATAGATTTCCAGCTGCACAATGGGTTTTAGCTCCCCTTGTTTCTTGCACATGCTGTGTGCACTGGTTAGGTGCACTCCAAGTGGTTTAGTTGAAGCCTTAGTGATCCTGCCACCTTTCTGGGGGAACAAACCCTCATTCACAGGTGATCATTCTCAGGAGTTCCTGTGTTTTCTAACCCATCAAAACCCTTGTGTCTTTGCTGCCACATGGATCTCCATCCCCTACCTCCACTGTGATGGCAGACCGAAAAACCTTGCTAATGCACTCATCCCTCAACACTGGTGTGCTGCCCCAGGCTTATCTCCAGTGACCCTGGTTTTATCACTCTCCCCCTTCAAATCCAGTTTAAAGGTCTTTCAATGATCCCTGCCAACTCCAAGCTTTATCTCTCACCTTTTCCCATCCCCAGAGGTCTGACAAGCATTTCTGACTTAGCCCTCCTTCCTCTGTACTTAACACACTCCCACTTTGAAAATCTTGCTGAAAAGCAAAAACTTGCTTGTAATAAAATGCTTGGGAAAATGATTGCTGTTAAACACCTCAGAGGGAGTGATTCATTCTGCCACCATACATAATAACATCACCTGCTGCACTGCTTCTGAAATCCTTGAGCTATTTTTGCTGCATGGAGGGAGAAATGAAAGGTAATATAAAACATAGCAGACACTGATTAGTAAATTGATGTCTCAGCACCACTGAGACTAGATCAGTATCTGAGTCCACGGATAGGCTGGTTGCTTTATGAGCACTTAAAAAAATTAGAAAATATAGTGCAAAAAGTGTCAGAATGGGTGGGGTGAAAGATAGTCCTTCAGCTGCTTAGTGCCAAATCCATCTGAAATTAGCCAGTGTAGTGCATAGTTTCCACCAGGGACACTGAAGAATTACTGCTGATAATGAGTCTTTTTTTCTTCTTTAATCACTCTTCCCTGATTTGCCATCAAAATAATTTAGCTGAGGGGAGGGATTTGATTTTACTAATAGACCCAGACTTAATGTTCACAACAGCCTTCAACCTTATACACAGTTGCTCTCAGTTTATCCCGTTATAATTTTCTCTTCTATTTCCTGTGCTAGAAGCATTTTTTATCTGTTTTTGTTTTCTTTTGCATAGTGGCTTTTAAGAGAGGGAGCTCAGGTTCAGTGTTATATGAGGTAACACAATAGGATGGTCAGAAGAAGACTGCATAAAAGATTGTTCACTTTTCCTGTTATGAGTTTCTTCCATATAAAATAACAGAATTAAGTGAAATTTCACAGGTAAGTTGGGAAAAGAAAGATGCAGAAGAAGAACAGTACCGTTGCTCCTTGATGAATGTCACTTGAAAGTGGGGTGCTGGCAGCAGGTCAGTCAGTGAGTCCTGTGGCACAGTCAGAAATAAATAGCAAATTCACTTAACTGAGGTACTTTCAGTAATGCTAGGACTTCTCAGCTGAGAGGATGAAGTCTTGTGTAGAATGGGAAGATGTGACTGCTGCAGTTGGTCACCATGCTTAGAAAACCCTTTGCTAGGATAAAACTGTGCTGTGCTGGGCTCTGGAAAAAGAGGGCAAACAGACAACTGCTACCTTGTTTGATGGCACAGCCTTTTTATGGCATGCTCCTAAATACAGCTTTACTGCAACTGTACTGCTACATGTAGAGCATATTGCTGTTCAATATGCTGGATTTAGATACTAGCAACAGAGAATGCAATATGAAAGTTCAAACAAATAAAGAAGCTTAATATTACCAACAAAGCTGAAAACTCCACAGACTCAAACCAAACCAGACAGCACAAGCTTTTATATGAAAACAATTTTGGTGGGCCTCTTTAAGAAGATATCACCTCATGTGTTAGGCTTACAAGGGCTTAAAATGTTTTATTGTAAATCTTACCTGTATCAGTCTGACCATGAGAATTACTTCAAACCAGCTTACAGCTGCATCTCTTCTCCCAGACTACTACATTTTCTTGTTGGATATTGATGTTAGAAGGGCAGTACCTTATGCAAGGTAAAGTTGCATTAATTTGTTTAGCTCATCAGTTTGAAGTTCATAAGAAAAGAAGCAATTCTCAGCACGAATAAATTATGAAATACAGTTTCAAGGACACATAAGAATTACAACTGACCTTCTGAAAAATAATTGAGACTGAAGACCTTGTACTATAAAAAAAAGTGAAGACCAACAATGTAAATTGAAAAGTGAGAATAATCAGTCTGCTAGAATTAGAAAAATGTGTTTTCCTTTCAAAGCTACTCACTCCTAACATGAAAGTGTTATTTTGGAAGAAGCAGCTGTCTATTTAAAATAACAGCTTGCCAATGACATTGGCTAAAGCCCTCAGCCTAGTAAACCAGCAGATTTCACTTGTTCCAAGGAAACCTGGCAAGACAGAAGCTATGACGTTAATTACCAAGACAGGTAGAGCTGCCCATGTCTAATCAGTGGTGATGTATATCTGTACCACGGTCAGTGAACAGTTAAGCCCCTGGGCCTGAATTTGTCCTGCTGCAGATTAGAAATGGGTTCAGTCTGGAGTAATTAAAACAATTCCACAAATAACCCAAGTTTTATGGCAAGGGCAGCTTTGTGGGTTTTTTTTGTTTGTTTGCTTCTTTTGGTTTTTGTTTTTGTTTGTTGGGTTTTTTTTCCCTCCATTATGTCTCTCTCGGGAGTCAAATCTCTCCATTCTTGGCTTAAAGGATTGATTTTATCTTGCCAAATCTGGGATAGCTGTACATAGTCTTCTACAGCCTGGGTTCTTCTGAGCTTAAACAAATGAGGGGAGTCATCTGATTTTGCAGAATTATTCCCACAACAGCAATTCTGAAGCGTTTCTAAATACAGACTTTTTCTAAACTAGAACAAACTAAAATGTACTCTAATTTTATTTGAATAGAATGGTCTGCACTGCAACATTATTTCAGCATGCACCAAACAAGTGTTCCACCCATCTTTTCAGGGTAGGAGTACATGTACAATATGTACTACAGGAGTACATGTATCAGTAGATGTACCCCACATACTTCTAACCAAAACCTGTGAGGCAGACACCTTTCTCATTAGTGGATTTCATCTTAGCCTCTAGCCAACTTTTTGTGCATCTGCTGGAAAAAATTAGCTCAAAGCAAGTTTAAACCGAACAGCAACAAATATGTTTTCCACAGTTTCTTTCAAACCCTGACCAGTAGTTCATGGATACCCAATTACCCAGAAATACAAGTTGAAGACTATGAATTACCCCATGACTTGTAGTGAATTTTTTAATTCAGTAACATCTGGTTTTATGAAAACTGACAACAGTTTCACCATTAAAGAGGATACTGTTACAGATAAATAAAACATTCTTAAAATTCAGCATATTTTCTAAGAAATTAAAAAATTAAGGGGAAGAATAACTGGAAAGCTGCTCAGCAGAAAAGGTCCTGGGGGTGTTGATTGACGGAGCTGAACATGAGCCAGCTTGTGCCCAGGCAGTCAAGAAGGCCAACAGCATCCTGGCCTGTTATCAGCAGTAGTGTGGCCAGCAGGGCCAGGGCAGTGATCATCCCCCTGTACTGCACTGGTGAGGCTGCACCTCAAATCCTGTGTTCAGTTCTGGGCCCCTCACTACAAGAGAGACATTGAGGTGCTGGAGTGGTTCCAGAGAATGGCAGTGGAGCTGGTGAAGGGTCTGGAGCACAAGGCTGATGAGGAACAGCTGAGGGAAATGGGAGTGTTTAGTCTGCAGAAGAGAAGGCCTGGGGGGACCATATAGCTCTCTACAACTACTTGAAAGGAGGTTGTAGTGAGGTGGGGTTGGTCTCTTCTCCCAAACAAAAAGCTATAGGACAAGAGGTAATGGCCTCAAGCTGTGGCAGGGGAGGTTTAGATTGGAGTTTTTGAGAGGTTGCTCAGGCACTGGAACAGGCTGCCCAGGGCAGGGGTGGAGTCACTGTCCCTGGAAGTGTTAAAATCCGTGTAGATGAGGCCCTCAGTGACATGGTTTAGTGGTGGTCTTAGTAGTCCTGGGGTAATGGCTGGACTTGATGATCTGAAAGGTCTTCATAGCCACCTTTACAGCAATTGGCAATGGAGTTTGTGTGGAGGAGGACATCAAGCAGTCCAGGATCACCCCCCACCTCAAGGACGCCCACTGTATTCAGTCCCTCTGTTAGGCATTTTTGATAAGCTGAGATCCTTAATTATCTTTCTTGGTGGGGATATCCCCTGGCTGTTCCTGCTGTAGTTAGGAACAAACTATATGCAGATTTTAAACACTCAGTAGAAACTGCTCCTGTTCATGCAGATGGGGTCCCATAAAACAGTCTTTTGTATGCAGCTGGACTTAATCAATAAAAAAAAAGATCATGTGTATGCTGGAGGACCATAGGTGATCTGGAACAGAACTACAATTTGGCACATCTCGTTTAATCCTGCTGAAGATACATCCACTACAAGGATGCTTGTAGTGGAGTCTCCTGTCAACATCTGGGTAGTGAGTGGCACATGTATTGAGACTTCAGTTTATCATATAAATATTATCCTATAATATAAATAAATAAATAACTTTAAAATAAAATAAAATAATTTTTTTTTCTACGTGCGTTCTGTTTGTGTGTGTCTGTCAACACGTGCTAGTTACAATAAGCCCCAGACTAGCACTGTATTTTCAGGAAAGTCAATGTAAAACATGATCCAGTAAGAAACTGACAAAACTCTTTCCATTGTCCCATTTGAAATTATGTGAATAGGGGCAAAATGGAAACCTCCACAGAGGAAGAATGATCCAGATGTTAAGGTGTTACCACAGAAGCCAGTGTCATGCCCTGTTTTATCACATTTATCTTTGTGACCTTGAGCATGTTATTCTGTATCTTGGATAATGAGGACAGGATAAGTGCCATCAATAGAGAAGTACCTCTGCAGGGAGAAGATTAATAGTACTTGAGGGCTCCTTAATCTCTTAGACAAAAGCAAAATGAAGTCTAGTGGCTGGAAGAAGTTCAAAGCAGGAATAAAAGGTGGAATTATTTGTAAGTTTTTGGACTCTCTCAAATTGAACTCATGCCTAACCAACCAAAAAATCTGTACAGCTTTTTTTCGTTTTCTCTTTTCTCTCCTTTTTTTTTCTTTCAGGAAGAAGCTAAGGAATATAGTCTCTTCTCATAACAACTCAAACTAACATTTATTTAAGTGTGCTAGTGAAAGACTTCTTTTGATATTACATTTTCCTAGAGCTCCTGTTTTAGCCAGTAGAAACTTCCAACCACTTTGAGAATAATTTCATTAAAAATCCATCTAAAATGACACAATGAAGTCTATTTTGCTGAAAGCAGGAAAAGACCATTTAAATCCATTTCTACTTATACATTCATGCTCGACAGTTATGGGTAGGTCTAGTTACTAACTAAACATAGCTACTTTTCTTCTGTCACTCCAGCAGCATTAATTCAGACCTATTCTCATGCAAATTCTACCTTTTAAAATTTAGGAAGGGGAACTTATAAGAAAGAATTTTGATAAGATATAAGGGTTTGCATCTTTGTAAAGTTATAGTATAAGATGTTATAATTAATCTTATTCAATTTAAACGGAAGACCATAAATCCATTGCTTATTCTAGCATAAACAAAGTTATTCAAAACAGGTGGCCTAGAATGTAAGGTATATGGACAGAAATAGGATGATTGTCATAAGAACTTAGATTTGCAACATTTGACAAACTAAATCGACTGGTTGATGTAATTGCAGACAAAATAACTGCATTTGCAAGTATTTACCATTATTAGTGAATGCAGGACATTCCATTGACTCTAGTTTTCATGCAGCAAAACGTAAGAAGAATATAGATGAAGGTGGAGTAGTACGAAAAATGCTTACTGTGTTTGAGGCTCATTAGTTAACTTGATACACAAAGTAGAAGGATGACTTTTGCATGTTAAATATTTTCACTTCAAGGCTTAGAATTTTGTGTGAAATTAATATAGACGTTGGTTAGTGAGTATCATGCATGAAATTCTTTTGGCATCCAGAAGATGTTGGCCTACAGTTACTAACTCAAACAGAAAAATATGGCCATGAGGAGTCACATTCTGGAAGTGTACACACAAACTAGAAAAAAGCATATATAGGCATGTGGTAAGGGGAGGCTGTATAAGGCCATTGTAGTGTCAGGAGTATTGGAGTGAAACAACAGGGTAGTTGAAAGGAAAGATGGCTGGCAAGAAAAAAATAACCATACAAATAGTCAGTGTAAGTAAGTTTGCAGCTTATTAACTTAGTTCTAATTTCAGGTCATGAAAACTTGGGAGAGCTGAGTAATGGGGTACCTTTCTTTAGCTTGAAATTTACTCAGTGAGAGGGAACTTGTATAAAGTCAAAAGGATTTTCTTATTATTTCCATCATATGTTTTAATGCTCTGCGGCTTCCTCTTCTATGCCTCCATGCATCTGACTTACTGTGGTTCATTGCAGGTGTCTGGAGGGCCAAGTTCTCAGAGGCTGGGCTCAAATTTTGCAGAGTTGCTGAGGAAAGGAGTGACAGATTGTGAACTGACATATTCTGTAGCAAACTGGCTTTGCTGAGAAGGCTTCAATCCAAGTACCATAATGAGTTTTTGGGGCTCGATTCTCATTTTATGTTAAATCAACTTTCATAATTCCAGCAGGCTAAGGAAGCCTTGAAGGGAGTACAAATGTAATTTATACCCAATTTAAAACCTGAGAGTCTGCAGGAGCTTTTTAAAATGTTGTCTATATAATTGGAGAATCTGGCCCTTGGTATATAACTGCTAATTTAATCTGTAGTTATGCTTTCATTGGTGACAAAAGCAAACAATCTACACTTTCTATCTGTGAGTGTTCATGAGTATCCAAACAGTAGGATGTAAGAGTGTCTGGCATTGACTATTTTGTACAAAAACAACTTTGCTTTCATTGTGTTGTATGCTAAAATAAACTAACAAAAAAGATCCTGGGGTTTGGCCTTATTTACACCATCATCCTTGTTGTTCTTGAGCTTTCTGTAATATGACTGCTAGATACTGTGAAGTGCTCGTCATAATCTTTAAGCTGGACAGATTTATTTTATAAGGTGGTTTCCTCACCTAGTAAAAACATATGCTTATAAAACTCTTTTCTGAAAAGCAGATGTTTTAAAGCAGGTTCTGTGCTGGATGATTCATAATTGCAGGGTAGTTAACCAACAATGTAGTGAGTTCTTTGTGCATGTTCCAGTTCTCTTTGCCCAGCCCCTTCAATGATAGGTTCTCCTTTGGCCAACTTGGGTAACAACACAGAAGAGAGATAAACATTTTGGATGTCTTCTTCTTTGCTGAAATCTCTGAGACCTATGAATACGCCAAGCTTCCGCCTTGAGTTTGAGACCTCTCAGTCAGTGTCTTTGAAGGCTGTTAATATTGTGGGGCTGGTAAACAGCACAGCAGGGTCTTGAACACTTCCAGACTTCTGTGTTATGCTGTGAATATGATTCATTTGATCCTGAAACAGTTTTGTGTGCTGTAGTAATCTTTGAAACAACACTGTACATGTTTTCCAGCTAATTTCCAACTTTGATTGTGCTCCTTTGTATTAAACTGCCTATGCAGATAACTGTCAGGTTTTCATGTGAGAAAAGCCATGCAAGGATTACCCACCTTTTTGGAATGTTTCTGGTTTTGTGTAATTTTGTTTTAAAGCTTTGTGTGAGAAAAAGGACCATGAAAAGCTTTGAGCAGCAAAAAAGCACTTGGTACTTTTTCTGTGTTGTTTCCACCTGTTCTCTGATAACTTGCAATGTACATAAAGCATATTTCCTCTCCATGCAGTTAAGCTCGATATTCTTGTTTATCAAGCATATTTCTGTTGAAGACATTGAAATGAAATGCTGAACTTCACAAAGCTGTTGCTGAATACTATAAAACTTTCTGTGGACCAAGGTAACACTATGCTGTATTTGTCACTGAAAAACTGAATTATTATAATTCCAGTCAAGTCATTTAAACTGGTGTGCTGATTTCCCTCCTGTAAAACTAAATTAATATTTCCATTGTCTGAGCTGGTTAAAACTTGTGTAATTATTCTCAAGAATCCTCTCTTATGCATTTGTACAACTCCTACCATAATAAATCTTAGTTTAAATAGCTTCAAGTTATAACAAAATTCAGTATAGAGTGTACTTCACATACATATGGAAAAGTGCACTTGTAAGCCTTTAGTACCAAAGCAATATTTTTTTTTATTAGAATTTAGAGCTGTGTAGATATTTACATATTCCATTTTTAACAAAAAAATATTTTTTTGGAAAATAATCTTCAATAAATAGCTTTTCATTAACTTTTAATTGAAGTTTATGCAACTTGAAACCAAACATTTATTATCTTTTTTTTTAATTCCACAACAAATAAAACATTATTTCAATGTTATAAAAAAAGCCCTCACTTCAAACAAACCCCAAAATACCATAAAATAGGTGTCAATTAGAAATTTTCCAAAATAGTTTTATAAATCCAACATGAGTTTGTCAAATATTCCAAATAGTTTGCATCTCTAATTTTCAAAGAGGAAGATTTTAACTTAGTACTTTTATTCAGACCTTTTACCCTCATCTGATTAAATGTGTCAGAAAAGATTTTTAACTTTCCCTTGAATGTTAGCCTTGTAATACATGTAAGCATAACAAGCTTGGAATGACAAGGAATACACTGTATATATGCAAAAAGATAAGGAAAAAAATGAGCTTCTACAATTAAGTTTTGACAGCAGTCAGGAATCAGCACACTAGCACTACCACTGAAGACCCCAGTCCGAAGCAGAGCAAGAGGCAGAGTTTAGTAGAGAGTTTATTAGCATCGTTGTGGCTCTATCAGTAGGTGGAAATTCTGACCTTGGCCATTCTCTCTTCAAAGCATGCGTTGTGGTGCTTGCTCTCTTTAGATGAGCTGTTATATATAGGTCCATGGTGTTAAACTCTATAAGCATGGCTTGATGGATTACAGTTTGTGAACAATTTCTCCCCAGTAGTCCATTTGGCTTGACTAAAGATAAGACATCAGTGTGTTGGGGTATATTTCTCCTAAGGTGTGCTGGTATTTAATTAAATCTTTTTCATTTCTTTCACATGTGAAATATGAGCTCCCTGGTATTAAAAAGGGGATAGATCAGAGAAAGAGAAAACATCTTCCTGTAATTACAGGGCATAAACCCTGTCAGAGAAAAGATATAGACCTCTCATTATATCACTTTTCCTTTCCTGCTTACCTATGTTTTTGCAATTATTTTTCTGTATTGCTGATAGCTATAAAACTTCATAGATACATTTTTCTACCTTCACAGTGTTCAAGTAAAATCTGGGTCTCAGATGACAGGTTTAAATGATTCAGGACACACATCATGTGAGGCAAGTTCAAATGGGTAAAAGCATCTCAAGCAAGTTCAAGGTAAGCACACAGGATTTGAGATCACAGGTGTGATAAGGGAGCCAATGCATATATAATAAAGCCAAAGCGTTAGCCTTGCTGGACAAATGAAGGTCAGCTATACATCTGATGTCAAACCTACTGCCTCCTGGCAGCTGGGAACGAGTGTATGCTTTAGATGACTTTGAGTCCAGATGTGAGTTGTAATGGTATCAAAGACATCCTTGCATGCTTCTTTGAACACCCCCTAAACTCAGAGTGACCTGCAGCAGGACTGCATAGGAATGTTTTCTGGAATGCTGTCTAGACTGAAATGACTAAGTACTTATTACTTGTGCTGCAAAAAATGTACATCTGGAGGTGTATATATGCATTACTTTAAGGTATGAATCCATTGAAATACCTTTTACCGTACTTATTTCTCTTAGTGGCTTAAACTTTAGCATCTTATTGATTTATCTTCCTTGAAGCTGTCTGAAGAATAGATTTACCAGAGAAGTGGAATCTGAGTTTTACAAGCCTTACTGTTGTAAATAAGCAGGTTTCCAGGGTCACATGGGACCTTATAATTAATAGGGGTCTGATCTAGACAAAGTGCTGAACGAGATAGCTGCTCTCAGGACTAGGAGGCTGTGTTCCATGGTGAAGATTTCTGCCAGTCATCCTCACAGGGCTGGGCTTGATGATTCTACTGGTAGTTCCTAAGCCGTCCTTTCTGAACACGCATAGCTGCATCTTGCTGCAGTCTGCCATCATGAAGCATGCTAGGCTGTAACGCATATACACTTTCATTGCAAACTGGAAACTCCTGTGAAACATTTAAGACTGTAATATTACTTTTCTTAATTTGAGTTATTTCATTGATTTGAGATACCTGCTTGAAATAAGGATTCCCACTGTGCTTACTGCAAGCAGTTCTTATGTTGTAAACAAGATAGACAAGTAAATGGAGAGAAAAACCCATACATAAATAAAGTTTTGATTTGGTGAGGTTCATCTGCCTGTCTAAGGCCCAAAGTAATCTTTTAATTATTACAACTTGAGATATTTTTCTTTGTGTGTTGGGCGTGTCCCCAATCCTACAAAAGTATATGATTTCAAATCCTAGCCAGCGAAAGCTGGATTTTTTTCCTGACAATATATCAACAACTCCCCAGTGCTACAAATATAGCATAAATATGTATTTATGTTTATATATATGCAGCCATAATTGCAGATATGTTTAGTGCTTACAGGTAACATTTAAAGAACTGGAACTTTCCTGGTCACACAATGGAAAATTTCTCATAATCTAAGGTGTGAATCATGCCAGATTTGATATTTTTCAGAAGTATTGTTAAGTGCTGAGAAACTTCCCAAATTCAGTGGATTTTCTTCTGCCAGTCTGCTGCCAAGACCTTGGATTGCTGGCTCTTTCTGACCTGTGCTTTAAGATCTTTTCCTCTTGTCGTGTCGTTCTCTGACATTCATAAAAGTGAAATTCTATGTCCAAACCAGCAATTACACATAAAAAAGGAATCATGACCTGTCAAGAAAATAACATTCTTTTTTCCTTATCACATTCTATATATGAAAGTGTTGGGTTTTTTTTCAGCCTTATTTCATGTATTAATTTCTTCACTGCATTCAATGGTATTTTGCACATAGTGGTTTTCACCTGAAGATCACAAAGCAGTTGGGAAGCATATAAAAATTCATATTACCTGTTATGTAACATCTGAGACAAATGGGCTGAAAATAATTTAAGCCTAGCACAGGGGCAAATTGCCAAGGATTTTGTTCAGTAGCAGAAGGGACTTGATAGAAGGGGATTCAGAAATTCACGAGCTATTTTTGACAGAAGATTTCAGGCAGCCGGTTTGAAGCATCCAGATCTGAGTGATGAACATGTGATCCTGACACCTTCCCTTCCTGCACTCTCCCTCAAGTTACTCTTGTGTACCTTTACCCTGAAGACAAGAAACTGGTGCTTCCTGACCTTTCCCAGTTCCCCTGTAATCCGCGGGTTGTAGATCTGAGGTGAGAAGATCAAGCACCCATCCTGCAGTTCAGATGATTGTGGCAGTCAATGTGAAGTGGTTCTAGCAGAGCCATGTATTTCACTGGCCTTAATTAAAAAAAAAAAATAATATTTTTTTTCTCCCTTTTTGCTTCCATCTAACAGCTAGGGCTTTAACTAGGCATCATCAAAAGCTGTGAGAACATGACAGTGCAGTTTTAAGTGCTTGGTTACCAAGTAAACACAAGAGCTATGTGGGTATCAAGCTACCACATATCACAGAATCACAGAATAGGTGGGGTTGGAAAGGACCTTAAGATCATCTAGTTCCAGCCCCTGCAATGGGCAGGGACACCTCACACTAAACCATGCCATCCAAGGCTTCGTCCAACCTGGCCTTGAACACCACCAGGGATGGAGCATTCACAACTTCCCTGGGCAACCCATTCCAGTGCCTCACCACCCTTACAGTAAAGAACTTCTTCCTTATATCCAATCTAAACTTCCTGTTTAAGTTTAAACCTGTGTTTAAAAGATGGCTCACTGCCATGCACAGATATAATTTCCCATAGAAAACTGGAGCCTGTAAGGGAAAATGTGTGTACACCACAGACAGCTGGCTGATGAATTTTCAGATTTATTCAAAGATCTTAACAGTCTGAAGCAGAGGTCAGGACAGTCTCCCAGTTGCGCAGGTGAAATCTTCTTGGTCTGCTGGTGACAGACCGTATATGCAGCAAGGGCCCTTGAGATCTCATCCAGACTTTTGTACCATTGTTTTTAATGTAGGTGATGACCTTGAAGGAAATTAAAGGACAAAAGGTACAGAAACAAATATATTTTAAAATTTCGTCCTCTATAAACACCTACAAAAATATATAAATAAAATTTTTAATATCCACATGTCTTCTGTGCATTTTTCCTGCTCTCTTAGTGTTCTGTTTAATAATACTGTATAAATGCAAGGCTGTCGTTCTCTTACTGGTATTGAGAGGATGTTTTTGCTTTCTCTCACTGCATTTTTTTTAGTATCTTAATTACAGCAAATTAGAATAATTAAAGTGGAATTATATGAACCTTACAATTCCCTATGGCCTTTATGCTGCTTCTTAGAATGATAATGAATGTTCATATAAATCATCAATGTCTTTTAGTCTTTATAGCCAAATTTCCATTTCACAATTTTGTTCTAGATAGAATGCTGTACATTCGGTAAGAAGAACAATATTATGTGATATTTCAGCAAAGAATGTTAATTAAGCTTTTTGTAAACCATATCACATATAAAACTTAGCAATAGGCAACTTCCTAATAATGGGTATCCATGTTAACATAAAATGATATAGATTTCTGTAAAGCCTCTCACACTTAAATATATAGCTTGTTACTCACAGAATAATAAAACAGAGTGTGCTTAAAATATAATGACCATACAAAGGAGCCACACATGCAAGAGTTTTAATATGAGCTGATGTTCTTCAGATTAAGAATTCACTGTACTTTTAAAAATTAAAAACATTCATACAACACCACGCTATCTGCAAGTTCTTTTCTCATTTCATCACTGTATCACTATTGTAACTGAATGCCCTCCAGCATTATGCAACTTGCCTAACAACCTGTCACCTGAGATTAATTTTCTCTCTTATCCTTTCCTGAAGGAGAGTAATCGTGTTTGTGGTACTGTTATATATGTAAGGTTTCCTCCCTCACAGTCTCTATTAGTACACACATTTTTCTGCATGTTCATGTTACAAGAGTTGTATTGTTAACGTGCATTTTGCTACTGGAGCAGAAAATGGAAGGTTGTATGGTAGCTCTGCTGCTATTTATAGAAGATATTGAGAGAAATGGTTTACTTGGCATGGTCTTTTATCCCTGACTTAAAGGGAGTTATTTCCTACTGTAATGTCCCCCAGCATTATACTGTACTCATCCTTATGCTTAAGAAAGAAAAAAAATAATGCAAAAATATGCAAGGGGGACTGTAGTACTCCCTATAGAGGGTTACAAGAAAATAAATAAACCCAGGAAGATATTTCTTTCCCCAAGGCAGCCCAAAAGGCAGTCTATTTCAGTGACAGTCCCTGAAAAACACAGAAGTGTTCCTGTGCCAGGGGATCATCAAAAGAACCTCTCCAGCTTTGAACACTGTGAAAATAAATAATTGCAGGAAGATAGTACCCAAATTCTAGTATGGTGGTCATGAAATTATGGTCAGTTGAGTCCAAAACAAAACAGCTCAGAAAAGGGTAAATCCCATAATTTAAATACAGTCTATTAAGGACAAGTTGCAAAAAAGAGGTAACAAACAAGAAATTTTCCTTTCTATGGATTCTCACAAACACAACAGCAAGAAGATACCCAAAATTAACCTCTGATGGTGTGCTTAAATCTACTGATATGAAATGTCTTAACCTCTGGAACTTATTTCCATAAGTTTTGCTGTCAAGTAAGTCACAAGTGGATTTCAAAACTAGACAGACAATCATGTGATGATGAAAACACATATGATAAAATTAAAAAACTGGGGGGGGGGGGGGGGGGGGAGAGAATATAAGCCAACACTCTTTTGGAGAATATGTGTGTCCCTAACAGTCTGGGTTAGGCAACCAAAAGGGGTTTGAGCTACTGCTGTCTTATACTGCGTATGTGTATTTGGTTTGTGTGGCAGAGTTTTGGTAGCAGGGGGGCTTCTGTGAAAAGCTGTCAGAAGCTTCCCCGATGTCCAATAAAACCAACACCAGCTGGCTCCAAGATGGACCCACCCTTGCCAAGCCCAAGCCCAAGTCCAAGCCCATCAGTGATAGTAGGAGCACCTCTGGGATAACACAGTTAAGAAGAGGGAAAACTGCTGTGCAACAGTAGCCAGAGGAAGGAATAAGGATATGTGAGAGCAACACTCCTGCAGACCCCCAGGTCGGTGAAGAAGGAGGAGAGGAGGTGCTCCCATTGCCGCAGCAGGGGTTCCCCTGCAGCCCGTGGTGCAGACCACGGTGAGGCAGCTCCTGCAGCCTGTGGAGGTCCATGGTGGAGCAGATTCCACCTGCAGCCCGTGGAGGACCCTACACCAAGGCAGAGAGATGCCCAAAGGAAGCTGTGACCTAGTGGAAAGTCCACACTGGAGCAGGGTCCTGGCAGGAGCTGTGGCCCCATGGAGAGAGGAGCCTGCACTGAAGCAGATTTGCTGCAGGACTTGTGACCCTGCAGGGATCCACTCTGGAGCAGTCTGTTCATGAAGGATGCACCCCAGGGAAGGGATCCACTCTGGAGCAGTCTGTTGCTGAAAGATGCACCCCATAGAAGGGACCCACACTGGAGCAGTTTCTGAAGAACTGCAGCCCGTGGGAAGGACTCATGTTGAAGTTCATGGAGGACTGTGTCCTGCGGGAGGGATCCCATGCTGGAGCAGGGGAAGAGTGGGAGGAGTCCTGCCCTGAGGAGGAAGGAGTAGCAGAGGTAATGTGAGATGAACTGACCACAACTCCCGTTCCCTGTCGTTCTGCACTGCAGGAGGGGAGGAGATAGAGAAAATCAGGAGTAAAGTTGAGCCCAGTAAGAAGGGAGGGGTGAGTGAAAGGTGCTTGTAAGATGTGGGTTTATTCCTCATTAGCCTACTGTGATATGTTTGGTAACAAACTACTTTCCCAGAGCTGAGTGTGTTTTGCCTATGACAGTAACTGGTCAGTGATCTCTCCTTGCCTTTATCTTGACCGATGAGCCTTTAATTATATTTTCTCTCCCCTGTCCAATTTCAGGAGTGGAGTGATAGAGCAGCTTTGGTGGGCACCTGGCATCCAGGGTCAACCCACCACAGTATAGCATCATCCTGTCAGACATCTGTTATTTTCATTGCTGTGAATGAATGGATCACCAATATGTTTCCATATAGCTGCTGATACATTTCATTATATTCTGTGTAAGCAAAAATAGTCTTAAATTAAGCTAGAAATTTTAGTGAACTCAGTGTCTTAGTCTTGTATTTTATATGAATTTGAACTTATTTCTTTGCATTCGTGATAAACTTTAATTAACCCAGTTGGTATAAAATTTTGCTGGAAAGCAAAACATGAACTTCATGTGCAACCTGGTAACAAAGAAATGGGGCAATGGATATGCAAGGTTAAAAATATTTTACCTTTGCAAGTTGGAGAGATGTGAGAGGTCTCTTTACTGTGTGAAATATTGCTGTAAATGCACCCAGCTGAAAGAAGAAACATTTCAGTTGGAAGGTGGGTGATGGAAGGAAGGTTAACTACGAAGTTGATTTCTGAGTTGATGCCCAGAAGTGTGTGGTTTCTAATACATCAGCATTTGAAGAACCATGAGAAACATCACAAGCTCTGCAGAGTATAGGAATCAGGATTTGTAAATTTGGTTTATGTTTTTGAGCAGCTGCTGCGCATGTTTCAGATTGTAAATGCTATCATGACAGAAGATCCAAGAAAGAAGAATGGCAAAAGTTGGTCTACTCTAAATTTAATCAGAGACTGCTTGAGCCAGGATTTTGAGACATTTGCATTAACTGCTCTCAGGGCTCCTGTCAGTTCAGGAGCTAATAGGGTGATGTAGAACTGTCTTGTCCTTGAATGAGGCAGTTCAAATCAATTTTGGGGCCATCTAAAGAGCATATGGATTCTTTATGTGCTATAGCAGAAGGTAATTATGATTGGCATCACTCTTGCCCTTTAAACAGCATCAAAACAATGACTGCTCTCCTTATTCCCCGCTCATTCTCAGAACATCTGTTCCAATAAAATATGCCATTGTTTCAGTTACAGTAGCTCCTTTTTAACATTATAGACTGTCTTCTATTAGTCAAATGGTGTTATGACCCTTAAAGAAAAGAGTTTCTAGACATAAAACCATGATCCATACAATGATTACTGACATTTTAAATAAACCTCATCTGACTATATACTTTCACCCTCAGTCTTCAGTTCTCACTACCTGAAGATGCATACAGGCATGGGAAGGCTGAAAATGAGCTTGCATTCCTTCCTTCCTTCCTTCCTTGGCTCTTTGTTTTAATGTGCAACATGCAAGTCCAAGGTCTTGATGTTGTGGGGTATGCATATCGAGTCCATACCTTTTCTGGTAAATAAGCTTTTATTTTATTTTTTTTTAATCCTTGATGTAGACTCATATAAAATTTCCCCAGAAAACTTAATTCCATGGTATTTTGCTTAAGGCTTAGTTTATTTCTGTATTTGCTCCTCACAATGACCCCTGTCCCTGCATTCAGGATTGGATGGACACTTTGCTCTCCTTATTCCTGCTTTGCCTTGTGAACTCAGTTGGGAAAAAATATAATTAAAAGTCTGGCCAGATGTGAAAAGATATACTAAACTGGTATCCTCCTGGTTACAGAGCTTTGTTAATGCGGGACTTACTTTGTCTGAAAGCAGAGCCTTTGGTGAGGCAAGACCTTCCATGTCGAAAGCCACTCAACAGTCCTTCCTGCATGATGTTTAGGCTGGTCACTGGATTCTAAGTGGGCTTTGGAAACAGCTGTGTGGGTCTTACTGAGATGAGAGATATCTGATGCAGGAAGGTGTGCAAAGCCCATGCAGCAGTAAAACCTGTGCACAGATGTGCGTTTCTGCCCAGAAACAGCTATCCAGCAAGTGTGTGTCACGCGGTAGGAGAGGGTTATTATCCATGCTGTTTTCTGACACTTTATTATTGTCTCTCTTTATGTCTAAAGCTGCCCTATGCACCCTTCGGTGTACACAGTGATCAGTTTCATGAGTAATTCTGTATTGCTAGAAACATCAGTGTTTCTGACCAATTATGTCTTATAATCTGTTTTGATCATTAGCCAATCGTGTTTTGAGACACCATGCTGTGCAGTGTTTGTAAACCCTCAGTAGGTCTATAAGTATTGATGTCTGCTCAGCTGCAAGAATTACTTGGGCTATACTCTTTCCTGAGCTCCTGATTTTGTCCTCTGATGGATGAAAAGAAGAGAAAAATTTAAAAATTAGTTCTACATTGCTGCAGAGAACAATATGCCATGAAGGGACATTATCAGTTCTGATCTGTGTGCTGGCTGCGTGGAGTGTGATTGATTACTAGCAAGCCAAGGTATCATCCCTCTACTTGCTCAGATTCAGTGTCTAAGAAATACATAGATACAAGCACCAGCCCCCATTCCCAGCTTCTCCATTCCAAACAGCCTTGTGCATAAGTGTTTACATATGAGGGTTGTAAGCATAAGCAGATTCAGCAACCAAACTGTGGAATAAGAAACACAAAGATACTCTCTGCTAAAAAAAGAGCAGCAGCATTTGTAAGCGTTCCCCAGCCTTGTTTCCACAATGAGAGCACATTCTGTCCCCTCCCTGTTTGACCAGGTCTGGCCAAAAAAATGTCTTGAGAGAACAGTCAGTCATGGGGATGAAGAATAACCATTTTCTTTTTAATCAAATAATGGAATCTGCTTGCAGCAACAGATAAGCAGCCATTTCCCACAGCACCACCTTGTAGCTGTTCCTACAAATATGCTGATTTCTATTCCTCTGTCAAGTACATAAGAGAAACAGGAGCTAAAATAAGGGATCTGCCCACCCTCTTACTTAAAACTGAGCTTTGCAAGTTAAAGGAAAAGGGAAATGCAACCCCTAGATAAAAATGGTCATCTGCCTTCTTTTAAATAGACGCCCCTCCAATGCTCAAGGTGCCACAGATTCATTTAAATTTAAAATTAATTAAAATTCATGTGATCAAATATGATATGAACAAACCGTGTAATACTTAAGCAGCCATTTGTTCCTGAAATCTTCACAGTTTATTAAAAAAGGAAGTTTATATTCATATCTTAAAATAATCAATGATGTGATCACTTACTAAGCATACATTTTCATAAAAGAATGTGTATATATATGCTTTGATAAATGTTTTGAACTAGTTGGTAAATTCTAAATAAATTAGAAGGAACGGCTGAGGAAGTAGAATTACTAATTCCTCAAAACATACTGTGAGAATAAAGGGTTAGAATAGAGAAGGGGCTCAATTAACATGAAGGGGACATGACAGAGTAGTTACTAGGTTTTTTTTAAACATGCAGAAAAAAATGTGCAATAAGAAAAGAGCTTTGACTACAAATTTGTTTTTTGGTGTTTACACATTATTGGATAGGAAAGTGCTATTTTCAAAATTAAATTAGACTATCATTCTCAGATGTATTTAAATGGGCTTTGCAGTCTAGACTCTTGCCACTGTCACTTTGGAATTTACACAATGGGACAGCTGTACTTTATCATATGTCATTAATGCTTGCTTTCAGCTGCCCAGACCTGGGAGCCAGCTGCAGAATATGTCTTCCTCTTTCCTTGTATACTTGACTTTCCTTTTTCAGGAAAGTCTGGCGGGAAAGGGATGATGGTCCTTGGCTAAGTCACATCCTGGTACAGAAAAAGGGTGTACTTTGGGTTTGGCTCAGGGTCAGGAATGGCACTGCTTCAAGCAGCATGTTCCTCTCCCTTTGTGTAAGTGCAGCCACTGAAATACAAACTGGCAAAACCTGGAGCTGGTTATGCAAAAATAGGGCATATGATTTTAAAACCGTTTGATAATTTTTTAAGTCTTATGTGAAGTCTGAGCTAAATCAGAGCCAGAGCTTTCTACTTGACTGCAGGTTTGTGGCTGCTTTTTGAACCTGGACACTATTAAAAGCGATGGATCACAGATAAGCTATTATTTTTCTACCTCATGAAACACCTTCTCCAAAGCCCTTCTGAAATTTCACAGCATCAGTTAGCTCTTAACAGAATTAAATTTTTATATGGTTTAGGTGGAGAAGTGTTTACTTCCTATACACTTTTTTTTTTTTAGCTCTATCTTTACAGAGATTGAGGTTTCATCCTTCACAAATTACTGTCCATTTTGAACATTTTTATTTATATAAATATATACATAATTATTATTTCCATGGTTACAGCAGAACTAGTCTTATTTTTTTAATGGACTACCTAATTTCATATAAAGATTTTTTTTCATTAAACCAGTGTACTAATTTTTGGTCAGCTGTGGGCAACTATAGATACTTAATAAATTCACATTTAGTAAGTTCTCTCTCTGCAACTTTTGTTCAAGCTTCAGGCCCAGAAATGTTGTAGAAATTGTAAAACCAGTCAGTGGTCTCTAGGTGGACTGAAATGTGCCACCCTGGCCAAGAAGTCCCCAGGCAGAGGCATGAGAAGTCAGAACTTGTTCTTTCATCTGAGGGTACTTGCTTTGCAGCCATGTTCAGGAGCTATTCCTGGATGTGAGAACCTGGCTTTTCAGACTAAAACCAGGCAGTGCCTGCTCCCCAGGTTCTGAAACCTGAGCCTTTTGGGGCAAAGAACAGAACAGCATAATGAAAGGGCTACCTCCTTCTCCTGGTGCTTGAGTGGACCCATGGGCTTGAGCACTGAGGGATAAAGGAGAGTCACTTCCACAGACAAAAAAAGCTTCCTATTGTCACACTGTCGAAAAAATGCTAAGAGAGGAGGCATAGCTTGATATTTTGCAGATATGAGTGCTCTGGGAGCTTGAATGACCCAGTGAAAGCAGGACTGTATATGAGCACAGAAATGAGGCAAAGAGGAAGGAGGAAGTCAGTGTCTCCTGCATCGCATGTTTTATTTTCCAGTCTCCTGCAATAGAATGGGGAGATGAATAGACCAAGAAATCCCCCTTTGAGCCACAAAGAGTTGCAGCCATCTCTCACTACAGTCATGGAAAAATGTTCTCATGCTTACCTTGAAACAAAATACAGTACTAACAATAAAAGCAAACAAAAAGAATTCCCTTAACCAAAAAGCTGAATCTTAGAGTTGTAATAACATAAAATCAACACAAGCAGATGAAAAACATTAAATACAGTAGTTGCAGTGAATGTGAAAGATAGGATGAAGTGGTCTGGGTCAAGGGGAGTATTCAGTTTGGAAGACAGACTTGCAGCTGATGTTTAGATCTTCATATTTCTTGGTATGTCTACAGATGTGAATGCAGCCAGTGAAAGCTTACCAGAGGTATGACACAGAAAAGCAATAAGCATAAAAAAGCAATAAGAAAGAAGAGCACATGATGCTTTGAATGGATTTTTAACCCCTGCCCCTCACTGTGCTCTCTGTTTCATTGAAGACAAATGGTTTTGTGGAAATTTTAGTTTTTATTACCTAATATTTTTTGGTTGCATATGGGTGGATAAGAACCAAACAGTGAAATAGCACAATGACTGTGTGTGAGGACCTCTCTCAAGACTGCACATCTCCCAGGCAGCTCTCCTTCCCCTCATCTGCCCTGCCACTCTGTGCACTTTCTTAGGTCTGAATAACTCTTGAGTTAAAAAAAGCAGGAGCCTTCGGTTCCCTGGACTACTGCAATTTACACTAGCAGAACAGAAAAGAAAACAAATAGACCCTGAAAGATGGGCAGTCTTCTTTCACTGAAGTGGAAAGATGCAGATGAACACTTACCAGCATTCATTTCCAGCTTCCTAGTTTGATTGTTGTATGTTCAATCAGGTTCTATTTCAACATCATCCCTTAGAAAATATGTCTCACTCATGAACAGCAGGTACCTTTCTTTGTTCTCCATGTTGATGAATTCTGAAGTGAACAGGAATTTCAAGTCTGCTGCACCCTCCTGTCAAGGGCCAGCCTTTGTCAGGCTACTCCTTCATGTTCACTGGTGACTTCTTCCCAGGGCTAAATGAGTCTCTAGAATTAAACCCTGCTTAGAAAACCACATTTTGAGAAGGAATTGGGAAGATGGGAGGAGGAGAAAGTGACTCTCACCAATCTCCTTGTAATATACAAACTCCAATATGCTTGGTTACCTACGAGCCAGGAAGAAAGGCATCTTAAAACCTCATTTTTCATGGATAGTGTCCAAACAGATACTTGTTGGGAGCTGCCCTTGTGTTTCCCAAAATATTCATCCTATACTCAGGATTTTTCCTGATTCATGGGTTTCTGTGTTTCATTGGGTAGGAATTAACTTTTTAGGAAAAGAGACACACTTTTGGGAGCAAGCTATCTCATGATTTATTTTGATGGAGAACAGTACATAGAATTGGAAAGCAGTTTTGTTTTGTTTTTTTAAATATGCATTATTTTATGCGATTTTACCTGGAAAAAAATTAAATGTGAGGTTAAAATCAACCATGTCCACTCCCATGCACAGACCAATGCCTTCTTGAGAATGATTTTACAGTTGTCTGTCTAGTTGTCCCTCTTCTATGGAGACATCTAGAAAGTATAGCATTTCTTAACAATAAATTATCGTCTGCGAAGAAAGTCTATACAAGAAAAATAGTTCTGTAGTACCTCTCATCAAGATGCACTCCTGTTTTGCTAATCCATACATAGTCAGGTAGCGCTGTCAAATTCTTATTTCTTTAAGATGTATCGTGAAAAGGTTCTCTTTGAAAAAATGTGGATTGCTTATTAGCCAGTTCTTTACCAGTTTAAGCAGGTCTTTTTACTGTGTTGATAAGGCAAAAATTATTTTGTCTGATAAAAGCACTCAAATAACTCTTTGCTGATTTTGGGTTCTTTCTTACAACTTTTACCACCTTAGGTAAAACTGAGGGTATGCTGTAGTGCTATAGAATTAGGCTGATTTTATTCAGAAATGTCCTGATCTCTTGATGTTTTAAGTTGGGTCTTATCCTTTAAGTGTAACTTTGTGTCACAATCTACACTTCTCTGAGAAATCTTATTAATATTCTAATAGCATATATAAACTTTTTATTATTGTATAACAATTTCTCTTATAACAGCTGTAATTAATTTTTTTTACTCTTAAGAAAATTGCCATGCCAGACCTTGATGTGAAGGATGGCCTCCCCTGTTACCAGAGAGCCATACAGCAGAAAAAAGGGGCAGGCCCAGCACCCTGTAGTTGGCATATGTTGGAGATATGATCTAGGCCAAATCACCTGCTCAAGTAGAGTCACCCAAAACATATATATAAAACAAAAAGGGGGAGATGTGGAGACAGTGTTCTCACAGGAGAATGGATAACTGGTACATAAACTCTGAATAATCCTGAAAGATACAGCAAGGCCGTGAGAGGCCCAAGGAAGCTTAAGCAAGCAAGATAAGAAGAAGCTAGAATTCACTGATGTAATGAGAACTGTGGACTGTTGGCAAGCTTTCAAGGTCAAGTTCCCACACCTGTGCTTAACCAAGTATATGCTAGTTGCAAAGGGTCTTCAGGACATGTATCCAATCATAATATGCCAAATCACTGTAAGTGCATGTAAGAAATAGTATTTAAGGGGTTAAGGCTTTGTAATAAACGGCTTTTGTCTGATCATATTGATCTCTGACTGAGTCCATATATTTTCTGTGGCAGAAGATAAAGCCAAAAGAAGCATTGAGTAACATAGAGGAATACAAAATCCTAAATCCTAAATCTAGACATGTAATCATTTTTGGCATATTACTCACTTGGTCACTAATTGTGTCCAGACTGTTCTTTCTTCAGAAATTTAAGTCCATGTGCTGATTTATAGCTTCTGTAGGTGGTTAATCTTTGCCTTCTAATTGCATCTTGATCATATATTTCAAAAGTAGCTGCTCTCTCCCCAGATTCTAAAAATGTTTCAGAAATTTCAGTGTAAAGTCAGCAGCTGAGAGCGTTGAGAAAATTTCACTATAAATCTTTGAATGGTATTTTACATATTTTCTGCATCCTGAGAATGAATTATGTTAGTCTGAGACCTTAAATGCAATGAATCTGGCCAGCATTCCATCTGATAACTAAAATGGTACATTATCAGCCAACTAGAAATTGCTGACAATATTCTACTGGAAGCATACATCACTCAATTATTTTTTTAACCCTTGTAATTCTGGTGGTGATAAAAGTTTTTGCACCAAGCGTATTAAAATATATGAATAATAGTAGATAATAATTTTCAATACTTGTCCTAATTTCTTTTGAAATGCACTTAGAACATAAAAGCACCTACCTTTATTTTGGTAGGCACATCTGAAAATGTGGAAATGTGTGTTGTTTCTTGTTTGGCTTCAAAGCAGACTTTGCTCTCCAAAGTTGGATTAATGACTCTCAATAAATCCTAATGAATGAGCTTTTCTGCAAGCATTTATCAACACACTATCTGAATCTTTCAAGAATAGTAATTAATTTATCCATTATTTATGGATTGTGTTGAGACCTGCGAAAGATGAAAGCAAATGCCAAGATCTTCTCTCTCTACTGTCTCCTGTAATGACAAATCTAGCCTTTAAGGGGACTGAGAGATCAGATGTTAAAACTGTGAGTCTTTTTATTCTGGAGAAAGCATGAGAAACACAAAGCTAAGTTATACTGTTCTTGCTCCTCTGGTAAGTAGTGGGCAGAGGAGAAGAAGGGGCAGGAAATTGGGGTACACATTGAAATCAGGAGATCAGTGGGATAAGAACATATTTAGTGGAAAAGGAGCAAGCTTAATTTTTAGTTTAATGCTTGGTAATTTCATACTTCAGTGCTTTATCCTGAAAAGAGTTATTTGGGTTGGGAGGGCAGAACTTCTCACAAATAGATTTGCACATTCCCACCCCAGATGGACTTTTCCCCATCTTTAAATTGGAACAATATCAAAACCTCTGAAGATTTTTTTTTTTAAATTTCCTTTCTGAATCTCTGGTGATGCTAAACCAAGGACATTCAAAGACTAAGAGTCTAAAGTGTTCTCCTTCAGCAAATGACATGAAGGTGCTTTTCTCTTAGATAGTATTGATGTGTAAAGCAAGCAAATGGTTAATCTGCTCTATTAAATTCCACCCTCACAGACATTTAATCAAAATTTCAAATTTCTGGAAAAAATTTGCTTGAACAAATTTCATTTACATCTACATTTTCTAAGAAAATCTTGCTAAACATTTTCGGAACAGTTGTACATAAGAGGATTTGAAAGTTTAAGTACTGAAATGTCACCCAGACCATGACTTTGCTTTTTTACCAGAAGAAGGAGGAAAGAGAAAGCCTAAACTGAGCAGACTATGTGGATCTACTAGGCTGTTGGTTTTTTTTTTGGTGTATTCTAGCATGCCAACATTTCGAGTTCACCATCTGTTTTTTCAGGAACTGACGTCTCATTTTTATGCTGTACTTGTGAATTCAATCACATTTTGACCACTAAATGACAGAAACACAAATGCTTGTCTTCAATCTTATAAACTATCAACAGCTTTTATAACTTTTTAATTGTTTTAGAATTCCTTTTTTGTAATACGTGCCCTAAAGCTCATAGAAGATACTGTGAATTTTTCCTGACTGAGAAGCAATTCTAAAACTGGGGTTTCAGAAATATTAAAACAGCACAGTTTAATGAAATCATTATTTTTGGTGCAACCATAAAAATGCAGTTTTCATGGGTAAAGTGTAACCGTTAATGATGTCATATTTATTTTGCTTGGACTAGAAGTAACGAAGTATGTTTTTCTTTAATCAGCTTAGACTCTCACTGAAAATTACGCTTTTATTGAAGAAAACTAATAAGTATGCAAGGAACCCTATTCTTATTATTGTAGAATCTTTATAACTTCATACAGAAGCAAAGGAATATGTATGTGTGTGTATGTATACAATACTATCTTTTTTTTTTTTCAAAGTATGTGTTAGACTAGCAATTACTAACTTCCAGGGCCTTTTCTGAAACTTTTAGATTAATTTTTTTTTCCTGGAAGGTGAGCAAAACCAGGTATTAACGATTCATGTTGCCTACTTATATTTTTCCCAATAGCTCCTCTATTCATACTTAACATGCAGAAGGTATATATTGTCTGAAGAGGAAAGCCTACATTAGAGGGAAATATAATGTCATTCTATACAATTGTTCTTCTCCAAAACGGTGCTATTACATCTGGTGATTGTGATATTTTTTCTTTGTATTATCTGAGATCACTTTCTTCTCATGTCAGTTGCAATGTATTATTATGGGTATAGAAAATACTTTAATAAGGATAATATTTTATAGGCGGCTTTGGGGATGGAAGAACAACTCTAGCTTTTTGTTCATTTTAATGTCAGTTCTCCTGAATTCCTGACTGGCCAATTATTCCAGCCTGACTGGGTAGTGGAGCAGGTGTTAGTGGACAACTTGAGAAGCTGCATTCCCTTCTGCCTGAAGTCCACTGTAGTGCCCTGAGGGTACATTGCATTCACATCCACTCCTTGCTTCCTCAGTGAGGACCAGAAAATGAATCAAACTCAGACCATAAATAAGAACACATGACAGTTGAAAAATACCCTGTAGATTCATAGCTGCTATGGGCTCAGGTAGCTTCTCCAAACTGCTGTGGTTTAAGCCCAGCCGGTAACTCAGCACCACACAGCCATGCTCTCATCCTTCTCTCCCTGCAGGCAAGAGGGGGAGGAGAATCAAAAGAATGTAAACCCTACAGGTTGAGATAAGAACAGTATAAAAGTACAACTACTAATACTACTAATAATAAGGAAAATAAAAAGGGGGAAAATATATAACTAAAAAGGGAGAGGAAAAAGATACCCCAGTAACCAGCAGTTCTGCACAATAAAATTGCTCATCACTGGCTGACTGGTACCCAGCATTACCCAAGCAGTGATCTGGGCCTTCTGGATAACTCGCCCCAGTTTATATACTGGGCATGACATGCTGTGATATGGAATATCCCTTTGGGTAGTTTGTATCAAGTGTCCTATCTCTGCTTCCTCCTGGCTTCCTGTTCCCCTCCTCACTGGCAAAGCATGAGAGACTGAAAGGTCCCTGATCTCAGCAAGCACTACTTAGCAACAACTAAAACATCAGTCAGTATGTTACCAATATTGTTCTCACACTAAAGCTGTAACAGAGCACTGCACCAGCTACTAAGAAGGACAAAAAAAATGACTGTTACAGCTGAAACCAGGACACAAATTCAAAGGAAAAAATAGCTATTCCTGCGAACAGAATACCTGATCCTATATGTGTCCTTTTCTTCTCAGTCTTGTATGCTTTCTTATGGCTCTAGCAAAAAAAAAAAGCAAAAACAAAACAACAAAAACCTGAGCTTTAAAGTCCTTAATTTATTAGTTTATAGAGAATACTTTCTTTTATGGCAAATCTAAGAAAAGCTCAGCAAATTCTCTCTCACTTCACTGTTTACAAGAGAGTTATTCTTACTCTTATTTACATAAGAGACATGAGTCAGGATCCTCCTGCTCATTATCTGGAAGCTTTTGCAGTATCTAGAATCATATAAACATTTAGGTTGGAAAAGACCTTTAATATCATCAAGTCCAACTGTTCACCTAATACTGCCAAACCCACCACTAACTCATGTCCCTGCATGCCACATCTACACATGTTTTTAATACTTCCTGGGTGGCGGCTCAACTCTGTAATAAGCTCTTGAAGTATATGGTTTTCATTCCTTGATTTTTTACCTGTTTTACCTTTGATAACTGCATTAGAACAGAAGCTATGTATTGATTTTCTCTAATCTGGCTTTGAGTAACCCTAAATCTCAGGATACCTTCGAGTGAAATATGTCTCTGCATTGCATAAAGGAAGGTAAGCCTTTATGTAAAATCTTTCTCTTACTTTCTCCATGGAACTGGAGAAAACTGTGGTGGCACTTCAAGCAGTGCAACAAGAGCAGGAGAGCATAGCCCTGCGCAAGTTATGTTACTGACTTGTTTGCTAAGATCAGACCTTCCATGAACAAAATTGATCTAACTCCTAAATTTCAAACTCCATAAAAACATTCTCTTTTGCACTACAGATCTGGCATATAGGAATAAAGAAACAACAAAGGCCAAGAAGGTCACACGTACCTCCTCTCAGTACGAGTTACAGAACTGTTCACTGTAGCTGAGCTGCAAGTGGTCACCACCTGAGGTAGTTTCAGGATTAACAATCAAAGTAGCCCTGGCAGACTGTGGGTGGAGAAACACTGGAGCTGATGATAATCCTTTTTAGTAGCCAAAGTTATACATTATGCTCCTCTAGGAAGAATGTCTTGGTCTGGAAAAGGCCGTTGCCGGGAGACCATGCCTTACTGAAGAAACAAATTGAGCCTGTCCAGACAAGAGGGATTTCCAGGGGTCACAGCCTGTGATGGACAAGGAGAGCATTAGAGACAGACCCTAAAGGTCTTGACCAGGAAATATAGGGTCTCCCCAGGCACCACACTAAAGCAGGCATTGTGGCCCATATCAAAACTGCAATAAGTATGGTGAAGAAACAAGGATTTGCTCACAAGCACAATGCTGGCAGAAGAGTTGTGTGTGAACCCTTTATATTCCTACTGTTTGTCATACTCATTCTGGCTTTCCGTACAATGTGAATTTTCCCAAATCATATTTCAACCAAATCTGGCTTACTGAACTAAAAAGCCTATTGCTTCCTCCTGTAGGAGGAAGGTTAGCGAGATCAGCCTCAAAGTCCTGGCTGAGCTAGCATCCTAATGTGATCCTGATTGACAGGCAAGAGCTGGAAATTCAGAGTTTGTACCAACTTTCTACTGTGTGTTACATGCAACTTCAGCTCTAATTTGCCAGTGATTCAGATCAAAGACTTGCTAAAGCAAGGTCTCCCATGTAGCCTGTGTACCTTTTCCATAGGAATCAACAGCATACAGCACCAGAGTGTTTCCACATTGCGTCTGGGAGGCATGATTCTGGATTTGGGCTCTGGGAAACGCTTCCTCACCCCCTTGTTTGCATACAGTCAATGCCGTCAGAAACACCTCCAGCTTGAAAAAATGCACCTGCTGGGATGTGTATACAGTGCACTTTGCAGTATCAGGACAAAGGCTTTTCTCTGGCATGGCAAGAAAAAGCACTTCTGCATTATTTGGGATTTCGGGGAGGAGGGGAAGCAACTTATACCTGCAAGACAAAACCTGAGGGATATCTTACTTTTACAGCAAAGTCGAGCACACTACATGGAATTTTATCAGAGATTACATGGGTGAGGTAGCTTCCTAGGAGAAAAGAAGAAGATATCTGATGTATTAGCATGTGTAACACAGTGCATGTGTCCAAGCTGAATGTTTTCCTCTGGCACTGAACAAAAAAGTTGCACAAGAAAAGCAGTCATTGTAATTATATTGTTTTGCTCTGTCCACCAAGAAGTTATTTTGAATTTAAAGGAAAACTGTGCCAGAGGGTGTTCTTTAAAATAAAATAAATTAAAAAAAAAATCTTTTCCTTCTGTACACTTATCAAATAACTTTAATAGCCTTTTAAAGTGTAATTCAGGGAGCTTATAGGCATAAGGCAGTTTCCAACTGAAAAACTCAGTCTGAGCAAACCAGACCATGAAATAATAGTGTTATTTACTGATGCCTTAGGAAAATGAGCACTGTAAAATCTTATTTTTAAAATGAAGCCTTCATGCTTAAGAAAGATGAATTCAGAAGAAAAAAAAAACACCAACAAGCCAGCCAAACAATGCAAAGCTTGACCATCCCAGTTTTAGAGCTGGAAGGAAGCCTATGAAGAATAGTAATTCATTGGTGAGCTACTGATCGAGGGCAAAATTGAGGCAGCTGCTAGAAGAAAGACGGGTTTAGTGACTTCTTTTGAGGGCAAGGAGAAAAATCCTGTCATATGAAGAGGCTGAAAAATGAGAAATACCTTCAATCTTTGAAGATCATTTTCGCAGCCTGAAGAGCCCCTGATCTTTGCAATGAAGATGGAGAGGATGGCAATGAGGTCTGAGTTAGGCACATGGTAGTGCTTACGCTGATTTGAAGTCACATTTGAACTGAAAAAACCCCACTTGTTCTTGGTTATAGTGACAGAAATATGCTTCTATTAAAGCCTGAGTGCTTATTGCTGCTGCATCTGACCAAGCCCAAGCTGTTTTGTCTGACATATGTAGCAGAGGTCCCATGGGGAGTGCAGCCCCACAGCAGCCAAGGTCCTACTGGGGTCAGTGACAGCCCACATCAGAAGTGTGGAAACCAAGTTACTCTGCTGCCCGGCTACGTAAACAGTGTGTGCGGTGAGAACCTGCTCGTGTGTAACAGGAGCAGGGAAGGGGAATCAAGTCTAAATTAAAGTAGATGTTCAGTCACTGAACAAATTAAACAGAATTTGGTCAGTCTGGGATGGACAATGGTGCGGGAACTTTGGCCACAAAGCCACTCACACTGAAGTAATCCTGTCAGTAAGCCAATGTTGGCTACGGAATGGTACTAGAAATAACAAATTTGTGTAATATGGAAAAATAGGGATATGCTGTTGGGAGGAGCTTAGAAGGAGAGCAAGGGTGTAAGTATGGCAAAAATGTGAGCCTGAACTGAGGGAGAATAAAAGAGTAGATTCTTACTGTCAGGAGTGTGAATGCCAGCAGCCAGAAGTGATTCTGACTTGATGTCCTGGCTCATCAAGATGCCAGAGGGACCTCCTGCTCTGTGGATATGCTGTCCAGACTTGATGTAGAGGGAAATAGATTTGCACTTCTGTACTTACAGAACTGTAATTCAGAAGTACTCAGATATGTGATCCATTACACTTAAGAGTTGTAATTAACAGCTTTATAGTCCAGCATAATAGTCTGTGTTATTACATAATTGTTATAGTTGCCAAAATCATTTATCCTTTTGCTGCTCTACCAATTTCCTCATGGTTTGTTCATTAATCAATAAACATCTTAATTAGTTGGCCTTAGTTACACTGTAGCCTCTGATTTAGCTGTGGGAGTACAGGGCCTTGGCTGCAAAGAAGTGCTGGAAAGGATGTCTTTCAGCAGCCCCTGGGATTAAATGTGTGTCATTCTGGAGGATCACATGTGTCTCACAGAGAAATCATCTTCGGATGAGGTCCACCTTCACTATGTTCTGTCCCACTTGGCTTTCACAGTCAGGGGCAAGCATAGCCTAATGCCTGGCAAAGTGAGACCAAGTCTTCATTTCACCATTTGAAAGACTTGTACTGCTCTTAAAATGAAGATATCCTTTTGCCATGAGCAAACTTCAGCTAATGATGCATTTGGGAATGAATGCTAGCTGTCATGCAAGGCAACACACAAACAAAACCCCAGTCAGTGCTTGTTCCTCAGGCAATATTTTACAGCGTTTCATTGAAGATCAGATGCTAGTTGTAGGGACTCTTCTGTCAACGGCTGTAATGCCAATTGCCCTATGGGTTTTCATAATTGTAGCTAGAGAGGGAAACTCAGTGAGTGGGATTTGAAGTAGCTCTGTTGACTTTACCTGGTTTCTGCTTATTTTTGTTAGCCAGGAGATCACCTGCTTTGTCTTTACAGGCTTCCTTACACTCCTTACAAGTCTCAATTGTGCTACTTAAGAAAAGTTATTCCACAAATACAAGACTTGGGTTACCTGTGTTAAATGTTTGTCAGGTTTTTCTACTTTAAAGTACTTTCTTTTTTAAAACAAATTAGAATGAATTTTAAATTAACTTTAAAATACTCTTAAACACTTTAAAACACTTTTCAAGAGTTACAATTTGTGATTTACAAAGGGAACGAAGGATAGGACAATGACAAAGAAAAGTGGTTTGGGACAATTACTTGAACAAGTACATTTGATATAGGCTGGCTGTCCATGAATTTCCCTTCTACTAGATATTCTTGGTATTGCTGTGTTAGGACCCTTAACTTTCTACATTGAGAATATACATTTAATATTATTTACTCTGAAATTAATAAGTAATTGTATATACAATGCTGATTTGAATGTATGCTTTGGCTTCTTTTTGGGTGCTTTTAATGTTTTGTGTGCAGTTATGAAAAGACCACCTCTGGACAAAAAATAGAGAGTACACAGCTTGCAACAACAGTCTCAGGTAAGCACATGTGAACTTGTATGTTCTGCTTTAGCCTCTGCCCTTTGGATTTTACACATCCCTTTTAAATCCATGTAGGCCAAGGAAGGAGAAGCTTGAGGTGTGTGATGTTGGCTAATAACCTGGAGCCATTTTGGATTAAATGACAAACTGATAAGCAGAACAGGTAAATGTAGCTCTGATCTGCATGATGAATCTTTTGATCTGGTGTGTCACCCTTTGTCATGCAGTTTTGCTTATGCACAATTTTTATGGGGAAGGGAGTGGGAAGAAGCAGTAAAGGGCCAATAGTAAAATAAGTGGGTGAGACAAAAAGAGAAGTGTGAATATGTGTGCATATATGTATCTACCAATTCAAAGTGTCATGGTATTTAATTAAAGACTTAGTGACTTCACTCCTTAACTATAGATCAGCTAATAACTAGTGGCTGGTGGAGAAAGTTCATAACTACATCATATGCACTGTATAAAGACTTCTAGAATTTCATGAGAAGTGTTATCATCTGTAAACAGATCTGTAAACTTGTGGAAGTTTTTTCCTTATTTCTGCATCGAAAATAACAGTTTTGTAAAGTAGAATAAAAAATTTCTCACATTGTAAAATATTTATGGGAAAAGTGCTGGCTTGTCATTATCCTTCAATAGTGTGTCTGTTTTTCACTCAGTTGTAAATATAATCAAAGTCTGAAATCTGTTTAACAAGAACTGCTCTTAAAAATTGACATTCTTTGCATAGAGTGCATTTGGTCTTTTCTTTAATTTTTTAAAATTCTTAATGCAATTTCTGACAACAAAAGGACATAACTATTATATGAGACCTCACAGAGTTATTTGCTTCTACTAGAATGAGTACAGATTTTCTTTGTATTTCTGTGTAATTACTAAATCATATATGAAATCTGTTTTAATTCAACACAGGAGAGGCAAATAACATCCTTGCTCTTTAATCAAAATGTTGTCCAGAAGGCAGTAAACTCCGCCTTGAAGAATTGTATTTTTAACTCTTGCTTCATACATTTTCTTATGAAAATATGCATGCCATAAAATTCTGGGCTTGGCCTGTCTTCTTACAATCAATGAAATACATCAACCTGTGCATAACCTAGTTCTGATCCGTTACCAGCTTTAGGCAGCTTCTCTGTTTGTAGCTCTCTTGAATATGTAAAAAAGCCTAACTGATTTCATTCAGTGAGTCTGAATTTCTGAAAAAAACCCAGTACCTTCAGTAAGCCCAGTTTATCTTTGGATTCATTCATTTTAGGACAGCCTTGCTGCATAACAGTGTTTGGAGCAAAAAGCTCAGACTACCCCAAATGGGAGCTGAAAGGCAGATGTTGGATGGTTGATTGGAATAGCAGCAGAGTTGCATCAATCATCAGACCAAACCGTAGGCTAATTTGTAGGCTGAACAAGTTGTCCACGCTGACTCAGCATAGGTAAGATTAATATACTGCTTCATATCCCCAGGACAGATAGACTCACCTTTCTTCTTATTTTTCATCTATCTTCTTAATCCTTTAGAGCTTTGGTGTTTCCTTCACCCCACCTCTCCCCTCCTCCCTCTTCCATTATTGGTAAACCTGCACGGTTTTTCCACCTTTAATTCAAGAGAGGGTAACTTTTATCTCTATCTGGGGGATTCATAGTATATTATACAGCTCTTGAGTCCTCCTGCTGAGCAAACAATGACTACAGCATACTAGGAGGAGATTTGGCCCTCTGCTGCTCTTAAGAGAATAGCTGAAATGTACTGATGACTCCTTTCTCTCTTCTCTCATCCCGTGCTCAGATCTAGGGAGTCCTTTATATTAATGTTTTGAAATCCTGCCACAGGAGCCAATGGACCAATATGGAAATCACTGTAGCTTTGCTAGTTTGGGCTACTTGACATTTTGTCCATAGTTACATGAAGGTAAAGAGGAATATTTCAATGGATTTTTAGATAAATAATTTCAGTTGGCTGGAAAGACTTGTGTGATCCAGACTGGATTTGGGGTTGAGGGAACTTGAGGCACATAGGTAGGGAGATGTGGACTGCAGAAAAGCAGGGAGGAAGAGGGAGCTCCCCTGGGTTGTAAAAGTTAGAAGTATTAAGTCACAGGTCTACCAAATTCAGAGACAAGATTTAAATATTTCTTAACAAAGAAGAGTGCCCGGATTCCATCTCTTTTTCCTCTCACTGAATGAATATGAATGAGCTGCAACAGAATGGATCAATCCCCTTATCTATTGTTATATGAAGAAGGCAGTTAAGGATGAACAGAAACCTCAAATTTTGACATTAGCTGTGATGACCATAACTACCCCATAGAGCACTGGCTGCTGAGGCCTTTGTCCTTATCTTTTGAGACAGCATTTATCCAGTAAGAATGGGTTAATGGATTAGATTAATCAAACAGTACTTCATGGCTTACAGTCAGCTCCCCATAACTCCTGTTGATTTCAATGGATGAAAGATTGGTGGAGTGGGATTTGTTTTACAGTACTAACTAGATAGCTGAAATCAGTTATGCAAATTGCATAGCTTATACTTGCTGCTTTTAGTCAATAACCTACAGGGCTGTTTGCCCTATCCTATGATGGTTTGAATTTACCTTCCTCTGTAAAAGCCTGATTTCTCTACTGATTTAAAAAAAATTAAATTCTGAGTAGATCAAACAAATTTGTAACTCCTGGAAATTTCCAGCAAGATACATTTAATTCTAGCTCCTAAAGAAAGCAGCAAGTCTTAAAATGGCCTTTATAGGATAAAACTTTATTGTCCACATTTACAACCTATCACATCCTGGACCAGCTGATATTCAGTAAATCTTGGAGAGGCTGATTTTCCTCAGAGGGATTGCCTGGTGTGATGACAGTTCTATGTCACCTGAAAGGTGACATGAAAAGAGGAGTTGTTCATGTCTTTGTCTCTTAACCACAATGAAAAGAATATATTTTGCTACTTTCTTTTTTCACTTTTTCTTCTTATTACTCTAATCTGTTCCCACTGGATAGCAGCAGAGATGTTGAACCTTCATGGGGCCATAATGGAATCAAACACAAGAGCAGGAAAATGAAGGGGAACAAATGAGCATTGACTGTTGCTTCTCCTAACAGACCTGTCTGGATACTCATGGGAAGATTGTTATGATTTGCAAGGTCTCATTGAGAGGGATTTTGTTACCCAGCACAAAGCTCTTGCGAGGCATTGCTTCTTGGCCTGGCAAACCCTTCCTCCAGCAGATGGCATTCGCAGCTCATTTCTTCCTGGTACAGGCAGAAACACTCTTGAGGATGCCTGAGCTCAGTCAAAGCTCTCTTGTTTCTGACCAGTGTGCACAACTGCCTGTTTTAGCTGTGCACTGAAAATGACAATCCAAGCACCAGATCTCTTTTAACAGATCGGGGGGGGGGGGGGGGGGAGGGAGGGGATGGGAAGCTATAAACGGCATCTGTTTTGAAAAATTTGGGCTTTTTGCCTTAAAAGTCTTGGGTTCCTATTGGTTTTATATTCTCTCTGTTATAATGCCTGCCAAGTGGATTTACAGGAAAGTAAAAACAGGTCATGAAATTGATGTGTATGTGTACATGTGTGCTACTATAAAATAAAGCTACTTTCTCAATTTTTCTCATCTTTCTCCAGGCTAAAGATCCACTGCTAAATCTTGCTCTATATAACACATGAAGTCCCAGGAAAATTCATTGCCTCTGAGAAGATGGAATATTAATCACAGTAAATAATAATAAAAAGTTAGAGATTATGATACATTTCCCCTTTTTATCCTGGTAGGTAACGACAGTCCCTTCTGAGCTTCCATCAAGGCCTACTATGTTGTATTTCTTATAATAGGCTCCATACTGACAGGATTGTACATAATAATTAAGGTTTTGCAATAGGTAAAGTGAATATTGCTATTTCTGTGGAACTTTGTTTTTCTAATCCAGGACTCTGAAATTGAAAATGAAAGACCAATCAGTGGCAACTTGTAGTGTATATGGGAGTGTGTATTAAATCATCATCCTAAAATGTTTTGTGCCATTTGTTACTGTTACCTTCTAATGAATATTAATTCAGTCACCCAATTTTGTAAGGAAAAGAAACACTTATCATGGACATAATTCATGTGCACATCATAGAGGCAAAAGCTCAAAACCCTGACAGAGTCAAATTAAAAACACCAGAAAGGATAATTTAACCAGAATAGCAACTGCACCAAGTGAATAGAAAGGGAGGGAAAAATTATCCTGAGCTTTAATCCGTCTACAATTTACTGTACCTTATTTAAATATACAAGTGTGTGCAAAGTATGCTGTTAATTACAAAAGTTCTTATCTATGACTCCTCAATGTGTTTTAGTGGTTTTGAATATTGGGCAAAAGAATCCCAGGTATGCTTACATAAAGAAGTAATGCAGTTAGGGAAAGATGTGCAGTGGCATTGCAGCACGTGGTACTTTGGTGAAAGTAAAAGCCGACTAAGGAAACTACTATCTTAATATAGCGATATGCCATTGTCCAGCATTGTTTTAAATCTATCCCTTTGGTAATGGCTGAGAACTACTGGCAGCTTCTGGCCATTGAGGTGGTGTCCATGAATTGAGTTGTCCTTAATTAAGTTTTTGATGCAGATTTCAGGGTTGCAAAGAATAGCAAAACCATTGGCTGTAGCCAGAAACTTCCTGGCAGAAACCTCAGAGAATGGGTAAGGAGTCAGAAGTTAGGCTGCTAGTCTTACATTTGAGCTGGATGTTTTTCCTTTGTGTGTTGTGCCTTCTTCAGCTGACTGTATTTCTTTGCTTCAGTTCCTGACTTAAAGCTTGCCCATATTAATGCTTCTTTGCTTGAAAAGGATTCACTGACTGTTTTTTGTGGTCTAAGCCACTGTAATTTCCTTTGTGGGTACCTCATCATGTCTAGATGAGATAGTTTCTCAGGTCAGGAGGAAATTACACATGTAGCTATCATACTTAAAAAAGGAAGAGAAGACATTGTTTTCCAAGGCATTTTTGCACCATCAGTTTGGCAAACCCAAACAGGTGCCTATGTTCTTGAAAAATGTGGGTTTGGGTTACTTTACATCAGTTTTTATTTACTACTTTTGCTTAATAATTAGTACAATTAGAGAGTACTATAAAACATTTGGAGACTGGACGGAGATTTTCAGTGATTTAGTTTTGGCCCAGAAGTCATTGACAACTTTCAACCATGTAACTCACCTGCCTTTTTGTATCATTCTATGCCTTAAAAATGTGAAAATGCACTAACTTGCATTTGTTGCAGCTGGATATTAGTGGAACTACAGACAGAAAGTTTTCTGTATGTTGTGATCTGTACTCATATTAAAGATCCTAATCCTAACAGCCCCTCATAGAAGTTGTCAGAGGTCACAGTCATGTAACTGCTGAATCTTCAGAGTTTTGCCATTAATTCTTGCAATATTCAAGCTTTGGTTAATGGCTTTATGTGATTTCTTTTTTTTTTTTTTTTCCTCCCTGGTGATAAAGAAGTTAACTACACATTAAGAAAATCCATGTTTAGTTGTCAGGCCGAGAATGACTGTCTTGACAAACTGGATGTAAAGTAGACTATTAAAATCAGATCACTTGGAAACCTTGGAGCACCATCTCATTTGTACCCTTCCTGTCACAGTTGCTGAGAAAATTTTTTGCAGCTGCATGTTTGCTATCCAGGACAGAAGGAAAGGCCAGTGAAAGACTTTCAGAGACCAGTCAGTGACATGTTTCTTCTTACATCCTTTAGTTATGTTGTAAAAATTATGATTTTAGACTTCCGGAACTTATTTTCTATTTGTTCTGTATATGAAATATATTTGATTCATATGGTAATTGATATGTATAATTTTGGGGAATTTTCTGTGTTTGTGGCATTTAATATTCCAAAAAGGAGATTTGAGGAAGTCTGTCAAGTGCTTTTTGGATTTCATTAGCCTTGAGGATGTGAAGAGGCAGTTGTCTTCTATAGTTCTGATGTACTCTTGAGGGTGAATAACTGGCGTGTGTCTACATTCACTAGCCTTTTCATGTCTCAGTATTGCACCTATGCTTTCCTCTGTTATAGAGTTTTGCTTTACAAAAGACTTCCCTACAAGACAGAGCCGCCTTTCCAGTTCTGCAGTAACTGCAAAGCCTTTGTTAGAATATTCTGATAATGATTTGAAGCTGGTACAGCTGGGAGAGATTTCTTTCCTCCAGATTTCTGGAGAAATCACTGCAGTTGGGAGAGATTTCTTTTCTCTTGCTTCTCTGAACTTTCAGGGTGAGTAAAGTGGTACAGAAACTGCTTTTTGCTATTTTTGCTCTTGATGTGTTGTTTTTTATCACTTCTGTGTTTTCAGTAGTTTGTTTACAGTCTATTCTTTCAATTTCTTCCTGATTTATTTTATCATTAAATTAATTAGTGTGGCTATTCCTTATTTCCTCAGAATCTGATGCTGAGTGGTGTTTGTTGAGGGCTTCTCCAAAACGCCCTGCCTTATCTGCTTTTTTGACAGGGTGAGGTTTGAGGATTTTCAGTTGTACCCATTCGTAAGTATTTTTTCATGTTATTCTTTCGCTGCTTTTGACTGGTCCCTTCCTGGATTTTTACAGTTTCCACCTGGAATTTCACTCTTTCCACAACCCTCTGCTTTCCAATCATAACAGTGTTCAGTTTCTGTTTCTGGTGTAACTTCATTTATCTCTTCTTTCACAGACTCCTTGAATTTGCTGCTTGCTTATTCTTGCCTTCTGTTTTATTTGATACTTGCTTGGTCTCAGCATAGGCATTCATCCTGTCACAATTTTGCTTCTCTTGGCTTATCTAATTCTTGCTTTGCCTCTGTTGGTGTCCAGCCTTGACTGCAGCGATTGAAGTCACACTGGTTCTGAACCCTTTGCATTTTATCCAGTTCCATTGTGTGTTTTACATTTCCTTGCACTGACAGAATCTTGAATCTCTTCTATTCAAAGGAGAAATCTCTGTGTACTGTGAATACTGTGTTACTTCTTTTTCTTGTTTTTAGTTATTTATTTTCATTTACATTTTTACTTCATTTTAGCTGCTCTTTGTTTCCTGGCATTTTCACAGAAGACCAGATTGGGGAAGTAGTACAACATGGGTTCATATGACCACACATTTTGGTGTGTGTTAAAATTCTGAGACACTTAATTTTTTTAATGAGAGTGCTTTCAGCTCTGCAGCTTGGGTATAAAGCACAAATTATTAGTTCTATAATTTCTGCAATTGATTCAAAGCCACTGTCACTTGTGGTGCCTTTAGTTGCCATAGTGGGCGTTAGCACAAGACTTACTTATCTCAAGAAGCAGTATTTTGTGCGTCTGCTACTCCCATGCCAGAGGTGATTTAGAAACTTTTCTTTGTCCACACTTTGAACATAAACCAGCAAACTATGTGTAATGATAAGGAGCCTTTTTGAAATCTTGCATTTATCATATAGATTCACAAATTTGTTTTTGGTGGGTGACTTTTTTCCACAGCTTGTCATAAAGATTGCTTCTCCAGTGCATGTTGCCTGTATCTGTGGGGCAGTGTTAATACAGTATTTCCTCTCTTACATCTGACCATCAGTTTGGATTTTAGGTCATTAGTTGTTCATCTTCATTGTGATGACTATTTTCTGATTTTGGAAGCCTCTTTTTCACATTCAGCAGTTCTCAGGGTGTGCATTTCTTTCCCAGTGGGCACAAATGCTTTCTGGGTCCTGATTTTTGGAACTGCCTCTGCAAGAAGTGGTTGAGGACTGCTTACTTCTATTTTATGAGAAAAATCAGTAACACACTGAGCATTCTGCCCACTTGCTAGCTGTCTCCAAACTTGGCACCTCAGCTGCGGGAATGTGCCCTGGGCAGGCCAGGGCTGCCTGCTGTTTTGATGGTCTTGCTGCTTTGGCTTGCACATACTGGGGTCAGACTGAGCACTTAATTTATCTCTTTGCTCAATATTTTATCAGGTAGCCACATTTCTCCATTGATAATAATGGTGTGCCTGTATTTGCAATTTACAACTTCAAAGGACTAAAGAACTGGACTCAGACTTGAAGGACATTTTTTTCCTAGGGAAAGATGACCTGTGAAAATTCTTGAAGTAAAGTTGATGCTTCATTGCAGATTTCTGAGCATGTGAAACAAGATTTGACATGAAAATGGTTTTGTGATGGTAACTTAAAAAAGCCTCTTGCAAGCACAATAATGTTGTAAATAGGTTGCCTAGACATCTGGAGACATTTAGAATGGTATATTACCATTTTTGTTTTGTTTTGGCCTTTTTGTAATATCTTTTGTGGTCTGATTCATACCATACAGAAAAAAACTAATGAATGTTGAATATCCTTGTTTTTCCTGTCATGTAATCCTTACCATTTTTCTAGACAACTACTAGTCAAACCTGTTCAAACTTAAACAGGGACGATTTAAGTTCAATGTAAGAAAGAAGTTCTTTACTGTGAGGATGGTGAGGCACTGGAACAAGTTACCCAAGGAATTTGTGAATGCTCTATCTCTGGCAGTGTTCAAGGCCAGGTTGGAAAGAGCCTTGGGTGACATGGTCTAGGGTGAGGCGTCCCTGCTCATGGCAGGGGGTTGGAACAAGATGATCTTAAGGTCCTTTCCAACCCTAACCATTCTATGATTCTATGAAATCAATTGTAGTCACTGATGCAAAAATAGATGTCTCTCTATATCAACACGATTTTGCTGTGAACTGTGTAATTCTATTAACTTGAATTTTTATTCATTGTCTTCTTTTTTTGGAAATGCTTAGAATCTGATTAAATAACAGGAATAATAATAAGAATAGTAATTATATTCTCTAGGATAAATTAATTACCTAAGAATTGTGCATTAGCCATGGTACTTATTGTATTTGAGGTTTAGAAGGGAAAATGGAGACTTACAATTATTAGTTAAATTATTTATGTGGTTATAAACAAATAAATCAATAAAATATCTACTCATTGGAGCAGAACAGGATAAAAGAATTTTAGATACAAAATGGATCTGTCATAACCATTTGGATGCTAATAATCAGCTTCAGCTTACACAGTTGTGTTGAATGGCTGACTTTTACAGTGTCTGAACTCTATAAACTCACCACAGAAATGAAAAATACAGTGAACTTCTGTAATTTTTAATTTCTATCTAACTACTATTTCCACAGGCATTTCAATTACAGGTTTATATGGAGACAGGGAATCATGGACATGTGTCCATACATGGACGCATGTATGCAAGTCGCAGCTTCCCTTTCAGATCCACCTAACTGAAATTCTGTCCTGGTTACTTGTAAATCTCCTCTGGAGATTTTCATGTGAAATGTGCTACTATGAATGATTTTTTTTGTAAATGTCTCCTTAAAAATTAATTGGCAAGTCTAGATAGAAGGAGTTCAGGATGATAGGGGAAACTAAGCCTCAAGCACAACATTTTTTGTGAAGACTTGTGATACAGACAGAAGCCTAAGCCTTGAGAAGATGATACTTATACTCTATTCTTTCCTATAGACTATTATTGGAGTCATTCACAGACATTAATAGGCACCATTTTTAATTTGCCTTAAGAGTTTCTGTAAGTGGGTGGGTAACAGATGCATAATAACATTGCTTTCCTCCGTTGGTGTAGACACACATGAGCCAAAATAAAGCTGTGAAGAAAGCAAGAGCTGGGAAAACAGCTGCTGCTTAGAAATTCATGACCCTGTGAGTAAGGGAGACCACCTGAATGAGTATTAAAGGAGCCAGTTGTTCTTCCTATGATTCAAATGCCAGAAGTGAATTTAAGAACTCAGATTGCCCTCATGACAAAGTCAATATCAAGCTTGTTCTCCTATTTCTGGTGCCTCATACCACCCATTTGCTGCTGGCATTTCCATCATTCTATTTCCCATCTCTCAGTTTTCCCTTATTTGCATTTAGTTCTATTCTCTCAGAAAAGCTCTTTCCCTGTAGCCCACTGATGTTACTTTTTCTGAAGGAACTGCATCCTTTTAAAGAAGAGAAACAAAAAAATCTAGGTGTGTCAATTAAAAAAAAAAAAAGATTATATTGAATTTCCTCTCTATTTCCAACCTTCTTAAATTTCCCATTGTTTGTTTTCTTCCTTCTTTTTTTTTTAGCTATTGTTTTTCCTTAGGTTGCTTGTATTTACCTTGAGTAGATAGCTGGGAATGCACAATGAAATGCATGCTGCTAAGAACAAATGCAACTGAGACATTCATAAAGGGAGTTGCAGTAACACTTAACTGACTATATTTCCCTGCCTAATGCTACCAGGCCTAATGCTTCAGAGGCTGTGATGCTCTTTTCATTCCATGGTGTGTGCTCCATTTCACATTCTCTTTAGTATTCACCAGTAGTCAAGACATGAGGCATCTGAAGAATACTGTCTTCTGCACAGCGAGGAGTAGATTTCATATTAGATCTTTAATTTATTCTTGTTAAATAATGTCCCATAATGTATGTATGAATAACAATTAGAAACCAAACCAGTCAGGAATTATTAGATTCAATATTAAATCATAATATAGTTCATCCCTGGGCTGCTCTTGTTGCCAGCATATATAGCTGCAAATTTACACAGCGATACCACTACGTTTTCTGCTTTGTAAATCTTGCTAACGGGTAATGGGGATTGTCAACTTCTGAGAAGCCACAAGAGCTAAATCTAGGGCCCAATAAATTTACCTAAACAGATATACACCAGTATATACATTTGCTGAGTGGGTATTCTATTCCCATTGATATAAAAAAAGTGCCAGTCAGACAGATTTTAACTTCAAAAGACAGCATTTGGGCCAGAAGCAAGAAAAAAAAACTGTTTTGAAGGAATAATTTAATCATAAAAATCCTTGCAATGCCAAGACAGTCAGGGTTTGGTTAACTGGATTGGTCTGGATTAATGAAGTCTAAATATGTTCTGTGAACATTTGAAAAAAAAAAAAAAAAGAAAAAAAGGAGAACCAAATCCTGGTGCCTGGCCTATATATCTGCAGAACATCAATAGGTGAAACATTCTGAAAAAAAAATCTCAGTGAGCAGGTGCAAATTAGCTAAAACCCTGAAGCAAGATACAGCTGTGTTTCCCCCTGCTGCTAGATTATTTTGTGTTAATCTCTCTTTTTGTGTCAGTCTTGCATGCTGTAAAAACAACAAACAAGTTTTAGGTACTACAGCAAGTCACATCAGCTAATGGTATTTATCACCCTTCTTTTAATGTTTCTCTAAAAACTATCTCGAAACATACATACGAGAAAAAAACCAAAGACCTCCAAAGAAACAGGCAAATATTAAGTCATAAAATTTTCCTTGCTTCCCTAAATGGTTTACACAGAAGTTAAAAGCACTTGATTGTAGCTCAGCAACTTTGAAAATACAGCAGTTAATTAGATACTTCTGCACATGCTTAGAAAACTGAATTTAGGCAGCCATCTATTAAAGATATTTGTTCATACTCTTTCCACTTGAGCTTGCTGCGGTTATGGATAATAAACTACTAATGTGTGATGGTTCTTATTATGGTTTTTTTTCAAGCTCCTGTTCAGATAGGAAATGCTAGCTTGAAACAATGGTTTTAGTTGCTTACTGAAGCCTGACAGAACCCCTCAAGACAAATACTAAATTGTTTCTTTTGTGAAGGCACGTTCCTTTTTCTTTTTAATTATGACAACTTTTAAATTTCTCAGTTTAGAATTTCAGCAGAACCTTGGAAATGCAGTGGTAGATGAAATGAAACAAAGTGTAAGAGAAAATGGTTTCCAGTGTTTTCTTGATTCTTATATTCTGGAATAAATCCTTATATCCTTATATCCACAACAGCATTCTAGTTTGATGGTCCATCTCTGCTAATGACTGGAGCTAAATATTTTATAGTAACTTTATGAAATTATAATTTATATGTAAATTATAATATTTTTATGTAGTTATAACTCAAGGCGTTGCTGCTCACTTTAAAGATCCCTTGCTAGTCTCTTCATTTAATGGTATACCTCTGTAATGACGTGTGTTTTTTCTGAACTTTCTCTGGATTAATGCAAGCAAGGGTCAGAGACTTTCTAAAGGTATCTCCCCATCCCACCTTCAAAATTCTTTTTTAATTTGAAGGTACGTCAGTCTACCTTCATGTGCACAGGGTGGGGAAGTCTACCTAGGGTAAGTAAGATAGGTAGGTTTTTTCACCTGAATGGTCAAAGTTGTGTGAGAAATTCATAGTGGCTGCAGAATTGGCAGCTAAATTTGGAACCCACTTGTGTAACAAGGGGAAGCAACACTTTCATACCTTAGCTGGCATTTTGTGTTCAGCTGTCTTAGCAAGAAAATGAAATTTTTACCCATTAAGGCCTTAATTAAGGTACAAAGCTGAAAAAAAAATAAACAGCAACACTTTTTTCGCAGTGACCCTGGATGTTGCTACTTATCCCCAACAGAATATTCTAAAGCATATATGTTAAGCTTCACAGGATTTTCTTTCATTGTTATCTCTTTTTGCATAGACACATGAGTTTTGGTTATCTGCTAGTGCTTTTTCTGCTTCCCTCCTCCTCACCTTCCCTTGCCTTAACAAAGGGACACGGCTTGCGGTTTAGAGACTACATAACCCTCTCTTGGAGATGTGAATTTAAAACATTTTTCCAAGCACTTTCACTTGTCTGTATCAGATTGCACTTAAGACAATTTTTTTTAACCATAACTTCTCACACACTGAAAATCTGTGCTTGGTTTTAAGCTATCTGGCCCTGCTGCCAGTTGAAGGGCACAGTTCTTGTACCTTCCCTTAGAACATTGACATGTTTTGAAATTGCTTCACACCTGTGCATATTACATCCTTCCATTGGTGTATTTGGGAAACTTTATGTTCATTATACAACAGTTTTATTTCCCCTGTCTTTTCTTCAACTTCCTTACCTCTTTGAAGCAAAGAACATAGCCCCAGCACCCAAAAGGAAATGCAGCAAAAGCAACAAAAATATAGTTTTCTCTATTCCCTGGCTTTCTGCCAGATCACCTCTCATCCATTCTCCTTCATCCAGCAGAAACTTCATACTGCATCCTGTATCTAATTTGTCAGAAAAGAAGTTTTGCACTCTTGCCTGACCTGGATTAAATTTGTATTGCTGAAAGACCCACAGTTGTGCTGATCCAATATTAATGACTGGGAAACTGCAGCCTTGAGCAGCTTCTGCCATGCATTGTCTCTTGTTTGCATTCCAATTCCAACCACAGAATTTTCTTAGAGCTGTGGAAACCCTTGCATGATGGGACTGAGGATAGGAAGCTAACATCTGAATTGCTGCATGGTATTATTCTCAGGTCAGTGTAAATTTGGAATAGCTATGCTCATGTCAACAGAATCAAGCATAAAATAAACTTCTTGTACCCACAAAACCTGAACAGGTTGTGGTTCTGTACTTAGAAATGGTAGGTGAAAACCTACTAGTTGTATCTTACTAAAATTCCTGTACTTAAGCAGGACTAATTTTTTCAATATAAGGTTGATCCACAAAGTAGGAATTCTAGGATGGTGTTATGAATTTTGATTTTCAAATTCCACCTAAAAAAGTAAGCTATTATGTTTCCTACCACACAAGCCAATGAATAAAATATACCTGTTGAAAGCTGTGTTTCAGGATAAGGGATGTCTTATATTCCTCAGTGTAGTGTGACAATCTTTTATCATAAGGGTCAAATTAAGCATGTCCTGTGTACAATGAATTTTAAACTACTGGTCTTCACCTTGCTGTTTTCATTTTATTATCTGAAGCAGCTTATCTGAACATACCAAAACTGGGTGCAAAAAGACTGGCACAATGGTTCTGCAGTAGTGGTTTTGCTGAAAAAAATAGCCTGGAGGTGAGAAATGTTTACTTGGTCTCATAGAGCGCTGCCAACTTCTGTTGTTGTCAATCTCCATCTTACTCCAATCAGTTTATGTTTCCTGACAGCCCTATTGATGCTGAACAGTAGCGATTGCTGGAGACCTTGTAACAGATCCAACAGAGCAGCGAAAGCAAGTAAAATAAAATGTCTGTATTAAAACAAGTCATGAGTGCAAACAGCAAATGTGCATATGGTAGCAGAAAGCATGAGACTGTGGCTAATCATGGCCAGCATTCACCTAACTTGTCTTTTCGAAGACAGACCAATGCAAGATGTCTGGAGTGGACCTAATAGCTCATCAAGAGGGAGCTTGCGGGTCCCTCTGTGAGCCTACTTATTAACATATATGAATGGCCATAGAAATTTGGTGTATAATCATTTTCTGCCATGTCAGTGAGCTGAAAGACCTCAGTAAAAGGTCTGATAAATACCAACATTGGTGGAAAGGAACAAGCAGACTGCTCAACTAAGAGCAGGTAAGGAAAGGAAGTGAAATCTTCCTGGTAGTAGTGAGCATCAGCAAAACTTGCCCAAAAAGACATGAGGTACAAGAACTGCAGGGATTAAGAAAATCCAGAAGAACCTTAAGCCACCTCAGGAGAATGTAATTCACTCTTTTAACTTAAAGAATAATGACAACAGGAGGTGGTAAAAAGAAATCCACAAACAAATAAAGTCTTTCAACCAGAAGTCACCAGTAGCACCGCCAGTGAATCAGAAACACTTTGTGGAAAACAGTGGGCAGAAATCCAGCTTCATGATCTACTGAAGCTTTGAGAGAGCAGTCTTTACAGAGAATATTTAATGAATCTTTCTCCCCATATCTTGCCTCTCCTTCCTGATCCGTCCTTAGTTGTCTCCAGCTATAATTTGTGGGGTTGTGCTGCAAACTGCATCATGAAAAGTATGTTTTCAAAACTACTTCCCTTTCTGGAAAGTAGTCTCTTGTGCAATCACCTCCTGAGACAGCTCTCAAATTATCTAGGTCATATTTCTCACTACTTAATAATTTCAGAAATGAAAAGTGTTTATCCCACTGCAAGTAATTAAACAGAAACTTTCCTTAACGACCTTCACTATGACGAACTAAGTATGTTAGTGTCACTCTGATGTTGATTTTTACTGCTGATGTTTCCAAAACTTCTTTCAGATTTAAGTCACCTAGGGCAATGTTTTAATGCAATAACAGGAGACCAGGAAAGACTAGACTGCATCTTGTGAAGGGCTTTTAGGCTTCAAACACATCCTTGATCTTACTGCAGGATGCCTTGAAAGAAGCAGGTCGTCGACTATTTAGACATTGGATGGTTAGGCATGGATAGAGAAAGGGATTTAGTTTCCAAATGAAATATAGTTAGGTGAATCATGAAACACATTGATAACAGGATAAGCAGTGATGCACATGACCCCTGGAGGTTGTCTAAAAGCAGGTCCAGGTATATCAGGGTGCTCAGGGCTGTGTACTTTTGAGTTTTGACTGCCTCCAACAGTTGAGATGCCTAACCTTTCTGGGCAAGTTTCTCCTGTGTTTCATAACCCCCATGCTAAATTCTTTATATCTGCTGGAGTTCTCTATGTCTCAACTTGTGTCTGTGGCATTTTGTTCTGCCTTCCTGTTCTTTCACCTTTCCTGTAATCTGCCATCAGATCGTTTGAAACAGGAACAAGGTCTTCCCTTCAACTTCTCTTTCTCAGGCTGAACCAGTCCAACTCCCTTAGGTTCTTCCTGTATGTCCCACATGTCCCAAACCCTACTCCCTCTACATTCCTGTAATCCAAAGCAGCAGGAGAGGTTCGTGTGTATCACCCTCATTAGTCTCCATTCCTGTCCCTGTTACCCTCATATTAGACAAATAATTACCTGAAAATCTTTCATAATCCTTCATTAATTTTTTTTTTTTTTCTGGTTTAAGAAACATTTTTTTTAATACTAAACCCTGTAATAGTAGCAGAGGATGGCTGTGTTCCTTTTAATTGCCACACCATACCAAGGAAAAAGAAAATCCTGTCCTACCAGGTTGTCAAGCATGAAAGAGAAAACAATTGCATAGCATCTGGGTATTATTTAAAAAGATTCAGCTCTGTTTGTGTACTTGCACTGTTACAGACAGCATACAGACATTTCTTCTGCCAATGTTCTCAGCTCTGCACCAGGGTCTGGGTTACTGGTGAGGAGACAGGCTTCCCTGGGGAATTGACACTATCTAGGCCCCATGGCTCAACATTTTTACCGCAACATGTCATCCAAGACTTCTTTAAAAAAAATCATTAATATGATGGAAAAAGTTTACTAGTTGTTTTACCCCCCATATTTTTTCTTTATTCCGTTTAACTTTACTTACAGATCTGTGTTCCCAAAGACTTATCTTTGTTCTTTCATATGAGAAAAATCTCTGTCTCTGAGTTTTGGTGTTAAAAAAGATCTGTGCATTCAAAACATTCTTAAATTTTCATGCTGCAAAACACCTATATTTTCTGAAGGTATTGACAAGCTAAGCTGACCTCAAATGCTGTTCCTAACATTAAAGATTTTTTCTTTAAATATGTATATATTTTTATACATATATATTTTCTTATATATATTTAGATATATATACATGTTTAAAGGTCTATCAGTCCCCTGTGGAAAAATGTTCCTTTGAATCCAGCAGGACTTCTTGAGTCTCACCAGAGTGAATCCTGGCTGAATCCGGCATCAGCACCCAAGCCAAAAGCTGTGTTATTCCTTAGATCTTAAAAGAACATTTCAGACTTAAAAATCTCCTTTGTAATCCTGAATGTGAATAGCATGTAAAACATCTATTACCCTTGCATTTTGAATGTTGTTCCAGTATCTATTATGTTTGCATTTTGTTGTTCCTTTGAGTATTGTGCTTAATTGAAAGAGCTTGTTACATAGACACAAATAAATGTGAATATACTCAGTGCATGTATATTTTTGTCTTGAACAGATGGAGCAACACTCTACCCACATTATGTCATTGACATAAAAAGATTTAGCTGATGCACAAAGTCTTTTATGCTTATGGTATGGTAGGAAGCTATTATTACACAGTAACTATAATAAGGTGACACAACTGGGGAGTATCTTTTCTCCATACGGGAGCAGTAGCTGCCACATTATGTAGATTTTAAAATGAGCTTAATTAGATCTCTGTAGAGGAGTGCTTGATTTTTACCTCGATTCAATGTAATTTGCAGCAGCAAAGGAAAAATATGTGACACACCCTCCCTCAAATCCCCTAAGTTACCCAGCTTTAAAGTTGTGTGAGAATATCAGAACAAATTATTCAAAAGCCAGCCATGAACTGTGTGTCTGAAAACTGAAGAAACCTTGGCCAGGGAATAAAAATGTAGACATATTTCTGGTTTTGAAGGAACTGAGGACTTGAAGAACAGCACTAAGTGTGCCTTAATCCTTCTGTTCATGTGGTATATCTAGACATTAGACATGTAATGCAAGCAGGGGAGAAAATCCAGCCACCCTTCCTCAAATGGACAGTTCCCTTATATTCAAAATACTCAGGAAGATAGAAGCTGTAGAGAACAGTTCCAGAACCATGTTAATGATTTCAGCAAATCTTCTATGCTGCAAATGTTAGATTCATACTCAAGATCCCCCTTTTTTCCCCCACTGTAGAAAAGGATTGACACCATTTGCTCCAAAGAAAAAAAAGCTAAATTCAGACAAAGAATCTGAAAGTGAAGGTTCATAATTCAAAAAGTAAGATGTTCAGGTGACTTTGAAGTCCCTCAAAGGAATACGTACTGCTCAAAAAAAAAAACAAAACCCTAAGCCCACAATTTTGTGTCTTCAATTTTGTCTCACCTCCTGAAATCAAAGGAATAAAATAATAAACAGATAAACTGACTCCTGTGAAGAGACATTGTTAAACAGTTATGGCAAAATAATACAGCAGGCCAAATAAAATATCCATAATACTACAATTCAGAAGGCAATATATTTGAAAATTTGAACAAGACCATTCTTATTCTTTGGGTTCTTATGTTGCTAGGTATATATATTTAGAAATAATTTAGCCCAAAGTTATTTTGGAGGATTATGGAATAGAACAAAACAAACAAACCCCAGCAAATGTCATTTACAGAGGCTGCACCAGGGTTTTGCATTCTTGCATAGGTGTTCAGCTAAAGAATATCCTGCCATTTTCAGTTGCTTATATCTTAGCAAATAACTTTGTAGAAGTTCGTTTATCAGGCTGTCTTAAGGGTGATTTAAAAAAAGAAACAAATAAAATAAACTTCTATTACTTTAAATGACAGTGACCCTATTTATTTTTCTATTACAACATAAAGTTTTATGGGTTGTCTTTCTCCATCTGCAAGAAAAGATGAAGTCAGATCTCAGTTTATCATATTCCCAGAGTATCTTTCCATCTAATCTAGCAATACGTGTGCAGAATGGGAGTCTAGCTGTTTTCTGAGTTAGGTGAACACTGTCCAACAGCACCATTGGGATTGCTGGTGCTTGCTAACAGCAGAGTCGTCTTGGAAATACAGAAGCAATTTGGCTGAAGGTTAATCTGTACAGGACCAGACCGCATGCAGCTATAGGCAGCTGCATATCCAGAGTGAGGGCATGCAAAATCTACATTTGGACTCCTGAAACTGGTGCATGTTTTTCTAGCCTCATTTTATTCTAGCTGTTGAAGGGATAAGATACCCATAAAATTAAATCCATTTTTGGGGAACCTTTGAGCTGTCTTCAACAGCTAATATAAATGTTCTAAAAATTCTTGCTCCAGGCGTTTTTATGTGAGGGACCCCCAGTAGGTTTCTTGCTTACCTATATTTACAAAAGACAGGGGAAATTGTAGGCAGGAGTGATGGAAAGGCAGCTGTAACTGTGAGTTGTAGGAAGATATGTCACAAAATTCCTTGTGAAATACAACACTGATGGCAGTAGTAAAGCTGCCTTTTTATTCAATTTTATTTCTCTTTCAGTAAAACTGGGACTTCTTATCTGACCTCCTGTGGCAACTAAGGCCACAGCTGTGCTCAGAAACTGCCATGCCTTTTCCTGTGCCCTGCTCCTGAGGCATGTGTAGACACAAACATCCACTCTGCATGTGGGCTCTCAAGGACCATACCTCTGTTTACAAATTCCTCTGTAAGAAATGGTCATAGAATCACAGAATACCAGGTTGGAAGAGACCTCAAGGATTATCCACTCCAACCTTTCTTGGCCAAAATGTGGTCTAGACGACATGGCACCACACTCTGGCAATCTGTCAAATGTTGAGGAATCTACCAATTCTCTGGGGTGATTATTCTGATGGCTGATTATTTTCATTATGGGTTGCTCCTGGTGCTGAAACAACACCGTACACCAGCCATTTCTGACCAGGCAGTGTCATTACTTTTCTGCAATGCTGTTCTTTTCATCTCCATGATAACCAGGGTAATATTATACACTGTTTTCAGATTTCCATCAGGCTTAGAGGCAATGTGTTGGCTATTTTTCTGATGTTTGTTTGCAAATGGAAATTATATCAGTATATGGAATTCAGAGGGGCTCCACCTGGTAAACTCTCAAACATTACTGTTGTTAGACTCTGATTTGGTCACACAGACTTTGGTACTCCAGCAACAGGAAGAAAAAATGTTGTGCAGACCTCACAAAGTGTTAATAATACCATATGCTGCCCTTGGATATTCATTAAAATGTAGCTTTGTCCTGGAAATGTTTGTAATGGACCAAATGTTGCCTATATTTTTGCAGCTGGCATGAAGAACATGAACCCTAAATAGTGTGTTCCAGATAGTCAACAGAAATATGGTCATATGGTCAGCCTCATCTTCTTTGTTTTGGAAAGGCTTTTGTTTGGCTGCAGCTTGGGCCAGTAATAACCACAGGCTTTGATGGAACTTTATAGTGTTGACTTTCCTAGAGTGTCCAGGACTCGCATGGAATATATATATATATATGTATACATCTTTTTTTAAACAAATGTTTAGTATTCTTATGATGCAGAAATTGTGTTTTGTTCATCTTCCTTCGTCTAGGGGTGAGTCTATTCTGAAAACTACACTTCCTTTGCTCATCTGACATTACCAGTTGTCAGCTGAGTAGGTTTATTAGCCTTTTTTTTCTCATTTATAAACACAATGATTAAAATCTTATTTCACTGCTGCCCAACATTGCCTATCCTGAATATTCACTACCTAATTTGGGAGAATAGTTTCACAATGCTTTTCTGGTCAAGCTCTGACAGATATTAGGATTGATATTGAAATGTGTTCTGGAGGTGACTGTCTCTCTGTTGACCATAAAGGGAGTCTAGGGCCATTTCTTTCCTAATTTATTGAAGATCTGTTTTCAGGAAATGCAAGTTAATTCTCCTAATGCCACACTTATCCCAAAGGATCTAAGCTGACAGCAAAGAAAACACATGTAACTATAAATAAAACCTTGTATTTCAAGCTGTATGAGGATTTCAAAGTTAATATATCTCCAACTGAATAACTACTTCAAACATGTCACTTTTGAAACCTAAGCAGAAATCACAGTGTGTTGCTGCTGTGCTAGGAAACCAAAGCTAATGCTCATGGTTCAAGGGTGCAGGCAAGGAGTGCTGAAGCTTGGCAGCAGGACTCCACTGCCTGAATGTCTCCTTTGTGGGACTGAAAAATAGAAGCAAGAGAGAGTATAAAATACAGCAAAGAATTAAGTAGAAAGCACATTGTAAAATACCCTTTTGTCCCCTATTGGTATTTAAGTGCAGCATGGGGACTGAGCTATAGCTGAGCTGTCTTTGCAGGAGAGTAAACAGTGTTTTGGCTGCTGCCTGCGATGGCTGATTAAAATAGTTAAACAAAGGCAACCCTTCAGCAACGTGTGTTAGGCTGATCAAAGTACAAAATAGAGAAGTGGAATAAATTAAAAATTTGTGACCAAATGACTGTAGTAAATTATATATGTTGATTTATCAAAAGTGTGCAAAATAATTCTTAATGAGAAAATATATCAGAGGAAATATTCTTTCTGCTTTACAATGACAGATTCACTGCCAGGTTTATCAGTTTTGTTCCTTCTGAGAACTTGCTCACAGGACATCTTCAGGAAACATTCTTTGAGCAGCAGCTGTGGTCACAAGCCATTTTTCTACCACAAGCAGTCAAATTTGGGTGTTTGAAACTGTGACTGCATTGATATTTGTGACAAAATTTCCACTGGTTTCAGTGGGGATAAGTATGAGCACACAGGCAGTCCCTCAGGACCACCCTGCGGGAGGCGACTAACCTGTTTTTTAGACCATCCTCCTGTACCTGGAATGCTCAGCAGAGGGTTGCACCAAAGTCAGGTTGGCTGAGCCAACCTTTGGGCTTCATGAGCCAAGTGCACACCACTGTGTGTTGTAACTGGAAAAAAAACCCTAGCTACATAACATTCAGTTTCAGCCCTGCTGTTATAGCCCTATGCAAAAGAGATCAGGATTGAAAACATGGCAGATTATTCAAAATGGCTAGCAGACTGAAAACAAATTCTAAAACCATTTGCAATGTATAACCCACTTGTCTTAAATTGCATTCTCTTAGCACCTACCACCCAGTGCATTCACGCATTTCTATACTTCTAAGGGTCATCCTAGTAACAGAAATATTAAAACCTTCAGTTTAACCCTTGGTGATTCAATAACATTAAAAGAGGAAAAAATTCACAGTCAGTCATTACTGAGGTTTAAGCTAAATTTGTCAGTGAGTTCTATGTTGTCATCTTTAATCTTTTCCTGAGGATGACCTGTGGATTTTACCTCCTGGAAAAGGTTGATTTTTGTCTCAACATTTCACTGTAAATTTATCAGGGGGAAAGAAAAATAAAAGCAAAACAGCAGTTCCCTCTCCTTTTTCAGAGGACAAAAAATATCTACTTTATCAAATAAAGTTTTATTTCATATTTCTGAATTTCCTTTTTATTCAGACTTGAAGGATTTTGTCTGTATCTCTCATCAGATAAGGAGATTACTAAAATACATATAGAGAGTCTGATCCATATGCACCACCAGCAGAGGTTCTGTCACATCTCTATACGCAGGTGTCACCTTTAAACTAAATAACATGACAAATACTTGTTAGCCATAATATCAGACGGATTTTGGAGCCCTTTGTTGCTTGTATCTTACTCCCAGCATGCTGAGACTAGAGTATTTGACAAAGGATTTCTAGTGCAATTTCAATTTTCAATTTCCTTTTCCTTTACTGTGTTATCTGTGCTCTATTGTGTATGCGTGTGCAAGTGTAACGTCTTCATGGTAATATAAACACCCCATCATAGCTTAAACACCTTTTTATCTGGCTGTTTCTCCCTCTTCCTTCCTGAGTTTGAATGGACCTTCTCTTGGAGGAATTCTCCACTCAGTCACTAGGAGTGTTGCAAGGAGTAGAGATTAATGTCCCCAGGGTTACAGATTCCATTGAAGTCAATGTGCATTACTTGAAGTTCTTAAACCCCAAGGATTTTCAGACACCGAAACCAGAAGTACAGTCACACTTTACATTTTTCTAAAATGTAAGGATTTTATTCTGACAGTGGCACTTGCTGTGCAATCTGACTCTTCTGACTTTAAGTGAAAAAATTCCACTGTTGTTCAATTTCCCCTCTTGGAGGCACATTTATTAGCATCACTTATTTTGCAAATCACTTGGGCACGGGCTTATCAGGTGAAAATGAATCTGGGAGGTCCAGGGCCTAAAGTTGACCATGGTCTTTCTGGAAGCACAACTTTATCTCTGCTTTTCCAGAATGATCAGTAATAGAAATCTCTTATGTGGTCCCAACATGTCATCAGCTAAATGAGAAGTCATTTGTGGTGGTTAAGAGCTCTCCTGTTATGTCGAGAGGTGATGTGAAAGTGTGCCCGTTGTTAGTGGGAGATGAATGGAGAAAAGAAAAAGACTTTTGGCCTTAAACTGCTTAAATGAAGCTTCAAGACTGTAAGAAATTGTCCTGGGTTCAGCAGTAGCAGTCGTTTTTCCCCTTCTTGGTAGCTGGTGCAGTGCAGTGTTTTGACTTTCGGCTTGGAAACAGAGCTGATAACAGGGATGATTTGGTTTGGCCAAGGACTTTGTGAGCCTCATGCTCTGCCAGGGAGGAGGGGAAGCCAGGAGGAAGCGGAGACAGGACACCTGACCCAAGCTAGCCAAAGAGGTATTCCATACCACAGCACGTCATGCCCAGGATGTAACTGGGAGTTAGCCGGAAGGGCTGGGAGACTGCAGGGCTGGAGGAGGTATTGGTCGGGCTGGGGGGGGGGCAAATTATCGGTTGGCTGGTGGTGAGGTGATGTATTCTCTTCCCTTGTTATTTCCTTTATCATTATTATCATTAGTGGTAGCAGTAGTGATCTGTGTTATACCTTAGTTACTAAACTGTTCTTATCTCAACCTGTGGGAGTTGCATTCTTTTAGATTCTCCTCTCCATCCCTCTGGGAGTAGGGGGAGGGAAAGAAGTGGGGGAGTGAGTGAATGGGTTACCTGACTGGGTTTAAACCACAACAGAAATTTTCAGGGAAATTCAAACATTTTTCTGCGGATTGATTGATCTAACAGAGTGTTTCTGGAGGTATGGTATGAAGCAATGGTTTCCTTGGCATTCAACCACAGCAGCTTGTATTAGTCACTTTCACCTTTGTCACCCAGTCTCTTTGCACATGGTAAACCACAGTATAATGTCTACCCCATCTTCATCTGATAATACTTTGTTCAGAAAAAAAACTAAAAATGCTTCCACTCTTTAAAGGAAATGCCATCAAAGGACTATAGAGTGAACAAAAAACTGTTCAGTGAAATACTGAAGACAAAGGAAGAAAAATATGGCACATTGCCATGCAAGATGAGTTTAGGATTTCCACCATATAATTTATTTCATTATCAGTGCCAGCTTCAGAAAATGCTGCCATCAGTAAGTGAATAGATTGCGGGCGTGTTGAACTGGAGTAGGTTTAAAATGTTGTGACTGCCTTAATGGCTACATATCCTGTAAAATGCATTCATTTTCAAGAGAGTGATTATGGTTTGCTTTTTATGTGCCATTATGTCTAATTTGTTTTATGCTCCAGCAGAGAAAATTATTTTCCTCCTTCCAATTTATAAGACAAACACAGAAGAATAATCAAGTGAAAAATGTATTCATTTAATATGATCAAACTCGGCTTCCCTGTATAAGTACATACCACTTCTGAACTACGTTAGTGACAAAATAACTGTATACTTTAAACACACATAATTCTCCATTATCTGAGGCATAGATTTTTAAAATAAGTTAAACTTGTAATTAAAGAAGTGAAAATATAAGTTTTAAAGAAACAAAACTCAAGGTCATACTGAGTTCATAACGCTTTTGACCATGGATTTATTTTAGAGTTAGGACTTTTGTTAAAAACTCACAAAAATCTGTCTGAACATTATGTAATAGCTGCCAACATACAAAGTTTCTTTTAATTCTGAAAGAGAATTTTCAAATGTCTTAAAGCAACTCTCATATAATTTTTGGACACTTTAATAAAAATGTTTTTACATATTAAATATTCCTTATTTTCATAAAATAATGAGGTAAAAGGTTAAGTAGTGATAAAGATTTTATTGTTCTCTAGTTCAAACTTCCTGCACAATTTTTAAGGTAGAGTCAAGAAAGTGTCATACACACATTTAGTGAATGTGTTTTGGAACTCAGACTTTTCTCTATATCTTTTTGGAGCCACTGAATATGATTTTTTTTCCTTTTTTTTTATTTTTTTTGCTGTGTTAGAATTATAGCAGCAATATGGTGATCAGTTTGAGGTAATGATAGAAGAATTAGAGATGACCTTTGTGAATCTAATTTCTTTTGAAGCTGCTACATTTGCTTTTAGTAACCTCCAAAATCAATTATTTAGTATTTGAGATTGCAACAGCCTAAGCTCGCTGAATGCCAGAAAAGACTCTCTGCTTTAGTAAAAAATGTTTTCACAGTTCACCATTTCATTTCAGATGTTTGCCTCTGGTCTGATAAAGAAACAAATTAGCAGTCAAGGAAAGAAACAAAGCAATATCCACAATAATTCTTGTGCTTTGAGTATAGTGGAAAAAGTAAAGGCCAAAGGAGAACGAAAAGCAGAATTGTGCTGTGAAATGGTGATTTTAAAGAAAAGAGAATCTGCATTTTGCTCACAGCTACACATGATCAGGTAGCAAGATGGCATTTAGCTGACATGCAGGGAAGATACTTGTATTTTGATAAAGCTAAGTGAGGAGACTTGCTGTTCAGCTCAGCCTTAGGCAATGGCACCTGGAACTGACATATGAGAAAGCAAAATAGGAAGAACCTGTCAGAAAAGGCAGGCAGGAGAAAGAGCATCTGCATAAGTAAGCAAACAGTACACAGAAACAAAATGGCTTTCCAGTCCAGCTGATGGACATTGTCCTCAGATTACTCCTCACGTAATTTATCAAGCACCAGTGTGCCATAGGGAGGGATGCCAATGACCTATTTCTTGAAGACAGGGACTAGGCATTGACTCAAAGCGACATAGATTACTTTTTTCTCAATGTAAGCTATAAGGTTAGTTTCAGACTCTTAAAACCAATGTCTATGACACATTGTGAACCTGCTACAGGATTCAAGCTGTGGATTTCTTTCAAACTCATATTATCCTCTAAGTTTCTGTTCATAAGCAAAATACCTAAGTTTGCATTCTGAACTAATAAGTCCTTATCCAACTTAGCATGCTGAAATTCATGGCACTGCACTTCTTCTGAGAGGTAAATCCATCTCCATAGGTTTTTCATCTCTTCATATTTCAGGCAATTGTTATTTCCTCTGTTTATCAAAGTCAGTCAGTTCTTGGTCCTGCCAGTCCTTTAGGCAGTGTAGGAGTGACACATATGCTGCATAAACATGCTTAGCATGAGCAACCTTTCTTTTTGTGCAGAGAGCTGGCTCCAAATCCACTCAAGCCAGCAACGTAAGCAGAAATAGCATATGTCATTCAGTATAACGAGCTGGGAACTTTACCTCCTACATCCTTCTCTAGAAGCTAGGTTTAAGGGATTCATAGAAACTAGTCTGAGAAGCAACCCAAGACTCGTCTCTGTAAGTGTCTGCCTGCCACTGCCATGGAGCTGCAGCACAGCTACAAGTGTTTCTTTATGTACTCTCCCCATTTCATTATAAGAAAAATAAAAACAGGTGTATTCCTTCATTTTTTTTCTCACATCTGGGGAGACCTGTCCAGTCCATCCATTTTTGCAGTACTTCTTAGGACCTCATTAATTTGCAACACCCTTTTTGAAGTATTGGGGTCTGGGTCTGTGCACCATATTCTGGTATCTTTCTTACTATTCCAGTATTTAGATATAAAGTTGGCACCCTGCTGTTTTCAGTCCCCCTTTCTCACCTAACTTCTCAACTAAGCTTCATCCTGACCTTTATCAGAGAAGCAAGGGTGAAGAAGTCATTAGCCTTCTGGCAAGATATGTAGAACAAGCCTGGTCAACTGTGAAAAGAAGCATTTCATTCCCACCTAAAAAAGTTTTTTGTTTTTTTGTTTTGTTTTGTTTTTTCGTTTTGTTTTTTGTTTTTACTGGCTACTTATTCCACTTGACCCTGGCAACATGCAAAGGCTCCAGTCTTTACCAATGAAGAGAAAGAGAATTATGCCACCCATATCAGTAGGCAAAGGATCAGTGACTATCACATACCTGACTCTTCCACATGGGAGAATGAAGACAGAAAGGCAAAATGGAAAAAACCCCAAGGAAGCTGGGTGACCAACATACCTTCTGCCAGTAGAAATGCATGTTTGAGTTGTCCATTCCTCTGAAGAAGGAACCTTTTGTTAATATAAAGTACTTTTACACCCTTCCAGAGATATACTAATAGCATTAAACAGTATATAAACATATGCATTTCTAGTGACTCCTTTTCTTGTTTAAGATTGCAGTGTGATCAAAATTAGATACTACTATGTATTTCTTCTAATTAGATTCCTTTTTAATTTTTTTTAATGAGACTTAGAAATGGTAACATTCCTATCAACCTATTCTGATTAACTGATTTTAAAATGTTAATATTGCGATATTCCTTGAATGGCAGAACAAAATGATAAAAGATATTTTATTTTAGCAAGAAATCCATACATTTTATAATATTTCTAGGCAATCTGAGTCTTTTTGGCACTAAAGACAGAAATATAAACTATTTTTTGAGGGTGGGGAAGTTCCTCTCTAAATTAAAAAAAGTATATTATTTACATTCTGTGGCAACATGAAGTCCAGAAGAGGGAAAAATGCATGCTCTTAAGTCCATTGAACTGTGTTGGGAACTTCCAGAGCTCATATACATACAGAAAATATTTTTATACTACTGAAGAAATTCCAGTCTCCCAACTGTATATTCAATGCATTCTGTGAAGCTAGCCTTTGGACTTGCAACATATCTAGAAGATCAGTGGAAAAGTGTAAGCGGTGAGAAGAAGCAAGACAGGCCGACCCAATATGGGTGATAAGTAAGCTTCTACTTTATTTGTGGCTCACTTCGCTTATATCCGCATGGTGTTTAGCCACGCCTACTAGTCAGAACAGCATTGGTTAGTTCTACACAGCTTCCTTCACATTCTCCTCCCACATCCGGTTTCCGGTTACCTGTGAGGCCTACACTTTGCTTTGCTCGCACAAGGCCTCTAAGGATCCATGGCCTTGCTCTTGGAGTCATTCTGCAGCAATTCCCCCCTTTTTTTTTTGTGCGAGCAAAACATTGTGGGTTATTTTGTTCACTTGTTTTCATCACGCAACTATAAGCAAGTCTAACACCTACAATGATTGAAATAACAATGATACATAAGCGCAGTCCTTCAAATAGCAGTGTTTTAAGTCAACCTGTAATGCCCCATGAGGACAACCATTTAGTTATCCCTAGGACATTGCTCACTTGCTATTGCTGGGTGAGCTGAGCCAGGGTTTTCAGCTGTGCATGTATCAAATTAGAATGATCAGAAAGATTCATACAACACATTCCATCAAACTCTTCACATTCAGGTCCCTGTTTGGGCGCCATTTATTAGTGGCGAGAAGAAGCAAGACAGGCCAACCCAATATGGGGATAAGCAAACTTCTACTTTATTTGTGGCGCACTTCGCTTATATTCGCCACGCCTACTAGTCAGAACAGTATTGGTTAGTTCTACACAGCTTCCTTCACATTCTCCTCCCACATCCGGTTTCTGGTTACCTGAGAGGCCTACACTTTGCTTTGCTCGCACAAGGCCTCTAAGGATCCATGGCCTTGCTCTTGGAGCCATTCTGCAACAATTCCCCCCTTTTTCTTTTGTGCAAGCAAAACATGGTGGGTCGTTCTGTTCACTTGTTCACATCACGCAACTATAAGCAAGTCTAACACCTACAATGATTGAAATAACAATGATACATAAGCGCAGTCCTTCAAATAGCAGTGTTTTAAGTCAACCTGTAATGCCCCATGAGGACAACCATTTAGTTATCCCTAGGTCATTGCTCACTTGCAATTGCTGGGTAAGCTGAGCCAGGGTTTTCAGCTGTGCATGTATTGAATTTGAATGACCAGAAAGATTCATACAACACATTCGATCAAACTCTTCACATCCATGTCCCTGTTCCAACAACAAAAGGTTCTGCAGTGTTGCATGTCTTACAGAGTCAACATTAAACAACAAATCAGAAATCGCCTTCAATGTAGTATTTGTCTGCTTAGCAACTCAGCAACTCAGTCTGCTTAGTTGAGCCAAGGCCCCGGCTGAAGCACTTACAGTGATTTGGCATGTTATGATTGGATACGTGCCTTGAAGACCCTTAGTGACTAGCATAAAATTGGTTAAACACAGGTGTGAGAACTCAACCTTGAAAGCTTGCCAACAGTCCACAGTTCTCATTAACTTGGTGAATTCCAGCCTCTTCTCTTGCTTGCTTAAGCTTCTTCGGGCCTCTCATGGCCTTGCTATATCTTTCAGGATTATTCAAAGTTTATGTACCAATTATGCATTCTCCTGTGAGAACACTGTCTTCACATCTCCCCCCTTTTGTTTTATCCAGTAACAAGTCGCTACTACAGCAAGGCACACACAAATTTACATTAACAGAGTAACTATTACAGGGTGCAGCAGCATGTTGAAGATGCTGATGGCAGTGAGGGACTAGCCAAAGAAATTTCTTACCAGTGGAATTCTCCCACCCTCTTAATTTGTTCCATTACTTGCTTTATAACACTAGCATTGTATTAAAATCTTTCTAGCTTTTGCCTTAACATTTTTCTAGCAGCTACTGCTAATTTCCATACTCTAACATCTCTTTTACAAGTGACAAATCTATACAATACAAGGTGCAGTTTCTTATTAGCAACTAGCTAGTAAATCCAGGTGGTTTTATGCACAAAATCACAACCTCTAATAATAGCTACTTTACAAGCACACATATTCAGGATGTTACTTTTCAGTTGCCCCCAAGTGATGTTTTGCAGTTATTCGTTCTTTCTCTTCCTCTATCTCATTCTGCTTGGGATATTCACGGTCAGCTCCTGTAGCTGAGGCATCAGGTTTTTCCATTCGTCTGTCCAGCTCATGGCAAGGCTTGACAAACTTTGCAGGCAGTCACCATGGACCTGTAGGCAGGAGGACACAAATATACCCCCTCCCCCAGGTTATCAGTTCTTGAGAAGTAGACAGGTTAGACAGGTTAAATGCAGCATCATTACTCTCTCTCTCCCCCCCCCCCTTTTTTTTTTTTTTTTTTTAATCCCTGCAAAAGCCGTCCTGCTGGGCAGCAACTATAGTGGCCTGCCTGCTTCAGCAGCAACCATAAATACCCGCCGGCAACCGCACCTTTACATTAACCCTTTCATGCCCAAAATGTTAAACAGCTACCTGTTGAAAGCTTTTACATGAACCCAACATGAGAAATACACAGAACACCGTCTGCCCTCAGCACACACACACACGCGCGCATATGGGATCCCACAAGCACACGCCACACAACCTCAATATTTGAAGCACAAAATCCAGACAATCATTACTCCCACTACACAGTCCCACGTACAGAACGTGGCACAAGGACCCTGTGGAGATTAATAGCAAGCCGGCTCCAAGAAGCATCATTGCAGTGCAAGGTGGCAGGCTCAAACTTAGCGGGCGTCCCCACAGAGGCTCTGCCTCCCCCACATCGTATGAGGCTTGGGCTTTTATACTGACCAAAATGCACACTCATTCCGACACAGGTGGCCAGCCTGTGCTGGAAGAAGTGGCCAGCAGTATCTACAACGGTCTCCAAAGGTTGATAGAAACCTGGACATACTTATTTTTACCAATTTCTAGTACATGAGTATCACAGAGAAACTGTATGGGTTCCCCCTGTCAATTCAGGGGATTCGGGGGCTGATCCTGGGCCGAACTCAGGGTCTCCGTTGCTCGCAGCTATGTCTTTCTTGTCAGATGTCTCTTGTTCGGTATGTAGCCATCTGCAGACCTGGTTCCTCCGTGACTGAGTTAAAAATTTTTTTCACTCTAGGGCATAGTGGGTTGGAGAGGCTCGCGGTTCCTTTAAATCTCCTGCTAGCGCATGATCTCTATTTTCTACTGCGTGCTTCCTTATGGTGCCCCAATCGATCCGGCGCTGAGGCACCACCCTCTTCCTTTCAGCTTCCTCAACATTCATCATGCGTATCCCTTCTAATATACTTTCTCTGTCCTTTTCAAAGTCCCTACTTTCGGAACTGGGGTGGTGGGGGAGCAGGGGGTTACACCTCCTCTACGTCACCTTCTGATGAAGAAGGAGGGGGAGAAAAGGAAGGGGGGGGGGAAACCCTGTGCTCCTGCGAGTTGGGGGAAATGAGTTGTAATCTTTCCCCGGTTTCAACCGACCAGGGACGTCTGTTCCTAGTTTCTCCGTTGCTACTGTGGCAGTTTTCTTTTCTGCCTTGTATCTTTTTATACAGTTTATTACTTCTCTCCTTGGTTTACCGAGTTTCTTTGCCGTTTTATCACCATTAAGCATTGAGTCAAATAGTTCATCACCAAACTTTCGCCACTCACTCTCCTCAAAAACTGTATTAGGATCTACAAGGCCTCTAAGGATCCATGGCCTTGCTCTTGGAGCCATTCTGCAACAGAAAAGGATCCAGTTAAGTGGAACAAAAATAAGACTGTCTCTTAAATATATAAAGAGGACATATAAATGTCGCAGTGATGCTACTCAGGAAAGAAAACACTGGACAGTGCTAAAGGGTTGCCTTTGTTAACTACTTTAATCAATCATTGCAGGCAGCCCATCCTATGTGCAGTGCTGGCTCATGCTGACCTTTTAACACGCCAACACCCTAGGTCCTTCTCCTCCGGGCTGCTCTCAATCTAGTCTCCACCCAGACTGTATTCCTGCTTGCGATTGCCCTGACCCACGTGCAGGACCTTGTACTTGCCCTTGTTGAACTTCATGAAGTTGGCATTGACTCACCCCTCGAGCCTGTCAAGGACCCTGTGGATGTGATCATTTCCTTCCAGCATGTCAACTGCACCACACAGGTTGGTGTCATCAGCAAAATTCCTGAGGATGCACTCAATCCCACTGTCCATGTTGCTGAAAAAGCTACTGTACAGGGCTGGTCCCAGTACTGACCCCTGAGGGACATCACTGATTTCCACTTAGACTTTGAGCCATTGCCCACAACTCTGTGTGTGGCTGTCCAGTTAATTCATTATCCACTGAGTGGTCCATCCATCAAATCCACGTCTCTCCAAATTGGAGATAAAGATGTCCTGTAGAACAGCATCAAATTCTTTGCACAACTACAGGTAGATGATGTCAGTCAGCCTTCCTTTATTCACTGATGCCTTGGCCCCATTGCAGGAGGTAACCAAATTTTTCCGGCATGATTTGGCCTTAGTGAAGGCATGCTGGTTATCACCAATTACCCCCTTATTGTTCATGTACTTTAACATAGTTTCTGGGAACAGCTGTGTAATTTTGCCAGGTTAGCCTGGGGACTAATTGAATCATCATAACTGCTTGTTGTCTGAATGTTGTTGGGCATTGCTTGCCGTAGACCTCCACTATGATTTCACTGATATCATAAGCTCCAGGAAAAGTAGGGATCTTGGAGTATGTTGCTTTGTTACAGACTTTATTTCTTCCTTCCCTGGGTAATGTCTTATGACAACTGGATGTGCCCTGCATCAAGGATTTTAGAGCTTAACAACCCAAAGCAGAATTTAGGATGCTCTTATCCTTGTTAATTTCAAAATCAATGCTTTTTTTTGACTGATGGTAGATTTACACACCAGCAGAGACCTTAGCCTTAGCCTAATGTTCATGGGCTTTTCAGAAAGAGGCTAATTCAACATAGTCTGTAAGTTGCTTTTCTGTAAGAATCTGTACTGTCTGTTTTCCTTGACGTACAGCTACAAAAGCTAAGAAAACATGATTTTATCCAGATGTAAGAAAGACTCTGGCAACCTAAATTGATAACCCACTTAGATATCTGACTCAGGTCCTTAAAAATAGGTTAAATGAAGGCATGAAAACTGGTTAACTAATGAAATTAATATATATAGCAGTTACTAGTAATTCAAATGTTTCTGAAAATATAATGTTTTTCATAAACTCATACACATCCTGCTGACCATAATATGTTGAAAATACAGGCAATTATGACTCATTTTTAAGCCTGAAACAGTCCATTTCAGGCTGCAAAGTAACAGGCTGCAAGGTGCAATCACCAAAAATTAAAAAGAAGAAGAATGTGAGAATTTCCTCTAAACCTTCTAAGACATTAATTAGACAAGAATGTTTCTAGTGAAGAAGGTGGGTCTTAATGGTCTTTCCTTCACAGTGAAAGCTCAAAGAACCATAATAGTTTCACATAATGAGATTTTCCTAGCATGCTGAAAATTTCCATACTGTTCTTTTGACTCCTGAAAAACAAGATACCAATTAGGCAAAGTTACCATTTTAGTACTTCTCCTTTTCTGGATGTCTCACAGGCAGCCAAGATCTCTGAATGAAATACTGATTGCATGTGAATCCAATATCAGGGCTACCACTGCCTTCTGCAGCACCAGGATTTTGATCTTGTTTCTCAATTTTCTGTTTATAAAATGGATGGTGTTGCCACCACTGTCACACATGCAGGAGGATCTGATCTTTACAGCAACCCCTCAAAACCACTCTTGCAAAAATATCTGAAGCCAGTATTTAAGACCTACAATGCCCCTGAAAGGTCTGTGTGACTTTCCCAACCACTTCTCATGTGATCTGTTAAACTCATAAAATTGTTAAATCACAGAGGTTATATAGGAGCTATTAATATCTAAATTCACAGTGTTTCTGTAATGAATTTAGACCTTAAAAGAGGGAGTGTAGTGTTTGCTTAACAAGATGAGGCTGAGTAAAACAAAATGACTAACCATTAAATCACAGCAAATCACACTGTTATTGAAGCAGCTCAAGTGCTGAAACAAGATATCTGCATATGAATTGTGTACTCAGTAATTTTCTCAAGATGAAGAGAAAATACTTTTTTCAAGTTCCTTTAAAATGGAACTAATGAGTACAATGGAGAAATGGACTGTGTAAGTAGGTAAAAATGATATATGCACAGTTGCCTATTTTTGTTTGTTCAAGTTTACTTTTTTTTTTTTTCCAGTAGTGTTATGTGAATTCTTCAAATGATGTTTCACATTTCTGTTCTAACTGGGAGAAGAGCAGCTAGTAGATTCATGGAAATAACAAAATAAGACAAAAAGTGCACCATCAGCAAGAATCAAAAATAAGACTCTTAGAAATGGTTGTAAAATCGTACATATTTTAGCTAAAAATACTTACATGAAATTAACACTACCACGTTCATAAAACATTTCAAATTAGTAACAGATATTTCACCATTTGACTAGAATCTGCATAGTATTTTCTGTTTGCTATTTGTTCTGGTTTAAAATGAAGACTTATCAGTAGAGTTTATTTTGATGATTACATCTGTGTTGATTTCTTTTACTTTCTGTCCTAATTTTTAGGTGTATTATTTTTTGCCAGAAACTGTTTTTCCATTGTACTTCTTTCAGCCAGGAGGAAATACAGAATTGTTATGAACAAACCATATGTGCAATTAAAGACAGATTATGGAAGTTCAGCAGCTTCTTAGTTCTTAGATGTCTTGTAACTAACTTTATGTTTCTGATACAAACACATCCATTATACCAACACAAACAGGAGAATACGATATAAATGTTCTACAGTTCCAAGGGGGATTAAACAACTACAGGGAAATAGTCTGGGGAAAAAATTGTAACAGAAAGTGATATGTAAGAGGGAGAGTATTTAGGTATTCTGCAGCTGAAGTAAAAGAGGAAGAGGATTTTGGCTTTGTAGCTCCTGCACTGTCCCCTAATTACTTTTTCAGCTGAAATTTCACATATTTTAGTGGTGGTGGGGTTAATGACATCTACCTTATATTTTTGGTACAGAACATTTAATGTATTTGTCCCTGGTTATTTCAAAATATCTGGTTTGTTTCAGCTTTGACAAGCCTGGAAAAAACAGTTGTCTCTCTTCCGTTAAGCAATCTTGTGTCAAACAATCTAATACCTGCCAGAACTTCGAAAACTCTTACTTACATTGATGAAGAGTCCTCAGATTTTCTGTATCTGAATCCAATGCTCTGGTGAATACTTCACAAAGAGTTACTTCTGACTAAAGAATTAGCCTCAGTGTCTCTCTGCTGTTATTATAATGAAGCTGCTGTGTGCAGCAAGTGCAAAAGACATCTGTTTGACTGTAAAGCACTCTTGAGGAGCAAGCCTGAATAAAGAAAAGTAAATCAGGATAGCAGATCAAGAAAAGAAGCAAAGTTAAGATGTTCTTAAAAAGTTAAAACTGTAGTGGGAAAAAGACATTTATGATTCACAGTAACTTACTCCTTTTCTCTCGGCAGACATTTTTGTGTTTGAAACTCCTCCTCGACTTGGTACCCTGAACCGAGAGGCTGTGCAGCCAATGCTGCCCTTGGGGGACCTCTCCAAATGGGATATGAAGCTCAGGAAGGTGTGAAGCTGCTACTTATGTTTGGTGGCCATTGAAGAAGTCTGCTGAGAAGCTGACACTGGTGATGTGCACCAGCTGATGTTTAACAGCTACCAGTACAGGAAGGTTAAAGAAGACTTAGATGTTAGCACTCTGCTTTGGTTTGCAAAACTCAAAGGCCAGGGCCCTTCAGAGGTCAGGTAATGAGGACACAGAGAAAAAAGTCATGGGCTAGATAAGGCATCTGACCCCAGGGACTGTAGATGCCTTGACTCATGCTTACATGAAGTCTTCATTAACTATGGCACAGGCTGCACTTGGCAGCCTGGGAGATGGGACTAAGATGGCTGTGAAGAGTTTCCAGAAGGTCAGTAGTGCAGCGTTGCTAGGAGACAAATAACTGGGAGAAAGGGAAGGGGATTTGGTGTTGGGAGCGCTCATGCCGGAAACCCTAAGCACGTGGTTCCAGCTCTGGGAGAGCTGGTTGCTGATGCCTTGGTTCAGTGTAACACACACAGCAAATACAGAAGGGCCTGATAAAGATGATGCCTGGATGCACTGCTGAAAAGCAGAATTGCAGTGAGCGTGGCAGCAGGCCTAGCACATGGTTAAATAGGTAGGCAGACTATGTGTCTAAATTTTAGATGAATTAAAATCTTGCTATAGTAATTTTTGCTCTTCTTAGCTTACAGTTATTCCTGTTAAGGTTACTCCTCAATATACTTGTGTTTTTCGCTGAACTGATTTGTGTTGCAGACAAGACATACACTCTTCCCTCGCTGGTTCAGGGAAGCAGTGAATAGGTGTGATCTCACTTTCCAGCCTGGGTCTCAGTCCCAGCCAGGAGAAATGAGGCAGTAGAAGAGAGAAATAATTTGAAGGTGGTCAATGTATCACAATTCTTTCCTCTGCTCCTATGCAATGAAGTGTGCTGCCCTTTCCTCAGGTTTAAATTACATTTGGGTCTCAATGTGCTAATTGCTTGATGTAGTGTGTTCTGCTGACACTCATTGAGACTGACCTGCTTCACTCTTTCTCAGACTTATTGCTCAAAAATTTCACTAAATTCACTAAACCTGATATAAGTCACATAAGCCCTAGCTATGTCAAGGCCTTCCCTCTGTGCAGCAGTCTAGGAGGCTGCATATTGTGGCTGAGCAGGTTCACATGTGTATGCATAGTCATATTATTAATGTGTATATAAATGTTCTCCTTCTGAGTGGCAGAATTTAGTGTAGATTATACTTAATGTAAGTTACCCACTGTGTGATGGTGAATGAAGAAAAGTAATGAAGCTTGTAATTCCATGCAAATTCAGGTATCCTTGGATACTGCTGACACAAATGGCTGTTGGGATAATAAGAAAAGGAAGATATTGAGCTCAACATTGTGACTTAAATACCAGCAGTGTATCTAATGAATTGTTCTGTCATTTCTTTATTGCCAGGGTTGGAACTATAGTCATAGTTATATGGCCAAGTCCAATTAAATCCTCATGATTAATTTACTGCTTGTAGAAGGTGAGAAGCTGTCAGCCTAAAAAATGGATATGTTCTACCTCACCACATGGCACACATCCCAGAAGTGCAGCCCTGGCAGGATTACTTATTGAACAGAGGGGATAGGGGCTTTCACTGAAATGGAAATGAAGCTGGGAAACTAAGCTAACACCTCCCCACCTTGCAACTCCTCACATGCAGGCATGCTTTCAAAACAGTAATAGCTTATGACATAGCTTCTTGGAGCTCCTTTACAGTCTAATCCATTGGTTGCAGCTCTCTGTCAGGCTCTGGCTGTCCTGTTACCACTTCAGACTGGTCTAAAATCTAGGCATCTTGAATTTGTACAAAATGAAATATTAAGGAGGAAAATGAAAGTGCCTTGGAGTGCGAAATCATTTGAGGTGATATAAATGTGAGAGAGAATATTTTTATTTACCTTGTGCTAGAGCTTCAAGCTACCTAATGTTGCCTGGTATCTAGCACTGAGATGTCTTTTCTAGACTCTCTACATGTTATAGCCCCATCCATTGTCTTAATTAATCTTAAAATAATCCTAAATTAATCCAATACAGAGCTTGTATAGAGTAGAATCCTGCATCCTGATCCCTGCACTGTAACCTGGCAGGTGATTAACATAGTTCTCTGACACAAATGACTAGGAGTGTCTTTTTTGCCTCTAGAGAAAAAATGTGACTGTGAAGGTACAAATACTCTGGGGAAACTTGAGAAGGCTTTTTGTTGAACAATTCAATGATAGTACTTTGGTGCCAATTAGACTCACCTATGTCTTCTCTCTGCTCCCCATGTCAGTTTACAATGCTGTCAGATGAAAAGATGATCAGACTGCAGGCTTCAGAGATGGACTGATATTTTGAGCTTCTCTTCATTGATGTGATGGTAGGATTTGTATCTGTACTGATACAGGTATTGATGTATCTTTATCACTATATATTCTGTTATGTATTGCAAGCAAATATATATGTGCTGGCCTGAGCTCCACATAGCTGAACAGAGCATAAGAAACTACTAGACATAACCTGAGAAATTGTTGGCTGTGGTGATAATAGTAAGAAGCTGACAAAAGTTACCAAAAGCACTAGGTTTCTCAGATTGTAAGGGGAAATATGTGACTGACAAACTTCAGAGAGGTAACTGAGGGGATCTTCTGAGAAGTGGAGGCTTCTGGTGCAGCAGTGCCTAATCATGTTAACAATGCCATGTAAGGCCAAGGTGAACTAGGTAATGGTATCAGAAATACTGAATTTGGGTATGGAGATAGCAGAACTGTGACCAAAAGGGGAAATTAGACAGGTTGTTTATCTGGAAGAGAACCGCAAGTTGGAAAACACAACAAAGCATAAAGGAAGATCAAGAAATAAGGAAAGGAAAAAGAGTGGATAGCTGGTAGCTGTTAGTTGGTACTGTCTGGAGATCACTTTCAGATAGTCCTGTGCTTCATTACTGCAGGCTAAATGAGCATAGCAAACCAAAGCCATTGTTTTGTTCCCAGCACATAGGTCTCAGCTCACTGGCTTCCAGAGTAGTGAGGATGGGAGCAGCTGCTTCCTTGAAGAAATGCTAGAAGGGCTATCCAAGCGTCCTGGTATGCCTGTGCAGGTCCTGCCTCCAGAACGGACTGCACTAGCAGCTACTGAATATATGCAAACCTGAAAGAGCAGACCATGGTCTGAATACAGACAAATGGGTGGAGTGAAGTCCCTGGCAATTTTTCTTGGAACTCTCCTTTCTGTTAACTAAAACACTGTGGTTACATTTCCCTCTGCCCTCACATAAGAGTCTAATTCATTTTTAATTTCATACAGAGAGAGACCTAAGAGAATGGGTATAGTAAGAGCATTCAGTTTTTGAAGGGGCAAGAATGAGTCAGGGAGACAATCTTTGCAAGCAGCAACAAGAGTCAATCATAGTGATTATTATCATCTGGTTGATGGCATCCAGGAAAACAAAGCTATTTCTAAAACTTATTCTCTGTTTTACCAGTAAGATACCGCTTCTTGGGGAAAAACCACATTTCTATGGTAAGCAGAGATTTTACAAAGCCTCATTTCCTCTGAAACCATCTCATAATGGGTCCTAGCTAGGTTATATAGCTGAACACGTGATACACCAACCTTCTGCTGAAGACACTCACCTGGATCTTTCCCTTAATTTGTCAGAAACATGCAGCAGCCCAGTTCTCCGAGAGCTACTCCTCTTTGTCAAATGTGACTGAAATTCACCAGTGAGTTTGAAAATTTTGGAGGAAGGTGGGAAAAGTGTGAACTGGAACCATCTATTCAATCAAATTAGTCTAATTTATTTCAGAAAGTAGGTTTTATGGTGTTTTTCTTAATTGATATGATAATTAGTAGAAATATGGTTGGATGTGTCTGCACATTTACTGCTATACAGCATTTCAGGGCACTGCTGTAAAATATTCTACTACTGCATATAATGCTGTTTAACTTATCTTTGGTACTCTAGTTCCTGCATATAAATAGCAGCGACTGACTGCTCTGCTTTTATTTCTATGTTTTTCTAAGGGGTTATGGGGAAAATCAGTAAAGACGGAGCTTTGTCACTTCTTGGCTCTGAAACTAACTTAACTGTGGAGAAGAGGAATTACATGAGCATGCCTTCATCTCATTTCATCATGACATGAGCATCCTTCTCTTGTTTCACAGCCTACTTCTCAGGCTGTGCATACTGTGAATGACTCTATTCTGAGAATTGGTGTGGATAAAATAAGACTCTACATACTCATACCTGGCATCTGAGACTATAGCATAAAGAAAAAGAGGATAAAATTAGAAAGGATTTGCTGTCTTGAAAATTTTGTTCAGGCCTCAAAAACTGAAGTTGAGATCTCTTAATAGGAAGTCATTTGTTTCACTGTAAAACTGTGTTCCATAGAGAAAAAGCTTCATTTTAGGAACAGCCTGTCCTTAGCCTGTCCTAACATTAAGCAGTAAGCAGTCTTATTAAGAAACTTTTTCTCTTAGACAAAAATGCTAGCAAAAAGTCATGCAAGACACTGATTCAGAAGGTCAGCATATATTCATTACATGTGCTCCCTTCCTCCTTAGAGCCAGTGAGCTCCTGGTGGCATGAGCTTTAAGGATGCATGGTAAAGATTCCATCCCTCTTCATCTGTAAGCCTGTTGTTTAACAGAAATCTCAGTGGACCTTCAATGGAATCAGTCATTTATGTTATGCCTATAGTTCCAGTCAGAAACATCTCAGGGTTTCTTTCAGTAACAATACAGAGGTGAAAATAAAAGCTCCACTTCATAATTTTGCCAGCTTTATCTACTTTTCCCAAAGTCTTGCTTACTCCTCTGAGCATACTGCTGAGATCTCAAATAGGGATATAAGTAGGGTGAGTTTTCTCCACAGGGGATTGAATGGCCTACCCTGTGCACAAGAGGCTTTACTATCCATCACCATTTAACCTGTTTAGTCAAAACAGCTTGGTAAAATGACTGGCAGGCACTTAATACCAGCTGTGAACACACACAGATGGAGGCAGAAAGCAGAACAAGATATTCCTAAACAATGTTTTACATTACAATGTTTAGGGAGATCCAGGAAACATTTACCTCTAGGCTGCTTTACTCATTCTGTCAGAGCCTGGAAGAACTCAAGTGGCCCAGCATACATAGAGTAGCTTTATTTTACTGATTTAAATATTTTTTTTAACCAAAGGAGATCATATTATGCAAGACTAAAATCAGCAGAAGTCTTCATTATATTTTCTCCACAGGAATAGTGTGATTTGAAGAAATTGTTAGTCTGACAGCTCTATCTGCATTAGCGCTGATACTGTGCTGGTCAGACCTAAATCAGCAATGATACTGAAGGAAAAATCTTAAATTTAAGGATTTGCAATGAAAGCTTTTCTTTCCAAAGATCCAGCTATGGGTGATTTATTCCAGTAAGCTATTTTTTGATAAAGAAATTGCTGTCATGAGCCGTTAGAGATGAAAAGAGAAGGCATGGGATATTCCCTGCTGTAATGAATCTGTAGTCTGAGACCCTAAACCAAAGCCCATTAAAATGAAATAAAACCCCATGTCACTTGTCCAAGGGGGCAGGATTGGCTCACAAACAGAGGAAGAAACTATTTTCCTTGAACAATGAGCCAGCTTCATTTGGAGCTTGGCTCAGATGCCTCTACACAAACGCCTGTAACATGGGAAGCAAACAAGAGGAATTAGAGATGTGTGCACGTCTACGGGGGTACGATATAATAGGCATCACAGAAACATGGTGGGATGGCTCCTATGACTGCAGTGTTGGAATGGAAGGTTACAGGATCTTTAGAAAAAACAAGCCCGGCAGGTGGGGTGGGGGAGTTGCTCTTTATGTTAGGGATAGGCTGGAGAGTATGGAACTCTGTCTGGGGACAGGTGGGCAGTTAACAGAGAGTTTGTGGGTCAGGGTTAAAGGGAGAACAGCAATGGGGGACATTACTGTGGGGATCTGTTACAGACCGCCTGATCAAGGAGAACCTGGGGATGAAGCACTCCACAGACAGATAGGAAAAGCCTCACGCTCACAGGCCCTTGTTCTCATGGGGGACTTCAACCACCCTGACATCTGTTGAAGGGATGGTACGGCACGGCACAAGCAATCCAGGAGGTTCCTTGGTTGCGTGGAAGACAACTTCCTTCTGCAAGTAATAGAGGAGCTGACAAGGAGAGGTGCCATGCTTGACCTTGTGCTCACCAACAGGGAAAGGGCTGGTTGGAAGTGTGACGCTCCAGAGCACCCTTGGATGCAGCAATCCCGAGATGGCCAATTGGAGATCCTCAGGAGAGTGAGAAGAGCGTGCAGCAAGCTCAGTGCCCTGGACTTCAAAAGAGCAGACTTTGGCCTCTTCAGAAACGTGCTTAGTAAGGTTCCAAGGGATATAGCCCTAGAGGGTAGCGGGGGGAAGGCTGTTGGTTGTTGTTCAAGGATCACCTGCTACAAGCTCAGGAGTGTTGCATCCCAACTAGAAGGAAGTGCAGCAGGAGGGCCAGGAGAACTCCTTGGATGGATAAGGAGCTGTTGAGAAAAATTCAGAATTAAAAAGAGGCTTCTAAAAGGTGGAAGCAAGGACAGGCAGCCTGGGAACAGTACAGGGATGTTGTCCAGGAAGCTAGGGACCAAGTTAAGAGAGCTAAGGCCCAGTTAGAATTAAACTTGACTAGGGATGTTAAGGATAAAAGGAAGGGATTCTATAGGTATGTAGCAAATAAAAAACAGAATTGGGACAACATAAGCCCCCTCCAGAAGCCCTTTGGAGAGCTGGCTACCTTGGATTGGAGAAGGTTGAGGTTCTGAATGACTTTGCCTCGGTCTTCACTGGCAAAGGCTCTGACCACACCAAGCAAGTCTTGGAAGGCAGATGCAGGGACTGTGAAGACCTTGGGCCCACTGTAGGAAAGGATGTGGTTTGAGACCATCTTATGAACCTGAACGTACACAAGTCCATGGGACCTAATGAAATCCGTCCATGGGTGCTGAAGGAGCTGGCAAATGAAGTTGTTAAGCCACTGGCCATCATATTTGAGAAATCATGGCAGCCAGATGAAGTTCCATACGACTGGAAAAAGGGAAATATAACCCCCATTTTCAAGAAGGGGAAAATGGATGGCCTGGGGAATTACAGACCAGTCACTCTCACCTCTGTGCCTGGCAAAATCCTGGAGCAGATTCTCCTAGAAGGCATGCTAAGGCACATGAAAATCAACAAGGTGGTTGGTGACAGCCAGCATGACTTCACTAAGGGGAAATCCTGCCTGACCAATTTGGTGGCCTTCTACGATGTGGCTACAGAACTGATGGACAGGGGTAGAGCAGTTGATGTCATCTACCTGGACTTGTGCAAACTGTTCGACACTGTCCCACACGACATCCTTGTCTCTAAATTGGAGAGACATCAATTTGATAGGTGGACCACTCCGTGGGTAAAGAAGTGGCTGGATGGCTGCATGCAAAGAGTTGTGGTCAATGGCTCAGTGTCCTGCTGGAGACCATTAAGGAGTGGTGTCCCCCAGTGTTGAGACTGGTCTTGTTCAACATATTTGTCAGTGGCCTGGTCAGTGGGATTGAGTGTGCCCTCAGCAAGTTTGCTGATGACACCAAGCTGTGTGGTTTGGTTACACTGGAGGGAAGGAATGTCATCCAGAGGGACCTTGACACACTTGTGAGGTTGGCTGATGCCAACCTTATGAAGTTTAACCATGCCAAGTGCAAGGTGCTACACCTGGGTCGGAGCAATCTCAGGCACAGCTACAGGCTGGGCAGAGAAGAGATTCAGAGCAGCCCTGTGGAGAAGGACTTGGGGGTGCTGGTCGATGAGAAAATGAACATGAGCCAGCTTCAACATGCGCTCGCAACCCAGAAAGCCAACTGTATCCTGGACTGCATCAAAAGGAGCATGACCAGCAGGTCGAAAGAGGTGATCTTGCCCCTCTACTCTGCTCCTGTGAGACCTCACTTGGAGTATTGTGTGCAGTTCTGGTGTCCTCAACATAAAAAGGACATGGAACTGTTGGAACAAGTCCAGAGGAGGGCCCTGAGTATGATCAGGGGACTGGAGCACCTCCCGTATGAAGGTAGGCTGAGAAAGTTGGGGCTGTTCAGCCTGGAGAAGAGAAGGCTGTGTGGAGACCTCATAGAAGCCTTCCAGTATCTGAAGGGGGCCTATATTGATGCTGGAGAAGGACTCTTCATTAGGAACTGTAATGATAGGACAAGGGGTAACAGGTTCAAACATAAGCAGGGGAAGTTTAAATTGGATATAAGGAAGAAGTTCTTTACTGTAAGGGTGGTGAGGCACCGGAATTTGTTGCCCAGGGAAGTTGTGAATGCTCCATCCCTGGCAGTGTTCAAGGCCAGGTTGGGCGAAGCCTTGGGAGACACTGTTTAGTGTGAGGTGTCCCTGCCCATGGCAGGGGGTTGGAACTAGATGATCTTAAGTCCTTTCCAACCCTAAGTATTCTATGATTCTATGGTTCTATAACAATCTATATAATGAAAGACGCATGGCTTGAGGATGATCAGATCTGCACAGAATTTAATTAATCCTTTTTAATCAAATAAGAATGTAAAAATAATATTTTTAAAAAGTCAAAGATAGAGAAACTGCCCCTTCTTGTTCATGTCCACTTCTTTCCTCTTCCTCCTCCTGCCCCACGCTGCAATAGCCTTCCTCATTTTAAGAGCAGGATAGCAATTTTCTTATTTTATATATAGCAATTTGTGATCTGATTTTGACTACAGCTATCTGAACAGCTATGTTTATATTGAGGATTTCATTTCACTGAAGGAGGAGAGCTTTACATTAGCTTGGTTTTTCCCCCATGGTTCCAAACAAAACCAGTTACCTTCTTGGGTCTAAACAAAAGACCAAGAAAAAACACAAAAATGCATAGAGGAGGATGTAACAACTGCATTTTTAAAGAAAGTGTTTGGAAATACTTTCAATTTATGGACAACTGATTTCTAGGCTACCAAAAAAAAACGCAAACCAACAACCAAACCCAACAAAAAACCAAACTGACCCCCCCCCCCCCAAAAAAAAACAAACAACAAAAAACCCTAGAAGAAGAAGGAAAGAAACAAATTATATTCACAAAGAACTGAAGTTCTATCCATTGAAGAGTTCAAGGAGGTTGGAACTAGATTGTCTTTAAGGTCTCTTCGAGCCTAAACCATTCTATGATTCTAAGAGTAACTGTTTGGAAAGAGCAAATATGAAAATATGGATGCATAGGACAGATTTTAGCAAACCGTAAAATTCAGATTTCGCTGGCTGCTACTACTGTAGCACAGAAACACCACTGTGAATATTTCATAAAAGTTGAGAGAATTATCAGATTATTTAAGATTTTTGAACCAAAAAGACATGTAAAAAAATCTTCAGTCTTTATATTTGATCACATATTGCAAACAAGGGGCAGGAAGATTATGAACAGCATAGATACTTAAAGATAATAAGCATGGAAAGTCTGTTCTGACATCTCTAAATTCATACAAATTTTTTGGATCCCTTTTACTCACTGGACACATGTACATAATCCAAATCAGTCTCACTGTGAGCCTTTTTAAAGAACATGAAGTGAAATTGATCTTGAACAGAAAAATAATGTAGTTCATTAAAGAACTCATCTGTGTACCAGTCTTCTTATTAAGTAAACCATTCAGTTTAATTTTTTTAATTTACAGTGCCATTTTGGGATAATCAGAAAATTGAGTCTTTCATATCACACTGCCATGCATACACTTTAAGATAATTAGACGTTCAATATCTTGACTCCCACGAAAAAAAAGTAGGTGTGAGCCTTACTCTGTTTTGAAATTCGAAAAAAATGAGATTGCATTTTCACTACTTCTTTTAATCAGTTAACTTTCCCCCTCTCCTCTTCTGGTCTTTTGCCATCCCAGTTCAATTTTGGAAGTGTTTTGCAATTTATGTTTGTTGTAGTTTGAGTGCAGGGTTCATGAAAAAGATGAAAAAACACTGGAAATATCTGCCAGATATGTTGGTGCTGTTTCAGAGAGCAGGGAACTGAATGGTGGTGACTGTATTCTACTTGTCATCTCCATGTAAAAGTTTGAGAATTTTAAACGTACAGAAAAGTTGTTTAGATCAAAACACTGTCTTTACAAAAAAGTGGCATTACAAAGAAATAGAATACAAAAAGAGAACAAGGTTTGCCTACCACAACCTCTCATTTAGGAGGTTGTACATCACAGAGAAATATAGTTAGAAAATACTGCAGTTCTGCCTGAAGTACGTTTGGTCAATGATTTGCATCAGATGGAGAGCTGAACTATGAAGCTAACACTTCATTGTCTAACACTACAGGAAACAGTTTTGATTTACCTTTTGTTGAATGTTTTCAGGTTTTTCCCTGCTCTCTAAACTGACCTGGGACATGAATTCAGCAAATGACTCTTTGATTCCCCTTGTCCCACCACCCATCTGATTTTAAATTTACTACGCAGACCTGCATAGGAGAGTAACTGAAGAAAACTGTGGGGTTTCTTGCCTGCACACACCTTCCCACTGCTTGTTTCTCTTGCCACAAGTGACTCTGCAAGTCTCTGCCATGGTGGGACCACTGTGTTGATTCCTGTTTCTTCAGTTAGCCCCTTTTTGCTTAAAGCAGGAAAATCAAACTGTGACACAAAAGGAGATGCAAAGCACAAAGTAGGTGGGACTAAAACTATAAAAAGAAAATAATGCTCTGTCAAGTTCTTGACATGGAAAACACACCCTCTAGAACACAAAATCTACCTCTACCAGGAAGAGTGCATTAGACAAACTGGGAAACAGACTTTGCCTAAGCTGAATATGTGTGGCAGCGTCTGGTATCCAAATGAAGAAGGGACATGTTTACATGTCCTCATGCCCCTAGATTGGAGGACATATGGGAGACTGCTGGAGGGTTTGAAGCACTGGTTACTGGCATTCATGACACTCCCATCCAACTGGACTGATAGGAGGTTTGAGCTCTGGGGAGTTGTAGAAGATTTTGTAAGCTTAGTTTAGTCCTGACTTGCAAGTAAGAAATCTGTAGTGCCATGTTTAGGCTTATCTCCTCTGTCACCCCAAGCAAGATCTTTTTCTTTATGCCACTTGTTTTTCTGTCCTGGCCTTTAATTTCTTTATATTATAATTGAATTTCCTATTGTGCTATTCAGAAAATTTTATTTTATCATGAAGATAATACTTTTACAATAGGAAAACCACATGGAACCATCAAAGTACTTAATGGCGAGTTGCTTGAAAATGACTGCAAATCCTCTTTACCCAAAGCATTCCACACTGAATCAGTTCAGCACAAAGCTGTTTTGCTGTCATGCTGTACTGTCGTCATGAAGGCTGTGGTCAAGTAGTCTGATGTGCTGATATTTTGCAGGTCCCGAACCTCCTGTCTGAATTCTAAGGGCTGTAAAATCTCCCCTGGCTAAGCCACATGATGCAAGATGGAAAACAGGAGAATTTGGCTCATGGTGAATAACATAATAAAAAAAACCCGCAGGTCTCATCAGATACTGTGACACAATAGCTGTAGAGATCTTAGGACTGAGCTGACCTGAAACAAATTATTTAGTGTCAGTTAAAAATGTGTTCTGCCCTTTTGGAGTCTGTTTTTGCTCACTTCTTCTCTTAACAAGTCTTGAAATGAGCATTCAATTTTTTTTCATAACATTTCAGGATCATAAAAAATGATCCTGAAGAGAGCTGAATAACCTCAATCTTTTCCTTTTAATAGCACCTGGCTTTTTCAGTCTTTTGTATAAAACTGTGAGCAGTCTGAAAACACCATGTTCATTGTTATTTGGTTAACAACCAAAATGTGGTAAAAGAACAAAAGAAAGGACAACTTACATTCTAAGTGACAAATGCACAGATGCACAAGTGTTGACATATTCTGTATGTGGGAGGGTGTGTGTTTGTGACACAACACTCAGCCTTGCTGCTGGCTGGACCCATGAGCAGCACCAGCCACAGCCACATCCTTGGACTGGAATGGAGGGACCCCTGGCTCACAGGGCACCTGGAAGGAGGTGGGTACAGGTTCTGAAGGCCATGGGGTCTGGAAATTCCTGTAGCATCTGCAACAGTTCAGATTTAAACTGCAGAAATTTCTCTGGTGAGATCCCATGTGGTTCTGTGATACAGACCGTATTAATAACAGCCAAAAGTGAAACGCTCCTTGAGATTTTAGGATTAAAAAATGCAGAGAATGGCTATTAGAGCAAAAGCATGTCACCTTGATGATAAATAAACCCCAACATTTGCAAGCTGGAAGGAAAATAAAGAGTTACGTTTATTATTGTGTTTTGGTCCCCACAAGTATTCCACTGCTACTTTAACTAGACAATGTAGACTTTCAGAAAAATCCTCTGTCATAAAATGCCTCATTTAAAGAGAAAAAAAATCAATAACTCTAACTTCCTATGTGCTTTTACTTTACTGAATGTCTCTATTTAAATGCATATTTTGACTACAGTGCTGCCAAAGAGTACTAATATAACATTCCCTATAGAGGGAATTGCAGAAGAAAATTGTAACCTTTTGAGCAAGCAGGAGGTGGGGGGAGAAGGGAGGCAAGCCTTCTACCTTTTTTAAAAGAAATTGCATTTTCTAACTTCCTAAATAAATGAACTTTACAGAAGTAAGAATGTGTTCTGGATCTGAACCTGACATTGAAAGAAGGCAGAAAAATAGATTAAGATCCAACATTCATTGCAAAATTAGGCACTGGTATTAAGTAATAAAGGTGTCAGCATTCTCTGCAAGCTTGCATCTTTTATGTAAATACAAATAAGATGCAACTGGGAAAGGGTACCCAAAAAAAGCCTGTAGGAAGAAAGATGATAGTTACACAAAGTAAAGCTTAGTTATTACTTTAGTTTAGAAAGCTAATTCAGAGAGAGCACGTCATCAAGCCTACATGTTTTCTCAATAATATTAATTATTTGTAATTTACTAGGGACTTGATAAGTTCAGGAGAAAAGAACCCCAAAACTTTACAAGCCCATGTATAAGGCAGTAGATGACAGTTCATGAAAAACCAGACAGGAACAGGGAAAAAATGGTGTGGCAGCATATGATGGAATGGTGACCAGTGCTTTCTGCTTAGTAGCAAGTTCACCATCATCAAGTTTCTCAAGGCTGACACCCTTGTGAGGTGGGCTGATGCTAACCTGATGAAGTTTAACCGTGACAAATGCAAGATTCTACACCTGGGTCAGAGCAATCCCAGGCACAGATACAGGTTGGGCAGAGAAGAGATTCAGCGCAGCCCTGTGGAGAAGGACTTGGGGGTGCTGGTCGATGAGAAAATGAACTTGAGCTGGCTTCAGTCTGCGCTCGCAACCCAGAAAGCCAACCGTATCCTGGGCTGCATCAAAAGGAACATGACCAGCAGGTCGAAAGAGGTGATCTTGCCCCTCTACTCTGCTCTTGTGAGACCTCACTTGGAGTATTGTGTGCAGTTCTGGTGTCCTCAACATAAAAAGGACATGGAACTGTTGGAACAAGTCCAGAGGAGGGCCCTGAGTATGATCAGGGGACTGGAGCACCTCCCGTATGAAGACAGGCTGATAAAGTTGGGGCTGTTCAGCCTGGAGAAGAGAAGGCTGTGTGGAGACCTCATAGCAGCCTTTCAGTATCTGAACAGAACCTATAGGGATGCTGGGGTTGGACTCTTCATTAGGGACTGTAGTGATAAGGCAAGGGGTAATGGGTTAAAACTTAAACAGGGGAAGTTCAGGTTAGATATAAGGAAGAAGTTCTTTACTGTAAGGGTGGTGGGGCACCGGAATTTGTTGCCCAGGGAAGTTGTGAATGCTCCATCCCTGGCAGTGTTCAAGGCCGGGTTGGACGAAGCCTTGGGAGACACTGTTTAGTGTGAGGTGTCCCTGCCCATGGCAGGGGGTTGGAACTAGATGACCTTAAGGTCCTTTCCAACCCAAACAGTTCTGTGATTCTCTGATTCTATAAATAAAATGAAGGTGTCTTCAGGAAAGCAGTGAGGTGGTTTTGCATGTTCTTGTGGGAATTTTACCTTGGTACACAAGCACTATCCTTACAGAAGGACTTTAGAATTCATATATGATGAAATAATGTACAAATGCACTGAATAGGATCGAGCACCTTTTTTATGTATGGCTTTTCAATCAAAGATCCTGTTCTCCAGTAGGAATTATTTATGCCCTTATTCCTTCATCCCTATTCCCTACCCAGCTGTCTGCTGGAAGCCTTGTGCCTTTTGCCTACCAGAGAGATAAGGAAATTAGCAGCAGACAAGTAATGTTTTCTTCCTGATTGCAAAAATGACCTCTGTGACTAAAACTTCAGACAAACACAAGTACTGATGGGAAGGAAATTATTTACAGCTGAAGTGCGACAGGGGTACTCAGAAGACTGCAAAGTTGGTGCTTCTCTGTGCTCTGTGGTATGAAAGTCCTCACTACACAGAAAAAGATTAAGAAACATTGAAGGACAAATCCCAAGCAGAGGAAATGCCCAAAGAGCTGTATCAGTTTCCAGAAATTATAAGCGTGCAAACTGTCATATGCTAATGGGATTAAATGCGCCAATGGTGAAACTCTTCAGATCTCCAGAAGATGTAACCAAGCTGAAAGAGCAAGGATGAAATCCAGCACTGTGACTCAGAAAATGAGGCTTTTACAGAGGACCCCAATTTAAAATGCAAAGGTCTGAAATTACTTCTCGTGTCATAGGCTGGTTGCTAGTGAGGTAGCTGCTGTGAGGGGACCTGAGGCAAGATGCTGGGTGTGTTGGACCTTTCAGCAGCATCTTTGCAATATATAGCCCTAGTTTTACCACTTGCCTCTTCACTGTGGCACAGTGTTATTTACCATACTTGTTGCATTATATTGGTCTGATAAGCAGAGAATTTTTAAGAACCTTAACTTAGGGTCTTGCCTGTGTATTCATACAGCAAAATGAAAAGCCACAGAAGAGGCTTGGGTACTCTTGTGGGGTGACTTCTTCTTGGTTATTCCCCTCAGGTGGGACCTTTTGCCATTACAGTCATGCTCCTGAGAGTTTCTGCAAATTCATCCCTAGCCTTCCTTTATCTTCATGTGCTGCTGTGCTCTGGAGGACACGAAGGTACTGGGCATTGTATGAATGAGATGCAGCCTAGCCCATGCAGTGGACATTTTAGGGGTGCCGTTTCAACAGCTGAACTATTTGAAGGTGCGTATGTGGCTGCTCATAATCCTCAGCCATTTCAGAAGGTTGTTTATTGGTCAGGAGTTTTAGATTTTTACTTTTTTTCTCTTTTTCTGGATGATCCTTTGTCATGAGGGTTCTTTTATCTACTGCTTTTTCATCCTGTCTGCCTTTCATAGACCTGCTTTCCTGTCACATATTTCATTTAATTTTCTCAAAAATGACATCCCAAAGTATTCATCCAGGCTGTAAGTGCTAGTTTTTCAGTTCACCAGTAGCTTCACGGACTGTGAATGAAAGAGACTAAAGTGTCTCAGCACAGTTTACATGATTTAATTTTACCTGAATAAAAGCAGCCTCTGTCCAGCCAAGATACAGAAGATCTCCACTTGATAAATTCTTTTACTGGTGCATTAGAAAGGTCTGTCTTGAGGGAAAGCTACAGAAATAAGGATAGCTGGGAGAGAGAGGAGAGAATAAAATTAATGCTGCTGCTTTGTTCTCAGCCTGTTAGTGTGATTCAGCAGTTCTCTGCATGAGGTCTGCACACAAGAAGGAAAATGTTAAGACTGACAAAGTCTGAGCCCTTATTGCCAGGTTTTGCTCAGGCTGTGTGAGTGTAAGGCATCTGCCTGCACCAGAAACCTGGCTATGGCAGACAAACTCTGAAGTTCTGAAAACTAGGTTTATGTAAATCCAGCTCTTTATGACTTTTAGTTACGCTCATAAATAGGAATGACCTAGAAAGAGCAGAACTGAAATTTAAAGCCAAAACTAAGCAAATGACAGTGATCTAACCAAAACAAGTGAATGGACAACAGTAACAAGAAAATGAGGTTTTGCCAATGCTACCATTTTAAATAGCCTAACTATGAGATAATTAAGGGGAAAAAAAGCCCAATAGAAATGGCATTCATAAATCACATTATGTTCAATTAGTTGGGCATTTCAGTAAATCAAGAACCACTTAGATTGGTTGCAACAACTTGGAGAACACTAGTTTTCAGAAACTGAGAATCTACTTATCTTACTAAAAAGAAACTTACTGTAAACTTTAGGTTAGCATTGCACAAGCCAAGGAAGAACTACTAATGGAAATCCAACAAATCCAACTCGGACTGTGCTAACTATATGGGGTTTTCCTTGTGTTGTTTTTTTTTTTTTTGTTTTGTTTGTTTGTTTATCATGGGTTTTTTATGTATTTGTCTTTCTTTTAACATTCATACGGTTTGTGTTGACTACCCAGATACTCTGAAAGGATCTTATATCCTTGTGAATGTTACTATTTAACTATTAATATGCAATTAATATATAGATTCCCAGGCATGCCTTTGCATCCAGGATATTTTAGTGCTGATGAGTGTTGACATTATGTCAAACTTGCCTTTTAAGCCAGGGTGGATTACTGGACCATCTAGCAGAGGCTTTCGTATAATCAAATACTAGTTGTCATTTCCTTATTCTTCAACTTATAACTTGATTAATCTTCTGAACTAAAATAAAGTGCTAAAAACCTAAAATAGAACAAAAATAAAAGCAAATACTTCCCTGGTTCAGATGGCTGCATGATACAGCTGCATGGTTGTTTAAATTAAAATCATTTGTCTTAATACTTGACCAGTAATTGTTATTGTGCATTTTTTAATAGATTGTAGACCTTTTCATAGTACTTTACATTTTACTCCCTGGAAGATAATCACAGTTACTGTAATCATATCACCACAGCTCGATCTAAACAGTTAAAAAGATTAAGCTCCTTAACTTTCACAGAATTTTCTTTCTTCAGTCTAATACTTGGGTTTTTAAGCAGACTTACTTATAAAAAAAAATCTGTTATGACTGCAGGTGCTATTCCAGCATGATCACCTTCTTAACTTGATAGTCTTTGTTTGGGTGGAGGGTATAGGCAGTCGGGAAAGCCATTAGGGAGGAATTTGTTTGTGAGAAATGAAGGCATTTTGTCTTCACAAATAACTGTATAGTAACTCAGCCATCCCATCTCCTGTGAAAGAAACTGCAAGAAATTCTCTCAGGCTAAAATCCTCTCCAGAGTTACTTTGGAGAATGCATAGATCCTCATGACTTTCTGGAACAGTTATTAAAATTCCATCTAAATAAAAAAAAAAATCATAATTGAATCTGAGGTGGGCTAAGTCTTCTAGTGACCTATCCCAAACGAGGAATAATGACGTTTTCTGAAATGAGCAGGTGAAGTTGAGGCCCCTCCTTGGAACAGCAGTCTGAACAAATACATTCACTTCACCTACAATGCACTGCACCATCAGGAACACTTGCTATATATCCTCTAACTAAGAAGCAGGAATGAAAGGTGGAAGTTAAAGAATGGCAATATTCTATTCTGCTTTGTAAAGTATACCTCTAATTTATTGAGATGGGTTTTTTTCTCTAATGATTCATACACACAATAGAAAATTCACCAGACAAAAAAATATTTCTGAAGAGCCAGCAGACAAGACATGTTTTTTCATATCAGTGAGAATTTTGCCATTGATATCAATTGCACTAGAATCTCACTTTCAGGAGAGATCACTTGTACTTTCTATCTTCACTTGTAAGAACATTTGATGAAAGAAAGTTTAGAAATTAGCTTCTCTCACTTTAGAACACAATTATCAGCAGCACAGAAAGTTCCAATGTCAGAAACATTTCACTTAAATGCCTTTTATTAATTTCATCATGCTATTGTCAATAGCTACCACATTACTATCTTAGATCAACTGACAGATGTTACATAGAATTTCCTTGAAGAAAAGCAGTCAATACCTTCCACCCCTAGGGATGTTGTTGCTTTTGGGGACATCATGAATTGCACGTTTCTAAATAAAGTGTCCTTGTTTAAAAAGTAAACAGCTACTATTAATTTTATGAAACATTGTCTTGGTACAGCTTTACTGACTTCCTTTTCACCATTGGATTTTCTTTAGTCCAGAACGAAATAAATTATTCGACAGATTTGTATATAACACAAAATTATTCCCAAAGTCTACTGATAATCCCATGGCAAAAATAATTATAAGGATCATAACAAAAGCCCTATAAAATTCTCATATAATCTCCAACCACTTTACTTTTAAATGTATAAATATTATTAAAATCTTGTCTGTCCAAAATAGATGGTTAATCCAGGTACTGACATGCAGGTGTTTTCAAGATAGGTGAATAGGATTTGAATCCAATGGAGATCTTGATCTCTTGTCTCTGAATCTGCTACAAAAAATCTTTGCAGGAATTTCAGAGTAACATTATATACTGCAAATGCTGAGTTTTGGTTTCACAGCTTATCCTTTTGGCATACAGCTGTGTCTTCAAGACCATGTGTCTGTATTAATTTCTGTCATGGTAACTGGCATTGGGCTACGTTTTGGATTTGTGCTGGAAACAGTGTTGATGGTACAGGGATATTTTAGTTACTGCTGAGCAGTGCTCACACAGAGCTCAGGCCTGTTCTGCTCCTCAGGCCACCCTCCTAACAAGCAGGCTGGGGGTGCACAAGGAATTGGAAGGGAGCACAGCCAGGACAGTTGACCCCAACTGACCAAAGGATATCTCACAGCATACAGCATCATGCTTATCATAAGAAGCTGGGGAAGAGGAAGGAAAGGGGGACATTGGGAGTGATGGCATTTGCCTTCCCAAGTCACTGTTATGTGTGATGGAGAACTGCTTTCCTGGAGATGATTGAACAGCTGCCTGGCCTTGAAAAGTGGTGAATGAATTTCTTCTTCTGCTTTGCTTGTCTGTGCAGCTTTTGCTTTACCCATTAAACTGTCTTTATCTCAACCCATAAGTTTTCTCCTTTTTACACTTCCAATTTTCTCCCCCATCCCACTGCAGGAAGAGTGAGTGGTTCTTGGGGGCTTAGTTGCCGCTAGGGTTAAATCATGACAAAGTCCCAAAACACGTATGTACGCATGCACTAGTGATGAACCTCCTAGTACTGCAAGGACAATTTCCAAATGATCTGGCAGCATAATTTAAGTTATCCCGAGTACATTGGAGCACAGACTTTTGTGTTAGACACAAACCCTTAAATGAGATACTCAGATCTGAGCCAGCAAATTTGGAACATAGAGGCATACAATTCTACTATTCAGCAAAGGACCTGGACTTTTATTCTGGACAGTCTGAAACCAGAGGTAGTGGTGCCAGTAGGCAAACATGAGACTTTGCCTGAATCCAGGTGGAAGTTCATGTAATTTACTGTCCAAATGGAGAATTTGTGTTTTATTTCAAAAAAAGTTCTTGGAGAATGCAATTTGTGCCCTTTAATTACCAGAGGAGACATAGCTCAGGAAAAGCTGAGGTTTTGGTGGAGCCAGAGCTAAATGCTTGATATTCACATAATGAGAAAGATTTTCAGTGTTTCACCTTCAATTCCATGATTATGTTATTTTGTACCTCTTCAGTTGAAAGGCTGAAGAATTATTTTTCCAGTTACTCAAGATTATTGGAGTTGTCTTTCTGTCTCTTTCCCTCGCTAATTTAGGTTAAGTTTTCTGAGTAAGAGATAATGCCTCAGGCTTGCTCCTGAGATGGAAGCGATAAGATATTTAAAGTTTATCATGACCCTCCAGGTATTACAGTAATCCACTCTAATGCATCCTTGAGGGCTGTGATTGCTTCATTCCTTTGGTAACTTAAGATAAGTGATATTATATCACCTAATGAAAGTAGTTCTATCTAGCTTTCTCTCTTTTACCAAAAGTCGGAGAGCTTAAGACAAAATCTTAAGATCATAGGAAAAAGACAGGAATGTTAGAAATTTTCCATGGCACATGTTTACATTCTTTTTGGTGAACAATTAATCTTCCTATGATGCTACTCTACAACCTTATAATAAATGATTAATGTGTTAAGTCAGGAGACTATGATCTGGTGGCAATTACAGAGACGTGGTGGGACAGCTCACATGACTGAAATATAGTCATGGAGGGCTATGTCCTTTTCAGAAAAGACAGGCCAGCCAGGAGGGGTGGTGGGGTTGCTCTTTATGTGCGGGAGCAACTACAATGCACCGAGTTCTGTCCAGGGACAGATGACGAGCGAGTTGAGAGTCTGTGGGTGAGAATTAAGGGGCAGGCTGGCAGGGGCGATGCTGTTGTGGGTGTCTGTTACAGACCACCAGATCAGGGTGAGGAAGTTGACGAGGCCTTCTACAGGCAGCTGAGAGCGGCCTCACAGTCACAGGCCGTGGTCGTCGTGGGGGATTTTAACTTCTCTGATGTTTGCTGGAAGGACCACTCAGCAACCCAGCCGCAGTCCAGGAGGTTCCTCCAGTGTATGGATGATAACTTCCTCATGCAAATGGTGGATGAGCCGACCAGGAGAGGAGTGCTGCTGGATCTCATCCTCACTAACAAGGAGGATCTGGTTGAAGCAGTAAGGGTTGAGGGCTGCCTTGGTTGCAGCGACCATGAGATGGTGGAGTTCAGGATCTTGTGTGGCAGGACTAGTAGAGTAGCAAGTAGAATTGCAACCCTGGACTTTAGCAGGGCAAACTTTGGCCTTTTCAAGCAATTGCTAGGGGAAATCCCATGGGCAAGGCTGCTTGAAGGTAAAGGGGCCCAAGATAGTTGGTTGACATTCAAGGATTGCTTTTTCCGTGCTCAAGATCGGAGCATCCCGACACGTAAGAAGTCAAGGAAGAGGGCCAAGAGACCTGCGTGGCTAAATAGGGAATTGCTGGGTATGCTCAAGTGGAAGAGGAGAGTTTACAGGTCATGGAAGGAGGGGCTGGCCACTTGGGAGGAATATAAGGCCGCTGCTAGAGGATGTAGGAAGGCAGCTAGGAGGACTAAGGCCTCCTTAGAATTAAACCTGGCAAGAAGGGTCAAGGACAGCAAAAAGAGCTTTTTCAAATACATGGCAGATAAAACTAACACCAGAGGCAATGTAGGCCCACTGATGAACGGGATGGGTGCCCTGGTGACAGAAGATACAGAGATGGCAGAGTTACTGAAGGCCTTCTTTGTCTCTGTCTACTCTGCTGCAGGCAGTCCTGAAGAGCCCTGTACCCCTGAGACCTTAGATGAAGTCAGGTCAATGGAGCGGTTTGCCTTAGTCGATGAGGAATGGGTTAGAGATCAGTTGAGCAATCTGGACATCCATAAATCCATGGGTCCAGATGGGATGCACCCGCGGGTGCTGAGGGAACTGGCGGAAGTCGTTGCTAGACCACTCTCCATCATCTTTACCAAGCCTTGGGAAACGGGAGAGGTGCCTGAGGACCGGAGGAAAGCAAATGTCACTCCGGTCTTCAAAAAGGGCAAGAAGGAGGACCCGGGTAACTATAGACCGGTCAGCCTCACCTCCATCCCTGGGAAAGTGATGGAACACCTTATCCTTGGTGCCATCTTAAGGCATATCAAGGATAAGAGGGTTATGAGGGGCAGTCAACATGGCTTCACCAAGGGGAAATCATGTTTGACCAATCTCTTAGCCTTTTATGAGGAAATAACACGGTGGATGGATGATGGCAGAGCGGTGGATGTGGTCTACCTTGACTTCAGCAAAGCATTTGACACAGTCTCCCACAGCATCCTCACGGCTAAATTGAGGAAGTGTGGACTGGATGATCAGGTAGTGAGGTGGACTGCGAACTGGCTGAAGGAGAGAAGCCAGAGAGTTGTAGTCTATGGGGCAGAGTCTAGTTGGAGGCCTGTAACTAGTGGAGTGCCTCAAGGGTCAGTACTGGGACCGGTATTATTTAATTTATTCATCAACGATTTAGATGAGGGGATTGAGTGTACTATCAGCAAGTTTGCTGATGACACTAAGCTGGGAGGAGTGGCTGACATGCCAGAAGGCTGTGCTGCCATCCAGCGAGACCTGGACAGGCTGGAGAGTTGGGCAGGGAGTAACTTGATGAAATATAACAAGGGAAAGTGTAGAGTCCTGCATGTGGGCAGGAACAACCCCAGGTTCCAGTATAGGTTGGGGAACGACCTGTTAGAGAGCAGTGTAGGGGAGAGGGACCTGTGGGTCCTAGTGGATGACAGGATGACCATGAGCCAACACTGTGCCCTTGTGGCTAAGAAGGCCAATGGCATCCTGGGGTGTATTAGAAGGGCGGTGGTTAGTAGGTCGAGAGAGGTCCTCCTTCCCCTCTACTCTGCCCTGGTGAGACCGCATCTGGAATACTGTGTCCAGTTCTGGGCCCCTCAGTTCAAGAAGGACAGGGAGCTGCTGGAGAGAGTCCAGCGCAGGGCAACAAAGATGATTAAGGGAGTGGAGCATCTCCCTTATGAGGAAAGACTGCGGGAGCTGGGTCTCTATATTTTGGAGAAGAGGAGACTGAGGGGTGACCTTATAAGTGTCTATAAATATATAAAGGGGGAGTGTCACGAGGATGGAGCCAGGCTCTACTCAGTGGCAAACAATGATAGGACAAGGGGTAATGGGTACAAACTGGAACACAAGAGGTTCCACTTAAACTTGAGAAGAAATTTCTTCTCAGTGAGGGTGACAGAACACTGGAACAGGCTGCCCAGGGAGGTTGTGGAGTCTCCTTCCCTGGAGACATTCAAAACCCGCCTGGACACATTCCTGTGTAACATTATCTAGGTGTTCCTGCTCCGGCAGGGGGATTGGACTAGATGATCTTTCGAGGTCCCTTCCAATCTCTAGCATACTGTGATAGTGTGATACCCAAATAGTCTTCAGGAAAAGGAGAATAGCTGAGAAAATGTGTAGCATAGGTAAAGAACTATCCCAGTTCTTTTAATTCCCTGTGGAGATACTTGCATTTGGAAAGAAGTAGACTAGAGCAGGCATGTGATAACAATGAGAAAAAGAAATAAAAAAAGAACAAAAACTCCAAAAGAACCAAAAACCTCCTAAGTGTTCTAATGATGAAGAAATTGAGAGTGGCAGGAGGAGGAATCAGGAGATAGACAGGGCAGGAACATTGCCTTTTCACTTCTGAGACCCTGAATCTGTATCCTGTAGGCTGAAGAAAGGATTGCATTTGAAGACGGTATTTGAAACAAGAAAACGGAAAAGTTTCTATACCAGTTATCTAGGCATATTTATAAGTAATTGTAAGAAATAACATTTAATATGAACCAGATTGGGCTGGGGTATTGGCACAAAAATGTATGGTAACAGCTGTGACTTGGAGAGAAGAGGCACATAGGAGCATTGGTGACTCAGAGAAGTCACATTTGGCACCTATAGCAAGAAGAAAGGGTCCCTTTCTGTCATTATGGTGAATCAAGAGGGAGATGCAATGGGATTGTAAAAAAATGTGAGCAGAAGATAATTGTTCTGTTAAATCCATTTAATGTAAGGCTGAGTTAGTAAACAACTGAAACATGAGAGGCTTGAGCATGAGTTATGGTGGCGAAAGAGGATATGAATTATGATTGAAGTACTAGGATTTGGGATGCAGTTGTCTTTTAAAAGGACAGTGTGGCTAATGATTGCACAAGGTTTTCTCTTTGCTTATGTGCTACACACTGGAAATAGTAGGAAAGAACAAGGCTTGGATGTGCACCAGCGTTTCTAAAGCCAAGAAAACTCCAGTCTCCTGAATGAATAGTGATGCAGAAGCATTAGAGGCCTTATCTCCAGAGACACTTGGGATGCAAATGCAAGTCACTGCAAGCAGCATTAAAGAAAATCATCCTTCACTTATGTGATGTGAAGGGTGGGATACTGGTGTGTATCACTGATCACAGAAAAGTTATTTCACTTACCTCCTCCAATATATTTTCCACCTTCGTCCTCACTTAGGCATTTAGATGAAAGTGTTCACAGTACAAGCTGTCAGATGTTTTTGCTCATGTTCATGTGTGCACACATTCTCATGTCAAATAGGACCTAGGTTTGTTTCAGTTCATTTTTGTTATGTGACCAAGAATGAAACAATATCTGCATACAATTCTCCTTCTGATAGGGTGTGCTGGCAGCAATTTCGCATTGCTTTACAAACACTGACATCTTAGTGGCGCCAGGAGACTTTTCACAGCAATGTGACAGTACAGAACTATCAGGGCTATCACATGTTCAATGAAACTGTGAACTCAAGGAAGGATTTTTAGCTGTCATTGATTTAGTGCAAACTGGAATCCATTGTGTCTTGTGTTGTAAGTTAGTGCTGGAGTAATGTTAATAAATCAGGTGTTTAATGTCACCATATACTTTTCAGACCAAAAAAAAAAAAAAAGAAGAAATCAAAAGCCATAATAATAACCCAGAGGAAGGACAATAATGCTGTGGAGAGCTGAAGCCATTGACACCTGCGTGAAGCTAGGTGGCTTGTGTCCAGACAGTTGGTTTCCTCTGTATCAATGCCAGGGCACACGCAAATGCCACACAGAAGCTGACATCTTTCTGCCAGTCTCTTCACTGAATGAATGTGCTGCAGGAAAGCACTGTGTGTGCATGAAAACTGAATAACAAGCAGCCTGTGGTTCATGGTGTTGTCACCATCAGGAGAAAAAAAACAACCATGCTCACTGGTTCAGCAAAGCACTGAAAATGTCCAGCCAGTCAGGTGTAAAAGAAACATTTAATGTTGGAGATCAACAGGTACATTCCATGGGAATAGCTTAAATATTCGTAAGTTTTCCACAGAGCCCTGTGGAACTTCCAGCCCACTCAGAAGACTTAAAATCTGTTGGTTTTGAAAAAAGGGGTTTTGGTGTTTCCCATATGCCAGTTCACAGATGAACACAACTTATTGCAGTCTAAGAGGTATAGGTTAGTAGTAAGAAATGTTCTTATTTAGTGTAGCAGGCTGCTGTCTCATTATTATAATTCTGCTAGTGTTCTTAAAGGGAGGGTGTATCTCTCAAGATGAAGATTACATATTGGCCCTTGTGAACCAAAGTTTTTTGTAACTGAAACAGTATAACTTCTAAGTCTTGGAAGGCAAAAGCAAAGATGCACAGAAGGGTCAGAAGGAAACAGCCTGCTTGTAATGAATCATTTCTGTTTTACTAACGTTAACAGCTGATGAATTTGTCTCAGCATGAAAGATGTGGGTTACCCAAACTGAAGAGTTTATGGTCTTTTTCACGGGATGAAGACTATCCAAACCCAACACTTAGATAAATGAGACACTGGCTGTAACTCCCTGTCTATTGGGGAGAATCCATGCACAGAATTGTACAGAATTGTGAGTCCACAGAGAAATCACCCCACAGTGTCCCAAGATGTGGGGTGGTCAGAACAAGTGCCTGGTCACCAAAAGCCATGGCACAAGTGGGAGCTGGAAGGGAAGGGGAGGCCCTGGGCTGGACTGAGGTGAGCATGAAGTGAGTGAATGTCACAGACTAGAAGTGAAAAGCTCTAGACTGAAGTTTCTGTCTACCCACTATACCACTTCCACTTAACACATTGCACATTTTAAGTAATTGGGTGGTGTGGGTCTGTTCTTTTAGCAATCTCACCTCTAATTTCCCCCAAGACATCGTACTGAAAAGTGATGTGGTGACATCAGGGCTGAAAAGATGCGCTTTTCTCCTGGAAGCTGAATAGCACTAGGGCAAGCTTGCAGAGTGGCTGAGAACTGATCTTGATGAGAGGCAAGCTCTGACAAAAAGCAAAATCTGACGTTGAAATATGGTGTTACAGTAGATACAAGTTCATTTTGCTGGGTTAAAATTACCCTACCTCACACCTGGAGTTTCCCAGTAAACTTCGGAACACTCAGAATAGTGGGAGCCATGGATATGAAACATATCTAACATGCTATTTGATTTTCATGGTTGCATATGAAATCACACATAAATTACCTTTATCTTCTTAAGGCAAATAAATTATTAATCATTAAGTTGTAGTCTTTTATATTTACATTCAGTTGCAGACCCTTTAATCTTCCTGAATCTGTCACATTTCCTCTTTAAGACATGGCTGTAACAAACTTTAAAACACATCATTTATCAAAGTAATTAAGGCAGGTATTTTGTTAAAGGAAATGTAGAGGGATTAAATTCATAATTAGGTGGAGATAATCTCCAAGAGGAAAAAAGAATATTTTATTGTGCTGAAATGAGAAGATTTACCTATTGTTTTAGTAATAAAACTAAAGCTGAATACAAAATCAAATTATGAGATCTTAGTGAGTAAAATGTGAGTGACACTGGAGTTTTGCAAAATTCTCAGTGAAATTTAACAGAAAACATACAGGATATTAATGCTCAGCTACTAAAACACATTTTATGATGACTTAATATGCAGATAAAAAATGGCTGGTATCTAGTTTCCTACTATTTAAAACTGCAGTGTCTGTCTCGGTTTTATTTCTAAATATAGAAAAAAAAAAACCATGATGAATCTAATGAAAATTAATACAATAATTCTTGGTTTCTACTGGAAGGCCAAGAAATTTAAGGTTTAAATTTCCAGCCTTAATTATGAAGAAAGGAGTTTATGCAGCAGTAAATTTCACTCTGAAAAGATTTCTGCATGGAAATTATCTAACCCTAGGAACATACTTTCAAAACGTAGACATAAATACAAATTGACCTTTATAATCACATATCAAAGCTTGCTTTACAAATCCCTAATTTGGTAACATGGATAAAGCAGTCATGCCTCGCTCCTACCTAAACACTTCCTCTTATGGAAATTAAATGAATATTGTGACCCGAAATTGTTGTAACTAGTTTCAAAAGACATGTTGATATACATTGAATAAACAAGTTCCTCAGGTATTTCTTTTGAATTCCTCCAAAAATATAACATCCCCTCCTCTCACTTCATTCTGCTTAAGCTTCACCAATAAATTTAGAGTTGTCACATTGCATGCTTACATGCTTGCTTTTCAGCAGTTGCTGCCCTTAACTAACAAATGAAAAGAACTAATGGGATGCATATATTTCTCACCAGTGAGGGTACTGGTGCCATAAAAAAGGATGTCCTGGTAATTGGCTGAAACAGAAATGCTGATTATAAAAGTGTGCATTATCAGTGTGAAAACATCTGAGAAGTTAATGGAAATCTGTTTGCTTCACATTTGTACAGTGTCTGGCATAGCTGAATTTCAGATTATAAGCAAGTTTTTAATGATAAAAATTGCCATTCACCATTGCAGTTTTCTTCTAATTTTAAAATTTTACGTATTAGAAACCTACAGCTAAATAAGCTAAATCCGAAATACCAATGGAAATGTACCAGGGGAAACACTGGGCTTCACTGCAGTGTCATTTTTTATGTGTTGAGCTTTAAATACTAGACAACACACTGACATATTCTTCACTGTAGTGTCATGATCTGTTGATAATTAGCTAAACGGATCAGCAAATAGTGTGTAGCATTCTGAATTAAGTAAATCCATGTATAGTTGTTTTTTTTTTTAATTTGAAACAAAACCAAATATTGTGGTATTTACAAGAAATCCCATATTCACATTATGTAACTCTTTCTTATCTACAAAAAAAAAACCTTTAAAATACATTAATCATCAAAAAAACCCACAACCCACCCTCATATTGTTGAGGTTTTGTTGGTATAGTTAACATAATATATGCTTAATCTTAAATAAACAGAGCAAATAATGGCAAAATAATAAAATATGTTTGACTGCCAAAAACATGTTGTGCTGGCAGAAAGCAGAAATTACCGACGTGACTTTAAAATTGTGTTCTGTAAAAGTTTTACTATTTTAAGTTTGAATTGAAAGCTGCTGGTGTCGGCAAGGTCAAGTAAGTTATATTTTACTGCCTTCCAAGCAGGAGTTAATTCCTACTTGCTAATGATATGTTTCTTTGTGGTAAGGACATAGAAGAGAATTTTTTCAAAAGTACCTCATTCTCCACAAAGTCTCTTGATTGCTGAAAAGTGGATGTGCCTTTTACAGCAGCACAGTGTCTTCTCAAAGGAGCTCTGACCACCACAGATGGAGATGTGGAGCGTTTGTGCGCACAGAGATGAAGCATCTTTATCAACAGCAATTCACAGCTCACAAGGTGTGGGGTGAGAAATGTCAGATTATGTATGCATTCAGCCCTTGAAGGTACATGTTCTGAATGTAAAGATGCTGGCATAATGGCTAGACTGGCACAGGGTAAGTGTAGACAAAACAAAATACATTTCCCCATGGTAATGCTGGGGTGTGTGTGGTATGTGTTCTGCTATGTGTTGCCTGCTCGCAAATGAGTTCCTATGAAGGACAAGTTTCAGATTATGGTCACAACTTCCTATCAGGAGAAGCATCTTCGCATCACTCCCTGTTTAGGCAAGCAATTTTGAATAAAAATTACCAATGTCAATAAATCCTAACCTAGAGAACCAAACCCCAATATTTGACAGTTCTTACTTTCTGAACCATTATTTTCAATCTGTTGTATTTGTCTTGCAATGTGGAGTTGTTTTCTGCATGTGTTTAGGGCTTTGCAGTGGCTGGCTATCAGAGCAATGGAAAGGAAAACAAATGTCTGAGTTGACAGCATTACAGAAGAGAGCCTAGTTGCATTTTTGCATGCCACTAGCCTTTTAACAAAGCCCTGTGGGTGACAGCAATTTTTCAATCATTATCCCAGTTAGATTCTTGGGAAACCTTTAGTTTTAATAGCATATTCTAACCAGATCTCTCACAGTCGCTTATTATGTTTTAAACATATTAATCTATACTGTGAGGCCTTGTGCAAAATTAAGTCTCATCACTAACACCATCCTAATTTCTCTAGTGTCAAACTAACAGTAGGTGCTGTGAAAATGTTTGGTAAGTTCTGTAGGAAGTCTGGCTGAAATCGGCATAGAGCTATCATTCTGTGGTTTAGCTGTCATTTATTTAGTTATATGCTTATTCAGACTTGGAAGCAGAAGGGTGTTCCTTCAGGAGCAGGAGCACAGCAAATAGACCTGGGACCTGTCATTCATTTGTTTATTACATGTGTTTAGAATGTGTCTACTGAACTCCTCTTCAGAATACCTTAAGTACACTGAGTTGTAACGCTGGCATCCTTAGAGAAAGTTCCTGATGAAGGTGAGAGTGGTGGCAAAGAGTACGTCCTGACCATGAGTGTGCTGATGAGGATACAGAGGACCCTTCAGTTCCAGCATAAGTAACTTTTGGTTAGAACTGGAAAACTTTCTATTTTCCTGCTAAAAAAACTTCACCTTTCCAGCTGCACCTGTCCATGACAGTGTGACAAAATCCACTCTTGGCATCCTTCCCTAGCATGTTGTAAACAGAAAATAATAGTAGGGAGTAATTTCCACCCCAAACTACCACTTAAGTTGTAGAACATGAATGGAGCGTCACAATTCCTACAGATAAAATGATATTTCATACTTCAGACTGTTTGCAAGAACTTTTGGGTGGACAGTTTATAGGTAAATCCATTTGCTTTCACAGGTTAATGAGCTTTAGAAATTTCTGAGTTTAAAATAATTGAAATGAAACCCTGATTTTATTTTCAGGACACAGAAAAAACTCTTGTTTCATTAGTCTGTGTTTCTTGAACTTCTGGGACTTTTTATTTTATTTTATTTTATTTTTTAATTTGTAGGACATGGTAGGCTTGAAGAGGCATGTCCTGTAGTTCAATCACAGGACTTGATCCGTAAGGCCAGTTCTTCAGTTCTTGGGTCTGGTGTGCTCAGAGCAAGAGTAATCTTTCTGTTTCAGGTTCTCATCTGTGAAACAGAGATGAAATGTTTCCTTCTTACATTCTTTATCCATGTGGTTTTGTGAGCTCTGAAGAATAGCAAATGTCTTTCTTTGTGGATAAGGAATGTGCTGTACAACACAGACTTGAATTTGAATGAGTTTCTTGAAGCTCAGGAAGAGCTTGTGAAGTGATGAAATTCTCTGGTAACTGTAGTTTACTCTCTTCAAAAGTGGTATAAAAAGCATAACTGTAACGCAAGGTATTAATATGGTTTTACCACCTTATACAGCAATGCAGTTCAGTGCACCACAGGATTTTTATTACTGCAGTTCAACCTGATTTCCATAGGCAGATGATTCTCTCCACAAGCAACATAATGAAGGTAAAATAATTTATTTACAGTGTTTCTTCTTAAGTTCTTTTCTGCATATTGTGGATCCCATTGACAGATAAGGTTCAGCACATAAGGTGACATCAATTTAAAAAATATATAAATCTGTTACTACAGATTCATGGATCATAACAGAAATAAAATCTGAACTTTATTCTTTTGTTCTTTCATTATACTTTCTTTAGTATATGTATATTGTTATATAAAGAGAATGGGAAATTCTTTCATTTTTAGCTTAGGTTCCCTAGGAAAACTAAATGGTTTTGGCTGCTGTTCTGTGAATTGTAGGACTAATATTTGCCAACGGCTAACTGGCATATGAGCTTCAGTAAATGGAATCTACATTCCTAATTTTGTCTTCATTCTCTTTGCCAGTGTTCAAGACTTTTTAAAATGATTCTGTCTAATTTAAATTATAGATTAGATTCTTTGAACAGTAAGACATCTGAAGGTACGAAATGAATGTGATTAAAGAAACAGGATATATTTTACAGGAATATATCTTATTCCATGAAAACACATCACAATATGAATTTTTAATGCAACCAACCTTCAGTCTAGTTCATTAGCACGAAATATACTTGCAGTTCAAGTTTAGTGTATGGCAAAAGAATTCTGGCTGATTCAGAAGTCAGACATAAGTCTCCTTTAGTATAAAAGCAGAGTAATGAAAAGGAAATTATGGAATGTGATTACATATTACCTTAGTATTGTGGGGAAATATATTAAAAAAGTGATCTTATTGATAATGAGCTTTAATTGGTTATACAGATTTCAGAATACAGGATCAGTGAGGACACATGGTTTCTTCCCTACAAATGGGATACCAAGATTAATCACCAAGCAGCAAAATCTATTAGCATTGGGATGTTTTAGATTCTGTACCTGCCACGCTCAGATATGTTCTATTCCTTAATAAACACTGCGTTAAAGAGAAGACAGAGGTCTGTCATTTTTGAGTATACAGCAACACCACTTATCAGTATAAACAGACATATAGAGCCTCTATGTTTTGAAATATTTTTTAAAGACAGAACTCACCAGGGAAGTCTTCTACTCTTTAAGCCATCATCAGTCTCAGTAAAAAGGGGAGTTACTGTTATGAACAGTCTGAATGTGATGGACTCACCTGCTGGTGCAGCTACTACCCAGGGATAAATTATTTCACTCGATCTTAGTACAGTTCTCTGAAAGCATTAAAATTAATACAGAATTTTCACTCAATGAAACTTGCCAGCCAGGAGACTAGTTGTTGTCAGCACTGTGTCTATTGTTTCTTCATACAAATGTTCAAATTAGGTAGCTTGGGGACTTAATTTTTTCGGCATCCCAAATGAGCATATTGTGTATAAAGATTTTTCGTATGTTCTAGAATCAGCAGAATGCCTGTTAATTGCCTGAAGTATTCCCAAACTGGGCATTAGGAAAAAGAACTTCTGCAACACTTTCATTTCCCCTCCTTCTCCTTTTCTCCATGTCTCCAACCCTCAGCTGAGAGATAAAGTGCCAGAATATTCTCACGTTGTCACACCTTTCGGTTCTCCAACTGGCAGACCAGACATCAACACATTAGGTGCCTTGAAAATACTCTAAAATATTTGTTCCCTGATGAGTCGGTAAAAACATGTAGTATCTTGTTAGATACTGATTGCATTTGCCATGGAACCACAAAGCTGGAATTTTCCAAAACACATTACCCATATGTCAATGTATTCCCTTAGCTCCCCAATTAATAATAAAATCTCTTATTACATCCCTGTTAATTGCATCAATACTGTTATTGAGCATCAGTACACATGTGCTACCTACTGGAGATAGATTTCTGGTGCAAGATTTAAGAAACCCACTTACTGTCTGCAGGAATTTAATTCCTTTTTCGTTCATTAGCATGATCTGGACCATGAAGACCTTATCCCAGCTATGCTTTTAAGTCACTTTAGACACAGAAACTGTTAGTGGCCCTTCTTAGCTGTATGGGAATTGTTCCAGAAGAATGAATTTTGGCTGAGGTAGCCTTTTTTGAGTACATGTCTCCAACACACACAGGGTTACTATAGTTAGTTGTGGGTTTCTTTAAAAAAAAAAAAAGCCAACAAAAACCCAACAAAACCCACTCAGCTTGCTGCAGGCAATACTGAGTGGCTTCATTATGGAATGACTGTAAGCATCAGGAGAGAATAGCAACATCGGCAACACTAATTTCAGCAACCTGGTGGCACTTTATCCTCTGCTTCCTTTCACCCTTTAAACAAAGTACTTAAAATCAGAAAAAGTTTTGCAGCTGCCAGTCTCTCACAATACACCTGCATTGCTAGCACCCCTGCCACTGCCCCAGCTGAAATATGTATCTATGAAGAGGTCTGCTTCTTTCATTTTTTTTTAACCCAAATGTATCAATTTAACCCTTTTTTCTGTCAGGTCGAAGGATGCCCTTAGAATTTGAGTTGAATTAAAATGGCATTTAATGCACTCAAGGCAATTTTATACTCAGCAGCCTGATGTTGCAATATGGAGACTGAGGAGTCTGACCCACTGAATCTCAAGCCAGCTATATGAGCCTGTTTATAATTACACATCTAACTGATAGTCACACTTGTTATACTGTTTGGCCTTCATGTGAAGACTATAGCTATAGGGGACTACAGTGTGAAATAGATATTCATGCTCTCTAGTAAAGAAACGCTGTTTTATCTCTGGTTTTGTCAGGGGAGCCAGCATCAAAGTGCAAATATCTGCAGAGTAAATTCCAACATCTAAACCATAATAGAGATCTGGTGGAGCTGTGCATTCAAAGACACATATGCCTTCCTGAGTGGGTGATGCTTTACCCTTGAAAATTTCCTTGCTAACAATGGATCTCCTAATTATTGCAAAGGACGCAAATGCAGGTATTTGCTCTCCTGTGGTTGCAGATTTGAGTGATCATACTTGGGACCCAATGTCTTCCACACATTCAAAGTAAGATCGAAATTAAATGACCATACCCAAATGTTGCAAGAAATCTGTGGTCACCAAGGAGCATCACAGTTGTCACTCAGACGCATATTACAGACTTTGTTAATTTGCAGCAGCCACTGGATGCAACTGGACTTTCCCTGTGTACTAGTACAGCTTCCCAGTGAACATTGCTGGTGGAACAGAGAACTTTCAGTTAAAGTTTGCTTAATATTTGCTTTAAAAGATCCAGTTATCAGTTGCTGTTTTTGTCAGAATCTTCATGTATTGAGTCACTGCTACAGCCTTACCCTTCTCTCAGAGCTTGAACTCTTAACAGCTTAGGCATTTTCGTGTATAAGGTTACGGTAAAGTAGCTTGTTTTTGTTCACGTAAAAGGAAGTTTTGAACTTATTTAAGTGCTATTTTTGGATGTTTTCTTGTTTTCAAAGAAGATTTTGAAGTCCACCTGGGATTTGAATATCTTCACAGCTGAAGACTCCATAAACATTTTAGGGAATTTGTTCCAGAATTCTACCATCCTTCCAGTAAAAAAAAAAAGCAATGTTTTTTTCTTATGTTCAGATGGAATTTTCTGTTTCAGAAACTGTCAGTCCACAGTCCATTGCCTCCTGTCCTGTGACTGGGCACCACTAAGAAGAGTCTGATTCCATCAGCTATACTTTCCCCACTGGGTATTTATGTATATTTACATATATTTATGTGTATATATATATGCAGACATAATGCGTATATACATATTATATACATTATACATATATATTATGTGTAATATATATAAGTATATATAAAAAAGGTATCTTTATGCATATCTTCATACACATACATATACTTACATATATGAAATGTATATCTTCCTTGAGCCTTCTCTTCTCCGGTGAACAGTCCCAGCTCTCTCAGGCTTTTCCTCACAGGAGAGATACTCCAGCTCCTTCAACATCTCTGTGGTCTTACACTAGACTTGCTTCAGTATGTCCATGTCTTTCTTGCACCAAGGAGCACAGAACTAGACCCACGACTCCAGGTGTGTCTGACCAGGGCTGAGCAGAGGAGAAAGATCATCCCTCTTGATCTGTTGACAACAGGATTCATAGTGCAGCCCAGAAGGGGCTTTCTTTGTCACGAAGGTGCATTGCCAGCTCCTGGTCAGCTTGCTTTCTCAACAGGACTCCTATGTCCTTGCTCTGCAGACATGCTTTCCAGGTGGTCAGTTCCCAGAGCATACTTGTGCCTTATGGAGTTATTCCTTCCTAGGTATAGGGTTTTGCATTTCCTGTTGTTGAAATTCATGAGGTTTTCTTGTCAGTCTACTGTCCAGACTGTCAAGGCACTTGTGAAAGGTAGCATAATCACCCAGTACGTTGGCCTCTCCTCCCTCTGTTGAGAGTGCGCTCTGTTCCATCTTCCAGGTCCTTAATGAAGGGGTTTAAGAATATATGAAACCAGTTTTGACCCCTGGGATGCACCAGTAGTGTCTGATCTCTAAGTAGATTTTGTGATGCTGATGACAACCGTTTCAGCCAGTTTTCAGTCTACTTCAATGTCTTATCTAGTCTGTACTTCGTCTGTCTGTCAGTTGGGATGTTACAAGGAGACGGTGTTAAAAGCCTTACCAAAGTCAAGATAGACAACATCAACTGCTCTTTCCTCATCTACCAAGAAAGTCATTTAATTGTGGAAATTATCAGGTCGGTTAAGAAAATTATTCCCTTCTTAAATCCATGCTGACCTCCTTTCATCATTTTCTTATCCTCTGTGTATTTGGAAATGGCTTCCAGGATTAGTTGTTCTATCATATTCTCTGCAATTGAAATCAGGCTGACAGGCTGTATCTCAGATCCTACTTGCCTTTCTTGGAGTGACATTTGTTCTTTTCCAGCCATCAAGAACATCTGCCAGCTACCACTGCCATGCACTGACATCAGCTATCTTGTGGGTGTAGTCCATCAAACTCCATGGATTTGTCTATGTCTCCTTTGTTTAAGTGCTTCCTGATGTGATCCTCCTTCACTGAGAATAAGTCTTTTTTGTTTCAGACTTTCCCTCTGGTGTCAGGGGTCTGGGATTTCTGGTGACTAGTCTTAACAGTTAAGACAGACAGTAAGAAGACATTGAGTACTTTAGGGCTTTGTCACCCAGTCCTCTGCACCATTCAACAGCTGGTTCACATTTTCTCAAGTCTTTTTTTTTGCTGCTGATGTATCTGTATAAGCTTTTCTCATTGTCCTTCTTGTCTTTTGTAAGATTCAACTCAGTGTGGGCTTTAGCTTTCCTAACCCCATCACTCTAAGTTCAGACAGTATCTATATTCTTCCTAGGTTATGCTTCCACCTCTTGTACACTTCAGTTTTATGTTTGAGTTTAGTAAGGAGCTCTTTGCTCATGCTTGCAGGTCTCTGACCTCTTTTGCTCAACAGTATGGACCTTTCCTGAGCTTGGAGAGGGTGATCCTTGAATATTAACAGCATTTCACCAACACCTTCTTCTCTTCATGGCCGTATTCCACAAGATTCTTCCAAACAGGTCTCTAAACAGGCCTATGTCAACTCTCCTGAAGCTCATGGCTATCTTTCCATTTTTTTGCTCTGCTCCATTGTCTCAGGCTTCTGAAGTTCATCATCTTATCCTCATCTCAAAGTCTCCAGCCTGTCCTTCCTTCTTGTCAGTAGGAGGTCCAAAAGTGTTCCTTCTCACATTAGTTCTTCAGGAAATTGTCTACAAATCACTCTAGAAACATCCTGATTTTTTGGTGCCCTCTTACACTGTCCCTCCTGCAGGTACCAGGGTGGTCACAGTTCCGCATTAGATCAGATTCTGCAACCATACGACTTTCTCTAGTTGTCTGAAAAAGACCTCTTCTACCTCATCTTCCTGGTCAGGAGGTCTACAGCAAGTAGCCACAACAATGCCACCCATGTTTGTCTGCTCCCTAATCCTGACCCTCAACTGTGTAAATGGCTGAATTACAAATCTCTGAAAAGTTCTCTTTGTGTTTTCTGAGTTGGTAAATGTTACAAGCTGCCCTAAAAGTCTATTCACAAATATGTTCCTGTTACTTTCGCTTGACCTGTCTTTTTTCTGTCTAATTATTGGGCCTGGGAGGATAGAGGGGACAGATGTGTCAATTCTGCCAAAATGGAGGAGCAATCTGAGCAAAGAGATGCTTATGAATCCAGGCATCCGGTCAAACAGAAATTGAGCGGTTCCTCTTTCACAAAAAAATTCATAAATGCTTAGTTAGATGACAGGCCTTTTTTTTTTTTTTTTTCATTCCTTAAATTGTTCTAGTAAATATAGAGTCAAACAGCAAGCATTGATCAGTAGCTCAGATTGGTACTCATAAAAGGTATGACCTTGCATTTATTACTGAAATTATTCTGCTACACTGGAATAGCTCCAGTGAAGTTTTCTTAAATATTGACTAACTTGTTCCATGTTGCTATTTCTGGCATCTCAGTCTTTTGCTTGCTTTCAGGATTTAATCTATATTTGCATAACTGTCCCATACAAAACCAATCCTAGCAGAGATGCACGGATTACTGCATTCTGATATTTTTGCCAAGCTGGAAAATAACCACTCATTCCCACTGTGCTTTTCTGACTAAATACATAACCTCACTGAATTCAATGACAGAACTCCTCTCACTTCAGTGGCATTCAAATTTCACCACCTGTTTCTAGTCCATGGCAGCACTTTAAGAATTCCCCTTCACAAGAGTGTTCATCAAAGCCTGTTTGATTTCCAAATAAATTATATCAAGTGTTATTCCTTTAGATATGTGCAGAAAACTTTGGTTACTTTGCTTGGGTTTTTTTTCTTTTTCATCTTCGTGCATAATGCTTAAATGCTTATTATCAAAGAAAGAATTTAATATTCCTGTTTCTGAGATAGCTCAATAAGCAAAAATGCTGATATTGAAATGTGGGTTCTGTGCTCTTTCAGAAAGATATCTAGCCCCAAGCTCCCTGGAACTCTCTTGTGTCAGTCCATTTCTCCTGCCTCTCCATTTGTTTTGTATCACTCCCATGGTACAAACTGTGTTTTGATGCATATAGAACAGATGTTGCTTTCAAGCTGGCTGAAGGCCATCTTTCAAGAGGGTTTTGAGTAAAGCTGTTCCTCTACAAACTTTCTGATGGCACCTCTGCTGCACAGATTGCAGACTTCATTTCTTTGTGCATCTGAGACATGATGCTGCAATGAACACCATTTATGTTGTGTAAGAATGGCTTCTTCATGACAGATCATCATGCGTGGACCTGGTTCAGCTTCCAGGCACCCACTGTGTTGGGTGCTGAATATGCAGCCAGTAGCCTGAGTAGCTTGTAAATAAAAAACATGGGACTAAGAAAAGGCGAGAGAAGAAACAGAAGGGAAATGAAATCACCTGAGCTTAAACAGCAACTCAATTGCATCCTGGAATCTGTTTTTAACACCTGCTCTTACAGCCTATCCTTTTTACTGCATTGTGCTTCTGTTCTTTTAGGTATTACAGCTAATCAGATTTATTTGGACCTTTTCTTTAGGAACCAGGTCATTGTAAAGTACAGATATGCTGCTGGAGAGTGTTTTTCTTGTCTAAGACCCTCATTATTGTTTTTATCTACTCTTTCCTTGTCTTTTTCCTGGTTTTCTCTTCACTAGCTATTGACTGTATTTGGGTATTTATAGGTAGGTGCTCCAATAGTGCAAAAAAGAAGATATATTAGCCCTTCATTTGCCAGTTTAGCTTTGTATAAGAGCAAAGCTTTCTATTGTATACTTAGTCCTAATGGAACTTCACCAGCTCTGTTTTTATCTTTGAGCTATGTCACCTTAAATTTATCATGCATTTAAGGTGAAGTTTTATATGTCTGTGATGCAACCTGGTTATTTTTGTTTTTGTTTAGACCTTGTTTCAGCATGCCTGTCTAAAAGCATTATTATGACACTTTTTGCTATTTCATGGAAATACTATAAAGTCTCCACTTTAGATTCCTGCCAGTAGGTTGTCTGACCTCAGCATACTTTATGGCTCTTGTATATGCCAAAGGACTGTACAGACTCTCAACAACAGTTACTGAATTCTTTGTCAGAAATTTGTGGTACAGAAGCAGCTTTCTTTTTACAAGTGAAGAATCCCCACTCCTAGAAAATAACCTTCCATCAAGTATATCCAGTTATCAGTCCAAACCAAAGTGCTTAATGTGTTAGAAATTGTAGTCCATCATCACTCCAAACTAAAGTGCCTAATATGTTAGAAATGTAGCCCGTCATGCTCTGAAATCCGCAGTCCAAAGTGCAGAGCTCAATCTTGTTGAACAGGCTTTCAGGGACTGAGTTTTTTATTTTTAAAACTTATTTGGTTGGGATTTTGGCATAGCATAATGCTCATATGAGAAATGTAGCCTTCCAAACAAGATGATCAATCACTGTATGAATGGCAACAGGAGTCTCTACTGCAAAGGCCCCCTGCAGGGCTGTCCTCAGCTGGATCTGGAGATACTTCCCATCCCCCTGCTTGGCTCAGTTCTTATACTCCAGCCGATTGTGGTTCTGTATAAGCACCTCAGCACAAGCATGTTTCTTCATCACTGATATCCCTCATTAATCTGAACCACATGCAAAATGCTTTTTAACTGCCTCTGTATGAAAGACTATCCTATGTGATCATTTCTGTATCAGCAGCAATGGTTTCAAATTGCAATAGACAAATAAAACCATACCTCTGCCCAAACTGACTCGTTTTGTAGCAGTGACCACTGAAGGTAGGCTCTGGAAGTCATCCTCCAGACTGGACGTTAAACAGTCTGGAGGAGTCTCCAGAATCATCTAAAGTTACCACAGGAGGATTCCTGCACAAAACAGGAGGTTTTGTGTCACAATTAGCATGTAGCTAATTGTGAAGATGGCCAGGAGTGCAGGCACCCCCTGGTCCAAGTAGTTCCATTGTTTCCAGCCAGACCATTGTCTCACCTCTGCAAAAGACCTGTTGGGGAGCTCCTGGGCAACCCCAAATTAACAATTCAGGTGTACTGGGTGTGCACAAAGGCACAGCCCTGATATCCAGATGCATCACAGCTACTGTTAAAGAGCAGGCTTGCTTTTCGTACATATATCTCATTTACAATTTAAATTCCACAGGTCTTGCCACAGTATTTTTGTAAACATTTCAATCTTTTCTCTTTCTGTGGCTATGCTACATCCTGATTTCATATGGGAAACCTTTCAGAAGTTGTATTTAGTTGCTATTTTGAAATAGTCTGCTGGGTGTCATGCTTTCCCCATTCCATGTAAACAAGCTTGTTCTCCAGAATTGCTACAGGTAACATGGTATTCCATCTTTGTCTGGCTCTGATTTAATCTTACCTCATTTTTCTCATTTCACTTGCAAATTCTCATTTGGCATATGTGATCCCTCATCCATTTTAGTCAGTATACAGGTCTCTTCCATCAATATCCATTGAAAGTTTTGCCTTTTCCAGGGTTATACAAGCCCTTAGCAGTACTGTTTTCTCATAGTTTATTACTATAGGTGCGCTGTTTTTAAATGTGAAATGTCGCACATCTCATTACAAGCTGCATTCCTGTAATGTATGGGAACCCTTTTCTGACTGACTTCCTATAATTTGTGTCTTCTTTCAGGAAACTTTATTGCAGTATAATTTGGATTTCAAGGGGTTTGCGTTCGAAAAGCTTTTCTGGCAATGTTTTCTTCAGGGGAACTCATATTTTGAAGAGGGCTTTCTTTTCAGCGTGTTTTTTTTCTAGCTGAAGTGGAAAACTAACCAGGCTGGGTTTTATTTATTTTTTCATCAAAATGAGGGTGTTTGTTAGCCAATATTGCTGGACTGAAGTAGAAAAACAACAAACCTATTAAACAACACTGTCTTCTTCCAAATCTGTCAAGTAATGGAGCCCAATCTCACTGTGCTTTGTGCAGATTTTGGCACCATGTTATGATCTAGGCATCAGTTTAATCTTTATTTTGACCTTCTGTATAATTTTTTTGTTTATATACAACTTATTCCTTTTTTCCTACAAATCGGTTTACAAATCCAGTAAAAGGAGACTGTACTGGAAAATATTGTTCCGTTTTATATTTTGCAATGCTGTGAAACTCTGGAGCAAGTACAGTCATTTGGGTCTGCCTGTTGCACTGCCTTTACACAGAAAGATGCTGTTCTATGCTTTTAAAGAGGGGTTTCTCTCTTAGTGAGAACACAGCCTTGCACAAACACTCCACTCATATGCCCAGTGTACCTCCTTTGTGTCATTGCTCCTGGAGAAACAGTAAATTCCTGGGAATTAATAAGGAATTCATCCTCATCACAAGCAAAGATTAAATCATGTCCGCTTCAGTAGAAAGCTATGCTTTTGAGATCTTGACTGCAAAGCTGAGAGGGAGGTAAACAAAAATACCCACAAACAAAAAAAAACATCAAAAGAGGAAATTAGAGAAATGAGGTATAGTCTTGAGGATAGCTGACATATAAGTCTTTCCTTGTGTACAGCCACGGGTCTTTCAGACTCAGCTTTGCTATGGCATCTGACAACTAAGCTGGAGCTGTCTGCCTGGGTACTTTCCCTCAGAGCTTGTGTTGGGGATCTTGGCCTTTCTGTTTTCATGGCACCTCATTCTTTCCAGGTGTTTCAGAGAAAGTGAAACTTCAAAGTAATGTGGCAAAAATACATTCATTCAGTTCATATCTAATTTATAGACCTTATTGTGCTGAAGCTTTCTTCCTCTATTTGGACTCATAGGATGCAATTGAGGTATCTGAGAATGATTCTCCTTTGATGAACATGAAGACTGTTCATTCATGTTTATCTTTTTGCTCAGGGAATCAATTACATTTCAGCTGTATTGTTACATCAGAAACCCTTCTGAATTTGTACCAGATTACACGGTAAGTTATTCTTGTACAGGAAAATGTCTAGACACCAAACATGCACCATAATAAAACAAATATTGAAGGTATGGACACAGTATTTGAATTAAGAAAATTCTGTCCCCTCTGTTCTTGTTGTGCAAGGACTGCAAAATGTAATGACAAATCAAAAGTAATAAAGGCAAGAACAGTAGTCCTAGACACTTAAATGACATATAGTCTTTTGTTTCCATTAGATACTGCTAACAATAGTGAGGGCATATCTTGTGCATATCTTTTTATGGTCTTGCATAAGTCACAAGTGACGTAGGTAGTGTGTTATTTGCTCTGCTCACATGCTGAAGGGCTTAGTGCATTATTATTTTTCTTTTAAAAATTCCTCACCCAAAATATGGGCTAATCAGAGACTATTTTTCTCTCCTCTCATATATTCCTGAAATTGCCATACCTTTTTGCTCTCTCAGTCATAACAAGTACCCTCTCTCATTACTGAGATAATTAGATTTCTGATCTACAGCTTTCCCCACAAAGGGTAAAATTTACTCTTGGTCACATCACTGACCCAAGCCTTAAGTGTCTGCAAGTGCTGTGCTGAACACTGAAGTGAAGGACAGGTCTTGTGTTAGTCTTCTCAGAGCAGTGACTTTCACCCTTAGTGCTCTGCAGATCCCAGAGAAGTCATTTATGCTGGCTGGCAATGACAAAGGTTCACTAAACTATTCCAGCAACCATAATAAATATAGCTTGAGTTAATTTTTGTATGTGCCAAACTGCTACACTGAACAACAAAAGTGATTTCTAGCACATTAATCAAGCAAGAGGAGAGTAGTGCAGAGTCATCCTATTATAATCTTCATGACTATAACATCTGAGCAGTGTCACACGCCATTCCATCTGCATGCTTAAAAATGACACTATAGTTATCCAAAGAAAATAAGCTATATTTGCCATAAATAAATGAAAAATCCATATATGAGTCTTTTGACGTGTCCTGGGTTCAGCAGTAGCAGTCATTTTTCCCCTTCTTGGTAGCTGGTGTAGTGCAGTGTTTTGAATTTCAGCTCAGGAACAGAGCTGATAACAAGGATGTTTTGGTTTGGCCAAGGACTTTGTGAGCCTCATGCTCTGCCAGGGGGGAGGGGAAGCCAGGAGGAAGCAGAGACAGGACACCTGACCCAAACTGACCAAAGAGGTATTCCATACCACAGCACGTCATGCCCAGGATATAACTGGGAGTGAGCCAGGAGGGCTGGGAGACTGCAGGGTTGGAGGAGGTATCGGTCGGAGCTTGGTCGGGCTTGGGGGCCGAGTTATCGGTCGGCTGGTGCTGAGGTGTTGTATTCTCTTCCCTTGTTATTTCCTTTATCATTATTATCATTGGTGGTAGCAGCAGTGATCTGTGTTATACCTTAGTTACTAAACTGTTCTTATCTCAACCCGTGGGAGTTGCATTCTTTTCAATTCTCCTCTCCATCCCTCCAAGAGCAAGTACTATGTTGAGGTGCAAGCAAGTAAGGAAAGGTGTTTTATTCTATGTTACTGTTTTAATCAAAATGGTTAAGATAGCAAAATATTTTAAACAGCAAACATGCCTGAGATGAAAAGTGAAGAAAAACTGTAAAAAAAAATTCTGGAATATAGAAAACTAATCTTTCTTTTTTTGTTCTTAACAACCAAATGACTGTCAAAGGGCTGTTTGGGGAAGTTTATAGGAGCAGAAAGCTCTGCAGACTCATAAAAATTAGTAATATTGTGAATAAGGTGTACATGATATGAAGACTAAAGTATCTAAAATTAAAGGCATACTAATGCTAGATTTCTCTATTTTCCAGGTTGTCTAATTTCTTACATAGACAAAGTCTGATTCAATAGTGGGCAAATGACTGATTTATAATAGCCCTTCCAGAGGTCTAAGGGACATTTGCAATTTTTTTTTCTCTCAATGGCAGGCCTGTGATAATTTAAGTCTCTCATTTGCATGAATGAATTATTCTGTAGCTTTGTTTTTAACAGTAGTCAGTTCAGGCAAATGGTAAGAACCACCCAGCCTCCGGCTTTCTCTTAGAGCACAGCAGCAGGTAAGGGTACACAGACAGAAATGTTCATGATTCTCTCTTATAATTATGTGTATTTAGTGTGTTATTATGTATACTTGTTCTTTCTGAATAGTGTTTTTGATTTCATAGGCTTAAAGGTACACTCTTGTAAGAAGAGTCTCATTTGAAGTAGTGCTGAGCCCACCCACAAGACAATTCTGAGGATCAATTTGGCAAGGCTTTGAATTCGTTCTACAAACCCATATTTAATACAGTGAATAATAATTTTCTTCCTGAAACAGAATTCCTCTTGTTAGATTCCATCTTCATTCTCTGCCCTGTTCAGATTAAAATTCTTGCCTTTAACAGTAGTTTTTAAGGTTTTACAAATGTGTTTCCCTATCTTTTCTGCTCCTTTTGGAGCTGCTAAGTAACGGTAATTATAAAAATGACCTCTGACATTCCCTTGAAATTTCATGTCATTCAGCAGAAAAATGCAGTTTCCCACTGCCCCTTTAATTTAGGTTCATAAACTGAAATTTGCAAATGCTTAATTTCCTCTCTAGGTATATGAAATCTAGATGAGTTCATTAAAAAAAAATTCTATCAGAAAGATATGCTAAGCTATATGCCAAGAGCTATACTAGGACAGTTGAAGTTTTAATATGTTAAGTTTATTTTCATTAGAACCTTCTATGTCTTCTTCTCTTTTTCCACTGTTCCTGTATGTGCTTTCTGTTCCTGTAATCATTCTCAGCTGAGAATTTTCCCTTTCTTCCCTTTTGATGTGTGGAAAAGTCTACAGAATTTAAAAGATAATCTTTTTCAGTGATTTTAGTAGAATTAAAAGGAGACATAACTGAACTACAGCATTACAGAGGAAATATGCTTGTTTTTTCACTGGCCTCTTCTTTCCTGCCCTCTTGCTTACACGGGCAAAAATACCTGCTACAGGTATTTTTACAGCTTTTCTAGAACTCATTTTCCTACTTCTCCCATTTCACAGCAATGCTTTGCCTGTGAGAATGCTCTGTATGAACATGGGGAAGAGCTTTGCTGGGCCAGGAAACAACACCAGAACAGACAGATGAAGAAATCTGACACTCGAGCAGCTTAACATAATGTTAGAGGAGAAAAGCACACGAGGTGGAACAAAATTAAACAAATGTTTAGTTCCAGACTCCCTTCTTCAGATACTTAAGTATATATGTATTATAACATAATAAATGATACAGTTGTAATGCCCATAACTGCATTTTATTTTGCTGCTTATCAATCAGAGATTAACATAATTTCAGTAGCTTCTCTGAGCACTGTATGAATAAAAAAGTTTCTGAGTGTCAATTAAATGCATGATGAAAGTTAAATTCCATGTTTCATGTTTCTTTCTCTTTGAAATCACTTAACAAATAAAAATCCAGGCATGGTGCTTCTGAAGGTATGCATTTTTGCAAATGAATAAAAGTATGTGTAAACAATCTGAGAAGATATTTATAAGCAAATAAAGGAATTGATTCTTGAAATTAATAGGATATAAACATTTCCCAGGGTTTGCTTCATTGATTTATTCAGAATTCCTGAAAACTCTCACATTCACTTCCCACTCTTCCACATCTTGTTTTTTGCTCTGCCTATATCTTTTACAGATGTATCTGTAGGATTCTGCACCAAATTTAAAAATGTTGTTCAGATTCTTCATTAAATATCATTTACTACTCTCTTCTTGCTTAAGAAACATATATTCATTAGAAGGATTCAGCAAATCCTGCTAAAATAAGAAATGCTTTGTAGAGCCATGTTAAGTGGCTTAACATATGTAGTTATCAGTCAGCTTTCCAGAAACAGATTGGCTATTACAGAGGACAAAATGGTTTAACTTAAAATAATTGTTATATTCTTTGCATTGAAGTTTCAGTGAGTAGACTCAGTATAACTATGTGGCCTCATTTCCATCCAGAGCTTGGCTGTGTCTGAGAGTGCTTTGGGGAGGATTAAGGTAGATTCTTCATCCAGACTGTGTACCCTTTGATGTGTTAGGCTGTTAGTCTTCCTTTCATCTAGCAACAGGAATATGAAGGTTCTATACAAATTAAAATAAAATAAAATAAATATAAATATTAAATTATGCAAGGCATTTGACATTGTCCCCCATGGCATCCTTGTCTCCAGATTGGAGATACATGATTTGATGGTTGGACCCCATGGAACTGGCTGGATGGTTGCACTCAGAGGATTGTGGTCAATACTTGAAGTCCAAGTGGAGAACTGTGATGAATGGTGTCCCTCAGAGGTTGGTGTTGGGACTGATCCTATTCAACATCTTTGTCAGTGACATGGACAGTGGGATTGAGGCACACTCAGGAAGTTTGCCAATGACACCAAGGTGTGCAGTTCGGTTGATATGATGGAGGGAAGGAATGCCATCCAGAGGGCTCTTGACACACATGAGAGGTGAGCTGATGCCAGCCTCATGAAGTTCAACAAAGCTAATTGCAAGGTCCTACACCTGGGCTGGGGCAATCCCAGGCACAGCTACAGGTTGGGCAGAGAAGAGATTCAGAGCAGGCCTGAGAAGAAGGACTTGGGGGTGTTCAATGAGAAAATGAATGTGAGCCAGCTTTAGTGTGTGCTCACAGCCCAGAAAGCCAACCAGATCCTGGGCTGCATCAAAAGGAGCGTGACCAGCAGGTCGAAGGAGGTGATCCTGACCCTCTACTCTGCTCTTGTGAGACCTCACTTGGAGTATTGTGTGCAGTTCTGGTGTCCTCAACAGAAAAAGGACATGGAACTGTTGGAACAAGTCCAGAGGAGGGCCCTGAGTATGATCAGGGGACTGGAGCACCTCCTGTATGAAGATAGGCTGATAAAGTTGGGGCTGTTCAAGCTGGAGAAGAGAAGGCTGCGTGGAGACCTCATAGCCGCCTTCCACTATCTAAAGAGGGCCTACAGGGATGCCGAAGAAGGACTTTTCATCAGGGATTGTAGCGAGAAGACAAGACGTAATGAGTTTAAACTTTAAACAGCCGCAGACCACTGGTAAATTATAGAATAGAAGATATGGGTGGGAAAGCCGTGCTATCAGAAAGCAGATATCCAAGTCTGGCGTGTGTTATCTGACTATTTCTGTAGGGCTGTGCACAGCTGGGACTTCTGTTGACTTGCTGGGAGTGCTGAAGACTATTTCCAGACCTCAAGTGCAGGCTTTCCTTCGTAGACTTCTCTACCAAGCACCTTTCACAAAGGATAAGGAAAGGCTGAATGAGCTGTTGGCTGACCTTATGCATTCTCCATTCTGGAAGTCTAGTCCCATACTTGTTTTTACTTGTTAAGTATCCTAGGAAGAGAGCAACATGAGAAGACAATTGTTCAGCCACTACAGTGGAGGGATAAAAGGCTGTTAAGTTTTTCATTCCTTTATTCTTTCACAAAACCCACTTCTAATAAAAAATGCAAGCAGGAAAGGAATTAAGATTCTTGAAGCCAGTGAAATATTTAAGTTTTCAAAGAGAAGAGTAGTGGTATTTGGTTTTGGTTTATTTTGATTATGCACTTACTTTTGCTTTTGAGAGTATGTGTGACTTTAAGTCTGCATTGCTGTTCTATGATTTTTGGCAGGGTAAGGTATGAAAACAAGGTACATTTTTTTCAGAAAGCTAAAATGAAATCTGTTAATAATTGCTTTGGGTTGAATGATAAATGAACACATTATGCTGCCAACACTAAGTGGACAATTTGTGCAAATGGTAGTACAGGGATGGCACAATCCCCATGTGCAACAGGTTCACATTGCAGCAGATGCAGAAGACTGAGACACCTGATCAGGCATAACCTGTTTTCACTATACATTACTTTGGAAATCCAGGCTTTACTTTGTGCTCATCTGGATTTGATGGTTTCCAACAACTACATTACTCTGACATTAGTGACAGTGCACTTTCCTCTGCCAATGTTCTGCCATTGTTCAGCTTTTAGAGCCAAACTTGTTTTGTGTAAGTACACAAGTGAAGCTTTCACATCATTTGTATTCTCTAACTGGAAAAAAAGCCTTGTGGTGAAGTGTGAGAGGTAGCAAGGTTCCTCAGGTCACCATAGACAGGCAATGTCATTCACCAAAAACTACTTAAAACATATGAAGGCTACTGTGCTTCTGGAAGGATACTGGAGTATGAACATTCACATGAAAATGCTATTGAGCGTGGGCTGCCTTAAGAAACAAGAACGTTCTAGCAAGACCATCTTACTGGTGATAATAAGTGTTTGTTTTCCAACTGGATATCTGAACAACATATGTTTCTTAAATTTTGAACTATCTTGGCTTTATTAATGCATTGACTATCTCCTGTTGGGACCACCCCCACAAAAGAAAAAAAAAAAAAGAGGAAAAAAAAAAAAAGGTGAGGTGGAATAGACTCCAAAAGCTGTTAATCTAAATATTTTCTTGAGAATGAGGACAGGAATGAGTGACATAGCAAAGCATTACTGTGTCTCTGTTGCTAAAAGGTGTATTTTGCTTTGGTTAGATAGGCTTGGTTTCCAGATACCTGAATTTTCCGCATGATCTAGCAAGCCTCTTTCAGTTATGCTTGTCTGGGATATTAAAATAAGCCAATAAGCATAAAAACTGCTTTGTGCTTTCCAAACTTGTGAGCACAGTGCAATGGACTTTCTTAAGGAATCAAATTTATTTTTCTGATGGTCATGGCCATGTAACAATTCATTCTCTACAAGATACTGCATGATTTCCATCAGCAGAGAGAAACAGTGCTTTTCTTGCAGACAATAGTATTTAAAGTTTTGTTCATTTTATTTCTTGTTGTGATGATATGATAAAGTTTTTTAAGAGCAAGTGTAGACTCACTTTAAATTAGGAAAAGTTAACATAGGCTTCTCCTGGTGTCAATGTATAAATATGTATGTGTGTGTGTATGTGTGTGTGTTTAAGCATGTATATGTATGTGTACATGCATATGTTTATATACACAGATATATGCATAAAAAGAAGTAGAGAGATGTAATTTAAATAAGGAAGTTAGTAAACAAACATGCCAAGGGGATTTAATAATTTACAAAATTACTGTCAGTTGGCCAACATGCTGCTGTTTTTCCATCTATGATTTAGTGAGGATTAGAAAATTAATCCTATAACAAGTATTAGATGCTAAACCACTGAAATAGAAAGGGAGGAGGAAATAATCTTTACTGGCTATTTTAATGCAAATGAGATAACAAGCTGCCTCCGCACCCTCATGTCTGACCTTCTGCTAGTCCCTGGACAATCTACATCCTATTGCCAGTTTGACGTTTCAGAGTTTTGGGTGACATGGTTTAATGTAAGGTGTCCCTGGCCATGGCAGGGGGGTTGGAACTGGATGATCTTTAAGGTCCCTTCTAACCCAAACCATTCTATAATTCTGTGAAGTGGCTGGAGATATTTTGGGTGGAAATCTTGTGTGTTATGTTTGTTGATCCAGTTTACACCACTACCTGGGGCAATAACCTGGAGACAGGGAGATGAATACTGAAACTTCATGCCCTCTTCACTCTTTGCCTCAGTGAGCACATGATTTTAATCTTTGTTTCTTACAGAATCCATTTCCCACATTTCATATGGTTTATATGGGTTTGTAGTGTGCCCTCTTCATTTCCCCCCCTTCAAACAAAGAAATTAAATTTTTTCAGGTACTTGATCTTCTAACAGATTCTTTCATATGCTCTGCTTACTGAATAGATTTTCTTTAACTAAAGCCACATCTTTACAGATAATCATATTTGAGGACATCTGGAACTTTCAGTCTTCATGTTGAAAACTTTATTACTGTCGGCATTCTAAAAAGCAAGACATATATAATTACTGACATGTTTATAAAGAATAGCTTAAGAACGTATTCCAGTCACATATTACCGGAGGCCTATGCTCAGATGAGGCTTTTACTTTTACTGAAAGAAAACAAGAGCATACCAAACAGGTTTGTCCGTCTTAAAAAGATTACGGTTTCCCCATGAACTGGGCAAATGAAACAACAGAATATTTCTAATCACTCAGAAGTTGGTCTTCTGCACACTGCTGGGAACACCATCACTTCAAGGAAGCATGTGAGCAAGGTGAATATATACTTGTTAGCTCTGGAAATCAGTGCAGCTGTATGTACATCAGGTAATAAAGTAAGATTAAAGGGACAATTGGCACTCTTTCTTTACATCTGTCATAACATATGTGCCCTGAATTTAATAAAGACAGAGGCTTTTGTACATTTATTGCAGAAGCTCATTGTGGAACTCAAGTGGAGGGTAGACATTACTTTCCAGGAGCAATATGATTGTTCAGATCTGTAACAGAAACTGCATGCTCTTGAATGAGACTCAAATTCCTGAAAGCAAAAAACTCCAACATTAACACATTTGGTGAAAAAAGACCCTCACATTTTGGTAGTGCAGTTGAATCCCATGCTTAAATTCCAGCAACGCACAATTTTGCTGGCTAAGTTTTCCAGGATGGGGACCTTATCCCCACAGGTTGTCTGTTTTAAAGGCTCTTTGTGTGCTTGAACTTCCTGCAGGATTTCTGGCAAAAGCCTGTGTCTTATTTGTATTTAGGCAAAAGGCAGTTGTGACCTTAGTGCTGTGAACTATAAACTGCCAGTTGCACATCTGAAGGGCACAGGCATCAGTGGATGTCAAGACGCTTTACAATTGTCTTGAATGATATCTGCTGAGACTGGAAATGTTCATGCCAGTAGTGTATATACTTTCTGCCAAAAACTTGATGCTCATGGGAGATGGAGAGGTGCAGGTTTCATTCATGCTTGGAAAACCATTATGATGAATCCACTTCTGAAGACACTGTCATCCCTTCTGTGATGTTTTTCCTGCCCTCTGTGTCAGAAAAAAAACTGCTTTGTTAATGCCAGAACAACTTGACATGTTGTTTAGTATGCCACAAAAATACAGTCTGGTTGAAGAGAAGTTACCACACTTTTAACATCTTCATCTGTATTTTTGTGATATTCTTTTAAACCTAGGCATTTCAGAGGCATAACAGATGTATTGGCAGCATCACTTGGAGCAGTGCTATATGCTGTTCTGAGATGAAAGGCATTAGTGGGCTAGTGTATAGATTTAAAACACAAAGACTGTCATAGACTTACTAAAACAATGGATAGCGTCAAGCCCAGACCCTGAGGCTCAAGAGAAAATGTGATCAAACCCCTTCAGGTATAAACAAGTTATTGAAGATGATAATCTTTGGAATTGCCTAAAGCCTGGTAGGCCAGAGCTAACACAATACCTTAAACAAGGCTTTTCCTCAAATCAGGCCAGAGAAGCCATTAGGTGAAATTTAGGTTTCTTAGATAAAAAAGTTTCAATGGAGAATTGCAAGAGAGTGTGAAATGAATTCTTTTTAAACTAGGATATTTCCAACAGAGAAACCATTTTATGGACAGATCATGAAATGGATAGACTCTGGAATGTTTTCCATGTTCACTGCATGCATTTCAGTCATATGGACATGTAATAGGTGACTATGGCATAAGCCTGGGAAGATTTTTTTTTTTCCCCATGTGTCCTTCAAGAACTGGGGAGGAGTTTTGGTATGTGAGGTGAACTGCTTGTCCAAATGGGTGCTGAGTTTGCTTTGTTTTTCATGTCTTGCTTTAAAATTTTTAGCACATTGCTCCATATTTCAGGGGGCAGGCATCTCTGAGTAATTTACATATCCTCAGATATAAGCATACTAGCTAGGTGTGTATGTGCATTTTTGATCTGAGGAACCTAATACTAACAACAGTGGTATGGCAGTGGTATTATTAAAAGTAACTGAGAAAGTTGCTTTTATACCTATGACAAAAGTACAAGCTCGTAACAGACTGATTAAACACACTTTCAAAAGCACATTTTCAAAACAAAGATACCAGAAAATATGGTAAGCCATAGAACTTTGTTGGTCATTTTGTTGTTGATTTCTTAAGGAGGAAACTCAGATACTTTGCTAATGGTGGCAGTTTAAAACCTTAGAAAGACATATATTTTGAGGGCTAGTCCAAGGGTATTGACTTTATTATCTAAGCCTGTCATTTGGGCCTTTAATGAAGTGCAGCTATTGAAAACAGACCAGGCAGGGGTCACTGAAAAGCCTGCTTTTAAACTATTCATGGGCTTTGTTTGATTTTAAAATCCATTTCCACCACCAGTAGATGCAGATGGGCTGACTGTCAAAATTCCTTCATAACTGGAAAGAACTGCTGTTACTAAGAACATTTTGTTGAGGGTATTCACAATCATTATCCTTCTGAGAATTTAATTAAAGTATGTTTAACAGCTCATAAAAATTAGTTTTGTAAGAATACAAAACTGTTGAAGTCATCTTCTGTTTCAGATATCAACATTTCCCAAGCCCCTAAGTCTGCTTTCCATCTCTGAACAGGGCTACAGTAGCTCCTGCTAGGGAAAGTGAAAAACGTGCATCAGTGCCACTGGTGCCATGTGGGAAATGTAGCTCCTCTCTATCACACTCTGACTTGTTGTGGAATGAAATAGTGCCTTATTAGAAAATATATTGAGTCCATGTGTTTCCATCCCACCTGAGAAATAATAAGAACCAGTGTACTCTTCAGAGGGAGATTCTTCCATTTTTGTAAGGGCTGTGCCTGCTGTTTTTCTTGTCAGTGGCAAGTAGCAGGAGCAAAAGCTCTTATTTACTTGTGGTTATAGGTGCAAATACTGACTTGCTTTCATCTTATGACTGTTTTTTTTTCAGGGGCAGCCTCAGAAAGCAGAATAATATCTTTGTTACTTTGTGCCAGTTCAAAGCTGTAAACTGCTATTAAATTCCCTAGAGAAATGCTGACACCTATCACAGATGTTTTTAAAAGAAGTTTTTACTTTGTTAATTTACTTTTTTGCCTATGAAAAGCATGAGGGATACTTTTTTTAGGTATCCAATAAATCATCTATATAAGAGCTTTCACCTGTCAGGTGAGTCTGTCTAGATGGATCTCACAGATGACCCACTTGAGAAAGAAAATAGTTGTAAATTTCTGTTTATTTAGGAAACGTTTGAAGATAGCAATGACTTTCCCCTTTTCAGGCTAAAGGGATTACAGGCCGTTAAACCCCACAGAATTAAATGAAAATCTCTAGGTTTTTCAGCCTGCATGTAATAGTCAGATAATGAGTATTTGTTTTGTTGGATGTCTCTAAGGGACCATGTTTGTGGTATTAGGCGCTGAACACATGGCCACAAAGAGACAGCCTGGTCCTGAGGAGTTTATCGACTCCAGCTTTACAAGAGAAAGACAAAAGGAAGGAGAAGATAAATGTCATTATTTGTACTTAAACCAACAGGGGACTGAGGCAGAGAGAATAAACATCTTCTTGGCATACAGACGCAGTTAACCTTCTTCACTAGGGGTCACATCTCCTGTCTGGTTTTCAAATGGCAAGTACCAGGAACAGAAACCACGGTCTCCTTCCCAGGGTATTTCTACCCAGTGATGGAGGGAGATGAGTATCTCCCTGTCTCCAGGGAGATCCACTGAACAAATTCACCAGTAGTGCCTTCCTAACCTTAAACTTTGAGATATTTGTCAAAGTGATTTTAAAAGATGGAGCTCAGTTAATATGCCAGGAAAAAAAGGTGTGGTTTTCCTTTCATTATTTTCAAAGATGAGTCTGAAAGTCTAGAGGCTTCATAGCAAACCTTGCTTTCTTATAGAGTCCTCAGTATCCAAAAAACTCTGGCTTCTCCTCTGGGAAACAATCCTGTTACAAAGAAGGCTGCTGATAAAGTACATACATTATCAGCGCTGATATATGACTCTGATTAAGACTATAGCACTAGCTTAAGAAATCACTCCGGATAATAAAACTCCTAGGCTGAAGTTTATGCAACCTGCTTTTTGTGCTTTATGCTCACTTTTCTGTTTTCTAAATTGCTTTGTAAAACATAACACAACAACCTATTTCTGTTATTGTTAACTTTCTATTGCTGCAAAGCTCTTCATGTATTGTTGCTGTGGCAGTAATACCTGAAACCGAACTTTCCCACGCAATTGCATCATTGCTTTACAGCAGAATAATGTAGAATTTGGAGCTGGAAAAACCACTTTTGAAACAGAAGCAGAAACAATGATGTAGAACAAGCTTGCTGCTACCCTGCAGCCTATTTAATTAACAGAATCTATCACTTCTTGGAAAGGTTAGAGTGATTTGATAGCATTCAGGGAGAAAACACCTCCTTTTCAGAGCAAGGCTAGCTCCTTTCTGACACTCCCACTGCTTTTTTAAATTACTCTCTGCTGATCCCCACAGAGCAGAGAAAAAAAAGGTTATTTTATACAAAACATAAATATATATATAGTTAGAACTTCAGTCTCCAGAATGAAAAATGACTTTATGCTAGATTCCTCCCTGTCATAGGACAAGGTCTTCTTTGTCAAACAGCTAATTAATGCTAAAATTAATTAATTAGTTCTATACAGTAAATTCATGATGTTTCAAAACACATTTTAAACATAAAACCCCTTCACTTCTGTACATGCACACATACACACACATTTACAGATATTCTTTAAACAGATTTTCCATGTTAGAAATATGGCATCTATTTCACATGTAATCCACCTAGTTTGTGACTCAGAAGAGTTTTAAATTAAAATTGTGGTTAGCACCAAAACCACCCTATTCTTGTTCAAATACTAATAAGAGTGATGATAGTCCTTAACACCTGCTGAAATAGCTGAACTCTGGACCTTAGGAAAAACTGCAAACTCATTGCTCTTTATAGATTTCTCTTTCTCTTACAGTAGGATAGTCAAATTAACGTGAGCACGAGTTGCATAAGAGCATAGATGTCAGCCCAACCACTGCAGAAGCCAAAGTGTTTGCATGGAACATGCTGTCCATTGCAAACTGGATAGGCAAGCAAAAATATCCAGCAAATCTGTTCAAATGAAGCCCCTGTGAACCCAGATTTACTGCATCCATTTAGTCCTGAGGTATGCTCTTTATACTACTCATGACTATATAAACTGAGGATTAAAAATACAGTTTTATGTCTCCTGTCATCCTTACAAATGTGCAACTGGAATCTTAGGAACACCTGACATTTGCGTGTTTACATGAAATTGAGTTTTTCTTCTTGTTGTTAGTTTCAAAAATAAAGGTACCAAAACCACATGTAGAGTATCCCAGTTAATTTTCTAGAGGCTTCAGTAGCTCTAGAGAACTAAAAATAAGGAACATTTTGAGTATTTTAGTCCTACTGCTTTGCATACATTATTCATTTCTTGACATGTATATATTTTCAGAAATCCATGTTAGCCTCATTGCAGAGGTGAGATTTTGCAGGATTTTTGAAGGGCTTTACCCTCTCTCCCAGGTGGATGAGTGTGTTTGCCTGTGCTGATAACACACAGATCTACTAACCACTTCAACACTGAGCTGAATAGAGCCAGCCTCATTGTTGTTGTCTGATACGTGCAATATTAAAACAATTGCTTTTCTTCATCAGCCAAAATATTGCCAATGGTAAGCCTGCACTACTGTGGGTTTGCCAGGAGGCAGAAAATAAGTTCTTGATGTGTGACAATCTCTCTTGTAGAAGAATCAGACTTCCCTCTTATAGAAATCACAAAATTAAATTGATGGAGTCATTTCTACCCCACTAAATATGGAATATCTTGGAGACACCTTATCATCATGTTCCAGTATTTAAAGGATGGCTCCAAAGCAAACGGGGACTCCCTTTTTACAAAGACTTGCATGGAAAAGACATTGGCTAATGGGCACAAGTTACTTCTGGGGAGATTCCAGCTGGACACAAGAGGAAAGTTTTTCACAATGAGAACAGTCAGCCATTGGAAGAGTCTCCCCAGGGAAGTGGTGGATTCCCCAGCACTGAACACTTTTCAGATCTGGCCGAACAGGGTGCTGGGACATCTTGTCCAGGTCACGATTTGACTTGAAAAAGTTGGTCCTTTCCAACCTGGCATTCTATGATTATATGATTTTCAAAGCATACTCAGGTAAAAGCCGAGTCTCATCAGGGATGTTTGAAATCTTTTATATTTGTCCCCTGAAAATATGGCAAGCTGTCAAAAATGCTGGTGTCAGGACCAAAGCCAGGCTGTCTGGCTTCAAAGAAGTAGAGCTATGTGTGGTTATTATGCCTGGGTAGAGTCATGATCAAGCTCCTACTTGCCACACACACACAGGTGCTACCAACTTTTGTGCTCTCGTCCTCCACCCTCGGGGGCTGCAGCCTTCTGCAAGTTTCCCATGGCCTGAACTTAGAGGAGTGGCAGCCAGGTCTCCAAGTATTCAAGGTTCCCATTAATTGAACTTCCAAAGATTGTTGGGAATGGTTTTGCTCTGAATATCAGCCATGTTGCCTTGCATTTCTTAGTGCCTCTGGATATGCGCAGGCTGCTAGTTCAGCTTATGGTGATATTTCCACGCCTGGGGGGCAGACTGGGGATGTGATGATCTGCCACTGTACTAGATGAGCAACAGAGAAAAGGGCATGCAACATGCCTTTGTGCTAGATCCAATTTGCAGGTTTTGATTAATCCTGGGAGGTTTAGGCTTCCTTGGGGATGACCCAGACCACATCTTCCCATCTAAGCCACAGCCCTGTGTTGTACATCTTGCAGGAAGGTTTCAGAGAGCAGCTGTCTGTGGGCAGTGATCAGTGAGCAGCCTGTCATGTCAGCTACAGGAAGTCTCTGACATGAATGCTTGCAGCTTAAAAGCACTTACAGGTCTACAGCTTTAACCTTGCTATGCTGTCTTGTGTATAGCAGAAAGCTAATTAAATAGTTACGGGCAAATTTGACTGCTCCCGTATAGAAGCATGGAATATTAGGGCACAAATAACACTTACATGTGACATTGCTTTAAATTGCCAGTGGCTTTGCAGGACTTGTGAAATCCTTATAATCATCTAATAAACCTGTTCCCCAGATGTTAGTGATTTTTACTCCAAAAAACCCAACACTTGTAAAGTATTCTGTCAAAACCTTCCTGCAACATTCCTTTTACTGTTCCAGAGCCTACAAATATATTATTTCTGATAAATAATATATTTTTGACTGTTTACCTCTTCAAACTGCAGGTTGGTCTTATAGCAAGAAAGCAAAGGTAAGATTCATAAATAGTAGAATTAATGGTGTGCTAATGCACTTAATTTTCACTCTGAGAAATCCAGTTCCATCTCTGGTTGTTTGTATGACCACTTACTCCATGGCGAATATTGAGACAAAAGAGAAAATCTGAGCAGATTTGTGTGTGAATGGGCACATGGGAGGGGCAAGTACACAAACCTTCAGTTGTGAAAACAAGACTCAGTTGTCCTTTGTCACAGAGTTTATTATATTGATAAAATCAGTCTTTTTAGTACACATGTATTCACAGGCAGGGCAGTTTTCCTGCAAACACAACCTGATTTTTATTTTTTTTGTTGTCTTATATTTCTTATCTCCCTGTTTTCATCTTGGTTTACAACCAGTAGTTTGGTAGTTCTGCTTAAAAGATAAAGCCAGCATGTGGTGAACTTTCAAAGCTCAGAGGCGTCTGGTTTCTAGGGTCATATCTTCTGCAAGCCTTTCCCTCACTGCCAGACAGCTTGCAGATATTTCATTCATTTTTCTGCTTTACCCTAATGCTTTGTGCAAAAGAGAAGACACAAGTACAAATAGCTTCATGAGGTATATGGCAACGGTTAATGGAGCTCTAGTTTACTAGGCTGTGGGAGATGTCCAGCTAATTAAATTTCCTCCAAGACTTCCTTGCTATTTTATCCCTACATTTGCAAACTGTGTGATATACTCTGCACTCTAAATGTTCTATGCAGGATAACTGCAGTTATCCTGTTTATATACATAACTGTTTCCTATCGTGCATGACTAGCGTCCTTTGCCCTTAGTTTCTCTCTTTGATCTGTTCTTAAAGGAGAGAAAAGCTGCCATGTTTAGCTGGTAAGCAAATTCCTCATGACTTGCCCAGTCCAAGGCATTTGCAGATCTGAGAATATAATTAGTATTTTTTGATAATTATTTAGAGAACGTTTAGGGGAACCATGTTCTACTGAACTTTAATCATAGTCCAAACTTGGGATCATTTCCCTGGAAGATGGATACAGAAGAAAACCAAGATAAAAGTTAAAGAAATGTCAAAGAGACTTGCTTTTTTATTTTTCAAGTGTAAAAAACAAAATAAAAGTTAAAGAAATGTCAGAGACTTGCTTTTTTATTTTTCAAGTGTTACACTCCTTTGTAAAATTTATTTTCTCAAATTTACCTTTAATTTAATTTGGATATTTTAGAATTTTTTTTTTTTTTTTTAATTTTAAATAAATGAAACGTGACTGCCATGCAAAATCTTTTAAGTAGCAACCATTGATTAGGAAACCTCAGTTTGGGGAGTTTAAAAATTTATCCTTATGTCTGTGCTTGTAAGAATCCTTCACGAAAATGACACTTGTTCTGCCTTTTGCTGAGTGGTGGTATTTTTTTTTCTAGGTTTTCTGAGTAATTTTTTTACAGAATGCAATACTGTAGCATCAGGGTGAATGAACTCCACTGTCTAAAAAAGCTTCTATTCACAGATTCCATTTGATCTTCAGATACTGAGCTGGAAAGATAAAGAGAATTTGAGTACGTATTTCTGAACTAGCCTGCTTAAGAAGAGACAGGCAATTTTCAAGAAAAATGAGACCCAGCAGAAGAGAATGCAGCTATCCATTTTGTTTTCCATAGGAAAAGCAATACCACCTCCATAAACAAACAATCCAGCCTATAAAAAGGGACTCTGAGCACTGAATGCTTTGAACTGCAATATGATAGGACAAAGATGCTTATAAAGCTATCCCAGTAACTGAACTTTCACAATGGAATGTTAAGGTCAGCTGGATGAAAACATGAGCAGAAAAGTAAGGCAAAGTGTTTGAAAGAATCTGTATCTGCCAAAGGATTTATAATTGAGCTAACACAAATTATCCATTTGTAGCTAATCAATCTGAAAAGATCCTGAATGTCTGACCTTTAGAAAAAGGGTATTAGAGGAATTTGAATTTGTGGTCCCATTGAACTCTTACCTAATTCAGTTAAGCCCGACTTTTACCCCTAGTGTTTGACTTAACAATATCCTGTTAGTTCTGTTATTTGGATGGGAAGAGAATGTTCTGCTTTTAGGATAATTCTCCAAGGCTTATTTTTTTGCCTGCTGTTAGTACTATTTGCTGAAGCTGCAGATGAAGTTGTGTATGTGCTAAAATACATAGCCTCTGTATTTTGCAAAGGAAAATGGAGAGGGAAGGGGTTATGCACCAAATAACTTCAACTTGTATTTGTTTATCAATCTCCCAGTTCAAAGAGATTTTTCAGGTAGAAAAACTGTATGAATCTTCATTTTCAAGAGCAAAGGGAGAGCTGATTTACATTTAACTCGTGTGAATTTCCTTTACTTCCCAAGAAGGCATTTTAAATCAGTCAATTGACTATAAAGTAGAATGAATGTAAGAAGAAAAATAGGAATACAGGCTTTTAATAAAAAAGAAACTGTATTAACAAAAAGATCAGGTTGTTTCAACCAAGTCAAGTTACATCTGGACAGCAGTACAGATAAAACAAATCCTATCTACTATAAAAATAAGGATGTGTGGCCAGAAACTGTTCGCTGAGAATGTTGAATGAATTGAGAGGTGTTAACATAAGAAGAGACAGCATATTATTTCCTTCTTTATACACAATGAAAGAGTGAAACTTCAGTCCTGCAAAAGCATAATGAAGTAGGAAGTATCACGGGATATTTTTAGGTGAAGTACATCTTAATATTCCCTGTAGTTTTTCAAATTTTTGATCCATTGTGGATTATCTTTTGAACATGCCAGGTTTAAAAGCAAAAGAACACCATTTTTAATTGGATGTTTTGCATGAAGAGGAGAGGCTTTCTGAAAGTGTAGGAGGATGACATTTGAATTTTATTTCAGAACTTCAATGCTTCTTACTGAATTGATTGTTAAGGCATTTTTCTAGGTAAGTAGGAGTATTCATTTGAACTCTGTTTGACCTACATGTGATAAAATCAGCAGAAATGAAAATTTACTACATGATCATAAATAGAAAATGGCCATAATGTGTTACCATGTAAATGTTATACGCCTTAGTTTAATGTAGAGTAGAAGCACTGGAAAGCATAACTTATCCAGTTGTTTCCCACTAGAGTTTGTGGCGACATTTCCAAAATCACACAGATATTGCTTTCTAAAATGGATGAAGTTTTTAGAAAGCCGAGTTGGGCTCCTGAGTATGAAACACAGATTCACATGTGAAGCTATGCTGCAGTGAGCACAGGGCCCAGCATTTGGAAGGGTATAGTGGCTTGCTATGGCTGGCACAGGTTAACCCACTGAAAGCCAAAATACTGAACCCTTATTAGAACCTTAGCATCTTGTGTGATTACAGATTTCTGCTAAATACCACTCATTTCAAAAAGTCACATGTTGCACTTTGCATCTCACACACATATGTACATGGTTGGAAGAGATGAAAGGGCAAAAATCAGTTTCTGCTTTTCTCCACTGTCATAATTAAAATACTTAAACAGATGCAGTAATCACTTCTCACCTGCTACTGTGGTGTGTTGCCTGTGCCTTTTCTACCTTACGCATGTGTGTTTCTCTTGATGCCAGCTTTTTCTGGGTACATTTCTTTTCTCTCCTTGTCAGGAATTGGTAACCTATGAATTGCCATCCAATCTGGACTGTTCCAAAGACTGTAATGAGCATTCCCTTTCACCCAGTTTTCTAGACTCTTAAGAAAATGCAAGAAATATATTGCTGTCCTAGTAGTCTTTGCTGAACGTGAAGTCCTATTAGGAAAAATCTGCTTAGTCTTTATTGATTTTAGATTTTTTTTCCCATTGCTATTGTGACATAAGGACAGAATCCAGAATACACCTTCTACTTGTACCTCAGTTTTTAGCTATTAGCAAATTTTTATTTTTATAAACAAAGAATGATAAGGCACTCCAACCTGAAGATATAAATATTTTAGAAAGCTGACACAAGAAATCAGTAGATCTTCCCTCAGCTGGATTTTTACTTCCTCTAAAGTATAAACCAAAGTTTATATTTTTAGTCCGTACACATTCTGCACAAATTGATATGGTTTGTGACACACAAGATTTCAGTGTAGATATTAATTTCTCATCTAAGAGTATTTGAGCTGATCCCCTGATTTTGGGAGACTCACCAGAGACATGTTCTTGACACATTCTTCCCTACTACAAACAAAAGTTCTGCAGATAAACTGGGTTTCTGTGTTTGTTATCTGAAAACAACAAACTGCCTACCTTCAGGAAAACTACATGGCAAAGAATAGGCCAGTTAACAAAAGAGAAAGTATGGATTTGCATACTCCCCTTCAGTGAGGGAACCACTGAAGTGCTCCCTAACTGCAACCAGAAGTGTTTACAATCAGAAACCATTCTCATTAAAGTATTTCTCTAACACGATGCTGCCTCCCAGGAAAGACAAGCTATTAATAATAAGGAGAGATATGAATATCTAGCCTTTTTTATCTTCTAGGACAACCTATTTCTTTTAATCAGTAAAACTTGTGCATTTTTCCCTGAAATACGCAAAGCAGCGTATTTCTAAACAAAAATCTGGTCTCACTTTTGAAAGAGAAAACAGGCAAAACCTCATGAAAAACAATACCATATGTTATTTTATTTTCTCAGGGAAGGGAAAAAAAAATCAAACCCCCCAAATATTTGCTGGTTAGTTTGCTTGGTTGGTTGGTTTTCCCCCCAAAATACCAAAACACGATTTTCTGTTTATTTTCTTAACTGAAAAGTTTCTATACAGCTCTACTGATCAGGAAATTATACACTCAAGGGATACCCTTAGGAGCAATGGCAGATATTTCTCTATTTGAGAGATCCTGTGTTTTAGGTTAATTCTCTACTTAATTAGTGGACATGAACTTAAGGCTGGAAAATTACGTTAAGAAATCCAGAACAACATACTTTTGGTCCTTTTATAAAAAAGCTTCTTTATTAAAAAATAATTGATTTAAATTTAGAACATCTTAAAAATTTAGAAGAATTTAATTATGTGAATGTGTATTTGACATACTGTGACCAAGGATGTCTGAAATATGGCTTACAAAGTGCTTAGAGGAACTGTTTGCATGCATCTTCTCCAGGGTATCCATGCTTTCAAAAGACAGCCAAACCTGGCTTCACAGGGTTTTCAGCTTCTGGTGACAGAAGGTCTCAGAGGGTACAGGGAGAACACCTTTAGTAGCTGACAGTTAATTTTCCCTGTTCAATGGTAGCTTTAGCTCTGTGTAAGTATGTTTAGTACGCATTTAATAGGTGAAATATTGATGGATAAAGACACACTGATTATATTTAGTAATACAGACTTCATAACTGAACCATAATTTGTCCAACATCCCCTGTTTAAGATAGACTTTCTTGACTCTGTTTGTGGTATTCCAGGTTTTCTTCTCTTTCCAGACACCACTGATCTGCTAGTTCTTCACAAAGCACTTTCAATGAGTCAGGTTGCCCACAGAGGTTGTGAGTCTCTATCCTTTGAAATAAAAAGAGTCAACCAGATATAGACCTATGCAACAATATGTAGGTTGGGCCTGTTTGAGTATGGGGGTTTGGCAAGATGACCTCCCAAAGGTCACTTCTTCCAACTTCAACCATTAAGTGACCCTATGAGTCAATCCTACAAATTGAGTTAAACTCCAAAACACTTCTGCAAATTCCAGTCGCAGTTCAGGAACTTCAGAGAATCACATGAAAAGTCCATAAAGTTCAAGTTAATAATAGAGGGCATAATTATCTCCTTATCCTGACAGACCACCTTTTCCTTGCCCATGTGAGATTTTATTTCTTCTCAGTGGGGAAAAGAAAAAAGAAAAAAAAGTTTGTCCTTGATTCCTCTTCTTCTGCTTTTAAAGTGAGATTGTTAAAAACTTCTGCAGGGCATAAAAACCAAAATCTGGTTTTCAAATGTGTTTGCCATAGAGAAAACAGCAGGAGCTACTAATTGGCACTTCTGGAAGTCTGGACATTCATGGTAAGTATTGAAATATGGATTAGGAGCTGACTTTTAGCAGCTGGGTTACAAAATCTTCATCTTTAGCCTGTAGAAGTTAATGTCCCTTCATGCTGTGTGAAAAACTGACCAAGATATGCAGGCTTTCATCTGCTTTCTATGGTCTGTAACCTATCATTTTCTAAATCTATAAATGAAAAGTTCCATTAGTTTCTCTGGGGAGAAAGCAGAAGAACACCTCAAAAAGCCAACAACAACAAAACCTCTTTGTCTATGCCATAAGCCTTTGAAGCATGTGGCAAATTACATCTCCTCTTAGCTGAGGCATAGTGGAAAAAAAAAGATGCCCTAAGTCACTTTTATGAAGACTGATGTCTTGTTTTGGAAGCTAATAAAAAACAATTCATAACAAAGAAATTCTTTTTTAGAGCAATGTGACTTTTCCCAACTTTTCTATGTTTTTATTATTGAGTGACAAAAATATCTTCAGTGTGTATTTCATATCAATGAAGTTTACATATTTTCTGTCACTATGAGTTAGTCTAATTCAATCTAACATAGTGAATATCTTCCCACTGCCCTTAAAAAGTATAAACTGGTTTAGGGTTTTTTTGTTGTTTGTTTGGTTTTTTTTTGTTGTTTTATTTGTTTGTTTGTTTATTCCTCCTCTGCCCTCTCCTTCCCCCCCTCTGAAAAAATGTGTATTTTTCGGTTGTAAAAAAGAAGTATATCTATTTCATATATAAAATAATGCTTAGAGGTTTATTTTTATAGCTGGGGACCACAGGGACTAGTTGTCCTATACAGATGCTGCAGATACCATGTAGAAAATATATATCCCAAATGAAGTTTCTGGGACTGCAAAGTCAGACTGTTAGGAAGGACATCATGCTCCCACTGAATTACAGAGCTCGGCTTTTGTTGTATTGGAAGAAGCTCACGGAAGCTGTGTGGCTCTTCCATCCAGAGGTCTTACAGGCACAAAGAAGGCTTTAACATCATATTACTTCGTTTACTTAAACATAATACATTTATGTGCTCTGGAAAAAAACACTTGCTGTCAATGTATGTGTTACAAAAATTCCTGTAAAGTCTCTTGAGGCTTTGATTCAGGAACAGTCTTGTTTTTATTTGCACCAGACCTATTTCATTCCCCTGATAATTCCATTGAGCAATGTTGACATTCAGATGAGTTTAGATGTAAAGGTAATGTTGACATATTACAGCATGTAGCATACACCACCATCACAAGATGTTTCCCTATTTAGCTATTTGGAGATAATATTTGCAATAAACTCTGATCAACTGAAGTGGGGAGATGTATAGGCGACTTCAGGAAAAAAAAAAACTAACAAGACTGTGAACACGGCAATGGTTTCTATGCCTCTGGGAAAGCTGAAGTGAGGCCGGTACCCGGAGTGACTTAATTTCTCATGCAAAAAGAGTACATTTAGTGTTATTTAGAGTGAACACTAATTTAATTATATTCTGTAGCTGAACAAATAGCATGTCAACAATATTTCTATATAGAATCGTAGAATCAACCAGGTTAGAAAAGACCTTTAATATCATCAAGTACAACCATTACTCCAGGACTGCTAAGACCACCATTAAACCATGTCACTGAGGGCCTCATATACACAGGATCTGAACACTTCCAAGGATGGTGACTCAACCATTCCCTGTGTATTCCATTCCAATGCCTGATCACACTCTCGGTGAAGAGATTGTTCTTACTACCCAATCTAAACCTCCCCTGGTGCAGCTGCATTCTCTTACCTGTTGTCCTATCACTTGTTACTTTGGAGAAGAGACCAACCCCCACCTCACTATAACCTCCTTTCAGGTAGTTGTATTTCTTTATGAGAGTTGGAAAGAATCTAGACTCAGAGAAAAATAATGACTGTGTGAAGCTAGCAGTGAAAGAAACTATTATCTGTAATAATTGCTTTCCATGCTGAAACCAAGCAATGCAATAGTGATAAGTTTGGAATCAATGTATATCAGGAAGACGGCATGTTTCCATTTTTGAAAAGGGTTGTTTTTAAAGGAGTTGTGATATAATTAATACAGAAGTCAAAGTAAAGCCTTAAACAAAACAGTATACTATTCGTCACTGTTACACAGTGACTGCAACGTATTCTGCCTTCCCTAATTGCTAGACACATATATATGTACTAGTGTATGCATTTTCCCACACTTTTCAGAAGACAAAGGAGCAAAATGCATCATAGTCCTGAGAAATTATTGTTCTTTGCAGCAAGAAACTTAGTAAATAAATGATACTGACCCAAGAATGAGAATGAAAGAAATTAGGCAACTCATGACATAAGAAAACCTCATGTTTTCTTAAATGTGCATCCATTCTCCTTGCAATAGTAGATAGCTTCATTATAAAAGCTAATGGAATTGTGCTTTCAAAATCAATTTTGAAAACTGGTAATTTATTTTGAGTACACTGGGCTATGGGTGTGCAAGCTGAGATCATTCACAGAAACTGCTACCCTAGGAAATGTTGTACACACACTCTCTTCTGAATTAGCTTGGAAACCAAGTATGAAGGTAAGCAGCAAAAGCATTCTTCTCCAGATGGGGATATGAAAACCTTTGAAGCAAATTGCCTAAATGTTGGCCACAATGTAACATTGCACATAAAGTATCCTTTCCATTTGCTAACTACTGCTGCAGCTTGAAACACCATTGCAAGCAAGGCTGCACTACTATATGTGAATAGTAAACTAGATGGCAGTGGATTTGACTCCAAATTTGACTCCAATTTGACTTATAATTACGATATTGTAATGTTGTGGATATTACAGCATTACAATACTGTAATTGTACCCTGATGTATAAGAACAGAACTACTGTCATTATTTACCTTGACTTGCATAAAGTGTTTGACACAACATCATTGTCTAAACTGGAAAGATATGGATTTGATGGAGGGACCACCCAGTAGGTAAGGAATGGCTGGATGGCAGCATGCAGAGAGTTGTGGTTAGTAAGTTAATGTCTACATGTACACCAGCGTTGGATCGATCTTCAACATCTTTGTCAGCGACACTAACAGTGGGATTGAGTTCGCCTTCAGCAAATTGGCTGATGACACTAAGCTATGCAGTTCTGTTGATACACTGGAGGGAACGGATGCCGTCCAGAGGGACCTGGACATGCTTGACAGGAGGCCAATGACAACCTCATGAAGTTCAACAATGCTAATTGCAAGGTCCTACACCTCGGTTAGAGCAATCCCAGGCACAGCTACAGGCTGGACAGAGAAATGATTCAGAGCAGCCCTGCAGAGAAAGACTTGGGGGTGCTCGTCAATGAGAAGCCGGTCATATTGTTATTTGACTCTGCTTTTGCTCATCAGCATGACATGCTCTGAACTTTTAGTGTTCTCTTCTGTTTAGATACAGTAGAAGACCAACAAATCTAACTACTAAATTCCTAACACATAGAAATTATGAGCTGAAAGATCACGAATAATTTAAGACTGAGGCAAATGTCGTTATGTATGACTGATGACAAAACATTATTTAAGCAATAAATGAATCTGCCATTTTCTCTAGAAGCCCACTCTTTCCTTAATTTGACCTTAACTGTGACAAAGTAAATTATGTTAAATGTAATTTGTTTAATTATTCTGGGATAATCTGATTTTATTAAGTAAAAAACATTCATGGCTGACATTTAACTCTGACTTCGTTATGATAATGAATAAAACTTGCGCACAACACATCAGCTAAAAATTGTACTTATCTAGGATCTTTTCTTTTTTTTTTTTTCCCCTCTGTTTTGTAAAGTTGGATGTCAAAATAGCTTTGTTAAAAAGTAATCATTACAGTATTTAATTCATTAGCTAATACAGATGTAAACTATGATAAATAAAATTACTGTGATGAGAGCTACTGGTAACTCATGACATTTAAAATGTAGGTAAAGAAAAAAAGACTCAATTGATGCACTAAGGTACCCAGTTTCTGGTGATTTATCTTTTGGTTGCCTGACTCTAAAGATTTTTGGTGGGAATGATTTGGAGGAAACTCCAGGAACAAACTCACCAACAAAGTTTTCAAGCTGACAAGCAGGTATTCTTTTTTGCGGAGCCGGGAGACACTGGGGATACCTCCTCCTACACAAGCAGTCCTTATATAGTCACTGGGCATACATACATATTCATGAGGCTATGTATGGATTACATAATTTTCCAGAAAGTTCCCTGCTTGTGTACAAAAATGTGATGGTGGTCTCTGAGGGTCATTCACTTCTTCCAACAATCTTCATCACTTCTGGCAGCCTTTGAAGCATGCACAGTAGATGCTCATACCAGTTTAATTGGTTCGTTAGCCCCAGAGACATAATAATCCTCCTACCCTCCTACTTATCAGTTAGTGTAACTGTAGACCATCCTGGACACCTGTCGCTCCCAGATACTCCTTATCCATGTGTCCTGTTCTTCTAGACTGTTTTTCTTAAAACTATCTCAGCTATAACGATTTATCTTGTGCAAGAATTCTCAGTATGTTCCCTAGCTGCACTCTATTTTTTTTTCTATGTAACATGCACCACAGTAGTTTTCAATTGCTACTGTTAAGCCATTAAACAACATTACTTAAAACGAATTCTAAAGTTTTATACATTCTATTTTGTGACTTTGTGTCCCCCTTGTCTTAGGAAGGACCCTTTACAGAAGAATTGTTTCAGATTAATTATTTCTTTTAAAAATCTGTGCCACTTTCAGATACTTTTATGGTGTTTGATGGAACACAGGCTTGGCAGTAGGCCCTGATTTTTTTCTTCAGTGTTATACTGAACCACTTGCTACATTGATAATTGGTTAGTATTACAGATGGCAAAGAACTGTTGCTGATGTTCTCTCCTCTCCTCTCCTCTCCTCTCCTCTCCTCTCCTCTCCTCTCCTCTCCTCTCCTCTCCTCTCCTCTCCTCTCCTCTCCTCTCCTCTCCTCTCCTCTCCTCTAACGTTGAGGCATTCCTTTCTGTGTTAATATCTAAAATCCTTTCTCTCACCTTGCCATGTCCCACTATCATGGTTTGGCTGTTTGAAGACCACATCCTATAACTAATTCCAACTAGAGGGTCACAACTTCTAGTTCCAGGGCTGGAATTCTCTATTGTAGTAATGCATTTCCAAGATCAGCATTTGCTGGTAATCAGTGTGCAACAAACTAGCTTTAATAACACGCTGCTTTCTTGAAATTCCCTCCTTCATAGTTGCCCAAAGCCTAGTAGCTACCATTGGCGATTTTGTTCAAATGGGTTTCCCTTGCATGCAGTGCACCTATAAAGCCATGATAATCTGAAAAGATCTTTCACTGCACAACTTTTCCACAGCAACTTCTATACAAAATCTGTCTCTGTTAAAATTTTCTCTTCCTTTTTCTGTATCATATCTCCTAATTTTTCCATCTCATTGCAAACTCCTTATGATCACCTACATCTTGCACACCCAGTAGTACTTTTTTACTGTTAGCAGTAATTTCTCACTGTCTTACTGTATGACAGAGATGGTTTGGCAGTATGATTGATGCTGAAAGCAATAACTTAATTGGTTCCAGCTTTGCAGTTTCACGTTTGTTTTTTTTTAAATTCAGTCCTTTAAATCCAAAATCAGTCTCACAGGAAACAGCCCAAATACTGTGTGATGTGCATTGTGTAATCCTGCAAACATGTCGAACAAAAACTACCAGAAAAATGAATTCAGTGCTCTATTGTAAGATCTGGGAATAAAACGAGATGAGTTTTTTGGCAGCTGCATTGCTTAAAAAGCTCCATAACTAACAGAATCCTTTTAGTTCAGCAACAGAAAGTAAAACACTTGTGTTTTTGCTGACTGATCTGTAACTGTTTGAGCACATTCCCATATTGTAATTTGTAATGACACAGCTACAATGGACAAGCCACTATAATGTTTTTTGGTCAGGATATTGACAAAGAAATGGTGCTGAAGCTTTGTTACAGCTTTGCACATTTCCTATCCAAGCATTACCAGAATATCTTATTGACAGTGGCAACCTTGGTGCTGTAACTCCTCAAGCTGGAAAATCTTTTCTGAACTTAGTCCAGTAAGTGAGATTTGGCTTTGGTTCGTTTGTTCTGTTCTGTTATTTCAGTCGGAAAACTTTCCTTTGGTTGCTTAGCTAACTTGCAGAATACTTCCATGAACATTTCACACAATCTCACAACAGCAAGCAGCACAAAAAAATCTGAATTCAGAGCCTTAAAATATTTTAACTTTTCACCTTCATGATTTTGGTAACAGAGACAATGAACAACCAAAACTCTGCCTAAAATGAATGATAGATTAGCCTTTCTGAAAAGCAAGGTTTACTGTATTTAATATCTGAACTGTAATTTCTTAGCTTTCTTCTCTTTAAGCTTTATTTGTAACATCATGTCACAAATAGTCATGCCTGCTAGACCTAAACATAGAAATGCTTATGCTCTGTGACTATGTCCAGGCTCCAAACTAAACTTTCTGGTGTTTGTCTGAGTTTACTGGGAATGCAGGGTAAACTGCTGCAAACAGAGCTAATGTAGATGGATTTATATCTCAAAAAGATGCACTGATATTTACAAAAAGGATGTTTTCATTTCTGTTTCTCTACCCCGTGTTAATATGAACTTTATTAGGTGTATGTGCAATCAAACTCAAGCTTTATGTTTTTACCAAATTTTTAGTCAGAAAAGGTAAAAGATATTTCATCTTACCACACTGTCCGCTTTGCACTACAACATTTTATTTATAAGCATACTCATCCTATGTCTATAACGGAAATAATTTAGGAAAAGCATAATTCCTGAAAGCTGGTAAATCCCTTCTAATTATAACTTAAATTCAGCTGTAAAAAAAAGTGACTTGTTTTTGAACAGCAAACTTATTCATGTCCACAGTTCAGAGCTGTGGAAGGCATATCCTTTGCCATGTTTAGCTGTAGTATAAATTACTGCAAAATGGTTTCACTTATTTTTCCTGTGTTATTTGGTCCCATATAAACAAATATTTTGTATTTCATCACTAATTATATTTGTAAAAGTTTACAGCAAAAATACTTATAAAACCTACCATCTCTGCATTAAAACTTATCTTACCTCTAACGTGACCTATTTTACCATTCTGAAGATGTAGTTAATACATATCACACAGTATCACAGTATGTTAGAGATTGGAAGGGACCTCGAAAGATCATCTAGTCCAATCCCCCTGCTGGAGCAGGAACACCTAGAGAATGTTACACAGGAACGCGTCCAGGCGGGTTTTGAATGTCTCCAGGGAAGGAGACTCCACAACCTCCCTGGGCAGCCTGTTCCAGTGTTCCGTCACCCTCACTGAGAAGAAGTTTCTTCTCAAGTTTAAGTGGAACCTCTTGTGTTCCAGTTTGTACCCATTACCCCTTATATATATCTTTGTTTCATTGCTCCCTATTTTAGTCACATGATCAGCTACAATGAAACTCTGAGGTGTTAATTACAAAGCATTAAAGAAAGTTCAGTGGTTTCTAAATGTGATTGTTATTAAAAGGTTCTCTTGGAAGGATTCTAATCCTACATTAGTCTAAAGACAGGTCTCAGGTGATGAAAATAAGTCTCTATAGTAATGTTGACTGAATCCTAAGCAACCTGATGTTTAGGATTTTAAAACTAATATTTTAGTGGGTTGAGCTTGGCTGAACTTCAGGTGCCCACCAAATCTGCTCTATCACTCCCCTCCTCAGCTGGACAAGAAATAGAAAATAGAATGAAAAGCCTATGGTTTGAGATAGAGACAGGAGAGGGATCGCTCACCAGTTACTGTGACCAGCAAAACAGATTCAACTTCGGGAAATCAGTTTAATTCATTACCATCCAAATCAAAGTGGGTAATGAGAAATAAAACTAAATCTTAAAACACTACCTCCCCACCCTTCCCTTCTTTCTTGTCTCAACTTTACTTCTGATTTTCTTTACCTCCTGCTCCAGCAGTGCAGGAGGATGGGGAATGGGGGTTGTGGTCTGTCCATCACACACTGATCTTCTGCTCATTTCTCCTCAGGGGAGGACACCTCATAGTCTTCCTCAGCTTCAGTGTGGGGTCCCTCCCACAGGACATAGATAGTCTTCTGCAAGGTGAAGTCCTTCCTAGGGGCTGCAGTTCTTCACAAAATTCTTGTCCTGGGTTCAGCAGTAGCAGTCATTTTTCTCCCTCTTAGTAGCTGATGCAGTGCTGTGTTTTTGACTTTCAGACTGAGAGCAGCGCTGATAACACCTGTGTTTTAAGTTGCTGCTCAGTAATGTTTACTCTGACCAAGAACTTTCTGAGGTTCATGCTCTGCCAGGGAGGGGTGGAAGCTGGGAGGAAGCAGAGACAGGACACATGACCCAGATTATCCAAAGAGGTATTCCACACCACAGCACATCATGCCCAGTATATAAACCGAGGGCAGTTACCCGGAAGGGCTAGGTCACTGCTTGGGTAGGGCTGGGTATTGGTCGGTGGGTGGTGAGCAGTTATATTCTCTTCCCATGTTATTTCCCCTGTCATTATTATTATTGGTGGCAGCAGTAGTAGTTTGCGTTATACCTTAGTTACTGGACTGTTCTAATCTCAACCCGGGGGAGTTACATTCTTTCGATTCTACCTCCCATCCCACTAGGAGTGGGGGAGGAAGAAGGTGGCGGAGTGATCAAGTGGCTGTGTGGTTCTGAGTTATCATCAGGACTTAAACCACGACAGTTCTATGTGGCACCCAACATGGGGCATGAAGGGTTGAAATGATGACAAATCTGACCAGAATGTGTCTAATCATATTTGTGATAACCATTAATTGTTTTGGATTAATAGTCACTCATCATAATGCAGATTTGTTGTCTCTCAAAGTTGTTACTCTTGATCTCAGAGTTTCAGCATGTCATATCTTACTTACAGCTGGTATTTGCTGTTTTAGTGCTTATCGGCTGGGTGACCTGGGCTAAGGTTCTTGTTTCACTGTACTTTATGGTAATGACTTGTAATACAATAGACTCATTGATCATGAAACTGATCTGGCTTGTGTTCCTAGTGTGGTCACCACCTCTATAATTTGAGAGGTATATAATGGAAGTGTTTAAGAATTACACATCTTTTTTCCCCTCCTCGGGTGGTCTACCTATGAAGGAAACATTCCCGTACCTTCCCAGACGCGCCCCCCCCCGACCTTTTACGGCATTATTTGAGAGTTCTTATGGTTTTGAATGGCCTTTGGGTACCCCTGGGACCTGCCTGCTGATTGTGACAGGGATCAGCATGTTGGCAAGCATACAGAATGTGTTTTACCCACAAAAATTTTGTCTGATCTTGAAAGTTAAGCAGAGTTGGGTTTGGGTCTTGTCTAAGGCTGGACAACAATATAGGAGGACCACAAGATTTTCCCTGAGGCTGGACAGTCATGAGTGGCAGGGTCTGTGGGATAGTATTGGCAAGTATCTAGGCCAGTGAGCCTCTCCAGTGTTTCGGAACTTCACCACAGAACAAGTGCAAAATATGGAAAAACTAGTAAAGCACTTAAATGAGGTGTGCTGTCATCCTGGTCATACCAGAGAGGGACAAATCATGGTAACGTGTTGGGGCTTGGCCTATGCTTACAGAGACCCGTCCAATGTGGGGAGTGAGGGCGAACAGTTTGGGAGTGAGCTCTGAGGCTTTGGTGCTTTACAAGCCCTGGGACAATCAGTTGGAATGTTGAAGGACACGAAGGGTAAACAAGCAAGCCTTGGGAGAATGGGCCAGGATGTAGTTGTGGCGGGAATCTCAGTTGGAGGCCAGAGGATATGGGAGTTGTGAGAGGGTCTGCAGCTCTGGGATTGGAATATTTACCTGGAGACTTTTACAAGGACCAATGAGATTAAACTTTGTATGTATATGCAGGTTGGGAAAGTACCGAACAAGGGGATAAAAAGGGCTTGGTGGTAATAAACAAGGATTTGAGTCCCTGAATCAACATGAGTCAGCATCATGAAATGCCACAGTTCAACACTGTCCAACACCTTCAAAGGGAAAAAGATGTCTCTGGATCTGATGGCAAAGAAACAGACAGCGCAGCTACTACAACTCCAAGCAGAGCAACTGGCTATGCAGAGGTAAACCCATCTGCTGCTGCACTGTGGGAAGACATCAATGCCTGGATGCAGAACCTGGTGGTGAAGGTACACCATGTAGAGGCTCATGTACCCAAGAGTCAGGCCACTGAGGAACAGCAGAACAACCAACAAGTGGGTTAAGCTGCTAGGATTGAAGTGGCTCAGATGGACATAGATTGGCAGCATAAGGGTGAATTAGTTTTGGCCCAGTGGGCCCATGACATTTCAGGCCATCAGGGCAGAGATGCAACATATAGATGGGCTCATGATTGAGGGGTGGACTTAAAAATGGACACTATTGCCCAGGTTATTCATGAGTGTGAAACATGTGCTGCAATTAAGCAAGCTAAATGATTAAAGCCTCTTTGGTATGGAGAACGGCTGAAGTACAAATACAGGGGGACCTGGCAGATTGATTATATCGCACGCCCACCAACCCGCTAAGGCAAGCTCCATGTGCTTACCATGGTGGAAGCAGCCACCGGATGGCTGGAAACATACACTGTGCCCCATGCCGCTGCCCGAAACACTGCCCTGGGCAGTGAGAAACAAATCTTGTGGCCCAGAGAGAACTGCGTCAGACAATGGGACTAATTTCTGGAACAACCATATAGACACTTGGGCCAAAGAGCATGGCATTGAGTGGGTATATCACATCCCCTACCATGCACCAGCCTCTGGGAAAATCGAACGGTACAATGGGCTGTTAAAAACTACACTGAGAGCAATGGGTGGGGGAACTTTCAAGCACTGGGATACACACTTACCAAAGGCCACCTGGTTGGTCAACACCAGAGGATCTGCCAACAGGGCTGGCCCAGCCCAGTCAGAACTTTTATATATTGTAGAGGGGGACAAAGTTCCCGTGGTGCATATGAAGAATTTGCTGGGGAAGACAGTCTGGGTTATTCCTGCTTCAGGTAAAGGCAAACCCACTCGTGGGATTGCTTTTGCTCAGGGACCTGGATATACTTGATGGGTAATGCAGGAAGATGGGGAGGTCCGATGTGTACCTCAAGGGGATTTGATTTTAGGGGAAAACAGCCAATGAACTCAATTGTATGCTGTTGCCTGCTGTGTAGCACTTTTATAGCCAACCAACTAGACATCTTCAGGTTACCAGCGTCTGGCTCTGACTTCCTTCCGACCATCATCCCAACAAAGAATGAACTTTGATGAAACCAGACGAGGTCTACAGTGACCAGATGAGTTCCGCAGTGTCATCAGCAGGCAACTATCCAACACTAAACACCTTCTCTCCTGCTCTGAAAGACTGCTATAAGAGATGGAACCCGACATCATGGGCAGGATGAATTAAACAGCTTTATAGGGATTGGTCCATGCACTAAGGAATAATATCTCTTTCTCTTTGTGTGTATGTGGATATATATATATATATATATGTGTGTGTGTGTGTGTGTGAGACAAAAGTTATGGCATATTGAAAAAGGTGGGATCTGGGCATGATGTGAAGGGTATGGAATAAGGGGTGGATATTTCCCTGGGTTCAGCAGTAGCAGTCATTTTTCTCCTTCTTAGTAGATGGTGCCGTGCTGTGTTTTTGACTTTCAGCCTGGGAACAGCGCTGATAACACTGATGTTTTTAGGTTCTGCTCAGTTATGTTTACACTGACCAAGAACTTTTGGAGGCTCGTGCTCTGTCAGGGAGGAAGGGAAGCCGGGAGGAAGCAGAGACAGGACACCTGACCCAAACTAGCCAAAGAGGTATTCTGTACCACAGCACGTCATGCCCAGTATATAAACTGGGGGCAGTTACCTAGAAGGGCTAGGTCACTGCTTGGGTAGGGCTGGGTATTGGTCAAAGTGTGGTGAGTGATTGTATTCTTTCCCAAGTTATTTCCCTTATGATTATTGTTATTGGTGGTAGCAGCAGTGGTTTGTGTTATACCTTAGTTACTGGACTGTTCTTATCTCAACCCATGGGAGTTACATTATTTCGATTCTCGTCCCCATCCCACCAGGAGTGAGAGATGAATAAGAGGAGGGAATGAGAGAACGGTTACGTGGTTCTGAGTTACCAGCTGGGTTTAAACCACAACACTGCTCCAGCTTGGGTCCCTTCCACGGGTGCATCCTCCAGGAACAGGCTGCTCCAGCGTGGGTCCCCTGTGAGGTCACAGGTCCTTCAGCAAACCTGCTCCAGTGTGGGGTCCTCTCTCCGTGGAGCCACAGCTCCTGCCTGGAGCCTGCTCTAGCACAAGCTGCCCACAGGGTCACAGCCTCTTTCAGACCATCCCCCTGCTCTGAGTGTGGGGTCTTCCCCTGCTCCACTGTGGACCTCCATGGGCTGCAGGGGCACAGCTGCCTCACCATGGTTTTCACCAAGTGCTGCAGGGGAACCTCTGCTCCAGTGCCTGGAGCACTTCCCGCTCTCCTTCTTCACCAGCCCTGGTGTCTGCAGGGCTGTTGCTGTCACAGGTCCTACCTCCTCCCTCTGGCTGCAGTTGCTCCTGCGCAGCAACTTTTCTCTCTTCTTAACTGTATTATTCCAGAGGCACTACCACCATCAGTGATGGACTTAGCTTTGGTCAGCAGTGGATCTATCTTGGTGCCAGCTGACACTGGCCCTATGGGACATGGGGGAAGCTTCTAGCAGCTTCTCACAGAAGCCACCCTTTTAGCTCTGCTATCAAAGCCTTGTCATGCAAAGCTAGTACAGCTGTATATATTATATATATAATATATATGCTATTCTACTACATTTACCTAAATGTAAGTCTTTATTTTTTCTTACTTTTTTTTTCTCTAGCCCAGTGTAGTGTTTTACTTCATCATATATACATACATGAATGTACAACTCTGCTTCACTAGGAAGCCATATGAGGGAAAAAAGATAACACATAATTCTTACCCATGCAGTTTTTTTGTGCATGAACAAGGCACCAGTAATTAAAATCCTTAGCTTTTTTTATTCATTCTCTTGTGCATTCTGATACTTACAGCAAAAGTCCTTGAAGACTTCCCTCCATGAAAAGCTTGCAGTCTCTGTACACCTCTGTAATTCCTATGTAGGCAGCTGGGGATTCTTAATCATTTGTACTTGTTCCTAGGTCTATTCTTTGGACAAAAGAGCAAATATGGTTAAGCACAGATGATAAAGTAAAATTTATATTTGCAGTAACAACTTGCAGCCTCTGGTTTGGCTACAAGAGAAGTTGCTGTTTAAAATAACTAAAGAAACAACATCTTGTCTAACCGAAAAGCCAAATCCCTCTTCCTATTATTGCTAAGAGCCATCAATGGATAAGAGTGTTGATGTCATCAGAGGGTGACTCTTTCTTCTTTGACTGTCTGCACTGTACTGTAGCCTGGCACATTCAGGCTGCTACTAAAATGCTGAAGGGGAGCACAGAGGAAGACAGCTACCCATCCTGGGGACTGAAGGAGGAAACTCTTTCTGTTTCCTTCTCATCCCCTGTCATTCTCACACTGCAGCCCCGAACCTGACATAGGCCACTGAAAGGGACATGCTTAAAATTCATGCTGGGAATAGCAAGGATTGGCTTTGCATTTCTTCACTGACCAGCAAAACCAATTTAAGAATCACAGTAATTACTTATCTGACAAAAAGGATAGACCAGCAAAAGCTGATCTCTTTCCAGTGTCTCCCTCTGAGCACTTCCGGCCTTCCCCTAGTAGCACTGTCCCTCTGCGGTTTCTCTCTTTGCTCCTTTTCTTCCCTCCGGAAAAAAATGACAATTCAATGCTCTTCCTGCTTCCCGTGCCCTTAATCTGTCATGTATTTCTCCAGTGTAATATCATAGTTTCAGTTCATTCTTCATTTTCCCATTTGATCACAGGTTTTTCCTTCAAAATACTTTTTTACTCAAACTCTTCGTTTTTGGGATAAAGCATTGCACTGGGACCCATTAGGGACATAACATATGGATGCAGTAATTTTTACACTGCAATGAAATGTGCTTTCAGATTTTTTTTCTACTTTATTTTCACCAGAAGGTGTATCTATATTGTCTTTTGCAACTCACAGTTCTCATACACTGGCGTATTTGCAATCACATGATACTAAATCTCAGTTAAAGTCACTCACAGGCTTAGCTTGGATTCATTGTCAAGTTAATAGTAGTTAAATGGGTTGACTCTGAGAGTGACAGAAGTGAGTCAGGAAATCTTCCTTCAAGGTCTTGTAAATGTAGCCAATGCATGACCTGCGTCTTCCTTCTCCAAATCGTACTTCAACTGTCAGATTTACATATAACTTTCGTTTGCTTTGACAAATGCTGTCACCATTTTAAGGTTGAGAAGATTTTATAGAAGCAAATCCAACTGAATAGAAAAAGTATTGACTGTTGCAAAGCCCAAGAGCATGCTTGTGAGCCTGCATGGCTCTTTCAGGACTTGAGAGTTGTCTAGCAACCAAGACTGAAAATAAAATTGGCTTAAGTACAGTGTTAGTGTACTACCTGTTCGTGTTCACAGAACTTGCCATATGGAGGTGCTGGTACAAAGCAGGATCACATGTGAGACAACTTTCCCATTGTTTCTTTCCCCTGAACTTTCCTGTTATTTCTTTCCTTGTCATGTAAGTCTTAATGAGCCACTGATGTGAGTATATTGAATGAAATAAATTCTATGTGTGTGATATTTTGTTAAAAAATATAAAAAGAGTCTGTAGCTTTAAACTTGCAGGAATAGGAACTAGTGTCTGGCAGAAAGAGATTGTTATTTTCACAAATACAAAGACAAGAGTTAAAGCTTACCTTGCCTTTCATTGTTGCCATAAGTACGTCATCCTTAAGATCACAGATTAGCTGTCAGGAGATTTGCTGAATAACATGTACCATATAGTGGGTCCAGTAGCAACTGCGAGCATTGTGCATACATTCCCTTTCCATTCATCTCCAGAGCAGTTCCTCTGCCTTCAATGTCTGTTGTTTTTCTGGCTACCAGGAAGACTGCAGTGAAATGTCCTTCATGATCATTGTTCCTTGAGACACGGAATAACACTGACATTTCTTGATGCTAAGCTCTTTCACTCTCAGTGACTAAGTCATACAGGATTTACTGGGTTCAGAAACAGCAATCTCTTGTTTTGTTGTTGTGGTTTGATTTGGTTTTGTGTTTGTGCTGTTTTTTTTTTGTTTGGGTTTTTTTTTGTTTGTTTGTTTGTTCTTTGTGGTTTTTTTTTTGTACATGTGTGTGTTTGTGTATTTTAGGAAGTCTTTTCAAGATTGATTGATACATTGAGGTCAAGGAGGCTCTTTAAAAGGTGAAGAAACACAATGAATGAAATTCGTGTTAACAAATACACTTCCCTGTGATCATCTCTTTCCTAAAACCACTTCTCATTGTTTGGTTTCCTTTCTGTAGGACACACTGTCCATATGTCTTTCTACCCACTTGGCTCCTTATATTTGACGAAAGCAAATTACAGTCTCAAAGTAGCTGTTTTGAAACTGCATTTATTTCTCTTCTATCTGGTAAGGAGTCTTATAGTCTGATTTTTGTACCATCATTTGTCTTTAAAGAGATCAGAGACCCTCCTAGAAATGCTTCTGACAGATGATACGTGCTCAGTTCTAGCATTCTGCAATCTTTTTTTTCCGTATGTAAAGTACCTACTTGAATATTATGATTTTTGGTCCTGAGGGGAGCCTTATTGATTTGGGGGGGAAACTAAATCAAACAAATATTGCAGAATCAGATGGGATGCTTCACAAGGTGTGATTCTGAGACCAGTTTTAGCAGTCCTTTTGGCAGTCGCTGAAACTCAAAGTATGCTGGCTTGATTTATTCGTCAATCTAAACAGGTTTAACTCCTATATTTTATATTTTTTTTCTTTATGTAAAAGCTAGCCTGCTTAGTTGCTCCCTGTGGCTAACTGGTGAAGTAAATGGCTTTCATTTTGTGAATAAAAAGATTACAAAAACCTCCAAGCTGTGGAATCTAAGAATGTTCATATGCCAGCTCCTTAACTGTTTGATATTTGTAATCTAGAGACATTAATATTAGCCTTAATAAATATTCAGATGATAAACATTAACACAATATTATTTTTGCTAATTTTGAGCTTCGTTAATGTTTTCATGGAATATAAGGTGAGACCTAGACATAAAATGCTTTAATAGCCAGATATTGTTTTCAGTCCATATTCAGATATGCATTTATTTCATGCATAAAATAATCTTCATTTTGACCCCTACAGTTCTATTTTCATGTATGTTAAGAATATTTATATTCTTAAGACCAGGGATCCTTTTGAGATGATTAACTGATGTATGCCAGTTTAAAGTACCATTCGGCTGACCAAGCTGAACTGTCTACTGATACCAGCCTCACTGGAACACATCACAATTGTGTCCATTTAACCCAAATAAGGAGTTCTTGCAGTAAATACTAAATCTCTGTAATTCTGACAAAAGAGTGTGTGAGCATTTTATGGGGACTGACAGCTGGATTTGAAAGATTGTTATGAGGGTATAATTGTAGGGATTTTGTGCTCTGTATACTTCAGTCAATTGCTCACATTTAGTTTCAATTAACAATCTTCAGTTACAGTCAAACAGAGCTTCCACTGTGTAGATCAGCATAGCTGATCTGAAGTGAGAATAGAAATGCCAGTCATTTGCACAAGCTTATTTTCTCACTTTAAGCAAACAACATGCTAATGAAATCCACAGAACATAATAAATTGAGAAAACTTACTAACATCAATCAGGATAAAGAAATCATAAGAAGTCAAATCAATGAAACAAGATATCCGAGTGGAAGATTAATTGAGATTCTAGGCTGGAAAATACAAAAAGTATATCTTGGGTAAAAATCCAAATTGCTGATACTATGTTTCAGCAACAGAAAGAAAAACTTAGGAAGTGGTAATTGTGTGCAATTTAGAGGAAATACTTGGAACGGTATTTGGCCCTCAATGCTCATTGACTTTCAATAGTATTGGGATGCTAGCTCCACTCCATACCTTCAAAAATCAATCCATCAACTGCTAGTGATATATGGTGGTGCTTTCAGGTTTATTTTATTTATTTGGTTTAAAATATCTACTGAACATAGAGCTGAAAACCATTAGATTTCCTTTTAGGAGAAAATAAATCCTGGTCTCTCCAGAGAGACTCTGTGCATCTGCAATACAGCTGTATTTCTGGAGAAATCCTCTTATTGCAATCAAACAAGCCGACTTGCAAAGGAATTAAGGGTACCCCTGAGACCTTAGATGAAGTCAGGTCAACGGAGCGGTTTGCCTTAGTCGATAAGGAATGGGTTAAAGACCAGTTGAGCAACCTGGACATCCATAAATCCATGGGTCCAGATGGGATGCACCCATGGGTGCTGAGGGAACTGGCAGAAGTCATTGCTAGACCACTCTCCATCATCTTTACCAAGCCTTGGGAAACGGGAGAGGTGCCTGAGGACCGGAGGAAAGCAAATGTCACTCCAGTCTTCAAAAAGGGCAAGAAGGAGGACCCGGGTAACTATAGACCGGTCAGCCTCACCTCCATCCCTGGGAAAGTGATGGAACACCTTATCCTTGGTGCCATCTTAAGGCATATCAAGGATAAGAGGGTTATGAGGGGCAGTCAACATGGCTTCACCAAGGGAAATCATGCTTGACCAATCTCTTAGCCTTTTATGAGGAAATAACACGGTGGATGGATGATGGCAGAGCAGTGGATGTGGTCTACCTTGACTTCAGCAAAGCATTTGACACAGTCTCCCACAGCATCCTCACAGCTAAATTGAGGAAGTGTGGTCTGGATGATCAGGTAGTGAGGTGGACTGCGAACTGGCTGAAGGAGAGAAGCCAGAGAGTTGTAGTCTATGGGGCTGAGTCTAGTTGGAGGCCTGTAACTAGTGGAGTGCCTCAAGGGTCAGTACTGGAACCAGTATTATTTAATATATTCACCAACGATTTAGATGAGGGGATTGAGTGTACTATCAGCAAGTTTGCTGATGACACTAAGCTGGGAGGAGTGGCTGACACGCCAGAAGGCTGTGCTGCCATCCAGCGAGACCTGGACAGGCTGGAGAGTTGGGCAGGGATAACTTGATGAAATATAACAAGGGAAAGTGTAGAGTCCTGCATCTGGGCAGGAACAACCCTAGGTTCCAGTATAGGTTGGGGAACGACCTGCTAGAGAGCAGTGTAGGGGAGAGGGACCTGTGGGTCCTAGTGGACGACAGGATGACCATGAGCCAACACTGTGCCCTTGTGGCTAAGAAGGCCAATGGCATCCTGGGGTGTATTAGAAGGGCGGTGGTTAGTAGGTCGAGAGAGGTCCTCCTTCCCCTCTACTCTGCCCTGGTGAGACCGCATCTGGAATATTGTGTCCAGTTCTGGGCCCCTCAGTTCAAGAAGGACAGGGAGCTGCTGGAGAGAGTCCAGCGCAGGGCAACAAAGATGATTAAGGGAGTGGAGCATCTCCCTTATGAGGAAAGACTGCGGGAGCTGGGTCTCTATAGTTTGGAGAAGAGGAGACTGAGGGGTGACCTTATAAGTGTCTATAAATATATAAAGGGGGAGTGTCACGAGGATGGAGCCAGGCTCTACTCAGTGGCAAACAATGATAGGACAAGGGGTAATGGGTACAAACTGGAACACAAGAGGTTCCACTTAAACTTGAGAAGAAACTTCTTCTCAGTGAGGGTGACGGAACACTGGAACAGGCTGCCCAGGGTGGTTGTGGAGTCTCCTTCCCTGGAGACATTCAAAACCCGCCTGGACACATTCCTGTGTAACATTATCTAGGTGTTCCTGCTCCGGCAGGGGGATTGGACTAGATGATCTTTTGAGGTCCCTTCCAATCTCTAGCATACTGTGATACTGTGATACTGTGGTACCTATATTAGGAGAAGGAATTAAGTTACTTTCCAAATACATGCCTCATGTTTTCTGTAATGCCAGAATAATGAGATAATTTGGGCAAAATGTTCTATGCATATTTAATGTTATGTCTGATTTTCTATAGAATAATGTTCCAATGGAAACTGCAGGAAGCTATAGTTAAGGACAGCATACCCTCAAAAGTACAGGCTGCTAGACGTGTGGCAAATAACAGGTGTTGGTAAAGAGTAAGACTAGAAAGGCAAATTTTACCTTTTCAGTGTCAGTTTTTAAAGCACCAGGTGGATAACCTTAGTTCTTTAACTTGCAAATGGCTTTCACAGGGAAAAAAGCCTCTTTTAGTTGTAAAGATTTTTATTCTTTGAAAAGGGATTCCAAATCGATGCAAAATTGAGTTAATGGAGAAATTACTTAACACTAAATGTCTTAAGAAATTATAAAAATGAAAAAGGATCTGCTCCTGATAGGCTTCTGGTTCAGCCACTCCATGTGCCTTCAAAAAGTTAACAGATTTTTATTTCACTCAATGTAGAATTGCAGACACTCAATTTTATCATTGTGTTTCTGTTTTCCTATCTCTAAAATAAAGACGATGTCATGTACCAAATGGCTAATTTCTTCCCCTTCTCCATATTTTTAAATTATCTTTCACCTTTCAAAAGAAAGTACAAAACCCAGCAAAACTCCATTTTATTACAGAAACACCAATTGTGAAGAGTATAGAGGCAGATAAGAGCATAGATGAGGATAAAGCAGTGATTATCTGTGGTTTGCTGGGGATATTAACACTTATTTTTTCAGTATATAGTGGACAGTCTTTCTGTAGTTCCAGAAGAAGACTTTCTATTCTGTAACATCTTTCCCTTTCTGACTCTTTCAGTATGCATATATTTCTAATATTACTTTCTACAATGCTGTTATTTAAACTTTTCTTACATGGTTTATCATTGCTATCATGAATCCCTTACCCACTTTTAATCTTTTGTTTCAGTGGCTTTCTAATTTCTAACACCTAAACTATGCCTGCCTCCTCTCCAAGCCATCCCTCGCACTGTCTGTTTCTATGCATACTCCTGGCTGTTGACCACTATAACTGCTCTGACATTCTGCAAAATAGCCTGCAAATATTTGCCCTCAGTAATGTGTTCCACTTTCCAGCAGCCAGCAGTAGCAATATGTTCTCCTTACTGAGGCTGGTCTGCATAGCTTGTGCACAGAGACCCTGTAACACTGGATCAGTTCATTGACAATGAGAATGGGAACAAAGTATGTTTCCTATGTTTCTTAAGCTGTAACTGGTCTTTGGTAAAAATCAGTTATTGGGTGGCTTTCTGTGATAGTAATAAACCTACAAGAGGAAGCAGTTTTGCTTGTAAATACTTAGATTCTCAGTGTGAGTAAATACAGTAACCTGACTGGAGCTCAAGGCCATATCTGTCTCCATCAGTTAGAGAAAAATGTTAAAATATTTGCTGAGACCTTGTTGTCCCTTTTTCTGTGTTACCTCACTGTCACCAGACTCTGTAAGAAACTCTGCGTCCTTCCCTTTATCTTTACTCTGTAGCAAATGCCTGGCACAAGTGCGCAGGAGGAACTGTCAGTACCCTGGCTGCTGTAGATGGAAGATTTTAGAGAAAGTGGAACTGAATGATCAGCTTTTCTGAGTTCATGTGAGCTGAGGTCAGCCCTGAAGTGTTTTAGGAAGGAAGATGGTGCTTTGTTCCTTATTCAAGTGTCGGCCTTTTGAAGTTCATCTCGCTAACTGCAAAGTAGGGCAAATGACCTTCATAGAGAAGAGCTTGCCTTGAAGTTGAGTCAGGTCAAAGGGCAAGACAAAATGTCCCTTGATGCTGGGACATGACCTCTAAGACTGACGCAGTGGGTATCCCGGAAATGCATGTTAAGAGTCGGAGGACGATTTCATTGTGCAATGATATGGGTTGTCACGGAGCTGTGAAAGTTCTGCTGTGCAACCAGCAGCAAGAATAGCTTAAAATAAACCCATCCATGAAATAGTCATGCAGTTCCTTGTTTGCATTATTTTACCTCACAATAACTATATTCTTCTTGCACAAAAATGTAGTTTTTCACCTATTAAACATTCAGAGTCTCAAGAGGCCTCCTGTGAGTATCAAGACCTCTTGATTCAGATCTTTTTCTATGTAGATCATGAGAGATGTATTCAGTTTCTTTGTTTCTCAGAAATTCTTACAGGAATTTTCTCAGGCTTGGATTGTATCCACCAGCCAAATCAGAGCTGGTGTTGTTACAAAGCCTCAGGCTTTGGTGGCATCCAGGAGAGGGTTGAGCTAAGTATTTGAAAATCAAAGGGAAAAATCTATGTATTGAAGCTAATAATCTCTTAGCTAACATAATTTTCCAGTGTCTGACAGCTGTGAGATGCATAGTCTGAGACATTATGGGGCAACATAAACTTGCACTGATTTTAATGGCAGCCTCAGAAGTTTAGCATTTTACAAAGTATGATCTGAACTCATTAAGTCTTTGCAGAGAAATCTATCCTGGCGCAAGTTATTTCCTCCTCCCCAGACCTAGCCTCGAAGTTTTCCTTTTGTCTTCATTCATGATAAACTGTCTTTGTACAAAGCCTTTTTGTGTTATTACCTCTGCAGTTTAAGAACAAAACCTTTTGTAATGTACTCTTTATTTCTTTCTTTACATGCTATACTGCATTTTAAGCAGTGTTTTAAAAAACAGTATTCAAATACCAAGAAAAATCGGACTTTTAGAATACTTTCAGTATAATGTTGGGTGGTGCATTGGGGTATATTTGAAGGAGTATGAATATCTTTTTCCCTCTGTCTAGAGGATTCGTCTGTATGAACAGTCAACCCAAAACTTTCTTTAAGATGTATCAGAATATTTTTTATAATGTTTCACCTCTGTATGTCTTTTTCTCGGTCTATCTCAATTCTAAATGGCATCCTAAATGAATTCATCTAACTACTGTACATTCAGCACTACTATTGTTGTAAGTTATTACTAAAATTTATGGGCAGTGTCTTGAGCTGTACAGGCACAGATTAGCATCTACAATGCAATTCAGGCACCTATTTTTCTTCAGTAGCCTGGAGTATGCCCTTTGCTTTTTATTTGAGTAAAGCAGCTGTCTTGTTGGAAATGGAAAAATATCAGAGATCACAAACTCTGAACATTTGGCTGATTTTTCAGTTTCAAGTGGAGAAAACTAGTGCTGACTGATTCAAGAGAGTAAACAAGAATGCTTCAGTGCCTGTGTCTGAGTGTCAGCTGCAGAGCCAGACATTAACTATCTCACACATATTTTGATAGTTATGTGCCTGTTTTAAATCTGCTTATCTGCATAATGTTTCAACAGGAAACAAGGCCTGTATTTCTTCTTACAAGACTGATTTGATACAGGTGTTTATTAAGGTACCAGTGTAGGTATACACAGCTGTTGCTGATGACTGTTTTTTTTCCAATAATCCCAGACAGTTTTGTCTAACTATGAAGTGTAGATAGATTATACCAAATTAAAATGGTAACTTGTCTTTATCTTTTCACTGCAGCTGTTTTATCAATTTCACAAAACCAGTTCCTGTTCCCAGTTGTGTACATCCAGAAAAGTAGATTACTATGTCTGCTACCCCAAAATCCCTAGATATCGTGAGTTAGTAGAAGTGTGATCCAGTTGTATATGCAGCTGGCATGAGTTCATTTCAACATGAAATAATTATTTTTTTAGATACATTCTTTTCTGTCCTTGTTCATTGATATTACAAATAGCAGGGCACCTTTCCTTTCAGAACTTTCTGTACTGTATCAGTACAGAAAACAAGTGGATATTTCTAAGAAAACATCTATGTAACCAGTATGCATACAATCTAGTTCCAGATGCCTTATACATTGAATTAATAAATGTCTGCTGGACTAGAGGGGTTTTGTCATTCAGAATTGATTCAAAAGTATATATTCAGCAGGCAAATAGGTTATTTAGGTGCCTGTGTGGATCTAGCTTTCAAGGGGGAACGTTACAAATCACCCACAGATTTCTTTGCCTGTCTCCTTTCCCCAGTCCAAGACTTCAAACTAAACCTCTCAATGATTGAATATTTCTCTGTGCAGAGCTGTTCCTGGAGTAAGCAGGAACACTTGGGAGGAAAAGCCTTCAAGAAGAGGAAGTTTTACAGGATTAAGAAATGAACTGAATTCTCCTTGGTTCTTTTCTTTCCTCAAGCTTTGTGGAAGACAGTCCAGGTTTCCCACTGCAAAAGAATACTCTCTCTGGAAATTTCTGGGTTTAGTCCCATATTTATTCAGTTTGTGCTCAACTTTTCTACAGCATATAATTCTGTGATATAAACAGAATTAGTCACACTACTTATGTTAAGTATGTGCTCAAATATTTGTAGGCAGCAGCTCTGAGACAATACACAAGAATTTGTCTTATCTAGCCCTTCCTGTTCCTATGAAATTATTTTTTATTTATCAAAAGACCCAGTAGTTCTGGAACATCTGAAAGGATGTGCAAATCTGTTTCTAAATATTTTTGGCTAAAAAAAGAAACATGACTAACCATCTTGGAAATCATAAAAGTATATTAGGAGTGTTCTTATTTTAAAAATTAGGAAAATGAAGCCTGAAAGTTGGTAGAATAAACTGTAGTGATAAAATCAGGTTCTTTATTAATACATGAGCCTGGTGGTTAATGCATTCCCCAGAGCTAAGGAAGAAACAGGTTAATGGCCTTATTCTGAGATCCCTGGAGTCCAAAGCCTTCTCCCCACCACCATGTTTCACCTTGAAAAAGCTGCCTTCTGTACATTCAGATATCCACACCTCAAATGTCTCCTTTTTGGTGCTCTGTTCCTTTCTGCTGAATGTAGGAACAGCCCCATATCCAGAGACCCTCTGGGAGATGCAATACCTACCCCTGCCCACACTTCAACTTCCTTTCAAACACTGGTACACCATCTCTGTGAGAAGTGAATGAAATTCTCCTTCTCCTTCAATGTTACTGGCAGTACATAGAAATTAACACATTTAAAGGGTTTTTAACCAGCTGAGCTGAACTTAGGTCAGAATGTGTTTTCACATTTGAAGTTCTGGTAACTAAAGATGAATCTTTAAATACAAATTCATGAATCTTTAAATACAAATTCATCTGCTTTAACTTTTTATTCAATTTCTCTGGTGCAAAATCAATTATTTTAAGAGATCTAGTGTGGTCACCCAATGACAGCCCTGAAATAAAATAATACTTTGCAATCTTTGTGAAAACCATGCCTTTATCATTCAGGATGTATTAACATTTCTTTTGTTTTAAAGCTTTGTTCTTTTTTTTTTTTTTCCCTCTCCATTAGAAAGTACTTGATATTTTTTTTGTTGTTGTTTTTTGAATTGTGTAGCCTGCCTTTCATACTGGTAACTGTTTACTTTTTTATCATGGAGGGTCTTTTTCATTGCCAAGATGTTGTCATGGTGATAAAAATGACACATAATTTCCAGAACTTCTGAACAATCGTACAAACATTGTTCTCATTTATAAGCAATGGTAGGATCGCAGAGATCTTCTTAACAAATGCGATAGTTGGAGTGAAAGAATCACAGAATGTTTTCAGGGAGATATCCCATGCTGCTATGCAAATTCAACTGTCTTCATTTAGGCAAACCTAAACAAATTATTCTTAATTTCTGAAGAAAATTCTTAAAACGTTCTCAAAACATAAAAGGCATGATTGATGTAGAAGTAGACCCCTCTGGGAGTATTTCTGATTCTGACAGAAGACTGGTGGCGAAGTCACCCATGCCTTCTCCTTTACAATCCTCTCTACCTCCATTTTCTTAACACAGAAGTCATATCGTTGATCAATTGACTTCAACTTGCCTCATCAGTGCTATAGCTTAGTGCTAGCAACCTGAGTAACAAGTGTGTGGATGCTTCTGAAGGGATCCTTTTGCTTAAATTAGCCCTAATCTACTGATTTCGGGATGTGGTACAATCTTAAAACACAAAGCTTTTTCGTAATTATTTTAATGATTGCCATGGTGTTCTGGGTCTCAGAAACTTATCTCTCTTTTGCGTGAAATTAATATAAATTAATGTTAGCAACACATGAATGAGCAGATAACTTATGCCCCTAGTTCTTCAAATCTAAGCAAATTCACTGAACATATTCTTATTGACTCTAATGGGAGCTGGACTGTACCTTACATCTCTGGGTGTAAGATAGAGCATTCACCAAAAAGAAGATTATTTCCAGTACTTGAATAAAAATCAAGGTCTCAAGAAGCTCAAGTCATCAAAGTCTAGAGATGCAGTTCTTAAAACAGAATGCTAAGATCAATGATCACTCTAAGTTACTGAGGGTGAAAGAGCCATTTTTATGGATGGCAGATATATCTCACAACACACATTGCACAGGTTAAACATCATTTATGTTAAAATCACTGTTGAATTTGGTCAGAAAGACCTGAGCCTACCTCAAAATTCCACGAGTAATAAGCTATCAAACACCTGTTGACAGGGAACAGACTCTGACATTTGATTTTATGTTAATTCTGTGAAAACGAACAAACTCCTTTGTTTTTTATTTTTCCTGTTGAAATAGAGGTGTAACCCAAGACTGTCACCTGCTATAGATTATATGTGCATACACAGGTGTTTAGCTACCTCTTTTTGGTTTATTGTTTCTATTGTGTCCTGAAGGTTAAAGAAACTATTATTTTGTGCAATTGATAGAAAATTGAAGTCTATGTGAAGATCCCCATAGACTCATCTAACTTTGGGTCAAGTCCCTGGTTTTATAGGTAAGTATTTATACTGAAAGATCGTTGGCTGCTGTCTGACCTGACATAAGTAGCCTAATAAATATACAAAGCTATGACATATGCTGTAATCAGGAGAAGTGCCAATCGGGAGAAAAAGATTGAATGCAAGTTAATGTCAGTGTCAACTAGAATAACTTGTGTTCTTCAGCATCTGCAGCTCTGCATTGGTTCAGGATTTCTTTGGCTAAATGCTGATGGGCTACCTGCTCAGTCTGAAGTCCAAACGAAAAAGCAACACTGTGCATTTTTAATGCTCTATGGAAGACTTTCTGTCTACTACACCAGTGTGAATTAACATCTTCATAATCTGTTTTGCCCTTTGGCAAATGTGACACCTACTCTGTTGGTCCAGATGGCAGGACTCCACTGTTTGTGCGATCTAAATGTGTTTGTAGTTACAGACACTGGGCCTGCTGTTTTTCTGTTACTTGTTTGCATCAGCTTTGTCTTTTTAGAAACCTTGTAATAACTCAAGAAATCCAAGATGCAAAGTTAATGTTTTAACGCATGGTCTTTTTAGGTAGATGAGTCTTGCAATTCACATGTGAAGTGACAATTAGCTATGGTTTTCATATCTCTCAAACTGTCACATGAAAATAATCTGACTTGTCCATCAAACTTACTGCAAATGGACACAGTAGACTTGCTATGATTCAGACTCATACCATGTACAAGCCATACCTAACAACACACACCCAAGATGATCTGTGCTGCTATATATGCCCATGCTCTCAATAAAATTCAAATTCAAGGCAGTGTACTCAGAAGTGAGAATTTTTGGACAGTGGTTATAAACAAGTTGAGTCCCCATGAAAGAGATCTGGGAAAACCAGTTTTTCTTCCGTGTCCTTTCTTATGCTCTGAAATGCATTTCTACCAACAAATATTGTGATGAAACAAATTCAACCCTGTGAAGAGACAGCCAAAAGGAGAGAGATTATTAACTAGTTTATGAAAACCTGCAACTAGCCGGGGTGATACTGAGGAAAGAACACCTTTTAAGTAATATATATGGACCTTTCTCATGAATACAGCAGCTGATGACAGGATGTTACAGTAGATCTAAGAAGCTTTAACAAGTGGAAATCTGGACTGGAAAACAATGTTTTTGGAACTGTTGCAGTGGATATAAGCTTGAAATAGAAGCCTGTAGGAAAGTGTTGCAAAGAGAATTATTACATTTTTGTGAATTATTTGGCCTCAGTAGCTTGCTGTGGTAGTAAATTTGATATTCTAAGATGGGTTGTTTGGAAAGAATTTGTTATTGACTGCTGCAATTCAACTGAAATGAAAACGAGCAGTTTCTGTCCTGTGACTGAAATAGCGCTGAAATGCTTTCTTGTTATTATCTGGATTTTTTCTGTATGTATACATATTTATAGTCTTTATTTTGGTAACCTGTGATCTAAAGGTAAAACTTACATTTATTATTAAAATATGATCATGAGCTCTAACTTTTGCCAAGTCACACTTTGATGGTGACTTGTGTTAATTATACAAAGCTCACAAAACAGGTTTAATCTATAAGACAAAGTATATAACAAAAGTAATTCCAGCTTCAGGAGACTTTGTCTTGTTTCATCTACATAAATATTGCTCTTCTGGGGTGCTTCCATTGTAATACTTTTTGATAGACTATATAAATATATGTATATATTTTTTATATATATATATGTATATATGTCTTACATATGTAAAAAAGTGGAACTGATTGTGTAGCAGTATAGAAAGGCAGCAAATGAGTGGTATTGGCTCTTTCAGGTTAGTGCATTTTAAACAGTGGCATGTAAACTAAGCATTCTATGTAATTTTTAAAACCAAATTTAAAACACTGAAAGTTTTCTGAGTTCTGAGATCTATGCAGTACCAGATTTAATTCAGACGAGACTACTAAAGTACTGAGGGTTGGCAAATTTATTCTTTGGTAGAATTTAATAATGTGTGAAATTAATTGATATGCAAGTAATAAAAATATGGGGAAAACTGGCAAAAAATATTTTTTTACATGGTATCTCTTTGCCACCGGTATTTGTGTAATTCCATTATATTTTCTGATGGCAAAACAATGACCTTTCAGGAGTGGCTTGTAAAATCTTTATCTGTCATGTACCTGGGTATTTATAAATCCCTCAGGTATCCTCAAGAGGGAAAATTGTCTTAGTAATATGCATTAAGACGATTTTTCAAGAGCTTTCCTTGTTGCCACAGCTCTTTCTCTGCAATTAGCTTCCAGAACTTTGTGCCTTTTGAAGAAGAACATCACGATCTGTACTCAGAGCTTCAGAAATTCACTGCCTTTGAGTTTTTGACCTCACCAGTTTCTCAACATAAGCAACAGTTAGGCATAAGTAACACTGGGCCTGAACCTGGGTTATGTCACCTACAAAAAATTGTGACACTGTCTAGCAGCATCTATGAGTTGCAGTGGTTATTTCTCAGAATTATCAGCACTGTGTCATGCTTGTTTACAGAGCTGTTTGATAGCTAATTCTCATGAATAATAAACAGTAGATGAAATTACAGTTCTGCTAATCACTACCAAGTAAACAATTTTCAAACTCTAACATTTTAAGAAATATAAAATCAGATTTTTGAACAGAAATTATGATAGCTACCAAGTTATTTTCTGAAATAAATGAAACAGTTATTTCAATCATACTACAATTTGACCCTTATTTCATACTCATTAAAACATTAACTATGCTTCCATCTGTTATGATGGTTAATGGCCTTTGCACTGCAGCCAAGCATCTGATAATCACCTAAGAGTGAGTTATAGGTCAGGTGAAACAGCAGATCCTCAACTGAGATTTGTGTTAGCTGGAGTAAACCACAGCTCAGGTTGCAGATGTATGGACGTGTAGTGGGGAGGTGGAGTAGGAAAGAGGGTGGTGGCTCATTTTCCCATGGGGAGATTGAGATCATTGTTCTAAAGTTAACAAGCTGAGTCCACCCCAGGGTAACACCAGGGAGGGAACTCCATGACAGTCTTTCTTGGAAAAATACTTAAAGTATCTTGATTAAATGCAGATAACCCTAAGTATCAAAGTATAAGGCACTTTTCAGAGATTTCAGGTTATAAATAATGTTTTGCTTTCAGATAATACTGCTCAGTTTGAGACTAAATTATAGTGTAAAATTAAGAAGAAGATCAAAACTGAATACAAATTAATTAAGTGGTCTTTTCAAGATAAAATTTTACTGAAAAGAAAAAGGAATCCTGAAAAACATAAATAAAAAGCAATTGTTTTTCTTACATATTAATGGAAACTATGCTGATTTTACATGGTAAATGCTCCTAGCATTAAATATTTACTCACAGGCTGGCATCAGGATTGGAAGGAAATAAATAAAACATGTGGATATAACCTGCATATTTCCTCAGAACAGTGAATCCAGGCACAGTTTTGTTAAATTCCTTATAAATAAAGGAAGAATTTTTCATAGCATAATTAGCTTAATAATCAATAATTATGTAATTTCATGGTTGCATAGGGCCATACACTGAATTTCCTTCTCATGGACCACTGTAAAAGCATATTTGCAGCAGCTGTGAAAGTAATATAAGAAACTCACAAAAAGGAGATAGGCTTGGAGGTTTATGAGACAAGAAAGTTTAATTGGCTGTATTCCATTAAGATTAACTAATACCCATGCAAAATCACAAAACAGTAAGCTTTGCATATCTTCTTAGCCATAATTCTATTTACCTTGTAAAGTCTACTTCTGTAGTCATGCTCTAGACTGGCTATCGTGCGGATAACAGCTTGCAAATGCTCAACTTTCTCTTCTCAGAACATGGAAAGTGTTGTCAGGTTTTTGTATCTAAGATCTCTTGCTTTCAGTTCATTATCTTGGTATTGTCCTGATGTTTTACTTGGTTTTGCTACAGTCTTCACTCTAATTCAGATACCTAATACATTCTTATTCTGGTATTTTGTTAACTCTATAAAAATGTCTTTGGCTTTCATTGATATTGGTGGGGTTAGAATATGTAAGATCATCTTAGTTTTATAACATGTATAATTCTGATTTATTTAAACCTTAAATTAGAGGGAATAAATTAATATTTATTCAGTCCCAAAATAGCACAATTATTACTGTGATTTTGAAATGCATTTGGTTTTACTAATAAAGCTAAGAAATTATTTTACAACATGGTGAGAGAATGGCAGAATTTGAACAGCCTGATTTTCATCATAATGCTGTGGCAGGGCTTTTTTCACCAAATCATTGTTTTGCTGATCCTTCACTGAAATACTTCCTGAAAGATATATGAAGAGTGGGGTTCAATATATCGTCACAGATGCACTTGACATCTAAAGATAACACCTGACTGTGTTATTGTCTTTCAGAGCAGCTGCTCAGAGCAGGAGTGGAGAGGAGAAAGCCATCAGTTATAGAAAAGAAAGTTATTCTGTGTGATTGTTCCAGACATGCCTGTGCAGCTAATATTTTCACTCTTGTAGATCATACTGAACAAAATTATCCCTGGAAACGAAATTCTTCAACTTTTGTCTGAGACATTTCATGGACTATTTTATTTCTCCATTTTTATTTAATTTTATTTTTAATGAAGCATCTTAAACTAATAATAGGAAGAGTTCAGAGCAATTCTGTAGTGACAGCCCTTTGCAATGATGCCAAATGCATTTCTTTGCTTAGGCAAACGAATTGAGCATTGCACAGATGAATGTAAACCTAAATAAATAAAATGGCTCCTTCAATTTCTACTTAGGTGGCTAAGTGTTTCACCCATCAGCTAGTATTGTTTCTGTGTTTTCCTTTCTTCCTTGCATAATAAAGCAATAAAATAAATAAAATCGGCATACACAATGTTTCACATTCATAAAGCATAAAATTATACTCATTTTTGTGCCTTGTCATCTGTAGCTAATGATGGCAAAAGCTAAAGTCTTAAAATACAATACTATTAAAAAAAAAAAAAATACAATGTCAGTATTGTATTGGTAGGTAAGCGCTTATAAGAGTGTATGGGGCTAAACTGTTCCACACCCTACCAAAGCATGGAAGAACATTTCCTCATAAATCTTTGGGCTGTTTTTTATGGCTGAATTTAAATAAGCTTCTGATGTATATACACATGCTATACTTGTTAGTAGTATATAGTGTGTTTCTGTGAGAAACTCTTAATCTCCTCAAGAGCCATTTTCCATTTTTCCATCATCACATGCAAGAGTGTTTCCTGCTGCTAACTGGACAGCAGATGATGATCACATCCTGCCTGTTGCTGAAAGGGTCACATTTCTCCACCCAAACCTTCCAAATCCCACTGCAAAAGCAGAAATACAGTGACAGCAGATACTACATATGCTATGGACAAATATTAGACAGCATTATATAAAGTGATGACAGAAGGAATAGAGACTACTTTGAGGATGTTTGGATAGTAACAAAAGTACTATTGTAGCCTTCAGTCATTTTTAGTTGCTTTCTGTTACACAGAAAGTATCTCCCACAGGCTTCTCCACGTGGACATGACCTGCTGCTACCAGAAATCTTACTCAAAAACTCCTATGTGAAGAACTATTTCACTTTTCCTGAAACATGCATTTTTATGTGTATTCACATTCAGTCAAGTGAAGAACAATTCAGCAATGTTAATGGGTAGATGGCAAATGAAGTTGCTAAGCCACTGTCCATTATATTTGAAAAATTACGGCAGTCAGGTGAAATTCCCAACAACTGGAGAAAGGGAAATATAACCCCCAATTTCAAGAAGGGGAAAATAGATGAGCCGGGGAATTACAGACCAGTCAGTCTCACCTCTGTGCCTGGCAAAATCTTGGAGCAGATTCTCCTAGAAGGCATGCTAAGCACATGAACAACAACAAGGTGGTTGGTGACAGCCAGCATGGCTTCACTAAGGGGAAATCCTGCCTGACCAATCTGGGGGCCTTCTACGATGGGGCTACAGAACTGAGGGACAGGGGTAGAGCAGTCGATGTCATCTACCTGGAATTGTGTAAAGCATTTGACACTGTCCCCCATGACATCCTTGTCTCTAAATTGGAGAGACATCAATTTGATAGGTGGACCACTCTGTGGGTAAAGAAGTGGCTGGATGACTGCATGCAAAGAGTTGTGGTCAATGGCTCAATGTCCAGCTGGAGACCATTAAGGAGTGGTGTCCCTCAGGGATCGGTGTTGGGATCGGTCTTGTTCAACATCTTTGTTGCTGACATGGACAGCGGGATTGAGTGCGCCCTCAGCAAATTTGCCGATGCCACCAAGCTGTGTGTTTCGGTTGATACACTGGAGGGAAAGAATGCCATCCAGAGGGAACTTGACATGCTTGTGAGGTGAACTGATGCCAACCTTATGAAGTTTAACCATGCCACGTGCAAGGTGCTGCACCTGGGTCAGAGCAATCCCAGGCACAGCTACAGGTTGGGCAGAGAACAGATTCAGAGCAGGCCTGCAGAGAAGGACTTGGGGGTGTTGGTCAAAGAGAAACTGAACATGAGCCGGCTTCAGTGTGTGCTCACATCACAGAAAGCCAACCGTATCCTGGACTGCATCAAAAGGAGCATGACCAGCAGGTCGAAAGAGGTGATCTTGCTCCTCTACTCTGCTCTTGTGAGACCTCACTTGGAGTATTGTGTGCAGTTCTGGTGTCCTCAACATAAAAAGGACATGGAACTGTTGGAACAAGTCCAGAGGAGGGCCCTGAGAATGATCAGGGGACTGGAGCACCTCCCGTATGAAGACAGGCTGAGAAAGCTGGGGTTTTCTCATTTCGGGGTTGTGGTTTTTGACAGTCGTTGGAGGCTGGATCAGAACCAGTGAATTGTGCCACTTTATTACATTTGGCTTAATTGCCAAAATGTTGATGATCATTTTTCCATACCTAATGAGAATTAAGCAAATCAATTCAGATTTTGATTTAAACAAAGTCTGTATATTTTATCTGAAGAATAATATACAGGGACTCTCACTGCATTCTTTTTTATTAATCAAACCTCACTTAAGTTTCCTGATATAGAGTGGGTGAGGTGGGGAAATCTGAATAAGAATTCAGTAATAAAAATTATATCTTATTTGCACTGATTTTTTGTAGCATACTCTAATTTCTCATGAAAAAGTTAAGGACCATTCGGCATTCCCATTCCATAACCTTCAGGATTTTAAAAATAATTCATTACAATCTATTTCAGGTGGTCAGGTAACTTGACATAGTCCAAATTACAATACATGTATTAAAGAGTTACCACTTCAGCTGTATGTAAAGGAAATACAGAAAATATATTTGCATTAGCTCCTGCTTGATACTAAGGTCTTGCACTTTCTCTGGACCTGTTATTTAAACAGTGGAATCCTCCATGTATTCCCCCTCCCTTCATTCCAGACATTGTTACTTTAAGTGAAATTGGGGGTGGAAAACTGTAGGGAATTGAAATAATATGAAATTTTCTCTAATTTTCTATGAAACTAGAGTGTGACATCATTCTTATCAGTCTAATTGCTTACTTTTATCTGCAATGACATTATTTTGTCTGCAGCCTTCCACTAAGCTATTATTTTCTAAAGTTTTCATTCCTTAATATCCAACACTTCCCTTTTCTATATGACAAGATTCCTCTTACAGTGAATGAAAGCGTGTTTAGAAGCGTATTAATAAAAATTGCCCTAATAATATTTACCGCGTGTTGAAAAAAATAACTGTTTTTATTCACCTTGCTATGCTCATGAGAAAATTCTCACTTCTTAAAGGAAAAAAAAAAAATCTAACAATGTTCATTACAGCTTCTCTTGCCTTCTTTTTCTCCTTAGCCAATATCAATCATGATGGACTCCTATTAGTAACCTCACATCCTTTTTTCTGTTTAAAAAGTCATGGTATGGAAGAAGCCTGTCTTTCACACCAGAATATGCTCTTGTGGAGCATTTAAGCAGAAACATCTGAATTAGCAAACTGTTGTATGATAAAAAGCACCCAACTTTAGGTGTTGCTCTGCCAATAAAGTTATTAACTGAATGAGAGAATCCAGGGGATAAGAATAATTTTCAGATATACAATAAATATGATCTAGAATGAAAAACTGAACACTCAACTTTGCATCTAAAGAATAGCGGAAGCATAGATCCTTCACTGTGTAACAGAAGAATTGCCTTAAGCAGAAAAGGTTCATCTTCATCCATGTGAAGGATAGGATAAGAATTGTCAGCTGTAGAAAAAAAGACAGAGACATTTCAATTGTGCATTAAGACAACTTTCCTAATGGTAGATAATAAAGCACTCAAATCGTTTGAGGATGTTTTCCTAGCTAGAGTTTCTCTAGCTGTAATTTGGACAAGCATCAGTCATGTGTTAGATCAATATTGCTGAGTTTGCCTTATGCAAAGAGATAGGCTAGATGATCTTTGAATTCCCATTTCAACCTTACCACTCTGTGACAGCAAACATTATAAGTGAGGGTCATGGCTTAAACAAGGAAAATCATACCCCCTTTGCAGTGTCATTTTATGTGAGTACAGTGAAAAATATTATTTCTGTGTTTTCAACAACACAATTAATTGCAGCTTTTAGAAATAATGGCCTAGTGTAGACTGGTATAGTTTAGAAAAACAGAGACATTGGGTTTGGGATTAAAGTTTATGACAGCTTTTTATGTCTACCTGGTCCTGATTTGTAATCATAAGCCATCAAGTAATAAAACCATAAAGCAAATGATAAAATGTGTTAGTATTCCAGATTATATTAACACTAAGTATATACCAGCACTAGAAAGTTTTGAAGTACTGATGATGAAGTTCTGCAGTTCTTTCTTCTGGGACTCTTCTGATTTTCATGACCAGCCATTTTGGAGAAGAAAATCCTTATGGATCTACCTAAACAAATATCAGCAGTTTGCATTTCAGAAGCACAGTACTGAAGAGCACACTGTTGATCAACTAATTTTGAAGAACACACTGCTTATCAACTAATATTTGTAGACTTCAAATTGCCTAAACAAACGAAAATATCAATTAGTTGGAACACCTCCAGACAGTTTAGAATATGATTAGTTTATAATTTATTCTAGACAAGACTAGATTAGATTAGATTAGATTAGATTACATTACATTACATTGGATTTCTCTGATGTTGAGATTGGGAAAAATGGTTAGTCTCACTAAATTCTCCTTTTTTGAATGAAAACTTAACTTTATACTGAAATATAACACTGAACAAGAATGTTGCCATAGAACACTGGCAACAAACACTGCTTCATTAATATGAAGCTGTGAATGCATGGTGCTGTCAGAGTGTGCTGTCAAGAAACAGAGTGGTCATTAGCATTCTACTAGAATATCCATTATTTTGATGTAATTGAATTCTCTTGCCCTGCACTTCGTTTTACAGTGGATAATTAGACACTTAGATTTACAATTTAAATAACGTTTTTTTTTTTTAATTTATGTGCTGTGCTTGCTTTTTATTTGCCAGGCAACATTTCTATTAGAGCCATAACTTTCTCTAGTAGTTAGATGCTTTTAGACTTCAGAAACTAGATTGTTGCAATTAATGTCCAATTATATACATAAGAAAACTCTCAAATATCATAGGGTAAAATCATGAGTCAAGTTATGCAGTAAGGCTAGTGGGTCAAAAGTGTAAAATAAGATACTTTTATCCTGCAAAACCAGAAGATGCTCTGAGAGAAAAGCTTATAAATAGGGTAAAGCTGTAGCTAGTCAGGGCATTAGTGCCCTAGTCTGCATTCACATTGCCTTAAACAAATGTTCTACTTGGTACATGGGCTGCAACTAGATATCTGAAACAAAAAGGTTATGCCAACATTTCATGTTGGGTGGAATAAAACATTTATTGTCATCAGGTACTTGCTTGACAGTTTTAAACACAAAATAAAAGACAGCTGACATCTGTTCTGACTTTGCCAGTCTCTTCTGTCTTCCATTGGAAGAACTAAGCATTTGCTCCTTTCATTAGTGAGACTTTTTAACCAAGCTTTCTGTATCCAACTTTGTGCACTGACTTCCATTTAATACTGGAGCAGAAATAGTTGCAACAACTTTTCTGTGAGCCTTCTAATAATTTCTTCTGCAGCTCTGTTGATAGCAAAAACTTGAAAAAACTTAGGGAAAAAAAATCACCTCAGGCAGTTTTTCTTGTCCCTGATTTTTATATCTGATATTTCTATCTTCACTAAGTTTATACAATGTAAGATGGAAATTATCATAGTTGTAACCTGCTGGGTTAAATACAATATATCAAATGAAGTATACTCTATTCAGTATTTGAGGATATTTATATTTTCTACTTTTTCATTTTAAACAAAGAACACTATTTTCTCCAAATATGATTAATATTGTTCAGTTTTCATACTTCCATGGCTTGGGGACATTTTACAAAAAACATAATAACTTCATACTGCATAGGCAAGTGGAAAAGACACATTTGCTAAGAAAGATTAGTGTAGATCAGATGAGACCTGCCACTACTGAGAGAACATAAAGTTGTTGGGAGCCTTTGAAATTCTCATTGATTGTATTTGAAAAAAACCCAGCATTTGTTGTTTACAACAGAGGCAGCTGGATGCTTCAAAATCTGGTCTTTCATTTGTATGCTTTAGGCCTTTTTCTAAACAGTCTTCTCTGGCTTTGTTAAAGTAACCTCAGGGCTTATCTACATGGGTATGTTTGTGAGGAATAAGCTGGGATATGAATTTTTAAGTGTCACAGCTGTTTCCCACGGAGCAGATACACTGGAATGTAAGTGCCTTGCTGTGTTTAAGGTTCATCTATCAGCAGAACCACCAGTTCTTTCTGCATTTTGTAGCTATGGAGTCAATTCCTTCTCAAAAGTTCCTGTTCTTTGAGTTTTTCTTTACTTCTCAGCTATTGAAATTGGTTTGTTATCTCTCCCTACAATTTTTTTTTTTTTTATTATTATCTAGAATATTTCCGGTGCCGCTACAATATTATGGTAGTATTACACCAAGCTGGTTTTGGCTTCTGGGACAGCTTGTGTGCTTCTGCATTTACATATTGTGTCTTAAAAAACTGAGGATTTAAAGTCAATTTCCCCCAGGTGCGATAAAGAAATTAGTAACTCCAATCCGAAACTATCTTAAATTCTATTTCTTGAATAAATCTGCCTGCTTAGTACTGATCCCTGAAGTAAAGAAAGTATCACAGATCAAACTGATGAAATGTTCCCAGTTCCGCCATTGGAGAGTTTAATGGAAACTGTGACATACAGAATTACCAATAGGATGCTCAACTCTTTTATCTGGGATATTTACCTTTTATTTAAAGTAGAAGCAGATGTCAACTTTCTGTATATTTCACCGTAAATTTTCTAGTTGATGAGAGATGAAGATATCATAGGAAATTTATGGAAATTGCATCAATAGGTTAACTAGTCATTTTTGTTATTCCCCTCACCTCGTCAATGTAGAAATAAACAAACCTCCCCAATCTGTCTCTCTTCCTCTTCAGTAAGTAAGCTTGCAAAGCATATGAAATACGGAACTCCCCCTGTAAGAAGCACATTTGTTTTGTGCAACAGAGTCCAATATGGTTTTCATTATTTTCTCTACTCAATAGGTTTATTCCACCTTTTGTGTGGATGAACTTTGATGTGTTGTTCTGCAGATGCACAGTTTTCAGGCAATGTACTGCAAAAGCTGGTTCAAACTGCTGCCTGGAGTTGGATCACTGGAAGAAACTGAAGCTTGTGTGCATGTGCAACTCCAGTTAAAGCAGTGGCAGACTTGGTTCATGTAAAGCTTCTCCTCTTTCCTTTATTGGCTTGACTTTATTTGCCATGAGGCCTTCAATTGATGGAAACAAACTGAACAGCACTCTGTGCTGACAAGGAGGACGCCAGAAAAAAGGATACATGCTTGTTTGGGCAAACCAGAAAATAATTAAAACCAAGTAACAACCTGCCTTTATAACATGCTAAGGGGTCACTTATACCATTGCAAAGACTGTATTGGGAGACTGTCTTGCCCATCCCTTATCCCCAGTGCCCAAAGAAAAGTTATATGGGTTTTGGTAGTTTTATGTCTCAGCATTCACAGTGTAAACAATAATAACTTTTTTTTTCATGGTTATTTTGCATAACAAAGATTTTACAATATGGATAGATTTGGCAGAAGAAGGAGAGATTATCAATGCTAAGGATACATTTTAAAGAGTTACAGAAGGAAAATAAGATAATTTCTCAGGTTTTTTGTTTTTTTTTTTTTTTTTCTTCCTCAAAATCAGATTTGTTAAAGAGGAGAATACATCAGTACTTTTCCCCCATTTAAAGAGGAATCTGTAAGGGTATGTAAGAGGAGAGTTTCTGCACCTTTAAGGTTACCTGGACAAGGGCATGCAACAAGGGATAATAAGAAGGAGGAAGCCAGAGGAAAAAAGCATCTAGAGATGTCGACCTGAGCAAACATGGAGAAAACAACAAGAAACAGACCTTGCCACTCACACTAGTTGATGTGCTATGAAAAAACAAAAGGTACGACTTTCAGGAAGATCAGCCTGGACTTTGCAACAGATAAGACTGTAAACCAGGACTGGGAAGGGTGTAGGAATTGACAGAACTGTACAAATGCAGGGGGACATGCAGGAAAAGGGAGAAGGAAGAAACAAAGCAGGGGGAGGCAAAAAAGGTATAGAAAAGGCTAGCTGTGTGTAAAACAGGGCTGGTCAACGTATGTGTCTGGCTGAGCCCTGTGAGTCAGACCACATGTGGGTACCCTTGCAAGTGGGGGGGTTTAATCTCCAGACCTGTAGCAGGAAAGGTGTGTGTCCTGAAAACTAGCTCCTGGGTGGGGAAACAAACACAAGTGAGGTGAGTGAGAGGTTCAGTGCCAGCAGCTGGAGCAGAACTGTAGGTCACAGCCCCCATGCTGTGGAGACCATCTCAGTCCTACTGTATGTGCAGGGAGTGTGTGTACTTGCTAATAAACATTAAGTGGGACCAGCTGGGATGAATCTGTGGGTGCTCTGCGTGTGCAGCAAGCATCAAAACGGACCTGCTGACAAGTTGTTACCCAGCTTTGTTCTCATTTGAACGTGGAACCAGGAATAGTGGCAGCTGTGCCCCACAGCCTAGGCAGAGGTCTCAGGTGCCTGTGCACTCTGTTGGGCTGCAGTGGCTGGGCAAGGGTAAACCCCGGGCTGGAGCAGATGGCTATCTCCTCACATCCCATAACAGCGTCTTGATAACTTCTTCCTCTTTTCCAGTTGCATGACTCCACAGAAACTCATGTAAACTGCTCCTTTGTATACCATTCCCTAGTTGGGAAAAAGAAAAATTTCATAATGTGGCTTCTGTTGCACAAGGAAGTATGGTAAGCAGTTCAGAGCTGCTGTTACCTAATGCACTAGATCAGAAGAAGAAAACATTTACTTTTATTTGCCGTAAATATCTGTATCATGAGGTACAGGCAGGTGACAGTTTTAAACTACTGTCGATGACCATCTCCATGACTTTTTATAATAATACAGATATTTTTCTCAAAGCTTGCCTGAACAAACGTCTGGTGAAAAAAGTCCCAATTTACACTGCTTTGTGTTGAAGCTATTATAATGGCTAATTCAAAGAATTATTCTCACTGGTATCTACGAGTTATTTGAATCAGTTTCTGCTAAATGCCATCTGTTTTGCAGACACTATAAAATATGACGAACTGAAAAAAATATTCCCAAAGGATCTATCATGCACATGTGCAAGGGCAGGTTTTCCTCAGCTGTTTTGGTAACTGTTTAAAAGCATGGTACTATTGGTTAAGAAAGATACTCAAAAGTTCTAATGTTCAGGACTGTTTTCACTTAACTGTTTTGAGCTAATAGGAATGTGTCCTGGGTTCAGCGGTAGCAGTCATTTTTTTCTCCTTCTTAGTAGCTGGTGCAGTGCTATGTTTTGACTTTCGGCCTGGGAACGGTGCTGATAGCACCGATGTTTTTAGTTACTGCTCAAATGTTTGGTCTGGCCAAGGACTTCGTGAGCCTCATGCTCTGCCAGGGAGGAGGGGAAGCTGGGAGGAAGTAGGGACAGGACACGTGACCCAAACTGACCAAAGAGGTATTCCATACCACAGCATGTCATGCCCAGGAGGTAACTGGGAGTTACCCGGAAGGGATAGTGGACTGCGGGGTTGAACGAGGTATAGGTCAGTGCTTGGTCAGGCTGGGGGGGGGTGAGTTATTGGTCGGCGGGTGGCAAGGTATTGTATTCTCTTCCCTTGTTATTTCCTTTATCATTATTATTCTTGGTGGTAGCAGTAGTGATTTGTGTTATACTTTAGTTCCTAAACTGTTCTTATCTCAACCTGTGGGAGTTGCATTCTTTTGATTCTCCTTCCCATCCCTCCGGGAGCAGGGGGAAGGCAAAAAGGGGGGGAGTGAGAGAGCGACTGCGAGATTTACGACTGACTTTTTTTAAACCACGACAGGATGTCAGAGAATATCAGCAATGTGAAAGATGAATAAGTTCTTAACAAACCAGCAAAAAAACCCCAACCAAACCTTCTTCACCTAGAAATAGCATGACAATGCCTATGCTGACACACTGTGCCACAATGAAAGGCTCTTGTGTTCAAATCTTGAAATTCAGGAAATTATTCCTGGCAGCTGTTCATTTGAATATTTGAATAAATAATAAATTCATTATTTGTGTTATTCCCACCTCAGTAAAGTGACAGTTCTTCTCTTTGTTACCAATGGTTCTTTTTTCTTAGAATTTCTTCTTTGTTCTCTTCCACAAATGGGCAACTCCCATTGCTGGTTCATATTATTACACTGTCAGAGCTTAGCAAATAGTACACTTGTGCTGCTTCTTTTACACTGCTGCATTTTCAGCTTTTACAGCTGTGAATGTGCCAGGAAGAGGCACAGTAATTACAGCCAAGAGAGCTCGACAGTCATGTATTGCAAGGCTTCTTCTTTGCAATGCTTGTGCGCACCTGCAGAGATTCCTCTGTGTCGTGGTTTCAACCCAGTCAGGTAACTCGTTCACTCACTTGCCACCTTCTTTCCCTCCCCCTACTCCCGGACGAATGGAGAGGAGAATTGAAAAGTGCAACTCCCATGGGTTGAGATAAAAACAGTTTAGTAACTAAGGTATAACACAAGTCACTATATAGCGATCACAGAATCACAGAATACCTCTTTGGTCAGTTTGGGTCAGGGTGTCCTGTCTCTGCTTCCTCCCGACTTCCCCTCCTCCCTGTCAGAGCATGAGGCTCACAAAGTCCTTGGCCAAACCAAAACATCAGGCCGAAAGTCAAAACACAGCACTGCACCAGCTACCAAGAATAAAAATGATGGCTACTGCTGAACTCATGACACTCTGTCTGCAGGAACAAGAGGCTGATCACAAGTCTGTGAACCATGCAGGGGCCAGCAAGGGCTTCTGGTGCTGGACAGCTGCTGAGGTGGATTTCTGCCCAAAAAGAGACTGGAACTTCATTTTTTTTATCACAGAGAGCTTTGAATGACTTGCTACCAGCATTTATCATTCTCAGCTAGCTTTGGATCCACACCTGATGCACACAAGATTGTTATAGCCTTCCAGACAACTAATCTTTTGCAATCCATCCCAGTTTATTAACTTTAAAAGCCCAATCACTGGAGAGCACATGGCTAATTCTGCATGCAAACTAAACAAAGTGATTCAGCAACAACAGAAAATAAGCTTTGCAGATTCTACTGCTTCATTCCGAAATTGCTGCCTGTGCTGCTTGCTGGGGAGAAAAAATAACAAACCAAAAAATACACTCCCTGTCCCCATTATTTTAGATGTAAATGCTGCATCTTTTCTTCTTCATGCAACGAATGTTGTATAACCTGTTAAGTTATGTGATGAAAAGCTCTCTGCAGACTTGCAGAGGAGCACAATGGCTACTGGGAATCCAAATTATGGATTCAGAGGGGGGAACAACCTGTCCAGCCTCAGGCCTCTGGCTCAGTCATGAAGCCGATCACAAGTGAGATGAAGGGGTAACCGCAAGATAAAAGGAGTGTTGGCTGCTGGGCATATCCACCTTACTTCTATGTATCCATATACATGTTCCACATTAGTAGCTGTCCATCCTGCTCAGCCAGGGTGGAGTGGGATTTGTGTGACTGCTCTGTAGTTTTGCTTATGCTGATCCATGTAGCTGACTGTGTGCACATGTGATGTAATGCGTGCTTAGTCTTGCTGCTGGTCAGACCTGAGGGCATGAAGCTGCAGCAGCCTTGACTCTGTCAGCCTGCTGGATCTGTCTCTGTTTCCCCTAACACAACGCACACACCTTCTAGCTTTAGAAAAAATCAATTATGATCAAAGGCACATATTCCCTCTTCTCTTCTCTCTCCCTGTTTTGCTTTGTGCTCAGATTTTTCAGTCTTAGTATGATCCAAATGTCCATAGCAGTCACCTGTTAAATTTCCTGTGCTATCTCCATCACAGTTTCAAAATCAAACTTCCCAGTATTTTAAAGAAGTGTCAAACTGCGCAGAGTTCCTGAAACCATTTTTGCCTTCTTTTCACTTGCTGCAAACTAACCTTTCCAAGAACTGTTGATGAGGAAGAGCTGGGTTTGTTCCACTGAAGATTGATTCAGAATCTACACTGAGTTGCTCAGAGAAAAAAGATGCTGATATGCTGGTGGGGTAATGAGGTGGATAACGTGAATAACTCTTTGAAGTTACAGTGATCTCTTGACTGCCCTTTGCTTCCCAGATCCCAAACTGGGACTTTTATCTTGCACTAAAGCAATCTTTCACTTCAAGCACATTTAAAAATGGAGTGAAATACCTAGACAGTCATCATTTCAGCTGAAAACTCCCACTTCATGCTATAACAATCTTTCCATAAAAATGCTTTTCAGATATAATTCTTGAAAAACTGTGCTTGAGGCCTGCCCATGGCATTTTCCACTTATTTTGCTTTTGCTCCACTGCACCACAGCAGTCTCCACCCAAGTGTGCTATCTCTGGGATTTTGTATGCACAAGGTGACCTAGGGCTTCTGCTTTTCTTTATGCCTTTGTCACTAAGTTGTACAAGTGACTGGTTTTAGTCAAATGATGCTAGTGTAGGAAGTTTTAAAAAGGCATTTGTTGTTTTCTTTTCCTCTTCTATTGTAAAGACTTGCAATATTACTAAAGCAAGTCTGTAATGATACAGAGAACAACCACACAACAGCATGCTGATGTGCATCTAAGGCTATAGAAAACCAAATTTGTATTTAGCTAGAAGTACGGATAAAGTACTTGATTCAACACAACCAAGCATCACAGATTTCAAGCATTTACTATTGCCTTCAGCTCCTCCACCACTCCTTGTTTAGTTTTGAAGGATCATCTCTTACATGAAGAAGGGTTATAATTTCTCAAATCCAGATCCACTTTGCCTGTGTGCTAAAAAGGTGCTACATAATAGAAGCCTCCATTGTTGCACTTATTGTTGTTCAAATAATATTGACAGGATAAAAGCACCTGAATCCAGGCAGAAAATATATTTTGCAGTTCATCACAAGGAAAATACATTTTATCTTCTCTTGTATAACAAAGAGTTTATGCCATTTCAGTAAGTTTCATTTTAACTCTTTAACTGGCTGGTCCAAGATCAGTGTAAATTTGAAGTTTTTGAAATGCTCTTTCTGCTTACTTTGAGTGTTTTAAAAACCTGGAGGCGAAAGAGATAATACATAAACATTTTTCTTTATATATTATATTATATTATATTATATTATATTATATTATATTATATTATGTTATGTTATGTTATGTTATGTTATATTATATTATATTATATTAATTATATTAATTATATATCATATATTATATTAATTATATTGACAGATGATTATATCTAATACACTAGATCACAGTGTAATATAATATAATTTCTTAATATTTTTATTTTATATTTTGTTTTGGCTCATGTTTTCTGTTTTTTGTTATTTTTCAGTCAAGTTGTAGATGTAAACGTTGTTTTATTACAAGAAGCTGCAGGCAAATCTGGAGCTCTCCATGATTTAGTAAGGAAGTCCAGTGATTCTTTCTTCAGTTAAGGTCTACAGGATAAGAAATACACAGTGTTTTCTTCATTAGTCCTTTTGTAGAGAAGATTGATGGGGTAAAACTGCTCTTTATGAAATTTGAATGTAACTATGGCAACACATAACTTGGAGGAGACGAAGAAAAGGACCACCCCCTGAGCACAATTTATTTATAACAAGCAAACTATACTAAGGAACTGATATATCCATGGAAGTTGTGGAGAACAGAAGTTAAAATGGGACAAATATTTCCTGTGAATTCCCTTAACTGTCATTCATTTAAGAACTAGGGAAATATGCTACAACTAATATTTTTCTGATATTTTCACAATCTCTTCTGTAACCTGTACTTTCTGATTCCCCAGAAGTAATTAACTAGTGGCTTACTGACCAGGGAGTGCTGTGTGGCATAAACCAGGTTAACGTAGGTCACATGTAGAAGAAGGAAAGGCCAGAAATAAGAATTCTACAAATTTTACTGGGACTTGTACTTACTTCTCCTCTACATTTCACAAGTAAACACTGATCTGTAAAAACAGTCTCATATTAATGAGTTTGGAAACCCAGATTTCTCATCCAGATGCTAGAGGAAATTTGGTCTTTCAGGTAATTGACGTTTACAACCCAAAGGAAAATGTGTGTGTTTTCTGGAAAACTATATATTCCTTGTTGCTCAAAAAAGTTGACAAGGAAATAGAAAGCAAGAATCTGTAAAAGAAATAGAATGTCGTATCTTCTGTCCATAGGATGATAAACAAAGCAAAAATACATATTTTTGAGAAAGAAGTTAAAAAGAGACCTGAACTGGAAAGACCTCTATGAATGAAAGTCTTTTTTCTTCAGCTGCCTTTTTTGTAAAATAGATATGATGATCTGTGAAAGTGTCTTGGAAAACAGCAGTTTTTGCAAAGAGCAGTTTTTAAGCCAAAGACTAACTGGAACTGAATATTCAGTCCTCTCCTCAGACTGAATTTGCCCTCTCCATTCAAGATACTAATTTTCCACATCAGTACGATTGTGAAATAATTTTGTTGACTGTGATGAAGTTCTGGGATGCTTTAGAAACTGGGATACATGCTAGAGTTGAGCAATCAGGACAGATAATTCTCCCTTAACACTAGGGGGACAGACTTTGACTAAAACATTGTTATCATGACTCTGGAAATACCTTAATCATAGACAAGATAATGATGTTATTTTCCTCCATACCCTGTGGTATGACAGATGAACAATGCTCCTGTCAGTTCAGTGCAATCAGGTATCCCTCAGGCACATGCTTCGATCAAGGCAGAGGTCTCTAGGCCTAACTAAGGTGTTTATTTTGCATAAAAAATCTGCCTGTCAGAAAAAGGACTGGGTCGGCAGGGTAGAAACATGGAGGAAAATACACTTTATCTCATTTTAACCTCACAGCAAAGTGTAAGTATGCATTTTGGAGATCCTTTTTACAGAGTCTGTGTGTGATTTAACTGTGCTCACTTGCCAAAAAATTGTATTGCTCTATCCGCCAAGAGTGGCTCTGAAAGTAAAGACATGTTAGCAGTTCAGCACTAATTTCGTGACATTGGGTTCTACTGGGCCATGTAAAAGGAAGGACCTGTGATCTAGGAGTGAGTTTAAGACACCAGGGAAGACTTACAAATAATGCTTAGAAACTCTGGGCTTCTCTGAAAAGGAATTATTCCATTCAAACATAGCAGCCTTGGGAGTCACTAGACCAAAGCTGTGACCAGCTCTCTCCAGATCAGATAGCTGCACTATGAATGCCTTTACATGGATGATTTGTGTGTGTGTGTGTTGATGCTTTTGGAAAAGAAGCTTTTATGTATATGTATTTTTCCAGTTGTATATACTGAAAAAGCTGAGGAACATCTAGATTAAATTACTTCCCTGAGGTTACTCAGGAAACTAGCAATACAGGGTAGAAAAAACCTCTTTACTATTATATCTGTAAGATATTTCTATGTCCCTAATTTGAGAAACATGCTAACATTTCCACCTTATGTTACTTTTCTAAGAGGCTAATGCAGTGTGCTGAACTGGTGAATTTTGACTTTAAACATGGCTTAAATTATGACGCTTCTTCACCTGACAATGAGAAACACATCAGAAGCAATCTGAAAGGCAAATATCTCAATGTCTGTCATGGTAGCAATGGTTACGTGTCTGATCTTACTTGTGCCTTCCCAGAAGTTTAGTGACTGTTTAGAAATGTATTCATATTTAATATGAGCTTCAATGTACACATGGGAACACAGCAAAGAAACTGTTTGTAGGTAAAGCAGCTGTTGGGACCAGAAATGGTTTTGATTTCCTGGTAACACAGACTGTATGAGAGTTCAAACATGTCCTTGAAAATCTCTGCTTCAGCTTCTCCTTTCTTCCAGTCCTTTTGATACATATATATGGATCCTGAGATTCTGAGGTGAAAGAAGACTCCATTAAGAGCTGTCCTACCCTACTGAAGGGGATTGCTAGAGCTTACTGTGATGCATGCAAAACCCACTATGATGGAAACAAAAACTGTGAAAGGCAAAGCAACTACAATGACAAATAAAAGCTTAAAATGTGAATGCTGACTGGCAGCAGGTAGTTGTGAGTGTGTGAATATCTGAGTGATGAGTGAGTGAGTGAGTGAATGAGTAAGAGAGTGAGTGAGATAACCAAGCATGGTAAAAACTCTGATCTTGCTGGTTGTTAAATAAACTCCAGTAGGCATATAGGCTATGGGTGCGCTTGAATACTTAAGCTTTGTGTGATTATGGAGCAAGGAAAAGAGTGGGTTGCTTTGGCACTGCAATGCTTTCTTATTTGTCCACAGTTACCAGCTGAACTGCATTAAGACTGCTCCTTGCAGGGTAGCAATGGGATACAAGAGAATATACACGAAGCCTAAACAGATAGGGTGTCAAGTCATACTGATGCAGGATGAGCATGTAAAATTGACATAACGATCCGTTTGCTCTGGTTCTCAGAAAATAACTGGCTAAACACTATGATCCTCGGATACATGAGATATTCTGCTGGCTTATAAAAGCTATCAGAGGAGCACAGGTCTCCCAACTCCTATTACCATCAAGTCTCACAACAATGTCAGAAACAACAAAGTAAAACCTGTTGCAGAATGACTCTAAGAGCAGGACCATAGAGCCCTGGAGGACTGTGCGAGCAAGGCAGGGGGTGGCCCCCACAGGTAACCGGAGACCGGACATGGGAGGAGAATGTGGAGGAAGCTGTGTGGCGCTAATCAATACTGTTGTGCCAAGGAGGAGTGGCTGAATACCACTCCTATATATGTGTGAACTGCGTCACAAATAAAGTAGAAGTTTGCTTATCACCCATATTGGGTTGGCCTGTCTGCTTCTCCTCGCCGCTTACAAAAACCTTCACATAAACTAAACTTCTGAGCATTTAATTCCTCTGAGTATCGAATTCCTGTGGAAAGAATGAACAATGCTCCTTCTCCCAAAGCAGGCTGGTGCTATGTTAACCTGTGTCATACAGCTGACCAGGGTAACGGCCTTAAAAGACAACAAGAAGCTGGCGTTTTACCAGTTTTTAACTATATAATGCACATTCTCTCTCAAGTTCTTGAAGTCTTAGTATGTTAAGGTATTTTACCATATTGGGTTTGTCCATGCCTGTGCAACATTAATGCACATAAACTACAAGTGTGAGTTTTCAGCACAGCCCCTAGATAGTGGGCACTGCTCTGCATTAGATCCTTTAGAAAAAAAAAGTAATCTGACAGCTTCTGCAGTTGCAATCCTTGTTCTTGGTCCTGGTCAGTGAGTCTGAATGCTGACTTAGAACAGTTTGCACATTGTCCTGGGTTCAGCAGTAGCAGTCATTTTTCTCCTTCTTAGTAGCTGGTGCAGCACTGTATTTTGACTTTTGGCCTGGGAACAGTGCTGATAGCACTGATGTTTTTAGTTATCGCTCAGTAATGTTTACTCTGACCAAGGACTTTCTGAGCCTTATGCTCTGCCAGGGAGGAGGGGAAGCTGGGAAGAAGTAGGGACAGGACATGTGACCCAAACTGACCAAAGAGGTATTCCATACCACAGCACGTCATGCCCAGGATGTAACTGAGAGTTACCCAGAAGGGCTAGGCACTGTGGGGTTGAAGGATGTATCTGTCAGTCAGTGCTTGGTCAGGTGGGGTGGGCCGAGTTATCGGTCGGTGAGTGCTGAGGTGATGTATGCTCTTCCCTTGTTATTTCCTTTATCATAATCATTATTATTATTGGTGGTAGCAGCAGTGATTTGTGTTATACCTTAGTTACTGGACTGTTCTTATCTCAACCCATGGGAGTTACATTCTTTCCATTCTCCTCCCCATCCCTCCAGGAGCAGGGGGAGGGCAAGAAGGATGGGAGGTTGGGGGTGGGGGTGGTGAGAGAGAGACTGTGTGGCTGGCTTGCCGTCAGGGCTTAAACCACGACACGCATTTACTGGGACTTTCCCAAGTAGTTGTGAATACCTGACAAATCAGATTAGACCTCTTGCAAACAACTGGAGAATATGGATGATGCTGTCACAAACAGTCAGAAACAAATCAGCTCATCTGGAATTGCCAACCAACTGAGATGCCAGTCTGCGGGTTTACAGAGCTTCATCTTGAACTGTGAAGTGCTTTATATGTGTACGGCTGTGGTGATAAATTTGTAAGGCCGTAATAGATATCTGTTTTTTTCATATGTTAGACTTTTTGCTTTAATAGAATATTTAATAAAAAACCCAACATGTAAACCATCATTTACACTGTAAACTGGATAAAAAATATTGTAGTAGAAGTGACTGTATCCATGCAAAGAAAGGAAATGATTCTTAGGCTTATGGAATAAATGAAAAGAAATAATACGGAAGGCATGCCATCATGTTGTTTGCTTATTCACTCTGCAGTTCATCAGACTGCACATCAAGAAATACCCCACTAGTTTACATCAGCCGATTGTCTGACCCTGTCACACTATAGTTCAGATTTTAATTAGTGCTGGAGTTGAGAATGGCATTGTAGTCTGCATTTAGTATGCTGTCTTCCAAAAAGTTGTAATCATCTTGACTTCTACACCACTTCTGCTACATATTGACCCCTAAAGGAAGTATTTAGCAAATCCATAATATTTAGCAAAGTTAGGATTAACTGAATTTAACAAAAATAAGACAATCTTGAGAGTCTGGAAAGGTGAAATTAGAGGGAGCAGATTACCCTGCCTGGAGGTGTTACAACTGGATCATGAAGCCACAAAGCCTGAATGAGGGATGGCCTAGGTGCTCAGCAATAAGCTTGCTTTGCATCTGCAGCAGGGTAGAAAAGCACCCTGGTTGGTCAGCTCAGTACAGCCAGCTAATCACTTGCTAGCGCTCATGGTGACACAATCCCTCAACTACAGCAGGGTAGGGAATCTCAGATGATTTTAAATGCTCATTAAACCAAATCACTGTGTGCGCAGACATATAGGCTCCTCACTACTTTGCAAGGTATGTTCCTGTGTTGCAGTTGTAATTATCTGATGGTTGTGTGGTGTGCCAAGAGCAGAAATGTAATTACACTAACCTATGATATTCATTCCCATCCAGCCTGCAGAAGCATACTGCAGGTGCTTTCTCTCCTTGTCAAAGCCTTCCAGTCTATAACTATATCAAATTATGTTAGCAATTTTCAGCTTCCAGCTACGACTGTGGCTCTGAATTACTTTTACGTGATGTGGCCAACACCCTTCCAGCAGTGAGAAGCTTTGCAGTTACAAATCTATTCTTAACATTTCTAGGGTTTATCACTAGATGGCAGCGCTCTGGTAACTAAAAGAAGGTTTAAATCACCTTTCTGGTATAAACCACCACCAATGAGGATTAAGAGCAGCTTCTGGATTCATGGGGGTGTGGATATTGCTGTCGCTATTAAACTTCTGGAGGAAGCACACTACTGTGTCAGGGAGAAAGATGACCCATATTAAACATCTGTGACAACACTGGAGGGAACATTGACTTAAGCTATTTTGGAGTTTGTGTTTTACTGGGGAGGAGTAATATAACCAAATGTGCAGAAGGCATGTAAGTGCAAGATGGGAAGCAAAGAAAAAACATATCAATTTAGAAATGTTTGCTCTTTGTATTACCCTGAAAGAGGGTATAAACTGTGCTACTGCTGAGCGGCACTGAAAAGGATGTAGGCTTCTGAGGGCAAGAGTAGGCTTTTGAGGCAAGAGCAGGCTTTTGATAGATGGTAGTTTCCCAGAGAGCTCCTATTTTGTTCCTACCACTCCATGTCAGTTGTGTTTACATAACTGCCAAAATGGTATCACAATACTTTCTTTCACAAAGTGGTTATCTCCCTTCTTGGTCTGTTTGTACTTGTCATGTAAACAGTGGGTTTATGCATGCTATATGAATAGTGATAGCTTCTTGTGGGCCTTCCTAGAAGGCATTTGAAGCCTTCCTGATCTCCTAAAAAGGGTGATTTTATAGTTAGTAGTCATAATTTCTCTTTTTCTTATTTTTTTCCCAACTTCAGGCTCAGTGGTTTCACAGTTCACCAGCATGAATCTATAATACAACATAAAATACATGGATTAACCTCCGTGTTGGTGAAAATCAAAGCATTTCCGCCTCTGCTTTCCTTGGGAATGACATAATCTTCTAGATATTTCTCTTCTTCAGCATGTACAAAGGTGAAACAGACTTTTCTTAAGCTGAGCTTTTTTTTTTTAAAAAAGAAGTAAATCTTACTACCCAATCAGCAGCCTGGTAAGACAGGTGCGTAGGTCCCACTCATCATGTTTCCCCTTTTTCCTATTTCAAAGGACACTGAAGCAAAGGAGATTCTTCCAGGGAGTCCAATTTGTTGTAATCCCAAAACAGTCGTGCACTGGTGTCCTGGACTCAGTGACATAACTATGCAAATTTAGAGCTAAATATTCATGCACATCTAAGGGCAGGAAAGTCAAACACTACAGAGTATTTTATTAAATCAGAGAAGAAAGAGAAACAATAAAAATAAAACAATATTTGCAAGAGGATTTTATTAATGCTGTAAATTGCATTCACACAAGCACTCAAGAGCCTCTAAGCACAATGGAAAACATTCTTTTCTCTTTTACTGACAGATAACTTTTAATTTTTTATGACTGGGCATTGAGATCAATATCAGCAAGCTTTATCTCCCTTGATTTGCATACGGAAAAATACAAAGCCAGGAGATAAACTGCTCTTCTGAAATTGCATTTGTGTTGGCAGTTTATTTTATGTTTCTGTAATTTTATTAAAAACACTTATATACATTCGACAAGATTCCACACACAAAATCTGTAAAGTGAGCTATTTAAGCTGCAGTGGTTTTCTGTATAAACATATTTATCAGGGCTAAATTGCCAGTCAGCACGAATGTGGTAGAGAAATAGTAACAAAAAAAGTACATAGATCTCATTTCATTCAGAATTTTCCTGTATGTTAATGAAATCATACCTTTTAAACTGGTATAATTGTTCAGTCAAAAGCTCCACAGTCTTCCTGAAATCCTTGCAGTGCCATTGTCAAGATTAGGAATAAGCAGCTTTCCTTCTACACCAAGCCATCCACATAGCTGAAGTACAGAGCAACAACTGAAGATACCTTCAGGCACATAGGACTCAGATTTCAAAGGAGAAATACAATTATTCTAGAGATTTCATACCCTCTTTTTAATTACCAGTGTTCAGGACTAGAAAAACTCACCCTCTTTTTTTTACTTCAGCAAAACTCCAGCTCCTGCAGGGTCAGTTCTGGTATGTAAAAATACTAGCGGTCATTTCAGTCATGCACTGTGTTTAGACTTGAACAAGAAGCATAATGATAGGACAAAAAGCAATGGACACAAGTGCAACATGAGAATTACCGGTAAGATTGTGAGCATAGCCCAACAATTAGGTGCCCAGAGACGCTGTGGAGTCTCCATTCTTACAGGTATTCAAAGCTGAACTAAACAAGGCCTTGAATTATCTGATCTGAGCGGCCACGCCACTGGCCAGCGCGTTGCACTGGGTTACCCCCAAATGTTCCTTCCAACTTAACTTAATCTCTGATTCTATGAGTCTACCTGGAGGAGAGAGAAAAATAGAAATATTCCAACTTTATGTCTATGTGTGAAATAAATAATTGGGGAATCTGTGCTGTCTTGTAGCAAATATAAATTCTCTCTTAATGTTGAAACACCATACTGAACTTGTATTTTATTTCATTCTACTTATTTTTTTAGACTGCTCAGTAGTTAGCTATTCCCAACCCAACTTTATCTCTTTTTAGTTATCTTGTTCCATCTTATTGCTTTTCAGGCTTCCCTATAGATCGTGGTACATCCTCTTCTCCTGATGAGTCTGCTTTGGCGTCTGCATTCATGTATTTTGAAACAGTGTAATCATTCACGAGGCTCAAGTCAGCACACTTTAATCTCTCTCTGAAGAATGCTGCATAGTTGACAGATATAAGCTAAGGACTCTTTTTTTCTGTGAACATGTCTGAGTACAAATATTTTTCCGTAGTACTAACAAGACCTGCAAAAACTAATGAAAGCAGCCTGGTTCCCAGTTCTTCCTTTTTGAGGCTGTAATCCTCCAGAGCACTCTCTGACAACACTAAACCATTCTGAAAAGGCAGTTTCTTTCAGATCACTTTTTTTCTGGGACAGCTCTTGCTTTTCTGTCAGGGTATAAAACAATCATAGGATGGGTAATGGTAATTATATTCCTTTTCCCCCCAGCTTCATCTCCTTCAGGAAATGTTTTGGGGTTTGGTTTTGTTTTGCTGTTTGTTTGGATTTTTTGTTTTTTCTTTTCTTTTTTTTTTTCCTGTTTGGACCAGCCTCATTCCAGATTGCTAATATGTGTTAGACCCCCACCTCTGATGTTATTTCTTCAAAAAAACATTTTCCAGATCCTTGACAAATGTTTTATCCTCTTGCATTGTGATCTGAGTTCAAAGAAGCTAAACATGTTGGAGGAGTTCTACCACAGATGTTGAGACAGGGGAATAAAGAGAGGGAAACAAATGCAATGAAACTACTAGCAAAGTTCAGAAACTGCCATTTGCAGTTCTCACAAACCACAGAATCATGGAATCATAGAATGACAGAATGGTTTGGGATGGAAAGGACCTTAAGATCATCTAGTTCCAAACTCCCTGCCATGGGCAGGGCTGCCTCACCCTAGACTATGTTGCCCAGCATGTCTATACAACCTGGTTTTGCACACAGCCATGGATGGAGGATTCACCACTTCTTTTGGCAACCTGTTCCAGTGCCTCACTGCCCTCACAGTAAAGAACGTCTTCCTTATATCTAACCTGAACTTCTCATGTTTAAGTTTAAACTCATTACCTCTTGTCCCTTTGCTACAATCCCTGATGAAGAGTCCTTCTTCGGCATTCTCGTAGGCCCCCTTCAGACACTGGAAGGCTACTAGGAGCTCTCCACGCAGCCTTCTCTTCTCCAGGCTGAACAGCCCCAACTTTCTCAGACTGTCTTCATACAGGAGGTGCTCCAGTCCCCTGATCATCCTCATGGCCTCCTCTGGACTTGTTCCAACAGTTCCATGTCCTTTTTATGTTGAGGACAACAGAACTGCACACAATACTCCAAGTGAGATCTTACAAGAGCAGAGTAGAGGGGCAGGATCACCTCCTTTAACCTGCTGGTCATACCCCTTTTGATGCAACACAACACACAGCTGGTTTCTGGGCTGTGAGTGCACTCTGAAGCCAGCTCATGTTCATTCATTTTCTCACCAGCCAACACCCCAAGTCCTTCTCTGCAGGGCTGCTCTGAATCTCTTCTCTGCCCAACCTGTAGCTTGTGCCTGGGATTGCCCCAACTCAGGTATAGGACCTTGTATTTCACAAGGTTGGCATTGTCTCACTGCTCAAGTGTGTCAAAATTCCTCTGGATCCCATCCTTTCCCCCCAGTGCGTACATCAAAATCTCGATAGGATTGGGCTTGGAAGTACATACTGCAAAACTTCCAAAGGTATTGGTTTGCTTCCCTCAGGCTTATTGTGAATGTCCATGAGCTGCAGATTGATATCTGCTCCACAGTTTGATAAGAAGAAAAATCAGAAAACGGTAGAAGTCATGGGCTGAGAAAGGAAGAGTTTAATAATTAAAATGAAGTAAATAATAATAATAATAAAATATAAGAGTAAGAATAAATAAGAATAAGGATACCAATAAGAACAAGAATATGAATATGAATAAGAATATGAATATAAGAATAGAGAGAGAAATAAAAGTCATGCACAATACAATTGCTCAACACCTGCTGACTGATACCCAGCCCATCCCCAAGTAGCCATCAGCCTCTTCTGGCCAGGACCCCCCCAGTTTATATACCAGGCATAACATTCTGTGGTCTCAAATCATAGAATCAGCTAGCTTGTAAAAGATCTTTAAGATTGTCAAGTCCAACCATTACCCCAGGAATGTCACCAACAAAAAATGAAGTAATGTCTACATACTTCTCACACTTTTAAATCTTAGATTACTTCACTCAACTGCAGAGGACTTTGAATTTCCATCAAGTGTAAACCTACATATGATTCAGGACTGAAATCTATTTTTGTCCACAGCATGGGTGTGTATGTTCGTATGTGTGTCAGTGTGTATGTACTTTTCACTGCTTGTGGGTAGACACATTACTACTCTATCTGGCTTTGGTTTAATATTTTTTGTACCAGATTAGATCCTGTTATAAATGAAATTACAGCAGTAGAGAAGATGGCACCAAAGACAATGAAAATACTAAAAATGACCAGTGTTCCAGCAGTGCATCTGTAGTCTACATAGTGGGAGTTTCCCAAGTGAGCTTTAAACCTAGTTATACCTCAAAGGCACCTAGCTGTGGACATACGAAAGAGTAACGTGACATTTATTTTTTTTAGTCTTATTTTTTTTCTTTTTAAGAAAATGTCAGAAACTGTCACTTTTTCTTTCAGCTTGTGGATAAAAACTAATTTTTTTTTTTTTTTTTAGATTTGTAGGAGTTCTGACTGCAATGGATTTTCAATAGATTAAGTTACTTTCCACTGAAACCCAAACTGCTGTGTTAAATTGCCTTGAGAACCCAAATTACTGTTTCTAGATCTAGCATGAGTATGTCTAAACTCTTCTTCGATACACAGGTCCTCGTCGTTCAAAAATGTGTGAAAACTTTAGCTCAATAAAATAAAAGTTCATCGTCAGTATTTGTATTGGCTGAGCAAGCTTTCCTCTTTTTTTGACTCAATTTATTTCTTTCTCTGCATTATGCAGAACAGACTTAACTACCTTATTTCATATGTTTGTGTTTTGAACAGCTGACTGCCAGGGTTTTTTTCACCCCTACGTATGGGCATTATGAGAGGATGTTTTCCACTTTTCCTTCCAATTCCTTACCTCTTTCCTCCTGCCATCCTGTCTGCTGCTGCTGCCTGCTCGTCTCAGCCATTCATCTCTGATTTGTGAGTGTGTGTTATCTGAAGGCAAGTGTATTTTAAATACTGGCACACTTTGGAAGGGCTGTCAGACCCTTCCATGTGGAAAAAGATAGCATTTTTCGACAAGTTTATAATTAATCCTGTAGAAAGCGAAAGCAGAACACACAGTTTATATATTGGAAACTAATTAGTATTTAATTCTTAGCTGAGAATGTCAGAAGAAATGTTTAATCCTAGCTATTTTGATTTTGAACTTCACAAACCTCAAAACCACAGAAGGCTATTCCCTTCATTGAGGAACAGTTTCAAGTTAATTTTTCTGCTTTCCTGGTATATTTTGGTCACTATAATGTCAGTTAAGACAAAAAGAAAAAAAATGCAAAAGCATCTAGTTATTGCAAAATATAGATTTCCATGTTAGAACTGCAGAATACAGATTTCCATGTTAGAACTGCAGTGTGAGCATATGGTAAATATCATCCTTGCAGATAACCTCTCTCATTTTAACATATAGATAGAAAGTCCCTACTAGAAATACTAATAATTAAAAAAAAAAAAAATAATAACCTCCCCTCAAAAAACCCTAAAGAGAATTATTAGATGGGAAAAATTATGGCTTTTATCCCATAGTTCCTTATGAAGAATATGTTACTGTTACTTAGACTGAAGTGAAAGGTCTTAAAACCAAAACCTACTAAAAAATCAAGTATTGAAAGTGAGAAGACTATTATGATTAGCTTAATATTTTTGGCAAGATTTCTGGAGAGCCTCCAATTATTTGTCTGTTCGTGCTAATATAGGTTATATTGCTTCTTGGAGAGACTGGTTTGTTTTCACATGGGTGCTTATATTTAGCTCCCTATCTTTTCTTTCACAACTGAAAGCTATGACCTTGAGTTCAAGGAAAGCGTGAACTACTTGGTTTACTAAGCAAAGCTTTCTATTGTAGATGAACCCAGATTTCCAATATAGCTCTGTTACTAACTTCTGACAAGAATTTTCCTGTATCTTTAGGCATTTCATCATATTTTGTTATGATTTCCCATGGTCTAAAATGTGGTAGCTTTTCTTAGGATAACTGGCATTTATGTATTTTTACATTTGCACCTTGCGGCATGTATGCACTGTGAAAGTTTCTGCTTAAGATGGACTATAAACAAGTGGATTAGTTTAATTTCTTTGCTGGATTATTAAAATGCCTCAGTGTATTTCTTTAGCAATGAATACAAGAGATTCAAGAAATTCTCATATTACAAATCAAGTAACATTGGTACAAGAGATCCCAATCTTACTTGATTTTTCCCAGTCCTTCTATGTTGGAAATCCTAGTATCTTGGAATTGGGGCCTTTAATAAGTTAAGTATTACTTTAGGAGAAAACAATTGGCTGGCTGCATTCAGAAACTCATTAGTCATCCTAAAGGAAGTACTTTGTATTTACTGAAAAATCATATTATTTCTAAGTATCCAAAGTTCAAAACCCAATTTTTGCTTAGAAGAACTCTGAGCTTTAAATAGTTTTTTAAATAGGTGCCTGTGAAACAATCTCTGATGGCTTTGAATGGAAAAATAAGTCAGAATGATAGAAAAGATTACTAAAAATGTGATTGAAAATCTTAGCAAGCAATTCTTGTTTGCACTCACGTGAGTGGCAACAAAAAACAGATATACATGTGTGCATGTGTACACATGTACACCTTTCTTCCAAAAGCAGATATTGATATGCTTTTGAATGAAGGGCTTGTTATGTGTATGTGTGCAGCACAGGCCTTGACCTCAGAGACGGATAAACCTTTGTTCTTCTGTGAAGGAATGAAGCTCCAAAAAGCTCGGGTTTGAAAACCTGTGGGCAAGAAATCATGAAGACTTTACTGAGATTTCCCACAGGACTTCTGGAAGCTCTAGTATTATTACAACGGAAGAATCTCACCATTTCTGTTTTGTGTGGGATTCTAACTCAGCCCCCCAACAGCTGTGAGTTCACATTTGGTTTCAAAGCATCTCACCAAGTATGAGAGTTTCGTCATCACCATTTCAACTGAAGGGTGATAGGTATATGAACTTGATTGAGGTCAGACTGTTTCAAATAAATAAAACCTGAAACTCTGCACTCATCAAACCACGCAGCTTCTGAAGAATATTGTAAAACCAGATTTTATTGAGTAGCTGAGTCCCTTGTTTTCAAGTTTGCAGAGGCTAGTGCAATCTATAATTGTACAATCACATGGGATTCCCTCATCTTGCAATGCACAAAGGCAACTGTGCAGTCACATGGGGTTCCCTCATCTTCAGTCTGATGACTTTGTCTCCATGAGGCATCATTGTGTATCACCCACAGTCACATAGCCAGGAAAAAAAACTAGATTAGCTATTTTGCTTCCAACTTTATTTTTGTATATAATCCCCTCACAGTCAGAGAACCTTTCATTTCACTACCTGTAGTTAGATTTACAGCTACACTACATTAAGCACTGGAAATCTTTTGTGAGTTGAGGGAATGAAAATCAGCCAGCACTAGCCTTGTTTAAAAAAATTACTGACTTGAGCTGAAACTTTGTTTTAATAAAAATAGACAAATATCTAATATCGTGTCCCCTTACTTTGTTATTGGTATGCTAGTGTCCACTGTCTACATAATTTTCTCATGGCCATTCATGATAAATGCCCATGAAAACACCATATTTGAAAAATTACTTCTGTGGAGATGCAGGCATTTTATATATTTCTTTTTAATGGTGTTTTGCTTCCAAGCATGCTTTCAAAAAAATCACAAGTCACAGAAATGAAGGTTCAGGCAGCTAAGGCCTTCAGGTAGATGGATCACCTAAGGGATGACAAGTATGCTAAAACATCTGTGCTAATAGACTGAGTCATCCCCTCAATGAACAAACGGTGTCTCTGATGAGTTCTCCTTTCACCTGACAATAGCTCACTGATGAGCCGTGCTGTTACACTGACTTCAATTTGGGTCCCTATTTGAATGAACCTTGAATGAGTCTAGATAAATGAAGACAGAAAATCTGGACCTTCTCAGATTTCCCCCATTTCCAGATCATAATTCAGGTGCATTATGAAATCTTTATTCCACTGAAAAAATCAAGTTAACAGCTTCAGCTTCAAAATACCATCTTGTTGAAAAAACCTTGGTACTACTGTCTGTGGTGTGTTTTAGTGTTTGGTTATAGCTTTTCAATTACTTGGACATTAAAAAACTGGTCTTTAAGATTGAGACTATTGTTTCCATGCCAGAGAACTGACCATTGTGTGAGGCTGAAGAAAGCACTATATTTGTTTCCTGCTTTTGATAATTTGCAGCAGGCCTGTTATTTAAAAATTACCTACAGTCACATTTATTAGCAGTAAAGACCTTCCTTGCAGACTGCACTGGAGCCTATGAGGATTTTGGCTGATGTTTCTGGACCTGGATTTCTGACTTCTTTGACAGGGAAAAAGGAAAGCCACTCACGCAGAAACAGCTGTCTCTCAGGGCACAGCCTGAGACCTAAGGAAGCCATAGGTTGAGATGGAAAAATTGGTCGAAACCCATAAGCAAGAGCTTCAGCATTGCTCTAAACCATGTATGAGCCCCACCATCTTATTGCATGTAGGACTTGCCAGGTGCCTGCCCAGATAATTAATATCCTTAGTAATATGGACTGTGATGGATGCTCTGCCCCAAGGCTTTGTGACCAAGGGCAAAGGTAGCGACAAGGGGGAAGATAGTCATGATACAGCCCTGAGGTCCCTACAGGGAGGTAAAGTCTACTATTCTGTCCAAAGGGCAGAGTTCCCATGTTTGTACATGTACTTTGGCCTTTTCAAGCAATTGCTAGGGGAAATCCCATGGGCAAGGCTGTTTAAAGGTAAAGGGGCCCAAGATAGTTGGTTGACATTCAAGGATTGCTTTTTCCGTGCTCAAGATCGGAGCATGCCGACACGTAGGAAGTCAAGGAAGAGGGCCAGGAGACCTGCGTGGCTAAATAGGGAATTGCTGGGTATGCTCAAGTGGAAGAGGAGAGTTTACAGGTCATGGAAGGAGAGGCTGGCCACTTGGGAGGAATATAAGGCTGCTGCTAGAGGATGTAGGAAGACAGCTAGGAGGACTAAGGCCTCCTTAGAATTAAACCTGGCAAGAAGGGTCAAGGACAGCAAAAAGAGTTTTTTCAAATAAATGGCAGATAAAACTAACACCAGAGGCAATGTAGGCCCACTGATGAACGGGATGGGTGCCCTGGTGACAGAAGATAAAGAGATGGCAGAGTTACTGAATGCCTTCTTTGTCTCTGTCTACTCTGCTGCGGGCAGTCCTGAAGAGCCCTGTACCCCTGAGACCTTAGATGAAGTCAGGTCAACGGAGCGGTTTGCCTTAGTTGATGAGGAATGGGTTAGAGACCAGTTGAGCAATCTGGACATCCATAAATCCATGGGTCCAGATGGGATGCACCCGTGGGTGCTGAGGGAACTGGCAGAAGTCATTGCTAGACCACTCTCCATCATCTTTACCAAGTCTTGGGAAACGGGAGAGGTGCCTGAGGACTGGAGGAAAGCAAATGTCACTCCAGTCTTCAAAAAGGGCAAGAAGGAGGACCCGGGTAGCTATAGACCGGTCAGCCTCACCTCCATCCCTGGGAAAGTGATGGAACACCTTATCCTTGGTACCATCTTAAGGCATATCAAGGATAAGAGGGTTATGGGGGGCAGTCAGCATGGCTTCACCAAGGGGAAATCATGTTTGACCAATCTCTTAGCCTTTTATGAGGAAATAGAACTAGATGATCTTAAGTCCTTTCCAACCCTAACTATTCTATGATTCTGTGAAAATCAAGAGACCTGCTTGTTTTGAATTCTTCTCTAACAGGATCTAGAATCTTCAGTAGCCAGGATTTCTGTGTTAATGAAATGCTGTGTACTCATTATTTTACAAAAAGGTTTAGAGTATAAATTTTCTTATAGCCTACATGAATACAAAATATGCAAGTCAGCATTTGGTGGGTGATCCATACAGCCATTCTCTTTCTTAAGTCTCGTGTAAATATATGACCAAATAACCTTTCAGTAATGAGTAATGCTTCAAACTGACATATCATGTTCCACTAAAGAACTGGAAACATATACAATTCTCACGAGTCACCTCTCAGTTTCCTTTTCTTGATATATTTTCACAAATTATAAAATAAGACAGAAAATGAGGGTTTTGACCAAAGTTATCCTGGGAGTCACACCAAGCTCCGAGAGAAAGAAAGAGAATCCCCTTTTTCATTTTGGTAAGCCTGTAAAACAGCCATCTTGTGACTGCTAAAACTAGACTCTTTTCTGCTGTCTTAGCATCTACTGATCTAGTGGCACATTGCCTTATTGGGATTGCAGATAAAGCAGATGGCTAGCCTTGGGGAGAGATAATGTTTTAGAAGTATCTGAATGTTTCAGCAGTCACATCTTCCTATTCCATTCTATAAGAGGAAAAAATAAAAGAACAAATGTAGAAGGTTGATGAATGAAAAATAATAAAGACTTGTCCACTCTTCTTACTATTCATGGGTACTATGAATAAAATGTATTTAATATTTGGAAATCCTGAGAGTTATATGTGTATTTTAAGGACTTCCTGTGTTAAAAGACAGGACAGGAGAATGTCTTTATTGCTTCCTTTATATTCAAGGATTCATATAAATGAATCCTTTATATGCAAGGATTCATTTAAGAACTGTTGCAAAAAAAACCCAGCTCAGTTACTTGACAAATGTCTGATGACACTGGGTAGAAAAGGGAAATTCTGCCAGGTTTGCTGTCTTGATCAGGTGGCAAACCACACAAGGTCCCTGGAGAAAGACTCCTTCCCTTTGATGGGGCATGGTGGTCAGCTGGAGAATGCAGCAGGAAAACACTGGGCTGATGTGAGGCGTGTTAAATTCAGCGGTCTCTTTAGGCTAGTCAGACTATTTCATGTCTTGCCTTCTACTGCTGTAAATTATTATATCTATCCTGGCAAGCAATAACATAGGCCTGTTTTATTCTTAGGAACTCTACCTCTTCCTTCCTCTCCAATCAGTACTGCCTATGATGATTTTCCTGGTACTGCACCTCAGCAAACACTACATGAAACAGTTCCTCAACTGCCTGCAGGTGGGCCACCTTTTCTTCTTCCATGATTTCTAGAAGAGCTCCAGGCTTTCTGCAGTCAACACCATGAGCACAAGTTTGAGTTACACGTCTAAGTCCAGTACCTGAGGCTAGAAGTCAGAGAAGCAAACGTAAAGGAATCTTGATCACAGTCTCTCTTCATAGCCTTGCAAGGAGAAAGGAGGACCAAAAAAAGGACTTGCACTACAGGCAGTGCTCTAAAGTGGAGCTACTGGCCCATGTCAGCTTCATCAGCAGTTACAGTGGGAACTGTCCTTGACTGAGATTAACATATTTGGCCCTATGCCTATGGCAAGATTACCAGAATTCATTCTACTGGTTGAAGAGTTCTGGCTGATGCGGTGGAGCACAGAAAGCAACTGCTTGAGGAGGTTGAGATTGCTCTAGGCAACTCTCAGCCACCCTAGGGGAACACAAATGTAGTATGACACCATTGCATGGATTCAGTGGCTGCTGCTTCTTTGTAGAAGTGCATTTCCATTAAACTCACAGAAATAGTGCTGCTGCTAAAAAGAAAAGTGTGTGCTTTTCCCAGTGACTTAGCAGAGCTACCATTCAAAAATCCCTAAAGGCAGCTCAGCATGAGGTTAATTTTAAGATCTAGACCAATAGGTCAGCACTGCAGAATCCCATGTCATTGTGTAGATCAACAGCATTAATAAGTCGTATAATGTTTCACTGGAGGCTTTCCTAAGGCATATGAAACCCTGTGGTGTTCTGTAGTTTCTAAGGTATTCTAAGTCAGCTTTTGAGTCTCCTGCTTTTCACTTACAAAGCATGGTGTTGTTTCTCATTTCCATGGCTGATCTACAGCAGAATGACTACCTTCACTAAGATACTGCAACCTCTCTCTCTTTCTTATGAAAGCAATTTTGTGAAGCAACCTTAAAGGACTTAAAGAAGTGTTCTGACCAGAGAAATGCTTTCTTATGTTACTTTCCCTCCAAATCCAATCACACCGCAGAAAAAGCTAAGTAATAGAAATGACAGGCTTTAAAATGAGGCTGTCAACTAGCAGGAAAACCCCAGGGCTCTAGTAGTCACTTCATAATAGAGGGACTGCTTTCAAAGCTTACTCTTTCAGTCCTTCTAATTTTCCCTGCTTTCTTGGCTTCTCCAAAGCTAGCGCCCCTTTCCCATAGAGGTTAGCTTAATAAACTTTTTGAGGGGATGTTTTAGAGGAAGTCCTGCAATATCAAGAGCTTCAGATAAGGCTTTGAGCACTGTTGTTGAATCCAGAGGGAGCATCCCTATGACTCTGGCTCAAGGAGGCAGGCTGGATTCAGCTACATGGTCTCACGGGTACCCACACTCCCAGGTATCCATCAACACTGTCAGAGCAGGGAGCTATGTGACAGGTATACCAGTATTAGTCTCCTAACACGACCAAACCCTTCTTGCCTTCTGCTCTCCTTCTCACTGTTCTCTCGGTGTCTAAATTCTGCTTCAATGCAGAGGAAAAAAAAAAAAAAATTCCATAGGCACACAACAAATCAGGTGCCAGTAAAAGAGGAAGAGAAAAGAAGACAGAAAATCAAAATGCCAATCTTTTCTACATCTGATACAGACAGTTTGTCTCTTTGTACTTTTACCTTGGAGCCCCAGGTAGATCTAATCCAGTTCCTGAAGTAAGCCTGCAGGGTAACAAGTAGCTGTCAGAGCTGGAAGTTAGAAGAAATCATCTTCAAGGTCTCTGCCAGCAGGTATACAGGTTGGCTTTGGAAGACACCATTCCCTCCATTGTGGAGGTTCTCATCCAGCTCCTTGCACACTTTCTCACTGACAGCTTCTTTGAAGACACCCACAGATGATAGTACTCCTGGATAAAATATAGCAAGGAGATCCTGCAGGGTATGAAGGTAGGCATGGAAGATCAGTTACATTGGTGAAGAAAGGCCTTGTGAGAAGTGAACCTTACTTCAGAGACAGACGCAAATTTGGATGGGAAGGTAGACAGAACTCTCATTGAGCTGGGATCTAGCTGTTGCTCTAAGTAGGTTACACTGGGAGGAGTTTGCTTTTGCCCTGCACTCCTTTTGGACTGGTAAAGTCCACTCACTTCCATGAAGTCAACCTTCCTCCTTTGCAGAGGTAAATGAAGTATGGTTCAAGCCTTCACTTTTAAATATTGTATTCTGCAATGCCCAAAAGCTAGGCTAAATGTCCAGCAATTGCTTAAACTACAGATGTAATTCCTTGGCAGGGTTTACCAATGAAGCACATACAGCAAGAGCTCTTTTAGAGCCCAAGAGTTGCAAGAAGAGGAGAAATAGCATTAGACCTTGCTCTTCCTTATCCTTTGGCAGGCATAAAAACTGCACAAAGTTCTGCTCCATGAGGAAAGTCTCAGAGGCATGACAAAGAATCATGGGGAAGATGAGATATGTTGTCAAAGATCTGGCTCCCTCTTTCCTTGAAAAGGAGCTAGGTTTTGCTTTTGTTCCACCATTTAGAAAAAACAGAAGACCTTGTAGCTTCTATGCATGGGAAAGATCTACCAGGGAATTATTCCAGGTATCATCACCATAATGAACTGGCATGTGTGAAGGAGGCTGCAGTGTGGGATGTCTACAAGTGAAAATCTCTTTTGCAAATAACTCCTATTTTTACTGAGAAGACTGATCCCTTGTTTACCAGCTAGAGACACTAGAGACACTGTAAGCTCAGACTTTCTACACAGTTATCAGGACAGGATAATAGGTGGAAACTTAATTGTGTTTTGTGTGACCAGCTTTCCATTGCTCTTGGCACTTCTTTGCAAGAAGCTGCTATTACCACCCAGGGTATTGTAAACTGCAAGGGGCAACTGAAACAGGATGAAACAAAGATAACATTCCTGCCCTCATGTGTCAGATGAAGGTCTTAGAAGCACAAAATGACCAAGGGTCTATCATTCCAAAGCCTTGGGGAAGCCAGGATTCTTCACAGTGATCTCTTCAGATAATCATAGAATCATAGAATGGTTTGGGTTGGAAGGGACTCTAAAGATCCTAGGAGATCCTAAGGGCCAGGCAGGGCTGGGATGCTGCAAGGCTGGTGACCTGGTACTGCTGCAGCCTTCAGTGCCCAGACAGCCAGCTTGGAGGTCTGTGGAAAAGCATTTTATATTCCAAATTGGAGATGGAAAAGAACCATCAAAATTCATGATGGATATTAATTTTAATATGTATGAGACAGTGACAACATGAAGGCAGTTGTGCTCTGCCTGATGAATTGCTGTCCACTCACATGCAGTGCTTGCAGTAATACCCATTTGCAGCAATATATCATTTTGTTTATGATTTAATCTTGTAGCTCTTTATTAGAATATCAGATTTTATGGTTATTTCCGGGTTTGTGGAGACATGACTAGAAGTTGTGTGCGACATCTCTCACCACATGGCACAAGAAGGCCTCAGTTCAGCAAGTTCACAAGTGGAATGCTCTTGCTTTACCTTCCATGAATGGTTTATGCCACATTTCACCTTCTTAGTTTGTTTTAAATTTTCACCTTTCAACAAAACACAGAGTTACACCTGCTACCAAGAAGGAGAAAAACTGACTGCTACTGCTGAACTCAGGACAGTGTAGCTGAGTAGCATGATTCTTCACTTTCCGGGCATCCTTTTGTAGCCTTATAGTAAGAGAAGCCCATAATCCTTGCCTCAGTTTTAAGGTGAACACGTGGTTCCTCATATGTTTCCTTATAAGCAGCTGGAAATGCTGGTGCAAAGTGAGGATGAAGTGCTTTCAGCTCAGGACTTTGACAGACAGGGCCATGCTGAGTGTTGAGCAAGTGGGATATCAGGTCTCAAGGAGTTAATGAGAACACTGAGACAGTATTTAATGAAATGGAGAGGGGAAGGAAATATTGCTTTAGCAATGAACAGGTTTTGTACCCCTTGAAGTACCTGACAGTTTACAAACATAGCATCCTTATTTTCAGCTACCTTAAAACCTTGAGTACCTAATCTATTGTGTCTCCTGTATCATGTTAATGAGTAATTGGACTTGAGTTTCCAGTACTTGAGCTTGAGAAAGAACAGAAGCAACAAGTCTGAGAACAACTATCTGTAAGTAAAAGGAGGTAGCTTAAGACATTTGGTAAATCCATTTGTGTTCAGTGCCATATTATTAGTAGAAAAAAACAATACTGATTTTACAAATACAGTTTTTGTATAACCAGAGTTACAGGCATTAAAGCTAGTTTTGCAGACTGGAAAGCTGATTCATAAGTGAAGGAATGAAATCATGGATTTGACTGCCATGTAAGGTCTGGTTAGGAGGTATATTTAAGTGACAAGCTGTGAAAAATGTTTTCTAATCAACTTGCCAGGTGGCAGGAGAAGGTAAAACGAGTGTATTCTTTCTGTGTTAACTATTGTGTGGCATTTACTATAAGGTTAAATCACGTTATAGAGAGGTAGTTGACACGCAGCAATTAACTGACAATTCCTAATATGAATTAAGAACAGACTTGCGGTGCTGAGTGTGAGATAAAAACATTGTAGCTGGTAACTCCAAAATGTATTCTGGTGTGGCTTGAAATGTGAATTTGAGCATGTGGCATTTTTTTTTCAGTTGTTTTGTTTTGCTTTGCTGTTTTCTTCTTTTCTTTTTTTTTTTTGTTTGTTTTTTTTTTTTTGTTTTTTTTTTTAAAAAGCATTAATTAAAACTTGGGAATTTTAATATAAAGTAAGTTGCTCTAATTCACTTTTTATGTTTCTCAGTGTGATAAAGTTGTATCAAGCTAATGCTTTTCATTATATTACTGTTCTGGAGATGCTTAAGAAAGAGGGGTGATTGGGAAAGTCTATTTTGACAACTTCAGTGGCAATGTCACCCTGATAAAATATAGAAAGGCGTCCACAGAAATGCTCTTTATACCTTCATTAATTTTCTTCTACACACACACTGCATCTCATGCCTGTACACTGGAACAAAATGGGTTTGTGAGTTTTCCTCTGGAGTTGGAATTAAAAATGAGGTGCCTATATGAACAGAATCCAGAATTGCTGACTCTTGAGAACTTGCTTAAGTAGTGCTTTAGACTGGAATAACCATTCTGCATGTGTTTGGTTGTAATTTGTCTGCATGACAATCATAGAATCCTATGAATTATAGAATGGCTTAGTTTGGAATGGACCTTGAAGATCATCTAGTTCCAAACCCCTAGACCAAGCTGTTCAAGACCCATCCAAACTGGTGTTGAATACTTCCAGAAATGGATATCCAGTTTCCCAGGCCAGCTGTTTCAGTGACTCACCACCTTCATAGTGAAGATTTTTTTTTTCTAATATCTAATCTAAATCTCTCCTCTTTCAGTTAAAAGCTATTCCCCCTTGTTTTACCACTATATGCCCTTGTAAAACGTCCCTCTCCAGATTTCTTGTAGGCCTTCATAATTGAAAGATTGCTCTAAGGTTGCCCTAGAGCTTGAACAAGCCCAACTCTCTCAGCCTGTCTTCATAGGAGAGGTGCTCCAGATCATTCCTTGTTTTTTTAGAATAGTATCTTTCCAGCCTCACATTGTTGTGTAACTTCAGTGCTTTAAAATCCTATTCTATTGTGGGTTTTGTGGGGAACCTGCAATTTCAGTTCCTCTCCAATTCTGCAAAGGAAAGTAGTAGGCAAAGAATATATAACCATTTTGTTTCATTCCATCTGGTGTGAAGGTAAGCTAGAGTCAACTACAGGTGTTGACTTTGACAGTGTTAATTTCTTCAAGAAGAAAGAAATAAGAAACCTTGCTCATTCAAATAGCTACACAGTCTGTTGTCACAAAATTGTATTCTCCATTGTAAACATGTGGTCCTGGGATGGATGGAAGTGTAGCTTTATCAGTGTTGGGAAGGATAATAAACAAACAAACCAAAAGCAAACCTTACCATTATGTACTTCCTGTTGTCTCTTGAGTGCAGACTGAACATTGACAGTTCCTGGACAGTGTGAATAAGGAATAAATCCACCAGTTTCTGACATTTTGCATAGTGCAAGTGCTAGCAAACATACCTTTTCTTCTCAGTCAGTTTAGTATGGTCTTTAACAAGCTGTAGGTGAAGTTTTGATTTTGTTAAAGGATTGGTTTCTACTCTTCCTGGGACAGCATTTCTGTTCAGTGTAACCTTTCAGACTGAACACTTTTAAATGGCTGTGTCCTATGAAGTATTCAGTATGCTTCTTGGTTTTGGATTTTGGACTTTGTTCTGACAGATATTGTAGTTTACAGAAGTGAAACAATGTTCAGTGTCAAGACAGGAAAAAGTGTGCACCTTTATGGTTGAAGCTTTCAAGGGCTACATCTGGGAGTGTTTCTGTTTCATGCTGCTCCTTGACAGCAAAATTGTTTCTTGGTGTTGTTGGTTCTGCCTCCAATCTCTAATTTCGTTTTTCATATACAGGTCTATTACTGTAATTGTTCAGCTTTGAGTCGTTGATATCACCAAACACCAGGTCATTGCCTTTTGCGTCACTCATGACAAAACTGAAATACTTTTGTTTTGGAAGTAGAGACAGTTCCGAGAAAGCAGATGAGAAGTATTCATTCGGATAACTAAAAATGTGTCCTTGGATTCCTCCTGTTGTCTTTCTTCTTTCCATTTAACCAGTAACAGGACATAGTGATAGCAGATTCCTCCTTGTCACAATGTGTTATTGACAGTGCTACATTTATATGAAGAACACAGATGAAGAGGTGAGATACTTCTAGATGTTTTCCAGGAAGGTGACAGCACATTCTTGAATTAGAGGGGGGCAGTTGGTTAGCCTGAATTCAGTTCACTTCATCTAAATGCTTAAATATTTTTCAGATTCCCATTAGCCGGAGTATTGTAAAAGAGCCCTTTCAGTTTCATGACAGAAGAATTTTGGGCATCCTAGAAAACCACCCTCTATGCAGCTGGAGAGAGGAGTGAGAATATGTGAGAGAAAGAGCTCCACAGACACCAGGCTCAGTACAGAAGGAGGGCTGGAGGTGTTCCAGGTGCTGGAGCAGGGGTTCCCTGCAGCCCATGATGCAGCCCATGGTGGGACAGCTGTGCCCCTACAGCCCATGGAGGTCCGTGGGGGAGCAGATATCCACTTGTAGCTTGGTGAGGATCCCATGCTAAAGCAGGGGAATGTCTAAAGGAAGCTGTGACCCTGTGGGAAGCCTGCGCTGGAGCAGGTTTGCTGCAGGACTTGTGACCCCACAGTTCCCCAAACCAGAGCAGTCTGTTCCTAAACGATGCACCCCATGGAAGGAACCCATGCTGGAGAAGTTTGTGAAGAGCTGTATTCTGTGGGAAAGGCTCACACTGGAGTTCATGGAGGACTCTGTCCTGTTGGAGGGATCCCACACTGAAGAGGGGAAGGAGTGTGAGGAGTCCTGCTCTGAGGAGGAAGGAGCAGCAGAGACGAGCAGCAGAGACAAAGTGTGATAGACTGACCACAACCCTCATTCCTCATCCTCCTGCACTGCTGGGGGAGGAGGGAGAGATTTCAGGAAGAAAGGAGGGTGGGGGAAGATGTTTTAAGATTTAGTTTTATTTCTCATTACCCTACTTTGATTTACTTGGCAATAAATTAAATTAATTTCCCAAGTCAAACGTTTTGCCAATGGTGGTAATTGGTGACTGATCTCTCCCTGTCCTGATATCAACCATATGTCCCTATTATGTTTATATCCTGCCTTTTGTTACTTTTTCTCTGACCTGTTTAACTGAGTAAGGGTGTGATAGAGTGGTTTGGTGGGCAGCTGGCTTCCAGCCAAAGTCAACCCACCACACTTTCCCATACTGTCTCTGATGAGGGAAGATGAAATTTATCTTATCCATATATTAGCTTATTAAAAAAATAAGGGGTGGGGGAGGAATTAGGAACTGTCAAAGTTGTGCAGTGATTTGAAGTAACTGATTTCCTAGTTTCATAAATGAAACAGTAATTTTTCTTCTGCTATAAGACTGACATAACTGATATATTTGCGTGTATCGAACACTGCAACTGCAGTCTTTGCCAGTTCTGATGTGTCCTGGGTATTATCTAATGAAAAGAAAATCCATTTCTTTCTCCTGTCTTTCATGCTCTTTTCAAGGCATCACTCTAACCCTTTAATAAATATATAAATACAAACATCTGGATTCTCTTAGAGATGTAGCCAGAGTGATTAGTTTTGAAGTTGCACTCTTCTTCAAGTAGCAATGTGGGAACTTCCTCCAGAGATCTATCTAGCTCAGCTACTGAAGCACCATAATGCTATTTTTTGGCCCAGTGGTGATCAACAGATGCAGAAACCCAGGATGTATGCAGAGTGAACTTTCTTGGACCTTGACCCTTTCTCTGAGTTTGAGTTAAAGCTGCTGGAATGTCAGTAGAATCTGATGACTTAGAAGGGTTGCTTTCTGGTTCTTTTCATACATGAAGGTTGCAGCAGCACTTGATCACCACTCATGAATTTCTCCTGGCTGTTCACCCCACTGTTGTGCTCTAATAACACGGGGCTTGCTAGAATGAGCCCATGGGGAAGCAGTTTCAGTTTTTCCCTAATGGCAGGGAAGCAAAAACTTTGTACTTTATGCTTACCTCTTATCTTAACTACAACTGGGTGAGATCAACAGCAGCAGCAGCAAGGAAAAATACAATAAAAAAAAAAAGAGAAATCCTCATCTAATAGGGCTTAGCTCTGCTTTTGGAGAAGGCATCTCCGGATGGCAACTGAACATTGCTCCAGGGGAGCTGTTATCTGAATTTCATTGAGAGTAGGTCTAGAAGGGAGACGCACAAATGAATGATTGCTTCCATTTCAGGAGTTGACAGCAATCTTTTGAATGACTTCTGTGGAGCCTTAAATTCTCCTTAATCCTACAGAATATTAGACAGCAGAACATTCTTCAAATTTCACCTTTTTCCATAGCGGCCTTTTTATTTATATAACTCTTTCTATTGTACTGCCAGATTCCTCTTTGTACCCTCCATTTTAGATTCACTCATCCATTTTGTCGATTCTCAGGATCATATGAGTACTGATGTATTTAACAAACAAGCTAAAAAGGAACCCTTTTCAATGTGTGGTGTTGTTTTTCCAAAGCGAACTCTCTGTAAGGCATCTCCTTGTTGTTAATATTTCTTTTTTTTTTTCTCCTGCTGATTATTTTTATTGGATTTTCTAGAATACAACAGTGCTTACAATAAAGGTGATAAATACTGGTATGTGAAACTGACACGGATATGATGAAGCAGCATGAGCATCTGGATATTCAGCAAGTTATAGCTTTGTGCTATTAGATAGCTAACATCTGTCACAGAAATGGAAAACAGGAGGTATTTTCTGGGAGGGATAAAAAAAGGAAGGAAACTAAAGAACCACCTTCAAAAGCCTGTGCATATAGAAATATTTTCACAGGAATTTAGAGATAATCCTATGTTATCAATGTGGATACTTGTTAAGATTTTTTTTTTTTTTTAAAAGGAAGAGTATTAAAAATAAAGAAACTGAGGGCGAGTAGGACCAGAACTCAACACTTTAGCTTCTAATACGTAGTTGTGAAAATATTAAAGTCTAGAAACTGAATACTGAAACCAGTGAATGACTGCTATGCTATATTTCTTTCATTTTACGGCATCATGTCTGCAGGCATGAAGAGGGCACCTGCCAGTCGATAATAACGTGCAGAAACTGGACTTTGTAGGTCTGTGATATAAATTAGAGCCCAAACACCCAGCTAGCTTGTAACTCTTGGGATGAAGGAAACGTACCTGAAATCCACCTTTAATTTCAGTTCTTTCTCAGTCTGCAACTCCTGAATAAGCAGCCTTCTATGAGGACAGGTGATTCTGCGGTCTTTTGTGGAAAACTGCACTCTTTTTTTTTACAGACTAGCAGAAGACAGTAGTACTGATTTTCAACTGGTTCTGTAATAGCTTAGGAGTTGGCCCACTCGCTCACAGAGTGAAAAATGTGGGCTCAATGCCTCATCAGTTTAAGGGCCTATGAGGCTGTGTATATCATACACAAGGAGAATCCTTAACTACAAACATGCAGACTCATTTAGGGGGAGGCAATTTCCATTTATCTGTTGGGAGAATGTACCCCATGCAACAAAGAAATTCAACTTCACAATGACAGCAAAAGAGGAAGAAAAGAACCTTCACTGTCATCTACTTCTTAAGGTATATATCGAGCAAACAAGCACTTTTTATTCTGTTCCCACTTACTGAGATAAATCTGTATTTTTACTTCACATAAAATACCGTAAAAACTTCATTGTGGGTATAATGGTGTATTTCATCTGCGCTTTCAGCTTTAAACTGAATCAAGAATTTGGCCACATGATGAATAAATTATCATATACTTCTCTCATAATTTTCCTGTTTCACCAGAGGTGGAAAAATCAGACTGCTTCTATAGTTCTCTGAATTAACCTTTTATATATCACATCTCATTACATTGAGCAAAACATTTTTACCTGCTTTGGACTCATTTCTATAATAACAGCAAGTATAAACTGTTTTTCTTACTGCTTTGGTAACTCTTCAGTGTATATCTAGAAGGTTTGGACCTCATTAAATAAAACTCTTCATAATCAAAGGACAGGAGACAAACCTTTCAATAGACTATTTCTGTGCTAGCAAGTGCTAGATGCGCAGGGGTGATTAAAGAACATTACAACTTGATTTACAAATTGATGCACAATGAAATCTATAAAATATTGATTTCCAAACACAGACAACTCAGATAAAAGGTGTGACTAAGGAATGGGCCTATTAAGTACAAAAGCATTCCTATCTAGATTTACAGCATACTGGACAATGGATTTTGGCAGCATCATCTTTCTTTCGTAGGCTTTCAGAAATAGTTTGTCTTGGGAAAGGAGTGGTAAGACATAGCTAAATTGGTTTAGGAAAAGTTTGAGGCCAAATAACACACAGAATCTCACTGCTGTTTTACACCTATTTCTTAAAAAAAAACAAGAAAAAAACATTATGCATGGTATCAAATTATTTTACAGTAACTATTTTTATTATGAAAAATAGCTTTCACAGAATAATTTCAGATGATTAAATATGGTTTCTACATAATACACATAGATACATGTTTCCATCTTTGCAATATGTATGAAGAAATATGATCCACAATTTCTACAGGCATGATAAAAAATTTCCAACAATACCTATGGACCTTGGATAAACAAATATCTGTATTTATTTACTTCTGGTTTATTAATAAAATGTATATTTCTAGTTACAACTATGAAAACTTTTAAAAAATTTGTACATAATTTCTAATACATGTCACTGGGAAGGCTGCCAAAACCTTTTCTTCCTAAATAAAACACAAACAGCTATAGTCAAAAAGGATGCAAGGTGGTAAGCATACGAGGATAATGTTACTGTACTGTGAGGATAATGTTCATATCTTATGATTAAAATGAGATTAAATTGTTCCATAAATACCAGAGCTCATGAAGCCCAGTCTTCTACTGATCTTAATTCTTCCTGCACTAGATCCACTAAGTACACCTGTTCACCTCTTCTGCAACATTTCTGCTGCTGAATTAATCCTGTGCTTCCTTTCTGACCCCAAATTAGCACGACTTTTCTTATGAAGGCTCTAAGTAGTTTCTTATATCCCCCTAAATTTCTTCTTCCCTCTTTTTTTGTTGGCTGTCTAAGAAAGGGGATGAGTGGCATAGGGTAACCAAGCTGATTGGACAACAAATGTTAAGCAAAAATCATAGCAACTAAAATCATATTGCTTTTTCTTAAAGATACAAATTAGGGCATTCTCTAACACAGCTGAATATGTGGAAATTTCATACCTTAGTGCTTATAGGAGGAAAGCTGAAAATCTGCAATGTACTGTATGAAAACAGTCTGTGTAAGAAGAGAGTTTTCTTTATGTTTTATAGCTGTATTCCAGAATAATTGATGGACCTGTTGTTTTGTCTGTTTGTGTGATCTAGTCAAATTCTGAATTAATTAATCAGGATTTATCTGAGTTTGTTGACTGGGCTTTACATTTACCATAATTTTCTTGCAACTAAAAAAAGTCATAGTTTATTCTAGCTTCATGAAATTCCTGTGTGTCAATCACAAATGTGTTACTCAAATAGTGACTTTCTGACTATTAATTTTAGTAATGTTTGGCCATTACTTACTTTCTAGAAAGTTATTAGCATATATTCCTATTTAACTCTGGTGGCCTGAGTGCAAATCAGTATTCTTACTGATCTTATTTATGAATTTACAGTTCATAATTCAGCAAGATACAAGTAATGTGCCTCAAATATTAATCCAGCTGTAAGATTCCTAAAAAAATTTAATGTCTATTCTTTAACACAAAACCCAGTGCAGAACTCAGCAGGTATGAAACTACAGAAGACAAAACCAAGGCCTGAAATAGCTGCATTAAAATCTACCAATCAAACCCACAGAATGCATTGCTCTATAAAAAAGATCATGCAGTGTCAGATGTCCTTTCAGACTTGCAGGAATCTGATCACTCCCTAATTCTTTACCTTTGCAGGAATCCTTGTAATTGAGATAATGAGAAAATATCTAATCTTCTTGTGTCTAGAAGGCTTTTGTTAAAAAAAAATGACATTTTTTCAGCAATTTTTACTTTGTTGAGCATCTACTCAAATTACAGATAATTATAAAAATAGTAACTTAGAGTTGAATTTGTCTTGTTCAAGTTTACAATAGTTTACATAAATACTTAATATTTTGTTTGCCATTTACATTGTTTTCATCACACAGCTTTCATCCCACCACATAAAGAATAATAAATTGATCAGTTATTCCTTTAGGAATCATAAAAGGTTTTATAACTTTAACCTGGTTTTGTTGTCTGAAGTGAAAAGCAGAATATGAAAAAATGTTTTGTTTAATCAGCATGAAGAAACAGCGCGGGTGATGGGCACAAATTAGTGATAATTAGAAAATGTGGTTTTGTGGTTTCAAGTTCCTTTAGAAATCACAATGTGCACTGAAATACTTTAATTTGAAGTCTATATCACCTGTGAGACTAGAGTTCACGAATCTCCCAGTTTCTGCTATAAAGCAGATGACAGAATTCATTGTGTATCTAACTAAATGAACCAGGGTCCCTTCCAGGTTGTCTTTTCCTTTTTTTTTTTTTCCCCAATTTTTCTTTTTTCTTTTTTTTTTTCCCTTGGCCAGTCTCATTCTAAGTAATTGATCTGCATTTCAGAAAAGAAGTCAGTTCCTCTGAAACATTTCCATTCAGCAAGTTCAGTGATCAGTGAAGTGAAAGTAACTGGCCTCTATGCTGAATTGAATAAGATCACAATTTGGGAAAGAGTCCATGAGGGTTTATATGATGATGTTGTATTTCAACTGCATATTTTTGTCTGTATCTACCACCTAGTGAATCAAATCATTCAAGCTTGTGCAACTCATTAGCAGGCTTAGTAGGCTTTTGACTGCAGACTTATACTGGTGATAACTAGTACTGGCAATCTGAGTATTAACATGTCTGGTTTTCCATGACAAGACAAATCACTGTAAGGCACACTTAGGAGATAACCGATAAAACTGGTAAAGTGAATCCTGTTGAAGAATTTCTCTGGGTTGTTTAAGGCTGTATCTGGAATACATGCTGGTATATAATTAAACTTTCTTTCTGCAGCAATTCAGTGCCAACAAAACATGGCATGTGACAACTAAGAGAAAGCATCCTTTCTTCATTCCTACCAGTGACTGCACGTCAAGATAACAATGCATACATGTGTTTAGCAAACAGAATAAGCATTATTGGCAAGCAGTTACAAATGTGTAATGTTAGTGGTTCTGCTATGAAATCTTTAATGCATTACCTTTGCCATGCCATTTTTCTGGGTGTGCTTGAAAGATTTCAGCTCATGGTGCATTACAGATGCTGTGCAAAGGTGTATCTATCAAAATGCTAGTAACTACTGAAGGTGGAGGAAGTGCAAAGAAGGCTAGTTTAGTTTGTGACTGACACCAAGCCAAAAACTTTAGCCATTAAGAATTTTCATGAACTCTGTGGTCAGTCATATTGCTGTTCATGATCCTTATGCAATTCTCCAATTTCAGGGATTTAAATTTTCACTTAATCTTCATGTTACGTGAGGGACTGTACTGAGAGTGTCCTTGTGCCATACAAGTGTATGAGTCATAGTGGTGACTTCTGTAGCTCAGAAAATAAAAGAAAAAAGTGCCACTATGAAGTTAATTGATCTCAGAGTAGGACAGGATTTGGAAGATAAGATGCAGCTGTGTAGTAACACTTCATTGGACGTCAGGGGGCATAGGGTGGCACCGCTGGCATCACAGAGTTGCACTGCTCCACAGGAGCTCAACAGACCTCTCCCTGCCTGCGAGTTCTGCATGCAGTGCTTTGATACACCATATAGACCTGGCCCAAGTTGCTGCTCATCCTGACAAGCCACTCTGGCAACCAGAGTAGATTGGCTGCAGCCCAATTTTGGTAAAGCACTGGTCATTTCATAAGAGCACAATAATACTGATGTCTTGCAGCACAAAGTGATACTGCATACTTTTTCATTTAGCTGTTTTCCTCACAGGCACCTATGCTAGAGGGAAAAGGATGCATTTACGTAAGTTGAATAAGTGAGTCTTCTAATAAGAATAAAACGGTAAGAATTATCAGCACTCATTGTTCAAAGTATACACTAAATGCCAATGGGGATTAAATGAAAAATCCCTCAATTTTTATAACATACATGCAATGTCTATAAATTTGATTACTTAAGAGTATTACTTTTTAAGTATGGGACTTCAGAATTCTCAGCTTTATGGAGGGCAATGACTTTTAAATTGTTTTTATTTTCTCATTTTTTCTAGTGGCAAGAGGCTATTTCTGAAGGTTCATAATGGGTAGGGAATACTCCCCAGGGAGCACCTGTCTTGAATATCCATTTTTTTAAAATCCAGCTATGTCAAAGCAGTTCTCTGGAGGAATATAGCTCAGTGAAGAAGATTCTTGAAGAGTGCACTTCCCAGCAGTGTGAGAATCATTGATTCAGTACAATTTTGCAGGGTTTTGAAGAAATCTCGTCTCACAAGGGATCTGATATAGTGTTGTAGCTTGAGTAATTGTATTTTCTGTCTGAAATCACTGTTCCTCAGTAGCAATATGGTCTTTGCTTTCTTGATCTAACTCCATTCTCTCTTGCAGGAAACCATTAACTGTATCCATGTATCTCCAGCTGAGCTAGAACAATTGGAAACCAGGACAGATTTCATTTCACAAAGCGTTTATATTAATTCTGTGTTAAAAAGAAAAATTCTAAAAAATGACACATGGTAAATTACAAGATAGAGGTCCCACAAAAAACCTATATCCCGTCCTACAATGGTCAATAACCTGTTGATCAAAATGGTCTCTAATGTGACGCAGTGATCCAAATTCCTGTCATAGCCAGCACCAAACTGTTGTCTGTCTGAAGGCTGTTTTTCTCTCCTGTCTGCCTCTTTGATGTTACAAAGGTTTAAGAAGTTGTTCTTTCTGTATTTACTAGAAGGAATCCACTTGATTTTAAAAAAGAAGGAAACAAAATTTCTGGCTGATTACAGTACAGAATTTCTTGAAAAGCCAATTAAGTAATATGTTATTTTCTCACCAGGTCTTTATTTTTCAATCTTCCTCTTCCTCAGATACCTAAGGAGTCACACTTCAGTGAAAACATATTTGCAAATCAATGGTAAACTCCACCTTATAGCACGGATTTTTTCAAAGGCACACGTTGCCTCTGCAAGGCAAGTATTTATGCATCTCAGATTAAAGACGGATTTTGGTTTCAGTATTTGTTTTGCAGAACTCTAGAAGGCTAGACAGTTTGTCTACTGCTTCTAACGTACTGCAGAAAGTCTGTCTCATCTGCCTTTGGATAATCACATGTGGCAGGTGATCACCACTTGGTGGGTTTTGAGCAGCTAGCTGAAGCTTGTTCTTGAAGATCAGGGATTTAAACAACTTCAGTTCTGTTCCAAGTTGTGTTCCAAGAACATTTGGACATACAAATGGAAGGCAAATCCTAGGCCATACCACTTTTTATTTCCAGTTTTTGACAATTTGTTCTCCCTGTTCCCTTTGAACCAGAAAAGGTTAGTTACCTAGCTTACTGAAGTGTAATGACGAGGAAGAAAATAATTTACTTATTATTCATATGCAAACCTTGTAATAGGAGCAATTACTTTTGTCCATTAATGAATCCAGATCACAAGGGTAGCTGCTTTTATGTGAGGAAAGAGATATTTCCTATAAAATGTGAGGAGTTTTCCCATGTAGAGACAGAAGTGCAGCAAGGACTGGGGTTGTGGGGACACCTATTACTCCCAGCTGGAGACTAAGGCAAATGCATGTGCACCGTAAGATTAGGATGTCCTCTTTATAAGCTCCTTCTAGTATTCTGGTACATCTACTGTCTTTCTACTTTGGTTTCTACCACCCTTCATTACAGCTGAGTTCTTATAAGGCAAATGATATACATTGATATAAATCTATTTATTCCAGTAGAGCTGGATGAATTTGTAGTCTTTGGAGGGTTGGTCTTTTATACATGGATACATCACAGCTTGCACAATTTTATCATTGACATTTTGGCTCCTATAACAAATGAGCATCTTGGAGTTGACCTTTTTCATGAAGCAAACCTTGAAGTATCACCATCTGGATATCTCAGTGTCTTCCGGAAAGAAAATATAGTCCAATTAAACAAAAATGCAGGTGATTAAATGTTGGAGAAAAAAAAAATAAATAAAAGAGAAAAAGACATTTCTTATGACAAAATTCTGTTTATATTTAAACAAAAGTTTATAATAATTTTCTATGGGCATCGAGGTTTCTTCATTTAGAGCATCTACTCCTTTACTTTTGGTTCCTTGGAAAAGCATAGTGCATTTTCTATATTTCTGCACACTTGTACTATATGTTTACAAACTCTCCCGTTTTTCACTGTGCCTTATTTTTTTCCAGCAGTTTTCACTGTTTTCTTACCTTCTTCATACTCATATTTGTCACAAAATTAATTCCTCTGTGTGTTACGTATTGTTCATCCAAAGAAAGTATATTTGTAAAGATTTTCAGGTAAGATCCACATAGTTATCATAAATGGGATCAGGACATCATTGAAAGAGCCAAATGCACAGGTATCTCCTGATAAGCAGCATTTATGCTTCTAGTTCCCACTCCTATGTTAAGTGAATCTGGTCACAAAACTTATGTCAGTAAGATCATTTACTTCACTGAGTTGTTGGGAACAGAACAAAATGCATATGTCTTTTTGCAAGTCAGTAACAGTTGTCACTTGATTCAGCAATGAGATCTAGCTCTCAGCAACTCATTCCCAGTTATGACACTTTGAATACAGAACTGTGTTTTCAGCCATCATTCAAACATATGACTTTGCCATCTTCAATGCAGAACTACTAATTTGTTTTTTTACAAAGGAGAAGGTAAAACACCTTGAACAAGTCACTTGGTGCCTTTCTTACACACTCCTTCTGTCAAGGCATGAGCTTTGGCTTGTCAGTATCTCCTGTACTACAAAGGTATACTCATCGTCACTGCCTCTCTCTGACTGACTTCTAAAGGAGATATGACAAAAATGTAAATGATTAAAACAATCCATGTGATTTGCTGGGACATACAGCAGTTCTGTGAAAGATGACATAATCTGTGTCTGATCATGTACATAATAAAAATGTTGGTATATTTATGGGACAATATGAAATATCTGATTCCACTAATTTAAATGGCTTTATTGTATTAGTTAAGGTGGAAAATACATGTATTGTGTTGTCTTAAAATATGGAAGGTTAACATCCAAAATGTTGAGATAAGACATCTCTATGCATTAGTATCCAGTTAAAGCAGGCAATCCAAAAACAAGCCATGGATGATGGAATGGGATTATGAATCAATGAGACAGACTTCATTTAACGATTCTGTTGTTTATGAAAATGATAAAAACCTCCTGCACAGGAAAAGACACCTATTACCCACCCTCCTATCATCTATTTAACAACCTTTACTCTAAGACTTGAGTACTCCACAATATATTTGGAAGTTGTAATGTGGAAAAAATAAAATCCATAGCTCTTAAAGCTTTAACAACTTCTTGCAATTTGGAATAATCCATATATTTTTGCATTTAATTTTATAGATACATATTTTTAAGCCAAGCAATCACCTGCCAACATGTCTGTTCAAATAAATAAGAATGTAGCCCTTTTCTTCTGTTTATGGATAGCAGCTTTATAATGCATTGTGCTGCACAGAGCAAAGTTGATAAAATAACTGCTTCAGTTGGGCAGATGTGAAGTGACTGGCTGGGAACTGAGAGAAGCTTTCCCCATGTACCCAGGGCTGCCTGGTGCTACCACTAAGCCTGTGCAAAAAGGAAAGTTACTGGGCTTTTTGTCTAATTTGCACAGCTTGTATGTTTTGGGACAAAGATGACAAAGCAAAATCCGTACAAAATTTACTTCATATTTTGTCTGTGAGGGTATTTTTCATGCTGTTACAGTTTGATTGTGTGTTAAGTGAAAGGCATGAAAGTCAGTTCAATGAGCACTACACCAGCCCCAGATATAAATCAGTGATCATACTATCAGATCCAGGTATGAGCGAGGGACAAGTCATGAAAGATAGTAGAGACAGCTAACTTACACTTGGGTCAAGAAGGTTTCATGGCTGTTTATAATCTCTGTTTTGATGCCTTACTGGTTTTGCTGAGTATCACAGGGATGCTAATGACATAGAAGCAAAAGTAGTATAATCCTGTCTTTTCTTCATTTTGCCTCTGACAGCGCCTACTCCTTTGGAGGCAGACAAAAGAATGCAGAGGTGGGATAAGCTGCCCCCAGATAAGTTTTATGTTTCTGAAATCTGGTGGTTGCATTGGTGCAGAAAGCATTATATATGATAAGGTGACACTGCCTGTATTCTTCTAAGAGTTTTGTGATCATATTCCTTCTTTAGAATGAAACCTCATTTTTAATCCATCTTTATTACATGACCACCTCACTCATTTGCTGATGTTTAGTTCTCCTTCTCTATCATGTCTTTACTCAGAAATTAAAAACATGCCTGCTGATTGGCTTAATGGATATCCTTATCCAAAAAAGACATACTTAATTCTGATGAAATTTCATGGCTAACACTTCTTCTGCGGAGTCAATAGTATGCTCTGCTGAACTGAGCTTATTAATGCCTGATTCTATGTGAATGCCAGCTTAGCTCTGCCAGTTTCCTAAGCTGTTTAATCACTAGGAGAGCATCTCTACCTCCTCTGGTCACTCAGAGTTTTGTGCACTTTTCCTTAATATTTACAGGACATTTCGGTCTAAGAATTACAATGGCCATAAGTAGCAGAATCAGACTCTGGGGTTTATTTATATTCCTGTTTTGCAGAGGCTGTGATTAAATCAGTGGTAAGGGTTCTGTTGATAGTTGTGTTAGATCTTTTTCTAATAGCAAGATGTAATGCCTCATTTTCTGAGTTTACATATCCCTCTCTTGAAGATGCATTAATGCAAGCTTCTTCCTAAGCAAATAGACTGTAAAGTATTGTGGTTTCAGAACTGATTAAAAAAAAATCTAAACCTAATGAAAAATAGCTGTTGTAAGTGCAGGATTTTAGGTCCTTTCAGCATTACTGATTTCTAACTGCTGGGAAACTTTACGGTTTTCGGTAATTTTGCAGGTAGCAGTTATTAACTGGGGTCTTAACATCTGTTTTATTGAAGCAAAACATGCTTAATGCTTCCTTGTAAAAAGATTTTTTAAATTTCAATCTTCAAAAACTTGGAACACAGAAAAGGGTAGGGTTGGAACAAGATGATCTTAAGGTCCTTTCCAACCCAAACCATTCTATGATTCTATGTATAAGTAATCTGCTTTTTCCATACTCTTTTACTTACTATCAAAAAACATTGAACATGGGGATCTTCAACGCATATGAGTGACTGCTGCTGAGAAACCAGTATAGGGGCTGAATATAAAGGTGATGATAGCTTTAAGGAGGAGAAAAAAAGCATCATACTTCCTTTTGACAATATCCTGGTAATTATTCAGCTACAAATAGTATTAAGGTGGCAACTATGTTATTTAAAATAAAGGTCAAATGAAATGAAAACAAAAGCCAAAAGCCAAAAGCCAGTGACAGTAAGTAGTTTTGGTTGTTTTTTTTTTTGTGTAAGGGATTGGTGTTCTTTCTATATCTAAGATTCCTCTCTTCATTTCTGCAGATAACTCCAAAACAAAATGTAAAGCAAGAAATAAACAAACAAATAGATAAATGAAAGTTTAAAAAGAAAGTATGTTAATTGGGTTAACTGTTAGCAAATCAATAGAAGCAGTTCCATTTTGTTTTCCCATTTATTCATCAATTTCATTTAATTGTTCACACCAGGATAGAGTAGGTGAGGGAACCATGTCCAGTCTTACAGAAAAAAAAAAATGGAAGGGAAAGGAAAAGAAAGAGGATGGGAAAAAGGAAAGTAAAAAGGAAGGGTGAAGAGAAAGAAAAAGGAGAAAGTGAAGCTGAAGGCAAAGAGGAACAGAAAAAGATGTGACAAGAGGGAAAACAGACTGACTCAAATGCCAACTTCATGAAAATCTTGCCTCTCTTGTAACTCACATGAAGTTAGCTTTGTAACCTGACACAAAGAAACGCTTTCTTATTTCTCTTTCAAAATGAGAGACATTCAAAGAAAAAGATTCTCCTTGTGAAATGTTTGCTTCTAGCTCTTTTTTTTTCTCTTGTATCAAGGAATATCAAATTTAAATGCCACCACATTTGGCAGCTATGCAGTTGGAGGTCAAACTTCTGTCAGGTAAGAAGACATTTAGAGTGACATGGATCAGGTCACACCCAACAGGTTAATTTCCATCTGTCAGTGATAGACAGCTTTGCTCTGAATTAACTTTCTTGTCTGACTTCCTGCCTTTCCTGTTAGGTGGTACACTGGGATGCTGCAACCTGGGATTTGTTTCCTTGAGTGTCTGAGAACATCACAACTACTCCCACGGTGTGCTGTCTTTGAGTGAAGGTCTTGTGAAATTAATATCACTTTATTTATCCATTTTTCTGTGTCTCGCAATGTTTTTTCCAGTGGTGAGCTCAAGCAGTTTCTGTCTTGATACTTATAGAAGCAAAAAGAGAAGTGGCGTTGGGGTTTAGTGTTTGTTTTTTGGTTTTTTTTTTTTGTTTTGCTTTGTTTTCTTTGTGGTGAAATGTTCATTTTGCTAAGACTGCTGTTGCATAGTGGTTTTGGTGTCTTAAACTTTGTAATGCTATTGGACTTACCTTTTCAACTCTGGAGCCTACCTTTTTACTTTGTAATCTTTCATCTACACAGCAAAGGATTCCTGCCAGTGCTTTTAACCTAGTGTTCTAGCTGCTCCCTTACCCTTGGCATTGCTCCCCTGAACCTTTGCTGAGTCTTTTCTCTTGTGGATAGTGGTTGCCACTGATGTTTAAATCATCCTGCTCTTTCCCTGCTTTTATATTTTTTCTTTTTAGTTTCTAGTTTGTACCTGTACTCTAAAATACCTTTACCCTTTGCCTCATAGCTTTTGGTCTATAACTTCATGAGAAAAAATACAGACCCTACGAGATGGGAAGTGGGTAATGGTCATATCACTTTCCAGTAAAAATTATGTAATAATTACATACCTAACTGCTTACTAAAAAAGTTAGGTAATATTTAATAATATGAATAGCAGCAGTAATACTGTCAAAAGCAGAAACTACCAATTGGGGCATTATATTAGTCTCAATGAAAAATCATCATCTCTGTACTAGAGAGAAGGATGATTGTCACAGGATCCCACTGCTCACTATTGGTAGAAATCTTTCTCCACCCTCTTTTCTGCTCAGTGTTTGTTGAGTTTGTTTTTTTTTTACCCCTGAAGTAACTTTGAAGTTGATGTATGCACCCTTTGAATCTAGCAACAGCATCCTTTATTAGATTATGCATCCCTGTGCAACAGCTAGTAAGTCTATGTGTGGATAGTGGAAGTTTTTCCTCACAAGTTAATGCTTATTTAGTCAGAGTTCTCTATTCTTACAAAATCATCATATCAAGCTATAGAAAGAAGCATTTCTAATGTTTTCCACTTGAAAATTCATTAAAATGATGATTTGCTAATATTAAATTAACTCTTTTCACTCTCTTCTTGGCTGCAGAATGTCTGAGACAAACTTTTGTGAATTGTCTTTGGGCAGGTTTCTGCTGTGAGTTAAAAGCAAGAGAACAAAGCACCCTGCATTATTTTTGATTTCTTTCATCCTTCAAATGAAAAAGAACAACCCCCTTCATTCCCATTTTTAAGCTTGAAGTCTTTGCAAATCATTGGTTTTCTTTATTTGGCAAAGAAGACTGACAACAACCAGCTTTTTCTAAAACGTATTTTGCACATGAGCGATTTTGGACAGGTACACATCAAAAAAGCAGTGTTCAAAACAGCTGTAAAAGATGAGATACATTTAAGTTTGTTTTTCATTTTGCCCTTGAAAGAGGCTGAAGTGAGATTAGGTGAGGCCTGTAGCAGGAAGGTGATGTCAGTTTCGACAGTAGCATTTGAGCATGTGGTCACCCTCATCAGCCATGTGGGGAGAATGACGAATGTCATCCATAGCTGCTGGTGTTAGCCCACACTGCCAACAATTTTTGTCTGAATTAACAGAGGGGTGTTATGAACTGAGACGGGAAAAGGCAGAGCCCCATAGGGACTTGCCTTTGTAGGATGCTGCTGCAGCTGAAGCCATCAGGAATAACAAAGGTTGTGACAGACGGGCACTGGATTTAGAGCTCCATCAGTTCTGCAACCTGAATTTGCTCTTCCACTATTTCCCCTGTAAAGGTGATGTTAAAATTTCACCTAGTTTTTCAGTCACTAAGAAGAAAGTATCCTGGCAGATCTAAGGGAAGGTGTTATTTCATGTTTGCTGTGGGTGGCTGTTAGTTGGCTTCATGTTACATTAAATTTGGTTTTTGCTTTCCTATGAAGAATATGAAGGTATCTTATTGCCAATAAGAGATTGCATTTGTTGATGTAAGGAGAAGCCTATGCTGGATATAATTTTTATTTTTATTTTGTTTACCTTAAAATAGCTGTTTAGGTAAAATTGTCAACTATTAAAAGAATACAATAATACAAGAACAGAGAATGTTTCCTCTGTTACAGTAATAGCTATTACTGTTTCAAATTTATAGGTCTGGAATACAATACAGCCACAATAGATTGCTTAAATATGTCGCCTAAAGAACTGTTAATACATTAATATATGAATATTTTATGCATGTGATTAACCTTGATAATTTACCTTAGAATAACTTTGGAATGGCTTGATTTTGGTTAGTTTCTAATGGAGCTTGAGTCATCTAGATGTTAATCTTCCCTGTGGGGCTGGAAGGTTGTTGATGTACTATGAGACTGATAATTATTCTGCTGTCATCACCTTTGTGCACTTCAATGTAGAACTACCTTTATATATTTAGTAATGGAATCAAGGAATACTAGAGCTATAGGGGAACTCCAGAAGCATATCTGTTTGTTACAATAGCTTGAGACATGACCAAAAGAAGGACTAAATGTGCCTGTGCTGCTTTTTTTCACATGACAAGTCTGTGATGTTCCCATGCAGCATACCTTGGAGCTTGCATATCTTGAGTTGTGGGGAAGTTTTCCAAATATCTAACATTTCTGCTGTGGTATTAAATTGAATTATTTTTATGCTCTGCAAAGTGAATGAAGAAAACATTGTTCTCTTTTTTAATTTTCCCCTTTAGATTTTTTATTTGAATACTGCAATTAAACTATATTTTCTTTCCTTCCTGTCTTCTGCTCTTTAGTTTGAAATTGTTTCTCTCATAGGGCAGCCTTTCTCGCATAGGAGAGAAACAATTTCAAACTAAAGAGCAGAAGACAGGAAGGAAAGAAAATCCATAGAAGCTAGTCCAGTCCTACAACATGGTCTTTTATGTTTCGGGAGTTAAGGAAGAGAGGACAGAGACAATAGAATTAGCAGATACTGGCAGAAAGGAAAATACATTGGATGGGAAATTTGCAGTGCTGAATAGAAACTTACTGTCTCCTGGATATTGAGGATATGCTGTGGGTTGTTTGATTTCTATATTGTTTGTTTTGTTCTGTTTTGTTTTGTTTTCTATAGTAGGAATGTATAAGTTAAAAGAATAATTTATCAACTGCCATTTCCTAGCAAGCAGACTGTGGAAAATTCAGAGCTATGAAGGAAGTTTTAAACACAGGGGGACAGTTAGAGATTTTAGTAGCAAGGACAACCCTAGTTTAAGAGATGGAAAAAAGAAAGAGAAAGCTGGAGAAACCCAGGATGGAGACACTGCCAAAATGAGGGCTGATTGATGAGACAACACCAGTCAGCACAGACAATCTTGTGCCTGAGCCCAGCCAGTCTGTGGGGAATGTTTTGTGACACCTCTCTCTGACTGTGTTTCATTTTACAGGACTGAAACATCTGCAGTACCAAATTAGGTATGCGATACAAAAGAATGCTGTATATTTGTTTAGAAAGGGGAGTAATAAATATAGACTATCAGAAGGCATAGAAATAGAAAAGGATATGAAGCGCTTGGCTAGCAAGAGCCTCACATACCTCTTCATGAGATGGAAGATTATTAGAATAAGAACAATATCTTCAGAAAGAGGTAGGTATTTTGTTTTATTCTGGATGTTCCTAAATCCCTGACTGTTTATGCAGCATGTCATGTCATCTAGAAGAATAAGGATAAATCCATTTTTTCTACCAAGATTTCCTCTCACAGCAGAAAAAAGAGAGGTAAAATAGGTTTTTAAAGTCTGGTTTGTTTAAGATTGCACACATAGGCTGTTCTGGAACTGAAAATTTCAGTCCAGGGATTTTGGATCCCGAAACAATGACATAGTTAGACCTAACTTTTAGCCTTCAAGAACATTTTGTCTTTCAGTATTATCTCATTGTCAAAGGGTTAAGTAAAAGCTACATTTTATCAGAAAAGTTCCCCAAAAGCAAGCTGTGTAGGCTGCATTTCACAGTATTCATTTCTTTTAAATTGGTTCAGCTTAGGAAGCTATTCTTAGCGCATGTCTTGTATTTTCCTCCTACATGTTTGTTCAAGCCTCTCTTTCACCCCCAGCATTGTCCTTACAGGACTCCACGTTATGGATTCCCTTTCTTCCACCATTTTTACTCCACGTTCAGTGAAGAACAGTGTACCTAGCAGACACTAGGTGGTATTGGAGTTCTTTTATTCTTACGAGCGATTTGAAAGGTATTTCTATCAACACATTTAATTCATGGACACATTCCTGTGTAACATTATCTAGGTGTTCCTGTTCCGGCAGGGGGATTGGACTAGATGATCTTTCGAGGTCCCTTCCAATCTCTAGCATACTGTGATACTGTGACACTGTGATGTATATCCCTTTCAAGAATCACCATCTGACCTAGAATTATTTATCATCTTTCTTTGAAGAAGACAGTTTACTCAATCTAACATAGTTTGCAGACTCTTTCACCACTCAGCAGCCTTGAACTCTCAACAAACAGATTTATGACCCTGACAGTCATTTTAGCCATATGAGCATTGTTAGGAAAACAATGAAGACAGAGAAGGAAGGGATGGAAGATTACAGGGAAAGATTGCACCAATTGAAGATGGCTGTACTTTTAGGTTAATAAAGAGGGAGAGCTACTGAAACATAAAAGAATAGTTCAAAAATTGTTCCTGTTAGGCGTACTTTCTCTTTGTTGTCTACAGGTGGCTTCAGAATATTTCCCCTGGCTATTGTCCAAGACATAAAATGCCCAATCAGACAGGACAATCATAGGCTAAACATTCAGAGAGCTGCCTTCATTTGTTCTTGGTTTTGTTTTTTCAAATGCATGGTAAAATGACAATTTTTGCAAGTGTATTTGGCTCCAATAAAGAAGCAGGTGATCACATTAAGATTACATTCAGAATTGAACAATGTGGGCTAGTTCAGTAGGCTATCACGGCAAAATGTCAACATGACTGACATTCTCATTGTGCTTGAGAGTGGGAGGTGGGTGGCATCCTGAAACAATTGTTCTTTGTGCTGCTAAAATTCTGTTTTCTAATTGATATATCACTTCTTTCTCCTAGAAGCAATCTAACAAATAAATACATTAATAAAACCTTGTTCAGAAGTAACTGCTGTTTTACAAAACTTTCATTTCCTGCAGATAGTTGCATCAAAATAAGATATTCCATATTTAGAGCTCTTCATTATTCAAGCATTTAAAATCTTAAAAAAAAACAGAAGAAAAAAATAGTGTAAGAAGGGATTTTGAGTCACAGGTTCTGTTTCATGTTTATAAAAATGCAAGAGACAATGAAAAGAATAAAAAGATGTTTTATATTTCTGAACAGCTTTCATAAAGCTTGAGACATTCCCCATTACTATCTCAGTGATTAGGCTTTCTTTCTTTGAACTTGCTTTCACTTATTTGTAGCACAGAACATTAATTTACAGGGCAGACTATGATGATGAAAATAAGAAAGTAGGACTTTAGCTTTAGTATAAGAGAGCAGTGAAAGGATGTCTGAAATTTAGTTAATGTCCATAGATAGCTAAGTCACCCCGTTTGATTGTCACACTGTTTTTCCAGTGACGATATATGTTTCCTGGACATAAATTTTCATGCTTGTCATAGTCAGACAACTTTTATAGATATAAATCTATCATGCTTGGAAAGCTACTTAAAGAATATTTTCTTGTTTTTGTCTTTTTAACTTTTTCCAGTCTAAGATGAGGGACTATTTAAGTACATCTCTTTCCTCCTCTATCCCATCATGAATGAAAGAGACACTTTGTTTGCTAATGTTTTCTGCCAAAACTTAACAAAATGTCTTGGTCATCAAACATTTTGTAGAAAAATTATTATTGCTAAGAAAATTAGCAGGAAACCAAAGTGACCATGGACATATGAGTGTATGTGCACAGCTGAAGGAAAAACACATATTGTCTCCATAGCACCCCATAGATATTTATATATCTACTCCTCTCATAGTTTAGGGCTTTCTTTCTTCTTTTTTTTTCAATCCAGATTTACCCAGACCTGCCTGCTCTCCGGTATGCGTTCCCTTTCAGTTCCCTTCAGTTCGCTTTTACACTCTCTCTGTCTTTTTTTGTGCAGTCCCTGTTGTCACTTAGAAAACCTTTAGTTTCTCCCTGGGAAGACCTTTGTGTATAACTATTTCTTTCTGGTTCTGGTGACATTAATTATTTGGTGAGGAAAATCAAATTGGTCTACTTCTTGGCTTTTGACCTGAGAGTTTCTTGAAATAAGGATTTTCCTTTCTTGCGTGTCCAAAAAAATGTTTATGTCTTCCATCAGTAAAAGAAATATAAAACAATAATGATAAATTAGAATTCTGCTTTTGTGAAACTGCACTTGATTTATAGACTCAAACTTGCCTTTTTTACACTGAAAATGTTTGAGCTAGTCCTATTATAGCACTTGATGCCTTCATGTAGCCATTATTCAAAGCTGCTTTCAAAAACTCAGTTATTATGTCTCCAAAACATGAAATTGGTATCTGTATTTTGGGGAGACTGTGACTTGTACAGCAGCGGACTAAAGGTCTGAAGAAGTCTACAGCTTGTTCTGAACTTTAGGTCTGGATCCTTTCTAGGGAACTGTAAAAGCAAAGCACACTGCCAATTAATTTTGTGGAAACCCTAGACACTTTTTATAATGGGCCATAAAGAAGTGGTTTGAGAAAAGAGAAGGTTTTGAGGGGTAGAGGAGGTGTCAGAATTCAGGTACATCCTTATGTTTCCAAACAGCTATTTCTGCACTCTTTTTGTAAAAGGTAAACAAATTTAAATATAAGCAAAGAGTGAAAAGGCATTGGAAGCAAATGACCATAAATGAATCAGATTAAATAACAGATTTAATGAGTTTTGCAAGATATATGAGGGATTATATGAATTCTCCTCAAGCCTCTTCTAAATTAACCTTCCTTTAATGTGAAAGCCTTTTAAGATGACCAAAATATTTTCCAGCTATGTGACTTTATCTTCTGTTTCATTCAGTATTCTGTTGCTATAAAAGCTTTTTCTCAAAGAAATTGTCTAGTCCGTGACACTTGTTTTTATTTTCTGATTTTGTTCTTAGAATAGAATTTTTGAACAAAGAGAAAAGAGCCTAAAAAATACATATTTTGCACATTCTTCTCTGCAAAGATGAAAAAATCAATAATCCAGTTGGTAACATTCAGTGAAAATTAAAATATCTTCTCATCACAAATTCTGCTTTTTAATATATATAAAAAGTGGAAGCAAAGCATGAATGACTGCTCTTTTATTTGCAGCCTTATGTAAGGGTTTTGTTTTTTTTCCCCTTCAGATGAAAATCATAAAACATGCTTTAGTCCTAGCACAATAGTTATTCATAGTCCAAATTCATTGCAAAGTGTTTTCTTCATTCCAAGAGGGTGAAACAAGGAAATGGAAATACAGGTTGCAAGGAAAAGTAAAGAAAGCTTAAACTCAAACATGGCTGTAAGACATTTTATGGAGCAAATGTCTACAAATGCCTTTACTGAGATAAAGAGGGATTCTGGTATTGATTTGTGTGATTTCCATGGAACCTCACTACCCAGTTACTTTCCTGTCTTACATATTTATGATGTTAGAAGACCACTGTGATCAAGCAATTTAAAAATTATGACGTCTGCCCAGCAGTGACCTTTTAGATACATACCACTATGAAGTTTCCTTTATTATACGCTTTCACTTTTTAATTTGTTATGCATGAGGGGCTTTATTTTACATAACCAGCAAGATTTATTCTTTAATTCACTAAAATTAGTCTCTGATGCTGTGATCAAGCAAAGCATTTACAAAGGAAAAATCCTGGTATTTAGGCAAAACAGAAGTTTTCCTCCTGGCAGACCTCAGAATCTGAGCATACAGCTGCAAACACGCCTTCAGAAAAGCCCTGAGCACAAGTTATTTTTCAGCCTGAATGAGGAAGGCAGAATTTGGATCCCTACAGTTTGATACTTAAACAGTGGTGTTTCTTTATCTTCAATAATAGATGAATAATCACTTTGAATAGAGCTATCTTTCTATGTGTATTACTGGTTGCCTATATAACTTACTAAGAAAGGGTTTTTCTTTTTGTCTGTGGATCACATACTGTCTTTTCCCTTTCTAGTGGTCGTGTCATTCTATCACATACCAATACATATTTCTCTAGGTTACAATTTTCTCTTCCATAAGACATCTGTGCTATGTCTTATTGTACATTTATAATCCTGCTAAGTTTCAGTAGTACTTAGCAAAAAAATTATAATTCAAAATTTTCATGGATACTGCCAAGATTCTGGCTGTTACTACCAGAATATAAAATAGTACAGCATTTTCTCCTTAAATTATTTTGTTTCCAGAAAGAAGCAATGTCAGAAATGTAAATTTGGAATTTTAAATAAACATTAGAAGATAAAGTTTATTTCTGTGTTTTTTCTCTGGTGGTTAAGTTCTTATAAAGGTTGAGACATTTATTTCATGGAAACATCTTAAGCATTTAATTCCTATTCTGTATATGCTCTTTGTCTTTACTGCTGTGCTTTGAATGAATGAGAAATGTGTGTGCTTTGAATGTTGTTATTATAATCTAAAACTATATGACAGTAAGTTTTTTAAAGAACAATGCAGTTTTTTAACTTTTTTTTTTGTGTGTGTGGTTGCTGTTGTTCTCCCTGTTAGTTTGTAAATAGGAGTAAAATTTTGCAGCTTTAGACCTTTTTCACTTTTGTGTATTTTAACTTCAGACTCCATCAAATGCAGTACGAATATACCATTTTTCTCTCTGCGGCCTGCAAGCACATGTGTTCTGAAGAATGTGAAGCCAAACACAGGAAACACTGCTTGTGGGTAGCACTTTCCAATGAGCATTTTCCCGAGCTTGAAAAATCCATCATAGGATTTTGATTTGCCATTAACTCACTTTGCCAGAAATTTACAATTTATACGTACATGTAGGTATCTGTGGACACCATATCTTTCTGGGTCTAAAATAGTCTGAAAACTTTTGTGCATTTTCACTTTTAGTGATTCGGTTTTAGGTAAGATCTTCATTCACTGGAAATCATATATTTGCAGTAAGAAAAGCATGACATTGGCACCTGTAGATAATTTTATGCTATTTATTATAGTGCTTTGAAATGGGTTCTGGGAACCCCTCTGTTTGATTTCCTTTTCTACACAGAAACCAAAATGCTCTTTTCGTTTCTGGCTCAATCTACATGTTCAAAATGCAGAAGCATAGAGAATGATCAGAATCCTAATGGCTGGTTCTGTCTTTTACTAGTTGAAATATCCAGGATATGCCACTTCTGTTTAGTCCAGGTGTTATCAAAATTTACAGCCTGTCCTGGCTGCAGCTAGAAAACAGCTCAATCTTGCTGGAGAATTCAGAAGTTCAGTTCCAGACATTCCCCTGCTCCTCCCTCTCCCATTTACCTGTTGCCTGTCCAGGCTCAGTTTTAAACTACTTTAGGGACATTACAGCCCTTGCTTTTTCATTTAGACATGGGGCTTTGTAATGATATAATCACTTGATTAATAAACTACTGGTATCACTCAGATGTGAACATAGTGTGTTAAGACTGGATTGTTAAGTTTGGCCCAGATGGAAGAATGAAGTGGTATTTTGGCATCTATTTTTTTGGTTAATACTTGAGATATGAATCTTGTAGTCTGATTTATTATTTCTTAATTTATTAACTATTTGCTGTAATGTAGTACATGGTACTTCAGGTCTATAAGCTTAGTGGATGTACTGCATAAGCTCAACAGCTGTATGTGGAGTTTTTGTCTAGATAATGCTTTTGGTTGAGCTTTAATCTATCATTCTTCATTCCTTGGATTGTGTTGTACCTGACATATATAATGAGAAGAATGGAGTGAATATGATACCAGTTCAGCAGCATACCAAATCCCATCTGAGTGCAGCAGTTGCAGACAGCCATCTTCCAACTCATTCACAGCAACTGGATGAGGCTGTGTGGTAACCATACAGGAGCACACGTATGCAAGTGGGTGTATTCCCACATGTAGCTGCCCTTTCAGAACACTTTTTTTTTCAGATGTGTAGTGAGTTTATTTCTGGACAAAATTTGACTATTTTTACCCTTGGTCACTGGTAATCCTTCAGTGACGTCTTATGTACTTGTTCATGTGTTGTCTCTTGTACAAATCCCTTATTTGAATTGGCAACGTAGTGAGGAAGGCAACAGACAGACTGAAGGCTTTTTGATTAAAAGCTGATCTTATAGCCTGGTGTGTGCAGGTTGGTTGGGAAATCTCTGCGAGCATTGTGCCAACATCCTTTGTAAGTACAGGTAGTTTGATTCTCACAAATACATATACACACGTGCATACATGAAGTACATAGATAAGTATTTGAAGGACTGGAACTGGATACTCAGTTCTCTGTTACTCACTGGAGACAAAAGTGACTGAAGATTGTTATTTGCTCTCTTTGTTCCCCAAGCTGGACCATTTCCATTTGCAGGAGCTCCCACTACACTCAATGACAGTCTTTCCATTTCTCCTACTGTCAGTTTGCTTTCTTCTCTGTAGTAAACATACAGACTTTATACTTTAGTTTACATCAGTAGTTGTTATATTTATATGCAGATAATTTTCATCTCTTTCTTTTGCTTTAAAATATATATGGTAAAATATTACATAGGATAGTCCATTATGTAAGGTAAACTTTCAGAAGCACTAGAATACAACAGTTAAGCTTAGTTATCAGGCAGGCATGAGTATCCTTTGATACTTATCTTTGCTTTATTTTTGTAGTGTATTCATACAGTTGCATAATTAAGAAGGAATACTAAATTATCCTTTACCTTATTGAAAATAACTTACCTCTAAGCAATGCCATTAATTTATGTGCAGCTACACAAAGAGGATGTTGTATATATGCAGTGTGTATTCAGACATATACTTTAGAGTTAGTTGCATCTCATGCATTGATACATACAATGTACAGTCTTCAGCTGAAAAACCGGAGTCATGCTTAGCACAGAAGATGACTCAAGTCAACTGTCTGCCTGTCTTATTTTTATGCAAGAAATGGATTTTCTCATTTCCCAAGGCTGTGCTAATGCCGGTAATCTTACATGAAAACGTTAAATGATCTTGGAAAAAGAGCACGTAATTTCCAAGTAAAACCAAAAGTAATACTCAGAAAGGGTATATGGTTTTTTCCTGTGAACGAGTAAGAAAGAAAATGAAAATATCTGTCAGTCAAATCTCAACATGTACCTAACTGGAACATATTTGTAGAATGTATACATAGAATATTCTACATATAAAAGTTTATAAAAAGTTTGTGTTGAGTTTATAAAAATTCTGTGTTGTTACTTGAGTGGTAAATTAAATGCCTTGTTGCTAAAATGATGTTACAGCAATCAGAATTTATAAATACCCCATTAAGAGAACAGAAAACCCTGGAATAATTGACCATTTCTGACCATATTGTTTTAAAATCATACTAGACAACAAGTGTTAGGCATGAAAACAAGCAAGTAAGTTTAGCACATTTTAAAGTTTGCTTTTATAAAAAAAAAATCAAAGAAACTATTCCATTTTAAAATTTAAAAGGAAAATGCTGTTCAACTTGTCTACATAATGCAAGAATATAATCCTGAAAATGAACCCTTAAAAGGATTTATTTTAAAATGCATGGATATTCACACAGGGAAGAATAGCAATAATTACAGATCACAAAAAAAACAAGGCTGAAAGAACATAAGAAGGTTGTAATCCCACAGTCACCTCTAAATTCAGGGTCATTTATGTTTGCATTATTCCTCACAGAGCTCCAGAAAAGTCCTCTTAATAAATTCCCTATTCTATCCTTTTACATGAAGCCATTGGTAATTTTTTCTCTGATACATCTAGGCAGCCTTGCTCCCCCGTTAAAACAAATAAGTTTTGTTCTAATCTGTATTTGTCTGAAGCCACATTTTTTCCTGACTTGCCTCTGAAAATGTCATAAGAAATTGTGTCAAGGCCACACATCAGTCTTGCAGGGAGTGAGACAGCTCCCTTCTCATGCACAAAAAGGTTGAATGGTTTCTTCTAGACTCTGCTAATGATTCCTTCTACCTCATTACCTTTGAGGCAAGTATGAGTGATTTGCTTCCTTAACATTTCTGGACTTTCCAGCAATCAAATATAAGCAGCCTGACCTATCGCTGTTCATTTCCTTAACTTCCTTCCTCTCCCAGCATGAGCATCATTAGTTTTATCAGATCAACAGATGGGTCTTTTTTTAAGTACTTTCTAGTTAACTTTTCTGTTTTGGTTTGGTTTGGTTTCGTTTTTATGGTTCTATAGTCATTTGACCATGGCTATCAGTTTTAGTGGCCACCAATCATTCTGTAACTGTACCTTAAAAAAAAAAACTTGCTGAAGGAAAGCACTAACTTTTGCTTTTGACATTCTCTGTTAAAAGCTTTCTGTGTAGATCATTTACCATGTATTCTTCCTGTGACAAGGATCATATAGAACCATTTTTCACTCCTTTCAATGTGTTTCATTATTTCCATTAGCACTTAGTTATTTTCTAAACACTTCACATTGCTTTAATCAAGATTACTGTACAAAACCTTCATGCATTAGCATGTAGCCAGCTGAATGTTGACGGAAAGATGGAAAGAAGTAAGATCATCTCTGACAAGAATTACACAGTTATTCTGTTCATGATCTTTTAAGTGGATGATATTAGTGATCAAAAATGGGCATAGAGTGATACTGGTACTAGCTGAAGTTCTGATGTCCGTATATTATCTTTCAGTAATCATCACCCAAACACGGAAAAAAAAAAAAAATCTTAGCTTGCATATTTTCTTCTGGTTTAATCATGATATTTAGTTAAGCTTGCTTTTCAGGATATGGGCAACTCAGAGTTGCTGCTGATCATAGGTATCTTTATGGTATGATATGGTATCCATATGCATGTAGAGGTAATGTTTTCTGCATCAGTGTAGGTTGTATAATGTATAGGACATCTCTGCCATTGTACTCTGTTTTGTTTCTTTTTTTTCCATATCATCTGTATGTTCTGCGATTCTCTCTTAAAGCTCTGGGGGATTCAACTTAACTGCGAATGCTTTTAGACTCAGAGTGATTTATAGTGTTCTTGGAAGATATATAATCTACCTGACATTGTTAAGGTCTGAAGAGAAATGGATAGCAATATATTTCTTGCAAGAAATTTATTACTGTAGTGGTTGTATTGCACTAACTTTCTAAGCTATGCTCTTTTTGTATATCCTGTGAATTTTCTGGGGAAGTCTGGGAACTTTCACTGAGTGCCTATATTTAATAATATCATTTCAAGAATGTTTATGCAGATATGTTGTGTTTTCTTGCATGCTGAGAAAAGAAACCAAAATGGTTGACTGGATCATGGAACCAAGTGTTCTTAGGTCAGACTTGAGAAATACCTGGACTGAAAGTGCAGAATCAATTTGATATTGAGATGTATTTACTAATGGTGCAACAGCAAACCATGGGAACTGTGAGTGAGTCTTGTGCTCAGCCTTATATTGTATGGGAGTGGTTTCTACTCAAATGACAGCCTTAATGATGCATGATCAGAGAGAACATGAAAAGAGAAAAGATGCATCATGAACATCAGATAAGGAGTCTAGAGGAATAAGCAGATAAATGACAACACTATGGCAGCTGTATTGGATTAAGATTTTTAACATCAAAATATTGCCAAATATATTATAATGTGGAAAATTTGTTCAAGGGTTTTTTAAAAAAAACCTCTAAGAAAATATTCAGAGCATTATAAGAAGGGTCGTGAGGCTTTATTTTTTTTTTTTTTTGAATTACAGAAAATACTCTATCATATAACAAGTAATAAATTTAGTGGGTTTTTTTTGTCTTAGAAAAAACATACAGAAATATTTTCCCATAAGAGGATCACCTGTACCAGTTTAAGTAGTGAGTATCACTGCTTGTAAACTCTTCTGCAGCTTTTGTATATGCAGAGCATGTTAATATCCAACAACTAGAAAGCAAGAAAACTCCAAACCTGTAACTCTCTCATGGAAAAGCCATATATTTCCTACGATTGCCATCACAATTTCTAAACATATAATTTTTGCCACACTGAGATTAGTTGAGGTTTCCTGTGTAAATCCAAGAAATGAACTTTCAGTGAAGACTCGTGGTTTGACACTCTGGATCCTGCTGAGATACCCTTGGAGCATATGGTAGACATGAAAATAAATCAGCTACCTATATTTCAGCTGGAAGGAATAGCTTCAAGGGAGAGAAAGCATGCTGAAGTCTGAGTGGAATTTTCTATGGAAGTAATGGACCTAGACAGGTTTATGATGGTCAAAACTAATGTTTTGCAAAACAATTGAGTTCTGATTTGTGAAATGTTCACTGTAAAACCATATTTTTATAATCATTTAGGGATATAAATATATTTTTTTTTCCTGAACTCTCTTAGCCTTGGGCAGGGTTCCACTATAAAGGAACAGAGTACAGTTTTCAATGGATTTATTGAGGGAAAACTTAGCATGAATATTTATTCAACTGTACAAACTGTCCATGCCTGGTACAGCATGTCATGTTTAAGGGGGTGATTTCATGTAATAAACAGTGTAGATGAAGTTCTAATTCATAATTTAATGTAAGAAAGTATGTAAATCAATGAGATTTTGTAGTTCTAAGACAGTTCAAAGTTAAGCTGGTGTTATGAATTGCGGGCTAACTCCAAATTTGAGAAAAAAAAATACTGCCCTTAGCTTCTATAACTATCTTCCTCCTTCCCTGCCTCCCTCCCTCCCTCATTTCTTCCCTCCTTCCTTCCCTCCTTTCTTCCCTCCCTCCCTCCCTTCCTGCTTTCCTTCCTTACTCCCTTACTCCCTTCCTTCCATTTTCTTTTCTTTCACAAATAACAGAATTCAGTTTTCTGTGCTGCGCCAAGCTATGATGAAAGAAGTTGAATAAGAGGTAACATCTCTGGCCTGTCATAGTTATAGAACCTAGTAGGATAAAAACTGCTGTAGTCCCATATCATCTGCTCAAAACATCTGCATTTTTTAGTCTCATTGTGAGAAACACCAACATAATATAGCATGGAGATAGCGTAGCAAGAAAGAAAAAAAAACCAACAGCCTGAGAACCTTTCAAATTGCCAGGATGTTACCAGCAAAATAAATTTAAACACATCAACTTATTCAGGGACAATAATCCTGTTCCAAATATTGATTAGCATAGGTCTGTCTTCCTATACAATGATGATGAGTCCAGCGTCTAACCATCCATACGGAAGATACCCAATTTCCAATGTGGTATAAATAATTTTCCTGTCACAAGAAACAATGAGTAGTTATCAGTTTTCATCTCATTCTTTTAACTTGGAAAGAGTTGCTAATCTCAGATGTCAGAAAATTAGGCTGTTTTTGTCATGTTTAGATATCTTACAGTTATGAACTCTATGCCACACTTTAAAATGTCAAACATTTTTTTTTAAATTCATCTACTAAGTTAGTTGTTTAAGCCAAGGAGGGAGCAGGAGAAAGATTTCTAATCTAACAAGGTGTATTAGAAATTCTAGAGACTACACTGAAAGTCACCCGTGCATAGTCTAAACATATTTTTTGGGCACTCCCTGGGAATACTTCAGACTCTGCTTTGTGTGCAGAAGAGGTATTTATGAAGTAAAGTATTTCTGAAGTAGCTTAAAGGCCCCAATTTTCCCTTTGGTAAAGAATTCTCTGCTTCCTTTCTGAAATTAATTTTCATATTTATTTTCCTGCCAACACATTAGTGATGGATCTCACTTTTTTTCAGAATGTGTGTCCTCCTTCTCAGTTGACTAAAAAGTTTTTCATCTTTCAGTTTCCTTACAGAGTCACAGTGACAAGTCTCAATAGCATAATTTAGGGGACTGAAATTCTTAGCCAATTAGGCTTATTATTGGGCAGATGAATTGGACATCATGACTTATCTTCTGTTTCAGACACTAATTTAGTCTGTTAGCTGTCCCTCAATTGCATGTCATGTTCTCCTTTGTGAAACAGCAATCATATTTGCTCATCTTCAGGAGTCATGATGAGATCAGTGAATCATTTTTTTGTCCCCCAAATTAAATTCAAGCAGTTTGATTCCTTCTCATTTTTTTTCAAAGAAACCAACAAACAACAACAAAATAACCCTACCCAAACTGTAGTCCAGTAAACAGAATCTGTGGTGATTGTTGCCATCATAAAACCCTAGAATAACACTGAGCATTGTTGTTATTGCTCAGTACTAAAAGAAACGGAATATACTAAATCATACGTTGAAAATGGGAGAGGTCAAGATAGAACAATAATGGATACCAAAAAGCCATTTTGAGTTGAAGAATATTTTTATTAAGGGAAAACAAAGTGTAATACATAATCTTGCTATGAAACTGTTGTAAATTCTGGAGCAAACATTCCACTTTCATCCTTTTCATATAGGAACATTCATCTTGATTATCTGATATTATTCAACTGATGATACATAAAGAAGGCAGTATATTTGTTCTTAGAATAATATATAATATTTTCTTTTGGAGGAATAAGTAATGTTTATTAAATATATTTAATATAGCTTTAACAAACCCATTCAGCACAGAACAGTGGTTTAGAGGTTTTTATTTATGTTTCAGGAAAAATTTCAAGAAGGACACAGGCTTTGTAGTTTTCACTGTTTAGCTCGTAAGATTTACATGATTAGGAACTCAGTATCCATAACTGAAAAACTCAGTCTGTTCATGTGTTCAATACTTTGCTATCCTCATACAGCACAGAGGGCTGGGAAAATTACTACCTTGTTCCCATTAAGCTTTTTACAGCATATTGGCTTTTCTGCATAGACTCTAAACTACATTCTGTTGAGGGCAGTCTGCGTGTTGCATTATAGATGTTTTGGTTGCAAAAGACTATTCTGGGGGACAGCTCTCTGGGATTCATCTAGGCACTATCAGCCAGAGTAGAAGACAAGTGGGTGATAACCATGTGCTCCTGGCTAATTCCCTGCTCCTGGCAGGGTGCTGTAGAGGCTGGGGGCTCCTGGGGGCTAGGAGTGGGTCAGTCACTGTGCCACACAGGACATCAGGCACCTCTCCGGGACAGAGTCAGTAAGGTCTCTGGTGCTCTCAAATCTGTGAGAGTTGCCATTTGTATGCTACTTTGGTCTTTTCTTTTTCAAATTCACCCTGTTCAGTGAGTAAATACATCAGCATTAATAGGAAGAAGCAAGTTTGAAGATGTCAGTGACCAAAGATACTCAGTTACTGAATGATCTGTAGTTGCAGTTTCTGACACTGACATCTATCCAGCTGCTGAGAGTGGGAAACTTCTGCATAAACACACCTGAGGGCTGAGGGGCAAACTCTGTTGTGGTTAAACATTTGTTGTGGAACTCTGCTTTGTATCTCAGTTCGGTATGTTACTATTAATGAAGTTCTGGAGGCTTGTTCTTAATCTTCTAAAAAAACCCCAAAACAAACAAACAAAAAACCCACAAAAAAGCCCAAACAACTTTTGGATCTCTTCTAAGGTTTTTTTTGTTGCTTTTTGTTTATTTATTTATTTATTTGTTCTTTATTCTTACCTTATTCTTGATGTGTAAACTCCTTGGTACCCTCCTCCATATGTTCATCACAGTTGTGCAGTGTAATATGAAAAAGTTCTTGCAGGGCAAATTATTGCAAGAGAGTAGCTGCAATAGTTCTCAAATCTGGAAGATGTTCTATGCTTGCCTGCCCACACAGAACACTCATTTCATTTCACTGGGACATGATTTGTTTGATTTATTCTGGCTTCCTTTAGGCTCAAACTTGTGTTCTTTGAGACACTGCTCTTAAAAACTGAGAAGCTGTGACACATCTGACTCATTGCTTGTAGCAGCATGGAAATCCTCAAGGGTTAAAATTTCATGGTCATGGTTCTTAAGGAGCTGTCTAAAAGAAATCCAAGAGCTTTCTTTTAGAGGCATCTCTTAAGTTACATTGGAAAGACAGATCACTGGTCAGTTTTCTTTATCTGCCCCATGAAAAGTAAGTGCAAGTTAATACTTATCTAAAGTTTGTAAATAAAGCTAATTACCTTGTAAACCCACATCTCAATTTTCTCTGCAAAATAAAACTTGATTGTACTTGTGGGTGTTTTAAACAAATTTGTTACTATACTACTTCTCAAAAGTACTAAGTTAAGTACTTTTCATCAAGTGAAAAGCAATTAAAGAGATGTATAAATAGTCCGTAAAGAATCATTGAGAGGTTTGCTACATTGAATTAGTGTCTTGTTTAAATACTTCTTGATGCAGACAACTATAAAAGGCATTCCACTGTCTCTAAGCACTTACTCCTGGTAGAAACAAAAGTTATATTGATTTACTGCAATTCATTTTCTCCCTCGATTCTGGTCTTGACACTGTGAGAAGATTAATTGGAATTAATGACATTTGCACAGCTAATTAAAGTCACTCTTCCTCCAGTCAAATCAATTCCTTTAATCAGAGAAGTAACAAACTCTTTCTCAGTTCCTGCAGTCTGCATATAAATGTTCTTTGCTTGAATAAGCATTAGTGCAGTCAGTAGTTGAATACAGACGCTACTAATAGTACCTGGTAATTTCTTCGAGACTTGAAAAGCACACAAAGAGTATACATAGTCATTCTTATAGATAATGCAACAGAATAATTTTTTTTTAATTTGAAGTTAATTAAAGACAGGGTTAGTTCTTTCTCAGGATCCATACTTCAAGAAGGATTCTGGATATGGCAATGATGGTATCAGAGAGTGTGCTCTCAGTTTTTCATGTACTGCCCTAACACAAATAAATGGTACAGCTCAAGGAAAACAATTCTTCTGTGTAAGCTAATGGTGCAGTCTCTTTTCTTAAGCAACACGCAAAATACAGTATTAACAAATTAATATGTAAAAAGCTCTTTCATGAGAAACACAAATAGGACAGAAAGCAGAACAAATTCAACATGCTGCTAATCAGTGTTTCAGTTTAAAACATAAGAGGCATAACTTCTACTGAGGCAGGAGGCTTTAGAAAAGTATTGTTCTTAAACAAATACATTCTGCTAAATTAACGCTTGAGCTGCCATAGACTGTTGGTAAACATGCAGAACATCACTGACTATAGTGGCCTTTTGAATTGCTATTTCAGTCTGAATGCTCAACAAGCAAAGTTCAACAAGGTTTTCAGTCCATATGGCAGTGAATTTATATGGATTTTGATTTTTGATGGTAACGACGTGACATGAAACCAAGGACATATTAAAGATATTGTTTGGTTATGGATTTATTACAATAGATCCCTGTTTACTGAATGTGAACCATCTTTTAATGTACATGAAATATTAATTCATGTTATTGAAACAGAAAATCTTTGACAATCAAGTCAGATCATCATTTAACATATGACTGTGATTACAAGTTGTTTCCTAAGATACAGATCTAATTTTCAGACTAAGAATATATTTATCTTTGCTTTCGTACTAGATCTGTTCTGAAAAAGGTAATGAATAACATAACAAAAAAAAATTGCAAATTAATCTCTGTACAAAAGGTGTGAATGGTATTACTCATGCAGTCTCTTGTGAATGTTGAAGTAAAAGGGTTTTTTACATGAAAATCTACAAGCAGAGAAGAACTATATGATGACCTGCAGGAGTAATTGCAATAAGAATTATGATCTTGGAAGGTGTTAGCTCCTATGATTCAAGTAGGAAGACAAATTACAATTTGTATGATGTTGCATCCGTCATATGATGGATCAGCCAGCAAGTTCCAAGTAGGAAATAATGGAAAATTAGGAGTACAGGAAGAGGAAAAGCAATTCTAAAGTCGCTAAAAAATTTTTATTAAAACCAAATGAATAGTAAATAAATTAATTGAATTCATAGTTGCTTCTCAGCTACTAAAAGCAGTTTATTAAATTAATTGGAAAAGTTTCTTCACATCAAATAAGTTTTCCAGGATCACTTAAAACCAGTTTTTAGGATTAAGTTGTACCATGGTTTAAATCCAGTCAGTAACTCAGAACCACGTAGTTGCTTGCTTACTCTTGCCCTCCCTCCCCCCCTGCTCCTGGAAGGATGGGGAGGAGAATCAAAAGAATGTAACTCCCACGGCTGAGATAAGAACAGTCCAGTAACTAAGGTATAATACAAACCACTGCTGCTACCACCAATAATAATAATGATAAGGGAAATAACAAGGAAAGAGAATACAGCCTCTCACCACCCACTCACTGACACCCAGCCATACCCAAGCAGTGATCTAGCCCTTCTGGGTAAACTGCCCCCAGTTTATATAGTGGGCATGACGTGCTGTGACCTCTTTGGTCAGTTTGGGTCAGATGTCCTGTCTCTGCTTCCTCCCAGCTTCCCCTCCTCCCAGGCAGAGCATGAGACTCACAAAGTCCTTGGTCAGACTAAATATTGCCAAGCAGCAACTAAAAACATAGGTGTTATCAGTGCTGTTTCCAGGCTGAATGTCAAAAACGCAGCACTGCACCATCTATTAAGACGGAGAAAAATGGCTGCTACTGTTGAACCCAGGAGAAGTTGTGGTAGTCACATTTCTTGGATGTTAAACCAGTGAAGTAGAGCATACACTTCAGTCTTGAACAGATGTGCAGAAGAAAGATTAAGTTTTATAGCAGGAGCATAAGGGAATACATAATATCTGCAGAGACAGCTACAGGACCTATTCAACAGTTAACTCTATTTTAAGGGAATAATTTCTGTTTCAGATAACATTGGTCTCTGCATTGAGACTGTTGTGCATGAATGAAATCTTTATATCAAATCACAGGGACTGTGACAGGAATTGCTTCTCATTTTTAGAAACATAGAATCATAGAATCGTTAGGGTTGGAAAGGGCTGTTAGATCATCTAGTTCCAACGCCCCCTGCCATGGGCAGGGACACCTCACACTAAACCATCTCACCCAAGGCTTCGTCCAACCTGGTCTTGAACACAGCCAGGGACGGAGCATTCACAACCTCCCTTGGCAACCTATTCCAGTGCCTCACCACCTTAACAGGAAAGAATTTCCTCCTTATATGCAATCTAAACTTCCCCTGTTTAAGTTTTAACCCGTTACACCTTGTCTTGTCACTACTGTCCCTAATGAACAGTCCATCCCCAGCATCCCTATAGGCCCCCTTCAGATACTGGAAGGCTGCTATGAGGTCTCCACACAGCCTTCTCTTCTCCAGCCTGAACAGCACCAGCTTTCTCAGCCTCTCCTTCATAGGGGAGGTGCTCCAGTCCCGTGATTGTCTTCTTGGCCCTTCTCTGGACTTGTTCCAACAGTTCCATGTCCTTTTTATGTTGAGGACACCAGAACTGCACACAATTCTCCAGGTGAGGTCTCACAAGAGCAGAGTAGAGGGCAGGACCAGCTCCTTTGACCTGCTGGTCACACTCCTTTTGATACAGCCCAGGATACGCTTGGCTTTCTGGGCTGTGAGGCACACTGAAGCCGGCTCATGTTCATTTTCTTATTGATCAGCACCCCCAAGTCCTTCTCCACAGGCTTGCTCTGAATCTCTTCTCTGCCCAACCTGTAGCTGTGCCTGGGATTGCTCCAACCCAGGGGTAGGACCTTGCACTTCTCATGGTTGAACTTCATGAGGTTGGCATCCACCCACTTCTCAAGCCTGTCAAAGTCCCTCTGGATGGCATTCCTTCCCTCCAGCGTATCAACTGAACCACACAGCTTGGTTTCATTGGCAAACTTGCTGAGGGCACACTCAATCCCACTGTCCATGTCACCAGCAAAGATGTTGAACAAGACCAGTCCCAACACCAATCCCTGAGGGACGCCACTCGTTACTGGTCTCCAGCCGGACATTGAGACATTGACTGCAACTCAGTGTGTGTGGCCATACAGCCAGTTCTTTATCCACTGAGTGGTCCATCCATCAAGCTGATGTCTCTCCAATTTAGAGACAAGGATGTCGTGTGGGACAGTGTCAAACGCTTTACACAAATCCAGGTAGATGACATCAACTGCTCTACCCCTGTCCCTCAGTTCCGTAGCCCCATCATAGAAGGCCACCAAATTGGTCAGGCAGGATTTCCCCTTAGTGAAGCCATGCTGGCTGTCACCAAGCACCTTGTTGATTTTCATGCGCCTTAGCATGCCTTCCAGGAGAATCTGCTCCAAGATTTTGCCAGGCACAGAGGTGAGACTGGTGACTGGTCTGTAATTCCCCGGGTCATCCATTTTCCCCTTCTTGAAAATGGGGGTTATATTTCCATTTTTCCAATCATTGGGGACTTCACCTAACTTCCATGATTTTTCAACTATGATGGACAGTGGCTTAACAACTTCATTTGCCAGCTCCTTCAGGACCCATGGATGGATTTCCTCAGATCCCATGAACTTGTGCATGTTCAGATTTTTAAGATGATCTCAAACCAGTTTCTCTCCTACAGTGGTCCCAAGGTCTTCATTCTCACAGTCCCTGCGTCTGCCATCCAAGATTTGAGTGGTGTGGTCAGAGCCTTTGCCAGTGGAGACTGAGGCAAAGAAGTCATTCAGAACCTCAGTCTTCTCCAAATCCTGTGTAGCCAGGTCTCCTGAGAGCTTCCTGAGGGGGGCGACGTTGTCCCTAATCTGTTTTTTTACTTGGTATGTACCTGTAGAATCCCTTCCTGTTATCCTTGACATCGCTAGCTAAGTTTAATTCTAACTGGGCCTTAGCTTTCCTAACCTGGTCCCTAGCTTCCTGGACAACATCCCTGTACTCTTCCCAGGCCACCTGTCCTTGCTTCCACCTTTTATAAGCCTCTTTTTTTCAATTGAATTTTCCTCAGTAGATCCTTATCCATTCAAGGAGTTCTCCTGGCCCTCCTGCTGCACTTCCTTCTAGTTGGGATGCAACACTCTTGAGCTTGTAGCAGGTGATCCTTGAATACAAAGGCTGCTATGAGGTCCTTAGACTAAAATAATCCCAGATAAAGTAGTGTTATCTCTACTACAAAGTAATTTGTGGAGCTAATCTTCACACTTTGAGAATTTTGCTGATGTACTGTTCTTCCTGGATGATGGTGGGAATTAGGATATTCAAACAAAAGTTACAGGAAAGGCTAAACCCAAAATTTCTGTGCCTGGGAAAGGTCAGCCTTTATACTGTCAGGAACAAATTCATATAAAACAGTAGTCTTGAAAAGCTAGTGATCTGCTTCTGAGCTATATATACTACAGCAGAGGAGGACTGGTGAAGCTCTACTTCCAATATTTACCTATGCAGTGTCTGAGTCAGTTTACCCTCAAGTAGGATTATAAATACATTTTGATGTGTTGTTCCTTTCCAAAAATGCAAGTTGGCACTGTTTAGTGCAGTATTTAGTCTGTTCAGAAAATCACCATATTCGTAAGGGATCAAAAAAATTTATACATTTTTGTCCTGAATTAAGCAGTAACAGTCATTTTTCTCTTAGTAGCTGGTGCAGCTCTGTGGTTTTGACTTTTGACCTGGGAACAGAACTGATAACACTCATGTTTTCAGTTGCTGTTCAGTAATGTTTAGTCTGACCAAGGACTTTGTGAGTCTCATGCTCTGCCAGGGAGGAGGGGAAGCCGGGAGGAAGCAGAGACAGGACACCTGACCCAAAGTGACCAAAGAGGTATTCCATACTGCAGCACGTCATACCTACTATATAAGCTGGGGGCAGTTACCTGGAAGGGCTAGATCACTTCTTGGGTCGGGCTTGGTATTGGTTGGTGCATGGTGAGTGGTTATATTCTCTTCCCTTGTTATTTCCCTTATCATTATTATTATTGATGAATCTCGAGCGACCGTTGATGCAACAGCACAACATCAAGCGTCTAGGCGGGATACTGATTTAGAGGCTCTCAGTCATAAGCCCGCAGGTGGTAGCCTCACGCCAGTGGCTCCTCAGCCAAGCACACGCACCAGGGGTCTGAACCTGCGGTTTCTGTCATACTGAGCAGGATTACTATTGCAACAACACATCATTAGTAAGAGATGACAGTCTTGCTCAGAGTATGTGGGTTAAAGCCCTTCCTGAATATTCGTTAGCAAAGACAGGCCTTCTTCATAGGAGAAGGAAAACTCCTATTTTCACACCTGGGCAGATGGAGCTCATCTAGCCTTATAAAGTCTTCCATCTAAGAGAAGGACACTCTTACAAAACCTGTGACCTGTGGACTTTGCTGTCACTGTCCTAGCTAGCTAGGCTGTGGCAGTTAAACCTCAGGTGTAAAGGGTGGGGCCAGTTCTGTGCACGCTGTGCCTCACCTAAAAAATCCACCGTGCAGGCTGGAAGGGTTTACTGTCACTTGTCTGTATGGACAGGTGAGGGTCGAAACGGTAGGTGACAAGGGGCATGGGAAGTGGCAGATCCAACCTTGCGTGCGGGTGGACCAGCGCATGGGTCATTCAAGATTGCTCAGGAGATGACAGTCCTGGTTGGACACTTCCTGATTGCCTAAGCAGCCTTTTTTCCAGCCAGATTTGCATATCCTACATGCCCTTGGTCATCATGCTTGTAGTAAGCGTGGTTAAAGCCCTTCCTAAATCTTTGCTCGTGAAGCCAAGCCATCAATTATTCCTGGTGGTAGAAGTAGTGGTTTGTGTTATACCTTAGTTACTGGACTGTTCTTACTTCAACTCATGAGAGTTGCAGTCTTTCGATTTTCCTCCCCACCCCTCCAGGAGCAGGGGTAGGGAGGAGGACGGAGTGAGCAAGTGGCTGCGTGTCTCTGGGTTGCCAGCTGGACTTAAACCATGACAATATGGTTTAGACAATTTGATGCTTCCAAAATTATTGTAAAGCCTGGTTTCCAAGCCATATGAAAGACAGACTTCCAGTACAGAGGTAGTTTGGCAAGCTATTATACTCTAGGATGAATGACTTATTGAAAGCCTGACAACAATTTGGTAGTTGCAAGCTGAGAAGGTATTTCTCATCCTTCATTTCATCACTGAAAATTTTCTAAACTAATACAGCTGAAATAGCAAATATCTTTCAGATGCCATTGGCTCCATAGAATCATAGAATAGTTAGGGCTGGAAAGGACCTTAATATCATCTAGTTCCAACACCCTGCCATGGGTAGGGACACCTTACACTAAACCATGCCACCCAAGGCTTCATCCAACCTGGTCTTGAACACAGCCAGGGATGGAACATTCACAACCTCCCAGGGCAACCCATTCCAGTGTCTCACCACCTTAACAGTAAATAATATTACCCTTTTTCCAGTCATTGGGAACTTCACCTGACTGCCATGATTTCTCAAATATGATAGCCAGTGGCTTAGCAATTTCATTTGCCAGCTCCTTCATGACCCGCAGATGGATTTCATCAGATCCCATGGACTTGTGCGTGTTCAGGTTTTAAGATGGTCTCGAACCAGACCCTCTCCTAGAGATTTTTATTTTAACTCAGAAAATCCTCAGAGATTTTTATTCAGTCCTTTGAAAATGTCACCTTTGAGTTATTTGAATTTGTAGTGAAAAGAGAAGTTTGTCAACCAAAACACTATTTCAGCTGTATTTTGTCATGGTTTAACCCTGTTAGCCTCTAAACACCACACGGGCACTCACTCACTCGCCTTTCCACAGACTGGTGGAGAGACTTGGAAGAGAGTGAGAAAACAAGCATGTGGGTTGAGATAAAACCAGCTTATAATTGAAATAAAATAGAATACTAATATTAATAATAATTTACAATTAAAAGGAAAATAAACATAGATAATTATAATGCACAAAAGTGATGTAAATGAATAATTGCTCAACACCAACCAAGTGATGCCCAGCCAGACCCTGAGCAGTGAACTCTCTGCCAACTTCCACCCTTGTTTTATTGCAGAGCATGATGCCATATGGCGTGGGATATCCCCCAGATCAGTTGGGGTCAGCTGTTGCAGCTGTGTCTCCTCCCAGCTTCTTGTGACCCCCCCCTCATTTGCTAGTGTGGAGAGGGTGTGAAGCAGAAACAGCCTTGGCTCTGGGTAAGAAGGGATCAACAGTAATTGAACCATCCCTGAATTATCAACGCTGTTTCCAGCACAAATCTAAAACACAGCCCCTTACTAACTACTATGAAGAAAAATAACTCTTAACCAGCCATATCTAGCACAGGTGTTTTATTTGGAAATTTTGCTTTTGTCTAGATTAGTAGGAAGATCAGTATATTTAAGCAGCAGAATTTCCTGTTGATAGCATTTAAGACTATTTCAAATTAGCAGCAGATTCAGGTCTTCAAACATTTTGATAAACAACTGCAGGGTTTGCTGCACCAGTCTTCTTATTGTAGCACTTTTTAGGAAAATATCTTTTTTGCTGTTCAAAGCAAGAGTTTAGAAATGTTTTCCTTCGAGTTAAATATAATCAGGACTCTGCAAATACTATTCAGTTTGTAAAGAATTAAACCTTTTGACTTTACTTAGTCAGCTAGGGCCAAATTTTTATTGTTGTGTCTTCTTGTAGCAACATCAATTTCAGCACTTTATAGAAGGAAATCTGTACAGGTAATTTTTTATTAGAGGTACAGACCAAATATTTTTTTACTTGAATTAAGTAAATTCCCTCTTTCCAATCCATTTTACAACTCACATATGTTGTAGAGGGCTTTTTAATCCTGATTGAAAAACTTCAAAACTTCTAAGTAGCTTTTTCTCTTCTTAATTGCATAACAACTTCCTACATAAATACCTTCAAATTAAATTTAATACAAAATAATAAATACAATAAAAAAAACTAACATGACACAACATAATACAAGAGCATAGCAGAATAGAATATTAGAATATAAAAATTATATACAGTAAATACAATACAATATGATATTTACATTTTACTTTTGAATAATTAAAATGTAATATAATTTTGACAGACCATGTGATGAAAATAACCCAATATTGAGAAGTTAAGCTTCTCATGGGCTCCAGAGCTGTTGCTGACTACCTTTGTCATGCATTTTCTGTTTTACAGATGAATTCAAGTACTTTTATAGCAACGTGCATTGAAGTGCAGCTGTTCCTCTATGCGTTCTTTGCCTTAAAGCATTCTCTCTGCTTCTTGAAGAGCTCAGCTGCTTTGTATTGTTAACTCTCTCTGCTGAGCACCTGCCTCCCTGGAAGCTTGCTCTCTCTCACCCTGGAAAAGCTGACAGCTTGAATCTTCGTGAGGTTCATTGCTGAAGGCAGGCGGTGGAAAAAATAAGCCAGGTCTAACTAGCAAGCACATTGCTATCTGGGATGAGTATCTGAGAGAAACTTGGCAGGAGAGCTGGTTGGAAAGTACAGCTAAGGTTCAAGTCCAATACAGGTGACCCTAAAACTCAGGAGGCAACTGTAACTGGGTGAGCTGAAAGTTCGTCATTTTTCAAATGGAATCTGAGCACAATTTTCTAGACACAGAACTCCTGCCTAGCATTAAGTAACAAAATCACACAAGGTAGAGGCTAAATTGTAAGTTAGTACAGGAAAGAAGTTTCAGTCAGGGAAAATCAAAAAGGTGCAAAAATATGTTTGAGATGCAGTGGCATACACAGATAATGAGCGCTGGAGATCACTCAGAAGCAATGTTTGAGTTGTTAATAGTGGTAAAGTTGCATAATTTCTCTTTTCACAAAAGATCATGATTTTGACTGTTAAGAAAAGCCATGTTCTTCAACATAAATTAGGAATGTTAGTGGGTGCAAATAACTGAGTCAATCAGAAGAAACAGTCTTCATCTTGTTTTGAAGAGTTTTGCAGACAGGAAAATATTAAGCTGGCTAGAACTGTGGTGAAACTCAGGCATAGAACCAATCTTCATAGAAAAGAAAGGCTGCAAACCTGACTTGTGCGAGAAACCTATTGTGAGAGACTGATCTGAAATCAGTCTCCACTGTCCATTGTCTCAAAGATTGGTCTGAGAAACTGAGATGGAATTCCACCCGTTTTGTCTCAGAGATGGGCGGGAGGAGTTGAGATAAGTCTCCAATATCCATTGCCTGGGAGAAGGGTGTGAGGAGCTGAACTAGGACTCCACTATCCATTGCCTGAGGGATGAGTGAGAAAGAGCTGAAATAAGATTCTGTCCATGACCTTGAAGATTGGTGTGAGAAACTGGGGCTTTCTCCAGTCAGACCCTGACACCTATCTGGAAAGCTATGGCTGTTGTTAAATTCAGCAGTACTTCAGTAGCTTTCCTCCTGGCAAACACTGTTTTGACATTTGACCGCCTTTGTGATGGTCAACATGACATGCAACGCTACAGACTTGGGGAAGAGTGGATGGAGCTGCTTGAGGCAAAATGATCCGGTGGTGCTGATTGATGGAGCTGAACATGAGCCAGCTTGTGCCCAGGCAGCCAAGAAGGCCAGCAGCATCCTGGCCTGTATCAACAATAGTGTGGCTAGCAGGGCCAGGGCAGTGGTCATCCCCATGTACTCAGCACTGGTGAGGCTGCGCTTCTAATCCTGCTTTCAGTTTTGGGCCTCTCACTACAAAAGAGATATGGAGGTGCTGGAGTGGGTCCAGAGAAGGGCAACAAAGCTGGTGAAGGGTCTGGAGCACAAGTCTGATGAGGAACAGCTGAGGGAACTAAGGATGTTTAGTCTGGAGAAAATGAGGCTCAGGGGGTACCTTTTTACTCTCTACAACTACCAGAAAGGAAGACAGAGGGAGGTGAGGGCTGGTCTCCTCTCCCAGGTAACGAGCGATAGGACAAAGCCTCAAGTTGCACCAGGGGATGTTTAGTTTTGATATTAAGGACAGTTTCTTCCCAGAAAGGGTGATCAGGCATTGGAACAGGCTGCCATGGAAGTAGTGGAGTCACCATCCCTGGAGGTGTTTAAAAACTGTGTAGATGAGGCCATTAGTGATGTGGTGGTCTTGGAAGTCCTGGGGTCGTGGTTGTACTTGTTCATCTTAAAGGTCTTTTCCAATGTAGATTCTATGATATAAGTGGCCTGTTTATGGATAAGTAAGTTTCTTTGCCACAGAACTTGAGCAGAAATCAACAGCTATTGCCACTTCCATTCACTTCCCGGACAACCAACTGTTTGATGTAGATATTAAAGAAGACAATCAATTGAGCACAAAAACTGCTGAGTTTGGAAAACTTCTATATGAAACATGGAAGGAAAATATACATGGTAACCTGTGCTTCTGCAGGTGCATGGAGCACTTCAAATATCAGACGTGGAGGCTGCCAGTCAGGGGAGGAATTGTCAGTGCCTGGAGATGCATTGGGAAATTGCAGGATGAATACCTCCATGTTGGAAAATAAACACAGATAATAATTCAAAACCAGCAAAGACTATTTATTCCTTCATCAATTATCCTGGTTTTAGGACAAGAAAATATAAAAACTATAAAATATATAAAACTATAAAAATTCAGGTACATTCCAAATAATTGTAAAATTAAGAAAGTGAGTGACAGGAAAATACTTTCCAAAGTGAAAATTTTATTTCTTTAGAAGTTGAAAAACCTTACTGTACTCTGTAGACATCATAATTCTTTCTGTGGGGAAGGATCCAAAGCTGGTTTAAGTTTATAGAAATACTACTGAATCCAAAAGTCACCAAATAATATTCAGTGCATGCAGATACCATGGACAGTGGGAAGTTGATTCCTGCTGTCAGTGCTACCAAAGCAAGAATAATGGAAAAAGAAGAGAAAAGAAATTTTATGGATGTGGTTTAGGCCCAGTTGGCAACCCAGAAAAAAACCATGCAGGCTGCTTTCTCACCCTAACCCCCCTTTCCTCCCTCTGTTCCTGGAGGGAGGGGGAGGAGAATCAAAAGAATGTAACTCCCACGGGCTGAGATAAGAACAAGGTATAACACAAACCACTACTGCTAACACCAATAACAATAATGCTAAGGGAAATAACAAGGGAAGAGAATAAATACAACTGCTCACCACCATTTGACCAATACCCAGCCTGACCCAAGCAGTGATCTAGCCCTTTTGGGTAACTGCCCCCAGTTTATATAGTGGGCATGATGTGCTGTGGTATGGAATACTTCTTTGGTCAGTTTTGGTCAGGTGTCCTGTCTCTGCTTCCTCCCGGCCTCCCCTTCTCCCTGGCAGAGCATGAGCCTCACAAAGTCCTTGGTCAGACTAAACATTTGAGCAGCAACTAAAAGCATTGGTGTTATCAGTGCTGTTCCCAGGCTGAAAGTCAAAACCACAGAGCTGCACCATCTACTAAGAAAGAGAAAAACGACTGGTACTGCTGAATCCAGGACAATAGAGAAGCAGGAAATCAGAAAACTCTATGGCTGAACATATCATGAAAGCACAGTACTCCTTGTGAAATCTGGGAAAGATTGTTACTGACTTCAGTAAGGCTATCAATTCTTTCCTCCTTCTCAATTTTTCTTTATTTATTCCTAAACCTTGACAAAAAGTGAATTCAATATTATTTTGTTACAGTTTCTTCAGTTAGGTTTAGATTCAGTGTTCATTTTTAATGATTTTCCAGCAATATCTCATTTTATAAATGCCAACTTCTCCTTTTTTCTTTCTTTTCTTTTTAAGAAGAAAAGACAGAGTACAACACTCGCTGTTCAGGCCCAAAAGCCATTAGAATCACAATAATTTAAGGTCAAATATATCAAGAAAATAGGTGTAAGAACCAGAAGTATGTAGTTTCATTTTTTTAGACAACTGATAGATTTTCATATGTATTTGGTGACATTCACTTTACTCTTTACTGAGGATCATTAAAGAGAACCCTTGTTATTTACCTGTAATGTCAGGGATTATATCAGGCATAACATTTTAACAAGAGGCCTATATCCAAGCAACAGTAACTTCCAGATGCTGTTTTAAGGAAATAGTCAGTAGCTTTATTTAGCTTTTACACATGTATTGGAAAGATGAAAATTAATACAGATTAGTGTTGGATAGTCTGGTTTAGCAGATAGACATTTTAATTCACTAAAATTTTTATCTGTACTTAAAAAAAAAAATCATTATATATGACATAATTTTTTTTTAATTGCCTCAATTTGGATGAAGCCTGGAATTGGAGAGTTTTTAAAAGCAGGGTAGAAAATGGTATTATTCTCTTGAAGAGCTTTACACTGTGTTAAACTCAGAAACTACTGTTAGTCACACCACATTATTTTTTTTTTAATACTGTTTACGTTTATCTTCACAAAGGGACAAAATTTAATTAGCTTCCACAAAACAAGCCACTAAAAGGGGAGTATCAAAACAGTTGTAAGAATGACCTCCACAAAAGCACATTGTTATGAGGAAATTGGTCAGATGACTGGTGTGGTGCAGAGTCTGCTGGGTTTGTGTTGAGAACAGGGCTGATGTAAGTAATAAGTCTTCTAGAGATGTTTGATACAGAGGCAAATTTCATTTCAGACTGCACAGAAGTATGATTTCATACACCAACACTGACCAAACTTCTGTTTGGTCAAGCAAGTTTTAAAGCTTTCCTGTACTCATCCAGCATGTTTACTGAGGGACAGATTGATAGAATGTGTCTACTACTTAATGGCAAAGCCAAAATCACAGCACTGGACACAACATCTACACTGGAAGGGAATTCTGGAAGTCTCTACACCAATGCCCTGCCCAGAGCAGGCTTAGCTGTGGAGTCATACCAGGTTGCATAGGGCATTGTTTCATGGGGGCTGGAAACGTTCCAAGGAAGGGACAGCACCACACTGTTGAGCCCATCCCCACTGATGGATGCTCAGCCATCCTGTGGAACAAAAGCTTTCCCTTATCTCCAGCCTTTCTGGCCCTTCTTAGTTTACTGCCCACCAAGGCCCAAGACCTGCCCAGAACTGCTCATAACCCCCACTGGCATTGCTGCCAGGGCTCTGCCTCCCTAGACCAGAGTCATACAGCAATCTGCTCTATTTCCAGAGCTGTATCCGAATCTGGTAATTTGAATATTGTTGTTCTGGGCCACATGGATGGTGTGAATACACTCTCCTGGTTTCTCTTTCACTATACAAGACGCTATCAGCCTGTCTAAGAAGTCCTCTACAAGTTTTTGCAGTGCTGTGGTGGTTTTGGTAGGGCCAAAGTATGGGGAATGGTGGCATCTTCTGCATAACTGGAATAGGACTGTTGTCTTCAGAGCTCAGATGGCAGTGCTATTCTTCATTATCCTAATGGCTTTCAGGATCTCTTGGATTTCAAATGATTGATAAGGACAACATTTTATTTTCTAAATTAATATTATTTGGCATTGGTGCTCAGAACTGTATAAAACAACTTGATCACATTAAATTTTCTTATTCTTTTCTGATTAGAAAAAAGAGATATTTAATATATGACTACTTTCTGTCCATATATATATATTTTTCAAACAGGATTTCTTTTAATCTTTCTTCTATTCCAATGCTTATATTAAATTAAAACCAGGAATAAGATGCTTAAACCTACCCTTTAGTTTCTGAGAACTGATCCAATTTTTAAACTAAATGTGTTTATGCTGTATTTGCATTTACTTTCTTGGGATCTTATTCTACTTATTGTAAAAAAATTCAGCCTAAACTAAATCAGGAAATCGATGTAATTTCACAACTAATAATTACGAGTTAATTTGCTAATTGAAACACATACAGTGGAGAGAAAGAGCTGTATTATGTGGCCAGTTAAACCCATCCAGATCTTACTATTTAATATTCTGATCAAATAGTCCACAAAAGAGTGATAAGCAAAGAATTTTCTCCAAAATTATTTGATTAATAGTTTTGAATTACTGATATATTTAGAGATAACTGCAGTAAGAAAATGAAACCAACCTGACCAAGTGTATTACCCCTTACAATTTATTAACCTACCTCCAATTAAAAACAATAAAACCTGCTTCATGAATATTTCATCTCAACAAAAACTCTATCAGTTCAATTGTAGTTGTTTGGAAACATTTCTGTCAAGAAATCATGTGATCTAGTAGTTTTGATATTTTATTATTAAAAAGCATGTATATTTTAGAACATCCTAGGCTGTTCTTGACATCTGTGAGAGACTGATCTGAAATCATGCTCCACTGTCTACTGTCTTAAAGATTAGTATGATAAACTGAGATGGGATTAAACCAGTTCATTGTCTCAGAGTTTAGTCTGAGAAGCTGAGATGGAATTCCACTTATCTTTTGTCTCAGAAATAGGTGGGAGGAGTTGAGATAAGACTGTTCATTGATTGAGGGATGAGTGAGAAAGAGCTAAAACCTCCAGGATTGGCATGAGTAATTGCTACCAGTTACCCCAAGAATTGCTGCAGACACTTGCAGTTGAAGAGCTAGCTGCAAGACCAGGGAAACTGGTCCACCAGGAACATGTAATACCTGACATGAAGAGCAGAGTTATTCCCCCCAGCTCATTATGAAAGGAGGAAAAGGTAATCACAAAGAGGCACATTGTCAGGGAACCACTGCCATGGGGATAACTCCAGAAGGAAACTGCCATGAGAACACTCTCCACCCATGACTACTATGGACCCTGAGGGACATCTTCCGTGAGACATCGCCATGAGGGCAACTCACATCAGGACACCTCCAAGGGCACCTTCAAAGGGACAGCTCCAGAAGGACACCTCCAAAAGGACACCCACCTCCAGTGACTATTATGGACTCCTGGAGGACCCTGTGCTCTGATACCCACTATGAACCCAGAAAAACTCCCATCACTGACAGTGATGACAACAGATCCCCGGGGCACCATTGGATCCATGGTGGTGAGTAGCTCTCTGTCTCTCTGCACACTGAACCCTTGCTTCATTTTCTACCTTTTTTCCAATCTCCTTTATTACAATAATTCCCCTTTTTTTATAATAACTGTCTTTTTATGCTAAACTTACTAATTGATTACAGTACTTGACCTCATTTGCGTCTTAATTTCACTCTTGGGATCACGAACTGAAACTCTGGGATTTTCTCCAATCAGACCCTACATTAAATTGGCATCATGGACAGGATCCCTTACAGTGAAAAGTACATTAATGTCACATAAAGTGTGAGGTATGATATGTGTACCTCTTAGGGATGTAAGGGTTACATTAAACAGACCTGCTACTTCCCGGTGATGGCTACCCCAACCTTTTGCTGCATTTCACTTACTTTACCTATCAGGGATATAAAAGTGGATTTTGTTGAAGCAAAATGTGCTACCTTCCTGAGATGACTATCCCGACCTATTGCAGCTTTGTATTATGTGTGTGCATCTCAGGGACTTAAGGGATGGGTTTTTGTTGAAGCAAAATGCGCTGCTTCCCTGAGGCTATTGTCCCAGTCAGTAATAAATAGCAATGAAGCTGCATTTCAAGGCAGAGATGTGTTGTAGGGTTTTTTAGGCAACATAAATCTCACCTCTCTCTGCCAGGGGTAGAATGGGCCAAGAAAAATTGGCATAATATGCAAAACGTAACAGACCATGTAAGCGCGCTGCAAAAGGACGCAAAACTCTAGCCCGGAAAGGGTAAATTGATTGTGTTATACTGGGTGCAAGCTCGGCTGCTGCATTAGAGGCTAGAGAACAATAACAAACAGCTTAATCTCAGTTCATGCAAACTTTACATGGTTTGATGCCTGGAGGACCAGGTAGTCAATTTAAAAGAACAGATAGACAAAAAGAAAAATCAGGCTAAGTACTTGCGATTAGCCCTGAAAGAGCAACTCCTGGCAGAGAAAAGTGCCTCTGTATGGTCTGAAGAACAACTGAATATCCCCACATTGACCTGGAAGATGCAAGGCTAAGGTTAGAAAACTTGAATGTTCCTGCTGCTTCTCTCTGATCCTTGAGAAAAATTGAACATGCTCGCTAAGATGAAGACAAATTCCCACACATTCCCACCAAAGTGATTCCATATACTGCTACGGAATTAGCTACACTTAAAAAGGAATTTGGTTTTACTCCAGAAGAATCAGAAACAGAATATGTTTGGAGAGTACCTCTTTCTGGGGGAGATCAAATTTTACAAAGTGAGAAGGAAGCTGAAGGATATTGGGGGCCAGGAGTATTTTTAACCACCAGCAACCACTGAGCACCTTAGTCCTTAACTCAAAGAGCTACTTATTGGGTGGAAGACTTAAACCTTTGGAAAGAGGAAATACCCTCACCATCGCAGGGACAGTCGACTAGTTGGTAGAAAATATATAGAAAGTGGCATGTCTGCAAATGATGCATGATCAGGGACTTAGACTTAAACAGGAGTCCCCGATGATGATGCCTGTTGATCCTGAATGTATGATTCCCCTCATTCAGGGTCTTCTTGACTCTCTGAAAGCCTTAATGATCCACTTGCAGGGAAAGATACAAGCAACATCCCAAAGAAAAGGGACGTTACTGCCCTTGAAGGACTGCTATCACATGATGGAAAGAGAGAGAAGAAAGTATGGACATGGGAGGAATTAATCAATTATGGAAGAAAGTTCAGTCCTACCAATAGCTCTAATAAAATCGATACAAAGTGACTGAGGTGAACAGAGGCAAAAAACCCTCCTCCCTGACTAATGGGAAACACCAGACACCCCCTACTTGCCCAGGAAGTAGAAATATTCCTAATAAAAGGCAAGGGTTGTGGATGTTGTGGTGGTGAAAGGGTGTTCCTAAAGATTTAATGGATTGATTGCCCACTGATAAATTGAAAAATCTGGTGTTACAGTAGACTAAAATAAACCCCATGGGCCCTAAAGAAAAGGAAAAATGTGGAAAGCCCTGGTGCCCCCACCACTAATTAGCTCCACCCCCTAATTTTGAGCAGAGGGGTGGAGGATGGATATATATTTGACTGCTCACTGAAAATAATTAAGGTGAAATAATTGTTTTGTGGGACCTGATCTGGTGACACATTTTTCACTTGCTTTGTATGTTTTGTACGACCTCATAGAGCACTCAACTCATAATCGGTTGCCAAGCATCCCACAGGATTTCACAATTTTGTTAGATAGTTTCTCCCTTGGTTAGGAGTGAGTGAATTAGAAAAGACCATCTAGTCTTGACAACAAATTGTTGAAATGCAGTAATTTCTTTAACAATGGTGGTATTGCAAGGGGATATGAAACAACATAGGTATAGATGTTTTTATTCCTAGTATGAGAGCTAGCAGAGTACAGATTTTATAACAAGCCCAGGAACACTGTAGGAACGCTGTATTAAGGTTATCTTTGTAAGTGCATTTTAGATAATGCCAAACTCTAATCAAACCTTATGTATCATTACAGTTAGAAAGTTGCTGAGCTAAGGAATTATTGTTTATATTCTTGGCATTCTCGGCATTCTCAAGGAAGATAAACAGCTCTATGTTGGGCTTTCCTGCTTCCAGCACATTTCTAATATTTTGCAGTGCTTCTTGTATTGCTGACTAAACAGAAGTCAGTCTCTTCCATGAAACTTAATGTTTCTATGTACTTTCCTATTCCAGAATTTAAAAAAAAAAAAAGAAAATTGCTTGTAAAAAACCTGTTGATCTGTTGTTTATAGATGAACGTATCACACATTGTAACAAGGGTTAATTTAGCATAGCTTGCCAGACTAAATGATATTCACTTGATTTTGACTATGCTTTTCATCAATGAAATCAAACATTGGGCATAATAAGGATGCTTATAAACAAGATCAGGGAGAAAGCTGTTAAACTTTTATTAGAAGTACTAATGGGAAGGTTGTCTTACATCTACATCAACATTGACATATTTCATATAGCTTCGTCTTTCTTTCTTTATGAAATGGACAAAAAAAAAAAAAAAAAGGATTGCAAGCTCATTGCATTATGTTATTTGTTACATGTGTTACTGCTCTGTAGACAAGACACCAAAATAGGAAGTTCTTGAATTTTGTGGTGCTGAATACACGTTGCTATTTACTTTCAATCTGAATTTACATAATTGTATTGAAAGCATAAACTGTGGAGTTTTTTCAGCCACCAAATACTTGGCATTGATATAAATGGTATTCTGCATGTTCTGAGTGATGAATAGATTGAGAGCAGCCCTGTGGAAATGGAGCTGAGTATACAGATGGGTGAAAATTGGACATGACCCAGCAATATGCACTTGCAACCAAGAAAGCCAGTCACATCCTGGGCTGCATCAAAAGTAGTGTGACCAGCAGGTCAGGAGATGTGATTCTGCCCCTCTACTCTGCTCTTGTGAGACCCCATTTACAGTGCCACATTTAGTTCTGGGGTCTCCAGTACAAGAAAGAGGCTAGAGGAGGGCATGAAAATAGTAGGAAACTTATTCCTGTAAAAAAAAGGCTAAGGGAGTTGCGGTTCTTCACCCTTGGAAAAGAGAAGGCTTGGGATCTTATTGTAGCCTTTGAGTAAGCAGAAAGACAAGAGATTTTTTTTACCAAGGCCAGTAGTAACAGGACAAGGGCAACTGTAAAAGGATAGCTTTAAATTGGACATGAGGGAGAATTTTTTTACAATGAAAGTGGTAAGACACTGGAACAGGTTGCCCTGGATGCCTCAGTGTTGGAAGTGTTCAAGGTCAGGTGCAATGAGGCTTTGAGCAACCTGATCTAGTGAAAGATTTTCCTGCCTGTGGCAGGGGGGTTGAGCTAGTTGATTTTTGAAGGTCTCTTCCAACCCAAAGCATTTTACGATTTTCTAATTCTATGATCCTCTTGCCAAAACAATCTCTCAGTGCTCATTAAAATTTATACTTATTGTTGGAATACGTATTCTTTTTTTAATTTTTTTTTTTTTTACTTCTATTTGGTTTAAAAGTTGAGCATATGAATATACAAAAAAAACCTTAAAATTTTCCTGGTTTTTGTTTCCGGTTTTGCATGTGCTCTGTAGTTTGTCTAACATCAGTAATTCTGTTCATATTCATGTCTATAACAAACATAAACAACAAAACATTCTTTTTAAAAGAATTTCTGGAAAATGTGCCCAAGGGATATTATTATGTATGTATGATCTATGTATGTGACTATTTTATATTCTATATATAAACCAAGTGCTGACTCTCCAAATTATTTTTGGCAGTATCTAATCCTTAATTGTTTACGTTGTTGAACTTCATCTTTAACCTAAAAAAAGAGGGTGCATTTTCAGTATTTGGTACCCCTGAAAACAGCACCATGTGCAGTTTTTCAAGACAAAAAGAATACTTTCCAGGCTGTGGCAGCATAAAAAATCTGCAAACTCTAGATTTGCTGCCATAGTTTGTGTTAAGTGGGAACTATTGAGCCTAATACTGAGCCCAGTCCATGTATTAGCCCTAATTTCATCATCATCCGCAAATGCTGAGTTAATTTGTGAATTTATTTAATATTAATAAATATTGGTTTATCAATTTAAGATGGGGATCTTCTATAGTTCCTAAAGAGTTTGATTTCCCAAAGGTGCCATGTTTTTGAGAACTCCATTAACTAATGTAAAAAAACATTTTTACTGCGTAAAACTTAATCTGTACCTTCACACAGTTTTAGATGAATTTTTGAATACAGATAAAATGTTCTGAAATACTGAAGAAATCACTGAGAGGTTGAAATAGTTCCCTGTGTTTTTCCTGTACAATTTCTGAGTGGTAATTTAGAGGGGAAATTTTCTTGCCTTTTGATCCTTCAGTGTAGCAAAGGTAGATCTCAAAGACGTGGAGGTGCAGGGGAAAACACCCCTGACACAAAATGAAGCCTCACAGTCTTGTCCAATTCCAAGAAAATGAATGAAATTATCCATGGATAGTCTGGATCTGAGCCTCCATGATGAGATGAGAAACTGTAATATTGGTGAAGTTGAAGAAAAACTAAAACCCAATGATAAGTCACTTGGGAAGATATGATTTCTGGTTCTGATGTGGTGATACAAAGTGCTAAAGAAGAACAGGCCAAAACTATGCAACAGACTCACAGGAAAAGGCTCTGTGCACAATGTATGTACTTCAGAGTGTCCTGAATGCCATGTGCTGTCCCAGAAGTGTCTCATTAGTAGCCACTCAAGAGAAAAATCTTGCTTGCTGCAGGAAAGGTGTTTAATGGCACTGAAATTGTTCACTTAATTAAAAACTCACCAAGAAGGCAGATGTTCTTCTTAATGTTCCTTGTAACACAGAAAATTATTGACTTGTTCACATTTAAAAATGAAGATCTCCTTTGCAGCTGGAAAAGTGTAAATGACATCTTAATAGGAATCCTTTGTACAATGGTCTATGCTCTTATCCAAGTTTAAGGTAAATCTGCACTAGTTTCATCACATTAACGGTTGTTTTTTTTTTCTATAGTTACACAAAAGTAATTGATGTAACCTTGTCAGGGAAAAGGACAGAGGCCAATTGTACTGATACTCACATAGTTGCTCTGGCTACAACAAAATTATATAGTTGATGGTTTCCAAGAAAGGTGATTAAGATTTGCCCTCTGGCAAGAGAGGAAGTAAATTTATCCATATCCTATTTTCCAGTTCTGATGTAAATATAATGATGTTTTGTTAAATGTTCTCCAGTTTGAAATAAATAAGCACAAAATTTCCATAAATAAATAAGAACAAGATTTCTATACTGAAAGTTAATGTGTTCTTCTACCTTCCTTCAAACCCCACCCATTCATCTCCTTCCCTTTTCTTATCCAGAACTCTGCACTGTTATGCCACCTTGCTGCTTGCTCCTATAGGAAGTACTTTTGCCAGCAGTATACACAGGTCTGTCTACCAGGCCTGGTGATGCAAGACATTTTCAGGAGTGTTGAAAAGTTTTGAATTGGACAAAGGATTGGAGCAAAGCTAAAATTTTAGAGTTACATACTCCCTAGGTCATTTTTAAAATGGGCCACCATCAATTTAGGGTAGCCCTTCAGCGCTGGGGAAGAGACTGATTCTTGTTCTGAATTCTGTAGATTTGATGTAACACATGGCTGAATAGCATTTTGTCAGTAAAGGGAAAATCCTCAAAGTTCCCAACTGTTTTGCTTATCTATAAGCTTGGAACTGGTTTTCTGCACTTTGTTGGTCTTAGATTGATGAGATTTTCAGATGTCCTATAAAGAGCTTGCTGAAACTGACAATCAAAACTTTGGGAAAACTTGGCTTCTCTTGACAATGCGTGATAAAACTGCTTACTGATCTTCAGATTGCTAAAGACATGCCTCAATACAAAGAAAAAGCAGAAAAATATTAAAACTCAAGTAATGATTCTATTTGTCATTCCAGGAAGAGTGTTGTAAACGTTTTAAAAATAAAGAATACCTGTCATGTTCCATACTGGCTGACATGCTTAAAGGCTAGAACTTGTTATGATCTATTCCTTTTTTTGATTTAATATTAAGGTCATATTTTCATATTCTGCTAGTTGTTTTGAGGCTTTCTTGGTGTAAAATTATGCCTGGGTTTACCTATTGTCTATTTTTATTTTTCACATAGATAAGGATTTAAATTTTGAATATGCAGAGAAATTATTTGTATTTTATTATCAAATGGAGAAAGCTGACATCTTTTATGGAATTCTGAATCCAAAGATAATGAAAGGACTTCACTAAAAGAAAATTCTATCTCCTTTTCCATTCTTTCAAATAGTCTAGCATATATATCCTACATACAAGCCAGTCTGTGCACGAAGGAAAACTGTAAAAAAAAGAGATGTGGGCATGCTTTCATAGTGACTTTTTTGTTTTGTTTAAGTTGGCAAAATTGCTGGAATACCCATGGTTAAATAAACCATGTTTTTTCCATATATAATATTTCTTATGACACAGAACAAAAATGATTCATATAAGGCAAATAAAACATCTTCTTCATCATCATTATTATTGTGTCATCTCTATATGGTACTTTCTGCTTCTGGCTACGAAATAATTTTCTGTTAGAAGGTTAGATAGAATCATAGAATCATAGAATCGTTAGGGTTGGAAAGGACCTTAAGATCATCTAGTTCCAACCCCTCTGCCATTGGCAGGGACACCTTATGCTAAATTATATCAGCCAAGGCCTCGTCCAACCTGGTCTTGAACACTGCCAGGGATGGAGCATTCACAACCTCCCTTGGCAACCTATTCCAGTGCCTCACCACCCTAACAGGAAAGAATTTCCTTCTTATATCCAGCCTAAACTTCCCCTGTTTAAGTTTGACCCCATTACCCCTTGTCCTGGCACTACAGTCCCTAATGAAGAGTCCCTCTCCAGCATCCTTATAGGCCCCCTTCAGATACTGGAAGGCTGCTATGAGGTCTCCACACAGCCTTCTCTTCTCCAGGCTGAACAGCCCCAACTTTCTCAGCCTACCTTCATACGGGAGGTGCTCCAGTCCCCTGATCATCCTCATGGCCCTCCTCTGGACTTGTTCCAACAGCTCCATGTCCTTTTTATGTTGAGGACACCAGAACTGCACGCAATACTCCAGGTGAGGTCTCACAAGAGCAGAGTAGAGGGACAGGATCACGTCCTTTGACCTGCTGGTCACACTCCTTTTGATGCAGCCCAGGATACGCTTGGCTTTCTGGGCTGTGAGGCACAGTGAAGCCAGCTCATGTTCATTTTCTCATCGACCAACACCCCCAAGTCCTTCTCTGCAGGCCTGCTCTGAATCTCTTCTCTGCCCAACCTGTAGCTGTGCCTGGGATTGCTCCAACCCAGGGGTAGGACCTTGCCCTTGGCGTGGTTAAACTTCATGAGGTTGGCATCAGCCCACCTCACAAGTGTGTCGAGGTCCCTCTGGATGGCATTCCTTCCCTCCAGTGTATCAACCGAATGACACAGCTTGGTGTCATTAGCAAAGTTGCTGAGGGCGCACTCAATCCCACTGTCCATGTCAGCGACAAAGATGTTGAACAAGACTGGTCCCAACACCAATCCCTGAGGGACACCACTCGTTACTGGTCTCCAGCTGGACATTGAGCCATTGACCACAACTCTCTGTGTGCAGCCATCCAGCCAGTTCTTTATCCACCAAGTGGTCCATCCATCAAACTGATGTCTCTCCAATTTAGAGACAAGGATGTCGTGTGGGACAGTGTCAAACGCTTTACACAAGTCCAGGTAGATGACATCAACTGCTCTACCCCTGTCCAATTTGTCTACACAATCAAGGAACCTCCTGGGTTGCTTGTGCCGGGCCGTACTGTCCTTCCAACAGATGTCAGAGTGGTTGAAGTCACCCATGAGAACAAGGGCCTGTGAGCGTGAGGCTTTTGCTATCTGTCTATGGAGTGCTTCATCCGCAGGTTCTCCTTGATCAGGCGGTCTGTAACAGATCCCCACAGTAATGTCTCCCATAGCTATGTTCCCTCTAACCCTGACCCACAAACTCTCTGTGGATTGCTCACCTGTCCCCAGACAGAGTTCCATACTCTCCAGCCTATCCCTAACATAAAGAGCAACTCCCCCTCCCCGCCTGCCAGGCCTGTCTTTTCTAAAGAGCCTGTAACCTTCCACTCCAACACTCCAGTCATAGGAGCCATCTCACCATGTTTCTGTGATGCCTATTATATCATACCCCCCTAGACCTGCACACATCTCTAATTCCTCTTGTTTGTTCCCCATGCTACGGGCATTTGTATAGAGGCATCTGAGCTGGAATATTAAAGCAAAAGTTTTCATAATAACATATAGAACCTGTCATGCTTGCCCTAAGGAGGGTAAATTTTATGTTTTTCAGGCCCACTCTGTGTAATGATATCAAGCCTGTTTATCACCTTTTGCAAATCTCTCAGAAAAGTGTTTCATACATGAAAAATCATGCATGTAAATGGTGGCTTTTTTCCCGATACTCAGAAAGTCACCCAATTTTAACTGGAGTAAATCAGTTTATTTACAGTGAGGGCAGTATTCAATACTTTCATGATATCTTCAAATGAGATATACATTAACATTATAATTTACACCAATATGTGATCACATTTAATTTCTATGGTTTAAATAACAACACAGCAAAACAAAAGGTATTGTGGTATAGTAAGGAACTAACCATCTTTCCCCTCCCAAGCAGATTTAAATCAAACTTTTGAAATATGTATTTTTTCTAATATGCATAATTAGTGTAATTAATATTGCAATTGATTTAAGTTCTCTGTTATGCTTTGTGCTTAATGACATGATTATAATAGATAATGTTCATCTAACTAGTAAGGTCTGAGCAAAACGTTGTCTTTATCTTGCTTTTCCTCTGACATCAGTGTGCAATGCTCTTTGACTTACTCCTCTTTTTCTTTTTTTTCCTCTGAGGGTATTACAGAATAAAATTAAGTTTTGTGTTCTGATGCATGAAATATGTTCTTGTACTTTTTTTGGCTGAGCTGCTTGCTCACTCCTTGTCATTGGAATGGGGGGTTGAATCAGAAGGATAGAAGTACAAGAACTCCTGGGTTGAGATAAAGTCAGTTTGATAGGTAAAGCAAAGCAAAATGAGAAATTCATTCACTACTTCCCATAGGTAAGCAGGTGTTCATAGCACCATGCAAGCTACTATTGAAGAATTTTAACTCTACCCTAATGAAAACAAGCATGGCTCCTTCTGATACTGTTTTGACAGGGGCCACCTCTGGCTCTGGTTGGCCCCGTCCTACCCCTGGCACCAGGAGTCCTGTGTCACCCAATCCTGCTCCAGTGATGCCCCCACCCCAGGTTCAAGTGTCCCAGCCCTGGTGTGTCTGAGGCCTGGACCTCATGTGCCTGGGGGCACCTGCTGCTGGGGAGGGGGAGAAACCCCTTGGTCCTTCCTTCTCCTTTGGGGCTGATGGTTTCTGCCCCAAAATGTCCAAGTCCTCTCGCTCATTGTCTTCTTCAGCTACAAAGTTATCCCCAGAGCCATCTGTGCTCCTACTGCTCCATTGCTGCAAGGTGGAACTGCTTCACACCAGATTTCTGGGGTCTGGAAAGCAAAGGCAGGCAGAACATTGCTTAGAAAGACCTGTGTCCATCCATACCATGGCTTGTTTTTGAAAAGAAAGTAAAAAACTCTGTGAGAACTGGCAAGGAAACATTAGTAACACACCGTCATGAAAGTGTCCACCATGTGTGCAAAAGAAATACCCAGATGTTTCCAGCCTGGTTTTGCAAGACCATATCCACAAAGGATATAATTTATTTCTGCAGCCTTTTTTTTCAGAACAATAGTTCATGCTAATAAAGGTACTTCTACCTCTTCCAGAGATGCTTTGCTTCATTTCTTAGACAGTCCTGACAGACACTACACCACTAACTTGTGCTAGGAATGTCTCAAAGCCTTCACACTTGCAGAATGCTAATTTGGATCTCAGTTCTGCTCCTGGACTACAGGGTATTATGAGCCAATCACTTTGTACATCTGGCAAAGTACAATGCTAAAGCTTCATTTTCCTAGTTTTCTCAGTGATTGATAGATTTTTGAAGAGTGGACATTTTTGAAGAGTGAGGAGGGGGCTGCTCTTCTAACAAATAATATTTCAATAATGACTGTAATGTTATCGGGAGAGACTTGGGAAAAAACTATAAAAGCAGAAGCACAAGAATGAATGCAAGGAAGATTTTTTTTTCTCTTTTGTAATAAAGGATGCTTTTATGTTGCAGTTGATACTTAGAGTATCTTGTCCTAGTTCCAGCTGGAAGAGAGTTATTTTTTTTTCCTAGTAGCTGGTGCAGTGCTGTGCTTCAGCTTTAGCATGAGAACAGTGCTGATAACACACTGATGCTTTAGTTGTTGTTAAGTAATGCTTATCACAATCAAGGACATCTCAGTTTCCCATGCTCTGCTAGTGAGGATGGGCACAAGAACCTGGGAGGGAGCAGGGACAGGACACCTCACAAACTAGGAGCAAGTAAGGTCAGGACCTCCTCAGTCCAAGTATGTACTTGAGAATATACAGAAAATATATAGAAATTATTCTAACTCTTTCTTGGTTTTCTTATGAATTAAAACTTGCTACAGTCTCTCTGTGGGCTTCACAGGGACCTTTTGTTTATGCTTTTGTTTATGCCTACATTTGTCACAGTGCAGCTATCTGAGATATCAGCGGCATCAAAAGCAGTTTGTTTAAGTTTAAAACACACTGTAGTAGAGAGACAAATAAATATTTAGGCAGCTGTGTTGTGCTGAGACCCTGTTGTGGTTTAAACCCTGTTGGCAAGTCAGCCACGCAGTCTACACCTCCCCCTCCCCCCCACCTCCTTTCTTCCCTCCACACCCCCGCTCCTGGAGGGAAGGGGGAGGAGAATCGAAAAGAATGTAACTCCCACGGATTGAGATAAGAATGGTCCAGTAACTAAGGTATAACACAAACCACTACTGCTACCACCAATAACAATAATGATAAGGGAAATAACAAGGGAAGAGAATACAATATCACCCACCGACCGAACTTGAATGAGCAGTGAGTGCCCTTCCGGGTGACCCCCAGTTACACCCCGGCCATGACGTGCTGTGGTATGGAATACCTCTTTGGCTAGCATGGGTCAGGCGCCCTGTCTCTGCTTCCTCACGGCTTCCCCTCCTCCCTGGCAGAGCATGAGACTCACAAAGTCCTTGGTCAGACTTAACATCAGTGTTATCAGCTCTGTTTCCAGGCCAAAAGTCAAAACCACAGCACTGCACCAGCTACTAAAAAGGAGAGAAAATGACCTCTACTGCTAAACCCAGGACAGTATCTACCCCTTATTCCATACCATTAACGTCATACTCACATCCCATGTTTTCAATATACCATCGCTCTTACATATATACATCCACGTATATACACAGACCAAGAGAAAGAGATCATTCCTTAGTGCATGGACCAATCCCTATAAAGCTGCTGAGTCCATTTGGTCCATGATGTCAGGTTCCATCTCTTGTAACAGTCTTTTGTGGCAGGAGAGGCTTTGTGCAGTGTTGGATTGTTGCCTGCTGATGCTGATCTTTCCTTTACTGCGGAACTCATCCGGTTCTATCAAAGTTCATTCTCTGTTGGGATGATGGTTGGAGGGAAGTCAGGGCCAGTCGCCGGTCACCTGAGGACATCTAGTTGGTGGACTATAAAAGTATTACACAGCAGGCAACAGCATACAATTAAGTTCATTGGCTCTTTTCCTCTAAAATCAAATCCCCTTGAGGTATACATCGGACTTCCCCATCTTCCCGCATTACCCACCAAGTATATCCAGGTCCCTGAGCAAAAGCAATCCCACGAGAGGGTTTGCCTTTACCTGAAGCAGACGGTCTTCCCCAGCAAATTCTTCATGTGCACCACGGGAACTTTGTCCCCCTCTACAATATGTAAAAGTTCTGACTGGGCTGGGCCAGCCCTGTTGGCAGATCCTCTGGTGTTGACCAACCAGGTGGCCTTTGGTAAGTGTGTATCCCAGTGCTTGAAAGCTCCCCCACCCATTGCTCTCAATGTAGCTTTTAACAGCCCATTGCACCATTCGATTTTCTCAGAGGCTGGTGCATGGTAGGGGATGTGATATACCCACTCAATCCCATGTTGTTTCGCCCAAATGTCTATAAGGTTATTCCAGAAATGAGTCCCATTGTCTGACTCAATTCTCTCTGGGGTGCCGTGTCGCCACAAAATCTGTTTCTCAAGGCCCAGGACAGTGTTCCGGGCAGTGGCATGGGGCACAGCGTATGTTTCCAGCCACCCGGTGGTTGCTTCCACCATGGTAAACACATGGTGCTTGCCTTGGCGGGTTGTCAGCAGTGTGATATAGTCGACCTGCCAGGCCTCCCCATATTTATACTTCAGCCATCGTCCTCCATACCAAAGAGGCTTTAACCATTTAGCTTGCTAAATTGCCGCGCGTATTTCACACTCATAAATAACCTGGGCAATAGTGTCCATTTAAGTCCACCCCTTGATCACGGGCCCATCTATATGTTGCATCTCTGCCCTGATGGCCTGAAGTGTCATGGGCCTACCAGGCCAAAAATAATTCACCTTTATGTTGCCAATCTAAGTCCATCTGAGCCACTTCAATCTTAGCCGCTTTATCCACTTGCTGGTTGTTCTCGTGTTCCTCAGTGGCCTGACTCTTGGGTACATGGGCATCTACATGACGTACCTTCACCACCAGGTTCTGCACCCGGGCAGCAATATCTTTCCACAGTGCAGCAGCCCAGATGGGTTTACCTCTGCATTGCCAGTTGCTCTGCTTCCATTGCTTCAACCACCCCCACAGGGCATTTGCCACCATCCATGAGTCAGTATAGAGGTAAAGTACTGGCCACTTTTCTCGTTCAGCAATGTCCAGGGCCAGCTGGATGGTTTTCACCTCAGCAAACTGACTCGATTCACCCTTTTCTTCAGCAGTTTCTGCAACTTGTCGTCCAGGACTCCATACAGCTGCCTTCCATCTCCAATGCTTTCCCACAATAAGACAGGACCCATCAGTGAACAAGGCATACTGTTTTTCACTTTCTGACAGTTTATTATATGGTGGGGCCTCTTCAGCAAACATCACCTCCTCCTCTGGTGACATTCCAAAATCTTTGCCCTCTGGCCAGTCTATGATGACTTCCAGAATGCCTGGACGACTGAGATTTCCTATTTGAGCTAGTTGTGTAATTAGTACAGCCCATTTACTCCATGTAGCATCAATTGCATGATGTGTAGAGTAGACCCTGCCTTTGAACATTAGAGTTTACAGGTCATGGAAGGAGGGGCTGGCCACTTGGGAGGAATATAAGGCCGCTGCTAGAGGATGTAGGAAGGCAGCTAGGAGGACTAAGGCCTCCTTAGAATTAAACCTGGCAAGAAGGGTCAAGGACAGCAAAAAGAGTTTTTTCAAATACATGGCAGACAAAACTAACACCAGAGGCAATGTAGGCCCACTGATGAACGGGATGGGTGCCCTGGTGACAGAAGATAAAGAGATGGCAGAGTTACTGAATGCCTTCTTTGTCTCTGTCTACTCTGCTGCGGGCAGTCCTGAAGAGCCCTGTAGCCCTGAGACCTTAGATGAAGTCAGGTCAACGGAGCGGTTTGCCTTAGTCGATGAGGAATGGGTTAGAGACCAGTTGAGCAATCTGAACATCCATAAATCCATGGGTCCAGATGGGATGCACCCACGGGTGCTGAGGGAACTGGCGGAAGTCATTGCTAGACCACTCTCCATCATCTTTACCAAGTCTTGGGAAACGGGAGAGGTGCCTGAGGACTGGAGGAAAGCAAATGTCACTCCAGTCTTCAAAAAGGGCAAGAAGGAGGACCCGGGTAACTATAGACTGGTCAGCCTCACCTCCATCCCTGGGAAAGTGATGGAACACCTTATCCTTGGTACCATCTTAAGGCATATCAAGGATAAGAAGGTTATGAGGGGCAGTCAACATGGCTTCACCAGGGGGAAATCATGTTTGACCAATCTCTTAGCCTTTTATGAGGAAATAACATGGTGGATGGATGATGGCAGAGCAGTGGATGTTGTCTACCTTGACCTCAGCAAAGCATTTGACACAGTCTCCCACAGCATCCTCACAGCTAAAATGAGGAAGTGTGGACTGGATGATCAGGTAGTGAGGTGGACTGCGAACTGGCTGAAGGAGAGAAGCCAGAGAGTTGTAGTCTATGGGGCGGAGTCTAGTTGGAGGCCTGTAACTAGTGGAGTGCCTCAAGGGTCAGTACTGGGACCGGTATTATTTAATATATTCATCAATGATTTAGATGAGGGAATTGAGTGTACTATCAGCAAGTTTGCTGATGACACTAAGCTGGGAGGAGTGGCTGACACGCCAGAAGGCTGTGCTGCCATCCAGCGAGACCTGGACAGGCTGGAGAGTTGGGCAGGGAGTAACTTGATGAAATATAACAAGGGAAAGTGTAGAGTCCTGCATATGGGCAGGAACAACCCTAGGTTCCAGTATAGGTTGGGGAACGACCTGTTAGAGAGCAGTGTAGGGGAGAGGGACCTGGGGGTCCTAGTGGAGGACAGGATGACCATGAGCCAACACTGTGCCCTTGTGGCTAAGAAGGCCAATGGCATCCTGGGGTGTATTAGAAGGGCGGTGGTTAGTAGGTCGAGAGAGGTCCTCCTTCCCCTCTACTCTGCCCTGGTGAGACCGCATCTGGAATATTGTGTCCAGTTCTGGGCCCCTCAGTTCAAGAAGGACAGGGAGCTGCTGGAGAGAGTCCAGCGCAGGGCAACGAAGATGATTAGGGGAGTGGAACATCTCCCTTATGAGGAAAGACTGAGGGAGCTGGGTCTCTATAGTTTGGAGAAGAGGAGACTGAGGGGTGACCTTATCAGTGTCTATAAATATATAAAGGGGGAGTGTCACGAGGATGGAGCCAGGCTCTACTCAGTGGCAAACAATGAAATGACAAGGGGTAATGGTTACAAACTGGAACACAAGAGGTTCCACTTAAACTTGAGAAGAAACTTCTTCTCAGTGAGGGTGACGGAACACTGGAACAGGCTGCCCAGGGAGGTTGTGGAGTCTCCTTCCCTGGAGACATTCAAAACTCGCCTGGACACATTCCTGTGTAACATTATCTAGGTGTTCCTGCTCCGGCAGGGGGATTGGACTAGATGATCTTTTGAGGTCCCTTCCAATCTCTAACATACTGTGATACTGTGTGATACTGTGATCCAGCCCAGCATGGGCAACTGGGGTGCCAGGAGTGCACTGTGCTTCAGTGCCAATCACTTCCGAAGCAGCTAGAACCCCTTCATAGGCTGCCAATATCTCTTTCTCAGTTGGGGTATAGCTGGCCTCAGATCCTTTGTATCCCCGATTCCAAAAGCCAAGGGGTCAACCTCGAGTCTCCCCCTGGAGCTTTCTGCTGGAGGCTCCAGGTAGGACCATTCTCCCCAGCTTCAGTATACAGTACAATTTTTACATTTGGCCCGATCCGGACTGGTCCGAGGGCTACTGCGTGAACTATCTCGGGTTTAATTTGCTCAAAGGCTTGTTGCTGCTCAGGGCCCCATTTAAAATCATTCTTCTTCCGGGTCACATGATACAGAGGGCTTACAATTGAACTGTAATTTGGGATGTGCATTCTCCAGAATCCCACTGCACCCAAGAAAGCTTGCGTTTCTTTCTTATTAGTTGGTGGAGACATTGCTGTTATTTTGTTGATCACATCTGTGGAGATCTGTCTATGTCCATCTTGCCCTTTTATTCCCCCAAATTGAATCTCCTGTGCAGGTCCCTTGACCTTACTCCGTTTTATGGCAAAACCAGCTTTCAGCAGGATTTGGATTATTTTCCTCCCTTTCTCAAAGACTTCTTCTGCTGTATTGCCCCACACTTGATAAACACTAACACAGCAAATACTGGCTATAAGGAAGGTACAATATGCTGAAACTGTGAGATCAAGAGAAACAGCCTTGAGAGCCAATAAATCAACATTGTGATGAGTGACTATTAATCCAAAACAATGAATGCTTATCACAAATATGATTAGACACACTCTGGTCAGATCTGTCATTATCTCAACCCCTTGAGCCCCACTTTGGGAGCCAAAAAGAACTGTCCAGTAACTAAGGTATAGCAAAAATCACTACTGCTACCACCAATAATAATAATGATAAGGGAAGTAACAAGGGAAGAGAATACGATACCACCCGCCAACCAAACCTGCCTGAGCAGTGAGTGCCTTCCCGGGTAACTCCCAGTTATATCCTGGGCATGACATGCTGCGGTATGGAATACCTCTTTGGCCAGTTTGGGTCAGGTGTCCTGTCTCTGCTTCCTCACGGCTTCCCCTCCTCCCTGGCAGAGCATGAGACTCACAAAGTCCTTGGACAGACTAAACATTTGGGCAGTAACTAAAAACACCAGTCTTATCAGTGCTGTTCCCAGGCTGAAAGTCAAAAACATAGCACAGCACTAGCTACTAAGAAGGAGGAAAATGACTGCTACTGCTGAACCCAGGACAGACCCCATGGCTGCAGTCAGACCCTGAGCTAGTAGTGCAAAATGTGGATCATTCTCTTGGTGCTAACTCTGAAAACTACCAACACAATCCCATTAAAATATTACCCTTCAACTGAGGATTGCAAACATTTATATTAGACTGTATTACCAACTGCTTTTAGAAAGAGTAAAACTTAGCTAAAGAAAATTAAAACCTATACAATGCTAAGCCATCTGTTATATAATAGTTACATTGTATTTGCTTAGAAATCAGAAACGAAGGAACAGCAGTCTAAAACTGTGATGCACATCTGAGATTTAATCCCCCCCCCCCCCCCCCCCCTTTTCTGATAGATGGTGTGGTAAGTCTTAGGTTTTCGCTTCATGGCACAGTTTATTCTGTCTTGACATATATATATGTTTATGGCACATATGCTTATGGACAACACATAAAGCAGGCTGCTAAAATGAAAAATGAACTGCATACCTTATGGAAGCCTAAAGCCATCCAGGAGTTAGTGTGTAGTGAAAGTGGAATTCTGATTTTCATTGTGTCTTGGATTTTATACAAGATTTCTCTCAGATTTATCTCACTGATTTGTGCTACATGTCACAGCTTTATTGATAACCTCCACTTGTCAGCTTCCAGGTATGAGTATTGCACATGCATTTTCTAAGTGAAGTGCCTTTTGTGAAGCATTATTGTGAGTGTTTTCATAGATCTCAGTAGTCTATCCAATTTTCTTCTCTTTCATGATATGACAGAATCACTGTTATCTTTTATTTTAAAGCCTAGATCTCTAAAATACTTCATCCTGATAGAGGAAGCATTTTAAGTACATTCTTATGGGATCATCATTACTTGCTTCTCCCTTCTTAAAAATCTGTGATATCATCTGCATTGTACAAGTTATTTATCGTGGAAATTGTGACATTTCCTTCTCTTTCTCCTTTACATGAACATCCTTTGTCTTTTTTATCTTCCAAGAATATGTCCCAGCCTGATGGTTGTGTTGTGCTTTTAATGGAACAACTACTTTTTACTGATCTAAACTTCTGTTAAGGTTTAATGGTCTCTTCTGTGTTGATCTTTCCTTTAATTCTCATTATCGATGCCAACATGGGTATTTGGGGATATGCCGTATCCTAGCCTTTTTATATTTCTATTTTAATTATTAGCAACATCTGAAAGCTCTCCTATTACACCAGCAACAGAAGGGGTCTGTCTTAGATGATCAAAAACCCACCTGGGTGGGAACATTCATTTACAAGTTCTGCCAGAGTATGTGTAGCACAGTAATCACTCTAGCATCAAGGCTGAGAATTGAGAGAAACAATGAAATAAAGGAACAGAAGCAAATTTTAGTATGAAACTCTAAAGAGGCATCTTTCTTCATCATCTTTAGATGGCTCTTTAAGCTATGTCTGTGCACAGCTTATGCCTTCTGTAAGACTTTGTTATACTTCTGTATATGTCTCTTCTAAATCTTTGAAGATGTGCATTGAAGTGTATAGAAGTTTGAGTGGATTGTGGAGGTAAAGAATTTGATTTGTTCTTCTTAGAAGAAATTTTAAATGCTAAGTTATTGTTTGCAAAATGCTTAATTGAATGTGTGGGTATTATTCTGGCTTAGAGCTGGTGTAAAGAGGTTCACACATATTTTGTATTGATTTTTTCTCGGTCTCATGTACCAGATAGAACCATAAATTCTAGGTCCTTGAATTCTTCCCATGAATTTCCCGTGAGCAAAGCCATGGATACACTAGTATCCAGTTCCAGTTCCAAAGGGCAAAAGATAAGACTTAATACTAGTTCTTCAGGTTTACCTTATTTCTGGAAATGGCTTTCACACACAGTACACAGTACACAGTATGCTAGATATTGGAAGGGACCTCAAAAGATCATCTAGTCCAATCCCCCTGCTGGAGCAAGAACACCTAGACAATGTTACACAGGAATGTGTCCAGGCGAGTTTTGGATGTCTCCAGGGAAGGAGACTCCACAACCTCCCTGGGCAGCCTGTTCCAGTGTTCTGTCACCCTCACTGAGAAGAAGTTTCTTCCCAAGTTTAAGTGGAACCTCTTGTGTTCCAGTTTGTAACCATTACCCCTTGTCTTAGCGTTGTTTGCTACTGAGTAGAGCCTGGCTCCATCCTCGTGACACTCCCCCTTTATATATTTATATACACTAATAAGGTCACCCCTCAGTCTCCTCCTCTCTAAATGAGCTCCCTCAGTCTTTCCTCATAAGGGAGATGCTCCCAGGGTTGCAATTCTACTTGCTATTCCACTGGTCCTACCACACAAGATCCTGAATTCCACCATCTCGTGGTCGCTGCAACCAAGGCAGCCCTCAACCCTTACTGCTTCGACCAGACCCTCCTTGTTAGTGAGGATGAGATCCAGCAGCGCTCCTCTCCTGGTTGGCTCATCCACCATTTGCAGGAGGAAGTTATCATCCATACACTGGAGGAACCTCCTGGACTGCGGCTGGGTTGCTGAGTGGTCCTTCCAGCAAACATCAGGGAAGTTAAAATCCCCCACGACGACCACGGCCTGTGACTGTGAGACCGCTCTCAGCTGCCTGTAGAAGGCCTCGTCAACTTCCTCACCCTGATCTGGTGGTCTGTAACATACACCCACAACAGCATCGCCCTTGCCAGCCTGCCCCTTAATTCTCACCCACAGACTCTCAACTCGCTCGTCATCTGTCCCTGGACAGAACTCAGTGCACTGTAGTTGCTCCTGCACATAAAGAGCAACCCCACCACCCCTCCTGGCTGGCCTGTCTTTCCTGAAAAGGACATAGCCCTCCATGACTATATTCCAGTCATGTGAGCTGTCCCACCACGTCTCTGTAATTGCCACCAGATCATAGTCTCCTGACTTAACACAGGTTTCCAACTCCTCCTGCTTATTTCCCATGCTGCGCGCATTGGTGTACAGACATTGCAGGGAGCGAGTTGAGCACACTGATTTCACCCTAGGATTATAGAAGGCCTCCCAGTCTTCATCATTTCTGGAGTGCTGCTCCAGAATTCTGGGGCAAGCCCAGCTACAACCCCATCCCCCTTCGAATCTAGTTTAAAGCTCTCCAAATGAGCCCTGCTAATTCGTGCCCCAGCATCCTTTTGCCTCTGTGAGATAAACCTTTCCCACTTGTCATTGTCCAGACTGGTGCCCTATAAAACCAGCTGGTATGAAAGAATCCAAAGCCCTGCCTGTAGCACCAGTCTCAAAGCCAATCGTTTATGGACTGAATCTTCCGATTCCATCCCACATCATCAGTGGAAGATGGAAGGAGTGAGGAGAAGATCACTTGAGCCTCAGCTCTTTCACCATTGTCGTGGTTTAAACCCAGTCAGGTAACTTGTTCACTCACTCCCAGTGAGTGGTGCTGAGCTGACAACAATCGAGGTCCGTGTCCCCCCCCCACCGGGGCTCTCCGCTTCCCCGCTCCCGGAGGAATGGGGAGGAGAATCGAAAGAGCGCAACTCCCACGGGTTGAGACAAAAACAGTCCAGCAACCAATGTACACAAATCACCACCGCTACTATCAACTACAACAATGATAAGGGAAAATAACAAGGGAAGAGAATACGATACCACTGGCCAAGAAAACGAGTTCCACCCGGAAGCCCGTGTCCTTCTGGGTAAACTCCCAGTTATCCCCCACCCCGGGCATGACGTGCTGTGGTATGGAATACCTCCCTGGCTAGCCTGGGTCAGGCGCCCCATCTCTGCTTCCTCATAGCTTCCCCTCCTCCCTGGCAGAGCATGAGCCTCACAAAGTCCTTGGTCAGGGTAAACATCACTTAGCAACAACCGAAAACATCGGCTTCACCAACACTGTTCTCAGGCTGGAAGTCAAAACACAGCACTGCACCAGCTACCACAAAGGAAAAACATGACTGCTACTGCTGAATCCAGGACAACCATCCGCCCCAAGGCCCTGTAGTCTTTCTTCATCCCCCTCAGACTGTGGGAAGCAGCTTCCCCCTTGCCTGTCTGGAAGACCAGCAGCAGGTAGTAGTCTGTCGGGTGCACCAGGTTGGGGAACGCCCTCGTGATATCCCTGATCCGGGCTCCAGGCAGACTACATACTTCCCTATGATGAGGGTCAACTCTGCATATCGGGCCCTCCGTTCCTCTCAGAAGGGAATCGCCTACTACAATGATCCTTCTTTCTTTCTTATCAGAGGCAGTCTTGAGGTGCAAAGTCGACCGCCTTTTCCTATGTGGCCTTGTGGGCTGGTCTTGCCCCACATCCTCACCTACCTCTCCTTCAAGATCCAGGGCCTCAAACCTATTATGGAGGGACACCTGGGGAAGCAGGGCAGGAAGGGGGGAGGGTTTCCCACGACGCCGAACTGGAACTCGCTTCCAACCCTCGTCGTCTTTTTGGTCCCCTACCTCTGCGCAACAGCTACAGGGCAGGGGCTGTCTCGGGCCATCCCCCTCTGTCTGAGAGGGCAGGGGGTCCTTCCCCTTTTGGGGGGTATCTCCCTGGAACCATTCCGAATGGCCCGCCAGGGAGTTACTCCACCAGTCGATCTCCCTTTCACACTCCCTCATGGTCCTCAGCGTCTCAACCTCCTCCTTAAGTCTTGCTACCAGGCTAAGCAGATCTTCTACCTGCTCACACCTCACGCAGGTGGAATGCTGTCCTCCCTCCCCCGGCAGCAGCAGGCTCTGACACTCCCTGCATCCAGAGACCTGAACAGCCACGGTCTGGGACGGGGTCTCTGTCTGAGTTGCTGCAGTCTTCTTACTGCAAGCTTTCTTTCTGGAGGAGACCATATTGGTCAGCAGTCGGACACCAGCAACAGGGTCAGCAACACGACCTGCTTGCTCCTCCCTGCGCCTCTGGTGGGCACCTCTGGTTTTACAAGGGGGACCTTAGCTTGTTTTATGTTTGAATTAGACTTGCAAATAATAGTTTTTTAAAAAGAAAAGTGTATTTACATCAATGATTTTGAATTTTGTCTTTATCTAATAAAACTTTCCTTATCCAAATGGGGAGGGAGGTGGAATAATATAATCTAAATAATAATATAATCTAAAAGTAAAATAAAATTTAAAAAAACACTCCACTTTTAACAATAACAAAAACCCCTGGAAATACTGGGGATAGAATGAAATGAAACTGTGTTTGCTAGTGATTTTCCAACCCAAGATCTCTGCTTTTTCTTTTGCGTTTGTATATAATAGCAAACCCCCTTTTTTTTCCTTAAGGAGTAGCTAGTCTAATGCAACATTTTCACAGGTTATGGGAAGGTTTTTGTCAAATCCAGGGGTCAAGGGTGAAGAGGAAACAAACACGTAATCACCTCCTTTTTGCCACTTGTGTGATATTTTTATTTCTCATGTAGCTTTTTTGTTTCTTTGTTTGTTTTTTTTAATTCTCTTAATCTATTGGTACCATTAGCAGAACTAACCACACTGCGGGTAGTGTAACTCCAAATACATCAAATTGCTCTTATCTTCATAGAGACCTGTACTCTCTTTTCCACTGGTAAGGAGTACAAGTTTTCATTTATATCTGATGCCAGTCGCAAAACTGTTTCTTAATTCCTTCTCAGAATTATTTTGTCTGGCTTCTTTATGGAACATTGGTCACTGAAGCACTGCTAGTCTGATCTGATGAGTCTATTACAGTGCTCATTGCATGTCTCAAATTTCAAGTAGATTGCTTTCTATTCACCAGAAAGCATGACTTTTAATCATGTACAATTGAGAACAGCCATATTTGAAAATGTTATATTTTATATTCTATTCATGACTGGAAAAAGGGTAATATAACCGCCATTTTCAAGAAGGGGAAAATGGATGACCTGGGGAATTACAGACCAGTCAGCCTCACCTCTGTGCCTGGCAAAATCTTGGAGCAGATTCTCCTGGAAGGCGTGCTAAGGCACATGAAAAACAACAAAGTGCTTGGTGACAGCCAGCATGGCTTCACTAAGGGGGAATCCTGCCTGACCAATTTGATGGCCTTCTATGATGGGGCTACAGAACCGATGGAAAGGGGTAGAGCAGTTGATGTCACCTACCTGGACTTGTGCAAAATATTTGACACTGTCCCACACAACATCCTTGTCTCTAAATTGGAGATACATCGATTTGATGGATGGACCACTCGGTGGATAAAGAGCTGTCTGGATGGTCGCACACAATGAGTTGTGGTCAATGGCTCAATGTCTGGTCGGAGACCAGCAGCAAGTGATGTCCCTCAGGGACTGGTGTTGGGACTGGTCTTGTTCATTTGACAGTGGCCTGGTCAGTGGGATTGAGTGCGCCCTCAGCAAGTTTGCCAATGACACTAAGCTGTGTGGTTCGGTTGATATGCTGGAGGGAAGGAATGCCATCCAGAGGGCCCTTGACACACTTGTGAGGTGGGCTGATGCCAACCTTATGAAGTTTAGGCATGACAATTTCAAGGTCCTACACCTGGGTCAGAGCAATCCCAGGCACAGCTACAGGTTGGGCAGAGAAGAGATTCAGAGCAACCCTGTAGAAAAGGACTTGGGGGTGTTGGTCGATGAGAAAATGAGCGTGAGCCAGCTTCAGTGTGTGCTCACAGCCCAGAAAGCCAACCATATCCTGGGTTGCATCAAAAGGACCATGACCAGCAGGTCAAAGGAGATGATCTTGCCCCTCTACTCTGCTCTCGTGAGACCTCACCTGGAGTACCATGTACAGTTCTGGTGTCCTCAACATAAAAAGGACATGGAACTGTTGGAACAAGTCCAGAGGAGGACCATGAAGAGGATCAGGGGGCTGGAGCACCTCCTGTATGAGGATAGGCTGATAAAGTCGGGGCTGTTCAGCCTGGAGAAGAGAAGGCTGCGTGGAGACCCCATGACAGCCTTCCACTGTCCAAAGGGGGGCGTATAGGGATGCTGGAAAGGGACTCTTCATTAGGGACTGTAGTAACAGGACAGGGGATAATGGGCTCAAGCTTAAACAGGGGAAGTTTAGATTGGAAATAAGAAGGAAGTTCTTTTCTCTAAGGGTGGTGAGGCACTGGAATGGGTTGCCCAGGGAAGGTGTGAATGCTCCATCCCTGGTGGTGTTCAAGGCCAGGCCGGACAGAGCCTTGGGTGACATGGTTTACTGTGAGGTGTCCCTGCTCATGGCAGAGGAGCTGGAACTTGATGATCTTAATGTCCTTTCCAACCCTAACTGTTCTATGATTCTATGATTCAATATGATTCTATGAAAGGAGGTTGGAGGGGACAACCATGATAAGGAGTATAAGTAAGTATTTTACCAAAGTACTACTCAAAATGGCAATACTATTTAAAATGACAAGTTCAAATGACCAAAACAAAAATGAAGATTTCTTTTACAAATATTACATTTTGTGAATCTTTCCTATATTATAAGTCAGACGTTTTGAATCCACCAGAACTGTGTTTATTACTTTAAAAAGTGCATTTGCAATATGTTCCTTGTTAAGTGAGCACTTCGGTCTTCATTTAACAAACGGTACATTCAAAATTACTTTAGAAAACATTGCTTGCTTCTATTAAAAAATATATTTAAGCAATTAATCCCAGCAAATTACAAAGTAGAAAAACTAATGTGTGTAGACAGAGAAAGCTTTTGTTAGATATTTTTATGAGTTAAGTTTCTTCCTAATGTTTCTGTAGTCAAGCTATAGAGCCAAATCATCTCTATTATAATCTGTGCAAAGTTAATGGAGAAGTTTTATGGCTAAATTTTGGTGAATGAAGTGTGCCCATTCACAGCTACTATGTAAAATAGAATATTTTACATAGCTACTATGTAAAATAGAATTAAAAATAGAATTAAAAATAGAATTAATTAATTAATTAATTTTACACAGCTACTATGTAAAATAGAATTAAAATTTATGATCTGCTTTGTATATCTCCAGTTTTTTATGCTGCACCTATTTCCTTCACATTCAATATCTTTATTTTGTCCTGGTCCACATTTTGTGGAGTATGGCAGAGTTTATGTCTTGAAGTAAGAGATAAACTGGTGGAAAATGAAGAATTACTGCATAAAATATGTGAATTTGAGAATAAAGTTATTTGTTGATTGGCTAGATAAAACATGAAAAGACTTAACACCACGAAGGGATGCTGTGAATACTGTCTTCTTCTCTAAAAGTAGGTCAGTGTCTTTCATGGTAGAGTTTTATACAGAAGGTTATATAACGCAGTGATGTAATCCTCCCTCTCCTTGTTCCTCTCTCCCCCTAGCTCTGTCTTCCTCTCTCCCTCCCCTACTTCCGTCTTGATTATCTTGGTCTTATTTCTCCATTTCTTGTGTTAGCATGGAAATGACAAAATTGTAATTCAGGGTGTCCTGGGTTCAGCAGTAGCAGTTATTTTTTCTCCTTCTCAGTAGCTGGTGCAGTGCTGTGTTTTTGACCTTTGGCCTGGGAACAGAGCTGATAACACTGATGTTTTAGTCTGACCAAAGACTGTGAGTCTCATGCTCTGCCAGGGAGGAGAGGAAGCCAGGAGGAAGCAGAGACAGGACACCTGATCCAAACTGGCAAAGGAAGTATTCCATACCGCAGCACGTCATGCCCAGGATGTAACTGGGAGTTACCTGGAAGGGCTTGGTTCACTGCTCAGTTGGCCTGGGTATCAACAGGTGGTATTGTATTCTCTTCCCTTGTTATTTCCCTTATTATTATTATTGGTGGTAGCAGTAGTGGTTTGTGTTATACCTTACTTACTGGACTGTTCTTATCTCAACCCATGAGAGTTGCATTCTTTTGACTCTCTTCCCCGTCCCTCCAGGAGCAGGGGCTGGGGGTGGGGAAGAAAGAGGAGGAGTGAGCGAGAGGGCTGCGTGGCTGACTTATGGCCTGGGCTTAAACCACGACACTAACTAGTATTTGGTGTCTGTTAACTTCTCCAGAAAGATATATGTTCTAGTTAAGACTACTAGAGACTGTATGTTGAGTCAGAAATTGCATCACTGCATGCTCCTTTTCTATCTTTGTTGTATTGCAGCAAAATGTGTGTTGCTGCCCTCCTTCTTTAGCGTCTTAGCTGCATATGGCTATGCCTCAGGACTGCCATAACTGTTATCATAATAAAACCAGTTTCCAGTTTGCTTCTGACTTTTCCAGACACCAGTATGGTGGTCAGCTTCCAAAACTGGAAGACCTTTTTCCATCTGTCTCATTCCCTCAGTTGCCATGACTTAAGTAATGGTATGATGGGACAGTCTTGTCACAAGGTGTTAAGGATAAGAGAATTGCATCCCTAGGATGAAACCATCTCAGATGAGTTCTGATAAAATGGGAGATAATTCAGTATACCTCTGTGTAAAATGTGATTACTTAGGGGTTGGGAAAGGCTTTAAAAATCTAAGGTCTTCACCTTCTTTATTGCACTGACAGTTGTATGTGGTAAATGAATGTATTCTCATTTATTTGCTTTTCACTCTTATTAGATCTATTTAACAAGTTCTTTAGAGCGCATAAGACAATGCAGTCATAGGTTAAACGAAAACTTACATTAACTTGTTTTCTTAATGCCTTACAATAATTGCACCACCTTTTAGTGTTTTGAAACAAGTCTTGGGACATTATGGTAAACTGAGAAACTTTTCCATAAGCTTACTTTTATTCAACATTAATGTTTGTATTGTTTAGGTGTAGACACTATGTTGTTGTTTTTTTTACGTATACGAAAACCTATCAGGGAATGCAAACAGACTCCTGTTCACTGCAGGCTTCAGGCAGGTATAAATTGAGGAAAGAGGATCAGGGTGAAAAAACTCCACAAAACAAACAAAACCTCCCAAGATTCCTATATTACTTTTTCAGGAGGAAGTTAATGCTTGTCAAAGATTTGGATGCTGGAATAAACTTTGCAAGAGACAACTTAGACACCAGATGACTGGCAAGAAGATTAAAAAGATATATTCCGTTAATAAATCATATCTCTGAGCTCCTAAGCATAACACCTCCACATGTGTGTAATTTGTATGTATATTAAATGAATGTACCTATAAAGCAGACACACACCCCATCCCACTGTATATTCAGTCTATCAACATTTCCAAAACACTTGGCACAGTTCTGGCTAAGCTTTGTATGGAATTAAAACACCACCATAAACATTTCAAATTAGTAATTATTTGTCCTGCTTATCTCAGGTAAAATGATAAGCTGCTGCTTCTGGAGAAAAATTGTGGTTGCGTTCCTGCTCTCATTTTAGTGAAAGACTGTTGTTTTATAATCCTATTTTATTACTTTCACTCTGGTGCTTCCGGAAAGTTTGAGTGATGGATCAGGTCTTGCAAAATAATGTAAAGGTTGTAAGGTGATGGCATTTCTTAGATTTAATTTTGGAAGATATTTTAGAGTCTTGGACTTACACTTAGCTGTTAAGTGTAGTACTCTTGTTATCAGAGCAGTAACAGCCACACCCGAAAGCCTTGACTCTATGCAGAACAATGCACTGCATCAACTAGAGACCTTCAGTCTGGGTGAAATAAAGCAAAATCCACATTTATGGAAAACCCTACATAAGTCCCCTGAATGGTTCCTTTCCCATTGTGCAAGTAGCTTACTTATGAAAGCTTGTTTCTTTCACAGCTTTTAAGAAATCATCACTATCATCCAAAGATATGTGAAATTCTTCTCAACACATTTTCTTAAATTATCAGAACTATTCATCTGAAGAAGTATTATTTTTCTTTCCAATCCCAAACATAAATACAGTCCATCCTGTTTTATTTCTTCATTCATTCTTGGTTTGGATGGGATTTTGCTACAGTCTGCAACCAAATTCTTCACTTGGTTTTCTTTACTGTGGAGGCTTCAGCAGCAGACTCTTCTATACATAGAGAAATGCCTGTTTTCCTCCTCTACCTCAGTATTTTCAGTTTCACACCCTCTTAATGAACTAGATATATTTACCTAATCAAGTAATTCTTCAGAGAAATATCAGTGGTGCTAAATTAAGGTGGATGGGGCAGAATGATACCATGGAATAATAAGTCTAAGCTGCTGGCTTCCATTATAAGTGCAACTCAGTTTGCCAGGTTCTTACCAAATATCTCTTGCTTTTTGGACTCTGCAGTTTATCACATTGTGAAACCTCTACATCCTGGTTCTAGACTGTGTTTTGGTCCATGGGCTCTTATTGGCCATCATGAGGTCATTCAGATTACAGAAAAACATGCCCATATGCTCCATACCCTCAAAGGACCAACTGGTATATACTTTCTAATACACACAGGTAGTTAATGTCAACAAACGGGAGAGCGTGAAACACTCTTTTCCTATTACACATTTGGAAACATGGCAGCATTGAAAGTCATTTGAAGATCAGGTGCACTGCAGTAAAAAGGGAGGCTTACAAGAGCTAACTGACTCTCAGTTCCTGAGAACTGCTTTATCTATTGCTTATTTCTCAAGGACAAAACCAGATATATTCCTCTTTTGTTGATACTCTCCACAAATTATAAAAGCTTTTTCATGCAGATGTAGGCATATGGATGCACACACATACTTAAAAGCTATCTGCTTTCTGCTAACTCCCAACAGCTCTAGCAGATTCTAATTAGTAATTGCTCATTCCAAATTACATTCTCAAAGGGAACAAGGAAAACACAAACTCTTTTTTTTTTTTTTAAGAAGTCCATGAGAAGACATTCTGTTCTGAGGAAGTAATACAAGAGTGGAATTTGGAAGAGGAACTTATAAATAAATGTGTCAATCAAAAGCAGCTTCAGCAGTTTTGGTTTGTAAAGCAGGAACCCTGAATCCAAACTGCTCCATTAGAGATATAAAACAGCAGGGAAGGCTGAAAAATCTTTTGCCACTCTTAAGGAACTCACTAAAGAAAGGAGTACTTCCATTTCATAGCTCTGGGTAACTCTGGGTTTGGTCACCTCCCAGTCATAGAACCGCATGTGTGTGCATCAACTCTACCACTTGCACACTCCAGATGGTGTTAAGAAAACGACATCCAGTTCCTAAGCTTGGGTAAAGAAGAGCACACTCCTGAAATGTTCAGTTTGTGTTTACCTGTTCCCTATTAATTATAGGCTATGCATGACAAAAATTTTGTTGAATTAACTTGTGGGAATAATTATTGTCCATTTCATTTGCACTTGTGATTTCTACAGCCTTATCTTGCTAATTGATATCAATAAACCAAAAAATAGAACAGATGCAAAAAACAAGCATCTTGTTTGCCCATAGTACTCCTGAAGCTCTGAAAGCTGCCAATCTTGCCAGCACTTCACAGATACTTCCAGAAGCTAATAAACTTTTTTCTTTTTTTGCTCATACTGACAAGATGCTGCAGCTAATGTCAGGGAGATGATAAGCATAAGAAGCCCAGGTACAATTAAAAATTACTTGCAGCCTTACTGGACAATGTTTGGAAACCTCCATTGCAGCTTGTTTGGTTGGCTAAAGTTTAATTTCTAATGTTTATCTGTTCTTTGACTCTTCGCAGTAGCTCAGCCCACATAGCACTTGCAGAAGGAATCCATTTGAACTCCTCAAGAGCCATGACTGATGAATGTCTTTACACAGAAGACCCAAGTGCAAGGCAACCATGATATCTGTTTGGGTATTTTTTCCCCATAAACCAGGGGTTTTGCTTAAAGAGTGAAAAACCCGGTACAAAACATCAAAGAAGCACTGTAATATTTTTGCCTCGTAACAGTCCCAGTGAACTGAGGCAAAATGTTGGCTTTTGTAGTAATTTTAGATTGCTTTGCTACTGTGGAAGAATAATGGACTCAAAATCATCAGGGATTTCTCTTTACATATTATTATTACTTTGTCAAGTCTGTTCTTTTACTAACTTTTTAATGCTATCTTCCTCAGGCAATAAATATTAATGATGTTTTAAACCATGATAAGAAAATCAATCTATGAGGTTTTTTTTTTCTAGTGTTGTCTCCCAGGACCTATTCAGGAAGTTAAAAGCTTTTGCTAGGACTTTTCTTTCTGGTATGATAGGCTAGAAAAGTTAACGATTAAACAGATCATTCAAGGCAAAACTCTGCAATTGATGTCTTATTTATATGTGTCCAGAAATATTTGATACATTTGACGACAAGCATGTTAAATTACAGAATCATGAAAGATTTACTTCCAAACGTTTACAATTAAATAATATCACTTGTTACTTACAGTTGTTTTCTTTCCTGAAAGGCTTACTTAATTTTACAGTGGGGAGAATGATCTTTCAGAAGAAAATAAAGTCTGTAATAATCCTAAAATATATAAAGAATTTAGAGGTAAAATATTTTATTGTGACATTTACATGAAGAATTGCAATAAAGGAGCTAGTAGGTAGGTGCTAATTCCCCTTTGTAGGGAACATGCTCCTTATGGAAATGTTGATATAACCAGGTTGTTGTAGATGAGCAAATTCGCTGTACTCTGTTACACAGTTCTGTCTTCTTCTTGTTGAAGTATACTTCAGAGAGCAGAATATAACACAACATGAAAATGTAATTTCTTCTCTATCATTCTGAGATAAAAAAAATTAATGTATTTGAAATGCAGGAATTTGTGTTCTTTATCTGAGTATCACAGTGCTGGTGGGTTGGAACTAGCCTGGGTGGTATGACTCTTTATTAATCAACCATGTGATTCCTGTCTTGTTTAATCAAGAACTTCATGTACAATTTTTGAGCTCTACTACCTTTCCACATCTTGAATCAATCAAATGCTGACTGGCTCTTATGTTGAACAAATTAAATTCCAGATTCTCATAGCTTTTGCTAGATTATTTTGCTGTGGAAAAAAAAAAAAATCATTTACTGAACTTGATTGGAAAAAAATAGTAATGTAACTTTCCTAGATAAACCTCACGTGGTGCATAAATCCAGTTAATGTTCTATAAATTAAAATGGCACATCTTATACAGCATCTTATAGAGATCTTTCAACAGTTTAGAGGTTAGTTTTTTTTACTATTATTCAAAAGTAGAATCTAAAATCTGCTCTGCACATTTTAGCTACTGTTACATGGCAGTTGATATGGACAAGTGAGGGATTTGGCCTTTATTTTTACCACTTAATTTAACTGTGCTTATTCTTTCTTCTTTTTGGCCTGCAGACAAAAAAAATCTGTAGCGTTATGACCTGAATTTATTTAGGATTTTTTTCAGTATATGTCATGAGATCCTTTCAAATATATTTTCACTCTTATCTACAATTCAAACTGTGATTGTTTGCATGCAGGTTTTTTAGCACCACTGCTACTGTTGTGGTAGCTATAGTAAGAACCATGAGACAGTGTTTTTAGAAACAAAATGTACTTTACAGCTCTTGGTAGCTTGGGAAATATTTTTCTGAGAAAAAAAAATCTTGAAATGTGAAAATGTGGACTCAACTACCCTTTTTTTTTGGGCACAAGAAGTATTAGACTAAGAACAGCTAAGAAAGAGGTATAGAAATAAAAGTGGAGTTGGGTATTATTTTTGTGATTGCAAATGGCTCTGAAAATCTTACCAGGATGAGTAATAGGAAAAAACATGCACATATGGTTTAAGTCTTCACTCCATATACTCTTCACTGAGGATTAGTGGAAAGATGTTATTAATGCACCCATAATTTTTCTATTCTACCAAATGGCTCCCATACTTAAGAAACTCCTGAATAAAACTGTCCTTTAAGGTTGATTTGTACCCACAATAGTGTGTCTTGAGCCTTTGTGAAGCCAAAGGGATTACTATATACATAAGGACATTATTATCTTGCTGATTTAATTTAAATATATTATTTATGTAGCATAAATTTAATTAAGTTACTGGCTTTGAATCAACATATGTTTCAACTGCTGACTCGCTCCCTAGAGACCTGTGAAAAGAGAGAATTTGGATTTACAATGACAGATAAAAAGGGGACCAGGGAGAGGGGTGGTTCACTGGGTATTTTTGTTGCTGTTGTTTTTTCTGTGCTCCTAAATCTAGAAGGAAGTTGAATTAGATTGTGTAAGTATTTAATGTTTAAGAGAGGTAAGCAAGATAAACAAACTTCTTCATTCTTCTGTTCCATTTTAATGGTCTTTCTTAGCTCTCTGAAGTGGAATAACTGATATATGAAGGGGTTTTATTTTTTTCTTTTGCACATGGATCAACAGAATATACTGAAAAATATCCATTAGTAAGCCAACTCTAATTTCCTACATTAGCTATGTCCTGTTCTAACTCTAGCTTTTGTTTTTATAGAGAGCATTTTAAAAATCACTTTCTTGGTCATTATTCATTTGGAAAGCCTTCTACTGCTTTTCTCAGAACTTAGTGGTGGTTTTTAGTAGAGGTCTGTTAACAACAGAGTTTGAAACAGAATGTCTAACCCTGGAGGATATATAAGGATTTCTTCTGGAATAGCTTGATAATCTAAGTTCTCTATCTAGGTTTGTTATCTTACTTCAAACAAAGCTTCACCTGTTTGTAGGATTAGTGAAATAATGACTACCAAAACATGTTTTGTCCTTTCCCTTTTGATTTCCTTTTCCTTGTCCCTTTTCCATTCCCCATCTGCTTTCTCTTATTTTCCCTTTTTTTTTAACTTTTCCCTTTTCTTTTCCCTTTCCCTTTGCTTTTCCATTTCTTTTTCCCTTTCCCTTATATGCTTATACAGTGTTTTTCCCTTTCCTTTTCCTTTTTCATCTTTGCTTTTGCCTTTCCCTTTCCCTTTATTTTCCCTTTCTCTTTCTCTTTCTCCTTCTCTTTCTCTCTCTTTCTTTCTTTCTCTTTCTTTCTTTCTCTTTCTCTTCTTTTTCTCTTTCCCTTTCTCTTTTACAGAAACACAGAATCCCAAGGGTTGGAAGGGACCTCAAAAGGTCATATAGTCCAACCCCCCTGCAAGAGCAGAGTAACCTAGAGTACATCACACACAAACTTGTCCAGGTGGGCCTTGAATACCTCCAGTGTAGGAGACTCCACAATCCCCCTGGGCAACCTGTTCCAGTGATCTGTCACTCTCGCAGTAAAGAATTTTTTCCTGATGTTCACATGGAACCTCCTATGCTCCAGTTTACACCCATTGCCCCTTGTCCTATCACTGGACATCACTGAAAAAAACCTAGCTCCATCATCCTGACACTCACCCTTTACATAATTGTAAACATTGATGAGGTCACCCCTCAGTCTTTTCTTCTCCAAGCTAAAGAGACCCAGCTCCCTCAGCCTCTCCTCATAAGGGAGATGTTCCACACCCTTAATCATCTTTGGGGCTCTGCGCTGGACTCTTTCAAGCAATTCCCTGTCCTTCTTGACCTGTGGGGCCCAGAACTGGATACAATAATCCAGATGCGGCCTCACCAAGGCAGAGTAGAGGGGGAGGAGAACCTCTCTTGAACCAGACTGTTTCTAATACACCCTAGGATGCCATTGGCCTTCTTGGCCACAAGGGCACATTGTTGGCTCATGGTCATCCTCCTATCCACCAGGACCCCCAGGTCCCTTTCCCCTTCACTACTGTCCAGCAGGTCAGCCCCCAACCTGTACTGGTACATGGGGTTGTTCTTTCCCAGATGCAAGAATCTACACTTGCCCTTGTTGAATTTCATCAAGTTATTCCCCGCCCAACTCTCCAGCCTGTCCAGGTCTCACTGAATGGCAACACAGCCCTCTGGTGTGTCAGCCACTCCTCCCAGTTTAGTATCATCAGCAAACTTGCTGAGGGTACATTCAGTTCCCTCATCCAGGTTGTTGACGAAAATATTAAACATCACTGGTCTCAGCACCAACCCCTAAGGGACTGCACTAGTCACAGACCTCCAGCTAGATTCTGCCCCATTAATCACAACTCTCTGCCTTCTTCCTTCCAACCAGTTCTTGATCCACCTCACTACCTGATCATCAAGCCCACACTTCCTTAGCTTATCTATGAGGATGCTGTGGGAGACAGTATCAAATGCCTTACTGAAATCAAGAAAAAAGTCATCTACTGCTCTACCATCATCCATCCATGTAGTTACTTGATCATAGAAGGCTATAAGGTTGGTCAAACATGACTTCCCCTTGGTAAAGCCATGTTGGCTGCTCTTAATGACCCTCCCATCCTTGATATGTCTAGAGATGGTGTCAAGAATAAGTTGTTCCATCACCTTTCCAGGGATGGAGGTAAGGCTGACAGGTCTATAATTACCCGGGTCTTCCTTCCCTTTTTATAGACTGGCGTGACATTTGCTATTCTCCAATCCTCAAGCACCCCTCCTGTTTCCCACAACTTACTAAAGATGATGGAGAGTGGCCCGCCAATGACCTCCACCAGCTCTCTCAGCACCCACGGGTGTATTCCATCCAGACCCATTGATTTATAGATGTCCAGATTGCTTAACTGATCCCTAACCCAATCCTCATCTACCAGAGCAAACTCTTTTATCCTAACTCCTTCTGGGGCTATAGGAATCTGGGTCTCTGCCCTGGGTTCAGCAGTAGCAGTCATGTTTCTCCTTCGTGGTAGCTGGTTCAGTGCTGTGTTTTGCCTTCCAGCCTGGGAACAGCGTTGGTGAAGCCGATGTTTTCGGTTGCTGCTAAGTGATGTTTACCCTGACCAAGGACTTTGTGAGGCTCATGCTCTGCCAGGGAGGAGGGGAAGCCAGGAGGAAGCAGAGACGGGGCGCCTGATCCAGGCTAGCCAAGGAGGTATTCCATACCACAGCACATCATGCCCGGGGTGTGGGGTAACTGGGAGTTACCTGGAAGGACACGGGCTTCCAGGTGGGGCTCTTTTCTTGGCCGGTGGTATTGTATTCTCTTCCCTTGTTATTTGCTCTTATCATTGTTGTTGGTGGTGGTAGTGATTTGTGTTGTACGTTGGTTGCTGGACTGTTCTTGTCTCAACCCGTGGGAGTTGCACTCTTTCGATCCTCCTCCCCGTTCCTAAGGGAGCGGGAAAGGGGAGAGCCCTGGGGGGAAGGGGGGGGGGGGGCCCTCGATTGTTGTCGGCCTGGCAGCACTCACTGAGAGTGAGTGAACAAGTATCCTCTTGATCAAACTGCCTCGACCTGCTCTGTTCGCAGAGTTCCTGGTTGCTCGTGCTCCCTGGGCAGGTTTTTAACCACTCACAGCTGGTGCTGCTCCTCCTGGCTCCACCCCTTCTTTCCCTTTTTTTTTTCCTTTCTTTTTCCCTTTTTTCCTTTTCCTTTTCCTTTTCCTTTCCTTTTCCTTTTCCATTTCCTTTCCTTTTCCTTTTCCATTTCCATTTCCTTCTTTTTCTCTCCATCAGATAGACTGAAGTGGTGGTAATGGAATTCCTTTTCTATCTGCATCATCTTCATGGATATTCAACACCCTTACAAATTGGCTTTGAATTTTTTTTGTAACATTGGTGATTTACCAAGACATACAACATAGAGCAGTTCAGCATGATATAGATTTTGCCAACCATGATATTTTAAGTTCAGAATCTAATCTGAACCTTTGTCTTGAGACTTTACTTTAAAACCTTCTCTTTGTGTCCCTTGTAGGGCTTTGTTGCTATTCTCTTTCAAGTCCTGAGCAGGCATGTCTTTATTGACTTCAGAAAAGTTATTGCAGAGCTTGAAGACAGGTATTTTCTTGCAATTGTGCACTGAGATACAAAGAGATACATTTAAGATGTATGTCCCAAACTTAACACAAAATCATTTCTAATATAGTTGAAAAAAAAATCAATAACTTAAAAAAAATATATTGACAAGTCACACGCTGTATCTTTTACTATCCCTCGCGCCCACCTGGTTTTCCATGGTTTGTACAGTGACCCTTATTGGAAAAATCCTGTGCCCAGTGATAAGGAGAATGGCACTGGTAGGGTGCCATTTCCATGGTGGAAATCTATATCATCTATATGCACAAAAACTGCAGCAGTGTAATGCTTTAGACCTGTGTCTTGTAGACTTCATTTGATTTTATCTAATGTCCTTTTTTTAAGCATCTTCTCAGTCAGCTATATTGTATGTGACATTATACAACGTGATTTGTTCCCCTCAGATATGCACATTAAGATACTTAAGAGATACAGAAAATGGCTAGATTTAAATGCGGTTAAGCGTATGTTTAATATTTGTGACTGTAAAAGTGGCCTATAGTCTGACATTGCTTACAATTATATAAATCCACACTTGTTCAAATTCCAATTTGAAATAACAGTTTTGACCGCAGAATTCAGTGGAACAGTAAATATGCAAATATGGCTCATCAGTATTGACTGCACTATGAAGTACAACAAATAAGAAACAAAGGACTGTTGTCTTCAAATAAGAATAACAAATAAAACTGCTTTTGTCAGGTGTTCTTTCAGCTTCATTTTCATGGTACTTTTTTTTTTTTAATATATCATAAAATATATTGGATTGATTGTAATTCTTCTGTGGAATCCTAAGGAAATTATCAGATTTTAATGAGCAATAATATGTAGTTTTGTTATACTCAGTTATTTACTTATTTTCAACAGTCCTGCTAAACCTTTCAGCTTCCTTGACAGATAAATAGTGACATATTAATGAGATGGACATTTAAAAGTTCATAAGATCAACTTTGCTTTTGAATACTTGGAACTGTACAGAAGTCACATGCTATACCTGTTTGATTTCACCTTCTAGATTTTGGTGATGGAGGCTGCAATATGCAATATGATGTTAAAACAGTTGCTTTATTTTCTTATACTCTTCTCTCTTCCTGACAGCCACAGATCATCAATGTACTTAAATTTTACCTTGAATTTAAATACTGGTTTAAATACCTTACTGGATCAGAGATTAATTGGAGGTGTTAACTCTTGATTCTAGACTAGAATGACATTTTTAAAGTGATCGTTCTCATGAGCATACACTGCGTTGTCAAAACGTTTCTATATTATTTTAGCACTTTAAATGTGTCCTTGCATTTCATCAGGTTGGCTGTTCTCATTTATAATTGTGGACATTCTTTAATTTTTCTCTGACTTGAGCTATTAGTGCTAAATTTACTTTTGGGTACTGGCATGTCTGATTTGCTATAGTGTGATAAATTTTTAACACTTGTATTCCTGAATGAATTAAAAGACGTAAAAATGATTCATTTTAAGTTATAATCTTTTATTTGCAATTCATCCAATATTTTATATTTACTTTAGAACTTCTTTCTCACATGGAAATAAACCCAAACTGTTCAGAAAAAAATATTCACATAAAAAACATTCCTCTCAGAGCAATAATTGAATTATTATTTCTTTTCTCTGCAAGAAATACCGGGAAAATATAGAAAATAAAATATAATATATAAAGAATCTAGCAAAGTCAATCTAAAACCAAAAATGTTCTTCAAGATTTTTATTTCACACTGCATGCATCTCACTCTTGAAAACCTTTTCTTTACTTTATATATTAATTTAGAGGAGAAAAAAAGAAAAGAAGAAAGTAATCTTCACACATTTACCCTATTGATGTAGTAATTTTTTTTTCTTTTTAAATGCCCTTGCCTGGTCTCCTGAATTACCACACATGAAAGTTTTAAGTTCAGAATTAAAAAAAGAGAGAAAAACATCACTCCAAATATTGTGTTACATATTCTTGGGTTCTTTCATGCTGTTTGACAATAGAATATTGAAGTTGTATGTAAATAAAACTGTACGTTTTATGTATTAAAAAATTAAATAACAATGCCAATCCATGCAATTTCCTTTGAGCAAGTTGTACCACTTCCTAAATATCTAGTTTGACATGTATTTGGAAAGAAAAGGAAAAGTGAAAGGATGATTTGTTCCTCTTTAAAGAAATACGAATACTACCAGAAAGAAACATGTGCATTCTGTTTCAAAATTAGTTGACTATTTTCTCATTAGGTGAAGAAACATGAGTGATTGGCCAATGGTTATTTAATGAATATGCCAAAACAATCAGCCTGATTTGGTGAGCACTTTTGAACTCTGAATTTCTAAAAGAGCAGTCATTTGAAAATGGTATTTTATTATTATTATTTTTCCCAAAGAAGTTTTATTACAACTTTAGGTGAAATGTGAAAATTTTAAATCATTTTAATGAGCTCTGTTAAAACCCAAGAAGCATATTTAATATTAGTATGCAAGGGAATTTTCTTTTGAGAGTAGCTTAGGGTCAGCAGCACTTTATTACTGCTGTGAGGACTATCCTTGCCTTGTCTAAAGGCAACCTTACCATTTATATTTGATCAAATCCAAGAAACAACATTCAAAACAAATCTTTGCTTCTGGTATCATCTCATTTTCAGGCTTTCAATCTTCTTTGGTTTAGCAGAATAAAATTACTGACAGATGTCTAAGCTAATGCCTTACAAAAAAAAAATCCCCAAATAACCTAAGTGGTAGTGTGCATTTGGCTAAGGATCCCCCAGTGCACTTGGTATGAGCACCACTGTTTGAATGACAGTTCATTTACGTACTTCCATATTAGCAGTACCATTAAGGCTCCAATTATACCTCACACACTCCTAAAATTTTCTATGGGTAAGCTACTCAACTTTACAAGTATCACTCTATTCTCATCCCAGTATAAAAATATTTCAACCCAACTGATTGTGCAATGTAGGGTTCTGTTATTACCTAATTAACAAAAAAGTGTTCTTTTGTGTCAAAGTCACTGTCACAGACTTTTCTTGTTTTCCTGATGTTACCTGGGAATGTGGTCACCGGTGAGCCAACTGTGTTGTTTTGGGGACCAAATTCCCATATATTTGTGGTGTTTCATTTGCCAGAATCATTGAAAGGATCAAAGATCCCCCAAGCTCTCCTAATAGGAATATAAAGCATTCTGAGCACATTTTCATACTGCCTTAAATGGTTTGTTGTCAATAACATCTATGTAAATGAGCATAAAATATTCCCAGAGTGGAAACAGAGTTTCACATACATTTTTCATAGATTTAAGAAGCTATCCAGTGGGCAAGACTGGCTGCTAAAGGCTAGCTTATGTTTGCTTTCAAGGCTGTGCTTAGCTCCACTGTTTCTGTAAAACATGCTTTTTGCTCTCCTTAATGCTGATGTGGAAGTGTTTGCATTACTAATGTATGACCTGCCACTTTGAAGATTCAAAGAATTAGTGAGATCAGTCTGCTTGTTCATGTGAGGCACAACCTCACCCTGACACTAACAGGGGAATTCTCTTTGCTTGTTCCCATCATTTGACACAACAGATCAGACTGACCCCTACTAGCACAAAATGTCTGACTGATGATGTTGAGCCTTTAAGTCAGTGCAAAGCCATTAACCCTACCCCCGCTTGGAGGAAGGCATTCTGGACAGCTGGAGTTTGCAGCACAATAAACGCATACTTTGGTGTCGAATTCACAGAGCCTACAGCTCTGGATTAGATCAGATATACATCATCTGCAGGGCTGTAGCTGTTCCTATCAGAAAGTGTACTCTTCAAGATTTGTTTCTGAACGCCTTTCCTCATTTCCCCCCTCGGAGCCTTTAATGGGATTTTTCTTCTTCAAGAAATGCCAACCACATTGTGTGAGCAGTCATTCACTTCCAACCACCAATATATGCAGACAAAGTTTTTGTTTTGCTGTGCTCGGTTTATCAGTCTGACCCAGGTGAGTCAGATCACTCTGAATTTAAAAGGCTGGGAAAAGATCCCATGAGTCGCAGAAGCATGGAGCTCTTTGGGTGGTTTGCTCCACAGTTACGAGCAATAACTTCTTTAAACTAGCACAGTTGTAACTGAAGGGGAAAGTACACCTGTATTTTAACAAAAATGTCACTTTAGACAAGCATAGCTTCTTCCAGGGGAGATGTACCTGAAGGCATTCGAACCTGTCTGAGTGAGAGTATGAACACTGTTGCTTTAATAAAGTAAACATCTACGACTTACGCTTTGTTTTAATAAAACACACAGTAACATGCTTAGTCTGAAGCACTTGAGTAATCCCACTGAAATTAATAGAGCTATTCACATTCCAAAGAATTTATTTAAGCTTCCATTTAATGGAATGTTTTCAAAGAATAAAATATACAAAAAGTACGATCATAGATGTAAGACATGTTTCAGTTTGTGTAATCCTAAATCTCATTGTGTTATGCCCAAAAGATTTAATTAGATCCTACAGCAAGAACATTATTTAGAAAAAAATAAACAACCAACAAGTACATATTTGTCCTAATATACTGCAGAAGATGATTTATATAACTGAAAGTTTCTGAATTATGGAAGAGAAGGGGAAAAAAATCTCTATTAATAAACTTTAGCTATGAGAACTGAAATTTGATTATTAATTTATTTTAGGTCCAATATATCTCCACTTTCCCAAATTTCCAAATCTCCACTTTCCCAACATTTTACTTTCCCAAAGACTTCTGTAAACAGTGTTGCCTCTCCTCCTGTCACTGAGTACTTCTGAGGGAAGTGAGGCATTAAAAATATCTTTTGGAAACTAAACACTTAGCATTATTCTTTGTTTTTAACCTTTCTCAAATTGCAGCTGTGGACTGTTCAAAATGATGTTGAAATTTGTGGGTTGTTTGGGTTTTTTTTTTAAGCTATTGCTAGTTGAAAAACAAGTAGCCTTTTTTTCCCCGTAGGTGGCTTGAAGTTCTAATTCACGGTAACAGTGTGTGAAGTATTTCAGCTAGATTATAAGTTATTTTTCCTAATATTGATATACACATATGTGTAGAAGCTTAAATACCTCATCTTTGTTTATGTAAGCCACAATATATAAAAATGCTACTCATTTTTGAATCATTTCTGGAGGACAAGTCAGTGTCATCTTATTGTGTTATAATATTATGAGAAACAAAATCTTTCTGTGAGATGCAGAGACCTGTGACAAAATGGAAGGCTTGTAAAAGTATGGAAATTGTTAAACTGCAGCAAGTGTGGTATAAGCCACTTCACAGGAAAATGCCAGAACTTTATGGGCAGCATTTAAGTCTTATTTATCAAGATTTCTGTGACTACACCTAGCTAGGCTTTAGTTAAGATGAAATGCCAAACCAGCTTCACATATCGTTTAATCAGGTAACTATGTCCTGACCTTAGAAAAGAAGTTCCAGCAATCTACAGTCTAATGGGCCCTTCTGTTATCTCACCTTTTTGCTTCTGTACATCCCCTGCTCAAAAGACTGATGACATATGCCTGAACACTCTAACCAGAAGTAAAAAATAATGACCTTACCTTTCTTCATTATTCTAGTGCTATTAAAGAGTAGTTCAGGACCCAAGACTTCATCAGTGATTTTGGCACTGCGAAGCTCATTAGTTAAATGCAGATTTGTGAAACCAAGCACATAACTAGAGATTCTGTGAACTGTTGTTCTAATTATGAGATGAAAAGGTTCTGGATTTAAATAAAGACTATGAGTTTTGCCTTAACCTGGCTGTAAGAAGTAAAAAACAAAATAAAAAAAAAAAACCTCTATTAATGAAGGACACTAACAGTAATAGTTTGGTAATGTATATGCATTGTCCAGGGGTCTCTATCTCTGTAACACTCTTATGAATCTCTTGTTTTGAAAATACTGATATTTGCTGGAGTAATTCATCCCAAGACTGTGTTTGAATAAAGAGCTGATATCTGTCCCTCATTGTGGCACACATTTAAAATGAAATTTATGGGTCCTGAGATGCAATTCACTGCAGATGAAAGGTGACGTCTATAACAATGGCAAATAGTTTTCTTTGTTAAATATGTCTTTCTTAAAGAAAGCAAGCTTTACCTGGAGACCTAAAATGTCATCTTTGCTGTTAAGCTACATAAAGGTGGACATTTCACTCTTCCAAGTCTCCTGTGATGTATTTGAAAAGAATAATGTCCATATTCCAATTTTGAAAACAGTGTTTTAAAATATTTTTCCCTTTGTCACCCTCCTTCTTTTTTTTTTCCCCAGAGAAAGGGTACTAGTTTCAGATGTCTTTCTGAAACAACTGCAAGACTTAGCTCATTTCAAAGTGGTAAATTATTTTACCAGGCTCAGTGGAAAGACACAGCATAGTCTGACTGTAATTTAAAACCTGTAGCATACAAACCAGCTGATTTCATGGAAAGATGACAACTTTCCCATGCAACAATGCATGTCAGTATGTTCACTGCAAATTTGAGGTGGTTTTTTTTCAGAGTTAATGAACACTGTGTTGCCAAGGCTTCTTCATTTCTGCTTACTACCAATCCAATCTCATGTTAAATGCAAGTGCCAGTCGGAGGATTGGTGATAGATTTTACCCTCATGTGCTGTCACTGACAATTATTTCTCACATTCCATTTACTAGTAAAGGTATGCAGTGCTGCTCTCTTCCTGATACTTATTCTTGCTGTACTGTGTATTGAAGATAGGTATAACAGAAAAATAATCTTCTACCTTATCTTATTTTTTATGACTCGATAGTCTCCTAGCAAGCTCTTCCAGCTGAGGGATCATACGTGATTAGTCAAGAAAGCATCCTTCAGTTTTTGTGTCAACGCTATTGCTGAAAGACAGATGAGGCATTTTAAACACTTGGATTTTCAGCTGTCCACAGTCAGAAATGAGATTACCAGAAATTTTAAAGAACAAAAATGGAAATGTTAGGAGAAACCACTGAAGTAGTCTGAAGTTCTGTCCACAGTTAAGGTAGGTACCACAAAGACCTTCATGGCTCACCAGCAACCAGCTTGCATGTACATACTTTTATATGTATTACAATCCTGAAAAGGAGTTTTTAGCAATGACTCAGTACCTGTTTATGACTTAAATTATGGGAAAATGACTATATGTATAAATATTGTAAGGTTGTCAGGGTATGTGTTAGAAAAAAAACCCAACCAACTATGAAGATTAAGCAGACTTTGCATATGCATTGACTTCACCAGCGTTAGCAATAATATTTCTTTTCTTAGGTTTTCAGTATTCCTGGACATTATTAAATAACTTCATCTATGATCCTAGATACATGAAAAGAAAAATGTTTAAAGTATTTTTTCCCTCTAAAAATGTGGCTTAGACTAGAAAATAAAAAAAAAGCAAAATGAAAACATTTTAGAAACTTCTCGTTCCTTAAAAGTAAATATTTTTAAAACAGAACAGGCCACATGTAGTCTTTTGATACTTCACCTTTTCAAGCTGTCAAGAAAATTCAATCAAAGAATCTTATTAAAATGTATTTTTTGTTGATGTAAAAAATGAAAACGCCATCTGGCTTTGTCCATAGTATTCTGCCTTTGCTCATGGGTAAATCAGTCAGATTAAGATTTTGCACTGTAATTCAGGGCAAGATAGGGAGCTACTGCCCACACCTATTTCTGTGAAGCAACATGACAAGAACCAATCTACCTCACCCTGACACTAAACATCTTCCCTCAAACCAATTTACATGTTTTCTTTCCAGTCATTCTAATCCCTAAGTAACAAAGATTCGCATGAAAGGAGGCAGAAGTATTACTGAAGTCCTGACACCGCATAAGGAGACAAGCTAGGAGGTGAGGATAGTAAAGAAGTTTTACGGGTAGAAAAGTGGAATGAACAGTAATAGAAGTCATGAATAGTTTTTCTGCAGAATCAAAAAGGTCAATCTACATCTTGATCTGTTCTGTGTATGCACATCAGTGTTTGTGTTCAAGTGTACCTTGCTTGTTTAACAGAATTGGTTAAATTAGTACAATGTCTGATATTCTTGTTTTTCTTGAACAGAAGTCACCAAACATGAAGCTCCTCCTAAATTAAATAGCTATATTATTTTTCCATTTTCAAGCCCTCTCTAGTGGATTATCAGAATTAACTCATAGAATGCATTCTGATTACCAAAGACTACCTTCGCAGATGTCTGCCAGATCACACTTGGCCAACTCAAAAACTATGCTGCTTAGTTCTCCTAGTTTAAACATGGAATGATTATACCCATACTCTCAAAGAATGTCCTCGGAGTTGTTATCATCGGTGTTTATTTCACAGCTGCAAAAGAACGAAGCTTGTAAGAGAATAAAATAACAATGGATTTGGAAACAGAACCCAGACATGGTCTCAAAGAGGCTATGTATCTTTCCCTAGGCACAAGTTTGGACCTGCATTCATGAATATAAATCATAAATCTGTTGTACGACTGTGTTGGGGAGGCTTCCAAGCAACACAGATACATGCAAAATAAGCCATCACCTGCAAGGTTTTCTTCAATTTATGCTGTGTTCTTTCTGCTGGCATTTGGATTGTGCTGCCTAGTAGGAGTAAGGCTGGGAGGATTGATGTTGTCTATATCATGGCATTCTTCAGTCATGGTCAGCTGTGAATCCTGAACAACGTGTGCTGCATTCAGTGGTGAACAAAGTGCTTTTGTAATAACTGACAGTCATTTGTTTCAAATGCAAAGACATAGCCTGCACAAGGCACAATCTGCACATCCCACTTAATACTTTAAAACTACATAGCAAATAACACAATTATAGTATCTATGGAGCATTTGTACATTAAGAAAACTGGAGAAAAATTATAGTTTTTTCAAACACAAAACGTTACATTTTTGAAAAAAAATATTTAATGGCATTAAAAGTGCCTAAAACAATCTTCTTGGGGTGGGAAGAAAGACTATGAACCAAATACTAAATGCAGTATAAAAGGAAAGCATTTCAAATTCTTTGAGAATCTATACTAAATATATCTGATACTCTAGATGACAGACTAAAGTTTTATATGCATTTGAGTATATTGACTAAATATTAAAAATAATTAGATGTCTTTAGGTCCCTTTTTTCCTGGTCATTCTTCCTAAAAAACATAAAGAACACATGCTTTTTTTATGATTATTACATTTCTAGGATTTTTTTTTTTTTTTTTTTGTGATGATATTACCTGAAAGTCAATCCAAGATCTTGCAGGAAGGTGTCAGCTGTCATTTTCCTTATGGAAAACTTTTCCTTTTCTAAGTTGTCAACCATATGTGATCTTTTAAGGTAAAAATTCTTCTTAAAGAATTTATGGGAATTGGCAAGAGAGACAATCACTTGGCCACATAGGCATAACTGACATTACCAATTAATTCACTTGTACACCACAATGTTTCCACAAACCCTTAAGTTTTGGATTGATTATTCCTGGGAATACTTCCCATTATACTTTTTAATCTGGCTCACACATTTCTCAGCCTATGTGCTCCCATGAAATTTGAGTTATATTCCAGGCAGAAATGAAAAACAAAAATCTACATTTGTTTTACTTTCAAGAAACACTCTGAAACTAATGTTTCAGATTAAATTAAAAAAATTATCATAATGCAGATGGGCAACACAGAAGGAAGGATAAACTGGGCATTTTGTTGTTTGTGACCTGGAAAATGGCTTGCATAAATATTGAATTTTAAATCCTAACAAAATTAAATCTAGTAAGATAAATTTTCTAAGAACATTTGCAGATCATCACTTCTTTTTTTTTTTTTTTTTTTGGTGCTGAAGTGTTTAAAGAGTTTATCATATGACAAAGCAGAGGATTTCACCAGAGTGAGTTCCTTTAAGGTATTGACTGGTTTTGTAGCTGCTAGCATTTCTGGATGTAAAGCTACAACATCAAAGGAAAGAGACTTTAGGTGTCCATTCACATTGTCCAGAAGTTAGCAAATGTTAGGGAATTACATAGAGAAGAACTGCAGTTTGATATATTAGTGATGTGGTTAACTAATTTCTTGCTGTAAAAAAGATATACCAATAAATAAATTAACCTCATTTTTTCTGACTCTCTGTTCAATGATGAACTCTTTCCTAAGGTCACTCCTTAAATTGTGAACCAAATTCCCAGCTGGTTTAAATTATTGCAGCTTATCTGAATCTGACACAGTATGGTCATTTCTACCAGGTGAGGGTCTGTTGCATATAGAAGAATAAGGAGTAAAGATTTTTTCCAGAATCATTCTAATCTCAGTTAAAAAAGGTTTTTTGCTAAGAGATAAAAAACCTAAACCAAACAAGCAATCTAATGTTACTGCTCATGACAGCCCTCAGAGAAAGATCATTTGCAGGTGCTAATGAAAAGGAATGATATTTGTTTATAGGAGAAGGTGTGTATATATAGTTTCTGAAGTTATAAGTGTTGTAATAAAATTTCCAGAATGATATCTGATGGGAGAAAGGTCAGGACTCTCATTCATGACTGCAGCAGTTTTTTACTGTAAATCTGCACACACAGTGCTGTAAAAGTATTCCCATGACATGCTGTGCTGGTATCTTCCTCTGAGATTCATCAGGAAGACAAGCTCATAGTGAACTAGATCTCTGAATGCTCAGTGGTATGAGTCAAAGGGTTTGGCTAGACGGTAAAGGGATCATCTTCCACTAATGAGTCTTGCCTTACACCTACTGGCAGGAGAGGTTCCTGAGTCAGCTTGCTTTCTTTGGATCACAATGAGAATCTGCATGGGAGCTGGGGATTGCATTTAGGGGTTCTGCGAGTCACAGCTGTTGCTCTCAGGTCCTCCCTCTTCTCCCATGCTGGAGTGCTCACCTTCATCTTTCCTTCTTTTTAAATTAAATGAGGAAGCTGCAGAGGTGTTCAATCATCCCCTCCTTCCCTGAGACTGGGAGGTTTGGCACACCACCCACTTCCCAGTCTCCTGCTGGGCAGCTTGCAAGTCCAGATATACAATTCTTCCCAAGCATGATCAATTTTTATGTTTGACTTCTTTAGGGATTTGCATTACACTGATTTCCAGCTTCAGCAGAAACCTTCTTTAATATTTCTGCCTCCTTGCAGATATTTGTTAGCACCTTAGAAGTGCTATAACACTAACACTTACCAAGCTTATAGAATGATCTTTGAACCCGTTGCATCATGAACCCATTGCATCTGCTATGACTTGGAATAACCATTTTACCAAAGGTGAAGTGGCTTCTGGAAAATGTCTAAACAGAATAATGAAACACTGATGTATCTGAGCCCCTTTCTGGATCCCCAGTACACAAGGGAAACTGCTTGATGCCTACAGCTCTTTAACAATAGGCAGCTCTGTTCACCAGAAAGCACTGTAAATACACTATAAACTCCAGTATTATGAATGCTTATTTAGTAGACGCTGTGATTTAGCAGCTGTGCCTGAGCTCAGGACAGTTTGTATGTTGAGAACAAACCTGACCAGAGCAGTATTTATAACAAGTCAGGCTCATCAATATTTCCAAATAATAAAATATATCATAATAAAATATATGAAAGTGAGCAGAAATAGCATTAGAAATTGCAGGAGTTAGTACACAGATGTCACCTATTCCCTGAAATTCACTGTTAAGGTCACCTCCATTCTCTATCACGTGTGTCAAGTTACCTGATGTGCTGGAGTTTTTTTCCTAAATATTGGATTTTTCTGAAACCAGCAAATAAAAGTACTGCTTCTTTGAAAAAATATATTAATGAAATGCTAGAAGAATTACCATTATGTGCTTTAAGAGTGTAACATGAAGGACCATCCCTGAAATCTGCTATTTGTCCATTTCAAACATTTAAAATTCAGTTGCAAATAATGCTGTGTTGGAATAATGTTGGAAAAGACCAATTCTTTAATACTGAAGAGTATTAATATTTAAACCAGAAAAAAAGAAAAAGGAAATGAAAAGCTGATACCTGTTGTAGTTAGACCTATCTTCTGCTTACAGATAATGAACTGAATTGGCTAGCTGACTGATTAAGCCCTTGATGTCTTCATGCAAAGTTTTTCATTGCTGACTTATATTTTCCCACTGACGCTTCAGTGCAGCAGAATCCCATACTACTTTAAGTGTTAACCCATTTACATGTCTCTCTGACTGCAGAATTTCCAAAAGCATCAGGAGAACACATAAAGGCAGAGACATTAAATGTAAGGGAAAACCATCAATATTTGTTGGTTGTCAAATCACAGAGAAAAAAAAAAAAAGAAAAAAAATGTTTTGTTACTGTCGTGGTTTAAACCCAGTCAGGTAACTTGTTCACTCACTCCCAGTGAGTGGTGCCGAGCTGACAACAATCGAGGTCCGTGTCCCCCCCCCACCGGGGTTCTCCCCCACTCCCAGAGGAACGGGGAGGAGGATCGAAAGAGTGCAACTCCCATGGGTTGAGACAAGAACAGTCCAGCAACCAATGTACAACACAAATCACCACCGCTACCACCAACGACAACAATAAGGGAAAATAACAAGGGAAGAGAATACGATACCACCGGCCAAGAAGACGAGTTCCACCCGGAAGCCCCGTGTCCTTCCGGGTAACTCCCAGTCACCCCCCACCCCGGGCATGACGTGCTGTGGTATGGAATACCTCCCTGGCTAGCCCGAGTCAGGCGCCCCATCTCTGCTTCCTCCCGGCTTCCCCTCCTCCCTGGCAGAGCATGAGCCTCACAAAGTCCTTGGTCAGGGTAAACATCACTTAGCAACAACTGAAAACATTGACTTCACCAACACTGTTCTCAGGCTGGAAGTCAAAACACAGCACTGCACCAGCTAGCACAAAGGAAAAAAAAAAACAAACATGACTGCTACTGCTGAACCGAGGACATTATCCACCCCTTATTCCATACCATTCACGTCGTGCTTAGATCCCACATTTTCAGTACACCATCGCTCTCCCACATATATACATCCATATACATACAGACCAAGAGGAAAAGATCATTTTCTTAGTGCATGGACCAATCCCTATAATGCTGCTGAGTCCATTCGGACCATGATGTTCAAAGTTCATTCTCTGTTGGGATGATGGCTGGAGGGAAGTCAGGGCCAGTCGCTGGTGACCTGGAGACATCTAGTTGATGGGCTATAAAAGCATTACACAGCAGGCAACGGCATACGATTGAGTTCACTGGCTGTTTTCCCCTAAAATCAAATCCCCTTGAGGTATACATCAGACTTCCCGATCTTCCTGCATTACCCACCAAGTATATCCGGGTCCCTGAGCAAAAGCAATCCCACGAGTGGGTTTGCCTTTACCTGAAGCAGGAATTACCCAGACTGTCTTCCCCAGCAAATTCTTCATATGCACCACGGGAACTTTGTCCCCCTCTACAATATGTAAAAGTTCTGACTGGGCTGGGCCGGCCCTGTTGGCAGATCCTCTGGTGTTGACCAACCAGGTGGCCTTTGGTAAGTGTGTATCCGAGTGCTTGAAAGTTCCCCCACCCATTGCTCTCAGTGTAGTTTTTAACAGCCCATTGTACCGTTCGATTTTCCCAGAGGCTGGTGCATGGTAGGGGATGTGATATACCCACTCAATGCCATGCTCTTTGGCCCAAATATCTATAAGGTTATTTCGGAAATGAGTCCCATTGTCTGACTCAATTCTCTCTGGGGTGCCGTGTCGCCACAAAATCTGTTTCTCACTGCCCAGGGCAGTGTTCCGGGCAGTGGCATGGGGCACAGCGTATGTTTCCAGCCACCCGGTAGTTGCTTCCACCATGGTAAGCACATGGCGCTTGCCTTGGCGGGTTGGTGGCAGTGTGATATAGTCAATCTGCCAGGCCTCCCCATATTTATACTTCAACCATCGTCCTCCATACCAAAGAGGCTTTAACCGCTTGGCCTGTTTAATTGCAGCACATGTTTCACACTCATGAATAACCTGGGCAATAGTGTCCATTGTTAAGTCCACCCCGCGATCACGGGCCCACCTGTATGTTGCATCTCTGCCCTGATGGCCTGAAGTGTCATGGGCCCACCGGGCCAAAAATAATTCACCTTTATGTTGCCAATCTAAGTCCATCTGAGCCACTTCAATCTTAGCCGCTTTATCCACTTGTTGGTTGTCCTGGTGTTCCTCAGTGGCCCGTCTCTTGGGTACATGGGCATCTACATGACGTACCTTCACCACCAGGTTCTGCACCCTGGCAGCAATATCTTTCCACAGTGCAGCAGCCCAGATGGGTTTACCTCTGCGTTGCCAGTTGCTCTGCTTCCATTGCTTCAACCACCCCCACAGGGCATTTGCCACCATCCATGAGTCAGTATAGAGATAAAGTACTGGCCACTTTTCTCGTTCAGCAATGTCCAGGGCCAGCTGGATGGCTTTCACCTCGGCAAACTGACTCGATTCACCCTCTCCTTCAGCAGTTTCTGCAACTTGTCGTCCAGGACTCCATACAGCTGCCTTCCATCTCCGATGCTTTCCCACAATACGGCAAGAGCCATCAGTAAACAAGACATACTGCTTTTCACTTTCTGACAGTTTATTATATGGTGGGGGCTCTTCAGCGCACATCACCTCCTCCTCTGGTGACATTCCGAAATCTTTGCCCTCTGGCCAGTCCATGATGACTTCTAGAATGCCTGGACGACTGAGATTTCCTATTCGAGTTCGTTGTGTAATTAGTGCAGCCCATTTACTCCAGGTAGCATCAGCTGCATGATGTGTAGAGGAGACCCTGCCTTTGAACATCCAGCCCAACACGGGCAGCCGGGGTGCCAGGAGGAGCTGTGCTTCAGTGCCAATCACTTCCGAAGCAGCTCGAACCCCTTCATAGGCTGCCAGTATCTCTTTCTCAGTTGGGGTATAGCTGGCCTAGATCCTTTGTATCCCCTACTCCAAAAGCTGAGGGGTCGACCTCGAGTCTCCCCTGGAGCTTTCTGCCAGAGGCTCCAGGTAGGACCGTTCTCCCCAGCTGCAGTGTACAGCACATTTTTTACATCTGGTCCGGTCCGGACTGGTCCAAGGGCTACTGCGTGAACTATCTCGCGTTTAATTTGCTCAAAGGCTTGTTGCTGCTCAGGGCCCCATTTAAAATCATTCTTCTTCCGGGTCACATGATAGAGAGGGCTTACAATCAAACTGTAATTCGGGATGTGCATTCTCCAGAACCCCACTGCACCCAAGAAAGCTTGCGTTTCTTTCTTATTAGTTGGTGGAGACATTGCTGTTATCTTGTTGATCACATCTGTGGGGATCTGTCTATGTCCATCTTGCCATTTTATTCCCAAAAATTGAATCTCCTGTGCAGGTCCCTTGACCTTACTCCGTTTTATGGCAAAACCAGCTTTCAGCAGAATTTGGATTATTTTCCTCCCTTTCTCAAAGACTTCTTCCGCTGTATAGCCCCACACAATAATGTCATCAATGTATTGCAGGTGTTCTGGAGCTTGCCCCTGTTCCAGTGCAGTCTGGATCAGTCCATGGCAAATGATAGGGCTGTGTTTCCACCCCTGGGGCAGTCGGTTCCAAGTGAACTGGACACCTCTCCAAGTAAAAGCAAACTGTGGCCTGCACTCTGCTGCCAAAGGAATGGAGAAAAATGCATTGGCAATATCAATCGTGTCATACCACTTGGCTGCCTTTGACTCTAGTTCATACTGAAGTTCTAGCATGTCCAATACGGCAGCACTCAATGGTGGTGTGACTTCATTCAGGCCACGATAGTCTACTGTTAGCCTCCATTCTCCATTAGACTTTCGCACTGGCCATATGGGGCTATTAAAGGGTGAGCAGGTCCTGCTGATCACCCCCTGACTCTCCAGTCTATGGATCAGCTGATGGATGGGAATCAGGGAGTCTCGGTTGGTGCGATATTGCCGCCGGTGCACTGTTGTGGTTGCAATTGGCACTTGTTCTTCAACTTTCAGCAACCCCACAGCAGAGGGATCTTCTGAGAGACCAGGCAAGGTGGACAGCTGCTCAATTTCCTCAGTCTCCAAAGCAGCAATACCAAAAGCCCACCGGTACCCTTTTGAGTCTTTGAAGTACCCTCTCTTGAGGTAGTCTATGCCAAGGATGCATGGAGCCTCTGGACCAGTCACAATAGGGTGCTTTTGCCACTCTCTCCCAGTCAGGCTGATTTCAGCCTCCAGCACAGTCAACTCTTGGGATCCTCCTGTTACTCCAGAAATATAGATGGGTTCCACCCCTTGACAGCTTGATGACATCAGGGTACACTGTGCACCGGTATCTACTAGAGCCTTATACTTCTGTGGGACTGATGTGCCAGGCCATCTGATCCACACAGTCCAGTAAATCCGATTGTCCCCTCCCTCCACCTGGCTGGAGGCAGGGCCCCTCTAATGGTCATCACAGCTTTGGACACTTAAGTCGTGGTGAAAGGGATTATTCTTCGTTATCACAGGAGCTGGAGTAAAATCAGCTCTTCCATTCCATCTGGGAAACTGCTCACCAGAGACTGAAGCCGTAGCTCTCATGGGACGATCAGTCTTGGCCCTTGCTCCCCTCTTCAGTTCACTCACCCGTTCCTCCAAAGCTGAAGTAGGTTTTCCATCCCACTTTGTCATGTCTTCTCCGTGATCCAGCAGGTAAAACCATAGGGTAGCCTGTGGCGTATACCTCCTGTATCTCCTCTCTTGAACAATAGGACGCCTTTTGTTAATAGCTGAGACGTGTGTTGGTCCACGTGAGGAGCTGGATAAATCAGATAGATCGTCCGTCAATTGTTTGAGGTCCTGAGACAGTTTTTCCACAGCTGAGATGATGGAAGGGGTGAGGTTGTCTTCGAACTCTTAGAGTTTATGAACCATTTCATCTACTCTTAGTGGTACTATGTCATTCCAGGTTACTGTTGCCAATGAACGGGTATGTGATGACGGTGCAGTCCATGTAAGTTTTCGCCACATCGGTCGTGTACATTCAACTTCATCTGGATCTATGGGTGTATCCCCGTTATTCGGCTTGATGTGATAGAGCATCTCTACGATGGCCGATTCCCTCAGAGACTGGATGCCTTTGTCTATAGTAGTCCACTTGGCCGAACGACTCGTAACATCGTCCTTGTACGGAAACCTTTCTTTCACAGCTGCCAAAAGCCTCCTCCAAAGGCTGAGGGACGTTTTCTCTCTTGCGATTGCTTTGTCAATTCCCCCTTCTCTAGCAAGTGATCCCAGCTGCTTGGCTTCTGTACCTTCTAGTTCGTGACCATTGGCCCCATTGTCCCAGCACCGGAGTAACCAGGTGATGATGTGCTCCCCTGGTTGACGGGTAAAATCTTTTCACATATTCCGCAGCTCGGTTGAGGTCCGAGGTCGAGAAGTTACCTCTTCTTCTTCTTCTTCGTCATGTGATGATGACTCCTGATCATATTCTGGACCGGGTGGTGAATTCATTGGCTCTTCATCTCGCTTCACCCTTCTTGCCTCCTTTTTGCTTGTTCTGTTGTGTACAGGGGCAACCGATATTGGTACGAATTGGTCCTCTGGTTTGGCTGCAGTGATTATCACAGTGGTTTGAGTAGCAACTGTAATTGTTGCTGGGGGTGGTGTAGCTGCTGTACTTGGAGCTGGGGTAACCGCGCTGTCTGTTGCAGTTGAAGTTTGAGCAGCTGCTGTACTTGCCACTGGGGTAGCTGTGCTGTTCATTGCAGCCAAAGTTTGAGTAGCGACTGTCACTTTGCCCTCAGATCCGCTGACATTCTTTTCCTTTTGAAGGTGCTGGATAGTGTTGAACAAGGCCCTGTAAGCATAGGCCAAGCCCCAGCACGTTGTCCTGATTTGTCCATCTCTGGTATGGTCAGAATGACCACACACCTCATTTAAGTGTTTTACTAATTCTTCTGGATTTTGCAGTTGTTCGGTAGTGAAATTCCAAAGTACTGGAGGGGCCCACTGACCTAGATACTTGCCCATACTATCCCACACACCCTGCCACTCATGGCTGTCCAGCCTCAGGGAAAATCTCTCGGTCCTCCTACATTGTCGTTTGACCCCAGACAAGACCCAAACCTGACTCTGCTTAACTCTTGAAATCACTAGTGGGCAAACCACACTCTGTAGGCGTGTTAGCATGGTGATTCCCATCACCATCAGCAAACAAGTCTCAACAGCATTAAAATGCCATTCAAAAAATTCAAAACTCTCAAATGTAAATGGTCTGGGGGGATGACTGGGAGGGTAAAAGAATGTCTCCTTCCCAGGTTGAGCACCTGAGAAGGAGAAAAAAGATGTGTAATTGCTAAGCACCTCCATCATAGACCTCCCAAAGTATAAAGGTGGTGACCACACTGGGAACATAAGCCAGATCAGTTTCATGATCAATGATTCTATTGTATTACAAGTCATTATCATAAAGTACAATGGGACAAAAACCTTAGCCCAAGCCCCACACTTGAAAAACACTAATACAGCAAATACCGGATGGACGTAATATACGATATACTGAAACTGTGAGATCAAGAGGAACAACCTTGAGAGCCAATAAATCAGCATTGTGATGAGTGACTACCAATCCAGTCAGATCTGTTGTTATCTCAACCCCTTGTGCCCCACGTTGGGCGCCAAAAAGAACTGTCGTGGTTTAAACCCAGTCAGGTAACTTGTTCACTCACTCCCAGTGAGTGGTGCCGAGCTGACAACAATCGAGGTCCGTGTCCCCCCCCCACCGGGGTTCTCCCCCACTCCCAGAGGAACGGGGAGGAGGATCGAAAGAGTGCAACTCCCACGGGTTGAGACAAGAACAGTCCAGCAACCAATGTACACAAATCACCACCGCAACTATCAACTACAACAATGATAAGGGAAAATAACAAGGGAAGAGAATACGATACCACCGGCCAAGAAGACGAGTTCCACCCGGAAGCCCCGTGTCCTTCCGGGTAACTCCCAGTCACCCCTCACCCCGGGCATGACGTGCTGTGGTATGGAATACCTCCCTGGCTAGCCCGAGTCAGGCGCCCCATCTCTGCTTCCTCCCGGCTTCCCCTCCTCCCTGGCAGAGCATGAGCCTCACAAAGTCCTTGGTCAGGGTAAACATCACTTAGCAACAACTGAAAACATTGACTTCACCAACACTGTTCTCAGGCTGGAAGTCAAAACACAGCACTGCACCAGCTAGCACAAAGGAAAAAAAAAACAAACATGACTGCTACTGCTGAACCCAGGACAGTTACCCTGTGTACCTTCAAATACTTTGTTTTTTTTTCCTGGGAACTGTGATTCGAACATCTTCAGTTTTAGGCAAGAGCTAGAAGGCTGTAAAAAAGCTAAAAAGCTCTGACAGCAACAAAAGCAACAAATGTAGTATTTATTAGAATGAATTTCAACTCCAGATATAGCAAGGCTATATATTTATTAGAATGAATTTCAACTCCAGATATACTCAGGGCTGAGTAATACTTATTGTTAGCCTCAAGGGCTCTGTGAACAGTGATGTCTCTGCAGAAATTTCCACTCCTATTTACAGAAATGGCTGAAAAGAGAATGATCATTTGCAATTGTGCAAAAAAGTGAAAAGGGTTTTATCAGGTTTATGGTAAACTAAGATGGACAGAACAGAGCCGGACAATGCAAAGCATAAAAATTTAAGTAGTGAAGCCTAAGAAAACTCTGCAGTCTATGTCCTGATAATTATTTTTCTAGAATAGACTCACGCTTCATCTAAAAAAAGCCATCTTTTACGTGATTTGTCATGGAGCTGGTAGAACCAGCTGTGTACACCTGACAGTACTAGTCAGAAAATTCTTAAGGGAAAGAAATAACTATATGATTTATGAAACTAATGCCATGTTCAAAGAATGTTGTATTTCATATCAAAACCTTTGAGAAGTACCAGGAGAGATGGAAGCAAACACAGCTTCACCTTACACTGCTCAGCAAAGACAGAAAGTATGTTAAGGAGGATGTAGTTGAGATACTGAATGCTCTTAAAATAATGACTTTTAACTGAAAGAGGCAAGAAGATGTAGCAGTTTTTTCATACAAAAAAGAGCCTGAAAGGCTGCTAGAGCAGTATAACTGCACTCACTTAGAGTGGTGGTGCACCACCTATAATGGTTCCCAGCATTCACTGGAGAAACTACCTTGGCACATCAGGGAAATCAACCTGGATGGGCCTCTCAAGGGAGAATGCCGGTCTCCATGTGTGGGGCTGAAGGCAGTGAAGCAGTGTGGTGTGCTTGTTTGCAGGGGATGTCTGCTTGTGCAGGATCTCTATAGCCAAGCAAAGCCAGTGTAGGACTCAGCACGCTGCACAGCACCAGATGCAATGAGAAGGAGCTCAAGTGGGTCGTTTCAAAAACATTCAGTTGTTCCAAAGGAGAGGCAGGCAGGCTCTGTAATAGTTAGGCAGAGAAATGAAAAGTCCTTCAATGGGGAAAGCTGAGGGGTGGAAACCTCTTGTACTAGGCACCAATGGCACTGGGAAAGCCCAGCTCTACCAGAGAGACTGGTAGCCCCCAGTCAGTGTGCTCTGGGCAATGTGGTGACACAGTTCTGGTCATCACTAATGTCTGTGATTGCTGGGAGCAAGAAGAATGAGATCTGGGAGGAATGTAGGGACAGGTGTTTTTCCTGTCAGGTCTCTTTATGTCTTGGGAACTCCTGGACAGCAATTAGTGGCAGTGCCTTCCTGGGACAGGAAAATGATGTTCCCCACTGCCCAGTTCCTCTACCAGTGGTTGATAGCGGGCAGCCAAACAGAAGAAATGAGGAGTGAGGCTTGAGTGTTTATAAGGAGGTGGCAGAGCAAGTTTATCCTTTTTAGACTGCTATTGCCCATTTGACCTGGGCAGGCATCTGTCCCCATTTCCTACCCACATTGTAGGTCAGGATGTGCATATCAGTTTACTTTATTTTATGATTTGTTTTGTTTGAAAGCATCTTTCTTAAACAGAGAAAGAAATAGTCATACCAGAGGCCTGACAATGCAGATGACTTCTCAGAGAGTTGAAGTGTGTTTTGAAGAACTAGGGAGGAAGAATAAGGAGCTAGGACTGGGAACCTAGTAAACAGATCTGTTGCTTAAAGAATAATGAGTAACTAATGACTCTAATGTGAAAAGAAAAGAAATATTCTTCTCTAAGGTTTTATGAATAATTTGGTTTCGTAGCTGAATTTCAATGCTCATCACAGAAACAGAAAATCAGAATGCATGACATTCTTTGACATGGAGTATTTCATTTCCCACTGAAATTTAATCTCAAACTTTAGAGATATGCAAAAGAAAATCAAACAAATGAAGTTTAATATCACAAAGGATACTAGACAATAAAGCAGTCAAATCTTTGAGATTTTTTTTTAGATGAGTGAATTCAGAGAAGTCACTCTAAACATGAGACTTTAGGGGTCAAATTTATTTTTCACCACACAATCTCTATAATTAGGCTTAAATAAGATTAATTTTGTATTTACTGAAAATTTGCTTTGCAAGTAACATTTATACTTTACATCTAAATCAGCATAAATCCAGGGAGTGTCAAAGTCTTTTTGTGAATAATTTCCACCTCTGAAAAAGTTGTGTTTGACTACCTTGGCAAAATACACAACCAAACGAAACTGTGGGACGTGTGATTGCATCTTGCAGCATTCTTCTTAATCTTACAGGACAAAGCACATTTACTTAGCTCTGCAAAGGAAACACTGAGAGATTAAACAGAGGCTCTGCTTTTTCAGTTTGTTTCTATTCCTTTCCTCCTAGGTCCTCACATATGTACTACCTCTTTAGATACATTCCTCAAATGGTTTTCATTCAGCAGAAATTCTGACTTTTAAAGAAAAAAAAAAGTTTTGACAATTTAAGGTTCTGTATTTTTCTGAATGAACAAGCTTTTGGAACAGTATTTTCACTTTAGGAACTTGGTCTGCAGTTTGAAAGAGTAGGCTTTGTGATTTAGTAGAGTTTTTGTGTGTGTATACATATAAAAGTACATAAATGGATATAGATAAAAGCATCCATCTTTCTCCTTTCTTCCAATTCTGTAAACTAAAAAGAAATAAATAAAAAAGAATGTGAGGCAAGAAGGTTAAAAATCCTACAGTAACAGCCATAAAAATATTAATCTAAAATAATAACGCTCAAACAATAGAAGGTCATTAATCATTTCTAAAGCAATCTTAAGTAAAATCAGTGCAACTAGTCACGTATAACAATGATTTGACACCTTAAACAGCAAAAGACATAACTAAGATGTCATGATTAATGACTATCAGAAATAGGAACTGATGTAAGTTGCCTGAGCCTTAATCTATTAGCACCTGAGTAAATGCCATGACAATTTCTCAATATGAAGGAAGTCTTTACTGGCTTCTAATGATATATGTGTGGCTGGAACAGGAAAAGAGCTTGGGTAAGAAGTATTTCTCTTCCTCTGCCCGATGGCAGACAGTAACAGTGAGTGGAAAAGGAAGTGAAATAAAGCAATGAAGAAAACTAGCATTTCTCTTGTATCTGTCTCACACTTTCAAAATAGCTGTGTGCCTTCTCAAGATTTCATGTCCAGAGAGTAAACTCTGTCTATGTCTGTGCTACTAGAATAGAAACAATAGTGAATTACAGAATTCCTTTGGCCCAGACAGTTATAGGTTTAGAGGTACTGTCAGTTGTTGTCTATGTGTATAGATAAAAAGGTAGAAAAAAAGTGTAGGTGTAAGCGGTTAGTTCATCCAATGAATGGGATTTGTTAGAGATGCTAAAAGTGAAATGTACCTCATGATTTGTATTTTACACTGCCACCTGGTGATAAGGCAATAGGAAAAAATAGTAGAACAGCAAATTAATATTATATACAAAATAGTGAAATGTTTTTTTCTCCATTATCTGAACAGACAGTTCCAGAGGAAATAGAGGAAGCAAGATCTTAACAGTGGCCACCAAACAGTCCTGTGCCCATGCTAAACATTTTTGTGTTCACATTCAATGACAGTGCTATTGATGAATGTGTGGTTCTTAACTCCATTTTACAGATTATTTTGGTTTTTGTACTGGGGTGGTGCTATGCCTTGCTTTAATTAATTGCTGTATTTTCTTTACTTTACTCTTTGTACAGTAAAGACAAAACTCTTTGTTATGGAGACTGAAAAACTCATGTCCCATTGCATGCATACTTGCAACTTTTGAACTGTGCCAATCAAATACATGCCAGTACAATTATAAAAAGTTGCACATTCATAGGAGTAAATAATGATTTCAGATAATATTTATATATGCTACATGAAGTTAATTTAACAAAACAGTCTCAGAGAAGATAACTGCAAACAGCATGCCAACAATCTTGCAATGTTACTTCAACATCAGTCTCTATTTTCTAGGCAATAATTTGATTTCTTAGTTTAATACTGAGGAAGAGTTTAAAGTCTTCTCTGTTTTGCACAACCTTCTATGTAATATATACCTTTCTCTCTTTCTTCCTTTCCCACCATACACGCACACACATTCATGATAAAATTGCCTTTATATGAATGAAATCTGCATATAATCTGAGAAAAATTGTCCTCTTATGTCTCTTATGACAGTATCCTAAGTAGCTTTAGAATCATAGAATCATAGAATAGTTAGGGTTGGAAAGGACCTTAAGATCATCTAGTTCCAATCCCCCTGCCATGGGCAGGGACACCTCACACTAAACCATGTCACCCAAGGCTCTGTCCAACCTGGCCTTCAACACCTCCAGGGATGGAGCATTCGCAGCTTCCCTGGGCAACCAATTCCAGTGCCTCACCACCCTAACAGTAAAGAACTTCTTCCTTATATCCAATTTAAACTTCTCCTGTTTAAGTTTAAACCAGTTACCTGCTGTCCTATCTCTACAGTCCCTAGTGGAGAGTCCCTCCCCAGCAATCTTTTAGGCCCCCTTCAGATACTGAAAGGCTGCTATGAGGTCTCCATGCAGCCTTCTCTTCTCCAGGCTGAACAGCCCCAGCTTTCTCAGCCTATATTCATATGGGAGGTGCCCCAGTCCCCTGATCATCCTCATGGATTCTTTAATACCCAGAATTTCTGAAATTTGAAACAAAGCTTTTCTGAAAACCAAAAAGTGATTCTTCTGTTAGACCTTCAGCTGATTAATGTGACATGCTTTCACAGTGGTCAGGATGGAAAAGTCAAGATGGTGACTACTGCAACTTTCCTACTAGGGTCTCTTAGCTTAATTTGGGACCTGCTGACATAAGCAATGTGCCATCAAGAGGCAAGGACAGTGTATTGTGAAAATAATCAAAGAAGGAGGGGAAAATATGCATAATGCAGATACATGAGGCAGACCTCAATGAACTATCAAAAATAGAAAATGCCTTTGCCTGGGTTATGTGCACAGCTTCTCAGTCTGCTTATTTCTCAATGAATTCACATATAGGAGGAACATGATGGTAGTGGAGCTGGAGGACCTCTTGTATTTAAACTGGAGGAACTCTTTAAGCTCATGATGAACTGGCCTTAAGATCTCTACACAGAACTGTGTTGTACAGTGTGTACTTTTCCATTCTCAGTCTGTGGCCATGTTAAAAATCAAATTCCTTCACCTACAGAGGGTTTGATAATAAAGAGACTTTAACCTACTGTTTTCTTTTCACAAGTGTCCATTGGATGAAGATTTTAGTTGTGTATGTACAGAAGTAGTCCTGAAATTAAGAACTGTAGAAAAGTACAAATTAAGTATTTCTCTTGAAAAGAGAAGAAATTCTCTTTAGTTGGTCTTTTCAGAACTGGAAGCAGCAGTAGTTGGAGTGTTACATAAAGAAAAAAATGGTGGTTTTCCATCTGAAGTAATTCATTTTTTGGGGGGAAGGAGAAAAGTTTTGATAGAGAAGGTTTGTTGGTGTTTTTTCATGTTGTTTTTCTTGTTTGGGTTTTTTCTTATTATTTTCTTTCAGAAAAATGTACAGACTATCTCATGCTTTTCACATGAACTTGTCTGTTAAGGCAATATAGTTGCATGCGACACAACAAAACAGTAGGTACGTTATAATTGCAGGTTTTCTCATGAAGTAATGCTCTGATTCAGAGTTTATTTGGGCTAACATAAATGGATTTTTTTTAAGGCATGGTTTTCAAGAAGACATTATATTTCTTCTGTGAGAGTGATTCTTTCTGTGAATGAAATTTAGAGCATGCCAGGAGAGTCTTAGAAGTGCTTATACCACAGAAGATGTGTTGTCAATTTCTGGCAGCCTCAGAGACAGAGTGTAGCCAATGAAACATTTCTTCTTATATTTCCATCCTAGCTTGCCTTGTGCCTCCTAGAGATCACTTTCTATTTTCATCATTCTTCTTCACAAGCATGGTTAAAATCTCTGTGTAAAAAGTTTTTTTTAAGTTGTAGCAAGGGCTATCTTAACAATTGATAGTCAAACTACTCATTTCATTTTATAAAAGCTAAGTATTATAAAAAGAGTAAATCTAGGAAATCCTTACTTGCTTCTAGATTTTCTCTCAATAGGGGAAATTAATCACTGACTTCCAAAATTAACAAAAGCATTAATATATTTTATTGTTTGATTTTTTTTTGTTATTCTCTTTTAGGTTTTGTTGGTTTGTCGTTTGATGGTTTTGTTGTTGTTTTGTTTTTTTTTTTTTAATCAAAATCTCATTGTGTTATTATCCTGCAGAGCCCAAAAGTTTCTGAATTATTACTGGCCTTGATACTTTTGAAGCATTATGATCACATGAATAAAGTGTTAGGCAAGAATCTGGGAGATTGTGATGTCACTGTTGTTTTTCTGCATGGGTTCAGAAGCTGACAATCCAGCAGAGGGTGAACCCAGCAGCTGCACCAGGAAGAAGTGGCGAGTGTGTGCAGAGACTCTAAGCCTTAGGGGTGGGTGCTCCATCCTCTGATCTGACCTGGAGTGGAGTGGGACACCCTTGATGGGCATTGGACACTGTGGAAAAACTTCTAGTACTTGTCCAGCCCTTGGACTATTATCATCCACATTCTCCCTCATGGTCAAAAGTGATGCTGCCAAGGAGATATGGAGTGCTCCAGCAGCAACTGCATGGATCAGGAGTGACAGCTGAGGGCAAAGGGGCCCAGAGGATGTCTCCTCAGCCCTACCCTTCTCACATGGAAGGGCCTGAAGAGGAATAGATGTGTCTTGAAGGTCAAGAAGTGGCTGTACATCTGGGGTTCAGGAAAAGGTTTGGTTTTTGTTACTATTGGATATTTTTTTGAGAACAGAGGACTGCCAGGAGGACCCTGCGTTCATTTGAGCAAGTTGGGCAAAATTGTCTTTGCCACCAGGCTGGACAACTTGGTGAGGAAAACTTTAAACTAGAAAGTTAAACTGCCTACAGAACAGTATTATCGAGGAAACTTTCACACCTTTTCTGGGAAATTGACAAATCGGATCTATACTCTGACACATGCAGTATGGGGAGAAAACAGGACAAATTAATGATTTACATGAGGCTGCAGAGCCACAGTTCATTGGGTTCATGGAGATATAGTGGGATAGACCATGCAGCTGGAGTGCTGCTGAGGGTAAGGTACAGTCTTTTCAGTAAGGACAGGACAAGATCTTGAGGAGGAGGAGTTCTTCCAGCTGATGTGAGAACAGCCAGTATGTATGCAGCTCTGCCTAAGGTGGATAATGAGACAGCCGAGAGCTTATGAATCAGGACTGGCAGCAAGACAAACATGGGTGACACATGAGGGACTGCCTCATCATTAATGAAAAGCAGATGATGCCTTCTTCAGGAAGCTGGAGGAAACTTCACATTCACAGGTACATGGACCTTTAACTACCCTGATGTCTGCTAGAGAAACAAGAAAGCAAGGCACAAGCAAACTAGGAGATTTCTGGGCTGAATGGATGAAAATTTCCTAACCTCTTGCAGGAGATGCCCATGCTGATAGCAGAAGTCCCGTCTGTGGAGATGGAGGGTCTGGGACATCTGTGTGGAAGCTCTCCTGCCTTCTGGTAATGCAGGTGTCCTGTTGGCCCAGCTGCCTCTGGGCCTCTTTACTGCACTTGTGATTGAAATCAATGAGCAGTGCAGGGAGATTGTTGTGTGGTCTTGAAGGCTGATCTGAGCTGCTGGACTATGGTCTGTCCTTCCACTGTAAAGAAGAACAGAATGGTTTAATTCTGGTTTGGTAGGGTTTCTTTTGTTTGGGTTGTTTGTTTTTTGTTTTGTTGTTTTTTTTGTTTTGTTTTGGTTTTTTTTTGCAAGAATTCTTTTTTATTCTCTATAATCTTTGCTGAGAGGAAAAATCTCTCTTAATTTTCTCTAAAAATCAGTAAGACTTTCAGGCAAGCAGGTTTACATGTTTACTGAGTCAGTGCTAAAAACTCTGAAGGACACAATGTGTTCAGTGTTTGTCCACATACTCAATTTTTTGTAATGTCATCAATGCTTAAGTTGTTTTTTTATGTGAAAGGTAAACAGAAGACATTTTAGCCAGTGTTTTTTACCGGTTCTTATATAGGCACATCCTTGAGCTAGTCTGTGAAACCACGCATGTTTATCATAACACTGAGATGAGTACTTTTTTAATACTCTCTATGAACAGTACAAGTAATTACAAACTTACACCATTCTTACAGGTTTGATGAATGAGAGATAAAAACAGTTTGCTTTAAGTTCTATTGAGTGATGAAATTGTATTCTACAAAAGGAGCCTCATACTAGTAGCAGTTATTCCAAAAGTTAGAATTATAAGCATTTATTGACTTTTCCTCACATTTTATAATAATCTTTATAATATCAAATTATTTGTCTGTATTACATGGCTGCCTAGTAAATTTGAATCATCAGTTTATACACAAGAAAGTCCTTGCTGGTAAAAAGAACAACAGTTTTAGGCAAACGTTATGTTGTAGTAGAAATGAAAATCTTTATCCAAATATCAGCAGAAGATCCAACATAAATCTGAAAAAGAAACCCAGTATTCTTGCCTCCCCAAAAAAGACAAAAACCACAAGCCAGTGATTTTTCTCATTTCTAATTATAAGCTTTGTGACTGCTCCATGTTCAGGACTGAATCTCAAGACTTGCACATCTTTCTTAAATGAAACTGGTGGAACTGTGATGTCTAATTTTCTGTGCAATTGTTTGGTTTTTTTTTCCTCTTTCAGAGTTTTAGACACTCTTCTGTAAGGGGTTTTGACTTATATGCTTGCAAACAGATAGGTCCAGGCACCTATGAGAGTGCTCACTGTGCATGTGTCTGAGTAAGGCCCTATGAAACACGATCCTAATTTCTCACTGACATGAACCACTGAACTCTGAAGCGAGCTCCTGACTTCTGTGGTAAACAGGACCAAGAATACATAAGGTGGATGTGCTGTGCTCTCACACAGCATCAGAATTATCCAGTGTGGGTGTCATCTGTGGACAACAGTGGTAAAGCCATGTGTACCCTGGGGCAGCAGAGGTTGTGGCCTGGTGATTGCTGTCATTAATGCCCTTGGGTTTTATTACCAGAACTTTTGTCTATTTAAGTGGATACTCCTTTGCTTAAGTTTTCTGGTTGCTATCTTATCTATTCTCTATCTCGTGAGGACCTATTTTGTGCACATTCTCATTCATCACAATACAGAAGTCTGAGCTATGCTTATGTCTCTGGGCTGTCTCAAACCTAAGCTTCAGGTTGCAGCTAGGCACACTCCAAGGAAGATGGGAAGAGAAGGTTAAAAAACAGGACATTAAATAAAGTGAACAGTACGTTTGAGTTAATAAATTGGTCCTTTAGAAAGGTAGAAGCTGCCGACTGTGATCTGCTTGTTTGATACATTCTTCATATCTGGAAAAAAAACATGAGAACAGAGAAAGACTGAAAATTGAAACTAGAATTTTTAAGAAGATAGCTGATCCCTGATAACATTGTCTATATTGAAAACTCACCCTTCCCTGCTAAGATAGAGGATTTCCCAGGGTGCTCGGCTGAAATCACTGTTTTATATCAGCAAAATCGAGTAGATGAAACCCTACTTTAGAAAAAGGAAGAAGTAAATCAGAGAGTCAATTGAAAGTAAAATGTTTCCCTAAGGTAAGTTTAACAATTGTTTTTATCTTATCCGAGATAAATATGCATCATATCCCATTGTCAAATATAACTTTTGGTTGCTCTAATTGTTTCTAATATCGATGGGGTTAACATTGAATAATTTTTAAATTATAACACTACAAAGAGCACATTATGTAGCCATTCCTTGCATCATCAGCAAAACCACAAGCATGGAGGAATAGATTAGAACCTAATAGTGTTTCTCCTAAGCAATGGCTGTAGCAGTAGAAAATAGTAAATTGCTTGCACTTCTGAAAGAATGCAAGATACAAAAGTATAGGAAGGAAAAGACAGACTTATACAGATTTCAGTCTCGCAATACCATGCCTGGATGATTCCTTTCTCTTTCAGGATTACTTCTGGTATAAGTTTGCCGTGTCAGCTGGCTGACAGATAATAGAAAAGGGAAGAAATTGGACTCTTACGCTATTGCCTGCCCTAGTCAGCCCATTGCTGGAGACAAAAAAAAAACCACCAAAAAAAACCAAGAGATAAACCGTTCAACTGTTACAGAAGTTTTCTGCTGTGTGGCACCAAATAAAAACTGTAAACCCTTAGAGTTTAGAGCTCCAGGAGTAATTTTAAGCTTTGATAAAATGAGAGTGAAAGTGGAGCCAGAAATGCCCAGGTAACCCTGAGAGCTGAGCTGTTACACTTGGGAGAATCTGCTTCAGAAACTTTAGGGACTTCACTCTTGGATTTCTATAAATCATAATAAAGACTGCAACATACCATTACACTCACTCAGCCTAGGTAGTGATTCTTAGCTGAAATAGGCATACAATTACATCAGATGTGTAAAAAATGCATAAGTGAAATGAAATGGTAATTACCTTTCTTCTTATAAAACCTCTTTTTTTCAGACAAAAACACAGAAAGAAAAATCCATGTATTTTCAAAATGCTAATGAAATGAGCTTTTCATTTTCTAGTTTCTTTTGAAAAAAAAAAACGAAAATATAGGAAGCTAAGCGAGTGTCCTACGAAAACATCCTTTCAAGATGTCACTTTATTGCATTAAAGAAACTTAGAGTTCAAAAAATTCGTAACCTGTCCTTTATATAAAAGTATTTTTGCCTGATGTAAAACAGTTCACTTAAAGTTGAAATCTCATTTTCTGCTGCAATTTTTCCCCTGCGTGTCTGAATTTGTCAAAAATTATGAAAAAAGTGTCCAGTTTTAGACATGATTTTTTTGGTTAAAACATTTTTAATGTACTCATTTTTAGGTCTTTTCTTTCTCTGTCATGATCTCAGCCTACAGATATATTAGTTAAATAGTTTCTTCTTCCATTTTTTTTCGCAGCACAGAATCTGTTGAGGGTGGAAAAATCAGTAATGAAACCACACTCGAACTATATCATGGATTAGCACACAAGTGCTGTGCATTTTTCAAAAAACTACATCAAATGTTCATAAATTTAATTGCTAGATAAGTTGACGATAGATCTAGATCTATGTTTGTAGAGCTGTAATGTTTTTCCTTTTCACTGATTTCCCTTTTGGCATTGAGCAGATTCCCTTCATACTACTGGTACTTTACCTCTGACATGGCTACTGAAGATGAGGTCTGTAATATCCCTGACCTGCAACAAAAATTTGAAACTTTGAGGAAAGGGTACATGAAGCAAAAAAAAGGTATGTTCATTCAAGTGCCCTTGATGGCAATGTAATTGTAGAGGACTAAAGTTCAAATGCAAGGAATTATAAATGCATTAAGCAGATATTTGCACTGATGTTGCCAAATAGTGTAGCTTTCTCAAGCAGGGGAGAAAAAGTCTTTTTAAGCTCATCTTGTGTAGCTATTTCCAAGAACATACATATCCAAGAGTTTGATACATATGACGCCTTCCATAAGAACAGAGTTCTGCCAGCCTGTGAAGCTCCTCATCTTAACCAACTAGGAGCACATATTGAGACCATTCTGAGACCTAATTGAACTCATTTTAGAATTTAAAACATAATATTTTTGTTGGAATGGAAGCATTTGTCTTTTTTAAAAGAAAAGTTTGTCATGCAATCACAGTTTTGAGCAACTATCTTCAAAAAGTATTTCTTCATTTTTTTTCCAGGTTGGACTGGACTTCGAGCAACATTGTCTAGTGAAAGGTGTCCCTAGCCATGGTGGGGGGTGTGGCTGAATTAGATGATCTTTAAGGTTGCACTTCCTGTGTCACAACCCATTTCCATGTTTTATGCTGTTTTCAAGACTTGATTTCTGTGATTCCATTGTATGACTTTTAAAAATTTAGAAAATGTTTACATGTAGTTAGTATTCATATTTTGGGATAACAACCCCAATTCTGGAGCAATAGGGAATCTATTCCTATACTTAGAATCTGTCATTTAGCTTTATTATCTTTTTGCTGTTCTCTAAACATCCTCTTTGTTGATATTACTCTATTATGCTCAAGTTAGTAGCATCTGCAGTGTAAAATATTGAGCTTTATCAGTTTTTTTTAATCAGTAGCTTTTTTTTATCAGCAGGTTTTTTTATCAGTAGTTTTAACAGTAGTTTTTTTATTGAACAACTTTATTATTTCGACTGATGTGAAACCGTTCACTTAAAGTTAAATCTCAGTTGTGTTACTTGTATAACACAACTGCTGTAACAATATAGTTATTTATTTTGAAGCTTAAGAATTTGAAAGGGGTCAGCAGGTAAATTTACTGTCCATGAAGGAATTTCTTAAAGGAGGAAAAGCATGTGTGACTTTTACTTCAAGCTGAATACGACAGTCTGATCAGCACAGAAAACTGATGAATCTGAGAGGAGGTGTGACTTATTTGAAATGTGAATGAATAATAAAACAAGTTAATGAGATTGACATAAAGAATATCTTGTCAGAAAGACTGTAATATAGAACTCTGTAAAAAGGAGTGAAGAGAACTAGCACAGAGCATGGGGAGACTGAGTTCTCAAAAACTGGTGATGAGTTAAGACTAAGGCACAGTAGGTTTTGTGAATGTCCTGGGTTCAGCAGTAGCAGTCATGTTTTTCCTTTGTGGTAGCTGGTGCAGTGCTGTGTTTTGACTTCCAGCCTGAGAACAGTGTTGGTGAAGCTGACGTTTTCGGTTGTTGCTAAGTGATGTTTACCCTGACCAAGGACTTTGTGAGGCTCATGCTCTGCCAGGGAGGAGGGGAAGCTGTGAGGAAGCAGAGATGGGGCGCCTGACCCAGGCTAGCCAGGGAGGTATTCCATACCACAGCACGTCATGCCCGGGGTGGGGGATAACTGGGAGTCACCTGGAAGGACACGGGCTTCCGGGTGGGACTCGTTTCTTGGCCGGTGGTATCGTATTCTCTTCCCTTGTTATTTTCCCTTATCATTGCTGTTGGTGGTGGTAGCGGTGGTGATTTGTGTTGTACATTGGTTGCTGGACTGTTCTTGTCTCAACCCATGGGAGTTGCACCCTTTCAATCCTCCTCCCCGTTCCTCTGGGAGCGGGGAAGCGGAGAGCCCCGGTGGGGAGGGGGAGGGGGGGGACACACCTCAATTGTTGTCAGCCCAGCACCACTCACTGGGAGTGAGTGAACAAGTTGCCTGACTGGGTTTAAACCACGACAGTTCTTTTTGGCTCCCAACGTGGGGCACAAGGGGTCGAGATAACGACAGATCTGACTGGATTAATAGTCACTCGTCACAATGTTGATTTATTGGCTCTCAAGGTTGTTCCTCTTGATCTCGCAGTTTCAGTATATTGTATTGTACTTCCATCCGGTATTTGCTGTATTAGTGTTTTTCAAGTGTGGGGCTTGGGCTAAGGTTTTTGTCCCATTGTACTTTATGGTAATGACTTGTAATACAATAGAATCATTGATCATGAAACTGATCTGGCTTATGTTCCCAGTGTGGTCACCACCTTTATACTTTGGGAGTTATATGATGGAGGTGTTTAGCAATTACACATCTTTTTTCTCCTTCTCAGGTGCTCAACCTGTGAAGGAGACATTCTTTTACCCTCCCAGTCGTCCCCCCAGACCATTTACATTTGAGAGTTTTGAATTTTTTGAATGGCCTTTTAATGCTGTTGAGACTTGTTTGCTGATGGTGATGGGAATCACCATGCTAACACGCCTACAGAGTGTGGTTTGCCCACTAGTGATTTCAAGAGTTAAGCAGAGTCAGGTTTGGGTCTTGTCTGGGGTCAAACGACAATGTAGGAGGACCGAGAGATTTTCCCTGAGGCTGGACAGCCATGAGTGGCAGGGTGTGTGGGATAGTATGGGCAAGTATCTAGGTCAGTGGGCCCCTCCAGTACTTTGGAATTTCACTACCGAACAACTGCAAAATCCAGAAGAATTAGTAAAACACTTAAATGAGGTGTGTGGTCATTCTGACCACACCAGAGATGGACAAATCAGGGCAACGTGCTGGGGCTTGGCCTATGCTTACAGGGCCTTGTTCAACACTATCCAGCACCTTCAAAAGGAAAAGAATGTCAGCGGATCTGAGGGCAAAGCAACAGTCGCTACTCAAACTTTGGCTGCAATGAATAGCACAGCTACCCCAGCGGCAAGTACAGCAGCTGCTCAAACTTCAACTGCAACAGACAGCGCGGTTACCCCAGCTCCAAGCACAGCAGCTGCACCACCCCCAGCAACAAGTACAGTTGCTACTCAAACCACAGTGATAATCACTGCAGCCAAACCAGAGGACCAATTCGTACCAATATCGATTGCCCCTGTACGCAACAGAACAAGCAAAAAGGAGGCAAGAAGGGTGAAGCGAGATGAAGAACCAATGAATTCACCACCCGGTCCAGAATCTGACCAGGAGTCATCATCACATGACGAAGAAGAAGAAGAGGTAACTTCTCGACCTCGGACCTCAACCGAGCTGCGGAATATGCGAAAAGATTTTACCCGTCAACCAGGGGAGCACATCATCACCTGGTTACTCCGATGCTGGGACAATGGGGCTGATGGTCATGAACTAGAAGGTACAGAAGCCAAGCAGTTGGGATCACTTGCTAGAGAAGGGGGAATTGACAAAGCAATTGCAAGAGAGAAAAAGTCCCTCAGCCTTTGGAGGAGGCTCTTGGCAGCTGTGAAAGAAAGGTTTCCGTACAAGGACGATGTTACGAGTCGTTCGGCCAAGTGGACTACTATAGACAAAGGCATCCAGTCTCTGAGGGAATCAGCCATCGTAGAGATGCTCTATCACATCAAGCCGAATAACGGGGATACACACATAGATCCAGATGAAGTTGAATGTACACGACCGATGTGGCGAAAACTTACATGGACTGCACCGTCATCACATACCTGTTCATTGGCAACAGTAACCTGGAATGACATAGTACCACTAAGAGTAGATGAAATGGTTCATAAACTCTAAGAGTTCGAAGACAACCTCACCCCTTCCATCATCTCAGCTGTGGAAAAACTGTCTCAGGACCTCAAACAATTGACGGACGATCTATCTGATTTATCCAGCTCCTCACGTGGACCAACACACGTCTCAGCTATTAACAAAAGGCGTCCTATTGCTCAAGAGAGGAGATACAGGAGGTATACGCCACGGGGTACCCTATGGTTTTACCTGCTGGATCACGGAGAAGACATGACAAAGTGGGATGGAAAACCTACTTCAGATTTGGAGGAACGGGTGAGTGAACTGAAGAGGCGAGCAAGGGCCAAGATCGTCCCATAAGATCTATGGCTTCAGTCTCTGGTGAGCAGTTTCCCAGATGGAATGGAAGAGCTGATTTTACTCCAGCTCCTGTGATAACGAAGAATAATCCCTTTTACGCCGACTTAAGTGTCCAACGCCGTGATGACCATTAGAGGGGCCCTGCCTCCAGCCAGGTGGAGGTAGGGGACAATCAGATTTACTGGACTGTGTGGATCAGATGGCCTGGCACATCAGTCCCACAGAAGTATAAGGCTCTAGTAGATACCGGTGCACAGTGTACCCTGATGTCATCAAGCTGTCAAGGGGTGGAACCCATCTATATTTCTGGAGTAACAGGAGGATCCCAAGAGTTGACTGTGCTGGAGGCTGAAATCAGCCTGCCTGGGAGGGAATGGCAAAAGCACCCTATTGTGACTGGTCCAGAGGCTCCATGCATCCTTGGCATAGACTACCTCAAGAGAGGGTACTTCAAAGACTCAAAAGGGTACCGGTGGGCTTTTGGTATTGCTGCTTTGGAGACTGAGGAAATTGAGCAGCTGTCCACCTTGCCTGGTCTCTCAGAAGATCCCTCTGCTGTGGGGTTGCTGAAAGTTGAAGAACAAGTGCCAATTGCAACCACAACAGTGCACCGGCGGCAATATCGCACCAACCGAGACTCCCTGATTCCCATCCATCAGCTGATCCATAGACTGGAGAGTCAGGGGGTGATCAGCAGGACCCGCTGGCCTTTTAATAGCCCCATATGGCCAGTGCGAAAGTCTAATGGAGAATGGAGACTAACGGTAGACTATTGTGGCCTGAATGAAGTCACACCACCATTGAGTGCTGCCGTATTGGACATGCTAGAACTTCAGTATGAACTAGAGTCAAAGGCAGCCAAGTGGTATGCCACGATTGATATTGCCAATGCATTTTTCTCAATTCCTTTGGCAGCAGAGTGCAGGCCACAGTTTGCTTTTACTTGGAGAGGTGTCCAGTTCACTTGGAACCGACTGCCCCAGGGGTGGAAACACAGCCCTACCATTTGCCACGGACTGATCCAGACTGCACTGGAACAGGGGCAAGCTCCAGAATACCTGCAATACATTGATGACATTATTGTGTGGGGCGATACAGCGGAAGAAGTCTTTGAGAAAGGGAGGAAAATAATCCAAATTCTGCTGAAAGCCGGTTTTGCCATAAAACGGAGTAAGGTCAAGGGACCTGCACAGGAGATTCAATTTTTTGGGAATAAAATGGCAAGATGGACGTAGACAGATCCCCACAGATGTGATCAACAAAATAACAGCAATGTCTCCACCAACTAATAAGAAAGAAACGCAAGCTTTCTTGGGTGCAGTGGGGTTCTGGAGAATGCACATCCCAAATTACAGTTTGATTGTAAGCCCTCTCTATCATGTGACCCGGAAGAAGAATGATTTTAAATGGGGCCCTGAGCAGCAACAAGCCTTTGAGAAATTAAACGTGAGATAGTTCATGCAGTAGCCCTTGGGCCAGTTCGGACCGGACCAGATGTAAAAAATGTGCTGTACACTGCAGCTGGGGAGAACGGTCCTACCTGGAGCCTCTGGCAGAAAGCTCCAGGGGAGACTCGAGGTCGACCCCTCAGCTTTTGGAATCGGGGATATAAAGGATCTGAGGCCAGCTATACCCCAACTGAGAAAGAGATACTGGCAGCCTATGAAGGGGTTCGAGCTGCTTCGGAAGTGATTGGCACCGAAGCACAGATCCTCCTGGCACCCCAGTTGCCCATGCTGGGCTGGATGTTCAAAGGCAGGGTCTACTCTACACATCATGCAACTGATGCTACCTGGAGTAAATGGGCTGCACCAATTACACAACTAGCTCAAATAGGAAATCTCATTTGTCCAGGCATTCTAGAAGTCATCATGGACTGGCCAGAGGGCAAAGATTTTGGAATGGCACCAAAGGAGGAGGAGGTGCGCGCTGAAGAGGCCCCACCATATAATAAACTGTCAGAAAGTGAAAAGCAGTATGTCTTGTTTACTGATGGCTCTTGCCGTATTGTGGGAAAGCATCGGAGATGGAAGGCAGCTGTATGGAGTCCTGGACGACAAGTTGCAGAAACTGCTGAAGGAGAGGGTGAATCGAGTCAGTTTGCCGAGGTGAAAGCCATCCAGCTGGCCCTGGACATTGCTGAACGAGAAAAGTGGCCAGTACTTTATCTCTATACTGACTCATGGATGGTGGCAAATGCCCTGTGGGGGTGGTTGAAGCAATGGAAGCAGAGCAACTGGCAACGCAGAGGTAAACCCATCTGGGCTGCTGCACTGTGGAAAGGTATTGCTGCCCGCGTGCAGAACCTGGTGGTGAAGGTACGTCATGTAGATGCCCATGTACCCAAGAGACGGGCCACTGAGGAACACCAGAACAACCAACAAGTGGATAAAGCGGCTAAGATTGAAGTGGCTCAGATGGACTTAGATTGGCAACATAAAGGTGAATTATTTTTGGCCCGGTGGGCCCATGACACTTCAGGCCATCAGGGCAGAGATGCAACATATAGATGGGCCCGTGACCGAGGGGTGGACTTAACTATGGACACTATTGCCCAGGTTATTCATGAGTGTGAAACATGTGCTGCAATTAAACAGGCCAAGCGGTTAAAGCCTCTTTGGTATGGAGGACGATGGTTGAAGTATAAATATGGGGAGGCCTGGCAGATTGACTATATCACACTGCCACCAACCTGCCAAGGCAAGCGCCATGTGTTTACCATGGTGGAAGCAACCACCGGGTGGCTGGAAACATACGCTGTGCCCCATGCCACTGCCCGGAACACTATCGTGGGCCTTGAGAAACAGATTTTGTGGTGACACAGCACCCCAGAGAGAATTGAGTCAGACAATGGGACTCATTTCCGAAATAACCTTATAGATATTTGGGCCAAAGAGCATGGCATTGAGTGGGTATATCACATCCCCTACCATGCACCAGCCTCTGGGAAAATCGAACGGTACAATGGGCTGTTAAAAACTACACTGAGAGCAATGGGTGGGGGAACTTTCAAGCACTGGGATACACACTTACCAAAGGCCACCTGGTTGGTCAACACCAGAGGATCTGCCAACAGGGCCGGCCCAGCCCAGTCAGAACTTTTACATATTGTAGAAGGGGACAAAGTTCCCGTGGTGCATATGAAGAATTTGCTGGAGAAGACAGTCTGGGTTATTCCTGCTTCAGGTAAAGGCAAACCCACTCATGGGATTGCTTTTGCTCAGGGACCTGGATATACTTGGTGGGTAATGCAGGAAGATGGGGAAATCCGATGTATACCTCAAGGGGATTTGATTTTAGGGGAAAACAGCCAGTGAACTCAATTGTATGCTGTTGCCTGCTGTGTAATGCTTTTATAGCCCATCAACTAGATGTCTCCAGGTCACCAGCGACTGGCCCTGACTTCCCTCCAGCCATCATCCCAACAGGGAATGAACTTTGAACATTATGGACCGAATGGACTCGGCAGCATTATAGGGATTTGTCCATGCACTAAGAAAATGATCTTTTCCTCTTGGTCTGTATGTATATGGATGTATATATGTGGGAGAGCGATGGTGTATTGAAAATGTGGGATCTGAGCACGACATGAATGGTATGGAATAAGGGGTGGATAATGTCCTCGGTTCATCAGTAGCAGTCATGTTTTTTCCTTTGTGCTAGCTGGTGCAGTGCTGTGTTTTGACTTCCAACCTGAGAACAGTGTTGGTGAAGCTGACGTTTTCGGTTGTTGCTAATTGATGTTTACCCTGACCAAGGACTTTGTGAGGCTCATGCTCTGCCAGGGAGGAGGGGAAGCCAGGAGGAAGCAGAGATGGGGCGCCTGACCCAGGCTAGCCAGGGAGGTATTCCATACCACAGCACGTCATGCCCGGGGTGGGGGGTAACTGGGAGTCACCCGGAAGGACACGGGCTTCCGGGTGGGACTCGTTTCTTGGCCGGTGGTATCGTATTCTCTTCCCTTGTTATTTTCCCTTATCATTGTTGTAGTTGATAGTAGCGGTGGTGATTTGTGTTGTACATTGGTTGCTGGATTGTTCTTGTCTCAACCCAGAGGAGTTGCACTCTTTCAATCCTCCTCCCCGTTCCTCTGGGAGCGGGGAAGGGGAGAGCCCCGGGGCGGGGGGCGGCCCTCGATTTTTGTCAGCTCGGCACCACTCACTGGAAGTGAGTGAACAAGTTGCCTGACTGGGTTTAAACCACGACAGTGAAACATTGTGAAATGACAGAAATCATGGGTGTCATTTAGGAGAAGAATGTGCAAAGGATCTTTTCACTGAAATCTTCCTAAATAGGTTATTTGTTGCATTATTGTATGTTATTGTTTGAACAATGTACTAAGATTTAAAAAAAAAAAACAAAGAAGAAATTGTGTGAAAGTTTTCTTTGTTTTTATTTACCTTTTTCAAAACATAGTAAGTACAACTGGTTCAAGTCTTTCAGAACTCAGGTGCTATATAAATACCATAATAAATATTCACATTCTTTACTCCTCTCCTTAGGACTATTCAACACTGAAAGCCAACCCCATTCTAAGTGCTAATAAAAAAAAATGTTTCTGACCTTCACTGAAACATACTCTGAAATATTCACTGTTTGAAAGACTCTTACACAGATTGTAGAACAAGTAAGATTCTTGGTCTTAATGTAGTAACATTCTCTTTTCAGGCTGGCCAGGAATATATCAGCAAATCCCCAAATCATAGAATCATAGAATCATAGAATAGTTAGGGCCGGAAAGGACCTTAAGATCATCTAGTTCCAACCCCCCTGCCATGGGCAGGGACACCTCACACTAAATCATGTCACTCAAGGCTTCGTCCAACCTGGTCTTGAACACCGACCGGGATGGAGCATTCACAACTTCCCTGGGCAACCCATTCCAGTGCATCACCACCCTAACAGAAAATAATTTCCTCCTTATATCCGATCTAAACTTCCCCTGTTTAAGTTTGAGCCCATTATCCCTTGTCTTGTTACTACAGTCCCTAATGAAGAATCCATCCCCAGGACCTCTATAGGCCCCCTTCAGATACTGGAAGGCTGTTATGAGGTCTCCACACAACCTTCTCTTCTCCAGGCTGATCAGCCCCGACTTTCTCAGCCTATCTTCATACAGGAGGTGCTCCAGTCCCCTGATCATCCTCATGGCCCTCCTCTGGACTTGTTCCAACAGCTCCATGTCCTTTTTATGCTGAGGACATCAGAACTGCGCACAGTACTCCAGGTGAGGTCTCACAAGAGCAGAGTAGAGGAACAGGATCACCTCCTTCGACCTGCTGGTCATGCTCCTTTTGATGCAGCCCAGGATACGGTTGGCTTTCTGGGCTGCAAGCGCACACTGAAGCCGGCTCATGTTCATTTTCTCATCAACCAACACCCCCAAGTCCTTCTCCACAGGCCTGCTCTGAATCTCTTCTCCGCCCAACCTGTAGCTGCGCCTGGGATTGCTCTGACCCAGGTGTAGGACCTTGAACTTGGCATGGCTAATCTTCATGAGGTTGGCATCAGCCCATGAGCCACACTCACAAGTGTGTCGAGGTCCCTCTGGATGGCATTCCTTCCCTCCAGCTTATCAACCGAACCACACAGCTTGGTGTCATTGGCAAACTTGCTGAGGGCGCACTCAATCCCACTGTCCATGTCACTGACAAAGATGTTGAACAAGACCGATCCCAACACCGATCCCTGAGGGGCACCACTCGTTACTGGTCTTCAGCCAGACATTGAGCCATTGACCACAACTCTTTGTGTGCGGCCATTCAGCCAGTTCTTTATCCACCGAGTGGACCACCTATCAAGTTGATGTCTCTCCAATTTAGAGACAAGGATGTTGTGAGGGACAGTGTCAAGCGCTTTGCACAAGTCCAGGTGAATGACATCAACTGCTCTACCCCTGTCCATGAGTTCCATAGCCCCATCATAAAAGGCCATCAAACTGGTCAGGCAGGATTTCCCCTTAGTGAAGCCATGCTGGCTGTCACCAAGCACCCTGTTGATTTTTCATGTGTCCAGGAGAATCTGCTCCAAGATTTTGCCAGTCACAGAGGTGAGACTGATTGGTCTGTAATTCCCTGGGTCATCCATTCTCCCCTTCTTGAAAACGGGGGTTATATTTCTGTTTTTTTCAGTTGTTGGGGACTTCACCTAACTTCCATGATTTTTCAACTATGATGACCAGTGACTTAGGAACTTAATTTGCCAGCTCCTTCAGGACCCATGGATGGATTTCATCAGGTCCCATTAACTTGTGTACATTCAGGTTCCTAAGGTGTTCTTGAACCAGATCCTCTCCTACACTGGGCTCAAGGTCTTCATTCTCGCAGTCCGTGCATCTGCCTTCCAAGACTTGGGTAGTGTGGTCAGAGCCTTTGCCAGCGAATACCAAGGCAAAGAAGTCATTCAGAACTTCAGCCTTCTCCGAATCCTGAGTAGCCAGTTTTCCTGATAGCTTCCAGAGGGGTCCTACGTTGTATCTAGTCAGTCTTTTATTTGCTATGTACCTATAGAATCCCTTTCTGTTATCCTTAACATCCCTAGCCAAGTCTAATTCTAACTGGGCTTTAGCTTTCCTAACCTGATCCCTAGCTTCCCGGACAACATCCTAGTATTCTTCCCATGCTGCCTGTCCTTGCTTCCACCTTTTAGAAGCCTCTTTTTTCCTCTGAATTTTCCTCAGCAACTCCTTATCCATCCACGGAGGTCTGCTGGCCCTCCTGCTGCACTTCTTTCTAGTTGGGATGCAACACTCCTGAACTTGCAATAGGTGATGTGACACGTTAGGGAAGGAATACAGAAATGGGGCAGGGAATAAGGGTAACATTTAGGCTCTGCAACTCCGTCTCAGAGAATAAACTTGGATAAGGTTATTAATGAGAACGTGCTCAGAACTCCTAAATGAGTACACTTCCCTGTCTGGGTAAACACAGATCAATAAACCTGTTTTAACAGATCAGAAAAGACAATCCTTGACGTGTAGATTTAAGGTTAAAACCTATCACATAGATGGCTTTGAAAAGGCTCCCCTGTGCACCCACCACAAATAAACAAATGTAAGTCTAGTCAGGAAATGCTGCAAATTCTGACATGCACCAGCTAGATCTGAGATAGTTTATGGTAACTTCTTTTTCTCATTACTGAGAGAGTGTGGAGAAATGTATGTTATGCTGTAAGTTCTTTCTGCTGCATCAGCCATTTCTCTGAGTTTTAATATAAAAGCCAATAAACAAACCCTAACAGAAAGTTTTGTGCTACCATCACATAAAGCAACTCTCGCTGATATTGCTGCTCATCCTGATTTATTTATTTATTCAAAAATATAGTTTAGTTATTTTAATCTGTTCATGTAAGAAAAAAATGTGAAGTAAAAAAAAATCCTCCTACAAGCAATATATGTAAATGTCTGTGTATTTTCTAAGACATGTTTAGATTTGTAGTTCAGATTTGCTTAAAATTTTTATTTTTATGCTGAAATTATGAAAACCATTTGTGTAGAGCTCTGTGTTTTGCCTATCTTATCATTGCCCTGGTGCTGTGAGAGTAACTAATGTCTGCTTTTGCTGTCCAATGTAATGAGATGTTTTTTGCCTGTTTTTAATTTCTTATACTATTCTTTAGATTTTTATCTTTAAATATAGAGATTATAACAAATGTTTTGTCATCTGTCTCTATTGTTTGAAACTAATTTCTTAACATTAGTAACAAAAAGGTCTTAAAGCAGATCAACATTTGCTTTTGATAGTAAAATATAGATAGAGAGGAGACCATCAGAGGAAGCAATACAGGATTGTGAGCATGTTCATGAAAACTAACAAGCATAAATAATCAGACTTTGAAGAGACAGATAGTGAAATTGCTGTAAAAAAAAGTATAGTAAGCTTCAGAAGTGGAAAGCTGGCAAGATATATGTACATTGGATATTTCTTTACATTCCTTCAGGTCTCAGGTAGTGCTATGCCATCTATGTTATTTTGATTAAGATGCTAAGTAAGGAGCTGTTCAATGTTTTTTGTACAGTGTTTTGCAATAAATTGTTAGGCTGAACTAAATCAGGCATGATCCATGATGGAAGTTCACACCTTTCATGTTGCTGCAAGGAAGATAGGGAAAGAGTCTGGTCAGGCAGTATCACTTGGAGGTGAAGTTTTTTCAATTTAACTAAAAGTTGAATTTGTAGAAAATGAAATGGTTTCTCCTATGTGGTAATAAGAGTACAGAAAATTAGCATTTATTTTGTGCCTCTGGTGTCAGGTTGTAGCAGGTCTTGGAGAAGTCAGTCAACTGATATAAACTAAGGCAGTCTTTACAGATATGCCTAAGCCTCACTGACATGAAAGGGAATTTCAAACACATGATCCTGCCATGTATGCTCCCACAGTGGAGCATTAGCTCTTGAACTGCCAGTTTCTGTCCATGAGAGTGTGGCAGGAGTTTTTCACCCTTGGAGAGGGGTCTGCTCTTTTGGCTGCCTTGCTGTGCTCAGCTACAACCAGAACACCCTCTCAAAGGAGGAAAATACACCTTCTTCGCAAGAGAGAAAGGGTGGAAGAGTGGTACAGTGACATTACCTGCAGAAGTAGGAGTTACAGGACAGAGTTCATACCTACAAATCCATCCAGGTCTCCTAGAGATTTTCTGCGTGCCTGTTTGGTGTTTCTTTCGATCTGTATTGTCTGTCTGTATTTGCCATTAGTTTGTTCATCATTGCTCTGACTTTGGTATCTATTGTTTTAATTTTAGGCTACTTAAGTAGCTGTCATCTCCCAATATCTTTTTTTTTTCCCCAAAAAGAAAAATGCATTAACAATATGACAGCAGTGCTGTTCTCCCTAATGGCGAAGCTGCTTATCATCTGTAAAATGTTTCTCCTTCTGGAGCATTACTGTCTCCAGAGACTGATGTAACTCAGTCCCCTGAGGCAAAAAACAAAATGCTGGATGTGCTCTCACTGCTGTACCAAAGCAAACATTTCATTTTCACTATATGATTGTAAAACATCCATCAGATTTCCTTCAAGATGGAAGAATTTCTTCACTAATGATATTGTTTCACAAACAATTGTCTTATATTCTTTAAATTCATAACATCACCTAAAGGTATTTTATATTTTAGCCATTAGTATATATTTAGCTCTATTAAATGCCTCTACTAAAATATTATTTATGTTCAATGGCACCAAAGCTCTTGATGTTATGATCTGCTTCAAGGCACTATTTGCCTAGATAATATGTCGTTTACCTTGACAAATCTGTGATAGATAGGATGCAATTCTCTGACAAGTTAAATGCTTTAAAGATTTAATTTATAGAAGTTGCTTCTTACTATTTTTAGGTTTGAACACAAAGTCAACAGTTAATATTAAATGCCTATCAAATACTGTTGATATTGCATATTAAACTTATTTACAGTACATAACAATCTCTTCAGGGAAGAATTTAAATTTGAGACATCATTCTGAATTAGATTTTTTTTTTTTCCTGTGGTATTTGTTTTTCAGATGTTCCCATTTTGCCCTTTCTGATTCTTCCGAGGGAAAAAGAGAAGATCTAGAAAAAAATAAAAGGAAAAGACAAACATTAACTGTAGGAAAAAAAATGAGCATGCTGCAGTAGGTTTTTCCCCAGCTCTGTACCATATGATGGAGATTTTATCAACTTTCTTTGCAAGGAACTTCCCAAAGGTTCCATGGATATGTGCTATTGCTTCCACTCTAGCTGTCATGCAGGATATCATTGCTATATTTTTTTTTTAATTTCCCTTCCATCAACACAAGGGAAGAAAACAGATTTTTAATCTGAGCTTTGGAGTAGGAATCATAAAAGATTTTAAATGTAATTGAATCTTGGGTTTTAAATTTCTGCATGAAATTCCACTAAGATTGTTCTATGCAGCATATCATTGTTTTCCTGAAACGACTACATTTCTATCAGAGTTCTAGAAGCAGGATCCTTTTGCATTAGGTAAAATAGCACATACTTAATAGTGGTCAGCATGTAGAGCTCTGCCTAAACCCTGGAAATGTGTTTTAACTGGAACTGTAGTGAGGGAGAACACAACAAAAATGTTGGGATGAAATTAACCCCTGGATATGAAAGTTTATTATAGATTTCTAATCTATAAATTTTTTACTTTAAATGACACCTTTTTTATTTTTTTTATGCCAGCTTGTTGATCGATAGCTATGGATATTGGTCTTGAAATGCATACTAAAAACATAACAAAACACAATAAAAGTAATATGAGTTGTGCATGTCTTACCATCCTCCATCACAGCAAAGGGAGAAAATGACTAATAGTAACTAGCTGTCCACAAACAAAACTGTAAAACTAACCCCTCAGTGTCATATCACTGAGCATCCAGACTATAAACAAAAGAAATTGTCATAGTGACATTTATTATTTGTTTGTAATGGGCTTTGTTTATTCTGAGTCTGTTACCTGTAAGATGAGCAGAGAGAGTAGACAACTCATGTTAAACCAAGAGTTATATTTGCCAGTGCTTGGAAGAGGGATGGGAATGACTTGAATTCTTTGTGGCAGACTACAGAATCTGTGCATTTTATTTGATGGCATGGGGTGGACATCAATCAGATTGGGGATGGTTTGTTTTTTGTTGGGTTTTTTTTCCCTAGGTTTGAGTAATAAAATTGGCAAAACATGCATAAACAAATATGGCAATTACCTAAGCATAGAATACTATGCTATGCCATGTAAGTAAACACCTTTAATAAGATTTTGAAGCTATATCTCTTCTCCCCATTTTTTTTTTTAAGTCATTATTGTGACTCTTATCAGTAGATTTAAAATAATCTTTTAAAAAAATCTAAAACTTCTATGATATTTCTGTACTTCTTGTACTTCACATTACAAATAAATTGTTGATTCTAGAGAGCAGTTATGTAAAAGTTTACAGCTGAGAAGGACATCATGTACACTTGAAATGCTAGGTGAAATCTAAGGGAACATATCAAAAGACACTGGGTTTTTTAGAGGCATTTGAGGAGCTAAGGCTCTTTTTGTCTCATTCATAATTATTTATCTTATGACTCACTGGAATTAATATTGAATAACCATAGATATGCAAACAGCATCTCATATGCCTCCATGTTAGGAAAGGGCTTTTTTTACTTTCATTTGAACTGGAAAAACCTATTTCATGGTGGCAGAAAAAAACTAACAGAGGCATGGGAGAAGGTGGAATGGGTCCTCCAGGTATCATCTGTTTTGGGTTGTTAACACCTGAAGTATGTGTGTAAAACCAATGCAGCTTAACAGTGTCTGAAAACACTGGTGAATACCTGCTTCTAGGTAAATTGTAAGGCATGTATTGCAGAGAGCTTCTTTTCTTTTATGAAAAGCACACATAGATGCAAACTATGCATGCATTACATATATATACACTATACATAAATATAAATGTAAGTGTAAATATAAATATATAAAGATATAAATAAATGTATATGTCCATATACATTAAATTTTGTTTATAGATGCTATATACTACTTAGAGACACATCTATTTAAATGTAATCATTTAAGTTTGGTAGCGTATGCTCTTTGACAACATTAAACAGAAGGAGACTAAGGCCATGTGTTTGTCAGGGGATCCATATACACCTAATAGGCTGAAACTGGAAATAATAGTCAAACATATGTGATTTATTAAAGGGAAAGAAGTGATTCTGTTATCACAGAATAATAGAATGGTTAGGATTGGAAAAGAGCTTGAGATCATTTAGTTCTAACTCCCTGCCACGGGCAAGGAAACCACACACTAGATCATGTTGCCCAAGGTTCTGTCCAAACTGGCCTTGAACACTGCCAGAGATGGGGCATTCACAAATTCCTTGGGAGCCTTTTCCAGGGCTGTGCATGGGATTACCCTGACCTAGGTGTAGGACATTGCACTTCACATTGTTAGGCTTCATGAGATTGACATTAACCCAACTCTCAAGCCTGTCATGGTCTCTCTGGATCCCATCCCTTCCCTCCAGGGTATCAACCGAATCACACAACTTAGTGACATCGGCAGACTCAATCCCACTGTCCATGTCACTGACAAAGATGTTGAACAAGGCCGGTCCCAATATCAATCCCTGGCACAGCTACAGGTTGGGCAGAGAAGAGATTCAGAACAGCCCTGTGGAGAAGGACTTGGGGGTGCTGGTCAATGAGAAAACATTTGGAGTTGTCACATTCCACTGTAAAGCTATTGAGTATAGTATTAGCCATTTATCTTGAACTGACTGAAACACCATTATTCCTAGTGAGAAACACCTCAATTTGTTAAAAGTGGCAATGGGAAAATTATTACATTTCTATGCCTTGCTGAGTATTGCAAAAGTTCACTATAACTTCTTAAAACATAGAAAAGTGGTATTGTATTAGAAATCATGTTAGTAAAGGCATTGTCCAAATGCCTCTTAAGCACTGACAAGCTTGAGGCACTGATCACCTCTCTAGGAAGCCTGATCCAGTGTTTGACCACACTCTTAGTAAAGAAATGCTTCCTAATGTCAAGCCTAAACCTTCCCTGTCACACTTTTAAGACATTCCCACATGTCCTATCCCTGGAACCCAGGGAGAAGAGCTCAACACCTCCCTCTCCACTTCCGCTTCTCAGGAAGTTGTGGAGAGCAACGATGTCATCCCTCAGGTGACTCTTCAGTACCCATGGGTATTGAGGTTATACTAACAAGTCTTCCGTCATGCCCTTTTTGTAGACTGAAATAACATTGTCCAGCTTCCCATCAGCAGGGACTTCCCCAGACACCCAAGACCTAAAGTTGATAGAAGATTGAGAGATATCCTGCTGTAACATCTCTTAGTTCCTCCAGTGCTCTGGAATGAACCCCATCAGGCGCCATGAACTTATGAACATTCACCTGATACAACTGGTCCCTTACAGTTTCTTTGTACATAAATTGAAAGTCACTGTTCCTGCACTCACTGTGCTCACTAACCCAGAGGACCAGGAACCCCAAAGTTTGTCACTATTATTAAAGACTGAGGCAAAAAAAAGAATGCCTCTATTTTGTCTTTGTTGGTGGGAAGGAAGGGGAAGAGTGATTAATTTCTTTCTTCTTTAAGCAATTCACTCTTGGGCTTATAAACCTAAATTCTTACTAAATTGTCAGCCGGTATAAACTGCATTGCTCTTGTGAATTGATGTATATATTATTTGAGTGTATCTGAGTCATGGATGAGAGCTGGCTTGATAAATTCAGTCTTGTATAGACTGAGTTGTTGGGAGTCATATTAGAAAATCAGGTGGCACAAATAATGAAAAATGTCACTTCTTGCTCAAGAACACAATTCAGTGATTGTGTGAAGTAAGCGTATAAAGAGATTTCTGCACTGAGTAAGAATACTTCTTTCTGTTTACTTCTAACCTGGAGATTTTAAAGAGCGGTTAACAAGACTTGTCTGAAGAATACCTAAAGTTAGCAACAGCAAGGTCAGAAGGACTAATGAAAGGACGTTTCATTTGTTGTGGCAGTTTTTCCCTCAAAACAGCTAAAGCAGTTTGTGTTTTTAAAAACACATTGCTTCCCCACCATACCCCAGTATTCTCAAGGAATGTAGAAGTTATCTGGTAAAATAGAGAAGCAATATTATTTTACAGAAGCCTCCCAGTTTCTTGCATGTTTTGGTTTTGCTCAAGGATTTCAGTAGTTTATGGTGAAAAAAGTGGAACTGGTTTTCATTTACATTTCATTAACGTAACTCGAATAGTTTAGTTTAAATGGCTGTGATTACAGTACAAAGTTTATCATCTTTTTAAGGATCATTAGGAGAGTGAGACTGCAGATACACTCAGCTGCTGAATAACTTCTAATGTGTACAGTCTTTAAGCAGTGGGTGATTATTCCGCACTGAAGTCATTACCTTTTTCCAAGGTGAGTATAAAATAATCTAATGCAGGGAATTAAAACATCACATTTTGTGAAGGAGCAGTGTCTCTTGCACATCCTTTTGGGAGGATGTCATGTAATTAACTTGGTAGATTCACTGTAGCTAAAAAGATTAACACAGTTAGCAGATTCAGTCTCAAAAAATACTTGTGTCTGCACAGATTGAGGTCTGGTGATATTTCTACAGAGTATTATTAACGCTAGTGTATTTCTCTTAAGGAAAGATTATAATATATTTTCTATCATATTATTTCTGATTATACAGTGAAATGTATCTCAGGGACCCTCAGATTTCTGGTAGACTTATTTCACTCACAGCTAGAGAGCAAAATTTGTTAAGAACTCAGGAAAACAAACCACTGTGTATTACAGAAATGTATGGACACTTGTAAGAAATAGAAAACAGAATCAGAAGAAAAGGTTTGGAGTCACTCTACAGCTTTAGCTAACTATGGAAAGCTGTTGTAATCTAAGGTTACCTCTATCTGTGAACATCCCACAGAGGCTACATGACATTGACACAAGACTGCAAACAGTATGAAATCAGTTTTGACATTTAAACTTGCTGTGCGGTGCTATCTTTGCATCCTAAAGACTCCAAAGGAGTAACAGAAATGAGTGAACAAGTGGCTTTGATTTTTGAGTGAAGACTGATTATTTTTGGAATAGCTGAATAGCATGTTACAGCTCTTGGGTGTTGCACTATAGAATATATTGAACCCATATTTTTTAATCCTCTGGAAAACATATATTCGCATTTGCCTAAGCACAAAAGAAAAAAAGAAAGTCTTAAAGATGCTTGGTAAAGCTGGAAATAAATTAGATATTTTTAACCACTACTAGTTTTCACCTGTACTGAAAACCTAAATCTCACGTTGGCATTCTTGCAGCCTATTGTTTCATGCAGTAAAAAAATTAATTTCTATCTGGTATATCAATTTATTTTCTTTAAATGAACTTCAATAAATTTTAACAGAAATGGGTTACATCTTTCACTGGCACAGGTAAGAATATTGCTGCCAGTGGTAGTGTAACAGGGTTGGTTAGTATTTGATGGGTAGCTTGCCTGTAGCTATCTTCTGTGCCACACAGCCATGGTCCAACTGAATCATAGATCTGCTGACTTTATCTAAAGACCACCAAGGAAACAGCAGTAACACAGACTTCTCCACTAATGCAAAGATTGTCCTTGGAGCAGGAGTTTAGTTCATTTCTCATTCATCTTCAGAGTGCCTCTGCCAGATCTACAGCTGGTGTTAATCAGCATAGCTGCACTGACTTAAAAAAAATGAGGTTAATTTATGCCAGCTAAAGAGGCACACCTCCTGATATTGCTTTCTGTGCATCAGATATTTGTGTAGGAGCTGGCTTAACACCAACAATTCAGTTTTTATTCTCGTGATAAACTTCCAGTGATACTGACCTGGCCTTCAACTGAATTTGAGAGGTTAAAAATGTAAATAACAAAATAGGTTTTGCCATGTTTCTTGAGTTTTAATATGATTTTCTTGATAAACAGTCTTTTCCAGCAAGTGAAAATAAATCATCTTTCATAGAGTTTTGGCTTCAAAAAAACCCCACAATATAATCCACCCTAGGAAAAAAAAAATGGACTCACAGTCTAGGTAGCCTCCAAAGTGGCTGGCATGCCTCCTCTGTGTCTGCACTGCCAAAATAATTATGACATCCAGTCAGCACCTTAATGTCCAAAGGACAGGGTTTGGATGTCACTCTTCTGTTTCACTTGGATAGTTTTATTCTTTCTGGAATGCCAGCTTGCTTCTTTAGAAATCCAGATGTGTTTATTTAAGGATTTAGATGTTTTTAACCATACAATTAGTAGCAATATTCATCAGCAAAAACAATCTCTCAAATTCTTTGCTTTCAAGGACCAGTCTTGCTTCTGCTTTCAATTGTCAAGTAAAGTAAACTTCATGTTTCACACATTGTTTGGAGACAATATCAAACTTCTGCGATGAGAGCAGTATACACAGACAGTACAATTCCTTGAAAGGCTGTCCTTCCCACATAAATCATCTGGGAGTAAAGGCATCTCTGGAAAAAAGAGCAAAGGTAGGTAATGAGAAGTCAAATCACACATTTCCATATGTTAGTATATATTTCCAATACCTGGGTACTTGGAACAGTGTATTTAAGAACTTAGATGTTATGCATCCAGCTATAACAAAATATTTTTTTTAACTTAGTGCAAGATATGACTTATGCAAAGATGGAAGAAAATGTATGCAAATAGCTTTGCACTATGCTGTTTTTTTTCTCATCTTTCCTCTCCCAAATTTTCTTTTCTATTTACTCTCTGCATATAAATATAATTGAGTAAATAATCATATGATATTTTGAATTTGGCAGCTTTGGACTCTTGAATACATATATATCATCAGACAGAGCTTCTTTATACCACATTCTGTGGCTTGCTATAGCTTGCCCAGTAATTCTTAGTGCCATCTACTATTCACCTCAGACAGCATTATGCAGCCACTCAGGAATGATTATCTATCTGGGAAATCAATAAACTGAAGCTCTATTAATAACACACATTATAAGAGATATGCCAAAATGACTGTCATGTTCTCTTGTGCGAGAGCTGTGGTAACACAGGGAAGCTGTCAGAAACCCATTAGAAATAAATCATTCTGACACCACCATTCTGCTTTTTAAATAGCGGGGTGTCAGCACCTCAGTATTTCCCTGTGTTAACTGGGGGGTGGGGGGGTTGGGGGGCGGGGGGTGAGGGAAATAATGTTCACAGTCACCAGAAGGAGACTTTCAAAGCTTGAGTTTTGATGTGGCATAAAATGAAAACAATAGACCAACTTATCTCTTGCCCCAGGGTCACTGTTGCAGGCTAGTGATTCAGATACATCGATTTGAGAGACATTTGGAAGCCTGCCTGCTTAGTTGCAGCGAGGGACTCTTGAAAAGATTCATATCAGAATAAAATTGAAAATTATGGACAGAAATCACAGAAATTTAAATTCATTCCTATCCCTGGGTGTTGTATGTTTCCCCACAAAATATGATGGCACAGGATCACATTGCATTTTGGAGAAGAGAAGCAGTCTCCATCTGATCTTAATGGCTATATATCCTGATTTGAAAGAAACAGCTCTCAATCTATACCTGGTCTGCTCTAAATATTACATGATTGTCCTGGGTTCAGCAGTAATTCTTTCTCCTTCTTGCTAGCTGGTGCAGCGCTGTGTTTTACCTTTCAGCCTGAGAACAGCGCTGGTGATACCGATGTTTTCGGTTGTTGCTAAGTGATGTTTACCCTGACCGAGGACTTTGGGAGGCTCATGATCTGCCAGGGGGGAGGGGAAGCCGGGAGGAAGCAGAGACAGGGCGCCTGACCCAGGTTAGCCAAGGAGGTATTCAATGCCACAGCATGTCATGCCAGGGGTGGGGGGTAACTGGGAATTACCTGGAAGGACACGGGCTTCTGGGTTGGACTTGTTTTTCTGCAGGTGGTATTGTATTCTCTTCCCTTGTTATTTTCTCTTATCATTGTTGTAGTTGATGGTAGCAGTGGTGATTTGTGTTGTACATTGGTTGCTGGACTGTTCTTGTTTCAACCCGTGGTAGTTGCACTCTTTTGATTCTTCTCCCCATCCCTCTGGGAGCGGGGAAGGGGAGAGCCCCAGGGGCGGGGGGAGGAGGTGGGTGGACGTGGACCTTGACTGCTTCCAGCCTGGCACCACTCACTGGGAGTGAGTGAACGAGCTGTCTGGCTGGGTTTAAACCACAACAATGATTCTCACAGTATCCAACTGCAGTCAAGGGTGTGGGATTTTTGAACACAGCACTTCACAAGCAATCCAGGTTGCCTTCTAAAATAAATTGTATTGGGAAAGAGGAATGAAAAAAAGTAATTGCAAAATTCCCAAGCATTCATGGGGCTATATTTCACAGCAGATGGCTGTAGCTTCTCTGATTTGCACCACTCTCTTTCCACTTTTTGCACTGGTTTTCAAGTCTGAGTGATGTTCTGTAGTCCATATAGAATAAATCCTGTCACTCAGCAGGATCAGTTTATTTAGCTTATTCTCAGACAGCATGCACAGGAAAAAGATCATTAGCATTCAGGTTCTTAGGTAACAGAAGCTCGTGCATTATTGTATAAAGCTGAATGCATGTTCTCCATTCCTGTGAAAGATAGCTCCTTAGACCCTTCTGAGAGAGAAAGAGGGGAATACAGCATATCATGTATAGCAGCAACACTACCTATCACCCACGCAGAGAGATCTGTTTAGTTAGGTAGATTCGTCAGCAGATCTCTGTCCCCAGGACTTCACAGTGTGAAGAGAGATGACAAAGCTGATTCTAGTTTGTGTGTAGAAGTCTCAAATCCCTGTGCATCCCATAACTTGAACCACAGCTGTCCTGTTCTTACATTTGTTAAAATAACACATGGAGGTTTCAATGACTCGGAGCAGTTTAAAAGGAGTTTATTTGAAGATCTGAGTGAGCCTGAGGTTCAGACACTGTTGGGGATTTGAGGGCTCCAACAGGTTTTCAATGAAATGCAGGAAGTAACTTGTTTCTACTGGTAGAATTTGGTTCAGAATTAACTTCTTTCAAAGTTCTACGAGTAGACAAATTTCTGTTTCAGCTATGAAATGCAAGAGATGCTGAAACTCCAGGCTCACTGAGACACAAGACAGCTGAAACAAAGAAGAAAATTATATCAGTGTCTATGTGTTGAAAAACTGAAGTTTGCATAGTAATTAGCAACCTTTTACATGGGTGAAATAACAGCTACTACAGTGAAAATGTAACTCAAATACCGAAAGAGAGGTTTGATAAAGCATTCAGTGAAATGTGGACTTTCAGGGAGTTTGGCCCTCAAAGTTCTTGCCCTGTTGCCAACCAGCTGTTACCGTCTGTCTCTGTTGTGGTATGGATGAACAACTCTTTCCCACTGGGGGCCTGTGTCTTCTCTCCAGTTTCTGAAGTTGACATGGTCTGTTGGCTTGGAAGTTAGGCATGCTATTTTCTCAGACCCTGAAGTAGAGAAAACTCTGTAATACTGCATAAAAGCAGGAAAAATTTGCCTCATGCTGAAATGAAAAGTAGGAGTGGGAATGAGTAAGCCAATCATATGCAAGCTTATTTTTGAATTCATATCTATCCTCCTCTGACTTACACATTTATATACTTCCTTCAGTATAATAAATAATGCATTCTACAATACTCCGAAAAGAACAGAAGTTCGCATTTGTTGGTTACTAGTTCATAGTTTATAAATCCTTGTTAAGGATTAAGGTTAAGAAAAACCGAGCAGAAGTATGTATTTGGCATGAATTCTGGGACCACAGGACTTCTTACAGAAGCTAATATTTGGTTAATATTTGTGATTTTATAGAAAACTTTGTCTCTTTAACACCTCCGGGGATTTTTGCTATCTCTGCTTGATAGAATGTTTTCAGGTATGTTTTCAACAGCTCCAAATATTTGAAGAACACTATTATTCCTTACTGGCAATAGAAAGTTCACAAATACCATGTTGTCGTTCCCACAGCCCTCAAAGATCTATGAGAGATGAGAATAAAAGTCTTTCTAACTCGTTCTCTCTCTTGCCTTTTTCTTTCTGTCATGGCTTATACCCTAGCCAGACAGCTTGTTCACTCACTCCCACAACAATTGAGCCCCCCCCCCCCCTCCCCCAGGGCTCTCCCCTTCCCTGCTCCCGTGAGGGATGGGGAGAAGAATCAAAAGAGTGCAACTCCCACGGGTTGAGACAAGAACAGTCCAGCAACCAATGTACAACACAAATCACCACCGCTACCACCAACGACAACGATGATAAGAGAAAATAACAAGGGAAGAGAATACGATACCACCGGCCAAGAAACAAGTCCAACCCAGAAGCCCGTGTCCTTCCAGGTAACTCCCAGTTACCCCCCACCCCTGGCATGATGTGCTGTGGTATGGAATACCTCCTTGGCTAACCTGGGTCAGGCGCCCTGTCCCTGCTTCCTCCCGGCTTCCCCTCCCCCCTGGCAGAGCATGAGCCTCCCAAAGTCCTTGGTCAGGGTAAACATCACTTAGCAACAACTGAAAACATCCGTTTCACCAGCGCTGTTCCCAGGGTGAAAGTCAAAACACAGCACTGCACCAGCTACCACGAAGGAGAAAAATGACTGCTACTGCTGAACCCAGGACACTTTCTTAAAACAAGAAAAAGAATAAAAAGAATTGCTGTACCTCGTTGGTATTGCTGGCACAAAAAGACTTACTGGCCTTACTGACATGTCAAATTAAAACCTATGGACTATGTTTTTCTCTTTACTTGTTAGCACTGAATAACTAAAAATTGTAGAAGATTGACTAGCTCAGAATCTGCTTACTTTTCATATTTTTTTTTTTTAATTTCTTTGTAGAAAGCAGAAAGTGTAGAGGCAGGAAAGTAATTTTGTTCCTGGCACTGAGGATTTCCCCCCATCAAAGCTAAAAATCCCAGGCATATCTAGGAATGGTAGAGCAAGATCTGATCTCACACATTCTAGGTGCAAGAAAGATGTAGCCTGAGATTTGCAAACTTAAAAAATATGTGAGGAATCATGTCAGGGGTTATATAACAGTATTTTCCATGAGGAAATAGATTGTTCTTGTGTTTAGAGGCATATCCTGCTTTGTACAGAAGTTTTTTTAGGTAGGACTGCTCAAATTAAAATACTGCTTAGTTGAGGTATGACAACACATTTTGTTATATGCAACTTGGAACTTTGAGAAAATCTGGGTTTGTTTGTTCCCTTGTTAATTATTTTACTTAAAAAATGAAGAATCATCATAGGAATTTTCTCTTTAAAGCTTTACTACAGAGAATAAAGCAGGGATCTACACATTGCTTAGGAAAGCTGATCTGTTCCCAGGACAGAGGTGCTGCTGGTGACATTTAGGCTGCAGTCTCTAAAGGAAATGTTGGTTAGTGCAGAGGTAAAAGCAAAGATGCTTGAAAATGGAGCTAATAAAAAAAAAACAAACAAACAATTTTAGTATCCTCACAGAAGAATACCGTAGAAAACCAAAAATGGACATGAAGGCAGATGCAGGGACTCTGAGAATGAAGGCCCTAGGTCCACTGTAGGAGAGGATCTGGTTTGAGACCATCTTAAGCACCTGAATATACACAAGTCCATGGGACCTGATGAAATCCATCCTCAGGTCCTGAAGGAGCTGGCGAATGAAGTTGCTAAGCAACTGTCCATCATAGTTGAAAAATCATGGCAGTCAGGTGAAGTTCCCAATGAGTGGAAAAATGGAAATATAACCCCCATTTTCAAGAAGGGGAAAATGGATGACCCAGGGAATTACAGACCAGTCAGCCTCACCTCTGTGCCTAGCAAAATCTTGGAGCAGATTCTCCTGGAAGGCATACTAAGGCACATGAAAAACAACAAGGTCCTTGGTGACAGCCAGCATGGCTTCACTAAGGGGAAATCCTGCCTGACCGATTTGGTGGCCTTCTATGATGGGGCTACAGAACTGATGGACAGGAGTAGAGCAGTTGATGTCATCTACCTGGACTTGTGCAAAGCTGTCAACACTGTCCCACATGACATCCTTGTCTCTAAACTGGAGAGACATCAATTTGATAGGTGGACCACTCGGTGGATAAAGAACTGTCTGGATGGCCGCACACAAAGAGTTGTGGATAATGGCTCAATGTCCAGCTGGAGACCAGCAATGAGCATTGTCCCTCAGGGATTGGGGTTGGGATCGGTCTTGTTCAACATCTTTGTCAGTGACATGGACAGTGGGATTGAGTGAGCCCTCAGCAAGTTTGCCAATGACACCAAGCTGTGTGGTTCGGTTGATAAGCTGGAGGGAAGGAATGCCATCCAGAGGGACCTCGACACACTTGTGAGTGTGGCTCATGGGCTGATGCCAACCTCATGAAGATTAGCCATGTCAAGTTCAAGGTCCTATACCTGGGTCGGAGCAATCCCAGGCACAGCTACAGGTTGGGCAAAGAAGAGATTCAGAGCAGGCCTGTGGAGAAGGACTTGGGGGTGTTGGTTGATGAGAAAATGAACATGAGCCCGCTTCAGTGTGCGCTCGCAGCCCAGAAAGCCAACTGTATCCTGGGCTGCATCAAAAGGAGTGTGACCAGCAGGTCGAAGGAGGTGATCCTTACCCTCTACTCTGCTCTTGTAAGACCTCACCTGGAGTATTGTGTGTTCTGGTGTCCTCAACATAAAAAGGACATGGAACTGTTGGAACAAATCCAGAGGAGGGCCACGAGGATGATCAGGGGACTGGAGCACCTCCCGTCTGAGGATAGGCTGAGAAAGTCGGGGTTGTTCAGCCTGGAGAAGTCTGTGAGGAGACCTCACAGCAGCTTTCCAGTATCTGAAGGGGGGTATAGGGTTGCTGGGGAGGGACTATAGTGATAGAACAAGGGATAATGGGCTCAAACTTAAACAGGGGAAGTTTATATCGGATATAAGGAAGAAATTTTTTACTGTGAGGGTGGTGAGGCACTGGAATGGGCTGCTCAGGGAAGTTGTGAATGCTCCATTCCTGGCTGCGTTCAAGACCAGGTTGGACAAAGCCTTGGGCAAGATGGTTTAGTGGGAGGTGTCTCTGCCTGTGGCAGGGGGATTGGAACTAGATGATCTTAAGGTCCTTTCAACCCTAACTATTCTATGATTCTATGAATGGCAGGGAAGTTGAGGCTACACAGTAATGGGAAGGATGCCAGTTAAGCTAGAAAGATGTGAGCATGAGTGTATGTATGCATATGGATATGTCAGTGAAGACATTAATTGTTTGTTTAAAGCCTTAATTAATGTAAATGAATTAAAAATAATTTATTAATTAAAGAATATAATCATTTAAATTATTAATTAAAATAATTTGTATCATTAATTAATAAAATCAAATCTTTTAAAATACTAACTTATATTAATTAAATTTAAATTAATTGAAGCCTCCAGAATTTTGGAGAAAAAAAACGAAACAAGGAATCCTTTAGTCTAGTTGATATTCAGTTTGTGCCATTTACCATTGTGTCTTCAACATGAAACTGACATTTGCAGTGTGTCAGTTTGTAGGGGAAGGTATAAAATTGTATTAGCCCACCTGATGGAGCTGGAAAATAAACAAGTTTTCAGGCACACCTGTGTGTTAAGTCTTCCATCACCAGTATATCTATAATAGCTTATTTTAATTCTAGAAAACCAGCAAATATGTTTTATGCCAATTATGATTGAAAACAAAACATCAAGTGTATTGGCATTTGACACAAACTACTGAGATTCTGCATGCAGTCTCTTGTTTAAAATGTATTAAACACAGGTATTGAAAGAGACATTTAAAGACATAATTAATGTAGAATTAATGCAAAAAAAGGTGGTTACTTTAGAAGGTAAAGAGGAATTTTCTTTCAGAAATTTTCACTACATTTGTTGTCCTGATGTCATTAATATAAACATTATAAGTTTTATTGAAACACTTTTTTTATTTTGAAGAAGGCAGAAAAAGTTTTATTTATATATGTTATACATATATGTGGATGATAATGACAGTCAAGCACTCCACACTAGATGGTATAAAACAGTTTTATGCTGAAAAGTCTGTATCAAAAGTTCTTGTACAGACCTATACCACGCAATAAAGATGTTTTAGTTCTCTGCCTCTGATGTGTACAAAACAATAGGAAAACTTCTCTAGCATCTATCTCCTATTCATAAAAGCTCCCACTTATCCATTCATGCTTATTAGCAGCAGTATGACTTTGGTCTTATAGAAGAAAACTTAGCTGTGGATCCTAGATGTTGTTAAAAACATGCAAAGGATTGTTGAATGTATTGAACAGATGGAAATCTAAAGAACTTGGCTAGTACTTAACCAAGGTCAGCACAAGCACTTAAAAAACTTCTGTTTTTTCAACCACAGTTTTGTAATCTGTTTTATCTCCAAATGAAAGAGGTGAGTCTCATATTGCATAAATGAGATCCTGACAATGTCATGTAAAATAGATCATCGATAGAGAACAATAAATCTGGTTTTGTCTACATATTATTGCAAATCTGTTTCCTTTCTTAAGACTTCATATTTCACGTTATTTTTTACTTAAAATATTCATACATCAACACTGCCCCCCTGAAAATTGTTGAGCTGAAAAATAAATTGTTCATGTGCCAACTGGTTTGATTTATTGAAAGTGACTGAATAAAAGGAGCAGGTGAGCTATCTAAGAAGCAACAGTTGATTTGGGATAACTTTGTTGAAACTTGGCAAATTCTTCTCACCTACAAACTGATGTATTTTCATCAAAATCCAAACAGCTTTCAGTTTTTAGGGAAACATTCTTCACAGATACAAATTTGTGACACTGATCAGGCTAAGCTGATTCTCTATTGCCTTAGGATCTGGGACAACCAAGGCTTTTATGGAATTAAGTGTTTCAGAGCCTTAAAATTGGCAGACAGTAGCCTTTAATATATAGTACACTTAAAAAAGCCATGAGAACCTCAGTGTTTGAAATCTGGAATCACAAGCAAACCTTCAAAAACTATGAAAATCCTAGATTGTCTGCCTGAAGAACTTTGTAGTGTGTCTTCCTTGGCATATGTATGTGATGCAAACTAAAGTATTATGTTATCCCCACCCATGAGGGTGCTGTTTTACCAACAAATAGTTGTAAAAACAAATGGCTTTTTTATGCTGGGGTTGTTGCTATGCTGGGTTGTTATGCTGCTTTTTTTTGATTCATCAGTCAGTGTGTGGTTCAAGTCTTGTTTTCTGCATGTTGTTTGGAAGCTCCCCTGACAATGGATTTATTAATTTCTTTCTCAAACCTAAGAACCTGCTTTGAGGATGAGCAGTCCATTTATCTTCACAGTGCCCTTAGGAGGTGAGGTGGTGTTACAGTCATTTTAGGATCTTTGTCTGAAATCACACTTTTTTTTTTTTTCACAGTGCTTTCACATTGTTTAGCATCTTTACCACTATGTAACTTCAGTTCAAAAGTGATTGATTGGTTTGATCACTAACCAGGACCCTGTTAATTTATACTGTGCATTTGAAAACTGAGACAGCCGAAGCAATGATTGCTTGTGAAGCGTTGCTTGAAATAACTTGGTCACCTTTGCTGAAGAAATCTGGAGGGGAGCAAAGAGACCTGTGCAGCAGCATCTTGCTGTCTTTATTGTGAAAGAGACTGTGTTCCACTTCACTGACTGGTAACCATGGTGCCGCTTTCAAAAATGAACAATAGAGGTTAATATTTTATGCATAAGAGATTAAAAGGCTGTTATGGGGGTGTGCCACTGACAGTTTTGTTATTGGAAACATTTAAAATGGGTAATGGACAAAAAAAAATTAGCACTTACTCATACCATGATTTGGTTCTAGCTAACTTTTTCATTATGAGGACCAGCTGTACTGGATTCCTTCTGAAACAGCATGTGAGATGGGCTGGCCAAAGATGTGGTGTCCTTAACTCTGCTCGGTCTGCAGAAACAATGTGAGATTCCCTATTTGAGTATGTGTGTAGGGGTTGTCACAGAGGATGTGCTTGAAAGGTGCACCAACTAAACCTCATGAGCAGCCCTGAGGAGAAGGGCTTGGGAGTGTTGGTCAAGGAGAAATTGAACATGAGCCGGCTTCAGTGTGCGCTCACAGCCCAGAAAGACAACCACATCCTGGGTTGCATCAAAAGGAGTGTGACCAGCAGGTCAAAGGAGGTGATCCTGCCCCTCTACTCTGCTCTTGTGAGACCTCACTTGGAGTACTGTGTGCAGTTCTGATGTTCTCAACATAAAAAAGACATGGAACTGTTGGAACAAGTCCAGAGAAGGGCCACGAGGATGATCAGGGGACTGGAGCACCTCCTGTATGAGGATAGGCTGAGAAAGTTGGGGCTGTTCAGCCTGGAGAGGAGAAGGCTGTGAGGAGACCTCACAGCAGCCTTCCACAGACACCTACAATGATGCCAAAGAGGGACTTTTCAGCAGGGACTGCAGATACAGATTAAGGGGAAATGGTTTTAAACTGAAAGTGAGTAGATGTAGAATAGATAAAAGTTCTTTACTTCTGAGAGTGATCAGGCAGTGGAAGAGGTTGCCCAACAAAGTTCTGAATGCTCCATCCCTGGCAGTGCTCTAGGCTGGGTTGGACAGGGCCCTGAGCAACCTGGTGTAGTTGGAAAGTGTCCCCGCCCATGGAAGGAAAGTTGAAACTAAATGATCTTAAGTTCCTTTCCAACTCAGTTATGATTCTATGTTTCTATGCTTACTAATGTATGTGACCAAACTAGTGCTGGTCCATAAGCTGGCTAGTTTCTGGGATCAGGGTCAGGTGGAGCTTTCTTTCTGAAGACTGTTTTTAACGTTTGACTGAGTTCCCACTGCTGCTGGATGACATTATCCTCCCAGGCATAGACAGACATGTCTGTTGCAATTAAATTAACAGGGCTGGTTCAGGAAAAGTAGGGGGAGAAATATGTAGTCCAGCACTTATAAACTCCTTATTATGTTACAACAGAGGTTTTTCAATAAGCAAACATAAAAGGAGTGAGAACTATTGTAGCAGATAACAATAATTAAATTTAATTAATATACTCTTGCACTGCAGTATTTAAAATTCAAACTAATTTAATGAATGCATTAATCATGTTGGTTAAATGAAAATGCATAGGTAATTCAGTATGCCCTTCAGTTTCAAGAAAAGTATTAAATCTTTTACCAAATTACATACCTAGGACAGAAGAGACTGGGGAAAAATATTATATTTGTCAACATTTCTGTCCTCTTGAAAGTCTTCACGGCTAATAAATGTTTCTCGAGTGCAGTGTTAGTCAACCTTCTGTTACTGAAGGACCACTTCATTTTTATAAAACAGTGCATGAGCCTTCCCCTTAGTATTGTTTGGTAGTTAGAAGTGAAGACAGTTAATAATTTATTTAACATTTAGGTATTATAAAATTCTGTTTTGTAAAAAAAATGTGATGTTACAATTAAGAACGATGAAATTAAGCCTCTTCATAATAAAAAGAAATCAAGTCACCGTACGTCTGTCTTCAGAAACTGCAATATATAGTCAACTTTCCATATGTGCATATTTTTTTCTTTTTACTTTTCTATTTAGTTCATTCATAAGGTTTTGGGGAGGAGAATTGTTTCATGAGGCCCTTTGAGTGACCACCAAAAGACTGAATAGTGTTGTTTTAGAGAGTTATACCTAGTAATTTAATTTGTATATAGGTATAAATATAAATGTTAGATGTGGGTATATTATTGATATACTAGTCCACTGGAAAGAATGCAGTCTAATTTGTGCTAATCCTGCCTTAAAAAAACTAAATTCCAAATATTCTAGATGTTTAGGTACATTTCTTCAGTCAATAAAAGTGAGTAATCCTGTTGTATTAATGGTATTTTCAAAGTAGATCTGGCCCATTTTATATTGGAAGAGGGCAACTATGCCTATTCTATGTGTGATATATGTTCTGGTTTGCATTTTTCAATTCTGGCCTTTACACCATCCAAAACAGTGGAAATTTTGGCTTGTGCATTCAACTTTCCTTCTAAGGAAAGCAAGATACATGCACAAGCATCTCATTCAGCTGTGCAACCAACATATAGCCATGGTATATGTGGAGACAGTGTTCTCACAGGAGAATGGATAATTGGTACACAAACTCTGAAAATCCTGAAAGACACAGCAAGGCCGTGAGAGGCCCAAGGAAGCTTAAGCAAGCAAGATAAGAAGAAGATGGAATTCACCAAGTTAATGAGAACTGTGGACTGTTGGCAAGCTTTCAAGTTCCCACACCTGTGCTTAACCAATTATATTCTAGTTGCAAAGGGTCTTCAAGACATGTATCCAATCATAATATGCCAAATCACTGTAAGTGCATGTAAGAAATAGTATTTAAGGGGTTAAGGCTTTGTAATAAATGACTTTTGTCTGATCATATTGATCTCTGACTGAGTCCATTTTCTGCGGCAAATGGCACCTGAACAGGGACCCCTCATATTTTTCATATTGAAACTGAAGGAATTAAAGCATGTGGCACTGAAGAGAGTGGAAAATGCAGAGCCGCAGGGACGTCGGCTGGGTTCGGTTTGGCAGGACCAGGATCGGTAGGTAGTTGCCTCGGAACGGAGCCTAGTGAGCCTGGAAGACACTGCGCAGTGCAAATAAGGTAACAGACGACGGGGTCTGAAAGAGGGTTAGGATGGGGAATCAATTAAGTAAAGAAAAAATGGTCATCCTTAAGCTCTTCCAGCATATTCTCTCAGAGGGATAGAATATGACAATAATCTGTTAAAAAGATTGTTGCTCTGGAGTAAAGAAAAAGAGCTGATCAAGGGGGTTAATGAAGCTTTTGAACTTGGGACTTGGAAAAAAGTTGGGGCACGCCTGTGGGATCAAGTTGCTTGTGGGTTTAAGGAGGCGAAGTCTCTTGCTGCCCGCTGGTTACTACTAAAACGGACCCTAGCCGCAATGAAGGCTGAGAAACAGGCGGCAAAATCCACTTTTACAGCTCTAACTCGCCTTCACAACAGCAGGGCTCGGCACCTATATTAGATTCAGCACCCGGTGCTACAGCCATGGTAGTGTCGTCTCTTTCGGGCATAAAACATTCTGGCCAAAAACTGGGGCGCAGTACAGTACGAAAGTTTGAGGACCCTGCGCCTTTCCCCTATCCTGTGTCAACAACGCCTTTACCGGCGGTAGCTCCAGCTGATGCTCGGGAGTCAGTAGCGGCTACTGAGCAACAGAAACAAACTGATGTTAACCCTTTTTGTGCTGCTACTGCCCCTGAGCTTAGTCCCCAAGAATTTTTGCTGGGGTGGGAGTCTCCTGAGGAGGAGAGTGTAACTCTGAATAAATACCCACCCCCGCCACATACACCACCGCTTGCATCGCTCCCACTGGAGCTGCAAAATGAGTGGAAGTGGGGACAATGGACAAAATCCTTAGATAAGCAATTGCAGGACTTGCGGGACCGTCTGGACAAGTTGGGGGAGGAGAGGGAGCAAGCCCCAGAAAAAACGGAAAAACCAGATAAGATCAGTCAGTGTGATATGCCGTTACCACGGACTCCTACATCTAATAAAGCTAATCCGAGTGCCATGAGATGGCGAGGCTGCATTCAGGATGCAATCATAGGCAGTACTATTTTACTAATAGATGTTCCCGCTGCATTCCCTGCTATTATAAATTCTCAGGGACAGTCTGTCTGGACTCCTATGGACTGGAAAGCTATGAAAGAAATTAAGGGAGCAATTACTCAGTATGGGTTGTCTTCCTCATATACACAGCAAATGTTATCTGCTTTCTTTTCTAGTACTGTTCTAGCTCAAATGATTGTCTCAGAGTGGCTGCAATTTTATTAAATCCTTCACAGCTCCTACATTTTAAAAGTGGGTTTGAGGAGCTTGCTGCAAGGGCTGCAGATGAGAATTCAGAGTGTAATCCTCATCACCCTTTGCACGGTGTTTCATCTGAAATGTTATTGGGAAAGCGACAATTTCACCCTGATGGAGTACAAGCTCGTATGAAAATTGAAGTTTTACAGCAAGCACAGCAATTGGCTTTAGCTGCTCTGAAAGCTGCGCCAGAAGCAGGAAAACCTAATCCTTCATATACATCAGTAAAGCAGGGACCTACTGAGCCATATATGCAATTTATTGACAGATTGACAGAGGCTATTGAAAAGAATATTGATCTGACATCTAATGCTAAAGAATCGATGCTTATGTCTCTGGCTACGGAAAATGCTAACCGAGCTTGTAAGCATATTTTGCAGGTTTTGCCAAAATCTGCTGGTCTTCAAGAAATGATGGATGCATGCTCTAAAGTGGGCACAGCAGAGGAAAAGGCTGGATACATGGCTACTGCCTTTGCCGCTGCTGTTAAACCCCTTCTACAACAAGGTCAGGGTGATTGTGGGGGTACTAAAGGTGTGAGATGTTATAATTGTGGACAGATGGGCCATTTTAAAAAGCAGTGTACTGTAAAGAAAATCAGTCCAGAAACCCACCCCCCTCAGTGTGGTGTTACTGATTTTGCAGACAAATGTTACCTTCTTTTGGGAAATTGAAATATGTCCATGTTACTATTGACACTATTCTCCTACAGGACAAGCTATTATTGAACGATCACATCAAACTTTGAAACAACTGTTGGAAAAAACAAAATTGGGGGGAGAAGGACTTACACCGGTAGCAAGGATACAGAAAGCTGTATATGTTATGAATTTGTTACGATTCACAGGAGACTTTAATGATCCCCCCTGCCATAATACATGGTCAGGCATTAAGTTCAGGTTATATGACTAAAACTCCAGGTATTCTGGTCCAGTATAAGGATTTGGAAACCGGCATTTGGAAAGGTCCTGCAGAAGTAAAACTAACTGGTCGAGGTTATATGTGTATAATTACAGATTCCGGTCTGCGGTGGGTGCCAGCTCGATGGGTGAAACCCTGGAAAGAGCCAGCACCACCCCAGGACAACCCCCCTTGTCAGTGATTGAATTAATTGAAATTTCAGCTTAGGACTTCCTTTTTATGGATGTTTTCAGTCCTTCTTAAAGTGAAGGGAGCAATCTTTTTTACGTTAAAGTAAAACAACCAACCAACCAACCAAAACCAACCAACCAACCAAAAAACAAACAAACAAAAAAAACCCACCATCCACGCCCCCCCCCCCCCCCCCCCCCCAAACCTACAGCGAGACAAACACAGGATACAGGCGTACTGTGTGCGTTTTTGATGGTGGGAAGGTCTTTCATATGTTCTTATCAGGGGTATTGGGCATACTGTGACTCATTTAATACAGTCTCTCTGTGATACTTATGAACTAGAAGTTGGTAAAAATAAGTATGTCCAGGTTTCTATCAACCTTTGGAGACCTTTGTAGATACTGCTGGCCACTTCTTCCAGCATAGGCTGGCCACCTGTGTTGGAATGAGTGTGCATTTTGGTCAGTATAAAAGCCCAAGCCTCATGCGCTGTGGGGGAGGCAGAGCCTCTGCGGGGACGCCCGCTAAGGTTGAGCCTGCCACCTTGCACTGCAATGATGCTTCTCGGAGCTGGTTTGCTGTTAGTCTCCACAGGGTCCTTGTGCTACGTTCTGTACGTGGGACTGTGTAGTGGGAGTAATAATTGTCTTTTTGTGTTTCAAATATTGAACTTGTGTGGAGTGTGCTTGTGGGATCCCACACGTGTGTGTGTGTGTGTGTGTGTGTGTGTGTGCTGAGGGCAGTCGGTGTTTTGTGTATTGTTGGGTTCATGTAAAAGTTTTTAACGGGTAGCTGTTTAACATTTTGGGCACAAAACAGTTAATGTAAAAGTGCGGCTGCCGGCAGGTATTTATGGTTGCTGCTGAAGCAGGCAGGCGGCTGTAGCTGCTGCCCAGCAGGCCAGCTTTTGCAGGGATAAAAAAAAAAAAAAAGGGGGGGTGGGGAAGAGCAATGATGCTGCAAATATGCAGTTTAACCTGTCTACTTCTCAAGAACGATAACCTGGACTGCCTGCAAAGTTTGTCAAGCCTTGCCATGAGCTGAACAGACGAATGGAAAAACCTGATGCCTCAGCTACAGGAGCTGACCGTGAATATCCCAAGCAGAATGAGATAGAGGAAGAGAAAGAACAAATAACTGCAAAACATCACTTGGGAACAACTGAAAAGTAACATCCTGAATATGTGTGCTTGTAAAGTAGCTATTATTAGAGGTTGTGATTTTGTGTATAAAACCACCTGTATTTACTAGCCAGTTGCTAATAAGAAACTACACCTTGTATTGTATAGATTTGTCACTTGTAAAAGAGATGTTAGAATACTGAAATTTGCAGTAGCTGCTAGAAAATGCTAAGGCAAAAGCTAGAAAGATTTTAATACAATGCTCCGCTGTTGGCTGCAACCCAGCAGGCGTGGAGCAGTGGGGACACATGCCATGCCAGACCTTGATGTGAAGGATGGCCTCCCCTGTTACCAGAGAGCCATACAGCAGAAAAAAGGGGCAGGCCCAGCAGCATGTAGCTGGCATATGTTGGAGATATGATAGAGCCCAAATCCCCTGCTCAAGTAGGGTCATCCAAACCATATATAAAACAAAAAGGGGGAGATGGGGAGACAGTGTTCTCACAGGAGAATGGGTAATTGGTACATAAACTCTGAAAATCCTGAAAGACACAGCAAGGCCGTGAGAGGCCCAAGGAAGCTTAAGCAAGCAAGATAAGAAGAAGATGGAATTCACCAAGTTAATGAGAACTGTGGACTGTTGGCAAGCTTTCGAGGTCAAGTTCCCACACCTGTGCTTAACCAATTATATTCTAGTTGCAAAGGGTCTTCAAGACATGTATCCAATCATAATATGCCAAATCACTGTAAGTGCATGTAAGAAATAGTATTTAAGGGGTTAAGGCTTTGTAATAAACACTTTTGTCTGATCATATTGATCTCTGACTGAGTCCACATATTTTCTGCGGCAGCTATCTATACTGAAAATAGACTTCTGGGGCACATCATACCTGTACTGTAGTATGGATGCACCAACTGGAGTCTTGATTGTTAATGACCATGAAATTAATTATTTTGGAAATATCAGCTCTGACATATGAAATTTGTATTATTTAACCCATACTACATTTCAGGGACTTATAGAGTGGGGAATGCGCTTGAAAAGTGAGTGCACACCTCATCAAGCAATCTTAATAGAGAGAGAGAGGAACAATTAGTACACAGGATTTGTACTTCTCTTGATTAACTCATGCCTGAAAATGAAAATATTAAGGGGAAATCTCTCTTGTATACTTCAATAAATCAATCTTCTGGTTCCCAGAATAGGTTATAACTTCAGCTGAGCTAAGCAGTTGCAAAGTTGTGGAGCCCTTTAAAGAATCCAAACATCTTTGCTTCTCAAATATCCTCTTAGATCATGGCCAGATATTGCCAATGCACTGTGGAAGTGTCTGCTTTTAAAACCCAGTAGATAGAAGCATCTGACAAGGCTCTAGCATGCCACAGCAGAATTTTTTGTAGTGGGAAAACAAACAGCAGAGCTCTGCAAGATGAAGACTTGCAGAGTGCTTTCAGCCTCAGAGGTTAGAGTCAGGAAAGGGAGCACCAAGCGCATTCTGCTTGTGTTTAATGTTTGTACTGAATCTATAAAAGATCTGGGTTTCTGTTCCCTGTAGGATCCGAATTCCCATAAATAACACAAAATGTGATGAGTTTATTAATAATAGCAAAATGTGAAAAACTGGGGGGGGGGGGTGTGGGGTGTGTGTGTGAAGAAAGAGTGACATTGCCAGGAACAATTGCTTGACTGTGGTTTTATATAAACAAATTCTTACATATACGTGAGTGTGTGTTTATGCATATACATAAGAGTGATGATGGATGGTTGGATTATGTCTCCAATATCACATTTTCATTGAAGCTATTCCTGGCGTCAAAATGATTTTTCAGTATATATTTATTGAAGAGATCCCACATATCTTTTTAATGAATGCCTGGAGATTTTTATTATCTACTTCCTGTGTTTTGACAGTACCCGTTAAAAAGATCATGCATTTAAATTTAGCCTCCTAGATTATCTGGCTGTGCTGAGGACTTTATGGTCAATTTCACAATGCTGGATGAATAACATTTGACTTTCTGTGTGGTTGCAAGTTGTCTTAATACTTTGTAAAATCAGGCTAACTTAATTGTAATGACCACTAAGGTGGCACTATTTTATTGTGGTATTTGTTGAAAGATCCCTGTTTTCCAATATAGTTTCCATTTTTAGGCTCACCAGTAGACAACAAACTGGTATTTTTCAATCGGCTTTTCTAAGTGTGAGTTACTTCATGTGTGCTCTCTCTTCTTGATACAGTTCAAATTTATAACACAACATATGAAATCCCAAAGTAAGGGTGCATAAATACATATGTAATGATTCCATTATGGTGAACAACTTTACTGTTACACCTGTTTCCTCATCCTGCATTTTGGAGGATACCAAGTTACCCCAGTTCACTGTGAGGCTGAGAGGTAATGTTAAGAGGTATTCAGAGGTAAAGACCTTGTTCTGCAGCATCTGATTAACCCTGCACCTAAAATAACTTCAGGTTAATTTTCCTTTAATTTCTTTTAATGTTCGACAAGATTTGCATCATGAAAATGAACTTTATTACAGGAAGTGCAAAGCCTAAGACACACTCTGCTATACTGCAATGAGTCCAGTGAAGGATCCCTGCTGGAGCACAGGGGGCAGAGAGAGGTGGCAGGTAGGGAGCTAGTTCAGCTTGCTCTCTGCTCTCTTCAGCTGCCTGGTATAGGATACAAGGAGGGCGGTGGACTCTTCGTGGAGGTGCATAATGACAGGACAAAACAATGCTCAGTACACACAAGCAAAAAAAAGTTTACCTAGAGGGTGGCCAGACTCTGGCTGACCATAGAAAAGCTTGGATTTCCATTCATGGAGGTAATCAAAACTAGACAGGACAAAGCAGTACATAACTTATTACATATTCCTAATTGGAACAAGGGTTTGGAATAGATGAACTGCGGACACCCCTTCAATTTATGTGAATCTCTGTTTTATGATACATTCATTTTACTTTACCTTATTTTCCAGGATATCCACCTGCAGCACATGCAGAACTCCGCACCAAAGCAGGAGGATGCCCAAGGGAGGCTGTGACCCTGTGGGAAGCCCAAGCTGAATCAAGCTCCTGGCAGGAGCTGTGACCCCATAGACAGAGGAGCCCACACTGGAGCAGGTTTGCTGCAGGACTTGTGACCCTGTAGGGACCAACACTACAGCAGCCTGTTCCAGAAGGATGCACCCTGTGGAAGGGACCCACGTTGGAACAGTCTGCTCTGGAAGGATGCACTCCATGGAAATGACCCACACTGGAGCAGTTTGTTCCTGAAGGATACACACCAGGGAAGGGACCCACTCTGGAGCAGTCTGTTCTAAAGGATACACCATGTTGAAGGGACCCACACTGGAGCAGTCTGCTCCTGAAAGATGTACCCATGGAAGGGACCTACACTGGAGCAGTTTTTGAAAAACTGCAGCCCATGGGAAGGACTCACATTAGAGAAGTTCATGGAGGACTGTGTCCTGTGGGAGGGACCCCATGCTGGAGCAGGGGAAGACCCTGAGGAGTCCTGCCCTGAGGAAAAAGAAGCATCAAAGACAAAGTGTGATGGACTGACCGCAACCCCCAAACTCCTTCCCCTGTATCACTTCAGGGAGAAGAGGTAGAGAAAATCAGGAGTAACCCTGAGCCTGGGAAGAAGGGAGGGCTGGGGAGAAGATGGGTTTAAGTTTTTAATTGTTATCATTATACTCTGACAATAAAGAAATTAATTTTCTGAAGTCGAGTCTATTTTGACTAATACATAATTGGTGAGTGATCTCTCCCTGTCCTTATCTCAGCTTACATGCTTTTTGTTATGTTTTATCTCCCCTGTCCAGTTGAGTAAGGGGGTGATACAGTGATAGAGCATTTTTGCTGGAAACCTGGCATTCAGACAGCATCAAACCACTACATTGTGAAGCAGACTACTGAGATTTTTATTTTGGAATGTTATTTCCCTAAATGATCGATTTAATGCCCTTTGTTTATTACGTATCAAATTTCATTCCTCATATAACACAGATATATTACAGCTGTTTACTATGCTAGAAAGGCACGCACTGATTACTTTTAATTTTTTTGTGAAGCTGTTTTAATGTTGTATTAAAGAAATTTTAAATTAACTTCAGCTCATAAGAAATTGCAGTTTATATCAATAGCTGAACACGGCTAGTCTAACTACTAAAAGTAAAAAGATTTAACAATTTGTCTGGAACAATGTAACTTTTTTTTTTTTTTAATCTGGCTAAAAATGAAAACCATTTGGCTTGATTTTTTTAATTTATCTTGTCTTTTGCCCTAGTTTCAGTTTGGTGGATTTTTGTTTTGCTTTATTTTGGTTTGGTTATTTTTCCTTTCTAAGTCTTTGAAGAATCATCTGACATTGCTTTTTTGAGGTATATGCCAGCTGTAATGAAAATCATCATAACACTGCTGAATAAGATGACTGTTGAAACATTCTAAAATCATCAGTCAATCATCTAGATATCATGGCAGAGTTTCTTAAGAACAGGAAATAGTGTACTTCTTGGTAAACTCTTTTGAAAAGCCATGCTGTGCTTAAAGTCATCTATATCTAAGCTTCTGGACTCAGGCAGCAAAGCTTTATTTTTTTCCCAGTCTTTTGTTTTATGTGATGATTGCTTAATGAAAAAAATATGAACAAGTGGCTCAGTGGGGACCAAAACATAAGATTTTTTCTTTCCAAATCACTGAGTCACACTCATGTTGCCATTTCTTCCTGATGAGAAACCAATATTCTTTGCTGCTGAAACTCCTTCAATAGCAGGGATTTTAATTTTTTTGCTTTGTGTGACTAAGCAGCGCAGTAAATCACTTCTTTTCAGGGATGAAGTGAGGGAATATTATCTGACAGTCAAGAAAAAGCCATGGAAGGTGGACAGAAAAGATCAATAAAACAGAGAATGTGTCATCTGTCTGAACAAAATGTGCAAATCTCAGAAAGAAGCAATTTGTCTTTTCCTTTCAGAGGGAAGCAATTTGTCTTTTTCTCTCACAAATCTGTGACTGCGATGCTTCCATCTACTTCTTTCGGTTTTACTAGGGTGACACTACTAGGCACCAAATAAGCATTCTTCAGAAAAAAAAAAAAAAAAAGAGCTATCATTTAATTTAAACATCCTTTTTCTTGTTTTATAACAGTCTGTTTTCTATTGGTAATTACTAACCTTTCCTGTAAGTTATGGAAAGTATGAAGAGCAAAGGCTTGACGATGCCTTCCTTATAATCAAAGCTGAAGTCAAGCTTTTTCAAAGGTATTGTTGTGATTCAGGACCCTCCAGTTCATTTAAGAAAATAATTCTCTCAGCTTCTTGATTTGTCAGATTTGAGTCAAAAACACTCAGCATAAAACCCACAGCATTTAAGCTCCTGCAAGTTACCATATATGAAGGTATTTTAGGTGCTGATGGGTACCTGAAATGATCTTTAAACACTAAAGCAAATAAATACAGATTCAAGTCTGAAGCTAAAGGGCAAAGCATAACTCACATTTTTGTCATAAGGAAAGTTTTATTCCACTCATGATAAGAATAATTGTTTCTATGGATTTTAGACTTCCAATTCCACCTTCTGGATTTTCTTTAGCGCTTTTCACAACTTTACTGAAGACTGATTGTATGTTAGAAACGCATGGCAGAAAGAAGAAAAGATGGAATAAAAATACACTACTATTATAAAACCAAAATCAGAATAAATAAAACAGTTCAGCTACTCCAAGATTATTTTTTTCCAAACACTTGGTAAGCCATATTTTTAATATTGAAGGTTGATAGTGATGATTAGATACGTGTTTGTCTGGTTTATGGTTTTGCAGACAGACAGATAGATGTTTCTTCAGATTAGGTAGCATTAGGCCTTCTGCTTACCTTTACAAAGGTGCAGGCTGGAGTTCAAGCAGCCATCCCTCCTCATCACTGCAGACACAGACATTCATGGTACTCACATTTGTATCTCCTACCAGATTACTCCATCACGGAGGACCATGTAGATAAACCCAGTTTATAATGGCGCTTACCTCAACATTCACTGGGAGGTGACTTGTCAGTTTTCTTAGTCACCTACTATTCTCCTGGTTACAATTTAAGATATTCAGATAACTTATTTCTCTTCCTTCTCTGATTGAGGAATTTATATTCTGTGTGATGCTAAAAAGAAAAAAAAAAAAAATGTCATCCTCTTGGACACAGAATTACTTACTCTTCTTTAGCCAGTCTTGAGACTAAACAGCTTTTGCTCCACTGCTGTATTCAGCAAAATTTCATACTAATATTTCTGTTCTGATAGTACTTCAGAATGTGAGGGAAAGTGTGTGCTGTGTGGTGTATTAATATGCATATGTGTGTGTCTGTAGGGAGAGAATTCAGTATTATGAAGAATAGAACATGAGAGGACTACAGATAAAATATATGATATGGAAAGAGAAAGAATCAGTACTTTAACTGACATTAGTAAGAGACCTTTACTTTTTAAACAACACTTGTATTGCTAAGAAACTTAATCTGTATCCCAATTAACAGCTGCAATGGATGTACTTCAGCTCTGTACCTTTCCACGGGTATTTGGGTGTAGGGTGAGTTGGACAGGAGGTACAAGTGGGTCAGCAGCCTCCAGGAAAGAAAAGAGTTTGGGTTTTCTCTTAAAAGCCCATTAAAAAAATATATTTTTTTTCCAGAGGTAGAATCTCTATCAAACATTCACAAACTTTGTTATTTATTGAAGAAATCATTTCTCAAGTTTATGGGAATGAGATAGAACATTATTACCTAAATTAGAAACAGAATCAAGTTCTGGTGCCTTTAGGATGTGTTCCTGTTGTCCAGCACTTTAAAGTAAACAATGTTTTATGTACAATGTTTGCCATTTGATGAGCTCAGTAGTAAATGAAAAGAAAAAAAAAAAGAAGGGTGAGTAAACCCCCTCGAATGTTAGTATTTGTCTCTTTTTGGTGTAAGGACAAGATTGTGATCTTTTGAAGGCTGGTATTTTAAACAACTTTATGTTCCTGATCAACCATGTCCCAAGTCTTTATTGTTGTATGCTTTATGGAGTTTTTTTTATATTTACAGAAATAATAGCCCATCTGTTGTCAGGTAGCCCTCGTTCACATACCTTCCAAAGGGACTACCTCAGACTATACTGGTTGAAATCACTCGTTCCTGACAGCATGGGAATATCTGCAGTGTTTAAACCCTGTTGAATGCTGTGTATTCTCTTTCCTGGTCTCTTGGAACTGAATGATAGAAAAAGCTACATGCAGAAATTAAATGCATGGTCCCTGAGATTTTGAGTGGCAGGAATGTTGAAACCAAATTACTGGAATATCCAGTCATTTCGTGGGGATAACATGTTACTATTTTGTGCAGTTTTAGAGCTATCTATCTTGTTTCTTTAGCTTCTTTTACAGGAGCGTTTTAAAACTCTGCAGGATGCAAAGCCCACAGGCATATGAACTGTGTGTATTTACATCGGTTATCATGCACGGCTGTTCAGAAATCTCCCAAGCTAATCCTACATGGGGAGAAAAACCTCTGAGGTCCTTTGTTGCTCACTCAGTTGCTCCAAAAAAAACGAAAGTAACTTAATATGAGTCACCTTTCATCAGTAGCTACAAATTTCAGGTGTTCCTAAGCTTTAATCTTGACTCAGATGGCAGCTCCTCTTGCGCCTTTCTGTAAAACTGCTCACTTCAATCTCTCCAATCGTATAACAAATTCAGCAGGCAGCAGGAAGACAGCTAGTGTTTCTGAAATGTTTTACGGAGCATTATGCTTAAATAACATATATGTTTTGTGATTGCTAAATATTCAACATATATCCATATTGTTACAGCAACAGGATTATAGGTATTTTGTCAAAGGATGGGATAAAAACATTTTAGCAGGTGTGTTCAGGGGAAATGAATAGCATCTCATTAAATCACGCAATAGCAGAGAATAGAATAGAAGAGCTAGCAGTCATCAGTTTTTGTGGTGGATTTTTCCCCTGTAAAACAGATCATGCTGTGTACTGAAAGTAAATAATGCTGCCTGTCTCCAGTAAGCATATGTGTGTCTCTCACTAACCTAAGATATACCAGTGCACTGAGAGAGGAGTATTCTTAAAGAAAAGAGAGATTATTTTAGTATAGTTCCTCTATTCTATTAAGCACAACAATTAATAAAGTACCCAGACTGAGATAACAGCTCTTAACATCTGTTTTCTAACCTCTACAGAGAAGTAAAACATGCATTACACTAAAGTTAGTATCATCACCAACACCTGCAGTTCCCTACCTTTTTGTACTATAAAACACCGCCAACCAGAAAGTAATTAGAAATGCAAATAACAAACTGTGTGTGATAATCTGTCAGTAAAGTAATACAAGACAAATAACCATTCAGACTCTGCTTAGGACAGATTTAGGACAAAATGCTAATGTTGAAGGGAAGATAAAACAAGAGTGAAGAAAAGAATTAGAAAAAAAAATGTTGTCACCAAACCCTTTTCTAATTTCATTGATGTGTCAATGTTTGCTTTAAACTACACAATGGCTCCTCTCCAAATTTCCAAAATTAGCTTTCTTCTCTAAAGTAATGCAAATCTATTTTTGCTATAAAACATTAGTTCTTAAATTCTACTCTAATTGGTGTCTGAAAAACAATTTAAAATATCTGACAGAAATTAGTGTGACTTTTTTAAAATTTTGTTTCTGTTTTTGTTTTGGGGTAAAGCCAAGTCTTTAGGCTGTAGGATTTATGTTTCAGCAAAATCACTAACTACAGAATCAGCTTTAGGTAACCTCAAAATTCTTTTAGTTTGCATTAATTAATATTTTCCATTGTCATTTCAGTAAAAAATCATGTATTGTGACTGTAATAAATCTCATTAAAGGTGATAAATGTATATATAATACATACATATGTAAAAGACATTAAAAGTAAATGCTTTTGAGCATAGAAATCTTTTATGGTAGAAACAAATAATCATAACCAGAGTACTTCTATTAGGTAAGAGATACAAGCATTTTCTCATCTGTGAGCACATGTGACTAAGTCACTACTTTACTGGGTCATGTCTTGCCTGAGTGCTTGGACGTGATGTTTGTTCATTTGCTCAGGCATGACCAAAGTCAGCAGGATTTTTTTTGATTGTTAGAATTTTGTGCATTTTATTTGTCTGTTTTTTTTTTTTTTTTTCATTTTTTCTGCTGTATGGTATTTTTTTCTGCAACATGACCATTTCTTCGTCAGCATCTGATCACTACCCACATCCACATAATTATTTTCCTATCTTTTAGCTGACCTTCAGCTGCAGTGAAAAAACAGAACATACCTGAAAACTATATTCTGGAGTATTTTATTTTTTCCTCCAGGGTGTTGCATATTTGGAGACAGATGGGGATAATATGCTTAAAGAGTACCGTTTGATTAAGAGGTAGGTAATGCGTAGGCCCATATACAAAAGGAATTTCTTTAATGGAGTCATGTTTGAAAAAAGGTCTCTCTTCTTTGCTGGTAGCCAAAAATTTCAGCTTTGGAATTTGTTTTTTAGACTAATTGCTTGAACAAATATAGAATACTTAAAATCACCTGTGTTTTCTTAAAAATAAACAACTTAAAGTGTGTAGGAAAAAATTACAGAAATAATGAGATTTTAATGAGAATCAGAACAGGAACTGGTATGACAGTTTCCTTTAGTTATGGATTTTTTTTTTTTTTTAATTACAGGATAAACTTTTGAGCTATTTCTTTTCTATGTGAGCAACCCACATTTCATAAAGAATCCACTCAAATGCAGTTAGAAGTTATCAAAGATGCTGTACTATTATAATATGTACTGACATAATGGTGTTACTACATCACAAGTGTCTCACTCCAAGATCTTTTTAAATGACCTTTTTCACCTCTGTGGTGCTTAATAGGAAAAAAAATAAAAATCCATAAGATTAAAGTCGTCTGGGGTGTCTTTATTATTTGGGATTTTCTTTTTTCTGGAGAGGGGCATGTTTTTTCATCATTGTTGAGTGTGATTTGTGACTGGAGTTTGAAAGGTTGTATCTGACTTATGGGTACAGACCAACTTGTGCTATGTTCTGTGCTTTATTGACAGTGTATGTCAATAAACAGAACTATTCTGGGGAGTTGCAGCTGCCATCCGCCATTGGACTTGACCTGTATTTGCGAACAGTAGATAACATAGTTACTTTCATGAGCAGAAATGCAGAAAAAAAAACCCTAAACACCAACGTCTGAAAAGGCTATCAAATGTTAAAAGTCAAAGAATATGTTAGCCACTAAGAAACTTCATTATTTCATAGGTACTGTAGGGACAGATCATATTCCAACATAGTTCAAAGAAGAAAAACACATACCACTCTAAGATTTCTCATGTATTATTGATACTCAGGTCTGGGTATTATTTAATCATACTGTGAATCTAAAGTACTAAAAGTGCGTTTGATTTTCGTATTATGTGGTCTTGCAAAGGTGTTACACTGCTGAAAATAAGCTTTTCCTATGTGAGCTCCTTGACACAGCTCTGTTCAAGGCTGAGCTGCTGGTTTAGAAGTTACGCAAATTATGGTTTCTTACCAATGAAGGTGCCCCTAGATTTACTTGGGTCAGGACTATGAGCCCTTCAGTCTGAAATTTTATAAAAGCCTATTTAATTTTCTACAATTTCTCTGTTGTATGCAATTAAGCAATAATTTTGGAATGAATACAGAGAAGTAGATCTATGTCCGTGCATGCTCAGGTTTAGATTCTGAATAGACTTTTCAGCCTGTAATTAGTTCTTTATGTGAGTTTAATCATGTACCTATGTCTTCACAATTATAGATGAAATCATTGATTGAACTAATTCGTTATGTTCACCCAGGTCCAAGAATTTGTCATAACAAGTCCTGTAAAGCTGACAATACAGTGGCCAGCACAACCTGGAAATAGGATTGCATTCAATACTTTGATTTCTTTTTTTTTTTCTACAGAGTTTATTTCTGGAATTTTTTTTTTTTTTTTTTCCTTCTACAGGTTCTATATCTTTCAAGTTCTATCAAAAAGAACTTGATAGAAGATTAGCTTTGCAAAGGTATTGAAGGTCTTTGCGATAGTGACTTTTTCATTAATTAGGAAAAAATAATTATTATTGTAGCACTTGATATTTTAATGCAGTCTTAAACGTGCTGTTGCAAAACATTTATCCAAATTTAAATAGTAACTACTTAAAGGACTGAGGATGTTGATCCTCACCAGGAAGAGAGAAATTCTCGTAATAAAAGAGATATATTGTAGCTACATTAATAGCTACATTATTAATATTTAATTAATATTCTTTCCCTCCATTTTTTATGAAAGAAATGTTTAGGACTAAACTAAAGTTTTTTAGTGCCAATTTTTGTATTTATTGTAACATTGAAAGGAATAGCAGCGCAGAAATAGTATTGTAGAAAGAAAGTCATTGCAAGGCTTTAACTTCAATTCAGTGATTGTCTTTCCTCTTATTGCACCTGTAACTTTGTCATTAAGATATTTCTTTCTTTGTACTGCATTGTTGAGATGCAGTAGAAGACCTACAAGACATGTAGTTACTATGAGTAACTCATTGCCGTAATGTTTATAGCAGAACTAACAAAATCCATTCCTGTTTTAGAGAAATGTCTTAAAATGTCAAGGGCACTTTGATATGGTTGTGGGGTCTCGAGTACATTACCATATCATAAAATCATGTGGAGTTTTCATTAGAAGTTTTTTTTTTTTTTCTTCAGCACTACACTGTGGCTGGGATGGAGTTAATTTCTTCATAGTAGACTATGTGATGCTGTGTTTTGTATTTGTGGTGTGACTGAAACACTGTTGATAACACAGTGAAGTTTTGCCTGTTACTGAATAATGCATTCACAGTGTTGAAATTTTCTTTTTCCACACTGCATCCACAATGGGCAGGCTAGAGGAGCACAAGAAGTTGAGAGGGGACACAACTGAGACAGCTGATCCCAACATACCAAACGGATACTCCAACTGACCAAAAGGATACTCCATACTGTAAGGTGTCATGAAACGTGTGTTAAGCTAATCAATAAAAAAGAGAATGTGCATTTTATTTAAAGGTTTTCCTATGTAAAATATATCATTTTTAATGAGGCTGCTGTGTTTTCTTTAAGTCTGTAAAGTTTCACACAGTGTTATCATTGGTTCTGCTCCAAAATTGCTTTTCTCCAACATCTTAGACCAGGTAGAGAAATTAATATCTGAATGTTTAGTTATAAAATCTATAATATATACTGATCTTTGGTAATATAGAATTAATTTTCTTCATAACAACTCATGCGGTGTTGTGTTTTAGAATTTTGACCAGTCCAGTACTGACAACACACTAATGTAACTATCTTTTGCTGACAGCGTTTTTGTCAAGGCCTTCTCTGTTTCTCACTCTGCCCCACAAATTAAGAGATTGTGGGGGGATGTGTGTGTAATAAACTGGCAGGGCACACAACTGGGCAGATGACCTGAAGATATAGTCCATAATGTAATGTCATGCTCAGCAATAAAAAGGAAAAGAAGGTGTCTTAGGGAGATTAGTCATATTTTGCTCAGGTACTGACTGTGCATCAGACTACTCATGAGAGTTGGTGAATGATTACTTTGCATTACTTATTTTGCTTTGCTTGCTACTCTCTTCCACTTCTCCTTCATCAATTAAACAATTTGGTTTATATATTTGTTTGCTTATTTTGTCTTTCTTTTATTCTTCTTTTTCTTTTCCCTGTCTCACTGGGGATGGAGGGAGATGTGAGTGAATAGCTGTGTGAGCTTAAATGCTCAGTGGGATTTGCCCACAATAAAGAGTTTAGATTCTTAAAAATCTAAATATTACATAGGAAAGCCCTGACATAAGTGCAGAACTGAAATTCATGAAAATGAGTGACTGAGTGTTCACATACAGTTTAGTAAAAAAACCCAAGCAATGAAGGACAGATTAATAATTTCTTTGATTCTAAAGCTGATTAAAGTCACACAGACATGAACAATTGACCCATTTTTGTAAATTCATAGATAACTTTATTTGCAGGAAGATAAAAAGCAGTTCCAAATCGACAAAGAAAGAGACAGCCACAGGAAATACTTTGTTTTTTCCCCATTGTAGAAAGGATGATTCAAGAATATTACGTCTAATTAAAAAAAAAAATCCCTGGCCATTAAGCTACAGGTCTACAAAATTTACACCACTTTTTATCCTTCTTTCTTTCAATTTGAGAATTCTAGATTAAAAAGTGTCTTGAAACATTAGACAAATATAGAGTTTGTGTCCACTATCATACTGCTTTTCTGGATTACTAAACTATATCACTCATCTTTCCTTTTATCTCTATCAACATCATTATTGCTGTACATACTAGAAATTCTTGGAGGAAACCAAAGCACCCTTAGATTTACAAGGTTACTGGTGACTACCAGGAAATACAATACCAGTTGGCAGAATTATAAATAGGCAATGTTTTTAGGAAAACTTGAATACTGTATTTAAAGCTGGGACCTCCAACATAATAAGGATGTGAACCTGTTGGAGAGAACCCAGAGGAGAGACAAGAAGATGGTCAGAGGCCTGGAGCATCTCTCCTATGGACACAGGCTGAGAGAGATGGGCTTGTCAAGCCTGGAGAAGACAAGGCACTAGGCAGACCTTAGAGCAGATTCCAGTACATACATGGGTCTACAGGAAAGCTGAAGAGGGAGATTTTACAAGGACATGTAGTGAGAGGACAAGAGGGAATGGTTTTAAACTGAAAGTGTGTAGATTTAGCTTAGATTGAAAGAAGTTCTTTGAATGTAAAAGTGGTGATGCACTACAACAAATTGCCCAGAGAAGCTGTAGCTATTCCACTCTTAGAACTGTTGAAGGCCAGGTTGGATGGGGCCTTGAGCAACCTGGTCTAGTGGAACATGTCCCTGCCCATGGCAGGGGGCTTGGAACTAGATGACCTTTAAGGTCCTTTGCAAGCCTAACCATGGTAAGATTCTATGATTCAATGATTTTCAGATAATGTTTCTAGGAAACCCCATTTAGGTTAATGTTTTTAGGAAAGCTCATTTGATTTGGTATTTAATAATATCAAGTTGTCGTTGATGATAATGTGGAGGGTAAGAAAAATTTGTGAGAGCAAGTTCAGGTGCACATTAGATGCACTGCAGCTTGGGTTGATAAAGCTTATTTCCAGGCTCATAGTAGGCACAGATGCTTGAGTAAATGTTTATAGACATAATTTACAAATGTTAAAAGCATTCTACAAGCCAATATATACAAATCTATTCAGGTCACAGACAGCTACTTTTTGCTCAGACTGGAAGGCAAACACTTAGGTTAGAGATTCAAGAGAAGCTGTTTCAAATTCTTCTTAACTAGAGCATATTGACTGAAAAAGAAACGGAGCTCTAAGAATTGAAAGAACCTGGATGGAAGACCCTCAAGGACTCAAGGATCTAAGAAACAAAGAAATATCCATGGATAAAAGTATATTAATTTAGTGGGTCCCATGTGTCCTCTTCAGGACTTTCTGGCCCTTTTGTCACGTGGAATGAGGAGTTTCTTCCAGGAAGAATGAGATGTAACAGCAGTGTAAGCTTCAGAGACTGACCAGAAACAGGATTTCTATGACCAAGTGGAAAGCTAGTCTCTTCCTACATGTACAACTGAATTTGCCAGTACTTTTTTTTTCCCCATTTTTTTTATTGTTTTTGTTTTTCCTTGCTATGTTTTTTGAGTAGTAGTTCTGCAAATCAGAATGCAATTGTAATTTCAACTGGATAGTCCTTCTACTATTTAAATTCTGTATTTTGAGACAAGGGGGGCACAAAATTACAAAATGGAATATATAAACCCTTAGATTCAGTTCTAAGTAATGTTAAGTTTCATGGCTTTGTAATAGAAGCAATGGAGAATTACTGAGGTGCATGATACATGGAAAAAAAACAGTACAGGTAAGGAACATACTGAGAATTCTTGTACAAGATAAATCATTATAGTTGACATGGTTTTAAGAAAAACAGTCTAGAAGAACAGGACACAGTGATAAGGAGTATCTGGGACCAGCAGGTGTCCAGGATGGGCTACAGTTAAACTAACTGATAAGTAGGAGGACAGGAGGATTATTATGTCTGTGGTCTTAATGAACCAATTAAGCTGATATAAGCATCTAGTATGCATGCTTCAAAGGCTGCCAGAAGTGATGAAGATTGTTGGAAGAAGTAAACTACCCTCAGAGACCACCACCACATTTTTGTATGCATGGGGAGAACTTTCTGGAAAATTATGTAATACATACATAGCCTCATGAATATGTATGCATGCCCAGGGACTATATAAGGATGACTTGTGTAGCAATACAGAGACACACGTTAAGAGGAGCTGTCCCCCGTGTCTCCCGGCACTGCAATAAAGAATACCTGTTTGTCAGCTTGAAAACTTTGTTGGCGAGTTTGTTCCTGGAGTTTTCTCCAAATCAGTTTAGACACTTTAGTTAGGAGGCAACTCTAAGTTTGCTGTTATTATCTTCCTCTTCTTTTTCCTCCGTGGTATGTCTACTTCTCTTTTTTGAAGAAATAGTTGCCACTGGCCTCTCAAAACACTTTTGTGCCTGAGACCATTTGGTGAAAATCAGACTTAGGAGAAACAGAATACATAATTCATCACAATTCCAAAATATTTCTGTTTAATTTCACCTTTGCATTGTGCATTTGTCCTGGTTTAACCACAGCTGGCAGCTAAGCACACCTCAGCACCCCACTCATTTCTCTCACCATGGGACGGGAAGTGAGTCAGAATAGTAAAAGTGAGGAAACTCATGGGTTGAAATAAAGACAATTTAATGAGCAAAGCTAAAGCCACACACACAAGCAAAGCAGAACAAGGAATTAATTCACCACTTCCCATGGTCAGGCAGGTGTTCAGCCATCTCCAGGACAGTAGGGCTCCATCACATATGGTGACTAGGGAAGGCAAATGCCATCACTCCAAAAGTACCCCCCATTACTTCTTCTTCACCCACCTTTATATGCTGAGCATGACACCATACGGCATGGGATACCCCTTGGGTCAGCTGGGGTCAGCTGTCCTGTCTATGTCTCATCCCAGCTCCTTGTACACCTCCAACCTTATCACTGGTGGAGTGAGAGGCAAAAAAGAGCTTGACTCTGTGTAAGCACTGCTCAGCAATAACTAAATCATTCCTGTACCATTAGCACTGTTTCCAGCACAAATTCAAAACTTAGACCATAATAGCTACTATGAAAATATTAACTCCAAGGCAAAATCCGATCATAATCCCTTCCTTACTTCATATCATTTCATAGAATCATAGATTCATAGAATAGCTAGGGTTGGAAAGAACCTTAAGATCACCTACTTTCCAACCCATCCCTGTGGGCAGGGATGACCCACACTACACCATGTCACCCAAGGCCTCGTCCAACCTGGTCTTGAACACCTCCAGGGATGGAGCATTCACAACCTCCCTGGGCAACCCATTCCAGTGACTCACCACCCTAACAGGAAAGAATTTCCTCCTTATAACCAATCTAAACTTCCAATGTTTAAGTTTTAACCTGTTACCCCTCATCCTATCACTACAGTCCCTAATGAAGAGTCCCTCCCCAACATCCTTATAGCCCCCGTTCAGATACTGGAAGGCTGCTATGAGGTCTCCATGCAGCCTTCTCTTCTCCAGGCTGAGCAGCCCCAATTTCCTCAGCCTGTCTTCAGATGGGAGGTGCTCCAGTCCCCGATCTTTCTCGTGGCCCTCCTCTGGACTTGTTCCAACAGCTCCATGTCCTTTTTGCGTTGAGGAGACCAGAACTGCACACAATACTCCAGGTGAGGTCTCACAAGAGGCAGGATCACCTCCTTCAGCCTGCTGGTCACACTCCTTTTGATGCAGCCCAGGATGCAATTGGCTTTCTGGGCTCCGAGCTCACACTGAAGCCAGCTCATGTTCAGTTTCTCATCAACCAACACTCCCAAGTCTTTCTCCGCAGGACAGCTCTGAACCTCTTCTCTGCCCAACCTGTAGCTGTGCCTGGGATTGCCCCAACTCAGGTCTAGGACATTGCAATTCACATCGTTGAACTTCATGAATTTGGCATTGGCCCACCGCTCAAGTATGTTAAGGTCTCTCTCGATGGCATCTATTCCCTCCAACATATCAACAAATCCACACAGCTTAGTATCACCGGCAATTCATTTATGTCATGTTCAGATCCCACGCTGGCCAGTAGATCCTTACTACCCACCACCCGCCTTCTATTCTTTTGATATAATACACAAATGTAATTTCATTAGTCTATGGACAACCTCTGTGAAATGTCTTCAGAATGTCCACAAAATGTCCACTGAGTTCATTTAGTCCACTACTTTGGGCTCCATCTGATGTGGTGATCGCTCACAGAAGAAGTGGTGTGTTGTGTGGAATTGCTAGGCACCAAAGTCAGCTCAAGTTGGGTGGCAGGTGCACTTACACTGCTTCTTGTGAGGTTTGTCTGCCACTGATTCACGTGGTTCCCGATGTAGTAATTCCTATGACATGCAACTCAAATCATGGGTTACAACAATTTAATTGTATTCCCATTACAGTCTCTGTCCCTCATCCCTTTGGAACAGACCATTAGGTTTAGCATTACAGTGAACTCCTGGTTTTGCCTTGTCTCCAGCTTGGACTTGACTTATCTGAAGACTGCAGTCCTGTAGAGGTATACCTCTGCAAGTGGAGCCTTATCTAGGAACCACGGTCTCTTCAGGGGTTTGTCTGCTGAGGCATAGACTTAGTCACAGCCACAGCTGCTTTGAGGGACACTTGTTTCAGCATGGCCTTATGCATGGGCCATAATGCCTTCAGAGTAAACCTGCTCCACATGACCTTACCTATGGTTGAAGTCCCTCCAGGGGTATACCTGCTTTGTCATGGGCTTCTCCATGGCCAGAATCTTTGAGGGGCTTCAGCATGACTTCATGCAAAGCCACTGATGCTTCAAGGTGTACTTGTTGCAGAATGGACTTATCCACAAGCACAGATGCTTTGACAGGTACTCCATTGCTCTTATCAAAATGTTCCCAGGCACAGCAAGATGTGATGATGAGCAGTACAGCTCTACAGCAAGACTGAAAGCAAAAACCAGACACTAATCTGTACTAGACTCTAATAATATACAGTGGAGCAAATAAACCCCATATCAAGCCTGACAATTACTATCTAAATGGCAGTAACAACGATTCAATCTAGCACATTCCAATCAAACCTGTCATTATCTCAAACCTTTAGAACTCCACACTGGGGTCCAAAAAGGGATGTTTTTAGCACAAATCCGAAACAGCCCCATACAAGCTACTACTAAGAAAATTAACTCTATCCCAGCTAAAACCAGAATTGTATTAAATGCTGAGAATCTTAAAATATGGGCCTGAAATTCTTAAAATTCTGGCTCATGTTACAAACAGAAGAGTTGAGAAGAGTTTGGTTTGTAGCATTCGTATGGGACTCTGGAAGCTTAGTAAAGAAAATAAGGACAGTAGACTTTTGTCTATACTCTTTTGATAATTTTTATACTATTGCTCCTCTTTGACATTCAGAGGTAGCAATTCCCATCTCCTACTACGTTTTTTTTTTTTTGATAGATTTTAAGCTCTCTGGCATGCACTGTCTTTTACAATTTTTTTCACGTGTATTTCCTTAAATATGGCTATGTCACAAATAGCCTGTGTTCCCATTACTATATTTTATCATTATTTCTTTTTAAATACCTCCTATGCCATACAGAGAATGGACAGCAGGCAGATCATTCTCCTTCATCCACCCTGTCTATTGAGCAGAATATAGCAGAGACAAGGACACAGGACACCCAGGTGTTGGCTGCACAACCTCCCACCACTTGCATAAAACTGATAACCAGAGAAAACCAACAATATCAAATGTCCCAGCTTTTTTAAGCCTTTGATTTGTAGTGTTTATTGGGATCCTTTTCTGGTACAGGACATAGGAACAATGGAAATACAGTAGCCACAGAGAGCCTTTGGAATAACATAGCTACCAACCAGCCCGTGAATCACAAGGCTCTACATCTTTTTGGCTTTCCTGTACACTCTCCAGTTGTGTCACTTAGTACTTCTGAGAGACATGGATTTATGCTGTTGTTTTATTTATTCCTTCATGGAAATTGGCTAGTTGCCATGATAGTTTTTGTTCCTGTCCTTTATGTTTCTCTATTTTCCAACTAGGACGCTAATAGTTTCTGAACTGTTTTCATTTCCTGTCTGTATATCCTGCTCCCAAAAGCTCGGTTTGTGTCTTTTCACAGGTCTTGGTATGGATTACAGCTGTTCAGTGTAGTTCTGGGAATATTTCTGAGAAGAAATCCGTGCTTTATTTGGAAAGGTAAGCTTTGGTCTCAGACCAAGTGCTCCTTCCGTTTCTAAGTGCTTGTTTCCTTCCTCCTGTCTCAGACTTTTATTTCTGTTTATGCCTCTCATTTGAAAACACCTTCCGTCTTTTTAAATACTGCTTTCTTATGGGTCTGGTACATCATAACTTAAATCTTTTCAAAGTCACTTTTACCAGCAGAGAAAATTGCTACAGCTTACAAGACAACTTGTAAAGCAGACTTTGGAAAGATCATTTGCTGTCTTTTGCTGTCTTGTCAGGTGTCTATTGCTCAGCTACAAAATTGTAGCAATTGTCCTGATGTCTGACAAAGTCAGATCATCTCAATTTCATTAGTTTCCATTGACAGAGGCACTGGACTTGAGCGTTTTCTGTCTTACTGTGTTACAGCACTGAATCAGCACCCTATGTTCTGAAAATTAGCTTCTCATGAAACCCTGTTTTATATGGGCATAAAAAGATCAACAGACAAACAAAACATTGACTTTAGTCTGTTTAAACTGAACAGTATCTAAACCACAGTCTTCAGACAACATATAGTTTTGGTCTGTAAACACAGAGCCAGTGTTTCAGAATTCAAATGTTAGAGACAGTTCATTGTGAACATCTGCTTAACTTCCAGAAGCAGCCAAAATATTTTTCTCAATATGGAAATTCCGTCAATATGGAAAATTACCCCAATATGAAAAACAGGCCTTGCTTGCCTCTCTTCTATACTTTTCAGCTTCTATTTCATATTCATGTTTTTCAGATCCATTGTTTCTGATACATTTAATTGCCATGTTTGATTATGAAGTATGTTACAAACAGCACTTGTTGAGGACAATTTCCTCCACATGGGGAATGCTACCTAGACATAGATATAGATTTCCTTCTGAAGGAAAATAATTTTAGACCATAACAAACTTGAGTGGGGTTGTTAGGGGTTTTATTGTTTGTTTGATTGGAATTTTGTTCTTTGTTTTCAGAATTGGTACAGCTCCTTTTCTTCTTTCAGGAGTCTTCTGAATTTTATATCCTGCTTGGTTTTAACACTTGCTGAACTATACATCCTGCAAATCTAGAAAGAATTAGTGTACTATAATGCATGTAGCATCTTTACTTAAATTGCTGCTTTACTATTTCACAGGCTTTTATATCGTTATACGATTGTTTATTCATCAGACTGTGGTACAGGCTTTCCTTCGTACATATTTGTAACACCATAGGTTAAAGCACAACAGAGGTTTATCATCAAATCTTTTGGTTTTCTTCTTTTTCTGGGGCATATGAGACCCTGACTTAATAATTTCTACCTCTTTTACTTGGTCACTGCCAAGCAAATCTGTGAAACTGTATAGGTTCATCTTACAAAGCTCTTATGCTCACTTTAATAAAAAAAAAAAAAATAAAAAAATGCTGAGATATTTAAATACCACTTTTTACAACTAAAAAGAACAACAGATTGACCATTCCGCTGACTAGTTTTGTGGGTGTTGCAGGAGGCAAGGGCAATGTTCTTAAATTGCAAGAGCTAAATATACCTCTGAAAAATGGACAATAACTTCATTTTAAAAAGGCTCTTCATTTTCCAATTCACCATATAATGGAATCCTGTAAAAGCTTCTACTAAAGCAGCATTAATTAGGCTCCAAAGGAATGTATGGAAATGCCAGATGTCTAAGCAGAAATATTAGCAAAGTTGTTAAATTTATGAACAGAGGTGGGAATAGCTCTTAGCATAGAATAATGTGTGTTTAACTCACTGACAGGAATTGCAGAAATGGTACGTTTATTTTAGCTGAAGATACGTCTTGGAGAGCTGATTCTGCTAGTGAAGGCTAGATATCTTTCCATAAGACACAAGAGCAAATAGCTATTTAAATCTTGATGATTTTTTTATTTTTGTTGTATTTTTTTTTTAATTCTGTTAATAGTGAAGTGAAATGAAAACACCTTCAGATAATGCAAAATTTAGCTAAAGTCAAATCCTAGTGTGACATTAACATGCTGAACTCAAAAACATCATTTGAATGGTGCCTTTTCACACAATGCTGGCCCAGCATACTGTTATCTGCTTTTGCCGCAAGGGTACATTGTTGTGTCGTGTTCAACTTTATGTCTGCCAGAACCCCCAGTAATTTTCTACAAAGATGCTTTCCCACTGGTCTGCTCCAGCCTAACCTTTTACCTGGAGTTCTTTCTCCCCAGGTGCAAGATTTTGCATTTCCCTCTGTTGAACTTCAAGACGTTTCTGCCAGTCAGTTTCTCCAGCCTGTTGTGGTCCCTCTGAATGACAGCATAACCACCTGATCTATCAATCACTCTTCCCAATTTGTGTCATCAGTGAACTTGCTGAAGGTACACTCTGACCCATCTTCCACATTATTCATGAAGAGGTAAGGCAGTATTGGTCCCAGTATCCTACCCTATGCTACAGCACTAATGACTAACCTCCATCTGGAATTTGTGCCATTGATCATTGCCTATTAAGCCCAACAGTTCATCCAGTTTCCAAGCCATCTCTGTGTCCAGTTATCTAGCCCATATTTAGTCAACTGTTAACAAAATCAAAGTAAAGAAGAATACTAATAATTTTTTTAAAGCAGTGGACCATCTTTAAAATTCTTTTGTACTGAAATCTGTACAGGAACTGGTATAAGGATTAGCATGTTAATATATATAAAAGGTGTGTGCTGTTCTGGTGTCCTCAACATAAAAAGGACATGGAACTGTTGGAACAATTCCAGAGAAGGGCCATGAGGATGATCAGGGGACTGGAGCACCTCCTGTATGAAGATAGGCTGAGAAAGTTGGGGCTGTTCAGCCTGGAGAAGAGAAGGCTGTGTGGAGACCTCATAGCAGCCTTCCAGTATCTGAACGGGGGCGTATAGGGATGCTGGGAGCGGACTCTTCATTAGGGACTGTAGTGATAGGATGAGGGGTAACAGGTTAAAACTTAAACACTGGAAGTTTAGATTGGATATAAGGAGGAAATTCTTTCCTGTTAGGGTGGTGAGGCACTGGAATGGGTTGCCCAGGGAGGTTGTGAATGCTCCACCCCTGGAGGTGTTCAAGACCAGGTTGGATGAGGCCTTGGGTGGCATGGTTTAGTGTGAGGTGTCCCTGCTCATGGCAGGGGAGTTGGAACTAGATGATCTTAAGGTCCTTTCCAACTCTAACTATTATTCTATGATTCTATGATTCTATGTAAATCATCTTTTGGATGTTATTTTATTTTGTCGTTCTGGGGTTCATTGTTGTTATCTAGAAACGTTCAGTGTAATGAACAATTTTTAAGCAATGATTGTGACCCTTTACATTTATCTGTTTTGCAGAATGAATGATATATTTTCAGGGCAACCAACAGACTCCAAGTAAGGCACTCTCCAGAAAACACTGCAGTTTTCTAAGCCACTTGTGTTGCATTGACTTATTTGATTAGCCTTTAAAAGTTCTAACAGTGCAACTTTGAATGTGAGCTTTACATTGACAGAAATTTTATGAAGTTGATTATATAATTTAACAGAGAATACATTGTCTAATGCACCTAGGTCCTTTGTTATGAGGAATGCAGTATTAATGTGTTTTGATAGAAATACAAATTACCCTTGTTACATACACTTCATGAGGGCTATTATTATTTAATTATTTTACAAGAATGAAGTCATAGAATATTTCAGTATGGTGCTATTTAGCCTGTCGTCCTAAGGATGGGCAAGAGTTTGAATTCTGAAATTTAAATATGCAATTATTCTTCTCTCAAGTATTGACTGGATTGAGACTGATTTCCCACATTAATTTTCCTCTGCTAAAACACTTCTTTCTGACCAGAGCAATATGACCTTGTCAGTTGAGTAGAACATATTGTTTCAGCTTAAAATCTTTTAGAGCTAGTTGGCTCTGAAATTAAATTATATATTGAGAGTGTTGTTCTCACACATATTACGGAGAAAAACTTGAGCACATCAGGGGTGCTTTTTATTTAAACTACAAATTTGCAAATGTATTTCAGTCATTGTTATGGTGATCAGTAACACTGCCACCTTGAACTTTTCTTCATGTCTCATTTCTCATTTTTCTCAAAAAGCCAGATCTAAAGTTACACGAAGAAATTACTTATGGGTATATATTTTGAAAAAAAAAAAAATTGCTCTCACATGCTGTTAATAAGTAAATAAAATTCTGTAAAACAAACTGAGAAGTTCCAGTGGGAAGGCAGTTTTGAAAGACAAAAGTCTTTTAGTTGAGTGATAAATTTATACCCAGATGTATGGTACTGGGTCATTTGATTAAAATTTTTATGCACTTGAAGCTGAAAACACTGATTATTTTTTAGAAACATTTTCTTAAAATCCATCTCTATTGTGCTATTCATTCACTGAAGAAGATGCCCATTTTTTCAGGTTAAGAAAAAAAAACGTAGAGGAAACCTTGTATAGCTATGTCCTCGTGACTGAGGTAAATGTTAGAATAGCTTTGTGGAACTAAGGCTCAGATTTCCTGGATTTTTTTTCATGTTGAAACTAGATTATGTGGCAATATTTTTCAGCAGGTTCTGCGTTAAAGCAGCGTGGCAAATACATTTTACCTCTTGTACTCTCTTGTTAGTCTGTATTATCAGCAAGTATTTCAGATTCCATGTGTTTGAGTTTATAGAACTGGATCTAGTTTATTTATATTGCGGTGGGTTTTTTTTTTGTTTTTGTTTTTTTTTCCAGTTGATCTAGCAAACTCAAAATTGCATAACAAAAGTTAGGTTCACTGTTACGTTGTGCATATTAAAAATGTCCATTTTCTACCCAGCATTGACAACCTTAAATCTGGACGGCAGATTGATAAAAAATAATTTAAAAAAACAGGAGACAGCAGATAATTTCATCTCCTGAATGTAACATTGCTTCAGTGTATTTTTGTTCCTAAAATTTTGACCCTCAATATTGTTTGTTCATGTGGCTTAGTACTTCAGGAAATAAAAGCAATGTTTCCCACTACCATGGGCATTGGATTGACAATTTAATTGGAAAGTAGAAAGTATTCAGAGATGTCTAGAATCCTGATATCCTGGGATGTATTAATTTGTTGCTTTGTTTTGTTGCAGAAAGAGATAAATGCTCATTCAATGCTTGTTCTAGGCTCTACCAAGGCTAATATAACCACAATATTGACTTTAGTATTTTTGAGTGAGGACCTGGAACACCAAATTAATCACAGAATCACACAGAGATTACCTCAGATTGTGATCCACTCTGTACTGGTTAGAAATATCATGCCACTCTTTGTGGTAAGGCAGTAATTTCAAGTTTGAGGTGGCTGAAGTACAAAGAACATCTAAGTAATTGCTAACTTTTCTTTTGAAATGGTTCACTAAAATGAATATTTAACCTTCAAAAAGACAGTGCCTTTAGTCATGAGAAAAAAAAATCCTGTTGACAGTTCTTCCTTTTGTTGATTTTCACCCATAATTTTTTAAATGATTTCTTGTAATTGAAGCTGAACCTAGATCTAGTGGACCAGTAATTATTTCACACAGAGCAAATCAGTTTCATTTCAGTGTAAGTAGTGAAAGACACCAAAAGTGTGTGCAGTTTCCTCTTAATGCAAAAAATATCAGGATACACATTTGATCAGTTTTAGCCTTCCTTTGCCTCTGGCTCTGTGGAGCTGCAAGGAGTAATGGACCATGAAAGGAAGGAGGTGACACAGAAGAAAATTACAAGACTTAAACTATTATTTCTTGTTTTTTGCCAGCTGGCAAATACCTGTCAAGAAAAGTAAACATGCTCTTCCTGATAGTCCATAAAATATTCAGTTGGAAGGAAGGCTTTAAAGTCAAGATACACTTTAAAATCAGCGTGTCTTGTCTTTATTATTTTGAAGGTAGAAAAAACTCCTATTTAAAACAAAGCAGTCAGACCTGAGGGCTATGGTAACCCTAGTGCTCAGGATTTCAAATTCCATCTAGAAGTTCACCATCATCTGCTCACCTGTCTCAAGAAGACATATGAGCATTTACCTTATGAACGTACACAGAAATAGTGAAGTATATCTAAAATACATGCCAAAAGTTGAGTTCTTGGACAAATAGAAGTGCAAACCTCTGTTTGACATAAGTATAGGTAGACTGACAGCTGTGTGAAATGAAGCTGTTTACCTGTTGAAGCGTAAGTGGTGATGATGCAGGTTTTCGTCATCTTGTTTTGCCATGGCACTTTGAATAAACTCAGGAAACCTTGCTTGGGAGGAAATATTCATTAGTATAGTATAAATTTGCACTGAATCTGTGTGATTAAGACACATAATTTAGTTTTTATTACACATAAAACCCTAAAACTGCCAGTACTGCAAAAGTTGTTTTTCTTTAAGCATCTCTGTAAAATTAGTTCCTTATTCTTGAATACAAATGTCTATAATAAACACAATTGTTTCTCTCCAGGATGAATCTTCATAAGAAAGCACTTTTATAAGTCTACTCAAATTTATATGCCAGATGAACATTTTATACAGGTTTGTATATTTGTACTTTCACATTTAATCTGTCCTTTTCACTATTTGCATATTGTTGGTATGTGCTTTATCTTATAATCGCATTTACAGTAGCATGATGCAGCATAAAAAAATTAAAACAAAACTTACTCCTGCAACAATTTTCTAAAAGTTAAAAAAAAATGTTCAATATAAATCTTTAATCTCCAAAAGGTAAATCCCAAAGAGAGAGGGTTAATCCCAAGAATATAAACTTGTTATAGAAAAGATAGAGTTTTTTCAATCTTTTAGACAGATAGCATAGCAAAAGGAAAATCGAATATTATTTACCCCGAAAACATCAGGTGTTTTGATTTGTTTGGTTTGGGTTAATTTGGTTTGGGTTGGGATTTTTTTGTAAACCAATACTCAGTGTGAGATTTTTACAGTGGGATTTGAAGAATTACAGTGAATTGTTGAATTCCCTGAATAAGCTTGAGTTCAGCCACACTTAATTTTCCTGGTTTTCGACACTTGCTTAGTAACTTTCTGTATTTGATTTATATATAGAGAAATATTATATAGAACTCAGGTAAAAAGATGCAGAAATCCTATGTAACCAATGCAGGTCCTTACAGAATGTACTAGACTTGCTTAATCTTGAAGTGAAAAAGGCAGGAGTAAATACAATAAGGTCTTTGAAAAGATGTAGAGTCTGTTGAGAAAAATGCAAATAAAGATATAGTCATGTGCTGCACAAGCATCTTCAACTGTAAAACCTGTAAGAGCTTTAAAACCTGAACACTTCACTAAAATAAATATCAAATATACTATTATAACCTTTGTCAAATTCTTGTTTCTTCCAGTTCACCAAAGCCATTTTTCCTTATAGTGCCAAAGTGCCAGGACTCATAATCTCACGTATGCATTCATGTATACATGTCTGATTGAGAACAGTGGATATTAGCTATCTAAACTATCTCTGTGTAAATAATATTAAGAAACCCTGGAGGTAAGGACACAAAAGAACTATTTAATAAGCCTGATTGATTGACAATAGTTCATATGGTAAAGACTGCAGGTGATATTCTTCCAAAGTAAAGTGTAAAACTGTGATGTATTTTTAGGATGACCTACTTTCAGAGTGGTCTCTTTCATTTGCTGATATCAGATATCAAAAAAGTTTGGAAATGGGAAAGCTCATAGCTCTTTGAAAAATTACACTTGAAAATATTTGACAAGAACTTGAAATTACATTGTAAAAAAATATAAATACCTTGAAATTTCATATGACTATGTAATTAACTAATTACATTCATAAGCAATGCACTCAACAAAACTCACATGATATATATTCCAACATTATTGATTTGCTACAGTCTCATCTGATGCATTTGCATGCTAGTTATCTTATCAGCAGGCTTTTACTTTACAAGTCCATGACAGCAATTACTTAAATTATTAAAGAATAAAGCTAAAAGTATCCTTTTTTTTTCTTTTTCTTCCTTTTGTTGAACTACAAGAAGTTGGTTAGAAGTGTCAGATGCATTTGAAGTATTTTAAGGTACCTATTGCATATTAATTAATGTTTATTAACTCTGTGATTTTTTTTTTTCTTCAGATTCCTTCACCTTTTCCTTTCTAAATTTGCAATCAGACTATTGCTGAGGTTAAGAGAAATCTGTTTTGTAGTTTTGATGTTTCTTTTGAAATGGTTCACATCTCTTCTAGAGTTCAGTATGATTTTAATACAGATATATATCACAGTTACATTTGAAGCAAGTACATTTTTTACTCCTAAATAAGCTGAAATTGAGATAAGTTTGTTGTTCATGACAGCTACAGGGAGTACAAGAGGCACCAGGAAGACATATTCTAAAAGAGAAATAACTTATGTGTTAGTCATTAGATTGTCAATGCTAGCTGAGTAGGGAAAGAAACTATTCCAAAGAAAATCTTAAAGTGGGGAAAAAAAAAATCTCTTTTCTGAAGGTTTAGTAAGGACCACATATTATGATAGAAGAGCTTTGTATGATGAAGGGTCAAGAAAGAAGAGAAATTGCCAGTGCTGTGACAAGAAAGCAAGCGATGCCCCAGAGTTAAATTCTGATGTGACTGCCTGTGACTTTTCAACATTCACCAGAGATATTCCAAATTTCTGTGAACCCAGAATCTTCTTCCAGATGTGCAAGTTACAGTGGTGTGCCAGGTAGTATATCTGATCTTATCACGAAGTTGCTGCAAAACAGATGCATTTAGTGTTGACCCAGTTTTATTTATACCATAAACCAGAATATGTCCTAAAGTAGATGCTTGTAATTGGCAACACAAACTCATATTATTTTTCACACCACGGTAGTATCTACCTTTGTGCCAAATTAACTCTCGAGTCTCATTTCTTCTTTACTTTTTTCTTCAGTAAAAAATAATAAATTGGATGATGGTTACATATAAGTGTTTATACACACGTACTATTTATGTAAAACAATTTATCCTGTGAAAGGCCTAGATGAAAACATCCTGTTTAAGATGCTGAAATAAATTTCAGGAAAAGAGTTTTCAATCTGATAATTGGTTCTATTAAGACATTGTTATATTGTAGGTTGCTTTGTCTAGGATGTCCAGCCTATAGAATCATAGAAGAGCCAGGATTGGAAAGGACTTTAAGATCATCTGGTTCCAACTTCCCTGCCATGGCCAGGTACACGTCACACTAAACTATCTCACCCAAGGCTTCGTCCAACCTGGGCTTGAACACTGACAGGGATGGAGCATTCACAACCTCCCTGGGCAACCTATTCCAGTGCCTCACCACCCTAACAAGAAAGAATTTCCTCCTTATATCCAATCTAAACTTCCAATGTTTAAGTTTTAACCCATTCACCTTGTCCTATCACTACAGTCCCTAATGAAGAGTCCCTCTCCAGCATCCCTATAGGCTCCCTTCTTCAGATACTGGAAGGCTGCTATGAGGTCTCCACACAGCCTTCTCTTCTCCAGGCTGAGCAGCCCCAACTTTCTCAGCCTATCTTCATACGGGAGGTGCTCCAGTCCCCTGATCCTCATCGTGGCCCTTCTCTGGACTTGTTCCAACAGCTCCGTATCCTTTTTATGTTGAGGACTCCAGAACTGTACACAATATTCCAGGTGAGGTCTCACAAGAGCAGAGTAGAGGGGCAGGATCACCTCCTTTGACCTGCTGGTCACGATCCTTTTGATGCAGCCCAGGATATGGATGGCTTTCTGGGTTGCAAGCGCACACTGCCAGCTCATGTTCATTTTCTTATTCACCAGCACCTCCAAGTCTTTCTCTGCAGGGCTGCTCTCAACCTCTTCTTTGCCCAACCTGTAGCTGTGCCTGAGATTGCTCTGACCCAGGTGTAGGACCTTGCACTTGGCATGGTTAAACTTCATGAGGTTGGTATCAGCCCACCTCACAAGCGCGTCAGGGTCCCTCTGGATGGCATTCCTTCCTTCCAGTGTATCAACCGAACCACACAGCTTGGTGTCATCGACAAACTTGCTGAGGGCATGCTCAATCCCACTATCCATGTCAGCAATGAAGATATTAAGACCGGTCCCAACACAGATCCCTGACGGACACCACTGTTTACTGGTCTCCAGCTGGACATTGAGCCATTAACCACAACTCTTTGCATGTGGTCATCCAGCCAGTTCTTTATGCACCAAGTGGTCCATCCATCAAACTGATGTCTCTCCAGTTTAGAGACAAGGATGTCGTGTGGGACAGTGTCAAATGCTTTTCACAAATCAAGGTAGATGACATCAACTGCTCTACCCCTGTCCCTCAGTTCCGTAGCCCCATCATAGAAGGCCACCAAACTGGTCAGGCAGGATTTCCCCTTAGTGAAGCCATGCCAGCTGCCACGAAGCACTTTGTTGTTTTTCATGTGCCTTAGCTTGCCTTCCAGGAGAATCTGCTCCTAGATTTTGCAGGCACAGAGGTGAGACTGACTGGTCTGTAATTCCCCAGGCCATCCATTTTCCCCATCTAGAAAATGAGGGTTATATTTTGCTTTTTCCAGTTGTCGGTAACTTCACCTGACTGCCATGATTTTTCAACTATGATGGACAGTGGCTTAGCAACTTCATTTGCCAGGTCCCATGGGCTTGTGCACATTCAGGTTCTTAAGATGATCTCGAACCAGATCCTCTCCTACAGTGGGCTCAAGGTCTTCATTCTCACAGTCCCTGCATCTGCCTTCCAAGACTTGAGTGGTGTGGTCAGAGCATTTGCTAGTGAAGGCTGAGGCAAAGACGTCATTCAGAACCTCAGCCTTCTCCAAATCCTGTGTAGCCAGCTCACCTGATAGCTTCCGGAGGGGGGCCACATTGTCCTTAGTCTGTTTTTTATTTGCAATGTACCTATAGAATCCCTTCCTGTTACCTTTCACATACCTAGCCATGTTTAATTCTAACTGGGCCTTAGCTTTCCAAACCTGGTCCCTAGCTTCCTGAACAACCTCACTGTACTCTTCCCAGGCCGCCTGTCCTTGCTTCCACCTTTTGTAAGCCTCTTTTTTCCTTTGAATTTTCCTCAGCAGCTCCTTATCCATCCAAGGAGGTCTCCTGGCCCTCCTGCTGCACTTCCTTCTAGTTGAGATGAAACACTCTTGAACTTGTAGTAGGTGATCCTTGAATATCAACCAACAGTCTTGCCCTCCCCCGCCCTCTAGGGCTATATCCCATGGAACCTTACTAAGCAGGTTCCTGAAGAGGCCAAAGTCTGCTCTTTTGAAGTCCAGGGCAGTGAGCTTGCTGCACGCCCTTCTCACTGTCCTGAGGATCTCAAATTCGAGCATCTCACAATCGCTGCGACCAAGGCTGTCCTGGAGCATCACACTTCTAACCAGCCCTTCTCTGTTGGTGTGCACAAAGTCAAGCATGGCACCTCTCCTTGTCGGCTCCTCTGTTACTTGCAGATGGAAGTTGTCTTCCACACAATCGGGGAACCTCCTGGATTGCTTGTGCCAGGCTGTACCGTCCCTCCAACAGATACCAGGGTGGTTGAAGTCCCCCATGACAGCAAGGGCCTGTGAGTGTGAGGCTTTTCCTATCTGTCAATAGAGTGCTTCATCCACAGATTCCTCTTGATCAGGTAGTCTGTAACAGATCCCCGCAATAATGTCTCCCATCGCTGTGCTCCCTTTAACCCTGACCCACAAACTCTCTGCTAACTGCTCACTTGTCCCCAGACAGAGTTACATAGTCTTCAGCCTATCCTTAACATAAAGATCAACTCCCTCTCCCCACCTGCCAGGCTTGTCTTTTCTAAGGAGCCTGTAATCTTCCATTCCAACACTCCAGTCATAGGAGCCATCCCACCATGTTTCTGTGATGCCTATTACATCATACCCCTGTAGATGTGCACACATCTCTAATTCCTCTTGTTTGTTCCCCATGCTACGGGCATTTGTATAGAGGCAACTGAGCCGAGCTCCAGATGAGGCTGCCTCATTGGCTGGAGCAGGTGGAATATCTCTACATTGCTCCAAGCATTTATTATAGGTGCTGGCAACTGACTGGGAGTGCTGGGATGGAATGATGCCCCCCCTCCCCCAGCACATCTAGTTTAAAGCTTCTGTGACCAGCCTGGTAAACCTCCTACCAAAACTGCACACGACCAGCTCCACCAGCCCCCAGTAGACCTGGCCTCCTAAATTGAATCCCATGTTCAAGATAACCAGACCCCTGACTATGGCACAACCCTTTTAACCATTTATTGACCTGGCCAATCCTCCTAGCTTTTTTTAGGTCCTCCCCTGTACCCTGGAGAATTGACGAAAAGACCACCTGAGCTCCAGAGCCCCTAAACACCTCTCCCAGAGCTCTGTAGCCCTTCTTTATGTTCCCCAGTCTACTACTATCTATATCACTAGCACCCACATGTATCACTAGAAGTGGGTAATAGTCCGTGGGACTTACTAGAGCAGGCAGCCTCTCTGCAACATCCCAGATCCATGCCCCTGATAGGCAACACACCTCCCTTGAGACCGGGTCAGGCCGACAGACAAGTGTTTCTGTCCCTTTCAAAGTAGAGTTCCCTACTACTATGACCCACCACTTTTTCCTGGCAGCACCAGTAGAGATTTTCTTTACCAGTGCATCAGCTGGCTGTTTCTGGTGCAAGTGCGTTTCCTCATTATCCTCCTGCAAGACAGCAAAGCAGTTTTGCATGAGGACAACAGATTTAGGAGGAAGCCCCTTGCTTTTAATTGTCTTTTTCCTCCTTTTTTTTTTTTTTTTTTTTTGTCACTTCCTGGGTTAATGGCCTCCTTCTTTCCTTCATGAGCTAGAGGGGAAGCTTGAGGCCCCTGCACAGTTTGGGCAGGGAGCAAGCATTCCTGCTTCCTCTCAGCTACCCTGACATCTTGCAGCCTAATAGCATCCCGCAGCTCAGCCACCTGCTGCAGGAGGACCTCCACCAGGGAGCACCAAGTGCAGCCCTGCCCATTGTGCACCCTCCCCTCACAAGACCAGTGCAGGCACTCCCTACACTCCGAGCTCTGCCCTGCAGCCTCCCCTCTCATCGCTCTGTCTGGGTGCCTACGCTGGTCACCGCTGGGGCAGCCAGAGCAGAGCTCCCAGACCATCCCTGGTCATACGGCGAGTGCTCACCATCCTGCTCACCTGCCCATGTGAACTGCCGCGCAAACTGCCTCTTGCCTCTACCCGCCCTGTTTGCCCACTCTGTTCACCGCGCTCTTGGTCCCTTGCGCTCCCTGGGGCAGGTTTTTAACCACTCAGGGATGGTGCCGCTCCTACAGCTGGACAATGTGAATTTCTGAACTCTCCCAAATCAAATAAGGCTTTGTTGCGATAATTTCTCAGATTGGATTTGAACCTCAGACTTAACTTCCTTCATTTCCCCAGTGCTCTCCGCGATGTTTATCTTCAATTTTCTGAACCTAGTTACTGCCCAAAAAGACCATACACCTCAAATACATCAAATTTATGACTTCAGGAGGTTACTTTGTGTTCTACAATTTGTGCAAGTCACTGTTTTTGCGTAGTATGCATCCTAAAGAACGTTTATTAATAAACACGCAGACACATCCTTTCTGCAGTATTCTGAATATAATCAGACATATTTGGTCTTGGTTATAGTTTTGTGGTGGATGTTATTCTGCATGTGTGTGATGTTGTTTTGCATTGCTTATCAAATGTTTTAGAAATAATCCATTGATTTTCAGTTATCTGCCTGAAAGGTTTACTAATTAATAAATAAATAAATAAAGACTTTTCCCACTCTTCATTGCCTTGTGGTAATCTGAAAAATGACATTTCCAGAGGTGCTTTTCTGGTTGCCATAAAAGCCTTGTTTGATTTATGATAAATGTTAATTGCCTTCATATAGCTTCCAGCCTGTACAAGTAAATGATCTAGGACAATGAATGCCATGCTCATTCAAGCACACTGGGCTCAGAGTATTATCTATTAAAGCCCCTGTGGATTAAATGAAGCAGATAATATGTGATGAAATGTTTATTCTCTTCTTTTGGCTCACAAGACAGGTATGCATTACTACATTGCTTGATGTCTTGCCTGAAGGAAGAGGATTCTTTTGGAATCGTGTGGCTCTAATGCACTTCTTTGTTTCTTTACACTGCACATACATTACTTTTTTGCTGGTGGATCAGGAAGATAAACACTTATCTGGAGAAGAAATACATTTTCTCAGGGCAAAATATTATTGTAACCTGAAGGTGAAGCAAACTGAGAAAACATTAAATTCAAATGAAGAATGCACTTTTTAAATCAACAACAGTGCCCTTAAAACAGAGAAATGATATTATCAGTGTATTTTCTCACCCAGTACAGAGGAATGAAAACCTTTTACTGCGTTTGACTAAATACACCCAATATACTCTTAAAATTGTGAAAGCTCATAATATAATCTTTTCATGTCCTTTTTTTTCAGACATTTTGCTTCAAGGACTTGGTTTCAAGTAAATCCACCACAGAAAAATATCAGCAGTGACACCTCTGCTGCTGCAATACATGATGAAATATTACAGGCTGTGACCATTGCAGCTTCTTCACAGTGTTGTTACGACAGCCCCCAAGCTCAGGCAAACTCAGAGACACCATTTAACTACACTATTCCCAATAAGATTTTCTTTAAATATTTTAATAATCCTTGTTCTAAGGAACGCACAGATACAGTACCCGTATCTGCATCTGTAGCTATATCCCTTTCTCTTTCACTACCTTCATATCATCTCGTCTCTCTTTATATCTAATATAGATCTATGTATGCACCTATCGTTATCTTGATATCTATATATCTTGATATCTATCTCAAAATCTGTATCTAAATCCATATATATTTATATCTATATCATCTATATCCATAATCTATATCTATAGATCTGTCATGGTTTTAACCCAGCCAGACAGCTTGTTCACTCACTCCCCCCCTTCTTTCCCTCCCCCTACTCCCGGAGGGACAGAGAGGAGAATCAAAAAGAATGCAACTCCCATGGTTTGAGATAAGAACAGTCCAGTAACTAAGGTATAACACAAATCACTACTGCTACCACCAATAATAACAATGATAAAGGAAATAACAAGGGAAGAGAATACAACACCTCACCGCCAGCCAACCGATAACTCATCCCCCCAGCCGAACGAAGCACCGACCGATACCTCCTCCACCCCTGCAGTCCCAGCCCTTCTGGGTAACTGCCAGTTACATCCTGGGCATGACGTGCTGTGGTATGGAATACCTCCTTGGCTAGCTTGGGTCAGGTGCCCCGTCTCTGCCTCCTCCTGGCTTCCCCTCCTCCCTGGCAGAGCATGATCCTCACAAAGTCAGGGTAAACATCACTTAGCAACAACCGAAAACATCGGTTTCACCAACACTGTTCCCAGGCTGGAAGTCAAAACACAGCACTGCACCAGCTACCACGAAGGAGAAACATGACTGCTACAGCTGAACCCAGGACAATATCTATATCTATCCTCTAAATCTCTGTCTCTATATCTCTATATCTGTATCTGTCTATATCATCTATATCTATCTACATCTACATCTACATCTACATCTACATCTATATCATCTATATCTATCTATATCTAATCTATATCTATATCTATATCATCTATATCTATCTGTCAGGAGGCCTGCACGGATGAACAAGTGGCTCCTGGACAAATACCACCATAAAAAAGAGACCTACAGAGTGTGGAAACAAGGATAAGTAGCTTGGGAGGAATATGGAGAAACAATCAAAGCAGCCAGGAATCAGGTTACAAAGGCTAAAACTCTGACAGAACCCAGACTGGTTAAAAACATTAAGGGCAACAAGAAGAACTTCTATAGGTACACTGGGGACAAAAGGAAGATTAGGAAAAATGTCAGACCCCTCAGGAAGGAAACAGGAAACGTTCACTTGGGACAAGGAGAAAACCAAGGTACTCAAAAACTTTTTTTGCTTGGTCTTCACTGACGAGAACTCCAACCACAGTGCCCAAGTTGCAGAAGGCAAGGGCAGGTACTGGGAGAAAGAAGAGCTCAAGGAGAAAATCAGGTTCTAGTTCATCTAAGAAACCTGAAGGTTCAGAAGTCCATGGGATCTGACAAACTGCGCCTGTGGGTCCTGAGGGAACAAGCAGGTGTATTTGCCAGGTGATTACCTATCATATCTGAGAAATCATTGCAGTCTGGTGAAGTTTCAGCAGACTGGAAAAGGGTATTGGGACCCGGTGCTATTTAATGTCTTTGTCAACAACACGGACAGTGGTACTGAGTGCAACCTCAGCAGACTTGCCGAGAATACCAAGCTCTGTGGTGTGGTCAACCTGTTACAGGGAAAGGATGTCATTCAGGGGAGCCTTGACAGACTCAAGAGGTGGGCAGTACAAACTTCATGTAGTTCAATCAGGCCAAGTGCAAGGACCTGCACCTGGATCAAGGCAATCCCAAACACAAATATGGTCCAGGGAGAGACTGGATTAAGAGCAGTCCTGAGGAGAAGGAGTTTGGGTTGTTGGTTGCGGAGAGGCTCAACATGAACCAGCAGTGAGTATCATGGGATGCATCAAAAAGAGTGTGACCAGCATGCTAAGGGAGGTGATTCTGCTCCTCTGTTCTCGTGAGACCCCACCTGCTCTCCTGTGTTCAGCTCTGGGACCCCCCCAACACAAGAGAGGTGAGTGAGTTCAGAGGAGGTCCATGAACATGATCAGAGGGCTGGGCACCTCTTCTGTGAAGACAGGCTGAGACAGTTTGCTCTTCCTGGAGAGAGAAAGCTCCAGGGAAACCTTATGGCAGTCTTCTAAAACCTAAAGGGGGCCTACAGGAAATCTGGAGAGAGACATTTTACAAGGGCAAGTAATGATAGGAGAAGGGGCAATGGCTTTAAACTGACAGAGGGGAGACTTAGATTAAACTTTAGGAAGGAGTTTTTTAGCACGGGAGTGGTAATGCACTGGAACAGGTTGTGCAGAGAGGTCGCATGTACTCCATGTTTGGAAGTGTCCAAGGCTGATTTGGATTGGGCTTTGAACAGGGTGGTTTATTGGAGGGTTTCCCTGCCTGTGGCAGGGGGTTTGGAACTGGACAATTTTAAGGTCAGTTCCAACCCAAACCAGTCTATGTTTCCATGATTGTCTGATTCTATGAATCTATATAATATCTATATCTCATCTATATATGCATGTATACGTATACATATAAATGTATGCATATACATCTCTGTCTTTATCATCTTTCTGTCTAACCTACATCACCTTTGCCTCTATTTTATCTTCATCATCTCTTCCATCTTTATCATCATCCCTCTCTGTAGCTTTTCTTCATCAATGTATGCATGTGTATATATATGCATATGTCTATAACATCTATAGCCATACACCTCTGTCTATATATTTTTGTATTTTTCATTCTTGGAACTTGTTCATACATGAAGTAAACTGTCATCAGTGAAATTCCTTGGAATTAGCAGTCAATGGAAAACCAGACAAGTAAGTTTGGCAAATATTTGTATGAGAGATTATAATACAAAAGGTATTATTTATTAGCAAAAGATTGAGATTTACCCTCTTTTTACTGTCGTTTTTTCAAAATAACCACATTAAAAGGAAATAATGGGATTTCAGTTGCTGAATGTCATGTAGTTAGTGGTTCACAACTGCTGTTACAAAATGAGAAATGTTGAAAACTGAGGTCTACATTTAAAAAATATTAAACATAACTGGAAGCAACAAAAAGCACATGTAGAGCAAAGGTAAATAAACTGGATTGCTATATATGTATGTATAGATGTCCTGGGGATAGAGAGGGCTATTCAGTTGAAATATACCTTGATTTTTGCACACAGAATAAATACTTATTTTCCAGCATTTATGTTTTGATATATTACCCGTTCTCCTTTTCTGCCAGAGGGTAGCACCCCCCAAAAAAAACCCAAACTAACCCTTAAAGACTGTGGTATGTTTCACAATGCTATTGTCATGAAAGAAGTCATTAAGAAAGCTTTTGCATTTGTAGTTTGAAATTTTGTTTATGTATGCTTATGTCTGCATTCACATTTTATAAAAATAATTGTGATGCCTTTGTTCACTACGTTTAGGGTTTTTTGTAGAATCGTATCACAGAATCATAGAATGATAGCATGATTTATGTTAGAAGGAAAGTTAAAGATAATTTAGTTGCAATCCACCTGCTATGGACAAGGGACACCTCCCACTAGACCGGATTGCTCAAAGCCCTGTCCAACCTTGCCTTTAACACTGTCAGGGATGGGGCAGCCACAACTGCTCTTGGAAACATGTTCCAGTGTCTCATCACCCTCATACTAAAGAATTTCTTTCTAATGTCTCATCCAAATCTCCTCTCTGTCAGTTTAAATCCATTCCCCCTTCTCCTATCGCTCATAAAAAATCTCTCTCCAGATTTCCTGGAGAGTCTCCCTTTAGGTACTGAAGACTGCCATAAGTGTCCCTGGAGTCTTTTCTTCTCCAGGCTGAGTAAGCCCAATTCTCTCAGCCTGTCCTCATAGGAGATCTGTTCCTCTGGACTCACTCAATCTGGTCCACATCTCTCCTGTTGGAGTCCCATGGCTGAGCACAGGACTGCAGATGGGGTCTCACAAGAGCATAGCGGAGAAGCAAAATCACTTAGCTCAATCTGCTGGCCATGTTTCTTTCAATGCAGCACAGATTATGGTTGGCTTTTAGGGCTCAAGTACACACTGATGGCTCATGTTGAGCTTGTCAGCCAATGCCCCCAAGTCCTTCTCCTCAGGCCTGCTCTCAATCCATCCTCTTGAGCAGCCTGTTTCTGTGCTTGGGATTGCCCCAACCCAGGTACAGGACCTTGCACTTGGCCCACTTCTCCAGCCTGTCAAAATTCCTCTGGATGACATCTCTTCCTTCACTGTGTCAAACCCATCACACAGCTTGGTGGTGTTGACAGACTTGCTGAGGGAGCACTCAATCCCACTATCCATGTCACCAACAAAGATGTTGGACAGTGCTGGTCCCAGCACCTACTTCTGAGGAATACTACTTGTCACTGATCTCCACTTGGACATCTATCCATCTATTCATCTATTGGATATCCGTCTATCTCCAGTTTAGGGACAAGCACATCATGCTGGGCAGTGTCAAATGCCTTGCAGAAGTCAAGTAGGTGATGTCAGTTGCTTATCCACCAGTGCTCTACCACATTTTAAAAGGCCAATATTCCCTTCAGCTTCATAGACTGACATGTTTGCACTAGTAATCTAAGTTCCTAAAATTAGCCAATAAGTGTTACAAACCTGTCCATGATCTGTTCTTTCAGTACATGTTCATATTGATGCATACATACATGTTCATAAATTTTTACCAAAGTCCCCTTTTTTTTTTTTCCCCAGAATGTGTTTTACAAAAGCCAATTGCCCTTTTTTTGCCAATTTAACACTTCTGTCAATCTGTGCTTATAAGTGCAAAATTTAATGGTAGAAATTATAATGGCAGATCTCAGTGTATACTATAGTCTCTGTTGAATGTGCTTGATCACCTTGTCTGTATATTTAGCAGCATTTTCCTGGCAAGTAATGAGAAATCTGTTGCACGCCTTTGCTTTCAAAAGGTCAGACAGAATGTTGTTTGGCTTTATATTTCACAGGAAAGTAAGGTTATTGTATTTTTTAAAACAGATATGTATCAGCTTTTGTGTTCTACTTTTCTCTTACTGCAGTTTGCTTACTAATCCTGTGACTGTTTCCTTCTGTGTAAAAATATACATTTTATTGTAATGTTTTGGAGTTTGTCTGTTTTTCACATTTTTACAGTGAAAACTTGTTTGGTAAAAGAATAAAATTATTTTCAGATGAAGCAAATATATTATATAGCTCAAAATATAAATGTGTGCGTAGTCCACTGCTCTTGCAACAGACCTTAATGACAGGAGACCTCCTAGCAGGCACTGACTGATGCGTTTTGGCCATTTCCGTGTAAGATTTGTTGTGTGAGATTTTCCAGTGTTGACATTCTGTTGTTCAAGGATTTAGTCAATAGGGATTTCTATAGGAAGTCAATTCAATTCTCAGATGTACTCAATATTTCTACAGAGCATAGTCTTGTTTTTGAGCTTTAGGTCCTATTGATCCCATGGGTTATTATACAGCAAATGTATTTCCTTATAAATCAAGCTTCCTCTTTGTTCATCATGTTGTTGACTTTTTCATCTTGTGATCAGTTATAACACCAAAACCTTTTCAACTATTTGTGTTTTTTAAATTCACAATTTATAGTAATAAGTTTTCTTAGAAATTTCTGAGAATGTTCTGTATTTCGTAAGACATATTTAATTCCGTCTTATTCCTAGACTCATCCTAAAGGCAATTGTAGTCTCAACCTCAAGGAAATTCAGTTACTTCTATGTTTGTATTTCAGTATCAGTCTGATCTTTTTCTGTATTGAAGATACTTTACTTTGTGTCATCAGAAAATTTAATCAGCATGTGCCTTTTTTAAAGAGAGGTTACTAATGAAATTAAGCAAGGCTAGTTCCAAAACAGGCCCTGAGGAGCTCTGCTAGTGACTCTGCTCCACTGTTCTCACTGCACTTTTCAGTATCAATTTTATGCTCTTTCCTTTTAGGCATACCCCTAGCCTCTCTGAAGTTCGTTACCTAATGTCTTGTTAAGTTTTCTTCAATTTATTTCACTGAAGACATTGAAAATGCAGTTTTGGCTAGACTTCTTAGAAATGAAAATGAATGTATCTGGGCTTGTGACAACATTGTGTAAACATACATGATAATAGAGATATTCTAGCCGCTCACGGGAACAAATAGGTACCGAGTTCCTTAAAAAGCTACTGATTTCCTTAAAGAACAGCTCCAACCCCACCTGCAAAGTTATTAGCTTGAGAATTAATTTATCGGTGGAGCGTTTTTTCACACAGTGGCCCAATGGAAACAGAAAAGAAGGCAAAATCAGGCCTTGCTAATTGAGCAAGAGAGAATTTTCAGAGTTTTACAAGCAGAACAAGTGGAAATGCAAATGGTGATAATTGAGAGCTAATTATTCCCAGTAGCACTTTATGTGCTCTCTGAGATGCATGCATGGAAGGAGACTGGAAACAAAAGATACCAATATTTCATTTTGATCCCTTAATAAAGGTGTAAATAAAAGTATTCCAAAGAGAATATGAAACAGTTTAATGTTCTCTTCATGAACTAATATAATTCAACCTTGTAGTTTTATATAATGAAAGTATAAGGTTGATTTTTATGCATCGGTCATATCTCCTTTCTCTTTTTCCTTGCCTCTGTGGCCAGCAAAAAAAGTTTCTTCATTTATTTGAAATATATTTTTAAAGGTTGCATTCAAGTAGAATTAGGTCTTGTGGATGATAAAACAGAAGAACAAGTACATGAATCAGTTCATGACATGTGAATATGAATATTTATTCACTAAAACTAACAAATCACAGGGGTGACAGAGAGACTCACGTTGGAGTTCAGTGTTAAGCTGTAAGCATGCTTATTCTGTTAACTGAAGACCTGCAAAAATAGGTGTTTCTAAAGAATTTTCATGCTAATCTGTACAAAAACACCTACAATTAAGTGATGCCTTGATTTGGCATGACATGATGGAAGAAGATGGACAATACAGCCCATTTCAGCAGAGGAGTAAGAACACCCACTACACAGCAGTGGCAGGGAACCGCTGTGCAACTCTGAAGGTAAACTCATTTCGGGTGGAAGCTGGTAAAAAGGCCATTAATTTATGCAAAAGATAAAAATCATACTAAAAAAGTTATGAATTATATTTTTAAGAAGTACTTACATTTAAAAAACCTTGTTTAAACTGAAAACTCTGCCACCAGAAGTTAACAGAGCAGGCAGTCTTCTTGTCTAAGAACTTGACTTCCGTGATGGTGTGATTTCGTTTCTGTGAAATGCTCATATTTTGCCAAGTATTTTCATTGCACATTTTTGAGAAAGGAAGGAAATAGGAAAAAACAGAATCCACCCCTCAACAGCCACCTGTGCGATGGTTAAAAACTCTTCTGCTTTGTGGTAATCTATGACAATACCTTTTATGACTCATTAGAAACAGCTTAATTGCAGAGTTAGAGCCACTTCTATTTCTTGTTTGTTTCTGTGGTGTTGTATTTGTTTCATTTGACAATTTTTTTATTCTGCCAAATTAGTATAAATAATTATGTTACATGACAGAGAGAGAGAAGTAACTGAAAACAGAAAATGGTCTTCCACATACCAGATGAGTGGCCAGATCCAATGTGATAGGTTCAGAAGAAATATTTTAGAAAACTTGCATTTAGTGATATCTCTCTTTGTTTTTTTGAGTTTGTGTTTGATTTTTTTTTTTCTGTTTAATTTTATATGGAGCTAATATGCATATCAGTGGTTACTGCCACATGCCACAGTCTTTATTATTACAAAAAAACAAGTACTTAAAAATTCATAAGTACACTCTCAAATTCTTCAATATAAGCGCAGCTGGGAAGACTTGAAAGTGGTGGTATTTGATGCTTTGTCTGGGCAGTTCAGTATATCAACTAGGTAGAGGCAGCTATATGGTGCTGAGGCTGTGTGGCATATTCACATCATACAGTGCATCTCTAAGATTTTTTTCTCCTCTTTGCTTGATATTTTTACCAACACTTTCCTCTAAAAGGATTTAGCAAGGTATTTTTTCTGTTGTTTGCTGAAACAAGTATTTTCCATTGTGTTTTCAGATGCAAAGTGCTTTATCATAGTAAAGTATATCTTAAGCCTGACATTACAGTCAGAGAGAAAGAAACAATGGGAGGTTAATGACTGCTGTTTCAAAGGTGGTGGTAATCGCAGAAATCAAAGTGAGAAGTTATTTTATTTTTTCTACAGAAATATAGGTGCATCTTAGAGGAATACGGAGTCACATGATAACAGAAGATAGCCTATCATTCTTTGAAAAAAGTGGTTAAACAACTCAGTCTTTCTGATATAACAAATCTATGCAGATGCTCTGTATTTTGTTTAAGTGTAAACATTAACACAGAAACTGAATAACCTGTTTTTTTTCTTTCTGGAGTGTTGAAGAGCAAGAAATGTAGAAATAAAAAAGAAGACAACATAGCAAAAGAAATTAATGGGAAAAAGTGATAAGATAGTTTGCATATTTAGCTAAATATCAAGTCACTGAAAATTTAGCACAATAATTTTAGACCATCACCAGAAACTGAAATGCACATTTACCACAGAACAGACCCAGTCCGCTGGATAATATGATATTTTCTGTCACTGTATAAACACAGACAAGCTAAAAAAAATCTTCCTCAACATGTATAAGTTTTATATAAAATGAGAGTTTCATTATTCTACAGAACTGCATTACTGTGATAATACATGCATCTGTAATCTCAAAAAGCTTAAGATTTCCCAAAATTAAGGGAACAATAAAAAAATTCTTTTAACCTTAGGAGTTTAATCGATAGCAACACACCCCCACAAACTGTACTCTCATAATTTAATTATGAATTAAAGTAGCACAGCTTTGGTTGACTTTAACTTCAGTTGGCATCATTTTTCAATGTTTAGGTAAGTTAGAGTATAATTCTTAGCTGTAGAAGAGACTGAATAAAATAACCAATTAATAAAGCCATATACAGAGACAGCATTAAATACCAAAATTAGATTTAACTGAGATTATAATGCAAAGCTTCACAAAAGAAAGCTACCTGGTGCGGCCCTGATTAGAATACAAAAGTCTGGGATAATTTGCTTCTAGCAGCTCTCAGTGGTCTCATAGAGTTCACTGCTGTTGTTCAGAAAAAGTTTCTGGATTGACGTGGATGTGAATGTAGAAGTCACTAACTATGGGTTAGTAGCACAATGCTGCTTTTTGTATAACATGTTATCATGATAAAAATTCTTGACTATACCATTCAATGACTGAGAGATCCTAGATCTGAATATGCAAGATCTTAAATATGTGGTAAGATTTTTATGCATGTGCTCTCTATATAAAAATAGCTTTCAGTACTGAAGTACTTCAGTTTGCTTTTTTTGACCTTTTTTCTTCCTTTTTGCTGTAGAGAAGAAAGCACAAAACCAAACAGATTCAAAAAAACCATGTTTCACCAAACAAAATATTTCTCTGCTGATGACAGCACCGTGATTTTTCCCAAGTAAATATTTCTGTATCTGTACTTTTTTCCCTAATTCATACAAAGCAGTAACAGCCTGCAAATAGAAGACAGTGGTTAGACTTGTAGCTCCTGGGTGGTTGGTGTGTGTGGACTGACAAAAATGAAAAATATGAAAAATGGCAAGACACGAACTAAGGTTGCACTCTGCACAGTGTTAAAAAGATTTTAAAGTTAAAATCATATGATGCCTTTCAGGCACCCACATGGATTTTAATGTTCCATTCTAGGATCAGGCCATCAGTTTTAGCTATGTTTGCATAACTTTGTATAGCTAAAACTAACTTGCCTTTACTCACATATACTTAAAAAGCTTTTTTTTACTCCTTGTATGGTAGTATACTCTGATCATAATTTCTGTTCTGCGGCTTCCTTCTTGTACCTATTCTGTTCTGTGGCCTATTCTTGTAGGCACCTGTGCTGAACATAAGGGTTTCCTCATATAATTTGAGAGTGGTCTTTCAGTTCTACCAACTTTCCAGTACATTTCCTGTTATATTTCTTTCTTTTTCAGCTGATGTTTTTTTCTCCCAGCTGTATAGGTTTCAATTTTGAAAGAAAGTCATGAATAGACTGATGGGTTATGTCTTTCAAGTCCTGGTTCACGGTGTGATCTGGAGCATACATTTTCAGTAAACATCCTCGTTTTTTTTCTGGTTTGGGAATATCACATAAGACTGGGACATCACTGTATTAAGATTTATTTTTATATATAAAAAAAAAACAAACAAGCCAACAGACAAAAACAACAACAAAAAAACCTTCATCAAAGTCATAGAATCATGGAACAGTTAAGGTTGGAAAGGAGCTTAAGTTTGTTTATTTCCAATCCCCCTGCCATGGGCAGGGATGCCTCACACTACACTATGTCACTCAAGGCTCTTTCCAGCCTTCTCTTGAGCACTGCAGGGATGAAGCATTATACTACATCTTTGGGCAACTCTTGGTGCTTCACTATTCTTTTTTTAGTAGCGGTCAGTTGCAAAATCTTAAGAAAAGTGTACCTATAAGGGGGGCTGGAACTATATGATCTTAAGGTCCCTTCCAAATCTAGCTATTCTATGATTCTAAGGCAAAACTTCATGATAGTGCCTCAACCATAAGAAAATTTGCATATTGATGAACTTTCAGCCAAAAGCTGTATCTACGTCTTTCTTCTTACTACTGCTTTATGAACTTGAGCATTTTAATTTGCCCATAAGTTTTTGGTTCCATCCGCGGTATCCTATAATGGAAAATAGAACCAGTTTAAATAATGTCTTATGTAGAAGGTAACTACTTTGGGTGGTTTAAAAAAATAAGAATATTGCTGGAAACAGGTTGTATTATTTGACATCTTAGTGTGTCCACCACACAGGTTCAAAGCTATATTAAGGGTTTAGCGCTGGTTCAAATCTTTTTGATTCTAGCTAGGTTTCAAATAGACATTCTGTATCTGTAGAGGATTCTGCACTAGAGTTTCCTGTGAGAGAAAAGTTTACAGGATAGATTTGGTTTTGTGCAACTAAGTTTCATCTCCCATCTTCTGGCCAGATCTTCAGCATAGTGTAAATCTTCAGCAGGTTGTCACAATCAATTTAAATTTTGCTTGTCTTGAAGTTGTTATTTCACTTCCAAGCTTTGTCATGTTATAGTTTGTCTCCTTTTCAGGACTTTTAGAATAACTTGGTATTGTACTGGGGGCAGGGTGGAAGAGAAAGGGTGAGAGAACAAAAAAAAATAGCTGTTGGTTGTGATACATGGTCATATATTGCTACAGAGTAGTAACAGTAACAACAGTTATAATGATAACCTATCTTTCTGTGGTTAAGATTCGGGAAATTAATCCTATACCAACTCCTTATTCTTACTGTTTTCAAGGTCTTTCCTTGAGAAAGCTTTCTAGAAATGTATATTCGGTCAGATAGATCCTTGTGCTCTCTGAACTTACTAAATCCCTCAAGACACTCACATATATTTTTGAGATATGGCTTCCGTCTATAAAAATTATGTTGACTCTAAATATATCATGTTTATGTATGTCTATAGTTTATGGATGTTATGCAACCACTTAAAACATTCAGAATACTTTTCAACTTGATTAAAACATTGTTTTACCCACTTATATGTTTCATTTTAAGTAGTCTACATCCTCTCTTCAGCCATGACAAAATGAAGGAATTAATGTCTGTTTAGAAAGTTCCATATCAGAATGCATCAAAGTTTAAAAGCAATTAAAAGCAGAATATGAGAAAAAGTAATGTAATGGCAATAGCAATAAGGAATGTTAAGACTTCCTAACACCTATAACTGTCTACATTTTTTCATTTAGAGAAAAAGGAAAAAAAGAAGAAATATCTAGCCTTAGAGTACTATACTGCTTCAGCATGTAAGAAAACAATCGTGTCTTTAAAGGTAGGATTAATATATTAAACCAATAGAAACATTCAAATATTTTTAGCCAGTTTTAAATCTGTATCTTCAGTTAAGAAACTAAAAATTATTTTTTATTATATATATTCCCCAAGAAAGAAGGTTAAGTGATAACCAGTACACTCATTTTTGCCACTGCAGTTGGCTGCTAGATGATCAAACCTGCTTTGTACTTAAGAGAGAAAATTGTGTCATGAATTGAAAATCAGAAAGCACTTGTGACCTGGTTGTAACTCAAAAGAAAATCTGTTTTGCACTTGGTTGTTTCAGTGTATGTTAAATATTCATGACCAGATTTACCCATTATATAAATGCTCACTCATATCATTATGCCATATAATGAATTGTTTCCCCTGTTGAAAGTCATTATATCTTTCTATCTCATCCAATTGCATATTAAATGTTACCCCTTCCACATCTATACTCTCTTCTGTTTGCTGAGGTGGAATTTGTGGTTTTTTTTGTGTTTTTTTTTCTTTTTTTTTTTTTTAATAAATTTAGGGCTGATATTTTACAGGGTTAACTATAGCCTGCACCACATAGCTATAGGTTCCTTATATTACGTCCTGGGTTCAGCAGTAGCAGTCATTTTTCTCCTTCTTGGTAGCTGGTGCAGTGCTGTGTTTTGACTTTCGGCCTGGCAACAGAGCTGATAGCGATGTTTTGGTTTGGCCAAGGACTTTGTGAGCCTCATGCTCTGCCAGGGAGGAGGGGAAGCTGGGAGGAAGCAGAGACAGGACACCTGACCCAAACTGACCAAAGAGGTATTCCATACCACAGCACGTCATGCCCAGGATGTAACTGGGAGTTAGCCGGAAGGGCTGGGAAACTGCAGGGTTGGAGGAGGTATCGGTCGGTGCTTGGTCAGGCTGAGGGGGGCGAGTTATTGGTCGGCTGGTGCTGAGGTGTTGTGTTCTCTTCCCTTGTTATTTCCTTTATCATTATTACCACTGGTGGTAGCAGTAGTGATTTGTGTTATACCTTAGTTACTAAACTGTTCTTATCTCAACCTGTGGGAGTTGCATTTTTTTTCGATTCTCTCTGTCCCTCCGGGAGCAGGGGGAGGGCAAGAAAGGGGGGAAAGTGAGCGAACGAATTACCTGACTGGGTTTAAACCATGACATATTACATCTGTTAGGCCTTCTGAGGCCAAATAGCTACATAGCAGATCACAGACTGCATATTAAAACCTGAGTTTTCAAATGAAAATTAAATATCCCTCATGGAATCAATTATCTCGTAATCTATCCCCATCACAAATTGCATCAAAAGTTCGACCTTGGACTTTCTTCTGCTAAGGCACATTTTGTGTTCAGAGTTCATCAATTCCTCCCCATTCTCAGAAAAGAAAATACACAATTCTTGGCTGTTGGATCAGAGAAATGACCTACAGCAGGAATCAGAGCAGGAAGCAGACGGAAGAGAAGTCCAGACTAAGGTGGATTGTTTCCCTTGCCTCCATTCTCAAAAGTAAGGCTTCTGGTCAACACCCAGCAGATAATGCTAATCACCCCCTCAGTGACAGAGAGATCAAAAATCCACTAGTTTCAGTCTGAAAAGGAAGCCATCTGCTTCTGTAATTTTCTGCTATCCTAAAGAGTTTGAGTGCTGGAACTATGGGAAACATAGATTTGAGTTTTAAACTGGTTTTGGATTGTAACCATTTGTACAAGACACAAATTATGTCTCAGACATGAAGTTATGACTTAACCTAAATTCTGCTCATTCCTAGAAACTATTAATGACCTCTGCTAGAAACTCATTTTTGCCTTCTCTTACCGTTATACTAAAGTACTTGATTTGCATGTAAATAATTTGAGTGTCATGTAATTTTAATCAGAAAGTACAAGAGTTTGTAATTGAAAAATGTTCAGAGTGAAAATGTCCATTTCCTTATGGAAAGAGATATTGAACGCAATATATGTTTTGTTTTGTTTTTTGTTTTGTTTTGTTTTGTTTGTAAAATATGCTATATTTCTCATAGAATGAAAATGAAAGCTATACACAGTTACAACTACAGTAAATGTGGCTGTGGAATAGGTCATGCAAGGTTTTTATTTTCTCAAAGCAGAAGGGAGATTGCTGCTACCAAAGTGTGTGAATAAAAAATGACAAAGGGAAGTTGAGTTTTTCTTGTATCCCAAGCCTGAAAACAGTCAAGGTTTACTTTAGTCACTGACTCAACTGTATATCAAGATGAGAGGCTTTTGGTATTATACTCAATAAATATCCCCTCCCATGGCAATCCAGATCAAAGGAAAGGGAAGCTGTAGATATACATATTTTTTCTTTTGTGCTGTCCTTTTTGTGTTCAGAGAGATTAGAGACACTTACTACTCACTTGATATAGATAGCAGTGATAGCAGTAGTAGACAGATACAATTTTTTCCTGAAGTGTTTGTAAACTGTAATCAGGAAAGTGCCCAGACGGAATGAGAGTCTAGAACCATGTTGTGGGTCTCCAAGTTAGAGTGCTTGATGGCTTGACAAGAGAGTGATAATGTACACAGGTGACAGATGATTGTGTCGGTTCCCTGATGGACATCAGAATATCACCTTCCTACAGACTGTGTGACTGCTGTTATTCAGGCTAGCAAAGGTAAGAAAGGAAATAATCAGTAACATTGTTTTTGGAAGGTGAGCTTAGATTTATTAATAATTTCTAAATTAAGTTACAAGTAATTTATAAATAAAAAAATCAAAAGGAAGTTTTTAGAAGTCTGAGTTTAATAATTTCTGAATTCTATTGATCAGTTTTGCTTTTATGAAATTATTTATTTACTTATAATCCTAGAATAGTTCTATTTCATGCAAGCTGTCTTTCCTCTAATGCTTAGGTTCAAAACCACAGCTCATAGCAAATGTATTGCTATATCTAGTGATTTCCTCTAGACATAGCTAAGCATGTGACTTATTGAAAACAGAATGAGTCTACAGGGCCAAATATCTGCTTTAATTACCACTTAAATTGATTTTATATATAATTTTTATATATATATTTTTTTCTCTTTATATATAATTTCTTGGTTTTACTACTACTATTACTGTTGTTGTCCTTACAGACATTTCTAAATGATTTGGGATCATATTAGAATAACACTTGTACCAAATTCTGGTTTTAAGTTGTCTGGTGTTGGGAACTTTTCCCACTTTTCTCAGACCTATCTCTAAAGGACTCGGGTAACTTTTAAAATACAAGATTAAATGCTACAAAATCAGCTCATTTCTTTGTGCTCTTCCCATGCTTTATTTCTTGGCATATTTCCTCTTTGTGTGTTTTCTTGGAAAAGACAGTAATGTTGAACCTTAAGAGGAGGTATTTGATGTTTTTGCCCTTAACGAATCCACAAATAATCAAAATGAAGAAACACCATCTCAGGAGAAGCTATAGATTTGCTGTCTCAGCTTTACTGTCCATGATGTCCTTTCTCTGCTACAAATATAATCAAAGGACAAAAGATAACAAGATTGCACACACTAACTGAAATGAGTGTTGGAATAGATTTAGAAAAAATTGTAGCATAACCAGAATTCTAAATCTTTTGTTGTGAAAGCAGTAAGAGAAGTATGACATTCCCCTGAAAGTATAGAATTTAGAAAGTTGCGGCCAACACTAAAGCTCACATCTGGAAGAGTTATATTCACTTATTTCAAATTGCATCGTTTCTATAATAGTAAATCAGTGGATGTGTGAAATAATTGTATGGTAGAAACACTCAAAACCTGCTTGCCAGTGTTATCTTACTTAAAGTTGTCTAGGCAGAAATTCTTTCAGATTTTATTGATATAACTCAGAGGAAATTCTCTGTGTTTTCACCTTCCCATGTTAATTTCCTTGCATTTTGGCTGTATGTAGAAATGAAATTAAGGTATCTTCACATATTTGTAGATTAAATCCAAAGTCTTATTGAAAATTACCTTTAAAATGACATCTGAAAAGACTTTAAATTCCTAATAACCTAGAAGGAGATATATACTATGTTTTATTCATTCTGAATATCTAAACTTTATGTAAAATTATAATCAAGAATTTGCAAAGAGTAAATTATTCTACTTATATTTTATTGTATTAGTTATTCTGAGAATTATTGAAAGAAATAGTTGCCAGTATTAACCCAAAAATTATCTCTGCCAGAATTTCGTGTTACTGATATTATTTAACTTAACCTCTGTTCAGTGTAAAACCAAACAAATAATAACCATGAAGGAAGATTTTGAGTACTTTTTCTTAACAGATGTCTTCAAAATGGGGAAAAACTTCAGTGAGTTTAACTCAGATATTTGAAACATAACCTGTATTACATCCAAAACTAATAATAAAACTTAGAGAAGTCAAGGATGACATTATTTATGTGAAGATTAGTGATCACCTGTCGTGGTTTAAACCCAGTCAGGCAATTCGTTCATTCACTTCCCCCCCTTCTTGCCCTCCCCCTGCTCCCGGAGGGACGGAGAGTCAAAAAGAATGCAACTCCCACGGGTTGAGATAAGAACAGTTTAGTAACTAAGGTATAACACAAATCACTACTGCTACCACCAATAATAATAATGATAAAGGAAATAACAAGGGAAGAGAATACAACACCTCACCACCAGCCAAACGATAACTCACCCCCCAGCCCGACCAAGCACCGACCCATTCCTCCTCCAACCCTGCAGGCTCCCAGCCCTTCCAGCTAACTCCCAGTTACATCCTGGGCATGACGTGCTGTGATATGGAATACCTCTTTGGTCAGTTTGTGTCAGGTGTCCTGTCTCTGCTTCCTCCCGGCTTTCCCTCCTCCCTGGCAGAGCATGAGGCTCACAAAGCCCTTGGCCAAACCGAAGCATCACTATCAGCTCTGTTGCCAGGCTGAAAGTCAAAACACAGCACTGCACCAGCTACCAAGAAGGAGAAACATGATTGCTACTGATGAACCCAGGACATCACCTTATGGCATTCATAGTAACAGCTTTTTCTTTAATGTTGGTACAACCCTAAGATCATAAATGCTGATGATTTTCTTAAATATCTATTACATACTAAATTTCTATTAAAGATGTCATCTGTGACAGTGGGATTTGTTTTCTTTAGAGTAAGGTAAGAATAGAGTGAATGCCTCATTGCAAATGTTAAGAGTTGCTCTTATGCAGAGTATATCTATACAGGAATACAGGTGGGCATTACCTTATTTTTCAATGCCATAGCAAAGGCACTTTAACTATTGATACTGTCTTCATTAATTTTAAAGCATCAGAGTATTCAGCCCAGGCTTCACAAACCTGTTGTGGGTATTAAGGGTCATCAGTCAACAAAATTAACTCAATAAGAAATTATTTGAACATAAAAGAGAAGTGTCTGCACTTGGAATTACCACCTAGTTCAAATGGCAATCTTTGGATTTGCACCAGTTATTTTGACTGAGTGTAGGATTAACAGTGCTGGTATATTTTTATTCCATAGTGAGCATATATATCTCGAATCATTTTTGCATGAAGCAAATTAGGAGTCTGCTGATTAAATTTTTTCACTAAAATCTTCAGCTGAGTTAAAATATTGAGTTCTTATCCATTCCAGTTCTGCTGAGACTAAATGGTTTAATCCGAAATAAATTTAGAGCCTGCTACAAAGAATATGACTTCAGTTAGAGTGGCAACCTTAAAGAAATATGGGGTTACTGTCCTTTCAATAAATGTTTTTCCTTACATATAAAAAAAACCCCACATGACCAGCTGATATCACCTTTGTTTTTATTACAACAAACATTACCTTCTTTTGCAACTTAAGAAGTTATGTTATGACTCCTATCAGACAACCATGAAGTTAAAATTATTCTGAAAAACATCTGGTACTTCAGAAGAAAAACCATCCATCAGGATCTAAATATCACTGTTTGATTCAGTTTCTTGTTAGGTTTTCTATAAAAAATTAATTTTCTTCTCAAATAAAACTCACATGTTAATACTGCAATTCTTATTCAAGTATTACTCCAGTACACTAGATGTAAAAAATTAAATGGAATAATTGGGAGGTGAAAGGTCAAAGATTTCTTCTTAGTTATTTCGATTCATAACATATTTATTAAAAAATAAAAAAAAAAGATTATTTTTTTTCAAATTATTTACATTTCTTCCAGGAAAATAAAATATGATGAAGAAATCTTTAAAGAGACTTAAAAGAAAAAGATGGTTAGAAAAATTTAAAATATGAAGAGACAAAATTTCTGAATATTTAACACATCTTCAAATCATCAGATAAAAATAAATGTTAATATACTGACTTGTAGTTTCCTACATAACAGGTTTGACTTTTTAGACAGTAAAGGAGTTGTTCATAAGGGTAAAGCACAAGCAAGAGCAAAATTAAAATAAGAAAGAAAATGAAAAAGAGAAGGAAAACTAAAATGGAAGAAAAGAAAAAATAGAGAAAGAAAAAAAAGAAAAAAGGTAAAAGAAAAAACGTAAAAGAAAAATAAAAAACCCACAAGTTCAGAAATCTGGACATTTCCTACAGCTTTTGACTGTTACTATCCTGCTAGCAAAGGCAGCCTGGGTACCTCACCAGGGTTATGTCAACAAGGCTTAACCAAACTACCTTCTGTATTGCTGAGCATATAATAATTTATAATACTAACTTGTGCATAACCTATTTGAATACATACTCACTTATGTAACACATTCTCCCCTTAAATAACTGCTGGGGTTTGATTTTTTTTAACCTCTTCAGACAAAAACATATCAGCATTGTATGATGCAATGCAAGCAGACACAGAATGAGCCTATTGGCTGCCAAACCATCTACTGACAATCATTTAGTCTTTGAGTGGTTATTGTGTGTCTGCAGTCTTTTTCATTTGCAGACTACTGTTACCATACCATTTACTAACATATCTCAGCAGCCATCAGTACTACTGGCAATTTTAAATATTTTCTTCAGTCATGTATTTATCTTGTTTGCTGGGTTTGTTGACAAAATTGTTTGTATGTCTTCATCTCTGCTGGATTACAACATTAGAAGCAGACCTTTGCTAGGTTTTTTTTCTGACAAAAACCATGGTTTATAATTATGCAATTGTATTACCTGAATTATGAGTACCTTAAAGATTTATCAGTTGTTGCAGATTATTTGAATTAATAACCCCTCTGTATTGTCCTTTTTTTTTTTTTAATTTTTATAGTATTAGTTCACATCTAATTTAACATTTTTTGTAACAAAATGGCCTGAATCAATTGTTTAGTCATAGAAAAAAATCTTGGGTTAGGAGCTCCTGCCTATGTCCTGTCCAGAAGGGTGATTATTTTAAATGTTACAACTATCAGTTGATGTTGGCTGCCCTTATGATGCTAATTCCATTCCTTTATTGTTATGGTTTCAATGGCTAAATGAAGGTAATTTAAAATGAAAGTTTATGGAGACAAGAAGCGTTATGTGCAAAGACTACTGTGAGATTTTGCATGCAATAAATATTGTTAATTTATATCCTGAAGTTATGGAAAATTGTAATACACTTTAAGCTTCATTTTGTCTCTCTACTCTCCTTTTCTGCATATATTCCACCCCCAAAATTCTCCACTGTGGAGTCAACAGTCTCCAGCAATACCACCCTCCAGCACTAACATTAGAAATATAAATCTCAATTCACACGGTTTTGTTCATATACTCACCAAAAGAAAAATATCGATAAATAAAATCCCCTTTTGCTCACTAAGATATTTTCCATTAAAGACATTCTGATCTAAGGGAAAAAAAAAACAAAACAAAAACAAACAAACAAACAAAAAAGAAGAAAACCAAACAGAAACAAACTAGATGTTCTTTGAGGTTTTGATTTGTTTCTTGCTGTGTACACACCACAATAATAGGTGGTATGACAGAAAGAAGCATAGAGTAGATGAAGGGATAAGTAAAGTAACACAGATGTTTTTAAAGAGCCTGGAATTTACTCTTCACACAAGAGTAGTATGTCCTCTATCATATCAGAAAGCTGGCCCAATATTGTGCTTTTTCATCAGACTGACTTCAAGGTATCCTTTCCTAAGCAGACCTGGAATATCTCTAATTTACCCAAAAGAAAAATAAAAACAGAAGACCACTAGCGGTGTGCCAACTAAATACTCAGAGTATTCATGCAACAATTTTTTTCTTTGAAGACTTTTAGGTTTTTTTTGAGTGGGTAGGGTTTAATTTGTTTCTCTTTTAAGCCTTTTCTGGCTTCATTTCTATGGAACAAGGGTAAAATTTTTTGTTCAAAAGTGTCTACGTGCATACTCAACTAACTTTCTTTTTCAAACTTAGTGATCTGAGTCATAACTGAGTACTGCATCTGCTGCTGTAACTGTCTTCAGGTTGCAGCATTGAAGTCCTCAGGGAAAGGGAATGTTGTGGTTGCTCAAAACATACTCACTGATGTTAGGTTAAATTTACAGCTGTATGTTTTCATCTGAAAGGAAATACTTGGAGCTGTTATTTCCAATCAGAGGCAGTGCACAAATAGATTTTCCAGTAACTCATACATTGGTTCTTGCTTATGACTTTTGGGAGCTCAGGCTCAGTTCAATTCTATGGACAGGGAATGTAAACTCACAAGACAGACATTGCTCAGAGGGCTAAAGAGTACCTTGCGGGTTATGTACAATGATTTCCAGTACTAATGTTTCTGACAAAGAAATCCTAGTTAAACAGAACAGAAAAGCATCAAAAGGGTGGTATTGAAGCCATCTTTTCCAGCATGCTCTCTAATATAATAGATAAAGATGTTCTCTGCAGATAGGAAAATATCCAGAAAGGATTTCAGAAACCATTTGAAGAACGTTGAACAAAAGTCTTTACCAACTATGGGGAAACAGCCTCCAAGGCTGTTCTATATTTTCGAAATCAAACCTTTTGTTATTGTTATTATTGGTTTTCTCCTTTTTTTTTTCTGATTAAAGAAAGAAAAAAGACAAAAAAATAGAGGAGGTAGGCTTAGATTCATGTTTATGTTTCTTTCTTTAACAATTTAGATATATCTCTCTTTCAGGATTGTTTTTAATAGTTAAATTAGGTGACTGTACAGCTGTCCTGAGAACATACATACATCTTCTAAGAGATGTTTTGAGCCGTTTCTTGAAATGAAAAGAATTTGAAGCATATACTTAGCATACAATATATAATCTTACTGAAGTAGAAAAATTTGCTTCATCAATTCCATCAATTCCATGAAGCCACTTTGCATGAAGGTAACGTTCTGGCCATTCAGATTGAGTGATGCATTTTACAATTGAAGAATAAAATGTTCTTTTTTATTAAAATTATTGAAGTTGCAGGGCAGGACATTACAGGTAACCTTTCACTCATTTACAACATAAATTGTGGTTTTTTCTTCATGTCTGTGGCAACGTTTTAAGCATAAATTTTTCATTTTACTCAGTAACATGTGAATTAAGACATTAACTTAAATTCTTAAATGCTCATATTTTCCCAGAGCATTCATTGCATCTACAATGAACAGTTCTACTGTGTCGTGGTTTAAACCCAGTCAGGTAATTCGTTCGCTCACTTCCCCCCCCTTTCTTGCCCTCCCCCTGCTCTCGGAGGGATGGAGAGGAGAATCAAAAGAATGCAACTCCCACGGGTTGAGATAAGAACAGTTTAGTAACTAAGGTATAACACAAATCACTACTGCTACCACCAATGATAATAATGATAAAGGAAATAACAAGGGAACAGAATACAACACCTCACCACCCGCTGACCGATAATTCGCCCCCCAAGCCCGACCAAGCTCCGACCGATACCTCCTCCAACCCTGCAGTCTCCCAGCCCTTCCGGCTCACTCCCAGTTACATCCCGGCCATGACGTGCTGTGGTATGGAATAGCTCTTTGGTCAGTTTGGGTCAGGTGTCCTGTCTCTGCTTCCTCCCAGCTTCCCCTCCTCCCTGGCAGAGCATGAGGCTCACAAAGTCCTTGGCCAAACCAAAACATCTCTATCAGCTCTGTTCCCGAGCCGAAAGTCAAAACACTGCACTGCACCAGCTACCAAGGAGGAGAAACATGACTGCTACTGCTGAACCCAGGACATTATCCACCCCTTATTCCATACCATTCACGTCATGCTCAGATCCCACATTTTCAATATACCATCACTCTTATCTTGGTGCATGGACCAGTCCCTATAAAGCTGCTGCGTCCATCTGGGCCATGTCAGGCTCCATCTCTTGTAACAGTCTTCCAGAGCAGGAGAGACTGTGTGCAGTGTTCACACTCGTGAATAACCTGGGCAATAGTGTCCATTGTTAAGTCCACCCCTCGATCATGAGTCCATCTCTGTGTTGCGTCTCTGCTCTGATGGCCTGAAGTGCCATGGGCCCACCAGGCTTAAAATAATTCACTGTCCCCTTAAGCAGTTTCTGCAGCTTGTTGCTGGGGACTCCATACAGCTGCCTTCCATCTCCGACGCTTCCAAAGCACTGGAGGGGCCCAGTGGACTAGATACTTGCCCATACTGTCCCACACACCCTGCCACTCATGACTGTTCAGCCTTGGGGAAAACCTCTTGGTCCCCCTATATTGTCGTCTAACCCCAGACAAGACCCAAACCTGACTCTGCTTAACTTTTGAGATCAGACAAAATGGTTGTGGGTAGAACACAGCCTGTGTGTGTGCCAACATGCTGATCCCCATCACAATCAGCAGGCAGGTACCAAGGATACCCAAAGGCCATTCAAAACCTCCAGAACTCTCAAACGATTCTGCTGTACTTGTCACTGAGGCTGGTGTAGCTGCTGTGCTTGCCGGCTCTCCCACCGCCAGCTTCTCTTTTCCTGAGTCCAGCTCTTCCTCCTCTGCCTTGCTGGGAAATGCTGCGTGGTCTCCGGCATCCTCCTGGGGCTCGGCAGGCGGCTTCCGGGAAACGCTCTCGGCCTTCGCGGGGCTGGGCTCCTCCGCGGGGCTGGGCTCCTCCGCGGGGCTCGGCTCTTCCGCGAGGCTCGGCTCCTCCACCGCCTTCTCCCGCTGCTCGGCAGCCGCTTCCTTCTGCTCCTCGACCGCCCCGGCCTCCTCCACCCGCAGCCGTCCCCTGGCGGCCTCCGGCCCCGCTCCCGCCGCCGCTTGGTCCCTGGGGCCGCTCTCCCGGGCCGCTTCAGCAGCCGCCGGCTCCTGGGACCGCTCCCCCTCAGTTCCCCGCAGCCTCACGAAGATGGAGAGTAGGGCGAGGGCCAGGACGGTGAAGAGCAGCCGGACGGCCAGGTACAAGTCCACGGCCACGTCCGTCCCGCCCTGCTGCTGGAGCCCACCCGTATTACAAGCCATTGCCATAAAGCACAGTGAGACAAGAACCTTAGCCCAGGCCCCACACTTGATAAACACTATCACAGCAAATACCGGCTCTATGTAAGTTACAACATTCTGAAGCTGTGAGATCAAGAAGAACAACTCTGATACCCAATAAATCAGCATTGTGACGAATGACTATTAATCCAGTCAAATCTGTCGTTATCTCAACCCTTCGTGCCCCACGTTGGGCGCCAAAAAGAACTGTCGTGGTTTAAACCCAGTCAGGTAATTCGTTCGCTCACTTCCCCCCCCCTTTCTTGCCCTCCCCCTGCTCTCGGAGGGATGGAGAGGAGAATCAAAAGAATGCAACTCCCACGGGTTGAGATAAGAACAGTTTAGTAACTAAGGTATAACACAAATCACTACTGCTACCACCAATGATAATAATGATAAAGGAAATAACAAGGGAACAGAATACAACACCTCACCACCCGCTGACCGATAATTCGCCCCCCAAGCCCGACCAAGCTCCGACCGATACCTCCTCCAACCCTGCAGTCTCCCAGCCCTTCCGGCTCACTCCCAGTTACATCCCGGCCATGACGTGCTGTGGTATGGAATAGCTCTTTGGTCAGTTTGGGTCAGGTGTCCTGTCTCTGCTTCCTCCGAGCTTCCCCTCCTCCCTGGCAGAGCATGAGGCTCACAAAGTCCTTGGCCAAACCAAAACATCTCTATCAGCTCTGTTCCCGAGCCGAAAGTCAAAACACTGCACTGCACCAGCTACCAAGGAGGAGAAACATGACTGCTACTGCTGAACCCAGGACATACTGGTAAGTGGATTACCCTTCCTCTGAAAAACTAATGGAAAATCGTCTGTTTTTTTTTCTAGGAAACTACCCAGCAACTGTGATATGTACTTTACAACACATAAAGCATCTATGAGGGTTTTTGCTTTGCATTTTCCTAAAACCAAACCAACTCCAAACAAAACACAAGTAAAAGCTTTACAAGGTTTTCAAGTTATTCACAGCTTTCAAAATATAGAACTAAAACTTGCCAGCAGTATTGCTTCTGAAAAATTCAAAGGCATAAACTAAAGACATAGTCAGGTTACCCTGTTCTCTACTCATTCCCAATACAGTTGTAAGAGGTTTTGTAACATTAAAATTCTGCACAGAATGGATGAGGACTCCTCTGAATGAACTTGATATATAACCTGTTGCTAATTCTCCTTTCCCAGGTGTACACTGTGCTTGTCAGTGACACACATTATGCTTTGATTTGTGAATGCTTGAAATACAAGCGCATAAACCCACTGCACTGAGAAGGTTGACATTTGAGCATTTTTCTCTATCCATTCCAAAGCCTGAGGGAATTCTAAGACAATACAAGAAACAACAATACATCTCTCTCTGGAAATTGGCACCTACCTTCAGACACTACTGCACCCGTTGAGGATGGATAACTTTATTAGTAATGCACTTGATTGTTATTTAGGAATTTTGAGTGCAATTTCATTGTCTGCTTATTTCTATTCTCTCACAGATGTAACTTAATCTCTGTCTCTTTTTCACTTTTATAAAATAACAACTGTCCTGGGTTCAGCAATAGCAGTCATTTTTCTCTCCTTCTTAGTAACTGGTGCAGTCCTGTGTTTTTGACTTTCAGCCTGGGAACAGCACTGATAACACCGATGTTTTTAGTTACTGCTCAGGTGTTTAGTCTGATCAAGGACTTTGTGAGTCTCATTCTCTGCCAGGGAGGAGGGGAAGCCGGGAGGAAGAAGAGACAGGACACCTGACCCAAACTAGCCAAAGAGATATTCCATACCACAGCACGTCATGCCCAGAATGTAACTGGGAGCTACCCAAAAGGGCTGGCTCACTGCTTGTTCAGGCTTGGTATCGGCGGGCGGTATTGTATTCTCTTCCCTTGTTATTTCCCTTATCATTATTATTATTGGTGGTAGCAGTAGTGGTTTGTGTTATACCTTAGTTACTGGACTGTTGTTATCTCAACCTGTGGGAGTTGCATAGTTTTGATTCTCCTCCCAGTCCCTCTGGGAGCGGGGGTGGGGGGGAGAGGGGGGAAGAAAAGGAAAGGGAAGTGAGTGTGAGGGCAGTGTGGTTCTGATTTACAGCCTGGGCTTAAACCATGACAGCAGCATAATGTTTTATGCAGCTGGATGGAAGGGAAGTTTGTCATTGTGTAAGACTTGGATGTTTGCAGTGAATAGGTAGGAAATGTTACATAACCTGATAAGAGGACAGAGGATATTTCCAGGAAGCTTCTGAAGGAGAGGAATACAGAGGCTTGAAACATCTGCAATAAGAAAACACTTTTTTTTTTTTTTCTTGGACAAGGTCACATGCATTTATATTCTGCCTTTTTTCTTCTTCTTTTGGTTTCCTTCCTCCCTCATTGTTTTATTTTTCCAGTCCATCACATCCTCTGTAGTGTTTTTATTAGTTTTCACTGCCTACATCCTTCACTGAATTGAATTCTTCTTTACTAAGCCAACTTAATGCTTCAGTTATCAACTCCCAACTCAACATTTGCCTTCTTCCTTCTCTACATGTCCTTTTTTTTTTATATTACTCTCTAATCTTCACAGTTGGCTTTATGCCCATGTGTGCTGAACCTGCTGTTGTTTTTGCACTGCAGAGCACCTCTCTGAATTTAAATTATAGAAACATTCCAAGGCTGCTTTTTTTGTATGAGTTTCAGACTTAACTGTTCATACTTGGGAAAGGTGTATGTTATCTTTCCATGTGGACATTGATCTCACTTGTGGTTTTGACTGAACGATAAGATCCCTGTTCTCTTTATACATATTTAGCATTTGCAGGATAGTATAACCAAGGGGGGAAAAAGACTAAATTCAGAGAGAAGTCTTATCTTTTGAAAACTTTAGAAGCTGCAAACCAAAATATGTTTTCAATGCACAAGCAGTTTTTGAGTTAATTTATGCAGTACTGGAGAAACTAAGGTTTTAATCTGATCTGAGGTACTATTCATATAGAATAAGACAACAATTTTGTAATCCAGCAAAACCATGGAAATATAGTTATCAAATAATTCAGATTTTTAACTCTGCAATAAGTGAAAAGAGTGCATCCAAACTGTGTTTTCATTCATTTACAGTTTATCCCTCTTTGCTTTCTCCAAAAAGCAGTGACATCCTATCTTATCTGTGTCATCCTGATGTGAAAACAACCAGCCACATATGGCTTATGATCTCTAAACGGAGGAAGATGAATGAACATAGCTTTCTTAGAGCAGACAATCTAATGGACCAGAAATTTTAATTAGGAAAGAAATAACTCTCACATTAAAGCTAAGGTAGTGCATTGCTGTGACTTGTGTTTTCTCAGAAAGATCCACTAAAAGCATTGTGGTTTGGGGTGATAGCAGTTAATTTATTTCAGCAAAGAGTTTGCCTTTTCACAGGTTTCTTCATTTGTGTGCAAAGCCAAATAAGACAATTATCTTTATCTTATGGATCCTGCCCTCATTCTATTAGCATATTATTCTATTACACAGGTACTAGTCTGGAATCCAGTCCTTCAGGACTTTAGTACCTTATTGGGTTAAAAGAATTTAATAGTTATTTCCTGAAAGAGAAGAAAAAAGCCTGAGTTTTGTTTCTATTTTGGGTTTAGGGGGTTTTGTTTTTGGGGGTTGGGTTTGTTTTGTTGTTGCTCTTTTTCTCTCCCTGCACAAAATAAATATAAATGCATTTCTAAAATGATAACAAAAAATTATTTCACTGCCACTTGAACATCAAAATAATAATACTTAGGAACTGAGGAAATGTTCTTTACCTATTAAAACTTATTGTATCTATTATTTCAGCTGATTTCTAATTCACTTCATGGTCAGAAGAAACATATTACAGGTGTTGATCTATGCTCCCTGGTTTAGTATATCCAAAACTAGAACCAGCAGGTCAAGGTTAATGTCACTTTCTAAACACCCATTTCCAAAGGCAATCTTACCTATGTGGTTTGGTTTGGTTTGGTTTTGGGGGTGGAGGTGTTGTATAGTATTTTCTGGGGTTTGATTTCCCAAAAGACAAATTGACTGCATCAGTTTGTTGACCTGTCTTCATTCCACTTGTCGTGGTTTAAACCCAGTCAGGCAACTTGTTCACTCACTCCGAGTGGGTGGTGCCGGGCTGACAGCAATCGAGGCCCCCCTCCCCCCCCACCGGGGCTCTCCCCTTCCCTGCTTCCGGAGGAACGGGGAGGAGGATCGGAAGAGTGCAACTCCTACGGGTGGAGACAAGAACAGTCCAGCAACCAGTGTACAACACAAACCACCACCGCTACTACCAACGACAACAATAAGGGAAAATAACAAGGGAAGAGAATACGATACCACCGGCCAAGAAACGAGTCCCACCCGGAAGCCCGTGTCCTTCTGGGCAACTCCCAGTTACCCCCCACCCCGGGCATGACGTGCTGTGGTATGGAATACCTCCTTGGCTAGCCTGGGTCAGGCGCCCCGTCTCTACTTCCTCACGGCTTCCCCTCCTCCCTGGCAGAGCATGAGCCTCACAAAGTCCTTGGTCAGGGTAAACATCACTTAGCAACAACCGAAAACATCGGCTTCACCAACACTGTTCCCAGGCTGGAAGTCAAAACACAGCACTGCACCAGCTACCACGAAGGAGAAACATGACTGCTGCTGCTGAACCCAGGACATTATCCACCCCTTATTCCATACCATTCACGTCATGCTCAGATCCCACATTTTCAATACACCATCGCTCTCCCACATATATACATCCATATACATACAGACCAAGAGGAAAAGATCATTTTCCTAGTGCATGGACCAATCCCTATAATGCTGCCGAGTCCATTCGGTCCATGATGTTCAAAGTTCATTCTCTGTTGGGATGATGGCTGGAGGGAAGTCAGGGCCAGTCGCTGGTGACCTGGAGACATCTAGTTGATGGGCTATAAAAGTATTACACAGCAGGCAACAGCATACAATTGAGTTCACTGGCTGTTTTCCCCTAAAATCAAATCCCCTTGAGGTATACATCGGACTTCCCCATCTTCCCGCATTACCCACCAAGTATATCCAGGTCCCTGAGCAAAAGCAATCCCACGAGTGGGTTTGCCTTTACCTGAAGCAGGAATAACCCAGACTGTCTTCCCTAGCAAATTCTTCATATGCACCACGGGAACTTTGTCCCCCTCTACAATATGTAAAAGTTCTGACTGGGCTGGGCCAGCCCTGTTGGCAGATCCTCTGGTGTTGACCAACCAGGTGGCCTTTGGTCAGTGGCAGGGAATACAATACCACTGGCCAAGAAACGAGTCCCACCCAGAAGCCTGTGTCCTTCCGGGCGACTCCCAGTTACCCCCCACCCTGGGCATGACGTGCTGTGGTATGGAATACCTCCCCGGCTAGCCTGGGTCAGGCGCCCCATCTCTGCTTCCCCACAGCTTCCCCTCCTCCCTGGCAGAGCATGAGCCTCACAAAGTCCTTGGTCAGGGTAAACATCACTTAGCAACA